>NC_143582.1:88840885-90090885 GCF_048544385.1 Mastigoproctus giganteus | reverse complement strand
TAAAATTCAAAATCAGCATATAAAATCGGCAATTTTAAAAATTAAGATGCCACTACTGAAAAACATTGCACCTTAAAATCAAAAATAAATCTATCTAAAGGTTCTTTAAAAAGCAGTGAGACAATTTATATTAAATGGACTATTTACCCCAGATATCCTTGTGGTAATTAACCTCCAAGCTGACCTTCATGTTAAACTCCAAAAGAAATTGACAAGTGATGTCAATTTGGTGTTTTTATGACAGTGTAACAGCAATATTTTAATTACTGAAGAAGCAGAAGAGAGAATATCTGTGAAACATGTAATTAGCTTTATCAATAATGAATAAGATAGTATGAACCAGAGCTGTAATGCTCAATATGTTCTACGTTGATATCAATATTTGTAAAATTATAAGAGAAGTTTACCTCAATATAGTACTCTCCAGAAATTAAAACGAAAAAATCAAAAAACTTACATTAGAGTAACAAATAATTAAAATTTTTTTTAAAAATACAGTAAACCCCCACTATTCGCAGTATCTGTATTCACCTGATTTAATATAAAATGAAACCTAAACAAAATGTGAATTTTAAAGCGCCGTGAACATTTTCTGCCATAAAAAAACATGGGTGTGGCTAAAATTATCTTTCCCAGTCAAAACAGCACTCAGTGGGTGGGGGCAGAGGGGTGACAAAATCGTGAGCGTGGATATTTCTCGCTAATCCTTGTTCAGTATGTGTTATGCACTTGTTATGGAAGGTTTCGTCATTTGCTTTTAATTTATATGATTATAAATTGAATAAATTTATCAATTTATAAATTGATATGCTTACAAAAGTAAAAAATCTACCGTTTTGCAGTGTAAAACAGACTTTTTCTAGTGTGCTAATGGAAGAAAGTGACTTTATTGTGGACAAGTTCTTTCTAACCTATACAAAAGTATGGCTATGAATAACAAGGGAAATGTGAAAAGATCAAAGAAGGTGATGACATTAGCGAATAAAACTGAGTTATTAGACAAAATTTCTAATGGTAAAAGTGTCTCCTCAGTGGCAAAACATTATAAAATCAATGAGTCAACGGTACGATCAATCAAAAAGTCGGAAGAAAAAATCTGCCATAGTGTCCGTGAAAACACGCTAATTGCTTCAAAATTTTGCTCTGTAACTCGTGATGTTAAATTAGAAAAAATGGAAAAGGCTTTAAATCTGTGGATAGAAGACCGAACTCAAAATAAAATCCCGTTAAGTTCACTCATCATTCGTGAAAAGGCAAAACACCTTTATCAAAACTGGTGATAGCACCGGCAGGATAAATTTTTTAGCTAGAAATTGATTTAAAAGATTTGTTTGAAATTTCTAATAAATATTACATTTAATATTAAATTGTTTCTTATTTTCATTTCGATGCCATATGCTTGCATTTCACTATGTACTGTCTATGTACATAGTCATATTATGAAAGGTACATATAATACATACCTAGACAAAATTTTAGACTAGTTTTTCTTATATATTTCATACTTTGGAACGGAACCCCTTTATTACTAGGAGCCATAACTCAGTATTCGCATTTTCGGTATCTGAGGCATTTCTCAGGAACGTAACCCCTGCGAATAGCAGGGGTTTACTGTAATTAAAAATCAATTTAACACAATTAACGAAAAAATTGCAAAACGATTTTCCTTCCTGAAGCTGACAATTTTCATTCCTGTGATCACGACATACGGTCGATAAGTGCTGTCAGCTTCAGGAATGAAAATTGTCAGCTTCAGGAAGGAAAATCATTTTGCAATTTTTTCGTTAATTGCGTTAAATTAATTTTTAATTGTGTTAAATTGAGTTTTATTGTGTTAAATTGATTTTTAATTTTTTTTTTAAATTTTTTTATTACTGTGATGTAAGTTTTTCAATTTTTTCGTTTTAATTTCTGGAGAGTATCATACGGAAGTGTTCTACGTACTATATTGAGGTAAACTTCTCTTATTACTTTACAAATATCAATAATGAATAAATTCTGAACTAATGAAATGATTTCATCAAAAATAACTTTTTCGAAGGCTCTATCTTTTTTCTGACTTGTTCACTAGATTCTATCTTGTCATTTTTTTTTTATGCAATAATATCCACTATGTATCACTTGATCCAATTTCATTAACTTGTGGATCCAAATCCAAACATGATTTCTGGACCTGGTTTCTAGAGATATTCTTCAATTTTGGCTTGTATAAATCCACAATAAATGACTGGACTGACATGTGTGCACTTCTCTTCTGATTTTCAGAGCTATTTTCATGCTGGCACTTACTATTAACTGTGTTTACTATTATTTGAAACAAAAATGACAGATGATGGCTGCATGTACTTTTAGATTGAAAGACAATTCACCCATTATCACACATCGTTACAACAACTTTGAAAACATGAATATATATAATATAACAGATAAAATAATTAAAATATTTGGATGGTTTATGGACCTGGGGAACTGCTAGTAATAGCAGAAATACCCAGAAACCATAATGAAATGTATATAAGTATATTAGAGTACGAGTGGGGAATGCTGACCTGGCAGATGTAGTTACCACGTAAAAATTAAATAAGTGCCTGAAAAATAAAAGCAGATTAAACAAAATAAAATACTATATGTACATTTTATGTCAAGTATTTAATAGTACTTAATGCTATAGATCCTAAGATTTTAACTTCTTCTTCAAGGCTCAGCAGTCAAAACCAAAGGAAACACAACAAGAAATAAGGTCTATGTTTCTGATATGAAATATATGTAGAAAATGGAAAAAGCGAGCTAACGTATATATCATAGCCAACCTGACAGAGACCAAAATGAACAGTAATAAGAAATAAGAAACAAATCAGATCTGATTAAAATTAAAAAGCAAAAAACAAGTTAAAGTTAATTTCGAAAAACATAAATTGAATAAAATAGCAAGCAGCCATAAGTGAATTTAAACAAAAAAGCAAAAACCATGATAAAGTTAATTCCAATAAAAGTTAAAATTAATAAAATTGCAAGCAGCTATAAGTGAATTTAAACAAATCTGATTAAAATTAAAAGTAAGAAGCAAAAAACAAGACAGAGTTAGTTCCAATAAAATACCAAGCAGCCCTAAGTGAATTTAAACAAAGAAAAAGTTATGTATAGACGAAAGGATATAGTCAAAGTAGGACAATTTACTGTGGTGTCAGGCAGGAGTCAGAGATATGGGCTATGGGAAGCAAATGTCAACAAGGCTGTATCAGTGACCAAAGAAGTTAGCAAATCAGTTCCCGGCATATTTATAATGCGTTAACGTACCCCCCCCCCCAAGTACGGGGGAAGAAGGTGTAAATAAGTCAATGTAAATATAACTCAAGTGATAGGGGAATCGGTAATTAAACAGATGATGCATATTGACCAGCATAGGGGAGAAATCTATGATTTATAAAATAGCATTAAAAGAGGTGTCTAAAAGACTTTGTTGCACACAAAAAAAGTGAGAGACGGCAGAGTAGTACCATCTTGAATATTGCTTTCAGTCAACCTAATCGCTCATGAAAAATAAGTAAAATAGAATCTAAGAACAGTAAAAATAAATTGAAAGAAGGGGAATACAGTAGTGTTCAGGCAGTCTGGGATTGCGAACCCGTACCTATAGTAGGTCCCTGGACGTATGTCTGGGCATATACCCCATGCATTTAAGTCAGTATTGGTATTGTAATAAAACAAATATAAGTCTAAGACTATTAGCATTAGTAAAGGCATATGATGCAAGAAAGCAAGCTTATATAGTATCAGCCAAAAAAAAACCCTTATTTCACCCATCCACTCACTCCAAATGTTTGTCAAGTTCTGCCTTGAATCTATTTAAGCTATCAACTTCTACAACGCCAGATAGAAGTTTGTTCCAGCAATCAACCACCCGCTGGCTAAAGGCAAACTTCCACACATCTATCCTAAAACTGTCTTTCCTCAATTTGAATTTATGCCCTCTCAGGCGATTATTCTGAGCAAGAGGAAGAATCCCATCCCATCAGTATTGAGCATGCTCAAACCATTCAAGGCTTTATCACACCTCAATCAGATTACCTCGCAGGTGCCTAGTCTCCAGACGTAATTTGCAAAACTGAAGCCTTTCTTCGTAAGAGCAACCCTTTCTTTGTTCCATTCACTAATCTTGTTGCCCTCCTTATCCCTGCTAGAAAAATTCCTGTATATCATTGACAAGACACCATGAGCTACTCTTGCAGACCGTCTGTACTGCTCAGAAAACTTCATATCTGCCTGCACAATTACCCCCAGGTCCTTTTCATTCTCTACCACTGTCAATGTGGTAGTACCACAGAGTTGATACAATACTCTGGGATTACTGCTTCCCATATGTAGTACTTTATATTTGTCAATGTTAAACTTCATTTGCCACCTCTCAGCCCATCTGCTCAACTTTTCTAGATCCTGTTGCAGCAGTGTACTGTCATTAGTGTTATTAACAACCCTTCCAACCTTTGTATCGTCTGCAAACTTGGACATTAAGCTTGATATACCATCATCAATATCATTTATAAATACAGAAAACAACAATGGACCCAACACTGAACCCTGAGGGTCTCCACTAATAACATTAGTCCACGAAGAGCAGTGTCCATTGATTACTACTCTGTCTTCTCCCACTCAACCATCCCTTTATCCATAGCAGCAATTTGCCTCCAATGCCATACTGCTCCAATTTGTGCAGCAGTCTTCCATGTGCAACAGTATCAAAGGCTTTTCTAAGATCCAAATATATGATATCAAAGTTATTCTTTGCATCCAGTTCCTTTGTGATTACATCATAGTATCTAATCAAATTAGTCAGACAACACTTCCCCTTAACAAACCCATGCTGTGTCCGAGCTATAACTGAAGTCTTGTCTAGATGATCTTGCAATGCTTCTTTAACCAGTGCCTCCATTAATTTCCCTGGAACAGAAGTTAAACTAACAGTTCTGTAATTACCTGTGTCTCCCTTTGATCCTCCTTTGTGGATTGGGGTTACATTTGCACATCTCCAGCCCATGGGTACCTCACCTGAGTCTAAGGAAGCTTTCATAATTATGGCTAAGGGTTTGCTTACTTCCTTTGTCGCCTCCTTTAATATAACTGGATAGATTCCATCCAACCCAGGTGCCTTTCTTGTGTTTATCTTCAAAATTTCTCCTCCACTTTACTCTCAGTTATTACAAGATTATCTAGCTTACTAATTTATGCCCTCTCAGGCAATTATTCTGAGGAAGAGGAAGAATCCTATCAGTCACTGACTATTATTTAATCAGATTTGATTTGTTTCCTATTTCTTATTACTGTTCATTTCATTTTGGACTCTGTCGAGTCGGCTATGATATCTATATTAGCTCACTTTTTCTGTTTGCTACATATATTTCATATCAGAAACAGAGATCTTACTTCTTGCTGTATTTCCTTTGGTTTTGGCTGCTGACCCTTGAAGGACTCAAAATCTTAGGATCTATAGCATTAAGTACTATTTATAGTATTTTATTTTATCTGATTTTATTTTTCAGGCACTTATTTAATTTTTTCATGGTAACAGATCAGCATTCCCCACTCGTACTCTACTTATATCTACTTATACATCTACTTTATAATTCGTCCTAAATTTTACTTTTGAGTTGTTTATATCATTTAGATATTAGAGATTGTATTTCTTTTGCATTAATATATATATATATATATATATTATAAGTATAGAACACAAGGTGCCGAAGCTAATAGAAGGAAAGTAAGCAAACAAAAAAAATAAGGTATAAAAAGGGAAAGAATTTGAAGAACCTAAAAGATGTATTAAATTATCTGAAATTAAAGGCTGAATCAAAAAGCCAATTAGAAGTAGAGAAGCTGAAAGGGAAAGTAAATTATATGATTACTATGATGTGGTTACAAAGGAAATGGATGCAAAAAATAATTTTGATATCATATACTTTGATTTCAGGAAAGCTTTTGATACTGTTGAGCATCGAAGACTACTGTACAAATTGGAGCAGAATGGTATTAAGGGTAAGTTGCTACAGTGGATAAAAGAATGGTTGAGTGGGAGAAGACAGAGGGTGGTAATCACCCTCCGTGGACTAATGTTATTAGTGGAGTCCCACAGGGTTCGGTGTTGGGTCCACTGTTGTTTTGTATATTTATCAATGATATTGATAAAGGTATATTAGGCTTAGTATCGAAGTTTGAAGATGATACAAAGGTTGGCAGGGTTGTTAATGACAGTAATGGCAGTGTGTTACTGCAACAGTATCTAGAAAATTTAGGCAGATGGGCTGAGAAGTGGCAACTGAAATTTAACATTGAAAAATGCAAAGTACTGCATATGGGTAGAAGTAACCCCAGAGAAATGTACCAACTGTGTGGTACTACATATAAGATGATAGAAAATGAAAAAGACCTGGGGGTAATTGTGCAGTCAGATATGATGTTTTCTGAGCAATGTAGACAGACTGCTAGGGCAGGTCATGGGAGTGTTGTCAATGATATACAGGAATTTTGTTAGCAGGGAAAAGGTCATGATTGTCTCTCTCTCTGTATAAGGCAATGGTCAGGCCACGCCTTGAGTACTGCACGCAGGTCTGAAGGCCTCATTTTTAGGAAGGATGTAGATTTGCTTGAGAGTGTACAGAGAAGGACAACAAGATTTGTTGAGGGGAATGAAGGGATCCTCTTACCAGGAGAGGCTTAAGTTCTGCAAATTGCAGCAGCTGGAGACTAGGCACTCGTGAGGTGATCTGATTGAGGTGTATAAGACCTTGAATGGGTTGAGCACGCTGAATTCTGATGGGATTCTTCCATTTGTTCAGGTTACGAACCTAAGGGGGCATAAACTGAAATTGAGGAAGGACAGATGTAGAATAGATGTGCAGAAATTTTCCTTTAGCCAGCGGGTGGTTAATTGCTGGAACAAACTTTCATTTGTTGTTGTGGAAGTTGATAGGTTAAATAAATTTAAGGAGAAACTGGACAAATATTTAGAGGAGATTGTTGTGTAATTTTTTTTTTTTTTTTTTTGGCTGATGCTACATAAGCTCATACGCTTGCTTCCTTGCATCACATGCCACTACTACTACTATTAATCAGTAAAGAAAAATAGTGAGCATCAAATTGAGGGTAGGAAGATAATAATAAAATAACTAAGAGAAAGAAAAAATTTGATGCAAATTAAAGATGGTCGGTACATAAATCAGGTTTGTCATCAGGAGACTACACCTGATTATGTGTGTGTATATATACCTTTTAGCCAAATATATTAGTCTTTTCATAATTATTGGTGTAAAATAAAAACTAAAAATCATAAAATATAAAAATAAGAATGAAAATAATAAAGAATTACAACACACTATCTCATATATTAACCTTGTTTATCATATATTAATAGTTTTCATCAGCACACACACACACTCAGGATGATGATGATCCCAATTATGTATTTATATTTTAAATTATATTAAATTTCTTTAATTCAAATTTTAATTTTATTGAAATATTTAAATATTCTATTAATTTAAATTAATAGAAGCAGTTCTTAATAGCCAAGAATTCTATCTGAAATTTTCTTCATCCACCATGCGATTGCTGAAAATAATCTTAGCCTTCCTTCTGCTAAGGAAAGGAAACTTCAGATCAGCAAGTTATGGAAACTTCCTTATTAAATCTTTATTTTTTTAGAGCCTTATGAATAATTCCGTCTATGTTACAATGTTAACTTAATCATGAAAAACTACATATTGTTTGCATTATTTTTTATTTTTTTCATTATTATTACTATTATTTATTTTTTAAAAATGGCTGATCAAGAGGAGATATTTCTGGCTCTAAGTTACATAGAACTATAACAATGGATACAAGGACTGACATAATGAAGAGCTCTAAGAAAGACAAGATATCTACAAGTCAATCAAACCAAGAATACCTCTCATATGTTGGGAGTAACAATGATAAAAAACGAAGCAAGAGTTAAAGATTATGTTAAGAACTCTGCCAATGCAAGCAACAGCGAAAACCAGCAGTAAGTTCATGATTACTGCTGATATCGAAACACTTCTTCACATTTATCTTATCATTGAGTTTGATTCATATTCAGAATCAAGTTCAATGCTGTAAGCCCCTGAATTTAACAAAAATTTAAGAAATGACCAGAAAGAGTTTTTATGAACAAGGGCAATTTCATAAACAAGGGCAAGAGGTAAGTTCTAATGCCATAGGTCTACTTTATTCCTTCAGTAATTTTTTCAACTTATTATTTTTCAATATTTTTTTCAAGTCATTATTGCAGCCATATCAAAATAAGATTTATCTAGTCTTTATAAGTTACATTTATGTTTATTTTTGCCTGGGTATAATATTACAGACCATTTTATAAATATAAATTATCTGGTTGCTGGGACAGGAATATAATCCAAATTTTTACATTGTTCTTGTGTAAAAATGCACTTTGCCTTAAGATGCATAAGTGCAAAGAATGTCTACATACATGCACACACTGAAAGAAAAAGAATATTTATTTTCATATTTGAAACAGAAGTAGCCTATAGGTTTAACAATATTACCTAAGCCTAAAATTGGCAACTTACTTCATAAGTGACACAGATTATTAAAGACGATTTGTTGTAACTATCACAGGCACTCCTATGACAGTTCCCCTAAAGGTGATCCATTAAACAGATAGGCACATTGGTGGCTCTATTTAATTCCAAAGTGAATCTCCCCTGTTTTATTTCAAACCATTACATGTAAAATAATAACAGGTACAGGTGATTTCCTTATGTAATCCTGATTTCACATATTTCTAGGTGGAACCATACTTACAATGTTTCGTATTGTTTCTGGTACTATTTGCAAAGAGCTTTGGTTTTTTACACCAAAGAGCTTTGGTGTAAAAGTTTCTGGTACTATTTGCAAAGAGCTTTGGTGTTAGGTTCACAACAAATCATCTACTATCCCCGAAAATTGCCAATTCACTGATCTACACTGGTGTTCAAAGAAAATGCATCACCCCTTAAAATTGTAACTGTCATCCGAATAACGTATATGGCAATTGCATCAGATAAAATTGACATGCATAGGTGATGACGTAATATTGCATCAGCCATCTCAAAAATATTGGTACAAACATTTAGAGAAGGTAGGTAACATCTAAAGGAATGTGAATCACATAGGAACCCATAACCGGAAACATCACGGCAGAGGCACAAGAAGCAGAAATGACACAAGATAGTAACTAGAGGCAAACATTTATTTGACATAATATTAACAATAGAGTACGAGATCGATGCATTTCATGATGTTACAACAGATGCTCGAAGGTTCCACCATGAGACGCAATGCATGTGTGACACCGACGCACCATGGATTGGCGGACATGGTCGAACACACCTGGAGTTTCTTTGACTAGCAGCAGCGCAGACAAGTCTCGCCACGAGATCCATTTCCGTCTCCACAGGTGATTCATACACTATAGATTTGAGGGCCCCACACAGAAAGAAATCAAGGCTCGATAAATCAGGTGAGCTTGGGGGGCCAGGCAACGGGTCCACCACGGCCAATCCATCAACGCCCAAAACGCCTGTTCAAATGGTCACGAACACACCTTCCATAATGGGCAGGCGCCCTGTCATGTTCAGCAAATGTTGCTTTTTTTTTTTTTTTTTTTGATTTGGTAGTTGTTGGCGCATCGGCTTCTGTGGCCATATTGCACCTCCCAAGGTTTTTGCAGTACTTTGATCCAAGCCCGAGGCGGGAATCGAACCCGCGACCTTTGGGTTGCCGGGCAGGTACTTTACCCGCTCGGCTAGCCCGGTCGGCCAGCAAATGTTGCATCTCACATTTGCTGGAACATCGTCAAGTAACCCTGGTAGAACTTGTTCAAGAAAGATCCGATATTTAGCGAAGTTCGGGATGGTAACAGGTATGGGCCGACTAAGCAGTCACCGACCATACCTGCCCACACATTTATTGCGAAGCGATGTTGTGCTGCATGGGGGCACACGCCGTGTGGGTTGTCGTGAGCCCACACATGAGCATTGTGCTGATGGAATAAGCCTTCCCGAGTGAAATAAACCTCATCCGTGAACAAAACATAGGCTGGAAAATTCAAGTCTTGAACACTCTTGGAGAAACCACTGCGCAAAAGCCACACGTGCAGATGATCTTGGGGGAGCAGTAACTGAATCCTTTGGAGATGAAAGGGGTGTAAGGAATCGTCGTGCCAGACATGCTGTAGACTGCAACGAGACACTCCTAAGGCAGAGGCAACAGCATGTGTGCTGATAGTAGGATTATTCTGGACGGCATTCAACACACTTTCTTCCATAGCGGGAGTTCGCGTCAAACATGGTCTGCCCGCACTACTCCTGTTACTTCTAAATGACCCATAATCGCACAAATTTTGATGCACAAGTGCAAAGAAACGGTGGTCCGGTACATGTCTGTCTGTCTGGGACACATTCTCCATAAATTCATTGAGCGGCTCGTCCATTGCCCTCTGCTAATTCATACACTAGGTGCATGTCTGCCAGCTCACAGTTCGTATATCGATGCATGCTCTTTGTGCAGCGACTACTGCTTGAATGAGTAAACCAGAAATTTTCCCTATCGCGAACTGATAAACAGCGCCGTCTACCGACTTATGGTGACGTTTCTGGTTATGGGTTCCTATGCGATTCACATTCCTTTAGATGTTACCTATCTCCCCTAAATGTTTGTACCAATATTTTTGAGACACCCTGTATAAGCATGCTCTGCAAGAGTTGCAGTCATTCCTTGCTTGTGTCAGGATGGCGAGTTCGGTGCAGTTGACGCCACGAAGAAAGGGTTGTACTATTGCTTTACGTGATTGTATTTCCCATCATATTGCTTACAAAGTGTCTTGTAATCAGTCGACAGTAAACAGGACAGCGTTTTGAAGTTCTTATGCCTTAAAAACCGTAAAGCTTCTTCGTCTGAGTTGAAAAGAGAATGGGAAGAACATACAGGAGTGGTAGCAAGTGCAGTAACAGTCAGAAAATGCCTCTTCAAAAATGGACTTGCAGCCCGTCGTCCTAAGAAGAAGCCCCTCCTCACACAAAAAATGAAAAAGGCCTAATTAATTTGGTATAAGGAGCATGTCAAATTGAGCCCCCGAGCAGTGGAAGGCAATTATTTTCTCAGATGAGAAGAAATTCAACTTGCATGGCTCTGATGGAAAACAAATGATACGTCATAGATGTGGTGAAGAATACTATCCAGACTGTATGGTGTCTACAGTGAAATTCCCTACCAGCCAAATGATATTGGGGTGCATTTCGTATCGTGGAGTATGTCACCTGCAGTTTATAAAAGGTTCCGTAAATGCCAATGGTGAAGAAGATATTCAAAGATGTTAAAACTGTTAACTGACAAATTTGTGCATGCACACACTCATGTAAATGATACTAATACAAATGTTTAACTATGTCACAATTTTGTTTTTCTCAAACTATAGAGAGTGATAAAACAAGACTGAATAAAAAGAGTGATGTTGTTTATGCAGTTATAAGACTATAAAATATTTAAAGGCAAAGGCCTCATGCTACAAGATAGAATGATTAACATGTAGGTTAGTGCAAAAACATCATTTTAACATAGCCATCTACCAAAGTAGTTTAATTAAATTGGCACTGTTTTGGTTATATCTCATATTGTGAATGCCTACGAGTTACCATGATATTGTACTACCTCGAATAAATAACACTTCACCAGTGGAGAAGACTACTGTTATTTATTCTCAGCAGATACCACCACCCAGATGGCACCGTTTCAAAGCTTGTTGGCTTCTCTTCGGTGGGTGGGCTATTGTTTGTTATTTCGTTTTTAGGAGCATTAGCAACTAAGGCCATATTGCTCCGGGAATATGCGGTGGTTATTCCCTGACCTTTCCGCATCCTCCGTATTTGGTGGTGACGGGCTCGAACGCCGGTCTAATCAAGAAGCGTGTGTTACACACTGCTGCTCCTTCCCACCTGGCTACGGAGGCGCCTTCGGTGGGTGGGCAGGTACCCTGGTGTTGCAATAGTGACAACCCAGTTAAGAAGTATAACTTCACAATATGAGAGATGCCTGATGGTGTGCAGTGATATAAGACTATAAAATATTTAAGGGTAATGTCCTCTTCCGTATGTACTCTTCAAAATTTTCTGTAAAATATTTCTCAAAGTGTAGTAGATATCTATTAGTAAAAAATCATTCTTAACAAATTTTTAATACAGGGGTCCTCGTTATTCAAGGATAACTGGTTCCAGAAAATTCCACTTAAAACAAATCCAGTTAAAGAGTGGACCAAATTTTCATAATGTGTACTATGTACTTGTACATAATAAAAAATGGATTGAAGAAACTGTAAAATTAGATAATTATTATATTAGACATTTTTATTATAATATGTTGAACAATGTAAGGTTAAATAAAATTACACCATTTTCCAGTTTTATGACTAAAGAGTGAATCCAGAGTTGTTTGTTTTTTTTGCTGTATTTTTTCAGTTATAATTGTGTCGTAGCCTTTAGTTAAGTCTAACATCACACTTAACATTTGCTGCACAATCATGAAGAGGGTCATTCTCACAAAAGTTTCTCAAGAGCTTCCTTTAATTCTTTAAATTTCAAATATTTATCCTTTGGTGATTCCATCAAGTCATCATTTTTGGCTTCCTCTTCTGTGGGTAGTTGGTCTAATTCTGCTAGCTCCTCGTTTATAAGTGATTTTGCACTTGATTAAAGCAATTGTGCAATATTCCCAACATAAACTTCGTGGAATCCAGCTGCTTTTGCAAGATTTAAAATTTCATTTTGTAACCGGGTCACACTGTATTCTTCATATTCACGAACAGCATCAGGGTATAAATTCTTCCATGAGCTATTCGTTAATCTACACAAAATTTCTTTCCAAACTTCTGCAATCATTTTTATACTGTGCAGAATATTAAAACTTTTCCAAAAACCCTCCATGTCATTTTCATTGCTTGTATCGGTTTCAGAAATTAATCCTTATAACTGTGGAGGACTCGAATAATGAATACTCGGATACCGGGGAAGCCCTGTATTTGCCACGGAAATATCACAAACTATTACATCGTCCGCAATGTCCCTGGTAAATTATGGCACCTCCCCAAGGCGTCACGATGCACAGTTTGTGAATTGCTAATAGAGGATCACATCTGGTGAGCACACCCAGGGTCCTGAGCTAGATATCATTATTCTTCTCTTTCTTGGTGATTCCTTTCTACTTGTGACTCTCTCTCAGGGTAACTCAGGAATTTTTTTTTTGGCTGGTGCAGCATAAGCCTCAGGCTTCCTTGCACCATATAGCTAATAATAATATAGTATAAATGCATACTACAGCATGCACATTTTCATATAAAAGTCAGGGATAGATTCCATAAAGGCTATAACTTACTTACCTCATTTTCAAACTTATTTTTATCATCAATACCTATTATGCTATTATTGGTAAATAACATATTAAAACTCAAAGGTTATTAAATAAAGCTTTACTGAAAGCAAATATGTATGGGCAGTACTATTTCATTTTTTTTGGCTAATTTTTCAATTGGAGGAAGGAGAAGGGAGGAAATATTCTTGTATTGGTCCAGTTTTTTTTTTTTAAGAATGAATGCAAAGTCTGTTGCTTGGCTTGCTTTTTTCTTCTTTACAAATCTGTAACCATTCATCAGACCATCCAATTTACCAGACATGTCAGAGACCATTTTTATCAAATTTAAAACTTCCATTTTTATTTCAATATTTAATGCTTTTCATTTTTTTGAAACATTGTTTTTTCTGCACTCACTGTTTACATTGAATCTGGATATATATATATATAAGAACTACACATACATTTTTACGTACAAAATATATAAATCAAAATATGCAACATGCACTTGTGGACAGTCATAACCTGAAATAGCATTAGTAAGAAAGAGTGTAACTTGGCAGTATAGGTAATTCAAAATGTGCAATTACATGGTTTAAAAGCAATAATGTCAATATTGAAAAATAAGAAGAATCATCCAGTCTAACTGGGAAGGTAAATTCTTTTAGTCAGTTTTGAACATTCAACTCATTACTACTTAAATAAAAATACACTGCTATATATATGATACACATTGTTCAAGCCGAGTTTGTTCATAACAGTAAATACAGTTGTAAGAAGGTAAAAGGTAGAGCTTTTGATCATTCTCATTTTTATTTGGGGAGGAAAAGAAGAAGAAGAATTTGTACTGTTGAGGATTCCTGCTAAGTTAAAGAGGTGTACCTTTTGAAGTTGTTTATGAGTTGGGACAAAACAGAAATTATTTTTCAAAGGTTATTCAAAGATTTCATACTTGGCAAAAGTATGTATTTTTATTTACCTTATAGAAGTAAATATATGTTTTGGTATTAAGAGCATGCATTGCCTAAGGAAAATGGTTTATGTTGTATTAAAAATTTTCAGAAAAACAGCTCTTTTCTTCTGGAGCTTGGTTTTTTTTTTTTTTTTTGGTTTTTTTTTTTATTAGAGCAGCACTATACCTATCCAATATCCAGAAATTTGGATACTGTCACCTTTTTATGTTTTTCTCCCCTGAACATTTTAGCAAAATCACTTTTTTTTTTTTTTTTTTTTTTTACTTTTACAGAAATAATGTTCCAGCATACCCAACAAAGTGTTTATTTATGTAGCAGTGTTGTAAGTCATGTCAAAGTTACAATCACCAGAACCTTTTGTTACTGAAATTCCAAGAGAGTAATGAATCATTCTAAGTAAAAACATTTCAGCACTAAAAACTGGAAACCCACAATTTTTTCCATATTTCCCCCTTTTCCTTCTTTAAATTGGTATTTTGTCAAATAAAAAACCTCTGAGGAAGAAGAAGACTTGTGGGGCACCCTATACATATTTTTTATAAAAAAAAATCAAACTATAAAATTGAAATATGTTATCAAAGTTTCCTTACTATTTGTAACTTGTCCTTTTAAGTTCTTGAATAGCTTGGGAAAGCTGTGAATGTGTCCTAGAACTATATATGATCTTTGGCAACACTAAAATAACATAAGAATAAATTACTCCATACAAAATAATAAAATTTAAATTAATCACTAGATTGTTTTTTCTTTTTTAACTAAAAAGAATTGGAGATTGTTAAAAGTGCAAATTTGCACCCAAAACATTTCCTGTCTTTCATTAAACTCCTCTCACCCTATGCATTCATCTCTGAGAATAACAGAAAATTTACTTTTTTTTAAATATTTATTTCGAAAGGCTTAAAATTATAAACTAGAAAAAACTAATTTCATCTGGTTTATTTTAATAATACAAACTTTAATTTTATCACACATGTACAAATAAAATAAATAACACTTATTTGATGCCTTCCCAAATTTTAAAAAACAGTATTTTCTTATGATATTTAATGATAGATGCAGAGAAATTTTATACTAAAAAGAAACCATTATCTTACATTAACCCATTATGATGAATATGAATTCTTGTTTGTTGTCACAACAACTGATGTTGATAAGATGTTCTGAGGGCAGCAATGTTTCAAATGAGGGGGGAAGATAAAGCTTGGGATACAAACCTAAATAACTTCAAGGGGATGTGTTGAGGCAGTAAACTATAGAAAATTACTTAGTCTCAGCTGTGTCTACAGTGATGTCAGGAGTGTTGTCAATAAAATGGCTGAATTTGAACTCCTGGTTAGAACAACTAATGCTGATATAATAGGACTAATAGAAACGTGGTGCCACCTGGAAATTGGTAATGATGAGTTCCACTACGATATGTATAATTTAGGAAAGACTGAAGGGGTGTAAGGGTCATCACACTTCTTATCAAAAGCAGCCTGAGCACAAAAATAACTTTTGCTAAGTCTGAAGTTAAATCTGCCAGCATAGAATCTGTGGTGTGAGTTAGTTGGAAGAAAAGGAACAATGAGAGTGGGAGTAATCTACAGACTAGAAGATAGTGAAGAATATGAGGAGAGTCTTGACATGCAGATAGAATGGGTAATCAAGCATGAATGTCTTATTATATTATGGGTAACTTTAATCTGCCCCAGACTGATTGGAAAATTGGGAGGGAAAGTCACCATAGGAAAAAAAAAACTTGAAATAAACTAGATGATTATTATTTGTACCAGCATGTTAGAGAAAGTACTAGGGGTGAGAATATTCTTGAACTCATAATTACTAATGAATCAGATCACATCACAGGGCTTAAAGTACATTAACCATTGTCAGGAAGTGATCATGCAATTATCAGTTGGAAGAAAAAAGATGTTGCAGTAGTTAAAGGTAAAGGCATGGGTTTTAGCTTCAGAAGAGGGGACTTTGACAGTTTAAGGTGCTATATGACATCTGTGAATTGGGTAGATTGCAGAACATTTGAATTATGGAATACTTTTAAAGCAAAAATCAGAACCCATGAACATACCTTCAAAAAAATATTGCACAGGAGGATTGCAAAATGGATGACTGCAGAGCTGACTGTTCAAACAGAGCCGAAAAAGATAACATGGGACAGTCACAGAGCAATGAAAAGTACTGAATCCTACAACAGGCACAAGTTGATCTGTAATGTGTGAAGTGTTTTTTGGCCTTTAAGAAAATTTTTGACTTTTGTTTTCTTTTCATTTTTTTTAACTGAAATTCTGTTGTTTTTGTGGTAGTTGTTGATTCTAGGATTTCTTTTTGCCTAAAATTGGTGCTATTCTACTCTCATAGGAACTTAACTTATATATGAATAGCCAACTTTATATTCTTTGATTCTTTTTAAAGTTTTTAAAACTAATGTACAAGTTAGTGCATTTGCATCATTTCTACATAGCCAACTACATAAGTAGTTATAAATTGGCATCATTAAGTTTTTAAAACTATATTTTAAGTGAGGTGACGTTAACTGAGTAATTTTGGTAGGTTGCATACATAATATAATTTGGTAGGTTGCATACATAATAGTGTAATTTACTTGGCACATGTTCTTAAACAAAACATTAATACTGTCTTCAGATTTAGAACGATTAATACTGACTTCAGATTTAGAACAAAATATTTCTAATATTTTGTTTGGAAATTTAATGTTTTTATTTCATCTTAATAAACCAAAAAACATTTTCTGGATAAAATGCTTGTTGAAGCATTCAATATTTCAATTGAATGCTTCAATTGAAATATTAAACATGTATATTTCAATTGAAGAATTCAAATGAATGAACAAAATGAATTTGAAAGAAGAAGAGAATCTGAATGAGGTATGAAATGAGTTTGAATGTCAAATGACTGAATTTGAATGAGTATCCCTTGTCATAGCAATCTTACTGATGCTTATTCAAATGAACCAAACTAGAATACAGAGCCATTTCATTTGTAATAATTGCTATAGTTATAACCCTGAATAGATTCTAAGGCTAAAAATATTCTTTTTGTTTTTACATATTTATCTTTGTTCTGCATTTTGTAAAGCTTGTAAATAAATAATTTTCAACTGAAAATTAAAAAAATAATAATAATAAAATAAGACACAGAAACTAAGATCACACAATCAGACAAAAAGAAGACAAGTTCAGTTAAGGAACAAAGCAACAGCAATTAAGGCACTCCAAAGCTGCCTTAGTTGCTGGCTCCTTTGTCTTTTCATTTTTTTGGATGTTACACTAGCCAAGAAACAAAATGAGAACAGCTGTGGCACCTATCAGACAGATACCACTCAAGCAGTGTGCATTTTAGTTCAACAGAAAAACAACTTGGTAAATTTTAAGAAAATGTTCCTTATTATAATCATTGGTTTCTCTGGTTTATTTTTGTTATTCAATGTTTTTTAAATCAGAGTTTGATAAATCCTAATTAATAGATCACTGTTTTCAATTTAGTAAAAAAGCTAAAAATTAATTTTTTATAAAACAGAAAAAAAGGTGTCTAAGACACACATCACACAAGCATCTTTGTTAAATTCAGCACACAAGTGATGGAAAGTTAAGTGAAATTGTTTCAATCTGTTTTTCCTTTTTGTACTTCTTTATAGATAGTAGCAAACGTCCTCCAAATAGTCATCCACTTTCACAGGAAGGCATACAGTCCTCCCTATTGCAGCACAAAATAATGAATGACAACGGCGGCCTATTACTACGTGGTGCTCAATCTCTTCTTTTAACTCTGAATAGCTTGTAATTAGAAACCATACATCTCACTAAACTCTCTCTCTCTCTCTCACTCACTCACTCACTCACTCACTACAGTTTTTAGGCCTTATCATAACAAGAACATTATCAACGATAAGTGCTGACAAATTTCTAAAGGAATCCCACATGCTTTCAAGTTGGTCAGAGGTTTCTAAAAACTGTACCCTATAAAGTCATCTTCCACTCTGGCACTGAGAGCAAACTGCTTGCAATATGATGATTTGATATTTTGATTATTGTAATCTGTAACAAATGAAAATAGTACATTTTTCAATGACATCACTACATGCTCATTATTTTTCTGTCCAATTTCACTAATGATGCCTGCTGTTTTGTTCCTCAACATCCATATTTTTGCACTATTTCAATACAAAAAAAAAAAAAAAAAAAAACATTACTGAATAATGTGCTTCCATGTTCAACAAGCTATGTTCTACGATAATGCAAATAATCAGTCACTGAATATGAACTATTATCTTCACTTTGAATTGCTACATCTATTTTCACATTTGTTTCTACATAGTGCACATTGTTCTTATGCTTATTATTTGTAGTTGTCTGATTTTTCGGTTAACAGTTTTGTGCCACTTAAAACTAAAAAATTACAACTACTATCCATGATTTAAAAATGGGATGGTAATTTCGTGTGAATTATGCCAAACCCTTTTGACACAAAGTTTGAAAATATAGCAAATCAAAAGGACCAATGCAAATGAAAAGATATGGTACCCCATCTGTTCTTTACTTCTCAATTATACTTACTGCTATTCCATACGTAAAGTAAAGAAACTGTAATTAATTGTCAATTTTAACCTGTATAGTAGTTTGTTTAGTTAAATAAATATTAGCAAGAAATGCAATTAGAAACAAATTTTACTGTTTAATTAATAACAATGAATTAAAACAACTGGGATTTTATACTTACAAAAGTTTGATGAATTATTTCCTACAGTTTTCTCGATTCTGCTATATATATCAGCAATAAAACCCTGACTACTGTTATTACTATTTTCATTATTCAGACATCCAGCAACTAGAGAAGCTTGCTGTTGAGCTCTGCGAGTTTCCAACCATCCCAAAGTAGAACACAATAAAGATAAAGTCTTTCCTGTTCCAGTTGGACTCTCGAGAATCCCATTAACACCCTTGATAATTAAATGAATTTAAAGGAAGAAATTTATATACAGTGCAAACTAAAAATAAAAAAAAAATTAAAAAAACTTTAATTTTCATTAAATGTAGTAGTCACATGAGTTCCGTGGAACTCAGGTTGAAAACTAATAAACACCAAAGCAGCTCAAAAGCGGCAACACATATCTCATTACAAGAGCACTTGACCTGAATTGGGCAATTCTGTAAAATAAGTCCATTAACTTCATTGTTTATATGGTTGGATTGAAGTACATATTGTGTCATAAGTAAATTCTGTGCAAAAGTTTTTACTGTAGCATAATTTAAAAAGGGCATTTTGAATGCAAATATTAGACTATTAAACAGTTCCTGGTAATAAAGAAACTGTTTAAGTTTGAAAACAGCATGTACTCTTAATGCACATACTAAAAGTTATTTGAGAAAACAACATGTACTCTTAATGTACATAATAAAAGGTATCTGACATTTCAGAATATCTGTGCACCTTTGCCTGATATGAAATTAAACTTCAAATACTTTCAAAAGCTTACAAGTTATATGATAACTACAACTCCACTTAAAAAGAACATGGCAGCTAAAGGCCTGCTTACAAAGTTCTTTGTAAGCTCCAGAAGTCACATACAGAAGATACCCAAAGCTGTACTAAAACATAAGATGCTTTCCAATACGGTTTTCAGTTTGGGTTCTTTCTTTTTTTTTTTTTTCCTATTAGCAACTTACTCAAATGGCATGTTTATGCATACTTGCAAAAACATGCGATAAGGTCCACAGGAAGAAGTTGAAATATACATCCAAATATACTACATTTTTTAACAGTGGGGAATATTGACTGGAATTTGTGGGGTGATCACTCACACACTAGCAAAGCTTTTGTGGATTTATTAGATGATTCTTTTCTACAGCAGTATGTTTGGGAGGCACCTAGGGGGTAATACTCTTGATCTGATCATCAGTGGTGATTCTTCATGCATTAACAGTCTGCAGATAAAGGAACCACTAGGTGGCAGTAATAAGAGTGTGCTGAAGTGGGATTTACTCAAAGAGGTAACTACCATCAGGAGTAAACGGAAGGGTTTTTTCTTTTGTAAAGGTAACTACAGTGGTCTGAGACAGTCTTTGTGTGTGCAAGGTGCAGATAATGTGAAATTAGGCACCAACTCAGCATTCTGATGGGTGTCTATGAGAGCTTAAATAATCAGGTGGATGCCCTTGAAGGAATTAAAATGAGATGCCCATCAAGTTCTCTGCTGCCCAACTCAACACCAGAGCACACTCTTATGGACCAGCAACACAGCGGCAACCTTCAGGGCAGAATGTGCTGGTCCCACAGGAGCTAGTTATTGTTGGTGACTCAATTGTCAGGGGAAACGAGAAATATATTGTGCAAAAAGGATAGATGGAATATGTATCCTTTTTGCACAATATATTTGCATATCCTTTTTGCACAAAAGTTGATGGTGTTCTAGAGCAGATATCATCTTTTAAAGGCACAAAAGGTGATATTGTTTTACACAATGGCACTAACGACATTAAGTGTTGGAGATCTGCAGATTTACTTGACAAGTACAGGTCGATGTTGAAAAAAACTCGAGAATTATATTTAAATTTGAAAGTGTCTGCAATCCTGCCCAGACATGATAGGAGGGAGTATATGATGAGAACCTTGTCAATCAATTCGGCCCTGGAGAGATTGCACAAGGCTCATGGAGTAGAATTTTTTTAAGCATGGTCTGTACTTGTTAACAGGAGAGATTTCTTCCATAGGAATGGGATATACTTAAATAGAAAGGGTGCAAGAATATTTGCTGATGCTATCGAGGCAATGTTAGGTTAGGTGGGTTGGAAAACTGGGAGGGGGATTCACAGACTAATAGATTGACAGTAGCCACAGGCATCGATGGAAATAATTCTTGCACTGCTTCTATTAGAATGGGCAGTAGCTCGGAAAGGAAGTTGCTGGTGATTACAGGAATTGCTGAGAGTCATGAACAAATAAATAAGTGGTCTGAGTTAGAGTAACTAAGAGTAAGAACAAGTGCACGTATACTTGCATGTACACCAATGATAGGAGTATAGTAAACAAATCTGATGAATACAAGGGATACAGCATTGGAATTTTGGGAGTACAATATGTACAGAAAGGATAGACAGGATAGGAAAGGGGGGGGGGTTATGCTGTTAGTTAAGAAACACACAAAATCTAAAGAAATACATCCAGTTGACATAGATGAACAGTGAGATATGGTGAGTCAGTTTGGTGTGATATAAGCAGAGGGAAAGCATAAATAAGGGTAGGAATTTGTTATAGGCTAAATGACTCTGATCAGCACAATAAATAATTTTACATAATACAGAGGGCCAGTAAATCAGAGTGACTTATAATGGGGGATTTTAACTTCCCAGATATATATACTGGAACTTGTGAGTTGGTCACTCGCACACTAGCAAGACTTTTGTGGATTTACTGGATGACTGTTTTCTACAGCAGCATGTTAGAGAAGCAACCAGAGGAAGTAACACTCTTGATCTGATTATCAGCAGTGATTATTCATGCATTAAGAATTTACAGATAAAGGAACCACTAGGTAGCAGTGATCACAGTGTACTGATGTGGGATTTACTTAAAGATGTAACTACCAGGGATAAAGGGAAGGATTTTCGTTTTCGTAAAGGCAACTACAATGGTCTCAGAGATTTTTTAGGTTCTATACAGTGGGACCAACTGATGATGTTACCAACAGCAAATTTTAAATGGGAAGCATTCAAGGAAGTAATCTTCGAAGCTACTAAGATTTTTGTTCCAACTAAGAAATACTGCTCTAATTTCAGGCCCAAATGGATGTCAGAAGAACTAATGAGACTCGTGGCAGGGAAGAAAAATGAATGGAATGCAAATAAATTGTCAGGCGACACAGAAGACTATGATAGATACAAGCTAGTATGTAATCAAGTCAGAAAGGAGGTTAGGCACGGAAAGGCAGATTAAGAAAAATCTTTGGCAAAGGATGCAATGAAAAACAGCAAAGACTTCCTTACTTATATAAACTCTAAAAGCAAGGAAATGAATCAGATTGGTCCACTTGATATCAATGGTTTGACTGTAGATGATCAGTCTCAGATTGCTGCCGAACTAAATGAGTATTTTGCATCTACATTCACACATGAGGAGTTATTCAAGGAGAGTTTATCAAACTCTCCTCCTTGAATTTGAAACAGAATTTCGCCTCCACTAAAAATTTCTCAATCTCATTAAATGTTAAGTTTTGTTTAGTAAATGTTATTGTGTATTATACTTAATCAAATTTTCGAATATTTACAATTTTAAGTGTATAATTATATTTATTTATTCATCTTAATATTGAATTTTCTAAAGTGAGCATTTAAAATCAAAAGTAAAGTATTTTTTTAAAAAACAAAAGTTTTTTAAAAAATACTTTACTTTTGCTTTTAAATGCTCACTTTTAAAAAAAAATTAAAAATTAAAAAATATATTTTTTTAAATTAAAAAAACAAAACAAAAGTAAGTCATATTTTTTATAATTTTAATAAGATCTAAAAAATAAATCACTAACATAGTGATTACAGTTACCATATAAATTACAGTTGGTGCATATGTTAAAGGAAGATGACAAAGGAGCGTTTCCAATTTTGTTGTGAACTGCAAGGACTGATGACTTCTTTAATCGTGTAGTGTTTAGCGATGAGGCTGCATTTCACACCAATGGGAAGGTCAACTGACACAATTGTCAAATCTGGGGCACCCAGAAACCTGAAGAGATAATTAAATATGAGCGTGATTCGCCGAAGGTGAATGTTTTCTGCACCTTGTCACGCCGAAAACTGTACGGACCTTTCTTATTTGCCAAGGGCACTGTAACTGGGCTATCCTACCTCGATATGCTTCAGCAATGGTTGATGCCTCAAGTTCAGGAAGATTGTGATGACTTTATTTACCAGCAAGACAGGGCCCCTCCCCACTTTCACAATGACGTTCGGATCTACCTTGACACCGAGCTACACAAGCGCTGGATCCGACGTGCTGGAGAAAGGGATGAATGTTTCTTGAAATGGCCGCCAAGATCACCGGTCTTAACTTCGTGTGATTTCTTCTTGTGGGGCTACACAAAGGATTGTGTTTATGTACCGCCTTTGCCATATGACGTCAAGGAACTAAAGCAGAGAATTGAAGAAGCTACCACCACAGTCACACAGGATATGCCGGACAGGGTATGTCAAGAGTTTGATTACTGTGTGGACATTTGTTGTGTCACATGTGGTTCCCACATTGAATCGTTGTGAAGTGATGTAAAAAAAAACTTTGACATTTTCTCTTTCACAAGGTATGCATATGACACTGATATCTATCCTAGTCTTTGTGCAATAAATCACTGGAAGTGTTCCCACCATTTATAAACACCCTGTATATCCTGAAAATAAAAAACAGTGCCATGAAAATAGAAACTTTCTTTTACATGTAATAAGATATGGAAAATGTAACACGCTAATTTTTCTCAAATCACTCCGGTGTGGCCCATGAAACAAATCTAACTTTGGTTATGGCTAGATAATGGATATAAATCAGTGGTATCCAACCCTCTCCCATACAGTTATGGGAGAGAGTTGGACACCACTGATTTATATCCATTCCATGCATTTTTCTTCTCTGCCACAAGTCTCATCAGTTCATCCGACATCCATTTAGATCTAAGCATTCAACAGCTCCTACTATTACTCCCCTGAATGGTTCCCCATTTAGAATGTGCTTTTAATAACATCATCAATTGTATGGAATTATTGAAACTATTTGAGACCACTTTATATTGATATGGAATAGTGTAATGTATATCTCAAACTTGATAGCGTAAAGTATAACGTAAAACTAGATGGCGTAAGGTATAACATAAGACTAGATAGTGTAACACATTGCTCTGTATTAGGAATCTGTTAGCTTAGTATAGTATTTGCAATTAATCAATTAAATTTATAAATCTTATTAGTTATTATTGTTAATTAAATTGTATTTAAACAGAAATCATCTCCAGACTAGACCAGCAAAGCAACTTGCACAAAGTAGCAAAAGTGCTGTGGTTTGGGAGAGAACTGAAGGGGGGGGGGGGCGATTCTACAATGCATCAGTCTAAAAAAAAGTGCGCAAAATGTGACATGTTTACGGACCGTCTTGAACAGTGAATGATCTAGCCATCAAGGATGTCCTTGTGCATGCTAGGTGCAAAGAATGTGAAGAAATTAGGTACCAACTCAGCATTCTGATGGATGTCTATGAGAGTTTGAAGAGTCAGTTAGATGCCCTCGAAGGAATTAAAATGGGGGGGGGGGAAACAAGCTCTCTGCTGCTAAACTCATTGCACGAGCTCATTCTTGTGCACCAGGCTTTGTTGTTGTTGTTATGGGAGTTTAATGGCACATAAGCTACTATGGCTATAATGCGCCTTGTGCACCAGGCAACACAGCGGCAATCTTCAGGGCACAATGTGCTGGTCCCACAGGAACTAGTTATTATTGGTGACTTTATTGTCAGAGAAATGTGAAACATATTGTGCAAAAAAAAGGATAGGTGGAATAGGACCAGGGTATGTCTTCCAGAGGCAAAAGTTGATGACGTTCTAGAACAGATATCATCTTTTAAGGCCACAAAAGGTGATATCGTTGTACACGTTGGCACTAATGACATTAAGTGTTGGAGATTTGCAGATTTACTTGACAAGTACAGGTCATTGAAAAAAAGTCTAGAGTTATGGTTAAATTTGAAAGCGTCTGCAATCCTGCCCAGACATGATAGGAGGGAGTATATGATGAGAGCCTTGTCAATCAATTCAGTCCTGGAGAGATTGCAAAAGGCGCATGGGGTAGAATTTTTTTCAGCGTGGTCTGTGCTTGTTAACAGGAGAGATTGCTTCCATAGGGATGGGATACATTTAAATAGAAAGGGTGCAAGAATGGAATGAGCAGCAGCCCGGAAAGGAAGTTGCTGGTGATTTCAGGAATTGCTGGAAGTCATGAAACAAGTAAATAAATAGGCTGAGTTAGAGTAACTAAGAGTAAGAACAGGTGCATGTATACTTGCATGTACACCAATGCTAGGACTATAGTAAATAAATTTGATGAATTTGAAGTGTTGGTCAAGACATCAAATGGATATTGTTGGGATATCAGAGACGCAGTGTCATAGGTATAAGGAATGCATAATTGGAATTTGGGGAGTACAATGTGTACAGAAAGGATCGACAAGGTAGAAAGGGAGGAGGGATTATGCTTGTAGTTAAGAAACACATTAAATCTAAGGAAGTGCGTCTAGTTGACATAGATGGACAGTGCAATGTTTTGGTGTGACATATGTACTGGGAAAGCAATAATGAGAGGAGAAGTTTGTTATAGGCCTATAACACAGAAATACAGAGTGGGCCAGTAAATCAGTGTATCTTATATTGGGGGATTTTAACTTCCCAGATATTGATTGGACTTGTGGGTTGGTCACTTGCACACTAGCAAGGCTTTTGTGGATTTACTGGATGATTGTTTTCTACAGTAGCATGCTAGAGAGGCAACCAGAGGGAGTAACACTCTTGATCTGAATATCAGCAGTGATTATTCATGCATTAAGAATTTAGAGAAAAAGGAACCACTAGGTGGCAGTGATCACAGTGTACCGATGTGGCATTTACTGAGAGATATAACTACCATCAGGGCTAAAGGGAAGGGTTTTTGCTTTCGTAAAGGTGACTACAGTGGTCTCAGAGATTTTTTAAATTCTATACTGTTGGACCAACTGATGATGTTACCAACAACAAATTCTAAATAGGAAGCATTCAAGGAAGTAATCTTCAAAGCTACTTTGCTTTTTGTTCCAACTAAGAAATACTTTTCTAGTTTTAGGCCCAAATGGATGTCGGATGAACTAATGAACAGATGAACTTGAAGTAATGAGACTTGTGGCATAGAAGAAAAATGCATGGGATGCATATAAATTATCAGGCGACACAGAAGCCTGTGGTATATATAAGCTAGTCTGTAATCAAGTCACAAAGGAGGTTAGGCAAGCGAAGGCAGATTATAAGAAATCGAGAAATCTTGGATGCAAAGAAAAACAGCAGACTTCTTTACTAATATAAACTCTAAAAGGGGACGAATCAGATTGGTTCACTTGATATCAATGGTTTGACTGTAGATGATCATTCAAAGATGGCTGCCAAAAAAAAAAAGTTAGTAGTGGTAGATGACTCTCATCAGCTGGCGTAGTACCACCACTTTGCTTATTGGAGGCTTGAAGTGGTGAAACCCATGTTTAGTCTCTAGAGCAAAGTTTCCGGCACCCCCCTCCCCCCATACTTCTCCTTCAACCCATGCACGGTACTAAGTACTATGGATTTTGATATATTTCGTGTTTGGGGTTTTCATAAAAAAAAAAAAAACTAATGAGTGTTTCACATCTACGTATCTATCCGGGTATAATAAAGGAAGTGGCATAGGAAGTAAGCAAACCCTTAACCATAATTATGAGAGCATCCTTGGACTCAGAGGAAGTCCCCATTGACTGGAGATGTGCAAATATATCTGCAGTCCACAAAGGGAATCAAAGGGTGACATGAGTAATAAACAGTCCTGTTAGTTTGACTTCTGTTCCAGGGAAAATAATGGAGTCACTGGTTAAAGCAGCATTGAAGGATCATCTAGACAAGATAGCAGTGATAATTCAGACATAGCATGCATTTGTTAAGGGGAATTTTGTGTGAACAATTTGATTGGATATTATGATGTGGTCACAAAGGAACTGAATGCCAAAAATAATTTTGATATCATACACTTGGATTTCAGCAAAGCTTTTGATACTGTTATACATTAGCATTAGTAGAGACACATGATGCAAGAATGCAAGCTTATACAGCAACAGCCAAAAAAAAAATTTTTAAAAATTCCCATTTCACTGATCCATTCATTCCAGATGTTTGTCTAGTGCTGCCTTGAATTTATTAAAGATATCAACTTCCACAACAATAGATGAAAGTTTGTTCCAGCAATCAACTGCCCACTGGCTAATGGAAAACTTCTGCACATCTAGTCTCCAACTGTCTCTCCTCAGTTTGAATCTATGCCCCCTCAGGTTTGTAATCTGAGCAAGAGGAAGAATTCCCTCAGCATTAAGCCTGCTCAATCCATTCAAGGCCTTGTACACCTCAATCAGATTGCCTGGCAGGTGCCGCCTCGTCTTCAGAAGCTGCAATTTGCAGAACTTACACCTTTCTTCATAAGAGCATCCCTTAGTTCCCTTCACCAGTCTTGTTGCCCTTCTCTGTACTCGTTCTACATCCTTCCAAAAATGAGTCTTCTAGACCTGTATGCAGTACTGAAGGTGTGACCTGACCATTGCCTTATACAAGGGTATAATCACCTCCTTATCCCTGCTCGCAAAATTCCTGTATATCATTGACAAGACCCCATGACCTACTCTGGCAGCCTGTCTACACTGTCAGCAATCTTCATATCTGGCAGCACAATTACCCCAAGGTCTCTTTCATTCTCCACTACTCCGAGTGTAACACCATATAGTTGTTACATTTCTCTGGGGGTTACTGCTGCCTGTATGCAGTACTTTGCATTTGTCAATGTTAAAATTCAGTTGTCACCTCTCAGCCCATCTACCCAACTTTTCTAGATCCTGTTGCAGTAGCATACTGTCATTACTGTTTTTAACAACCCTGCCAAACTTTGACATTAAACTTAATATACCTTCATCAATATCATTGATATATATACAAAACAACAATGGACCCAACACCGAACCCTGATGGACACCACTAATAACATTAGTCCACGTAGAGCATTATCCATTGACCACTACTCTCTGTCTTCTCCTACTCAACCATCCTTTTATCCATTGTAGCAACTTGCCCTTAATGCCATACTGCTCCAATTTGTACAGTGGTCGTTCTTGTGCAACAGTATCAAAAGCTTTCCTGAAATCCAAGTATATGATCTCAAAATTATTTTTTGCATCCAGTTCCTTTGTGACCACATCATAGTATCCAATCAAATTAGTCAGACAAGACTTATCCCTTGACAAACCCATCTGTATCTGAATTATTGCTGCAGTCTTATCTAAATGATCCTGCAATGCTTACTAGTGACTCCATTATTTTTCCTGGAAGAGAAGTCAAACTAACAGGTCTGTAATTACTTGTGTCAACCTTTGATCACCTTAGATACGTTTGTACATCTCCAGTCTGTTGGGACTTCTCCCGAGTCCAAGAATACTGTCATAATTATGGCTAAGGGATTGCTTACTTCCTTTGCTGCCTCCATTAATATAACTGGATAGATTCCATCCATGCTACGTGCCTTTCTTATGTTTTACTTCAAGAATTTCGCCTCCACTTTGAGATTTTTTTAGATTTGGTGTAAATCTTCAGAATATGAGAGCTTCGTAGAATTCTAGCAGTATATTTTCACAGTTCATATACTTATTTTTGAACCATATTTTGGCTTGAAGATCAATAATTTAAAGTTGTAAGCTGGGTTTATAGTTTTTATGCATAGAAGTAAATGGATTCTCAAAAAAGCTTGTTTTTTTCACAGGATCAAATATAAGCAAATGGACTTTCAATCTCATCAAAAAGTAACAACAGGCAACGATTGTTTGGAAATGTGTTTCTCCTTTAGCTCGATACAACATTCAAAGTAATCCCGGGGCTCACATCTGGTGAGTATGGGCTTGGCACACCCAGGGTTCTGAGCTGGATATCATCATTCTTCTCTTTCTTGGTGATTCCTTTCTACTTTTGACTCTGACTCTTTCTTTCTCTCTCTCTCTCTCTCTCTCTCTCTGGGTAACTCGGGAATTTTTTTTGGCTGGTGCAACATAAGCTTCAGGCTTCCTTGCACCATATGGCTAATAATAATAATAATTGCCTTGCTCAATTTGGGATATAAATAATAACTTAATTCTGAAATGATTTGTTGTCAACTACAAATCAGAGACCAGGTTTCCTTTCCCTTGCAGTTTTAAATTAAGAGAATTTAAATGACTAAAAATGTCTGTAAGAATTTCAAAATCAAACAGCCACTCCATATTTGATACAGTAAAATCTTGTTAATACAAAATCAGTTTATATAAAATATTCGTTTATAGGAAACAAACATACCATTCCCCTGTGAAAGGATAGGCTTTTCTATGTAAATATAGCCGTTTATTACAAAATGCAGTTAATATGTATTACAAAGTTCATTTTTACCCTGTGAGAAATAAATATTGTTATTTTGTACATTTAATACAAATATTCGCACAGCTATCTGTGCGAATTGCACTGTGCGCAATTGCACAGACCACATGGTTCCTGCTTCCTGAAGGATGGCACTGACTTTTTAGAAATGACTTTTGTGTAAACAAAACCAGTTTATGGTGCTCCAATGTAAGTGCACTCAGAAAAACATTAGTATTACCAGAGGCATACAATTCAAGAAAGCAAGCTTATGCAGCACCAGCCAACAAAAAAAAAAAACCCTCCCATTTTACCCCTCCATTCGTTCCAAATTGACTGTCCAGGTCAGCTTTAAATTCATTTAGGCTATCAACTTCCACAACAAAAGATGCAAGTCTGTTCCACCAATCAACTACCCGCTGGCTAAAGGCAAATTTCTGCACATCTATTCTACAACTGTCTTTCCTCAATTTGAATCTATGCCCCCTCAGGTTCTTAATATGAGCAAGAGGAAGAATCCCATCAGCATTCAACCCACTCAAGACCTTATACACCTCAATCAGATTGCCTCGCAGGTGCCTAGTGTCCAGAAGCTGCAATTTGCAGAACTTAATAATTTTCTTCATAAAAGCACCCCTTTGTTCCCTTCACCAGTCTCGTTGCCCTTCTCTGTACTCGTTTTACATCCTTCCTAAACTGAGACTTTCAGACTCAAGGTATGGCCTGACAATAGCCTAATACAAGGGGATAATCACTTCCTTATCTCTGCTCGCAAAATTTCTGTGTCACTGACAAGACTCCATGATCTGCCGTGGCAGCCTGTCTGCACTGCTAAGTGAACTTCATATCTGACTGAACAATTTCCCCAAGGTCTTTTTCACTTTCCACTTCCCCAGTGCAGTACCACACAGTTGGTACATTTCTCTTGGGTTATTGCTACCCATATAAAGTACTTTGCATTTGTCAATATTAAACTTCAGTTGCCACTTCTCAGCCCAATTTCCCAACTTATCTAGATCCAGTTAGCATACTGCCTTTAATGTCATTAACAACCCTGCCAACCTTTGTATCATCTGCAAACTTGAACATTAAGCCTGATATACCTTCATCAATGATGAATTCTTCTTCTTCTTCTGAATACCTTCTTCACTGATGAATACAGAAAACAACAATGGAGTCAACACTGAACCCTGGGGGACTCCACTAATAACATTAGTCCACGAAGAAAAGTGTCCATTGATTAACTACTCTCTGTCATCTTCCCCTCAACCATTCCTTTATCCATTGTAGCAACTTATCCTTAATGCCATATCTCTCCAATTTGTACAGCAGTCTTCCATGTGCAACAGTATCAAAAGGTTAGCTGAAATCCAAGTATATGATATCAAAATTATATTTTGCATCCAGTTCCTTTGTGACCACATCATTGTATCCAATCAAATTGGTCAGACAAGATCGTCCTTTACAAACCCATGCTCTGTCTTAACTATTACCAGTCTTGTCTAGATGATCCTGCAATGCTTCTTTAACCGGTGACTCCATTATATTCCCAGGAACACAAGTTAAACTAACAGGTCTAGTTACTTGTCACCTTTTGAACCCCTTTATGAACTGGTGATACAATTGCACACCTCCAGTCCATGGGTACCTCCCCTGAGTCCAAGGAAGCTCTCATAATTATGGCTAGGGGTTTGCTTACTTCCTTTGCTGACTCCTTTAATATAACTGGATAGATCCCATCCACCCCAGGTGCCTTCCTTATGTTTAACTTCAACAATTTCTCCTCCACTTTGCACTCAGTTATTAAAAAATCACTTAGCTTCCTGTTAGAGTTTGTTAAACTTCTGTCATTCCCCTCCTTGAATAACTCTTGATGTGTGAATGTAGAAGCAAAATACTCATTCAGTCTATCAGCTAACTTAGCATGATCATCAATAGTCAACCCATCTACGTTAAGTGGTGCAATCTGATTCATCCCTTTCCTTCTAGAGTTCACATAAGTAAAGAACTCATCACTGCTTTTCTTTGCATCCTTTGCAAAAGATTTCTCGTAATCTACCTAGCCTGCCTAAATGGTCCTTGAGGTTGTCACAGACATTCTCTCAGATATGCCAGACAAGCTGTACTTGCTACCTGGGCGTCTAAAACGCTGATGGAACTGATATTCAGGTCACACTCGAGTCAAGTGGACCCAATTTCGGCAAAGTCAGGACGGTCTGTGAAAGCCAAATCCTCTGCTTGCACCTTCACGATGGTGGGACTGTTAGTAATCCTGGGTATAACCTCCATGCACAAGTACATGGTGGGTGACCACCCAGGTGTGAACCAACGTAAGCAGGGGTCGAGGTGTGGTGCCCACACCACATGTAGGAACGCCGCCCCCTCTATGTTACCAAGCAGTACTAGGTGGTAGATGACTCTCATCAACTGGTGAAATACCACAACTTTGCTTATTGAAGGCTTAAAGTGGTGGAACCCATGTTTAGTCTCTAGAGCTAAGTTCCGGTCAACCCTTCCCTATCTCTTCCATCATGTAGTATGATTGATGACTTTTGAGGTTATGATGGACGTCGTGGCGAGATCCAATATTCCTTACATTTCGAGGGTATAGCTCTAAAGCGGTGTTCGCAGGCCGGCCGCTAGTTAGTACACCGGACTCTCTAGGAGGCTTACGGATCAGCTAGTGTATAATCTTGCTACCTCTACTCTGCCAGATAGTGACTGGAGGGAGTCTGAGTAGTGTGTATGTGGGGAGCATTGTTGAGGCCACGTTATGTCAAGGATTTGGGTATATTCTTACTATGTGTACGGCATATCCAAAAATTTCATTACTTCGTACAACATGTCCCACCCACTTTTTGGCGCCTCCGTAGCCAGGTGGGAAGAAGCAGCAGTGCGTAGCACATGCTTCTTGATTAGACCGGGGTTCGAGCCCGTCACCACCAAATACAGATGATGCGGAAAGGTCAGGGAATGACTACCGCATATCCCGGAGCAATATGGCCTTAGTTACTAATGCTCCTAAAAACCAAATAACAACAACAATAACTCACTTTTTCTTACTATTGAATACACCATGAATTGTCAAACTAATACAGCAAGCTTATCTGCGAAAAGATCTAAACCTCCCAAGCACTTCCTAATTCATTTCACAAATATACGTGGTCTCAATTCTAATCTCAACAATGTCCATTTCCACTTGCAGTCTGCCAAACCCCATGTACTTTTTCTGACAGAATCTCAGTTATCGGTTGATTCAACTACTGCTCATCTCAGATGCACAAATTCTTCACTGTATGATTCCTTTCGCCTCAAAGGTGGTACTTGTGCATATGTCCGTTCTGATATTCCCTGTCAGAGACTTGGCCATTTGGAATCTTCTCAGGCTTAAAATCTCTCTACCTCATTGTGTCAAATTTATCTGTTGTCGCTACCATTCTCCCAACTCCACTAATCACTTGGAGCTCTTTGACTTCCTCTCTTTGCAACTTGACTTTCTCTAGTCCAACTATCCTAACAGCGAGGTAATTTTCCTTGGTGATTTTAATGTTCACAACTCCAGTTGGCTTCCGTTTTCTAGTCACAACGACCCAGCAGGTCGAGATGCTGAGGCTTTTGCAATTACTAATGACCTATCACAGATTGTTCATTTACCTACAAGAATACTGGACAATCCTAACCATACAGCCAATATGCTTGATCTTTCTCTCACAAACAACCCTTCTAAGTACACGGTCGAAGTGAGAGGCCCTTTAGGCACTTCAGATCACAACTTGGTGATTACCTCTTCTCCAATGGAACTTTTATCTCATGGCTATTCCCAACCACGTGCTGTTTGGCATTACAAGAATGCAAAATGGGATGACTTGCGAGACTTCTTTTCTTCTTTTCCTTGGTCTGATTACTGTTTCAAAAACTTCTGATGTCAACGTTTGCTCAGATCATGTCAGTGAAATTATTCTTGCAGGAATGGAATCTTTTATCCCACACTCCACTTTAAAATCTCGTCCTTTATCTAAACCTTGGTTTTCCAATAAATGTGCTAAGGCTGTACAAGAGAAGAATGTTGCATATCATAATTGGCTTGTTTCTAATTCTTCAGTTTCATTTTCTGCCTACACCAAAGCTCGCAACAATTGTAAAGCAGTTATTAATCAGTCCAAACTAGAGTTTGAACAGGCTAAGAGTAGAAAACTTGCTTCTTGCCCTAATGGTAGCAGAGCATTCTGGTCTCTTGCCAAAGCTATTGGCCGCAACTTTTGTCCATCTCTGCTCCCACCTCTGTCCAAACCAGATGATTCTCTTGTCACTTCAGCCAAGGATAAAGCTGACCTGCTAGCATCCCATTTTTCTTCCAGCTCATGTATTAATGATCTTGGTAAAACACCTCCCACCATTCCCAACACGCTCCATTCAATGCCTCCTGTGGTCTTCCGTCAAAAGGATATCAGAAGGATTTTGATGAATCTTGATGTTAAGAAAGCTCCAAGTCCTGATGGTATTTCTCCACTTGTTCTCAAAACCTGTGCTCCTGAACTTACTCCTATTCTTTGCCGCCTTTTTTCACTTTCTTATTCCAAAGGTGTTTTTCCTTCTGCTTGGAAATTTGTTCATATCCAGCGAGTTCCTAAAAAGGGTGACAAATCCCTCCTATCCAATTATCGTCCCATTGCAATTACTTCTACTCTTGACCAACCGGGCTAGCCGAGTGGGTAAAGTACCTGCCCGGCAACCCAAAGGTCGCGGGTTCGATTCCCGCCTCGGGCTTGGATCAAAGTACTGCAAAAACCTTGGGAGGTATAATATGGCCACAGAAGCCGATGCGCCAACAACTACCAAATCAAAAAAAAAAAAAAAAAAAAAAAACTTCTACTCTTTCTAAAGTAATGGAGAAATCAATTAACCAGCAACTCTTAAACTACCTAGAAACCTTCCGTCTGATCAACGATCGCCAGTATGGATTCCGTCAGTGTCGATCTACTGGTGATATTTTGGCTTATGTTACTCATTTATGGACTAATTCAATGGAAAGGTTCGGGGAAACACAAGTAGTTGCTCTTGATATCTCAAAGGCTTTAGATCGTGTTTGGCATAAAGGTCTTCTAAACAAGCTTCCATCTTATGGTTTGCCAACTGTTTTTAGTAACTGGTTATCCAGTTTTCTCTCTGATCGCTCACTGAGTGTGATGGTACATGGCTCTCTGTCTTCTAACTTCTCCACTAATGCCGGTGTCCCCCAAGGTTCAGTTCTTTCCACCACACTTTTCCTCTTGTATATTAATGACCTTCTTCCATTGACTGGAAATCCTATCCATAGTTTTGCCAATGATAGCACATTGCATTCCACTTTCCATTTTGAGAAACCTTGTCCTGCTCAATCAGCTTCAATTTCTCGAAAATCTGTTACAAATTCCTTAAATGCCAATCTTCAGGTAATTCTCCAGTGGGGCAAAGACAACTTAGTTGATTTCAACCCTTCTAAAACTCAGTCTTGTCTTATAACTCGCAAAAAGGATTCTTCTGCTCCTATGCTTATCTTTAGTGACATTCCGATTTCTAGGAAAAATGATATATCTCTTTTGGGGATTACCCTGACTTCTAATCTCTTTGGCACAAGCACATTACAAATATTGCTTCCTCCGCATCTAAAAAACTTGGTTTTCTCTTTCACTCTCGGCGTTACTTTTCTTCCAAATCGCTGCTCACTCTGTATAAATCACAAATCCGCCCTGCCATGGAATATTGTTCCCACATCCTGGGTGGTGCCCCCAAAACCTCTCTCAGGCTTCTTGATTCCATTCAGAAGAGGGCAGTTAGGTTAATTAATGATTCATCTCTAACAGAGTCTCTACACTCGCTCGCTCATAGACGTACTGTTTCTGCTGCATGCCTCTTCTACAGATACTTCCATGGGCACTGTTCTTCTGAATTGGCTTCTATAATTCCCACTCTCTCTTTCAAAACGGTCCGAACACGTGCCGCCATCAGCCAACATCCATTTACTGTCCAACTTCAAACTCACAGAACCAACTTTTCATCTTCCTCGTTTATTCATTCAACTGCCATTTTCTGGAACAACCTTTCTTCATACGTATTTCCTGAAAATTACAGTTTATGGAAGTTCAAGTCCAATGTCAACAAATATCTTCTTTCGTCTCCTCAACCTCCAACCCAAGCATGGTACTAAGTACTATAGGTTCTAATACCTCTCGTGTTTGGGGTTCACATAAAAAAAAAAAAAATCTTTCTGAAGAACGAGCTGTTAAATTAACAAAAGAATAAAAATAGTTTTTCTAAGTTGTTTACATACCCTCCATCACTCTTCACAGGATTAAGGTCAGTTATAATGGTTACACCAGTTCAAAGATTGTTTTGCTACGGTATACAGTAATCTAATTTTTGCGCCAATTTATCTGAGCTGATGTCTTTAAAGTTTGTTTATGTTAAAATCTCATCTAGCAGTGTTATGCCAACAAAACATAAATGGGCAGAATTAAGCCTTGAAATTAAACTTAAAATTATACAAGAGGTTGATAGGATGGATCGAAGCAAAATGGACATTGCAAAGGAATACTACATCCCTTTATCTACAATACTGAAAAACCAAAAAAAAAAAAAAAAACCAGGAAAGAAATTCGTGATGCAAAACACTGGGAGCTTGAAACAAAACTTTTCGTGTGGTACCAACAAATGCTTGCATCTAATTTTCCAATATCATGTCTGATTTTGCAAGAAAAGGCAAATTATCTAGCTCAGCAGCATGGAATTAGCAACTTCATATACAGCAATAGCTGGCTCCAAATATTTAAAAAGAGGAATAACTTGGTCTTATGAAATGCTTACAGCGAGTCTGCATTAGTCGACAAAGAATAGGCTGCAGAGTGACTGTGTTCTGTATGTTCATTGACAAGACAGATTTATTTTATAATTTTCTGCCAAAGAAAACATTTGCTGTTCAAGGAAAGTCTTGTCATGGTGGAAAATTACGTAAAGACTTGCTGTTCTGTTATGCTGCAATTCGAATGGCAGTACAAAAATTTGCCCACTTGCGATTGTTAAGTTTTCCAAGCCAAGATATATAAAGAAGTTAACCAATTTCCCTGTGATTATAGGTCAACAGAAGTGCTTGGGTTATGGCTAAATTTTTCAGTCTTGGTTATCAAAAGTGGACAAAAGAATGGTTCAGAAAAAAGGAACATTTGATGATTCTAGATTGTTGTACAGCACATTTTGCCGAGACACTTAAGTTGGCAAATATATGGAAATTTTTTTTTTGTCTCCCAGTACCACCAGTTTTATGTAGACATTGGATCAAGGCATTATCTATAACCCTTAAGAGAGCATATAGAGCCCACCTGATAAGGTACATGATCCGCAACATACACGCAGGAAAGAATTTGCAGCCAAACTGGAATGCCTTGGATGCTATCTGTAATCTTAATTATTGCTTGGGACAGTATTGCATCAAGTGTAATAATCAACTGCTTCAGAAATAGTGCTTTGGAGGAATATGCTCAAAAAACATATTCCAGCAGACGAATGTGATAGCAACATTGAGGAAAGGAGGAATTTGAAGCATATGGATTTTGTTGGCCAATTTGAAGAATTTGTGAAGGTGGATAATGAAGTTGCTACCACAGCAATGCCAACACCAGAAGAGCTCCTGAACACCAAACAAATCAATGGTGTTTATGTTACCAGTGACACCGAAAGTGAAGAAGCACACAAACTGCCATCTAAAAAAAAGACCAAAATGCATTGAGCATAATAGAGAATGTTTGCCTGCAGTAACATTGATAAAGAAACAACTATTGCATTTGATAATGTAATGTTGTAAGTAAAAATTCATATAGGACAAAAACTGTGCAAACAACATTGGCTTCTTTCTTTAAATTAGATTAATTTATTAAAAAGTTAATGGTTTGTATGTCTCCTTTTATATTAAGATTGTAATTCTTTTTACTGTGATACTAAAATATTGTATATATCAAAATATAAACTGCACAATATTTTCATTTCCATTAATTGCTTTTCTCTTAGTTTATCTTACAACTAAAATAAAATCTTTAAAAAATTGGTTATTCCAATTACTGTATTGTTAAACAAGGCTTTTGGGCGAAGGTAAAGAAAGCCTGCACGAGAACGACGAGAAACGTCGGATAACTTACGCGGAAAATTAGTTTGCCGATACGGCACTCTAGCGCAGCTCACTCGGTAAACAGACGGTAGGTGTTAACGGTCTGGAGCAAAGTCGAGAACGATATACTGATTGACAGGTAGGCGTGGCAAACGACGTGCTGATTGGTGCGCGAACGCAACACACGATAACATCGGTTTAGTATCACTGTAGCAGCACTAATGGTAACTTGTCCTAATCGTACATGCCCTAACATTTACTGTAACGGTGAAAAAAGATCAGGTTACCTCGACTTGAATCCCATGGGAGCTTGAACCCCTCCCGAAGTGGAGGGGGTAACCTAACCTTTTTTCTTTAGAATCAGTCATATTTAGAAATACATTCATAAAAAAATAAATTTTTTTATGACCGTATTTTTATTTTCTTGTTCAATAATATGCCCTAATGGTGAAAATAGGTCAGGTTACCTCCATTTGAATCCCATGGGAGCTTGAACCTCTCCCGAAATGGAGGGGGTAACCTAACCTTTTTTCTTTAGAATCATGAGTGGACTAGCACATAAATTGTTTATTAATAAATCATTTCATTGTTTGCCACGCCTACCTGTCAATCAGTATATCGTTCTCGACTTTGCTCCAGTCCGATAACATCTACCGTCTGTTTACCGAGTGAGCAGCGCTAGAGTGCCGTATCGGCAAACTAATTTACCGCGTAAGTTATCCGACGTTTGTCGTCGTTCTCGTGCAGGCTTTCTTTACCCAAGCCGGCTTTTGTTTTTATTATTTTATTTTATTTATTTATTTTTGATATTATTATTATTATTATTCTTAGATATATAGTATGTACCAAAAAAAAAGGTAAAATTTTGACACTTTTGGCAGGCCACATACATTTGGACACTTTTGGGAGGTTCCCTTACTACAAAACATGAAAATTTAGGTCTCTTGAACTTTGTATTAACAAGATTCAACTGTAGTTGTTTTATTGGTTTCCCTTTTTCTGTCATAAAAAAATATCGATTTTATGATGCAGTTTAAAGAAACAATATAATACTTTGCCACAACTAAGCCATCTCACAGCACAATGTAAAATCACACCTTCGTATTCAGCTTCAATTTCTAAAAGAAACTGGTGAAACTACAGTGATTAAGCCCATGTAATCTTATAAAATTTACAGTTGAAATAACCACATTCATAACATGTTGGAAATCCAATACTTTCCCACAGAGATATTCTTGATGCACAATGCACTGAATTCCAATCGGAGGTTCAACTCCGATAGCTATCATTTTTCTTGGTTATTCTACTCCTAAACCCAATGTTTTTACCAATCATATTTTTTGCACAGTCAGTTGTCACTCCTATCAGGTCTTTATATTTAATCGCAACTTTTCAATAGATTGGCAAAAATTTTCAAATAGATTGTCACCATTAGTTATTCCATGCATACTCCATAAATCAGCTAAATCTTCAACTGGTATCTTCTAAATCTTCTACCTCATGAGCTTTGCACAATCTTTCCAGGGCCGAATTGATCGACAAGGCTCTCTTCATATACTCCCTCATATCGTGTCTGGGCAGAATTGCAGACACTTTCAAATTCAAGTTATCACGCAATCACAGAACTCGACCGTACAATCATTCTGTTCTATGACCACACCAACTGCAAGGAGACAAGTGGTACCCAAATAATAGATTTTAACCAAATTTTTGACTCCGTTATAATAGTTAGATAATATAATAAAATGATATATATTAAAAAAAATGTCTAAAGGATGCGAACACTATTGTTAAATTGCAGTTTGTTTTTTTGAGTCACATGGCTATTCCTACAAATCATAATACAAATCCCAATTAACGAACACAAGAAATACCTTCTGCGACATTTTATTTTTTTTATTTAATATTTAACCACTTAATGAATGAAAGTTCAAACAAAAAAAAAAGTTGTGGAAATATTAGTAGTTGCAAATTATGCAAGAAAGGGAGTTTATAAAGCAACAGCAAAAAAAAAAAAAAAAACTCTTTGCACATCACCTGTCCATCACCTTCAATAATTTGTCTATTCCTTCCTTAAATTAATTCAAACTAGCCACTTTTGCAACAACAGATGTAAGTTTGTTCCAACAATCAGTCACCTGCTGGCTAAATGCAAACTTCTGTACATCTAACCTGCAACCATCCTGCCTCAATTTAAATTTATGCCCCCATCACGTGTGTAGTCTGAGCAAGAGAAAGAATCCCATCAGCATTAAGCTTTCTCAATTCATTCAAAGCCTCAAAGCCTTAAATGACTTGGCCAAATCACCTCACATGTGCCTAGTCCTCAGATGCTGCAGTTTGCAGAACTGAAACTTGTCTTGGTATGGTATTAAAAAATATATATGCTAAATTCAGTTAAGTACATATCAGTCTTTTCATATTGTGAAATACTGCTATTTTGATATAACTTATTCACTGTATTGAATTATTATTAATTTGTATTGAACTAAAAAATCATCCTTAAAAATATTCTGAAAGAGGAAAGTCAATTTGGAGTGTTATGTTTTTAATCAAAGGTGGACTGAAGACTATTTCTTCATTGAATATGGCAAAAAAACACTGTTTGGTGTGTAAGGAGACTGTGTCAGTTTTTAAGGATATAATTTAAAACGAAACTATGATTCCAAGCATAAATCTTATGATCGATATAAAGGAGTGTTGCAAAAAAAAGTGTTCAAAGTTACAAAATGAATTAAAAAAACACTAAAAACATACCAGTCAAGAAATTTATCTACCATAAGTGCCAGTTATCAAGTTGCACATCTGATTGCTTTTGAAAGTAACCATTCAGTGATGGTGAATTTGTTAAACATTGTTTGTTAAAAGTTGTGGAAGAAATTTATTAGGAGAAACGAACAATGATGCAAGACATTAGTTTGTCTCAATAAACAATTATGCGAGGAGTAGGAAGGAATTTGTTCATACAACTTTTGGAAAACAAATGCAATATTTTAGTGTGGCACCGGATGACAGTACTGATGTAAATGATGCAGCCCAACTCCTTATCTTCATAGGTGGAATTGATGATAATTTTGTACCAGTTGAAGATTTAGCTGATCAATGGAGTATGCATGGAACAACTAATGGTGACAATCTATTTGAAAATTTTTGCCAATCTATTGAAAAGATGGGATTAAATATAAAGACCTGATAGGAGTTACTCAACTTGTGTTAGGTCAGCTAAGAATAAGAACAGGTGCATGTATACTTGCATGTACACCAATGCTACGAGTTTGGTAAATAAATTTGATGAATTTGAGGTATTGCTCAAAACATCAAAGGCAGATATTGTTGGGATATCAGAGACGTGGTGTCACACAGATATAAGGAATGCAGAACTGGAATTTGGGGAATACAATGTGTATAAAAAGGATAGACAGGGGAGGAGGGATTATGCTATTAGGTAGGAAACACAAAATCCAAGGAAGTGAAGCCAGTCGACATCAATGGACAGGGCAGTGTAGAGTCATTTTTTTGTGACATAAGCATTGGGAGATAAAAATTGAGAGTAGGAGTGTGCTATAGGCCTAATGACTCTGATGAATATAATAAGAAAATGTACAGGGAAATAGAGTGGGCCAGTAAATCAGAGAGTCTTATAATGGGAGATTTTAATTTCCCAGATATTGACTGGAATTTGGGGGCTGGTCACTCACACACTAGCAGGGCTTTTGTGGATTTATTGGATGATTGTTTTCTACATCAGCATGTTCGGGAGGCAACTAGAGGGAGTAATACTCTTGATTTGATTATCAGTAGTGATTCTTCATGCATTAAGAATCTGCAGATAAAGGAACCACTAGGTGGCAGTGATCACAGTGTGCTGAAGTGGGATTTACTCAAAGAGGTAACTACCATCAGGGGTAAAGGGAAAGGTTATTGCTTTCGTAAAGGTGACTACGATAGTCTGAGAGGCGCCTCCGTAGCCATGTGGGAAGGAGCAGCAGTGAATAGCACACGCTTCTTGATTAGACCAGGGTTCGAGCCAGTCAGCACCAAATACGGAGGATGCGAGAAGGTCAGGGAATGACCACTGCATATCCCGCAGCAATATGGCCTTAGTTGCTAATGCTCCTAAAAAACAAACAAACAAACATAACGATGGTCTGAGACAATATTTAAATTCTATACAGTGGGACCAACTGATGATGTTACCAACAGCAAATTCAAAATGGGGAGCATTCAAAGAACTTATCTTGGAAGCTACATATGGCTTTACATACCAACTAAGAAATATTGTTCAAGGTTTAGACCTAAATGGATGTCAGATGAACTAATGAGACACATGGCAGAGAAAAAAAATGCATGGGATACATATAAATTAACACGTGACACAGAAGCCTATGATAGATATAAGCTGGTCTGTAACCAAGTCACAAAGCAGATTAGACAGGCAAAGGCAGATTATGAGAAATCCTTGGCAAAGGGTGCAAAGAAAAACAGAAAAGAGTTCTTTACTTATGCAAACTCAAGAAGGAAAGGGATGAATCAGATTGGTCCACTGGATATTGATGGTTCAACAGTTGAGGATCCTGCTCAGGTGGCTAACAAACTAAAGGAGTATTTTGCATCTACATTCACACATGACAAGTTATTCAGGAAGGGGAATGCCATAGGTGAAGTAAACACTGGCAGTGAGCTAGATGATTTTGTAATAACTGAGAGGAAAGTGGAGGAGAAATTGTTGAGGATAAACATAAAAAAGGTATCCGGGGTGGATGGAATCTATCCAGTTATATTAAAGGAGGCAGCAAAGGAAGTAAGCAAACCCCTAGCCATAATTATGAGAGCTTCTTTGGACTCAGGGGAGGTACCCATAGACTGGAGTTGTGCAAATGTAACCCCAATTCACAGAGGAGGGATCAAAGGCTGACACAAGTAATTATAGACGTGTTAGTTTAACTTCTGTTCAGGAAAATTAATGGAGGCACTGGTTAAAGAAGCACTGCAGGATCATCTAGACAAGACTTCACTTAAATCTTGGACACACCATGGTTTTGTTAAGGGAAGGTCTTGCCTGACCAATTTTATTGGATATTATGATGTAGTCACAAAAGAACTGGATGCAGGGAATAACTTTGATATATATTTGGATCTTAGAAAGGCGTTTAATACTGTTGCACACTGCACAAATTGGAGCAGTGTGGCATTGGTGGCAAATTGCTGCTATGGATAAAGGAATGGTTGAGTGGCAGAAGACAGAGAGTGGTAATCACAGAGTGGACACTGCTCAACGTGGACTAATGTTATTAGTGGAGTTCCTCAGGGTTCAGTGTTGTTTTCTGTATTTATAAATGATATTGATGATGGTATATAAAGCTTAATGTCCAAGTTTGCAGATGATACAGAGGTTAGCAGGGGTGTTAAGAACACTACTGATGCTATGCTGCTGCAACAGGATCTGCAAAAGTTGAGCAGATGGGCTGAGAGGTGGCAAATGAAGTTTAACATTGACAAATGTAAAGTACTACATATGGGAAACAGTAACCCCAGAGCAACGTATCAACTCTGTGGTAATACACTCACAGTGGTAGAGAATGAAAAGGACCGGTAATTGAGCAGGCAGATATGAAGTTCTCTGAGCAATGCAGACAGGCTGCAAGAGTAGTTCTTGGTGTCTTGTCAATGATATACAGGAATTTTTCTAGCAGGGATAGGGAGGTGATTATTCCCCTGTATAAGGCAATGGTCAGGCCACACCTTGAGTACTGTATACAGGTCTGTAGGCCTCATTTCAAGAAGGATGTAGAGCTGCTGGAATGAGTACAGAGAAGGGCAACAAAATTAGTGAATGGAACAAAGGGTTTCTCTTACGAAGAAAGGCTTAAGTTTTGCAAATTACAGCCTGGAGACTAGGCACCGGCGAGGTGATCTGACAGAGGTGTATAAGGCCTTGAATGGTTTGAGCATGCACAATGCCGATGGGATTCTTCCTCTTGCTCAGAATAATCACCTGAGAGGGCATAAATTCAAATTGAGGAAAGACAGATGTAGGATAGATGTGCGGAAATTTGCCTTTGGCCAGCAGATAGTTGATGGGTGGAACAGACTTCCATCCCTTGTTGTGGAAGTTGATAGCCTAAATAAATTTAAGCAAGACAGGTATTTCGAACAAACAGAGGGATGAAATGGGAGTGGTGTGTTTTTTTTTTTTTTGGCTGATGCTGAATTAGCTTGCTTTCTTGCATCATATGCCTCTACTAATGCTAACTGTGAAGGCGTTTTGTTTCTGATTGTTTTGTGTCGTCGAGATGAGAGTTGCTTGGCTTAGGTTAAAAACATCCCGCTGTTTTAAAATTAGTAAAAGAGTTCCTGATTTTATAATAGCAGCAAGTGGTGGGATAAACACCCTAGGAGGCCAATGGGTGGGGAAAGCAGTGAGTGGCACCTGCCAATCACTGCTTTGTTCCTGTCCATTTGTTGAAATATTGACATCTGGAGTTTTACCAAAAATTTATATGATTTTTGTATGAGCTCTCAAAATCGTCCAGTAATGTATGGGTGGAATTATCACTGGTTGTGTGTGATGTTAATTTTTGCTGCTCGTTTTAAAAAAATTGCATTTACATTCCCTTACTTTTTGCCGTTTCTTTTTCTTTATTTCAGCTCTGGAATATCGTGATGTCACGTGACATCCACCTGATAATGCGCAGGCGAAGAGGAGGAAACAGTGAGTGGGAGATGCCTTCACCTGCCAATCACTGCCTTCTTCCTGTCTATCTTGCCGAAGCACAGAAGTGCCCCCATAAACTGTAATTTTACCGAATATTTGTTCCTTTGCAGAAGCCGTTAATTTCGGTTTCATTCTAATAAAGTTTACAAATTCCTAATAATTTTTATTTATATTAAATCTAATTTGTAGCTCCTCTTTTACAGGCTCTACATTTTTTTCATCATCCACATATTTAATTATTCAAAATACCTTTTCTTCACTGTCATTGCTAACAGGAACTAATAACGCAACTTACAATTTTAGTAGGTTGTGGCAATCTGCCTAAAAAGGCAGAACGCCAAAAAAAAAAAATCAACACACATTTTATCAAGATGTATAAATCGTGATTAAATTTTGTCTAAAGCTGACTACTGGCACTTTTAGTTGGAAGCACATGGAGGAAAATAAACAAGTCAGCCTTTTGAAAACGAATATGCTGATATCGACGGTCAAATTCGATCTCCGAAGTTTCATACTAAAGGAAATACTGAGGTCAAAATTTACATGAAAAAGGCAAAATGTTTAAAAACCTCGCCTGAAAAAGCAAGGGTAGGTATTCAAAGCTGACGGTATGTTTTTATACAGAGTAAAGCACTGTTACCCTTTGGAGGCATTCGATGACTCTGGACATATAATCCTCTTGAACCTGATAAGGCACATGCGGAAAACTCACATTCACTCCATTTATACTGATATTATGTTGGGCCATATCTATCTATAACCTAGTATGTATTTCATTTCAAAGATAAACTAATGGAAACCCATTCCAGAAAATTTCATAACAAAAACCGAAACACCAGAACAACAAACTTTCCGCCACACAGGCAATAGTGTCGCCACCTACACTAACAGTAATAAATTATACAACACATATTTTGAAAAAAAAATAATAACAATAATAATGAGCACGAGCATATTATTTGGAATATGCACTATCAGTGTGTTGAGCTAACAGGGATAAGATCCTTCAATAATGGGTCACAGGATCTTATCTCTATACTGTAGCTACTTGCAGTCAGGGACCGGTTTTTGATGTGAGTTTTCTACACTGCTCGACAAAATTTAAAAAACACGCAGAAATGCGGTGTAATTGGTGCAGCTTGGGAGGAAAAGGGACAAGATTTGTGGTGTACCACAGAATAACAATGAAATGAAGAGACAGCAAAAACCTTGGGAGAGGAATAAGGGACATTTAAAGGAGTGATATAAGAATTACAAATACAGTCATAATACATAAGTCGATACACGATGCTCGAAAATATGGTACCATGACATCAGTATGGCGTATGATCCCCTCCAACGGCTAAACTGACGTGGTAGCAGTGCACTATGCTCGACATAAGGGTGTCTATAAGATTTTATGGCAATCAATCCCATTTTTCCACTAGCGTAAACCTTATCTCAGAGCCTCGTGGATAACACAGTTGGTAAGATCCCCATCCTCCCCAAACCGGGTGGAAAAGACCTCAGTTCGAGTCCATGAGAAGTTTTTATAAGCCTTATTCACAACATGTTTGAGTTATTTGGTCTCAGGCGAGGATAGCAAGTTTTTCTCCCGGAAACTACCTCCATTTTTTTTGTAGAACAAACAGAAAATTGACCTCGCAAAGCAGAAAATTACAGACAGTATACACGGTCTGCGCGGGTAGCACAGTGGTATCGTCACCGTCCTCCCCACTCGAGGGTGGAAAAGGCCCGTGTTCGAATCCCGTCGATGACGCGAGGAATTTTAATGGGTTTTTTCACTCCGTGGCTGAGTTAGTCGGTCTCAGGCGTAGATAGCAAAGTTTTCCCCAGAAACTGGGGGTTTTTCGTCCAGCAAAACAAACAAATCGACAATAGAACACACGCAATTAACAGACATGAGACACAGCATAGCAGATGAATTTAATTATTCGGGTGGCGTAAAAATAATAGTTTGGATCAATATAACCTTAGTCGCTGATGCTCCTAAATTCCTATTACAACAAAAATCTTATCTCAACAAGTGACCGAGGAGTTTTGCCGTTGGCGTTCAAACGACGTCCAAGAGGGTCCCACACATGTTCGATAGGATTTAAGTATGCTGATCGTGCTGTCACGGCAGTCGTTGGATATATTCAGTTTCAAGGTATTCATTCACTACTTCAGCTCTATCTACAGTGATGTTGTTGTGCATGAAAAGAAAATCTGAGCCAACCATATCACTAAAATGTCATACATTGGGTTCAAAGATCTGTTCTTAGTACACTGTGCAGTTACGGTACTCCTATCAAAACATGAAAAGGGGGTGCGGCCGTTGATCATTATCATTATTCTGCACCATACGAAAACACCTTCACGATAAGTGACCCTTTACGTGATGTTGGAGAGATAGTACGGCATTCCTCTTCGTCTCTAAGTGAAATAATGTCTAGAATCCGTTTGTAAGCTAAAACGGGACTCATCAAAGAACAGAACTGTACCCCGTTTCCAGCGCTCCAAGTCACGTGTTCAAAGCAACAGTTTCAATGAACACTGCTAAAGTTTGGGGTCAATGAGGTAAAAACCATTGTCTTCTTTGCGTAAAATCCACACGAATTCAGCCTTCTTGCCACAGTCAGGTTGGAAACGCTTCCACCTGTGGTCGCAGCAATCTCAAGAGACAGGACATTGTAGCGTCCCATCTTGCTGTTAGCAGTCTGTTCTGTTTAACGAAGACCTTAACCAGCTTTACTTATAATTGTTCTATCTCCTGAAGCTTCCTCCATAGTGCGAGAAGACATTGCGTAGCACATGAAGCCAACGTGCTACCACTGCCTGCGACTGGGAGCGTTCAAAAGTTGCCCAAAGGCCCACCATCTCAAAGAATCATCTAAATGACAATGACTTGCCATCCTAAGTGTGAAGATGTGGCTATCCCTTGAGAAAGTCAAAATACAGGTATGAAGTGATATTACAACTTGGATTTTTATAGGCATAAATAATGTGCTGCTCTGTAAGGTGGTAAATTTCGAGTACCAAATAGAAATCGATCTACCTTAGATCGATTTCTATTGTATGCTCGGAATTTACATACCAGGATGCCTATTATATCAAATATTCATGAAAAACATTTCGTTCTGTTAATTTTGTTGAGCAGTGTTTTATTACTAGTTTTTACAGTATCATTTCTGTGTTCTTTTTATTCCCTACTAGAACCAGTTGTTGGACTAATGTTTGTTAGCCCTCATTGAAAAAAAAAAAAAAAAAAAAAGCTATAGGTTGTCTTTCCGTAAGTGTCTGCAATTCTGCCCAGACACGATAGGAGGGAGTATATGATGAGAGCCTTGTCGATCAATTCGGCCCTGGAAAGATTGTGCAAGGCTCAAGGGGTAGAATTTTTTTCAGCCTGGACTGTACTTGTTCACAGGAGAGATTTCTTCTACAGGGATGGGATACACTTAAATAGAAAGGGTGCAAGAATATTTGCTGATGCTATCGAGGCAGTGTTAGTTGGGTCGGAAAACTGCTAGCTTGAGGGGAGACAAAGACGAATAGATTAACAGTAGCCACTGGCAGAGGTGAAAGAGATTCTTGCACTGCTTCTATTGGCATGAGCAGAAGCCTGAAAAACAAGATGCAGGATATTTCAGAGACTGCTGGGAGCCATTGTGGTACAAGTAAACACATGGGTTGTGTTAGGGTAGCTAAGAATAGAAATAGGTGCATGTATACTTGCGTGTACACCAATGCTAGGAGTTTAGTAAATAATTTGATGAATTTGAGGTATTGTTCAAAACATCAAAGGCAGATATTGTTGGGATATCAGACACGTGGTGTCACACAGATATAAGGAATGCAGAACTGGAATTTGGGGAGTACAACGTCTACAGAAAGGATAGACTGGACAGGAAGGGAGGAGGGGTTATCCTATTAGTTAAGAAATACATAAAATCCAAGGAAGTGAAGCCAGTGGACATCGCTGGACAGTGCAGTATCGAGTCAATTTGGTGTGACATAAGAATTGGGAGATCAAAATTGAGAGTAGGAGTGTGCTATAGGCCTAATGACTCTGATGAGTATAATAAGAAACTGTACAGGGAAATACAGTGGGCCAGTAAATCAGAGAGTCTTATAATGGGAGATTTTAATTTCCCAGATATTAACTGGAATTTGGGGGCTGGTCACTCACACACTAGCAAGGCTTTTGTGGATTTATTGGATGATTGTTTTCTACATCAGCATGTTCGGGAGGCAACTAGAGGGAGGAATACTCTTGATTTGATTATCAGCAGTGACTCTTCATGCATTAAGAATCTGCAGAAAAAGGAACCACTAGGTGGCAGTGATCACAGTGTGCTAAAGTGGGATTTACTCAAAGAGGCAACTACCATTAGGGGTAAAGGGAAGGGTTATTGCTTTCGTAAAGGCGACTACGATGGACTGAGACAGTATTTAAATTCTATACAGTGGGACCAACTGATGATGTTACCAACAGCAAATGCAAAATGGGAAGCATTCAAAGAACTTTATCTTGGAAGCTACCAGGCTTTACATACCAACTAAGAAATATTGTTCAAGGTTTAGGCCAAAATGGATGTCAGATGAACTAATGAGGCATATGGCAGAGAAGAAAAATGCATGGGATACTTACAAATTAACACATGACACAGAAGCCTATGATAGATACAAGTTGATATGCAACCAAGTTACAAAGGAGGTTAGGCAGGCGAAGGCAGATTACGAGAAATCTTTGGCAAGGGATGCAAAGAAAAACAGCAAAGAGTTCTTTACTTATGTAAACTCTAGAAGGAAGGGGATGAATCAGATTGGTCCACTTGATATCGATGGGTCAACTGTGGATGATCCTGCTCAGGTAGCTAACAAATTAAATGAATATTTTGCATCGATATTCACACATGAGGAGTTATTTAGCGAGGGGAATGCCAGAGGTGTATTCGACTCTAGCAGTAAGCTAGAGAATCTTGTAATAACTGAGAGTAAAATGGAGAAGAAATTGTTGATGATAAACACAAGAAAGGCACCCGGGGTCGATGGGATCTATCCAGTTATATTAAAGGAGACAGCAAAAGAAGTAAGAAAACCCTTAGCCCTAATTATGAGAGCTTCCTTGGACTCAGAGGAGGTACCCACAGACTGGAGATGTGCAAATGTGACCCCAATTCACAAAGGAGGATCAAAGGCTGACACAAGTAATTATAGACCTGTGAGTTTAACTTCTGTTCCAGGAAAATTAATGGAGGCACTAGTTAAAGAAGCACTGCAGGATCGTTTAGACAAGACTTCAGTTAAAGCATGGTTTTGTTAAGGGGAAGTTTTGCCTGACCAATTTGATTGAATACTATGATGCAATCACAAAGGAACTAAAGGAACTGGATGCAGGGAATAACTTTGATAGTATATACTTGAATCTTAGAAAGACTTTTGATACTGTTGCACATGGAAGACTGCTGCACAAATTGGAGCAGTGTGACATTGGAGGCAAATTGCTGCTGTGGATAAAGGGGTGGCTGAGGGGGGGAGAAGACAGAGAGTGGTAATCAATGGATACTGCTCGTCGTGGAATAATGTTATTAGTGGAGTCCCTCAGGGCTCTGTGTTGGGTCCATTATTGTTTTCTGTATTCATAAATGATATTGATGATGGTATGTCAAGCTTAATGTCGAAGTTTACAGACGATACAAAGGTAGGCAGGGTTGTCAAGCACACTACTGACACTATGCTGCTGCAAAAGGATCTTAAAGGTTGAGCAGATGGGCTGAGAGGTGGCAAATGAAGTTTAACATTGACAAATGTAAAGTACTACATATGGGAAACAGCAACCCCAGAGCAACGTATCAACTCTGTGGTACTACACTGACAGTGGTAGAGAATGAAAGGGACCTGGGCGTGGTTGTGCAGGCAGATATGAAGTTCTCTGAGCAGTGCAGACGGGCTGTAAGAGTAGCTCATGGTGTATTGTCAATGAATATAGGAATTTTTCTAGCAGGGATAAGGAGATGATTATTTCCTTGTATAAGGCAATGGTCAGGCCACGCCTAGAGTACTGTATACATGTCTGGAGGCCTCATTTCAAGAAGGATGTAGAGCTGCTGGAACGAGTACAGAGAAGGGCAACAAGATTAGTGAATGGAACAAAGGGGTGCTCTTACGAAGAAAGGCTTAAGTTTTGCAAATTACAGTGTCTGGAGACTAGGCACCAGCGAGGTGATCTGATAGAGGTGTATAAAGCCTGGAATGGTTTGAGCATGCTCAATGCTGATGCGATTCTTCCTCTGGCTCAGAATAATCACCTGAGATTGCATAAATTCAAATTGAGGAAAGACAGATGTAGGATAGACGTGCGGAAATTTGCCTTTAGCCAGCGGGTGGTTGGTTGGTGGAATATACTTCCATCCCCTGTCGTGGAAGTTGATAGCCCAAATAAGTTTAAGGCTCAGCTGGACAGGTATTTTGAGCGAACAGAGGGGTGAAGTGGAAGTGGTTTTTTTTTTTTTTTTTTGGCTGATGCTGCATAAGCTTGCTTTCTTGCATCAAATGCCTCTACTAATGCTAATGCTAAATGCATGTATGAGCAGTCAATTTCGTATGGTTTTCATTAACATTTGTGTGTATCTGTCAAACTCTTCGAGTAGCTGACTTTTTTCCGGTTACGAGTAGAGTTCTACAACCTTAACCCGGACGTTTGTGAACGGTCTAGAATTCTCAAAACCGATTTCGCAACCTGCTAAAACACTTTGTGACACACCAAACTATGCCCCAATTACCGCTGGGACCATCCTGCTTCCGTTCTTCATTTTGCTTTCCTACAGTAGACTCAGGAAAAATCTGTAGATGATATTTTTCAGACGTTTTATTACGAGAATCAACAATGTACATTATCTTTTGCGGTGCACATGTGCTTCCGTCTGAGGAAGTGTGAAGTATTTAACGAAACAATTTAACGCCTGAATTTTGTTGTTCTCTTCCAGTATTTGTTGGAGAACCTAGCAATTTACATCTGCTTGTCACATGTGAACGTGTTCTATCACTGCGGCCTTGATAGACACTGTTTTTTTTTTCGATTGTCTACTAAAGTTGGAGGAGCAATTATAAATTCTTCCTCCTCCATCAATTGTCAATTCGCTCTCTTGCTCCTCTGTTCTTGTTGAGTTTTCGATGCATCAGCGACTTGGACCATATTGCACAATATATATTATGTCTGTAAACTGCGTGTGTTCTTTGGTCGATCTGCTGTTTACTGGACGAAACATCCGCGTTTCCGAGATAAAAAACGGTGCATTCTTGGCTGTGACCGACAAACTCAGCCAAGTTGCGAAAAGGACTCATGAAAATTCCTCCTGTTATTGACGAGATCAATGCCGGTCACAAGTATGTTCAACCATTCTGTCGAAAAGGAACTCAAATATCATCCGCGTCTTTTCCGCATTTCTATCACTATCTTACAGCCATTTTAATGTCCAATTACCCACATTAATGTCACTCCAAAAGTGTTGCACGAGTCGACTTGAAAATGCTGAAAGTAGAGTTGTACTGTACTTCATTCTCAACCTATACGTTTCGCTTGATGTCGAACACAGGACGTAATTTAAAAATATAATTTGTATGTTATTCCATTATCCCATTCCGAGGTAAAAATAGTTAAAAATTATTTAAGGTCGCTCATTCCCAGAAAAGACTAACTTCACTATCAATTAATTCCATCGAAAATGACGTAGCAAAAAAAAGTTGGTTATGATGACATCATAACCTCAGGGAGCATAAATTCAAATTGAAGAAAGACAGTTGTAGAATAGATGTGCGGAAATTTTTCTTCAGCCAGCGATTGGTTGATTTCTAAAGCAAACTTCTGTCGTTGTGGAAGTTGATAGCTTAAATGAATTCAAGGAGGAACTGGACAGACTTTTCGAGGGAATGGTTGATGAAATGTTTTTTCATATTTTTGGCTGATGTTACTTAAGCTTGTTGTTGCATCATATGCCTCTACTACTAATACATTATTAATGACTTTGCAGCCAAAAAGGGTTAGAAATGTATTGCAATTATCTAAACGATGTTTGTGTGCAATGATTGTTTTAATAATAGGTAAATGTGCCTGATTACTCCTGTTATTATTTATTTGTGTACCTTTTTTTATGACATGACTGCAATTGTTAAACAGTATTGTTGATTAATGTATTAAATATTATTCGTCTTTAAAATTTTTGTTCTATACTGAACAAAATTTTTATAGTATAATATAAAATAAAATTTTATATTATACTATATAAAATTTTATTCGTATTTAAATTTTTGTTCAGTATAATATAAAATAAATTCTTAGTTACTGTAAAATTTGAAAAAATAAAATCGCCGTTACAAAAACACCTTACATAAGTTTTGCACAGAACCCCAGGGCCGTGATTACACTTCTCGGGGTCCGAAGCGCTAGACTCTTGCAGGGGTTTCCTTTTAGGATACCGGTCCAAAAAAAAAAAAAAAAAATTGCATATACTGTATCTATCAAATAATATCCAAAATTGTGTTACAAAAATATTATAAAAACATCCACATCTTGTTTGTTAGCAATAAATAATAGCAGGTGCATTATAAAAAGCAATGCAATAGCTAAATTATGAGTTCATACAATTTATGTGCATAAATATTTTACCTCGGCAAAAATATCAATTAAATCATCGTAATTAATGCTGTTTACTAGTTCAGATTCAATAAATAACAATGACAAATTACTAATTTTATCTTGAATTAAATTATTCCTCAGATAGTTTTTACTCGTTTGAGAACAAAAAATGACCGTTCCCCACTTGCGTTTGTCACAGGCATTGTGGATACAGTAATATTTTCAGAATTGTTTTGACATCCGGAAATGTCGATCTAAATCCATCATTGATAATGTTGTACGTATACTCAATAATAAACATATTTTTATATTTGAAACATATTCTTCTTTGTCACAGCTGCTGCTGTTATGATTAATGCCTTTTTAAATATTAATATATCATTGTTTTAATTACTGCTTCATTTAATTCGTTGTTTATCGACAATTTCAGATTAATAACAGCTTAAAAGTAATATAACTGATAATGATTCAATATAAAAAATTAACACTTGAATCAATTCATATTTTACGAGCGAGAAAACAAAAAAGCTTACGCGCGGGTGCATAAGTACACATGCCTTGAGGAACCGGGGTTCAAGCCCGTGACTGCTGAATACGGTGCTGTTTCTTGTATTCTGTCTATCTTGTGAACTCCTCTGATCATTTGGTCGTCCCGGAGTATAAACAGAAAATTTATTATTATATGCCACAGTCACAATAGATAACGAAACATTACATAGATTCGATATTTAAATTTTCTGTTACAACTGAAGCAAATATATTAAACTACAACCCCGGGGGCTCACATCTGGTGAGTATGGGCTTGGCAAACCCAGGGTCCTGAGCTGGATATCATCATTCTTCCCTTTCTTGGTGATTCCTTTGTACTTCTCTCTCTCTCTCTCTCTCTCTCTCTCTCTCTCTCTCTCTCTCTCTCTCTCTCTCTCTCTCTCTAGGGGTAAGTCGGGATTTTTTTTTTTTTTTTTTTTTTGGCTGGTGCAGCATAAGCCTCAGGCTTCCTTGTACCATATGGCTAATAATAATAATAATAACAACACTACTTTCAGAGAGATAGATACGTACCTATATTTGCTTCAAGTGTGTGCACTCCTACGCATCACACTTTAACTTTGCACTTCAACAATTAACTAAATGTTGCAGTTTTCAGGTCTCAGCTTTCAGATCCATGGGTGGTCCAATCAAAATACTTCCTGCAGTGCGAATAAAATTTCCATATAACGACGGATTTCGAGAGAGACTGTGTACAAATTATTCGAAACTCTGGTCTTTAGCCAATAGAGCTTGCTGCTGCAGAATGCACGAATTAAGAGCTATAAGGATCAGGAGCAGATTAAGGTCAGTTGAGGCCCCCGGCGCAGAAGAAAATATTGGGCCCCTTAAAAAAAGAGAGGGAGAGACAGGGAAAATAAAAATACATGTTAACCATTTTTTTTATATAAATAAAAAATATTATGTACTATTAATGTTTTATCTCCAATAAAATTTAAATATAATATATGTATAATATAATTAATATAGCATAATAATAATCGCAAAGTTTTGAACTAATATGTTCAACTAATTTGTTGGGGTTTTGCGTGCGCCCTTCAGAAGTCGGGGCCCAGGGAGCGCGCCCGCCGTTAAATCTGCCTCTGATAAGGATTAACAATCCGCGATTTACTGTTCGTAATACATTTACAACCACCACTCTCACATGCTATACCGAGAAGTCGCACTGGTCATTGCTTTCTTGTGTTCATAGACAGTGAAAAAGATTAAGGTATATTCCAGACGCGGATAATACGCCGTGGTCAGAGAGAATTAGAAGAGAGTGATTTTCCTTTATTCTGGAAATGAATCTATTCTTTCGGAGAAATGAGTCATCCACACTTTCGGTAAATTGCACCTGTCTCTGCTTACAATGTAAACATGGTAGGCACAAGTGGACCCTATTTAGATCAGGGCTTTAAAAATTCCTATTACAGAGGCCCCTCTATTGTGAGGCCCGAAGCTAGAGCCTGATGCGCCTATTTATAAGTACGGCCCTGCAGTGCCTTCAAGAAATTCTTGAATAGGGTACTACAAATTTTTGAACCGGTCCTGGACGGGATTCGAACTCAGATCTTTTCTACCAGGTGTGGGAATAACAAAAAAAAAAAAATCAAATTATTAGTTTATGGTTACCCATAATTGAATATATTAACCGATATTTCTGTTGTAAACTGTGTAACACACGCAATTTACAACAGAAATTGATCTAAATCTTGATCTAAACCCTGATCTAAATGTTGTAAATTGCGTGTGTTACGCAATTTACAACATTTTGATCAGGGCTTTAAATATTTCCTATTACAGAGGCCCCTCTATTGTGAGACCCGAAGCTAGGCCTCACACTACAGATGTGTTACGCATAAATTGCGTGTGTTACGCAATTTATAGACACAAATGGTCGATTTGCATGTTTTGCTGGACGAAAAAAACCAAGTTTCTTGTGAGAAAAACCTTGCTATCTAATCCTGAGACCGACTAACTCAGCCACAGAATGAAAAATTCCATTAAAGTTTCTCGCGTCATCGACGGGATTTGAACCCTGGTCTTTTCCGCCCTGTTTGGGGAGTACGGTGACGATACCACTGTGTTACCCGCGCAGACGGTGTAACAGTGATTCTACCTTTCGTTACCCACGAGGGTAATCCGCTCCAATGCCGGATTAAGGCACTTGCTAGCAGGGCCCTTGCCCGCTGAGCCATTCTTTAAGGGGCTCCAAATTTTACAAATCATGAAAAAAAATACACTATATATATATATATCCTTAGTAAAGGGGGCACCAAAAATCTTTCTCCCAGAGACGCAAAAAATACTTCGGTCCGCCACTGATCCGCCCTCCCTTGAAATTAAACAACTATACCAAATAAACGGTCGATTCCTCCCCCAAGGTGGCGAGCTCTGCAACATTGTAGTTTCTCTACTTTAGATTGCTGCTCTTTCAGGTAGTGCAGTGGTTATAATTACCATTTCCCCACACAGACTGAAAATGGTTCGGGTTCTGAATCCAGTCAATGACGGGAAGAATATTTGTGAGTTTTTGACTCCGTGGCTGAGTTCGTCTGTCTCAGGCCAAAGTTGCAATTTTTTCAATTCTCATAATCCCGAGTTTTTTGTCCAGTAAAACAGACAAACCGGCCAGTAAAACAGGCAAATCTCTAATTGTTTTTAGTGGTGTACAATGAAGTTTATATAATTTAAGAAAGCTTTAGATAAATTATTGGAAGGAACGGGAAATTAATTTTTTTGCTTATTGCCAAATAAAAAATTAATCTTCCTTCATCCCTGCGAAAGCTGCGTAAAGCTTTGAGTAGTAAGATAATTACTCTGTGATCTTACTACTCTTTGGAGCTTTGCAAAACACCCTCTGGGTAAGCTGAACAGTTTCGGTTTTGTGGAATCCCGTTTTTTTTTTTTTTTTTTTAAATCCCTGTAATCTTAGTCGTCTCTAATTATTTTTAATAATTGTGTTGTGGACTGCATTGATCCACGTTGTTGCAGCAAGTCGATATTCATAAATAATATTGTACTGTATACCTCACAGAGTAGTAAGATATTACTACTCTGTTGTTTATCTAATGGTTAAACCCCTCCATGTAAGTATGAGTATTTATCATAACTCGCCAAGTGTTATTTTTATTTATCATAAAACGTTTTCAGCATACTTAGTGATTTTAAAAATTAATGAAATGTAGTCTGTAGAGTACGAGTAATTTTATGATTCTGAAACCAGCCGTTTCAATAAATAATATTAAGAAATAAAAATAAAAGCAGTGTCACTGCTTTTATTTTTATTCATTTCTCCTTGCGAATGGTGCCGCATGAGATTGCATGGTGGGGAAGTTAGCCATGTGGTTGTGTTCGTTAGGTACGTATAATAATTTCTAAAACTTTAAAGCACGTTATATTTGTATATATATATATATACGCACAGACAGACACACACATATATAGTGTTAGGCTTTTTGGTATCTCGATTGAATTCCATCCACTTTAAAAAAAATAAATAAACTTATAGGTGTGGTGAAATTTAGAAACACCTGTTAATAATAGTTGTCCGTCCGGCCTTGCCAAGGGTAGATTTATGACATTTAACTTGGGAAATCTGGCATTGTTTCGAATATTATTCAGATTTTTATGCGGTGGATACCCCCTCCTCTCCCCACCAACACACACCCTTTCCGTTAGGGCACAACTTCCCTTCATTGCGTACAAAACCAGGCTCCTCTAGATTCAGAACTGGTTTAGATTTTTTTTTTTTTTCTGGGTATTTCATGTAATTAATTTATAGTAATTACCACTTATCTGTAATCACTGTTAGTGAACTAAGAATAAATTTTTTAATTTATTTTTTAATTTGTCATGTTTAAAGAGATGCACAGAAGAAATTTTTTAGGTTTCTGTTTCATTCTTGAGTTGAGAGTTTGATACAGCTCTCTAAAGTTTCCTTTTGAGAGCTGTATCCCAAATTGGAACATAAATGCAAGGTGTGTTATTAAAAAAATAATTTTTAGCCTTTTCATTAAACTGGATTTTACATATTTCTCATTTTTAAAAACTTTTCATGTATGCATTTTTTTTAAAATTCATCTGTTATGCTTCTCCCTCCTCTTTTCAGTTTCCAGCTTTTCATCTGGCAGAGACATAGGGTCACACACACACACACACACACACACACACACTTTATATATATATATATATATATATAATCTTGAACACTACTTTTAATTCTATTTTTATTTAATTTTCAGTTGGTGACAATGCTGTGGTTACGCGCCTTTAATGCTATTGTAGGATTAAACAATTAAACATTTTATGTGCATTGATATATTAGGTCAAAGTCCCGATTGATTTTTGTTTTGTGAGTGGTGGTGAAATTCCTGCCCAAAACAATAAAAATTTTCACCACCACTTGCAAAACAAAAATCAATCGGGACTTTCACCTAATATATATCTAACATATTGGAATCCACACCTAAAACATAATAGAAATTTCATAAAATTCTATGTAGTATTAAAAGTACTTAGGCAGGTTACAGCATATATTATTGCAAATGAAAGGAAAAGAAAAATACTTTCTCTTAGACCCTCTGTATCTTGATTAATTTGGCGATCTGGGTAAAATTTGAAAAGAAAACAATATGTTTATGATTGAATTTTTTTTCAAATTCTGCTCAGATTGCCAAATTTGATTAATCATCATTAGTAAAAGGAAAGGGACATTATTGTTCCTTTTTCTTTTTCCATTCCTTACTGTTATTACAATATCTGATGTGAAAGCATTTGTAATACTATACAGAATTTTATGTAATTTCTCATCTCCCCCACCACCAGACCTGAAGGCAGGTTTCATTAGAACCTCAAAACAGTATTTTGAGTGTAGATTGATATGGCAACATTTCAAAATACATTCATATGGTATAACAGTATACTTAGTTGTCATTTAATCTATGCATATTGTATATATTATCTATACATATAAAATATGTAAGAATATATATAATATACTATACATTTATATATAATATTATTCCGTATATGAAACCAAATAAAAATATATTTAAATAAATCAGTAAAAAGAACGATATGTAATAAAAACAAAAAAAAATCATGCCGACTGAAATAAGTGTGTCAAAAAATATCCTGTATAATGTGCTTCCTAAAAATATTTAATTTAAAAGGCCACTCTAAGATCACTAACTTAGTAAAACTATTTTAGTATTAGTAATGGGAAAATGATGCAGGGGAGCATGCTTATAATATTCCTTCTAATAATAATTTCTTGAAATTTATTCAAACTTCCCATTTCAGTGACACCAGATGTAAGTTTGGTCCAGCAATCAGTTCATGCTCTGAAAGCAAATATTTGTGCATCTGTCTTGCAACTTCTGTTTTCTAGTTTAAATTTATGTTGTCCCTAATGTTCAACTTTAAAGAAAGAGTAAGGATGCCATTCTTAGTTTCCAGATGCTGCAATTTACAGAATTAAGTCCTCCTTGGTTGGAGTATCCTTATGTTCCATTGGCTAATCTTTTTACTTTTCATTTCTTGCACTGGATCTACAACCTCCCTAAAATAGAGCTTCCAAACTTATATGCACTATTAAAAATGCTGTGCAAACCATTGTCTTATATATAGTACATATTGTTTAGGGTTAATCACCACTGGTGGTACCCCCTCAACTACACAATCAGTTCTTTTGTGTTGAATAAAATATCTTATAAAGGCATATCGTGTGATATGTGTTTTATATAGGGATATGTTGTTCATCTGGCTTCTTAGCCTAGTGGCCCGTGGAACACAACCAATCCCTAGTTACCATACCAGGTGTGAGAAGCCAGTCCAAGTAGTAGGATCAAGTTGTCTGGCTGGATGAACCCTGGCTTCCCCTGAATAATTCTGATCTTACCAGGGAGAGCCCTAAAAAAAAAAAAAAAAAAAAAAGTTTTTATTATATAGGAGAAGACAAAGAGGTGGATGGTAGGAAGACTCCACCAGGAATTAGAATTTAATGGGACAAAGGGGCTCTCCCATAGAGGAAAAGATTTGGAGAGGCGGAAATTGGGCTGTGCCCTGGGGGTAGGAGGGGGTTAAAGTCTTAGTGCCAGAGAGCTCTAAGTGGGCGGAGGGGGGGGCTGTTGGTTACCAACTTAGGCACTCATTCAGGTCTGATATCCTGTACTGCACTGCACTGCACTGGCCAGGCAGCTGAAACCACTGTCAGTATCTCATGCCACATTGCCAGGAAAAGAAGCAGTAAGCATCAGCAAGACAGTGGGGAGTGCTTACAAAATAGGTTGCGTATCCATTGTAGTTCTAATCAAGGGAGAGACACCAGTCTACCACAAGAACACAACATCCACTCCAGGCTTTTTTTTATTATTATCACAATGTGATATAAATGTTTGAATGGATTGAGTAAGTTCAATGCTGATAACATCCTTCCTCCTACTCAAATGCCAATAAATTTGCCTTTAGCCAGAGGATTAGCATTAGCAAGGGCACATGATGCAACAAAGCAAGCTAATATAGCTTCAGCCAAAAAAAAAAAAAAAAAAAAACACACCCCCATTCCCATTTCACCCATCCACTCGCTCCAAATGTTTGTCTAGTTCTTCCTTGAATCTGTTTATGCTATCAACTTCTACAACGACAGATGGAAGTTTGTTCCAGCAATCAACCACCCGCTAGCTAAAGGCAAACTTCCGCATATCTATCCAACAACTGTATTTCCTCAATTTGAAGGTATGACGTCTCAGGCGATTATTCTGAGCAAGAGGAAGAATCCCATCAGCATTGAGCATGCTCAAACCATTCAACGCTTTATACACCTCATAGGTGCCTAGTCTCCAGACACTGTAATTTGCAAAACTTAAGCCTTTCTTCATAAGAGTACACATTTGTTCCATTCACTAATCTTGTTGCCCTTCTCTGTACTCATTCCAGCAGCTCTACATCCTTCTTGAAATGAGGCCTCCAGACCTGTATACAAGGTGTTGTCTGACCATGCCTTATACCAGGGGATACTCACCTCCTTATCCCTGCTAGAAAAATTCCTGTATATCATTGACAAGACACCATGAGCTACTCTTGCAGACTGTCTGCACTGCTCAGAAAACTTCATATCTGCCTGCACAATTACTCCAGGTCCTTTTCACTCTACCTCTGTCAGTGTAGTACCACAGAGTTGATACGTTTCTCTGGGGTTGCTGTTTCCCATATGTAGTACTTTGCATTTGTCAATGTTAAACTTCATTAGCCACCTCTCAGCCCATCTGCTCAACCTTTCTAGATCTTGTTGCAGCAGCATAGCATCAGTAGTGTCCTTAACAACCCTGTCAACTTTTGTATCGTCTGCAAACTTGGACATTAAGCTTCATATAGCATTAGCATTAGTAGAGGCATTTGATGCAAGAAAGCAAGCTTATGCAGCATCAGCCAAAAAAAAAAAAAACCCACTTCCAATTCACCCCTCTGTTCGTTCCAAATACCTGTCCAGCTGAGCCTTAAACTTATTTAGGCTATCAACCTCCACCACAAGGGATGGAACTCTGTTCCACCAACCAACCACCCGCTGGCTAAAGACAAATTTCCTCACGTCTATCCTACATCTGTCTTTCCTCAATTTGAATTTATGCCCTCTCAGGTGATTTTTCTGAGCTAGAGGAAGAATCCCATCAGCATTGAGCATGCTTAAACCATTCAAGGCTTTATACACCTCTATCAGATCACCTCGCTGGTGCCTAGTCTCCAGACACTGTAATTTGCAAAACTTAAGCCTTTCTTCGTAAGAGCATACCTTTGTTCCATTCACTAATCTTGTTGCCCTTCTCTGTACTCGTTCCAGCAGCTCTACATCCTTCTTGAAATGAGGCCTCCAGACCTGTATACAGTACTCTAGGTGTGGCCTGACCATTGCCTTATACAAGGGAATAATCACCTCCTTATCCCTGCTAGAAAAATTCCTATATATCATTGACAATACACCATGAGCTACTCTTACAGCCCATCTGCACTGCTCAGAGAACTTCATATCTGCCTGCACAACCACCCCCAGGTCCCTTTCATTCTCTACCACTGTCAGTGTAGTACCACAGAGTTGATACGTTGCTCTGGGGTTGCTGTTTCCCCATGTGTAGTACTTTACATTTGTCAATGTTAAACTTCATTTGCCACCTCTCAGCCCATCTGCTCAACCTTTGCAGATCCTGTTGCAGCAGCATAGTGTCAGTAGTGTCCTTGACAACCCTGCCTACCTTTGTATCGTCTGCAAACTTCTACATTAAGCTTGATATACCATCATCAATATCATTTATGAATACAGAAAACAATAATGGACCCAACACTGAGCCCTGAGGGACTCCACTAATAACATTAGTCCACGATGAGCAGTGTCCATTGATTACCACTCTGTCTTCTCCCCCTCAGCCACCTCTTTATCCACAGCAGCAATTTGCCTCCAATGTCACACTGCTCCAATTTGTGCAGCAGTCTTCCATGTGCAACAGTATCAAAAGCCTTTCTAAGATCCAAGTATATAATATCAAAGTTATTCCCTGCATCCAGTTCCTTTGTGACCGCATCATAGTATCCAATCAAATTGGTCAGGCAAAACTTCCCCTTAGCAAAACCATGCTGTGTCCGAGCTATAACTGAAGTCTTGTCTAAATGATCCTGTAGTGCTTCTTTAACCAGTACCTCCATTAATTTTCCTGGAACAGAAGTTAAACTCACAGGTCTATAATTGCTTGTGTCAGCCTTTGATCCTCCTTTGTGAATTGGGGTCACATTTGCACATCTCCAGTCTGCGGGTACCTCCCCTGAGTCCAAGGAAGCTCTCATAATTATGGCTAAGGGTTTACTTACTTCCTCTGCTGCCTCCTTTAATATAACTGTATAGATCCCATCCACCCCATGTGCCTTTCTTGTGTTTTTCTTAAACAGTTTCTCCTCCACTTTACTCTCAGTTATTACAAGATTCTCTAGCTTACTGCTAGAGTTGAATACACCCCTGGCTTTCCCCTCGCTAAATAACTCCTCATGTGTGAATGTCGATGGAAAATATTCATTTAGTTTGTTAGCTACCTGAGCAGGATCATCAACAGTTGACCCATCGATATCAAGTGGACCAATCTGACTCATCCCCTTCCTTCTAGAGTTTACATAAGTAAAGAACTCTTTGCTGTTTTTCTTTGCATCCCTTGCCAAGGATTTCTCATAATCTGCCTTCGCCTGCCTAACCTCCTTTGTAACTTGGTTGCATATCAACTTGTATCTATCATAGGCTTCTGTGTCATGTGTTAATTTGTAAGTATCCCATGGATTTTTCTTCTCTGCCATATGCCTCATTAGTTCATCTGACATCCATTTTGGCCTAAACCTTGAACAATATTTCTTAGTTGGTATGTAAACCCTAGTAGCTTCCAAGATAAGTTCTTTGAATGCTTTCCATTTTGAATTTGCTGTTGGTAACATCATCAGTTGGTCCCACTGTATAGAATTTAAATACTGTCTCAGTCCATCGTAGTCGCCTTTACGGAAGCAATAACCCTTCCCTTTACCCCTAATGGTAGTTACCTCTTTGAGTAAATCCCACTTCAGCACACTGTGATCACTGCCACCTAGTGGTTCGTTTATCTGCAGATTCTTAATGCATGAAGAATCACTGCTGATAATCAATTCAAGAGTATTACTCCCTCTAGTTGCCTCCCGAACATGCTGATGTAGAAAACCTCTTTGAGTAGATCCCACTTCAGCACACTGCGATCACTGCCACCTAGTGGTTCCTTTATCTGCAGATTCTTAATGCATGAAGAGTCACTGCTGATAATCAAATCAAGAGTATTCCTCCGTCTAGTTGCCTCCCGAACATGCTGATGTAGAAAACAATCAACCAATAAATCCACAAAAGCCTTGCTAGTGTGTGAGTGACCAGCCCCCAAACTCCAGTCAATATCTGGGAAATTAAAATCTCCCATTATAAGACTCTCTGATTTACTGGCCCACTCTATTTCCCTGTACAGTTTCTTATTATACTCATCAGAGTCATTAGGCCTATAGCACACTCCTACTCTCAATTTTGATCTCCCAATGCTTATGTCACACCAAACTGACTCGACACTGCACTGTCCTGCGATGTCCACTGGCTTCACTTCCTTGGATTTTATGTATTTCTTAACTAATAGCATAACCCCCTCCTCCGTTCCCATCCAGTCTATCCTTTCTGTAGACGTACTCCCCAAATTCCAGTTCTGCATTCCTTATATCTGTGTGACACCAAGTCTCTGATATCCCAACAATATCTGCCTTTGATGTTTTGAGCAATACCTCAAATTCATCAAATTTATTTACTAAACTCCTAGCATTGGTGTACACGCTAGTATACATGCACCTATTTCTAGTCTTAGCTACCCTAACACAACCCATGTGTTTACTTGTACCGCAATGACTCCCAGCAGTCTCTGAAATATCCTGAATCTTGTTTTTCAGGCTTCTGCTCATTCCAGTAGAAGCAGTGCAAGAATCTCTTTCACCTCTGCCAGTGGCTACTGTTAATGGATGTCAGAGATGTGGTGTCACACAGATATAAGCGGTGCAGAATTGGAATTTGGGTAGTACAATGTGTACAGGAAGGGAGGATGGGGTTATGCCATCAGTTAAGAAACACAAAATTTAAGTAAGTGCAGCCAGTTGATGTTGATGGTCAATGCAATGTTGAGTCAGTTTGGCACGACATAAGCACTGGGAAAGCCAAAACGAGAGTAGGAGTTGTTATAGTCCTAATGATTCTGAAAAGCCCAATGAACAACTGTACAGAGAAATAGAGCAGTCCAGTAAATCAGAATGGGGGATTTTAACTTCCCAGATATTGACTGGAACTTGTGGGTTGGTCACTCGCACATCAGCAAGATTTTTGTGGATTTACTGGATGATTGTTTTCTACAACAACACGCTAGAGAGAGAGAGAGTAGTACTCTTGATCTGGTTATCAGCAATGATTATTCATGCATTAAGAATTTGGAGATAAAGGAACCACTAGGTGGTAGTGATCACAGTGTACTGATGTGGGATTTACTTAAATATGTAACTACTATCGGGAGTGAAGGAAAGGGTTTTTCTTTCGTAGAGGTGATTACAGTGGACTCAAACAGATTTTAAATTCTATACAGTAGAACCAACTGATGATGTTACCAACAGTAAATTCTAAATGGGAAGCATTCAAGGAAGTAATTGTGGAATCTAGGCTTTTCATACCAGTTAAGAAATACTGTTCAAGGTTTAGGCCTAAATGGATGTCAGATGAACTGATGAGACTCATGGCAGAGAAATAAAATGCATGGGATGCATATAAATTATCAGACAACAGCCTGTAGTATATATGAGCTAGCCTGTAATCAAGTCACAAAGGAAGTTAGGCAAGCGAAGGTAGATTGCGAGAAATCTTTGGCAAAGGATGCAAAGAAAAACAGCATGGACTTCTTTACTGATATAAACTTTAAAAGGAAGGGGATAAATCAGATTGGTCCACTTGATATTGAGTGTTGATGATCCTGCTCAGAGAGCTGACAATCTGAATGAGTATTTTGCATCTACATTCACACATGAGGAGTTATTAAGGGATCAGAATGCCAAAAGTTTATCAAACTGTAACAGGGTGCTTAATGATTTTCTAATAACTGAGAGCAAAGTGGAGGAGAAATGTTGAAATTAAACATAAGAAAGGCACCTGGGGTGGATGGGATATATCCAGTTATATTGAATGAGGTGGCAAAGATAGTAAGCAAACCCTTATCCATAATTACGAGAGCATCCTTGGATTCAGGGGAACTCCCCACGGACTGGAGATGTGCAAATCTATTGCCAATTCACAAAGGGTGATTTAAGGGTGGGACGAGTAAATACAGACCAGTTTAACTTCTGTTCTAGGGAAAATAATGGAGTTACTGGTTAAAGATGCATTGCAGGATCATCTAGACAAGACTGCTGGGTTTGTTAAGGGAAAGTCTTGTGTGACAAATTTGATTGTATACTATGGTGTTGGTTACAAAGGAAGTGGATGCAAAAAATAATTTTGATATCATATACAGTTATCTCCAATTTGCCTGGGGGTTATGTTCCACAAAAACACAGTGCAGTCCAAATCCGAGCAATGTGAAACAGTTTATATGACATAATGTGTGTTCCATGGACCCTCATCATGTCATATAAACTATGTGTGCATAAAACTAATCTTGCTAATACTTACCTCTAGATATTTAATCTAAATTCATTGCTTCTTCGTCTCTGTTTTCCTGTGGATAAGCTTGCAACAGTATCTGCCACTTTTTGAAAAAAATTAGTTAAAATTGTTTGCTTAGAAGTTTACAGTTTTTTTTTTTTTTCCTATAAATTTCTCTATAAAGAACTAAAGCTAAAGTTCTGCAACAATTTAAACGCCTCTCCAAATTAGGATCCATATCCAGAGCATCTTGGCTAAGTTGATTTGCTAGTCATGACAACTCAGCTAGTCTCAGCAGTCCAATTTTTGTGTGCATCTTTGTTTTTATCATTTTTGTTACCTTTTCACATTGCAAAAAAATATTGTCCACTGATAATTGTTCTCGATGAGATGCTATATGATATCTGCTCATTCCTATTCTTTAAATCTCTCTCCTTTAATAATTTTGCCAATTCTCACAATCTCTACTGCCTCTGGCATTACGATCGTGGCTTCTTTAGTGGAGCTTTGTGGCCACAGATTTTTCCACACTGCCTTCATTGTTGAGTTCTTAACTTCACCCCACACAAATTCAATATTTTTTACAGCATCAAGAATGTTATAACTCCACCAATAATTGAAAGACTGCCCATTCCATCAGTAGCTTCTACCAATTGTAAAAAAGATCTTCTTAGGTAATAAAGTTTAAAGGAAGCTATAACATTTTGGTCCATTGGCTGAATTAATTAACTTGTATTTGCCATTTGGATGCAGATCAGACAAATGTGCAGGATGACTGGGCACATTGTCAAGAATGAGCAAGATTTTGAATTCTATGTTCTTCTTCAGGCAATATCTTTTTGTTTTGATGCAAAAGCAATTTAAAAGCATCCTCGAAGATTTTAGCTGTCACAGGCTTTTTTGCTCGATTTCCAGTGAACTGGTAAGGAGCTTTTTGATATTCCTTTAAAATCACAAGGATTTTCTGATGTATAAATTAGAAGTGGTTTACACTTAAAGTCATCCTCTGAATTGCAATATAACAAAAGTGTTAACCTATCTTTTGCAGCTTTGAAACCTGGGGTGGTTTTCTCTTTTGAAATGAATGTTCGGCTTGGCATACACTTCCAAAATAAGCTAGACTTATCAGCAATAAACACTTGACTTGCTAGATAGCTCTCAGTTGCAATACCATCATTTAAAGTTTTCAGATACAAAGAAACAGCTTCAGTATCTGCACTGGCTGCTTTGCCTATTAATATTGTTAGATTGTGAAGACTTTGACATTTTTTAAAATTTTCAAACCAACCCTTACTGGCCTGAAAGACATCTGCATTGGATGGACTGGCTTTTTCTTCTTGTAAGTGATTAAAAATTGCAGAGCTTTGTCACAAATAATATCTGAACTAAGGGCATTCTCTTTTGATTAAGATCTATCCGGAAAGAAAGTAATTTTTCAGCTTTTCTATTAACGGATTTCTCACTTTTGTAGTGCTTTTTGCAGCTTTATGTGGAAAAGATAACTGAACTTTTAATTTTCTCAGCATTTTCCCTAATTCGTCGAATGATAGATTCATTTATGCTGTATTTTTTGGCCAATGTTGCAACCTTTTTTGCTATTTTCTAACTCCTTAATGATTTTTAATTTTTCCTCTAAATTTAAAATTTTGTGTTGTAGCTTTCTTCATTTTAGGCACTAATTAAACACACTTTATAAAGACAAGAAATATTAAATCAGCAAAAACAATGCTTACCGATTAAACACTACCTTGCAAGAAAAAAAGGATGCTGTCTGAACAGCTAACATAGAATAACTGATGAAGGGGTTTCCTGAATGGGGAAGTTGTTTAAAAAATAACCGAACAAACACACCACTGTTTATTGCTATGTTTGGTTATAAGAATCAGTTTTGAAAGCCTTTGTAATATTTTTCTAAAGCACATTTCTGGAGGTCACGACCATAAAACAATCAAAACAATTTGCACTTTCCAGTTTATTGGGCTTTTCTGTTAGTGCAATCTAATTATAAATGGGTAACAAACTCGATCTTATTGCATTTGCAATAATACTAAAAGCCAGAATTTGTGGAATTTTACATTGTTATGGTGAAATGTTTCTCCTTCAGTGAAATCTTCAATCATGTAAAAAACATGAATTTTCAAAATCTACTCTTCATTCCTAATTTTTGAACTTTGTAAACTAAAGTTGTGCAGGTAGTAAAACTTGCCGTGCAATCTAAAATTTTGGTACTAAACACCTGACTGCTCACATCGAGGGATGACTGTACTAGGATTTCAGAAAAGCTTTTGACACTGTTGCACATGTAAGACTACTGTACAAATTAGAGCAGTGTGGTATTAAGGGCAAGTTGCTACAATGGATAAAAGGGTGTTTGAATGGGAGATAAAAGGGTGTTTGAATGTGTTAATCAATGGACACTGCTCTTTATGGACTATGTTATTAGGGGATTCCCCCAGGGTTTGGTGTTGGGCTCACTGTTGTTTTGTATATTTATCAATAATATTCATGAAGATATATCAGGCTTAATGCAAAGTTTGCAGATGATACAAATGTTGGCAGGGTTGTTAATGACAGTAACGGCAGTGTGCTACTGCAACAGGATTTGACAAATGCAAAGTATTGCATATGGGTAGAAGTAATCCCAGAGTAACGTACCAACTCTGTGGTACTAAACTTAGAGTGGTAGAAAATGAAAAAGATATGGGAGTAATTGTACAGTCAGATATGAAGTTTTCTGAGAAGTGCAGCAGGTCATGGGGTATTGTCAATGATATACAGGAATTTTGCTAGTAGGGAAAAGATGTTATCCTTTTGTGTCAGGCCATGCCTTGAGTACTGCATACAGGTCTGGAGGCCTCATTTTAGGAAGAATGTATAGTTGCTTGAGGGATTACAGAGAAGGGCAACAAGATTGGTGAGGGGAACGAAGGGGTGGTCTTACCAAGAAAGGCTTAAGTTCTGCAAATTGCAGCATCTGGAGACTAGACACCTGTGAGGTGATCTGATTATTGAGGTGCACAATTTTAGAATAGATGTGCGGAAATTTGTCTTTAGCCAGTGGGTTGTTGATTGCTGGAACAAACTTTCATCTGTTGTTGCGGAAGTTCATAGCTTAAATAAATTCAAGGAGGAACTGAACAAATATTTAGAGGGAATGGATGTGTGAAATTTTTTTTTTTTTTTTGGCTGATGCTACATAAGCTTTATTTCTTATATCATATGCCTCTACTGATGCTAATGTGATTATAGATGCAAAATACATATTCAGTTTGTCAGTAACCTCTAGTCCAGTGGTTTTCAACCGTGGTGCTGCAGTATCCTAGTGTGCTGCAGCAACGTTCCAGGCATGCCACATAATGTGGGTTTAAATTACTTAGACTTATTTTTTTTTAAATTTATATATTTATTTCATTATAAAAAAATGACGTTATCTTCCTTTGTAAGTTAAGATTTTATGTGCTTAACACTATAAAACTAACAAGAGGGGAAAAACTATAAACAATTGAAAAAGAAATGAGAGTATGTCTCTCCAATATTCCACCTAATATCAAAGAGATCCCTGAATCACACCAGGCACAAATATTTCATTGAAAACTTACATAAACCGAGTGTTTAAGTACCTTCCATTTTACCATATATTTTTAATTTTGTGGTGATCTATAATTGATTTTTATTTAGTACCTCTATATAAAGATTATTATACTTATAAATTATAAGTATATATAATTTTTATTATGAATTTTTATTTTGTTTTATAATTATATTATTATAATAACTATCACATAACATACTTTTTTAATATTATACACTGTGCTGCCACTTTATTAGGTACACCCCTGCTGTGCACACAGATGGTTTGTCTCACAACATTTCAAGTCACACGACCACAGTTGTGGATATAAATGCAGCAGAACAACCTTTCTAGTATCTAATGATATTAAGAGTAGGAGACTGGCCGAATTACTTAACAAGTACTGGTCACTGTTGAAAAAAAAGCCATGAATTAGGGTTGAATTTGAAAGTGTCTGCAATTCTGCCCAGACACGATAGGAGGGAGTATATGATGAGAGCCCTGTCGATCAATTCGGCCCTGGAAAGATTGTGCAAGGCTCAAAGGGTAGAATTTTTTTCAGCTTGGTCTGTACTTGTTAACAGGAGAGACTGCTTCTACAGGGATGGGATACACTTAAATAGAAAGGGTGCAAGAATGTTTGCTGATGCTATCGAGGCAGTGTCAGTTGGGTTGGAAAACTGCAAGATTGGGGGGATACAAGGACTAATAGATTAACAGTAGCTACTGGCAGAGGTGAAAGTGATTCTTGCACTGCTTCTATTTGAATGAGCCGCAGCCTGGAAAATAAGATGCAGGATATTTCAGAGACTGCTGGGAATCATTGGGGTACAAGTAAACACATGGGTTGTGTTAGGGTAGCTAAGAAAAAAGAACAGGTGCATGTACACTTGCGTGTACACCAATGCTAGGAGTTTAGTAAATAAATTTGATGAATTTGAGGTATTGCTCAAAACATCAAAGGCAGATATTGTTGGGATATCAGAGACTTGGTGTCACACAGATATAAGGAATGCAGAACTGGAATTTGGGGAGTACAACGTCTACAAGAAGGATAGACAGGATAGGTAGGGAGGAGGGGTTATGCTGTTAGTTAAGAAACACACAAAATCCAAGGAAGTGAAGCTAGTCGACATCGCTGGACAGTGCAGTGTCGAGTCAGTTTGGTGTGACATAAGCATTGGGAGATCAAAATTGAGAGTAGGAGTGTGCTATACGCCTAATGACTCTGATGAGTATAATAAGAAACTGTACAGGGAAATAGAGTGGGCCAGTAAATCAGAGAGTCTTATAATGGGGGATTTTAATTTCCCAGATATTGACTGGAATTTGGGGGCTGGTCACTCACACACTAGCAAGGCTTTTGTGGATTTATTGGATGATTGTTTTCTACATCAGCATGTTCGGGAGGCAACTAGAAGGAGTAATACTCTTGATTTGATTATCAGCAGTGATTCTTCATGCATTAAGAATCTGCAGATAAATGAACCATTAGGTGGCAGTGATCACAATGTGCTGAAGTGGGATTTACTCAAAGACGTAACTACATTAGGGGTAAAGGGAAGGGTTATTGCTACCATGGACTGAGACAGTATTTAAATTCTATACAGTGGGACCAACTGATAATGTTACCAACAGCAAATTCAAAATGGGAAGCATTCAAAGAACTTATCCTGGAAGCTACTAGGCTTTACATACCAACTAAGAAATATTGTTCAAGGTTTAGGCCTAAGTGGATGTCAGATGAACTAATGAGACATATGGCTGGGAAGAAAAATGCATGGGATACATACAAATTAACACGTGACACAGAGGCCTATGATAGATAGGTTGATCTGTAACCAAGTTACAAAGGAGATTAGGCAGGCAAAGGCAGATTATGAGAAATCCTTGGCAAAGGATGCAAAGAAAAACAGCAAAGAGTTCTTTACTTATGTAAATTCTAGAAGGAAGGGGATGAATCAGATTAGTCCACTTGATATCGATGAGTCAACTGTTGATGATCCTGCTCAGGTAGCTAACAAACTAAATGAATATTTTGCATCGACATTCACACAGTTATTCAGCGAGGGGAATGCCATAGGTATTCAACTCTGGCAGTAAGCTAGAGAATCTTGTAATAACTGAGAGTAAAGTGGAGGAGAAATTGTTGAAGATAAATACAAGAAAGGCACCTGGGGTGGATGGGATCTATCCAGTTATATTAAAGAAGGCAGCAAAGGAAGTAAGCAAACCCTTAGCCATAATTATGAGAGCTTCCTTGGACTCAGGGGATGTACCCATGGACTGGAGATGTGCAAATGTGACCCCAATTCACAAAGGAGGATCAAAGGGCAACACAAGTAATTATAGACCTGTTAGTTTAACTTCTGTTCCTGGAAAATTAGTGGAGGCACTGGTTAAAGAAGCACTGCAGGATCATCTAGACAAGACTTCAGTTATAGCTCAGACACAGCATGGTTTTGTTAAGGGGAAGTCTTGCTTGACCAATTTGATTGGATACCATGATGCAGTCACAAAAGAACTGGATGCAGAGAATAACTTTGATATTATATACTTGGATCTTAGAAAGGCTTTTGATACTGTTGCACATGGAAGACTGAGGCGCCTCCGTAGCCAGGTGGGGAGGAGCAGCAGTGCGTAGCACACGCTTCTTGATTAGAACGGGGTTCGATCCCGTCATCACCAAATACGGAGGATGCGGAAAGGTCAGGGAATGACCACCGCATATCCCGGAGCAATATGGCCTTAGTTGCTAATGCTCCTAAAAACCAAATAACAAACAAACAAACAAGGGAGACTGCTGCACAAATTGGAGCAGTGTGGCATTGGAGGCAAATTGCTGCTATGGATAAAGGGGTGGTTGAGGGGGAGAAGACAAAGTGGTAATCAATGGACACTGCTCATCGTGGACTAATGTTATTAGTGGAATCCCTCAGGATTCAGTATTGGGTCCATTATTGTTTTCTGTATTTATAAATGATATTGATGATGGTATATCAAGCTTAATGTCCAAGTTTGCAGACAATACGAAGGGTTGTCAGGGACACTACTGACACTATGCTACTGCAACAGGATCTGGAAAGGTTGAGCAGATGGGCTGAGAGGTGGCAAATGAAGTTTAACATTGACAAATGTAAAGTACTACATATGGGAAACAGCAACCCCAGAGCAACATATCAACTCTGTGGTACTACACTGACAGTGGTAGAGAATGAAAAGGACCTGGGGGTGGTTGTGCAGGCAGATAGGAAGTTTTGTGAGCAGTGCAGACGGGCTGCAAGAGTAGCTCATGGTGTATTGTCGATGATATATAGGAATTTTTCTAGCAGGGATAAGGAGGTGATTATTTCCTTGTATAAGGCAATGGTCAGGCCACACCTAGAGTACTGTATACCGGTCTGGAGGCCTCATTTCAAGAAGAATGTAGAGATGCTGGAACGAGTACAGAGAAGGGCAACAAGATTAGTGAATGGAACAAAGGAGTGCTCTTACGAAGAAAGGCTTAAGTTTTGCAAATTACAGTGTCTGGAGACTAGGTACCAGGGAGGTGATCTGATAGAGGTGTATAAAGCCTTGAATGGTTTGAGTATGCTCAATGCTGATGGGATTCTTCCTCTTGCTCAGAATAATCACCTGAGAGGGCATAAATTCAAATTGAGGAAAGACAGATATAGGATAGATGTGAGGAAATTTGTCTTTAACCAGCGGATGGTTGGTTGGTGGAACAGACTTCCATTCCTTGAAGTGGAGGTTGATAGCCTGAATAAGTTTAAGGCTCAGCTGGACAGGTATTTCGAACGAACAGAGGGGTGAAGTGGAAGTGGTTATTTTTTATTTATTTATTTATTTTATTTTTTATTTTTTTTTGGCTGATGCTGCATAAGCTTGCTTTCTTGCATCAAATGCCAATGCTAATGCTAGTATCAGTTAAGCGTACAAACCATAGCAAGAATGGGGAAAAGGAGTAATATAATAGACTTCGAACTTCTCATGGTAGTAGGTGCAAGATGTGCTGGACAAATCATCTCTGAAACGGCAGGTCTCCAGAACTTTTCATGCACCTAATTTTCAAGGGTGTATTGAGAATGGTGCAATGAACAGAAAACATTCTCTCAGCGGCACTCCTGTGGAAGAAAATCATTGTTGATGAGAGAGGTCAGAGGAGGATAGCTAGAATTGTGTAAGCAAACAGACAGGCCACAATGTCGCACATCACGTCAGAATATAGCCTTGGTGTGCAGAACAAAATATCGCAACGGACCACTAGTTCCACTTTGTTGCGAATGGGCTACAACAGCCAATGGCCACATCACGCATCTTTGTTATCAATGAAGAACAAGAGAGCATGCCTCCTGTGGGCACAGTAACACTAGCACTGGACTATTGAGGATTGGAAAAGAGTTGCTTGGTCTGACGAGTCAAAGTTCCTGGTGCATCATGTTGATGTAAGGCTTAGAATTTGGTGAAAACAACATAAATCCATAATCACATCATGTCTGATGACTGCTGTGCAAGATGGTGGGTGCAGTGTTATGGTGCGGGGAATCTTTTCTTGGCACACATTGGGTCCATTGATACCCATAGATTTACGTCTGAATGCCACATCATACCTAAACATTGCTACTGACCAAGTGCATCCGTTCATGTTGACAGTTTATCCTCAGTCAGATAGTTACTTCCTGCAGGATAATGTGGCGGTGCACAAAGCCCGAATCACTATGGAATGGTTCCAGTAACATGAACAATGACTTTTCTTTTTGCTGCAGTGGCCCCCCCTCAGTCTTCAGATCTCAATCCTATTGAACATCTCTGGATGAGCTGGTCAGGGCTGTTCGCTGCAGGCCTACACCTCCATCGAATATCAAGGAGCTATGTGACACACTCACATCTGCATGGTACTCCATTCGTGCACAACGTTTTCAGAATTTTGTTCAATCCATGCCTAGATGAATTCAGACTGTTTTGAAGGCTAAAGGAGGCTCAACACGCTACTAGGTAGATGTATCTAATAAAGTGGCAGCACAGTGTGTGTACACATGCTCAGTAGAAACCCCATTAATCCAGACCCCGATGATCCGGACTGGATTTTCAGTCGGGAAAAATTCTAACTATCGAAAAAAAATATTTCTGTTCACTGACATTTTGGAGGGGATTTAAAATTTTAAACAGTAAAAAAGATAAGCAATCAATAACAAAGAACACTGCACGCACAAATTGCAACAAACACAATACGCACAAGTGAGAACGAAGTAACAAGTTATGAAACTTAAAAAACAGTTATGAAGTGAACATTCTGAAAATTTATGTTTTTCATACGATTGAAGATTTCATGGAAGGGGAAACACATTTCACCATAATAACGTAAAAACGCAGTTTGTCGGTATTATCGCAAATTCAATAAGATCGTGTTTATTATCTGTTTATAATAGATTGGACTAACAGAAAATCCTAATAAACAAGGGACTGCTAATCTTTATTGTTTTATGGTTGTGACCTCCAGAAATCCGACCAGACCACATGGTATGATCGGAGACAATCATAGGGTAATCTTGAGTGCTGGCCTATTCAGTTGACAGCTGCAGCTAGCATTGTCCACGCATCCTCGGTTCTTTAGTGAGTTTTTACTTGTGTTTTTATTTATTTTATTTTTTTGTGGTTTTGGGTTAACAGAAGATGGCAACAAAAAGATAGATTGTTCCGTGTCAATGGAACAAAAACTGAACGTGCTTTTTCACATTGTTAAGGGGGAAAGTTTAAAAAAGATCGCTCTCTATATAGGGGTGGCAAAACAAACTGTTTCTGATTGGAAAAAAAACAGGAAAAACAGGAAATTAAACTTTTGTGCAAAAATGATGGCCAAAGACTGCTTAGGAAATAGAGCTACCATTAAGCAGGCAAAAAATGACAATTTGGATGAGGCCTTATACATTTGGTTTTGTCAAGAACGAGAGCAAGGGGTTCCTCTTTCAGACCCAATCCTTCAATCAAGAGCTCTTAGCCTTAACGAAAAGTTAGGTGACCCATCTTTTACTGGGTCACCTAACCTAACTTCCACCTTGATAATCACCCCAAACTTGGGGTGATTATCAAGGTGGAAGGAGCATCATGGAATCCGACAGCTCGGAATTACAGGTGAAAGTGTTTCTGGTGATTGTGTTGCAAGCAAAGAATTTAAAGTACAGTTTGTCAAGTTTATTAGTGAAGAAAATATAGTTCCATCCCAAATTTTTAATGCTGATGGGACTGGTTTATTTTTTAAAATGTTACCCAAAAATACACTTCCCTCAAAACTTTATTCTTTAGCTAAAGAACATAAATCAAGTAAGGAAAGAGTGACATTGCTTTTGTGCAGTAATGCATCCGGGAATTTAAAGTTATCACTGTTAGTCATAGGAAAATCTGCTAAGCCCCCATGCTCTTAAAAATGTGTGAACTGAAATGCCCTTCCAGCTAAGTACATGTCATAAAAATCAGCTTGGATGAGCTTAGCTCTTTTTAAAGATTGGTTTATCATCTCGTTTGTTCCCTTAGTAAAAAAATATTTAAGGGCTCAAGGACTGGAAGATAAAGCAGTTTGATTCATTGATAACACTCCAACCCACCCAGCAGAACAACAACTGAGATCTGGCAACATCTTTGTAAAATTTTTGCCACCCAACATTACTGCAATATTACAGCCTATGAATCAAGGAGTTATAGAGGCTGTGAAGCGACGGTACAGAAAGAAGTTGATAATTTCACTGTTAGAACAACAAGAGGCATTTGAAGAAAAATCGAACTTTATGAAAATTCTTAAAAATGTCAACATAAAGACAGTCATTTATTTTTTTTGCTGAAGCTTGGGACAAAACTGACAAGACTACCCTTATCAAATGCTGGAAAAAACTTTGGCCTGATGTTCCAATGGAATGATCTGAGGAGGAAATGGATATTTCTTCGGATTCTGATGCTGATAAGGATGATAATGATTTTGTTCAGTTATTTCAACATCTAGGTGGTTGTTCAGACATAACAAATGAAGACAATTGCCCCATGTCTAAGGTGTGATAATGATCTAGGACATCAGATCCTCACTGAGGAAGACGTCATGCAAGCATGCTCATCATCATCATTGCAAGCTAATGAAGACGACAATTCTGATGATGAAGTGTGTGAGGAAAAAATTGGTGCAAGTCACACTGAAGCAACTGGAATGCTGGAGAAGGTGCTGATTTATTTCAAGAGACAGGATGACACATCAACTGGTGAGCATCTGACCTTGAAGCAGTTGCAAGATCATGCAGCCCGAAAGCGAGTTTCAAAATTAAAGCAAAAAAAAAACATTGAGGACTATTTCAAGTGAACTTCTCGAAAATAGTTATTTGTTTTGTGTTGTAATATTTTTGTGTTTAATTTTATGTAATATAATGTTCTACATTAAAACTTTATTGCTTTGTACAGTGTTTTGTTTACTTACTTTTACTTTTTATAATTTTTACTTTAAAATATTGTTTTATTAATTTAATTTAATATAAAATTAAATTTATTTAATTTTGTTATTTAGTAACTTTAAATAAAATTGATACGTGAAAAGATAGCTTCCAGTTAATTCAGACTTTTACTAATCCGGACCGAGTGTGGTCCCGTTTAGTCCGGATTAATGGGGTTCTTCTGTGTGTGTGTGTGTGTGTGTGAGAGAGAGAGAGAGAGAGAGAGAGAGAGAGAGAGAGAGAGAGAATCAGATCTAACTGGGACAAAATTCAGTAGGGGTGTCACAAAATAAATTATTTAAGGGTGCCATTATTAAAAAAAGGTCGAAAACCACTGCTCTAGTGTGTACAGAATCATCAATAGCTAAACCATTCATAAACGAATGACCAAAGTGGTTCATCCCTTTCCTTCTGTTGTTAATGTAAACGAATTCTATCCTACTTTTCTTTGCTTTCTTAGCCAAAGACTTCTTGTAACCTGCCTTAGCATGTCTGTCTTCCTTAGTAACTTGATTGTTGTCTAGTTTATACTTACTATAAGCATCTGTGTTTCCTGATAATTTATAATCAACCATGTAGTTTTCTTCTCTGCCTCTACTCTCATATGACATCCAGATTAACTGATAATTCTACCTCATTCTTTATCATGATTTTGGGCCCCATTTCAGGTTTTAGGTCTAAACTTTGAATAATATCCCATTGCTGATATAAAAAGCTGAAAAAAAAGCCTTTGCTGGTATATGTGAGATCAATTAAATTGCAATAAAATGGAGCTTGTGCCCCATACTAGAGCAGCAAAGCAACAGGCACAAAGTAACAGGAGTGCTGTGGCTCAGGGGGATAACCGAAGGAGGCAGTTCTCCTACAAATCATGGCCTAACGATATGTGCAACTTGCCCGATGTTTGCTGATCTTCTAGAACAGGACATGATACAGCCAAGAGGGGTATCTTTGTGTGAGTTCGGTGCAGAGAGTGTGAAGATCTGTGCCAACTCGGCATTCTCATGAGCATTTATCAGAGTTTGAAGAGTAGGGTAGATGCCCTTGAAGGAATTAAAATGGAGGCCAATCAAGCTCTCAGTTGCCAAACTCAATGCCAGAGCTCACACCTGTACATCAGGCAAAACAGTGCCAATCCCCAAAGCAGAATGCACTGGTCACACAGGAGGAGGTTATTGTCAGTAACTCTATTGTTGGGGAAACTGAAAATATATTGTGCAAGAAGGATAGGTGGAATTTAACCATGGTATGTATGCCAGGGACAAAAGTAGATTATGTTGTAGAGCAGATAACATCTTTTAAGGGCACAAAAGTTGATATTGTTGTACACATTGGCACTAATGATATTGAGTACGACATCAGAGGACTTAGCCAGTACAGGGCAGTGTTGGGAAAAAGTCACTAGTTAGGTTTGAATATGAAAGTTTCTGTAATTCTGTCCAGACACTATTGGAGGGGGTACGTGTTGAGAGCCTCATCAATCAGTTCGGCCCAGGAGAGAATGTATAAGTATCATCGGGTTGAATTTTTCTCGGCATGGTCTGTGCTTGTTTAATCAAGTGATTTAATTGATTTACTTTAAATCATTTAAATCACTGCCTCGATAGCATCAGCAAGAATATTTGCTGATGCTATCGTGGCAGTGATAGGTGGTTTGGAATACTGCTAGCTTGTGGGGATATACTGACTAATAGATTAACCAGTGCAACAGTCAGAGGTGAAGGTGATTCTTGCCTGGCATTCTATTGGAAAATGCAGCAGCCTGGAAACAATATGTCATTGATTTTAGGCCTTGCTGTATGTCATCATGGAACAAATAAATACATGGGCTGTGTAAACATAACTAAGAGTAAGAACATGTGCATGTCTACTTCATGTACATTAATGCCAGCATCATTATAAATAAACTTGACCAATTTGAAGTACTGATTAAGTCATCAAATGTAGATATTGTAAGGTTAGCAGAGACATGGTGTCACTCTGACATAAGTGATGCTGCATTTGAATACGGAGTGTATGATGTATACAGGAATAACAGACAGGAAAGGAAAGGTTATGTAACAGTTTCAGTTTGGTGACCAGCAGAAAAGTTTAACAAAGCATGTCCATTTTAAGCCAAGATTTTTATCAAGTTCATTCCTCTTATATGAAATGAAGCAAAGCAGCTCCTGCAGTAATCAGTTGAACATGTATATGGAAACATACGTATTTCCTGTCAGGCTTGTCCTTGTTTTGTTCTGTTATCTCAATTAAAATTTTTCTTTTTGTAAGTGTTCCCTTTTGCATATGCTTCGAATTCTTGACGTCTTCTCAGGCCCAAGAAACTTTCTTGTGGTTTTCTGGAGAAGTGCTTAATATCACAGTTGCTGGTATTTATCATAGAGTGGGCATTTGTAATGTAGGACAGGAAGCAGAGAGTTGTGATTAATTCTTCAAATTGGGCTAGTGTTAGAAGTGGGGGCTTTCAGGAATCGGTACTGGGGTGCTGTTTTAGTGATCAGGGATGATCAAATGACAAAGAGATTCAGGGCACGGTGTCACAATTTGCAGTTGATATTAAAATTGTGAAATTGGTTAATGACCGGTCCCAATCAGTGCTCCAACAGAATAAGTTGGATAGTCATCAGGAAAGTTTAAAAAAAAAAAAAAAAAAAAAGTGGCTGCTATGTTTCTATGTTGCAGAATGCAAGGTTACACTTGGGAAATAATAATCCCTTAAAAATAACTTGTACTTTAGCAGCAGGCCCATTGAAGTATTGTTGTATCTATGTGTCATATGTTTTGTTGCCCTACCCTTTGTCATGAAATAAGTGAATATACCTAAATTACAGTTATAATTATTTATTATCAAAAATAATTATTGCATAAAAATGGACTTTGTGTACAAAAAATACACAACATAACCATAATGGGGGGGACATGTGTGTACCCTGTACGCTCGAAAGATGTCTTATTTTATGTGAAAACATCTTTGATGAAAATCAAAACCTTTTAAAATCAAACGGCTACAACCGAAGTTATAAATGATGTAGTGTTTTATGCTTATGCCTGCTACTTACTCTACTGAATCAACATTAGTGACTGAGTTAGCATCATTTAGGAAGTGACGTCATTTCCGTCTCACATTTTTGTTATCAGTCAGTTTTATTTTACTTCAGTCCGAAATATTTAGTATGAACAATATAACATTTTATGCTCTCACCTGCTACTCACTCTACTGAATCAACAGTAGTGACTGAGTTAGTGTCATTTAGGAAGTGACGTCATTTGCATAATTTCTGTCTCACGTTTTCATTACCAATCAGTTTTACTTCAGTACCAAAAAATTTAGTAGGTGCCAGAAAGATCTTTTCACATAAAAAAAACCAAATATTTATTAATTATATAAATAATTTATTTGTATATAAAAATAAAATCAGGTTTTTAATGGTAATACTATTTTAACTAAATTTAGTAAAGTTAGTTAAAAACTATTTAAAATTTAAAGATAGACTTTGGCTAATGAAAATTGTCCAATAATTCTGTGCTTATCAAGGTCATTACATATTTCATTTTCTTTATATATTATTGCTATATCTGATAACCTAACCTGAGACATGGTTGAGAGAAAATAATTTTAATTTAATTTATAAAAAAATTATGTTAAAAAGAATTCATAAAAAATCATGATATTTGGAAAAGGATAAAAGCTTCATTTGAAGTTGCTTTAATTGGTGTCAGTGGACTTTGCATTAAATTGTTGAAGTAACTTGTTGTCTTTCTTCTTTTTTTATTTTCTTTAATTGACAATTTTGAAAGCCTGACAGCTTTCTTTTATTTGGCCCAGCCAACATCCATTAAGGGATATATTATTAATAAAAACTATGTAATAGTAATAATAAGCAAGTGATTAATAACACTGAGTTTAAAATTTGGAGAATATTAATCAAGCTTGAATGGCTGTCTCAATAAATAAGAAAATAAGAACAGTAATTTCAGCAGTCATATATTAAAATAAAAATAATTAACAACAGATGCTCTTTTAAAATTAAAATGCATCTAAAACTAATTTATTTTTAAATTTCAAAATACATTTATTGACCCTTCCTATAGTATCCTCAACTGTCCAATCAAATCCTTCCTAGAATTTGTCTTTTTTGGCCAAATATTGTCATATTTGACCTTGCTGCAGCTTTTAGTAATTTGCAAATGTGCCAATAGCAATTTTTGGCACTGCACCAATAAATTCAGTCACATAAATTCAGCTCTACTTATCCTCTGTATTATGTACTACATGAATTTGATTCTGTTATTTTTTTGGTTGATTCAATTCATAAAAAGTTATAAGATTTGAAGACTCCCAAATATTAGCTCCTGTGTTGGCTGCTTTTTTGAGTAATTTCCTTTATCTCTTTCATTTTAGATTCTGACAGACTAACTGAAAAATGGAGCTAAATATATTATTACAGTTTCTGTTGCTGGCATCATCATATTTATTAGTCTTTGTAATCCCTATTTTAAAATGTGAAATGTTTACTGCTGTTGTAGAACTAGAGAAGCTTCTTTATACAGAAGGAGAAATAGTAAAAACCTTAGAAAAATATCTTCAAGCAGAAGAAGAAAGACTGCAAAAAGTAAGAAAGTAAGTTTATTTTTGATAATGATTATCTGTAATGCAGTTTAACTATTAAATAATTTTGTTTTTGCTTTTTCTAGCAGGACTGGCCTTAAACTGAAATGGGACCTGGTTTAGTATTAGTATTGGCAAATGATGCAAGGTTATAAAAGCATCAGCAAAAAAAAAAAAAAAAAACCTTCCCATGTCACTTGTCCATCTCCTCTAATAATTTGTCTAATTCTTCCTTAAATTTATTCAAGCTATCCACTTCTACTGTGAAAGTGTATAATTTGAATAAATGGAAGTTTGAATCCAACAATCAGCAAATTTTCTGCTCAGCTTACTCAATCCATTCAGAGCTCATTCAGATCTCCTTGCAGGTGCCTAGTTTCTAGATGGTACAATTTGCAGAACTGGAGTCTTTCTTGGTATGATTACCCTTTAATTACCCCCCCCCCTCCACCCACACACACTAATTTCCAATCCATTCCAACAGACCCACATCATCCTTTCTAAAATGAGGATTCCAGACTTGCATGCAGTACTTAAGACATGGCCTAACCATTGTCTTATGCAGCAGAATAATTACTGCCTTATCCCTGCTGGCAGAATTCTTGTATATCATGGACAAAACCCCATGAGCTAACCTGGCAGACCATCAACTCTGCTCAAAGAACTTCACACCTGACTTGCACAATTACCCCCCCAAGTCTTTTTTTTATTCTTTACTACACTGAGTATGTTACCATATAATTGGTATCTGATTATGGGATTACTGCTATCCGTATGCAGTTCCTTGAATTTGTCAGTGTTAAAACTTCAGTTGCTACTTCTCAACCCATCTGCCTAATCTTTCTAGATCTTGTTGCAGTATTTAAGCTTGGTTACTGTCATTAACCACCCTGCCAATCATATTATCTAAAAAATTAGACATTAGGACTGATATTCCTTCAATAATATCGTTAATGATTATAGAAAAATAATAATGAGCCATTATTCTAAATGTGATCTCACCACTGTCTTATTTTAAGGGACAATGACATCTTTTTCTATACTTCAAAAGACCTGTACAACCAGTTCTGCTATAATGCGAGTATAATGCGATTTCGTCTGCGAGTAACACCAGGTTAATGCAAAACCCGTTAGCGAGCTACTATAGTTCCCATTTACTGTAGTTTTATTGGTTGGAGACACTGTTGCCTTTTGTTATATTCACAAGATAACACTTGATATTGTAGGCCGACTCGTGTTTTCAGAAGCTCATATTTTTCTGTGTAAACAGAAATTTTGTGAAGCGGAATAACGTGAGCAGAGGAGCACATTTCTGGAGGTAATTACCACAAAACAATAAAAACAATTTGCAGTTCCTGGTTTATTGGACTTTTCTGTTAATGCAATCTAATTATAAATGGATAGTAAACTCACTCTTACTGCATTTGCAATAATACTGATACCTGAAATTCTGTGGGCTTTTACGTTATTATAATGAAATGTGTTTCCCCTCTTTGAAATCTTCAATCATATAAAAAACAAAATAAATTTTCAGAATCTTCTCTTTGTAAACTTGTCTCACTTGTGCAATTTGTGCATCCAGTGTTCATTGTTATTGATTGCTTATTTTTATTATTTTTTTTTTTACTGTTTTAAATTTTACAATCCAAAAAAAAATGTCAGTTAACAGAAATATCAATCAAGCAAACTTCATATTTTTTCAAGGTTGTGCTATATTTACTGTAATATTTATTTATTTATTAGAAGTTTAAAATGTTTAAACCCAATAAAATGTTAGCAATTTTATTGGGTTTCTAATTTGTTTTAGTGTTTTACTTACCAGACTGAACTTTTTTTTTTTTTTTTTTGAGTGCTCTGCCCCATCCCTATTTTTCCAGCAAGCCCTATTGATTTTAATGCGCGAAACACCATAATATGGAGATTTTTAGGAACACATGTACTGCGTTATAGCAGAACTGACTGTATGTCATAGACAGCACACCATATGCCTTCCTAGCCACCTGTTTACATTGCATTATATAAATCATATATGATGCAATGTATCATGTCATTGTGGTAGTCCTGCATTGTATCTTAAAGTCTTCTTCATCTTGAACCACTTTTTAACTCCTGTTATATGTAAAATGATGGTCACAGAGAGTGGAGTTTTCTTGCATGTCAACCATCTTTGTCAGTATGTTGGCTGCTGATCAAGACTTTATTTCCACTATTGCTGGTTGAATGGTAAAATATGGATGCATGGCTGTGACCTGGTAATGCATGCTCATTCCTCTCAGTGGAAGACACTATCTTTTCCAAGGCCTAAAAAAAAAGCAAGATAATCTTGATCAACTGTGAAGATCATGCTTATTGTATTTTTTTGATTCCTAGGGAGAGTCATGTGACACTCATTATGAATTTAATATTAGTAGTGGCAGATGATATAAGCATATATACAGCATCAGCAAAAAAAAAAAACAAAAAAAAAATCCTCATCTTTGTCCAGCCCCCTAATAATTTTTAATATGATGCAAGCACACTCAGCACTTTCCAGTTAAGAATTTCTTGTGAAGCACTTCATCAGTGCAGTCTCTCCATCAGTGTTGTTTCCCTCAAGCTTAAAACCCACCTTAAAGTCACAGATTTGAAAGAATTGAGAAAATTATTCAGAATGTGATATAGGAACTATTAGCACTCCTAAAAGAAGCCTGTTGGGAATATTTCCAGAAATTGCAGAAGCATTGCAATTGGTATATATTATATATATACTGTCGAGGAGGCTACTTTCTCAGCAGTCCATCTGAGTTGTCAATAAGCTTCATTTCCCAAATATTAGTTGCTTCCTGAATTTTTTGATTACACTTTATACATGATTGATCGTTATTGATTTCCTCTGCCACCACCAATTACACGCACCCTCTGTTTACCGAGAATGCAAGGAGAAGCTGCGGTACCGGGAAACACATTTCACCGCTAAAAGTTTCCGAAGTTTCCCGTGGTTCTTGTGTTTGCTTTCTTTACCTTTGCCCATGTTACATTTTCCAGAATTCTTATTTTTTTATTTTATTTTATTTTTTTATGAAAACCCCAAACACGAAAGGTATCAAAACCTATAGTACTTAGTACCGTGCATGGGTTGGAGGAGAAGTATGGGGGGAGGGGGGGGATGCCGGAAACTTTGCTCTAGAGACTAAACATTGGTTTCACCACTTCAAGCCTCCAATAAGCAAAGTGGTGGTATTTCACCGGTTGATGAAAGTCATCTACCACCTACGTTATCCTTTTTTGCCATCTTGCTGAAAGACAATGTAAATTATTCTGTGCAGTGTGGCAAATTAATCATTTGTCACACCTAATTTTTTTTTTTCTCTTAAGGGGGAAAAAAAAAAATAGATGGTAAATACTACACAAAAATGTTTCACGTGTTTCCTACATTTCATGCAATGTGGACTGTCACATCTAATAGCCAATTCAGTAATTAACAATGTTGCCCAATTCATCAATGAAAATAAGTATTTTTTTTCAAATTTTTTACAATTTTTTGTAAAAAATTGTAAAACAATTTTACAATTCTGAATTTAATGAAGAAACCATATTTTATTTTTTTTTTTTGGGAAGACAAAACAAAACTGCTACGATGGTGAGATAAAGAGGTCAAAATTAGTCAAAAAGATGTTTCACTTTTCTGCTGTAAATCTGGCAGTTGGTAGGTCTGCATTTCTAAGAAAATTTCATGTTAATTGGTAGTCTTCTCCCATTGTTTTATTGGGTCTAGTCATATCCCTCTAAGGCACCTTAGTTAGCCAGTAATCTGAAGCCTTTTCTTATATGGGCACCTTTTGCCAATCTTACCCAATGTTGAATATTTCAAGCTCAATGTTTCTTTCTTTTTTTTTTTTTTTTTTTTTTGTTTTCGGTGTGACCACTGCATTACACAGTATTCCAGATGCATTTTCATAAATGCCTCACACATTGGAATTCTGACATCTCTATAAGCAAATGTTCTATAAATTATCAGCGAGATGAGATGGGCACTTCTTTTCATCGTCTGAACTGCACTGCACAGAGAACCCATGTCTATCTCGATTATAATTTCCACATCCACTCTTCCTCTACTGTTTTTAATTCAATACCACCTAATGAATAATTAGGTGGTATTTATCTGACAAAAAATTGTTACTTATCTGACAATTACTGCAGCTTATCTAAGCAACCCAAAGGAGTGCTTGCCTGGAGATGGTGGAAATAACCATCTCAATATTTTCACCATCTGCAAATTTTAACATCCTACATTGTTTAATCATTAAGAGAAAAAAAAAGAGAAACAGTGGTTCCAACACAACTCTGCATGATGTCTTGCATTGCAACTACCTATTTGGTTGCGATCTCTTGCTGACTCCTGGCCTCCAAGAACAAAGTATTATGATGACAAATGTTTCTCAGAAGTGGGATTTCTTGACCTCCTTCTGTGCCAATCTGATTTTCAGGGGATTTGGATCATGGGGGAAGACCTTTCTATACCCATTCCAAGCCTGGTTTCCTGAGGTGTGATCTTCTATTGACTCCCGGGTTTTCCAGGAATGGAATTTGATAAGGGAAACCTTTCACCCTCTATCCCTTCTTTTAGCACTTTTCTTTTCAACATCTGCTTTGGTCAGTCTTTCTTGCTGTACTCTTTTGTCAGCCAGTGGGAAACTTTTCCTATTTGAGGTTTCTTCTTCATGGCTGATGGACTGCAGCTTGAGAGCAGAGATGGGAACCAGATGGCTGGTTTCCTGGTGATTGCTGCAGACTGATTGAAAAGTGCAGGAATCCCTCAATTAGCTTGATTAATTGGTTCCACGAAAATGGCACACTATGGGAAATCACGCTAATCGAAGTTAATAATCAATACAACATAGCCTAATTTATTCCAAGACCTACAATATATCAATCAATATTTTTAAAAATACGTTTTTTTATGGCAGTTTAATGTACGGTAGTATAAAAGCAAAGGATAATTATAAATATTTGCAGTACAGTAATCAAAAGTTTATTGAAATTAAAAAAATTACAGTATATAAAATTCACTATTTCTTTGTAAAATATTTCAAAAGACTGGTTTGCACAGACTTTTCTTTCTTCCTTTCATCATAAATTTGCTTGTATGGATACATATCTTTTTCAATGTTCCTGCAAATTTGCATACTGCGTTCGATATCTGGGTCTGCATTGATGATTAGTTGTTTCAAATTTTCAGCTGCGCGAAATGTTCCTTCAAGTTCTTTTAATGTCAACTTATTTTCTTGAACATTTTCTTCCTTGTAAATTTCTGATTTGTCATATGCTCGTTGTTCATTAATATTAAGGATGTCAGAATCAATGAATTTTTCTGAATGTGATTTCAGCAGTTCGCGAACATCACTGTTGTCTATTTCATCAAAGCCTAGATCTCTTCCAATATTTGCTTTCATCAATAACAGTGTTAACATGAGTGAAACTACAGAAATAATTTGCGCAATGTCGCAAAATATGCTTCCAAACTGCTCTCATATTGTTGGATGTTACTTCAGACCATGACTCATGAATATGTCTATTGCTTTCCTGATGTAATTTTTTTTACAGTTGTTGCTTCGGTTGCTTGCGCAAATGTGCTGCATAAATAATAGGCCTTAAAAGTAGCGATTATGCCTTGATCCAGAAGGCTTTAAAGACTTGTCATATTTGGAGGTAAAAAAAAAATAGCTTTCACGTTTTTACATAAATCAGAAAGTGCTGGTGGGTGGCCCGGGGCATTGTCTAAAATGAATAAAATTTTTAATGCAAGATTATTTTCTTCACAGTACGCCTTAACTTTCGGACAAAAATAGCTAGTGAACCACTCTTCAAATAAAGCTTTCATGACCCAAGCTTTTTTATTAGAGTGCCAAACAACAGGTAGGTTTGCTTTATTAAAACCTTTACTGAAAGATCTGGGAGTTTCATTTCTGTAGATAACCTGGTTTTAATTTCAAATCGCCTTCTGCACTGCCTCCCAATAAAAGTGTTATTCTATTTTTGGAAATTTTATAGCCTGGTTGACCTTTTCTTTTTTTGCTAGAAAGGTTTTTTTTCGCATTCGTTTCCAAAAAGGCCTGTTTCATCAACATTAAATATTTGTTGATCTGTGTAGCTGCCATCATCAACAATTTTCTTTAAAATTTCGTGACATTTCATGTCTGCAACTTTATCTGCACTTGCAACTTCTCCAGGCAATGCAACATTATGCAGTCCTGTTCTTTTCTTAAAATGTTCAAACCATCCTTTACTTCCTTTGCCACCTCCTTTAATATAACTGGATAGATTCCATCCATGCCAGGTGCCTTTCTTGTGTTTATCTTTAACAATTTCTCCTCCACTTTACTCTCAGTTAATACAAGATAATCTAGCTTACTGCCAGAGTTGAATACACCTCTGGCATTCCCCTCCCTGAATAACTCCTCATGTGTGAATGTCGATGCAAAATATTCATTCAGTTTAGCATCAGCATTAGCATTAGTAGAGGCATATGATGCAAGAAAGCAAGCTTATTCAGCATCAGCCAAAAAAAAAAAAAAAACACACACACCACTCCCATTTCACCCCTCCGTTCGTTCGAAATACCTGTCCAGTTGAGCCTTAAATTTGTTTAGGCTATCAACTTCAACAACAAGTGACGAAAGTCGGTTCCACCAACCAACCACCCGCTGGCCAAAGGCAAATTTCCGCACATCTGTCCGACATCCGTCCTTCCTCAATTTGAATTTATGCCCTCTGAGGTGATTATTTTGAGCAAGATGAAGACTCCCATTGGCATTGAGCATGCTCAAACCATTCAAAGCCTTATACACCTCTATCAGATCACCTCGCCGGTGCCTAGTCTCCAGACTCTGTAATTTGCAAAACTTAAGCCTTTCTTCGTAAGAGCAACCCTTTGTTCCATTCACTAATCTTGTTGCCCTTCTCTGTACCCGTTCCAGCAGCTCTACATCCTTCTTGAAATGAGGCCTCCAGACCTGTATACAGTACTCAAGATGTGGCCTGACCATTGCCTTATACAAGGAGACAATCACCTCCTTATCCCTGCTAGACAAATTCCTGTATATCATTGACAAGACACCATGAGCTACTCTTGCAGCTCGTCTGCACTGCTCAGAGAACTTCATATCTGCCTGCACAATTACCCCCAGGTCCTTTTCATTCTCCACCACTGTCAGTGTAGTACTGCAGAGTTGATATGTTGCTCTGGGGTTACTGTTTCCCATATGTAGTACTTTACATTTGTCAATGTTAAACTTCATTTGCCACCTCTCAGCCCATCTGTTCAACCTTTCCAGATCCTGTTGCAGCAGCATAGCGTCAGTAGTACAACCCTGCCAACCTTTGTATCATCTGCAAACTTGGACATTAAACTTGATATACCATCATCAATATCATTCATAAACACCGAAAACAACCTTTATTAGCTACCTGAGCAGGATCATCAACAGTTGAACCATCGATATCAAGTGGACCAATCTGATTCATCCCCTTCCTTATAGAGTTTACATAAGTAACGAACTCTTTGCTGTTTTTCTTTGCATTTGCCAAAGATTTCTCGTAATCTGCCTTTGCCTGCCTAACCTCCTTTGTAACTTGGTTACAGACCAGCTTATATCTATCATAGGCTTCTGTGTCACATGTTAATTTATGTGTCCCATGCATTTTTCTTCTCTGTCACATGTCTAATTAGTTCATCTGACATCCATTTAGGCCTAAATCTTGAACAATATTTCTTTGTTGGTATAAAAAGCCTAGTGGCTTTCAAGATTAATTCTTTGAATGCTTCCCATTTTGAATTTGCTGTTGGTAACATCATCAGTTGGTTCCACTGTATAGAATTGACTACGGTGGTCTGAGACACCACCGTAGTCACCTTTATGAAAGCAAAAACCCTTCCCTTTATCCTTGATGGTAGTTACCTCTTTGAGTAAATCCCACTTCAGCACACTGTAATCACTGCCACCTAGTGGTTCCTTTATCTGCTGATTCTTGATGCATGAAGAATCACTACTGATAATCAGATTAAGAGTATTACTCCCTCTAGTTGCCTCCCGAACATGCTGCTGTAGAAAACAATCATCCAATAAATCCACAAAAGCCTTGCTAATGTGTGAGTGACCAACCCAAAATTCCAGTCAATATCCGGGAAATTAAAATCCTCCATTATAAGACACTCTAATTTACTGGCTCTCTCTATTTCTTGCACAATTGCTCATTATACTCATCAGATTCATTAGGCCTATAACACACACCTACTCTCATTTTTCCTTTCCCAGTGCTTATGTCACACTAAACAGACTCAACATTTCATTGTCCACCAACATCAATTGGATGCACTTTTTTAGATTTTGTGTTTCTTAACTAACAGCATAACCCCTCCTCCCCTCCTGTCCTGTCCATCCTTTCTGTACACATTGTACTCCCCAAATTCCAGTTCTGCACTTCTTATGTCTGTGTGACACCATGTCTCTGATATCCCAACAATATTTGCCTTTGATGTCTTGACTAGCACTTCAAGCTCATTGAATCTAGATGATTATTGCATTCTTAAACACTAACTCCATGATTTTTTCCCTACAACTTAAGTCACACTGAATGGACTGTAGAGCTCCACTTTACTCTTAAAATCACTTTTATGGATTGGTGATATGCAAGCACTTCTCCAATTCAAAATACATCTCCCCTGAGTCCACAGTGATTCACATATTTAAATGATACAATACATTCTGTCATCACCTTGCTTAAAATTATTAAGTATATGCCAACTCCAAGGGCCTGCCTTACCTTTAGGCTTGAAAGTGTTTATTAGAAAGAATCTTCAATAATTTCAATATCACTAATTTCATATTGCTCAGCTTCATTAGCACAATTTATCCTTTCAGTGAAGAGTTTATTTAATAGATCCCTTTTTTAAGCTTGATTGTAATTTATTTTGCTATACTTACTACTACTTTTTATCAAATTTCAATAGTCTATAACACTTCCTTTAACCTCATACTTTCCATTCTTTCATAATCATATACCTGATTATTTGAACCATCTGTAATAAATTCCATTCATTATCAAAGAATAATTTTAGCCCTTTGATGACTCTCTCTCTATGGAAACAGTATCTGTTAATAAGTGAATTTAATATTGTATTTTAGGTAAAGTGGCCATTACAACTTCATTTACTCTTATATGGAAAGGAAGGATGGTTTATGTGCTTTTGTTTTAGTCATGGGGAATAAAAAAAATTAAATTATATTAATGCAAATAAATATACTAAAAAAACATGCACAAATATTAAGGTGCTTATTGAAACAGTTACAAGATAAATAAATATGACAAGGGAACTTTCCAAAAAAAATTGAGTAACTTTACATAAAATTGACAAAATTAAAATGAAAAATTACAGTTTACAATAATAAATTTGGGTTGTAAATTACAATTATGATTAAATAAAGACATTTAAATACAGAAAAACCTAATTTGTAAGTTAATACAAGATACATTACAAAAGTGCAATAATATAAAGATATATTAAAAAAATGTACCGGAAGCCAGAAAATGGTTATCAGTGCTGTAACATCAAACAAAGGTGGATGTTGCATTGCTAACTACTTATCCCAATATTCACTGGAATAAGTGCAATAAGGACCAAATTAAAAGCTAGGTATTTACCTTCAACAACAGCAACCTATTAGCATTAGTAGAGGCATTTGATGCAAGAAAGCAAGCTTATGCAGCATCAGCCAAAAAAAAAAAAAAAAACCCACTTCCACTTCACCCTTCCGTTCGTTCGAAATACCTGTCCAGCTGAGCCTTAAATTTATTTAGACTATCAACTTCCATGACAAGGGATGGAAGTCTGTTCCACCAACCAACTACCCGCTGGCTAAAGGCAAATTTCCGCACGTCTATCCTACATCTGTCTTTCCTCAATTTGAATTTATGCCCTCTCAGGTGATTATTCTGAGCAAGAGGAAGAATCCCATCAGCATTGAGCATGCTCAAACCATTCAATGCTTTATACACCTCTATCAGATCACCTTGCTAGTGGCGCCTCCGTGGCCAGGTGGGAAGGAGCGACAATGCATAGCACACGCTTCTTGATTAGACCGGGGTTCAAGCCCGTGAATCGAAATCCACCAAATACAGAGGATACGGAAAGGTCAGGGAATGACCACCGCATATTCTCGGAGCAATATGGCCTTAGTTGCTAATGCTCCTAAAAAAAACCAAAACAACAACAACCTTGCTAGTGCCTAGTCTCCAGACACTGTAATTTGCAAAACTTAAGCCTTTCTTCCTAAGAGTATCCCATTGTTCCATTCATTAATCTTGTTGCCCTTCTCTGTACTCATTCCAGCAGCTCTACATCCTTCTTGAAATGAGGCCTCCAGATCTGTATATAGTACTCTAGGTGTGGCCTGATCATTGCCTTATACAAGGGAATAATCACCTCCTTATCCCTGCTAGAAAAATTGCTGTATATCATTGACAAGACACCATGAGCTACTCTTGCAGCCCGTCTCCACTGCTCAGAGAACTTCATATCTGCCTGCACAATTACTCCCTGGGTCCTTTTCGTTCTCTACCACTGTCAGTGTAGTACCACAGAGTTGATACGTTGCTCTGGGGTTGCTGTTTACCTATGTAGCACTTTACATTTGTCAATTTTATTTTACTCTGTGAGTTGTTCATTACTAGATTAAGTTGTGACCCTGTGAAGTTGAGATAATGCTTACAGCTTAGAAATATTAAAGGTCATCTGGATCATTACCCATACAAGGAATTAAACAAGAGAAATTTATTTTAGTATTATTTTTTTTTTTTCTGTTATTCAGCAAAAGCATGGGCTAACTTTGCACTGTATGGCTAATACTATTTGTGTTTTACCCTTTTCCTATTGTGTTGAGATTTCTTGTTAATGTGTATATCCCTGTTGTTAGTCCCCCCCCCCCTTATATCCTGTTTCCTTGTATTATCCAGTTTGTTTTCTGTCAAACATGCACACCAAAATATAATTTGCAGGAAAAAAAAGTGAGCCAAAGCTATTAGATGCCAATGAAAGCAGAAAATATGATCCTTCTCCCAGAAAAATTGAAAAATAATTTTAAAAAAAGAAGTGTGTGTTAGACGCTATGTAAGCGACAGAAGGTTTAAATAAATTTTGTTGAATATAGTGGTTTTTTTTGTTTTTTTTTTCATTTCTGTAAATGATAAACAATTATATTCATAAGTTCTGCAAATGTGAAATGTTTAATAAGTGATAAGAAGATCAGAAATGTGGCATAATTATTTAATGATATTGTATTGTAATGTATATTCCTTATTATAGGTTGGCATTTTTGTTTTGTTGAATGATTTTTATGATATACTTCCCATTTAGTTTTTGTTGCGATGATATGAATTTTTGTAATTTTTAGATTGAGAGAAGAATATGGAGCACTTTACAATACGGCTAGTAAAGATGTACAGACATTTTTAGCCAATCCTGTCAATGCTTATTTGTTGGTCAAAAGACTTACTGCAGATTGGAAGATGGCCGAAAATCTTATACTTGGGAGTGAGGGGAAAGGTAAATTGTAATTATATGTACCAAGATAATTACAACTTAAAAAGTTTAGTTCATACTGAATATTTCTTTTATTTATTTATATTGTAATGTTATTACACGACATTATATTTTAATGTTAACACCATCCTCATTATTAGTATTAATAGTGGCAAATGATGCAAGAAAACAAGCTTATGCGACATCAGAACAAAAAAAAAACTTTCCACGTCACCTGTCCCTCCCTTCCAATAGTTTGTCTAATTCGTTGAATTTATTCAAACTATCCACTTCCACACGTCTGTTCTGTATCCATCCTTCTCAGTTTGTATTTATACCCCTCATGTGCATAGTCTGAGTAAGGGAAGAATCCTATTAGCATTGAATTTGCTCAATCCATTCAAAGCCTTAAACACCTTAATCAGATTATCTTGCAGGTGTCTATCCTCCAGACACTGCAATTTGTAGAATCAAAGCCTTTCTTGGTAAGAGCATCCTTTTGTTCCCTTCAACAATAAGCTACACTCTAAATGGAGAGTTGCTACTTGATGCTATGGGTGGAGAAACAGCATTTTCAGATATTCTTGTTGATGAAGGTTAGTTTTCATTTGAAATTTGCATGGATAAAGTATATAGTTAATGCAAATAAGTGTTTAGTTTGTGGTGTGTTATTTTAACACCACATCACTTTTTACATTGATCAGCCACATATTTAAATATATATTTATTTTCTACTTTCTATTTTCTATATTGGATGATTGTTTTCTACATCAGCATGTTCGGGAGGCAACTAGAGGGAGTAATGCTCTTGATTTGATTATCAGTAGTGATTCTTCATGCATTAAGAATCTGCAGATAAATGAACCACTAGGTGGCAGTGATCACAGTGTGCTGAAGTGGGATTTACTCAAAGAGGTAACTACCATTAGGGATAAAGGGGAGGGTTATCGCTTTCGTAAAGGCGACTACGATGGACTGAGACAGTATTTAAATTCTATACATTGGGACCAACTAATGATGTTACCAACAGCAAATTCAAAATGGGAAGCATTCAAAGAACTTATCTTGGAAGCTACTAGGCTTTACATACCAACTAAAAAATATTGTTCAAGGTTTAGGTCTAAGTGGATGTCAGATGAACTAATGAGACATATGGCAGAGAAGAAAAATGCATGGGATACATACAAATTAACACGTGACACAGAAGCCTATGATACAAGTTGATCTGTAACCAAGTTACAAAGGAGTTTAGGCAGGCGAAGGCAGATTACGAGAAATCTTTGGCAAGGGATGCAAAGAAAAACAGCAAAGAGTTCTTTACTTATGTAAACTCTAGAAGGAAGGGGATGAATCAGATTGGTCCACTTGATATCGATGGGTCAACTGTTGATGATCCTGCTCAGGTAGCTAACAAACTAAATGAATATTTTGCATCGACATTCACACATGAGGAGTTATTCAGCGAGGGGAATGCCAGAGGTGTATTCAACTCTGGCAGTACGCTAGAGAATCTTGTAATAACTGAGAGTAAAGTGGAGGAGAAATTGTTGAAGATAAATACAAGAAAGGCACCTGGGGTGGATGGAATCTATCCAGTTATATTAAAGGAGGCAGCAAAGGAAGTAAGCAAACCCTTAGCCATAATTATGAGAGTTTCCTTGGACCCAATTCACAAAGGAGGATCAAAGGGCGACACAAGTAATTATAGACCTGTTAGTTTAACTTCTGTTCCCAGAAAATTAATGGAGGTACTGGTTAAAGAAGCACTGCAGGATCATCTAGACAAGACTTCAGTTTTAGCTCGGACACAGCATGGTTTTATTAAGGGAAAGTCTTGCCTGACCAATTTGATTGGATACTATGATGTAGTCACAAAAGAACTGGATGCAGGGAATAACTTTGATATTATATACTTGGATCTTAGAAAGGAGTGCATATGTTAGAGGAAGACTGCTGCACAAATTGGAGCAGTGTGGCATTGGAGGCAAATTGCTGCTATGGATAAAGGGGTGGTTGAGGGGGAGAAGACAGAGAGTGGTAATCAATGGACACTGCTCATCGTGGACTAATGTTATTAGTGGAGTCCCTCAGGGTTCAATATTGGGTCCATTATTGTTTTCTGTATTTATAAATGATATTGATGATGGTATATCAAGCTTAATGTCCAAGTTTGCAGATGATACGAAGGTTGGTGATACATAAATTCAAATTGAGGAAAGACGGATATAGGATAGACGTGAGGAAATTTGTCTTTAACCAGCGGATGGTTGGTTGGTGGAATAGACTTCCATCCCTTGTCGTGGAAGTTGATAGCCTAAATAAGTTTAAGGCTCAGCTGGACAGGTATTTCGAACGAACAGAGGGGTGAAGTGGAAGTGGTTATTTTTTTATTTATTTTTTATTTTTATTTTTTGGCTGATGCTGCATAAGCTTGCTTTCTTGCATCAAATGCCTCTACTAATGCTAAAATGCTAATCTCATTGCCCTTCTCTACACCTGTTCCAGTAGTTTTTTAAATCCTTTCTAAAATGAGGCCTCCAGACTTGCGTGTGCTACTCAAGATGTGGCTTGACCATTGTCTTATATAATGTGATAATCACCTCCTTATCCCTGTTAGCAAAATTCCTCTATATCAATGACAAAACCCCATTCAGTTCTGGCAACTGTCCTGGCAGCCTGTCTGCACTGCTTAGAGAACTTTATATCCGACTGAACAATTACCCCAAGGTTTTTTTTTTTATTTTCCACTACCCTGATTATAGTGGAAAATAGTTGGATTTATTATTATTAATCTGGGGATTACTGCTACCTCTATGCAGTACCTTGCAATTGTAAATATTAAACTTCAATTGCCATTTCTCAGCTGATATGCCTAATTTTTATACATCTTGTTGTTGAAGAAGCATACCTTGATTGCTTTCATGAACTACCCCTCCAACTTTTATATCATCTGCAAAATTGGACATTAATCTTGTGATATACCTTCATTAATATCATTGATAAATATAGAAAACAACAGTGGTCCCAACACCGAAGATAGCAAACATTTGACTAAGTCTTGCATGGGAAATTATTGGTTGGTTATTGTATAAGCTGGAGCATATTCAGATCACAAGTTCTATAATGTGAAATCCTTAGATGTTTGCAGGGTAGGTAGCAGAAGGTTGTGATTAGCATTAGCAAAAGCACATGATGCAAGAAAGCAAGCTTATATAGCATCAGCCAAAAAAAAAAAAAAAAAAACCTTATTTCACCCATCCACTCGCTCCAAATGTTTGTCAAGTTCTGCCTTGAATCTATTTAAGCTATCAACTTCTACAACGACAGATGGAAGCTTGTTCCAGCAATCAACCACCCGCTGGCTAAAGGCAAACTTCCGCACATCTATCCTACAACCGTCTTTCCTCAATTTGAATTTATGCCCTCTCAGGCAATTATTCTAAGCAAGAGGAAGAATCCCATCTGCATTTGAGCATGCTCAAACGATTCAAGGCTTTATACATTTGAATCAGATCACCTTGCAGGTGCCTAGTCTCCAGACCTGGTAATTTGCAAAACTTGAGCCTTTCTTCATAAGAGCAACCCTTTGTTCCATTCACTAATCTTGTTGCCCTTCTCTATGCTCGTTCCAACAGCTCTACATCCTTCTTAAAATGAGGCTCCAGACCTGTATACAGTACTGAAGGTGTGGCCTGATACAAGGGGAGTACTCTTCAGATTGGGCTAACTCTTCTAGTGAAGTCTTCTTGGATCAGTACTAGGGCTACGGTTTCTGATTTTCTTAAATGACATTGATGAAGAGATAGTGGGTATGATGTCAAAATTTGCAGTTATCAAGATTCAGAAAGTAGTTAAACCTCTGATGAACATATTCTAACCAACAGACATGCATTAGGATAAGGTATGCAATTTTATAATCTCAAAATGAGCATGAAAAAATTAAATTGTTTACTTTTTTATGCCAGCCTTCTGTTTCCAATCTGTTATGAAGACAATTGTGAATAATCTATTTTTCATATTAAAAGCATAAATTTTTAATTATTTTTTTAAAATAAAACCCTCTCTGCTATACTTTAGGCATGTTTTTTCATGTTAAAATATACCCATATTTAGACATTACTGGCATGCCCATGTGCTCTGATGAATGGTCTGTCACCGAAAAATGTAAATATCTATAGCAAGTGAGCTGTGAAATGTATGAATCAAACATGATGGTAATGCACTTTTGTAATCGGATGGAAAAAGTGCCGCTAATTTTAAATTCAACATGAGATAATTAACGTGCATGGATTGGCGTAGAAAAACACTTGGTTCATTTTTTTATGGCCAAACTTCTTCAATAACCAAACAATTGATGCAGATCAATCAAAAACACAATAATTGGCATTGATGTCTCTTTATTTTGGTTTGTTTTGTTTTAAATTAGAAAAATTAGATTTTGTATAAATTAAAAAAAAAAATGGCTTTGGTATCCTTTGTCGGGGGGGCCCTCTGTCAGATGATTAATAATCAGTGCTAAGCACCTCTCCTTCAGAATGACTTGGATAAGTGTCAAAGATGGTCAAAAAAAGTGGCAGTTATGCAAAATTCATCTTGCACTTGGAAGAAACAATCCCAAAATCACTTATATGCATGGTAGGGTTGAAATAAAAACTGTATAGGAAGAAAAGGATTTTCTTCCTATACAGTTTTTATGGGTGTGAAAAGGAAATTATCAGCCCACACTTGGAATATTGTGTCCAAACATGGAGACCTACCTAAAAATTGAGCTCCTTGCAAGGATCCGAAGGTGACACGATGTTTGGTGAGATCAAAAGAAGGGGCCTCCCCATATGAAAAAACACTTTAAACTTTCAAACAACCTGTTATAAATAGGTCACAGTTATACTAGATCTAAGGGGCATATATTGAAATTATTACAAAGAGGTTTAGACTGGATTGTAGAAAGTTTTCTTTTAGCCTGTGGGTTGTTAATTACTGGAAGAAGTTACCTCTGTGAATAATTGAGACTGACAGCTTGTGGAAAATTCAAAAGTCAGCTAGATAGGTAGCTTCTGTTATTTTATTTTATTTTATTTTTTGGCTTGTGCAGAAAAGCCTGGGCTTCCTTGCACCATTTGACTAATACTAAATATGAGAATATGGTAGTAAATAGTGAATAAATAGTTAATAGTCCAAGCCTACTGATTTATACTGCTGTGGTGACCTGCTTGTCTATCAACTATAATTGATTTGGATGATGATAACTTCCAACTTCAAAAGTTAAATCCCCCCTCAAAGAAAACGAACATTATTAAATGTAAAATTTGTTATCATTGAGGATGTTCAAAAGAATGGATGTAGTTTCTGAAGTTAGTTCTGAAAAAGGACTTTCAAAAAATGACAACATTGTTGGAATGAATGTATACTTTCTTTGGGTTTGTATTTTTCAACTGGTGCTCCATGAGTACTCGTCACGTTGGGTTCCATGCTGAGGAATAAATTTTTTACATAATTTATTCAAGTATTGTTTGTTTGCAAGTATGAGTGAGATCATCATTAGTACATTTTGTGGATAATTTTTGTGTTAATATAATATTTATATATAGTAAAATTCAAAAAAAATAAGTAAAATTAGAATATTTGTTCTAGTGCTTCATGATCTACCAAAAGTTGAGAAACACTGCTTTAGGTGATTACTGAAGGGAAACAAGGTTGATTTGGATTATATAAATTCAGTTCGTGTCTGTGTTAAAAAAAAACATTCTTATTTCTTTATAATTATACCTTGTATATAGGTCCTGTTCAATGATGCAATGATTAATTGACCCATATATCCCATGTGACTATTTGCTTTTCATATGAAATTATAAATTATAATTTATTGTAAAGTGATTGTACATGGGATTTATTGTTTCATTTTAAAGTACTTTATCAAATTGTTTTTTTCCCCCACTTTTTTAATAGTTCTGATAGAAAACATTACAAAAAATAGAGATGATGTAAAGTTTCCAGATGATGAAGATCTTAATGGAGCTGCAGTAGCATTATTAAGACTTCAAGATACTTACAAACTGGATACCTCTTCCTTAGCAAGAGGTCACATTAAAGGAACCAAACCATCTCCTGAATTAACAGGTTAGTAACTAAACTATTAATTATTACTCTTCAATTACTGTTCTTATTTCTTTCAGATAATTCCAATTGTTTTCACAATCAGATTTGATTATCAAGCATTACATCATACAAAAAATAGTTGATGTGAGGTTTCCAGATGAATATCTTAATGGAGATTCAGTAGCATTATTAAGATACAAACTTAAAGATACAAACTGGAGACCTCTTCCTTAGCAAGAGGTCATGTTATAGGAACCAAACTATCTCCTGAATTAACAGGTTGGCAGCTGAAACATTAATTATTACTCTTCAATGTTTTGTCTAATAATTGAAAGGAGCCCACTGGTATTTTAAGTAAGAAAGTTTTGTTTTGCAACACTTGATAAACCAGAAAATCCATATTGGTTCAGTTAAAATCATGGAATTGGAACAGCTTGAGTGTTTGGCCAGGTCCTAATTTGCAAATATTTGGGTCCTAATTTGCAAATATCTTACTTGCTCATGAGTTTTCTTTCTTTCTTTCTTCCAACTTTTGGATACAGTCAATTTAAGTTAGAACATATGTGTATTTAAAATTACGAGCACATAAAAATTTGTTCAAGGTCCATAAATTTGTGAGCAAAATTTGTATTAGTGTAGGAAAATATGTTCACAGCTTTGATTATGATTCAAGAAAACACATGAAGTTAAACCACTAGCCTTAATGTAAAATGAAGTCATATGTTTTTGATGTTTACAAAACAAAATTACCTTAATACCTTTAGCTTGTACTTTGGTTCAGTAATTAGTCCACACAGCCACAAGTAAAATGGTTATGGGTTTAAACCAGTACACTGCCATGAAAATTGCATGACCCATTGTATACTGCAGCACCAGAAAATCCTGGTTGATGTTAAACTCTTCTGACCTTAATCATCATGAGAATCAACAGAAATTTATTATTTTTCTAGAAAGTTTCATCCTTTACAGCCTGATTTTTTTTTTTTTTTTTTTTTTTTTTTCCAACTAATTCTGATTGTTTTTACAATCAGATTTGATTATAAAGCATGATATCATTGATGTGAATGACTGAAGTCCACATCCATAAATTGGTTGCCAGAAGTCTTTGGCTGAGGTAATGATTGGTTATTATCATCATCAGGTTTGATGAAATAGCACTTAGCAAGTATTGTATGGAATGGTTTGGCTTTGAAAAAATTCAGACATATTATTATTATTGAAATCCTTTATTGCATGTTTCTATCTTTACATAGACTGTGGAGAAGAAAACATTGCAGTAGAACCCATCACAACCTGAATAATCGTAGCCAGGGGTTATGGTTAAAAACCAGATTATAAATAAGACCTGCCCATACAGGTCAGTTTTACATTTTAAATCATATAATTTGCTGGAAGTTGAGATTTATTTTAAATACGTAAGTAATAAATGCTTATAAACTTACATAGATGCAGGCAAACCTCAGAGTGAGTTCCAGTACATAAGATTTCTTAAATAGATTATACCCAGTAAACTTATCAAAAGCATGTTTTTCTTTGCATCCCTTGCCAAAGATTTCTCGTAATCTGCCTTCGCCTGCCTAACCTCCTTTGTAACTTGATTACAGATCAACTTGTATCTATCATAGGCTTCTGTGTCACATGTTAATTTGTATGTATCCCATGCATTTTTCTTCTCTGCCATATGTCTAATTAGTTCATCTTACATCCATTTAGGCCTAAATCTCGAACAATATTTCTTTCTTGGTATGAAAAGCCTAGTAGCTTCCAAGATTAATTCTTTGAATGCTTCCCATTTTGAATTTTGCTGTTGGTAACATCATCAGCTGGACCCACTGTATAGAATTTAAGTACTGTCTCAGACCATCGTAGCCGCCTTTACGAAAGCAAAAACCCTTCCCTTTATCCCTGATGGTAGTTACTTCTTTGAGTAAATCGCACTTCAGCACACTGTGGTCACTGCCACCTAGTGGTTCCTTTATTTGCAGATTCTTAATGCATGAAGAAACACTACTGATAATCAGATCAAGAGTATTACTCCCTCAAGTTGCCTCCTGAACATGCTGCTGTAGAAAACAATCATCCAATATATTCCACAAAAGCCTTGCTAGTGTGTGTGAGTGACCAACCCACAAATTTCAGTCAATATCCGGGAAATTAAAATCTCCCATTATAAGGCACTCTAATTTACTGGCCCACTCTATTTCTTTGCACAATTGCTCATTATACTCATCAGATTCATTAGGCCTATAACACATACCTACTCATTTTTCCTTTCCCAGTGCTCAGACTCAACATTGCATTGTCCACCCACATCAATTGGATGCACTTCCTTAGATTTTGTGTTTCTTAACTAACAGCATAACCCCTCTTCCCTTCCTGTCCTGGCTATCCTTTCCGTACACACTGTACTCCCCAAATTCCAGTTCTGCACTGCTTATGTCTGTGTGAAACCATGTCTCTGATATCCCAACAGCCAAGTTAACAGGAAAATCTTTATTTCTTGTTCACTGTAAGTGAAATATTAACATTTTCTCTCATCATTGAGGATCAAATTGAGTTATTATAGCACATTTTCTTCTAGAAACTTGAAAGCTGTTTCTTATGTTCCTGAATAGATTATCGAGAACACCTATTATTGAGATTTCAAAGAAAAAAAGCAATCTCCAATCACAAAATTGGATTTTTAAATTGGAGTATAATAGTCCTCCACATGACTGATTGCATTACAAAATCATCGTGACCATTGAAGTGTTAGTGACATTAATAAGGGAGTAGTGGGGAAGGTCATCAGAGTTTGCTGAATGATTTAAATAAATCTTTATTTGTCCTACCATACTAAATAAAGTGTTAAATGGTGATTGACAAATTCCCTTCATGACTGTAAATGCCATGAGATAAAAATAACACCTAAGACCGATTAACTCAGCCATAGAGTGAAAAAAGCCCATTATTAAAGTTTCTTGTGCCATCAACGGGATTCGAACTCTGCCCTTTTCTGCCTGGTGTGTGGAAAGGATGGTGGCTTTACCACTGTGCTACCCACTGTAGACATTTTAAGATAGGAACAGTTTTTTTGTGATGCGATTTCAGAGATATATATATATTAATTTAAAAATATATTAATTAATTTATTTAAAACAGATAAAATTACTAGTCAGAACAGATTAATGCCATCAGAAATGATTTGACATTACATTTGCCTGAGAATATACAAATTCAGTAGATATAGCATAAAATGGTACCTATCATGGCAGATTAAAATTCAAAAACAAAATTGGCAGTGAATATCTGCAACATACAAAGGACCCTATCAGCCTCTATATATAGCAAAACTAATAATAATCATAATAATTCCATATTTTCAAAATATAAAATCTAAAAGACCAAAAAATACTGAAATTACCAAATTTTACCCATTATTATTGATAGAAACCTTATCTGACGAAACAGATAGAAACGTTATTATCTGATAAAACAGATCTTTCTATCTGTTTCAGTTAGTTTGGTTTGGCATATATTGAGAGGTGCTAGCCCCGTGACGATGTGCCTTTCAATGTAAGCCTTATTCAATAATAACTGTAAAATTTGGTATTTTTTGGTGTTTTAGATTTTGTATTTTGTAAATATGGAATTATTACGATTATTATTGGCTTTGTATGTTGCGGTTATTCACTGCCAATTTTGTTTTTGAATTTTAATCTGTTGTGATGAAGGGAAAAGTGAATCAGTTGTGATGATTTAGTTTGAAAAATAGCAATTAACATAGTTTAACATTTTTTAATACATAACATATTAACATAGTTTAAGTCTTCTAAATATAAGGTTTTTGTACATGGGAATAGAAATTCTAAAGTTACTTATAAAGACAGATGTAGGATAGATGTAATCTATCCTACATCTGTCTTTATAAATAGATGTAATCTATCCTACATCTGTCTTTCCTCAATTTGAATTTATGCTCTCTCAGGTGATTATTCTGAGCAAGAGGAAGAATCCCATCAGCATTGAGCATGCTCAAACCATTCAGAGCTTTATACACCTCAATCAGGATGCAGAAAGGGCAGGGAATGACCACCGCATATCCGCGGAGCAATATGACCTTAGTTGCCAATGCTCCTAAAAACCAAATAACAACAACAACCTCAATCAGAGATCACCTTGCAGGTGCCTAGTCTCCAGACACTGTAATTTGCAAAACTTAAGCCTTTCTTCGTATGAGCAACCCTTTGTTCCATTTACTAATCTTGTTGCCCTTCTCTGTACTCGTTCCAACAGCTCTACATTCTTCTTAAAATGAGGTCTCCAGACCTGTATACAGTACCCAAGGTGTGGCCTGACCATTGCCTTATACAAGGGGACAATCACCTCCTTATCCCTGCTAGACAAATTCCCGTGTGTCATTGACAAGACACTATGAGCTACTCTTGCAAACCATCTGCACTGCTCAGAAAACTTCATATCTGCCTTCACAATTACCCCCCAAGGTCCTTTTCGTTATCTGTCACTGTCAGTGAAGTACCACAGAGTTGATACGTTGCTCTGGGGTTGCTGTTTCCCATATGTAGTACTTTACATTTGTCAATGTTAAACTTCGTTTGCCACCTCTCAGCCCATCTGCTGAACTTTTCTAGATCCTATTGCAGCAGCGTACTGTCATTAGTGTCCTTAACAATCCTGCCAACCTTCGTATTGTCTGCAGACTTGGACATTAAGCTTGATATCTTTGTTTGTTATTTGGTTTTTAGGAGCATTAGCAACTAAGGCCATATTGCTCCGGGCATATGTGGTGGTCATTGCCTGACCTTTCAGCATCCTCCATATTTGGTAGTCACGGACTCGAACCCCAGTCTAATCAAGAAGCGTGTGCTACACACTGCTGCTCTTGCCCACATGGCTGTGGAGGCACTAAGCTTGATATACCATCTTGAATATCATTTATAAATACAGAAAACAACAATGGACCCAACACTGAACCCTGAGGGACTCCACTAATAACATTAGTCCAAGATGAGCAGTGTCCAATGATTACCACTCTGTCTTCTCCCACTCAAACATCCCTTTATCTATAGCAGCAGTTTGCCTCCAATGCCACACTGCTCCAATTTGTTCAGCAGTCTTCCATGTGCAACACTGTCCTAAATCAAAAGCCTTTCTAAGATCCAAATACAGTAGACTCTAGATTTTCCGGTATAGATGGTAAAAAATAAATCCCGGATAATCAATTTGCCGGTTAATCCAAAAATACAAAAGTCCCCAACATACGTAAGAGATACGTTCCAGGACTTCTTACTTCGTCAAGTTTTACGTAACTCGTGAATAACTAATAACATATCGCTACTATATTATTATTGACAAATCTGAATTCTATGCGTTAGTTGTTAATGTTTGGTCATTTTGATACATCTTTATTATAATGATTCCTTAGAGATGCACTGTTTTCAAACTTTTGAATAATTCCAATTTTTGTTTAACTGAAAGCACAACTCTTTTGCGTTTACCTATAATTTTCGTGATTTCTAAACAAAAAAAAAAAAAAAAAAAAAATTACTATAAAAAAAATTCAGACATCCCGACATAAATAACAAAACAAAATTTGGCCTTTTATGCTGCAACAGAACGCAGCATTCGACGCGATGCACAAAAACAAACAAAACATTTGGTCTCTTTCTCTTTTTTTTTTTTTTTTTTTTTTTTGAATGCCGTGTGTGAAGACTGCAAGATAATAGGTACTTTGATCTTCCAATGACGACTTATAATGCCACTTGTCACTTATTTACGACTTGGAAAATATCTGTTTATACCTATTCTAGTTATGACTTGAACTTTTTTTGATTTCTGGATGATTTTTTTTTTTTTTTTTAATTTGGAATTTGAAGTCTCGAAGTGTTCCGGTTAATCAAGAGTCTGCTGTATATGATATCAAAGTTATTCCCTGCATCCAGTTCCTTTGTGACCACATCATAGTAGCCAATCAAACTGGTCAGGCAAGACTTTCCCTTAACAAAACCATGCTGTGTCCGAGCTATAAGTGAAGCCTTGTCCAGATGATCTTGCAGTGCTTCCTTAACCAGTGCCTCCATTAATTTTCCTGGAATAGAAGTTAAACTAACAGGTTTATAATCACTTGTGTTGCTCTTTGATCCTCCTTTGTGAATTGGGGTCACATTTGCACATCTCCGGTCCATGGGTACCTCCCCTGAGTCCAAAGAAGCTCTCATAATTATGGCTAAAGGTTTGCTTATTTCCTTTGCTGCCTCCTTTAATATATCTGGATAGATCCCGTCTACCCCGGGTGCCTTTTTTATGATTATCTTCAACAATGTCTCCTCTACTTTCCTCTCAGTTATTACAAAATCATCTAGTTCACTGCCCCTCGACGTGGGCACCTGTACGTGGTGAGGGGACCTCCCAGTGACGCTGCTGGACTTCCAGACTAGCATCACTGGGATCCAACGCCCACAGCCTAGGTTCCGGGCTTACATCAATGGAATCCGGCGTGTTTGCCGTGCGCTGCGACCCGTGGAAATTCGGAAAGGGGGATCCTGGTGGTTGAGGGGCCCAGCTTCAATACACCACTTTGGCCCCTGCTTCGACAAGACGGGTGGTCCTGGAAGGCCCGGCTAGGATCAATCGGCTAGTAGGTTCGCCTGCGAGGGTCAACCGTGTCAATGCCACGCCCCTACCCTCATGGTCCGAGGGACAGGATTCAGGCTGGCGGCGGTGCGGGTATGGTGTCTGGGTAGCCCTGGCGTCCCACTCCCGAGCGCATTTATTGCATGCCGGGTAGTGGGCGTCCCTTTGGGCTCCGTGGTGGGTGGGGAGCCCGGGCACTGAACAATTAAATAAACTCTATGAATCCTGATAAACTCATTTCTTCAGGGGCCCCAACCCGGTCCCTATCTGCAAACATTGACGACGATCCAGATAGTACTATTAGTACAAAAAGGCAGCGAACAGAAGTAACATCAGGGCCTGTTCCAAGGTTCCTGATTATGCACTCAACCGGTGAAAAACCGATTGGTAAAATGTCGCCCTTTTTTATCCAAAAAGGGTTAGATGGGTTAGTAGGTTCACCCAAATCAGTTAAGAGGCTTCGCTCTGGAGACCTCTTAATTGAAACTAAAAATGACAGGCAATCTGAACATCTACTCCGAGTAACATCAATCGGAGGAATCCCTATAACGGTGACACCACACAGAACACTCAATTCATCGAGAGGTGTCATTTCGGAGTGGGACCTTCTCGACGTCACCGAGGAGGAAATCTGCTCCGAATTAAAACCACAGGGAGTCATTGCCGTCAAGAGAATCACTGCGCGAAGGGATGGAAAAATAGTTAAAACCAGGAGCGTTATCCTGACTTTTAACTCTCCTAAACCTCCTGACGAGATCAAAGCTGGATATATCAACTGTTCAGTGCGTCCATACGTTCCGAACCCTTTACGGTGTTTTAAATGCCAGAAGTATGGACACTCTCAAATGGCCTGCCGTGGAGTCCTTGCATGCGCACGATGCGGTGCAAAGGACCACGAAACAACAGCATGTTCAGCCGCAAAACCCACCTGTATTAACTGTGAGGGCGAACATCCGGCCTACTCACGAGCATGCCAGAGGTGGAAAGAAGAAAAAGAAATTCAACGGCTGAAGGCAGAGCTAAATATATCATACCAGGAGGCAAGGAAATCGGTCAAACCCCTGAATATCAACAGACCTACCTACGCCCAGAAGGTAGCAGGGAGATGTTCCGTCGGAACTCAGACGGACATGACCATTCCTCCCAAGGAGTCTTTCACTCCCATCGCGCGGTATCTCTTAAGTTCGCAAAAACCTACACAGAAGGACCAATCAGCTGCCACTCCTATATCGGTACCTCCTAATGCTCCACAATTAACAAAGGTAATTACGAAAGAAAAGAATAAGAAAGGGGAAGTCCCCCCTACTACCCAAGAAAAAATGGATGTCGAGCAAAAGGAGGTACCCGAAGAATCAGTCTTGGAACTCTTTGCGGAGGAAGAAATGGACACGGGACAGCGTCCATTCTTCCCCAAAAAAGATAAATCCAAGACTGATAAAAGTAAGCCCTCAGCACCTCGGAAGCCGCCAGATGGACCCACCAAGCCAAAATAATGGCTAAATTCCTACAATGGAATTGTCGTGGATTCCGGCAAAATATGGATGACATCAAGGCCCTCCTGCAAAAGCACGAGCCGGTTTGCTTTTGCTTGCAGGAGACATATCTAAAGGCAAATGATGATCCCACCATGCACAACATCACATTTTTTCGAAAGGATAGAATTGCGGACGGCCCTGTACATGGGGGAGTGGCTATCCTTGTGGGTAACCAGACCCCAGTGCAGCCTTTGCTAATTACAACCAGCATAGAGGCTGTTGCAATTCGCCTTTCAGTGGGATTTCTATTAACTGTGTGCTCCATTTATTTGCCACCTGGGACTGACATCCCCCAGGCAGACCTTGATGATCTCCTTACGCAGCTGCCACCCCCTTTCTTACTTCTCGGGGATTTTAACGGACATAACACCCTGTGGGGTAGTGCTAACATCAACGGAAGGGGACGAGTCATAGAGCATATGCTCAATGACAATGACCTTTCCCTTCTAAATACTGGAACAAACACCTTCTTCCACATGCCTACCCGTACTTTTTCTGCCATTGATCTCTCTATCTGCTCCCCTTCTCTACTCCCTTCACTCACTTGGGAAGTGGAGGAGAATCCGTACGGAAGCGATCACTTCCCCGTGATAACCTTGTTACACAGTGGGAGACCATGTCTTCCTTTTAGGTTACCACGGTGGAAGATTGATCAGGCTGACTGGACTGCCTTCCAACATCAGGCAAATTTTGATCTTAGCACAGTCAGTCAAGAGTCTATCAATGTTGCAGTTAAGTACATCACAGAAAATATTGTCCAAGCAGCTGCGAATGCTGTTCCCAAAACGTCTGCCCGGTTTCCACCATTTCCTAAACCTTGGTGGAATTCCCAATGCACAGCGGCAAAAAAGGCTCAAAACAAAGCGTGGGGGATATTCCGCCGCTATCCCACCACGACGAACCTTATAACCTTTAAACGTGCACGAGCCAAAGCCCGATATATCCGTCGTCAGAGTCAAAAGGAATCGTGGATCCGTTTTACATCATCTATTAACCAGTCTACCAACTCTAAGGTAGTCTGGGATAAAATCCGGAAAATGAAGGGAAAATATACATCCCACCCTTCTTCAATCCTAGATTATAATGGATGCGCTATTGCAGATCCAACTGCAATAGCCAATGCTCTTGGGGAAACATTCTCTAACATCTCCGCAACATCCTCGTACTCCCCAGAGTTCCTGGTCCTGAAAAATAAAATGGAAAAACAAGCACTTAATTTTAAGACCAAGGGCCTCTATCCCTACAACGGGGCATTCACAATAGAGGAACTGAAAAGAGCCCTCGCTCTTTCCAAAGCAAGTGCTGTTGGGCCAGATGGCATCCATTATGAAATGATTAAACATCTTTCACCAAATTCTATGGATTGTCTGCTCCTTCTGTATAACAGAATCTTTACTGAGGGGCAGTTTCCGGATTCCTGGCGAAAGGCAATCATTCTTGCCTTTCCTAAGCCAGGAAAGGATCCAAAAGTTACCACCAATTATCGTCCTATTGCTCTGACTAGCTGTCTGTGCAAAATCCTGGAGAGAATGGTCAATTCTCGTTTACTATGGTATTTAGAATCAAATGACCTTCTCTCCAGCATCCAGTGCGGCTTCCGAAGGAACCGGTCCACTTTGGACCATCTTATTAGATTGGAAGCATCCATCCGGGATGCTTTCCTAAAACGCGAACACTTGGTGTCGGTGTTCTTTGACATGGAGAAAGCGTATGACACAACTTGGAGATTTGGCATTTTAAAAGATCTGCATAGCCTTGGCCTTAGAGGGTATCTCCCCTTTTTTATTCAAAACTTTTTAGCCAATCGATCTTTCCAAGTTCGTGTGGGATCCTCACTCTCTCGTCCCTTCAGCCAAGAGGAGGGAGTACCACAAGGATCAGTATTAAGTGTCACGCTTTTTGCCATCAAAGTCAATTCCATCACAGAACAACTTCCTCCAACTGTAAACTGTGCCCTCTATGTTGATGACTTTAGCATATTTTGTCAGTCATGCAACATGAGGGTTATTGAAAGACAACTGCGGAAAGCCATTGATCGCCTTAATTCCTGGGCACTTGGTAATGGCTTCAGGTTCTCGCCGGAGAAGACCGTTTGCGTACACTTTTGTCGCAAGCGTAATCTTCATCCTGAACCTGAATTACGGCTCGGACAAAATGTTATTCCAGTAGTGTCAGACACAAAATTCTTGGGACTTGTGTTTGATAAAAAGTTGACTTTTCTCAAACATATTCGTCAACTTCGTACAAACTGCACGAGGGGACTCAATATCCTCCGCTCTCTCTCCTCAACGCGTTGGGGAGCAGATCGATGCACCCTACTACGGCTTTACCGTGCACTTGTACGACCCAAATTAGACTACGGGTCCCAGGTATACTCTTCAGCTAGAGATAGTGTCCTCCGATGGCTAGACCCTGTCCACCATCAGGCTATCCGTATCGCTACTGGAGCTTTTCGAACATCTCCTGTCCAGAGCTTATACGTCGAAGCAAACGAACCATCGTTATCCCTTCGACGTAAGCAGTTGTCTTTAAACTATGCTTTAAAGTTGAAATCCCTGCCAGACCATCCTACGTGGACATCGGTTTTTGAGCCACGTTGGGAAAACTTGTACAATAACCGTCAGACTGCCAACCGACCTTTTGGTATTCGTATCCAAGAGCTAATGAGTGAGTTTAACATCATGGTAGACAAGGTGGCACAAACACCAAAAGAAACTACTCCACCCTGGCATGCTCATCCCCCACCGTGCGACTTTTCCCTTAAGAAATGGGTAAAGTCTGAGACCTCATCATCTGTCTACCAGCAGCTCTACTCTGCACACCAAGCTGAGCACTCAGACTTCCTGCCCGTTTACACAGACGGCTCGAAGTCTGAATCGTGCGTAGGATCTGCTGCTGTCTTCCCGGACACTATAATATCTCAGCAGATTCCTCCCGAATCCAGCATATACACTGCAGAGCTGTATGCTATAGAGCTAGCCTTGGATCACATTCGAACTTGTCAATTCCAAAGGTCAATAATATATTCTGATTCTTTGAGTGTATTACAGGCTTTATTATCTACGAGATATAATTCTCATCCAGTTCTTTGTCGGGTTCAGCAGAAGAGACATTCTCTTCATGAATGCAAGTTTGATATCCGCTTCTGCTGGATTCCTAGCCACATTGGGATAAAGGGAAATGATTTGGCTGACGCTGCAGCCAAATCAGCAACACCCACTCATAATCGCTGCCTGTCAGTCCCCTATACAGACTACAGGCAAATAATACGCAAAAAGATATATTCCCAATGGCAAGAACTATGGCAGAGACAGAGAACAAATAAATTATATCAAATAAAGCCTGTAATAGAAACATGGCAGTCTAGTCTGCGCAGGAATCGGAGCGAGGAAGTTGTTCTTGCTCGACTCCGCATAGGACACAGTCATCTGACACATTCCTTTCTGCTGAGGGCTGATGACCCTCCTATGTGCGAGTATTGCGACACCATTTTATCAATAAAGCATATTTTAATAGATTGCGTTAATTTTACCCATGTTCGCAATATATATTTTACCGCTTTTACTCATCCGACTGAGCCTTATACACTCAGTCAGATTTTATCAGACAACGACCACGTGTCAGCAGTTTTTAAGTTTTTACAAGCTATTAATATATACACACATATATAAATTGGATCATTTATTTTTAAACTTATACTGCTTTTACACATTGATATATATATATACAAATAATTTGACGAGGTAACCTTTTTAAAGGTTACCAGAATTCATTTTTAGTGTTATTTTAATCATTTCCTGGCGCAGTATAGCCTTAGTTGTTTTTGCGCCAATAAACACCAAATCAAATCAAATCAAATCAAATCTAGTTCACTGCCAGAATTTAACTCACCTCTGGCATTCCCCTCCCTGAATAACTCCTCACGGGTGAAAAAAAGATGCAGAATACTCATTTAGTTTGTTAGCCACCTGAGCAGGATCATCAACGGTTGAACCATCAATATCCAGTGGACCAATCTGATTCATCCCTTTCCTTTTAGAGTTTACATAGGTAAAGAACTCTTTGTTGTTTTTCATTGCATCCTTTGCCAAGGATTTCTCATAATCTGCCTTTCCCTGCTTAATCTCCTTTGTGACTTGGTTACAGACCAGCTTATATCTATCATAGGCTTCAATGTCACCCATTAATTTATATGTATCCCATGCATTTTTCTTCTCTTCATTATGTCTCATTAGTTCCTCTGACATCCATTTAGGCCTAACAGTAGCCACCTTGAACAATATTTCTTAGTTGGTATGTAAAATTTAGCTTCCAAGATAAATTCTTTGAATGCTTCCCATTTTGAATTTGCTGTTGGTAACATCATCAGTTGGTCCCACTGTATAGAATTTAAATACTGTCTGTCCATCGTAGTCGCCTTCCCTTTACCCCTAATGGTGGTTACCTCTTTGAGTAAATCCCACTTCAGCACACTGTGATCACTGCCACCTATTGGTTCCTTTATCTGCAGATTCTTAATTCATGAAGAATCACTACTGATAATCAGATCAAGAGTATTACTCCCTCTAGTTGCCTTCCGAACATGCTGATGTAGAAAACAATCATCCAATAAATCCACAAAAGCCTTGCTAGTGTGAGTAACTAACCCACAAATTCCAGTCAATATCTGGGAAATTAAAATCCCCATTATAAGACTCTCTGATTTACTGGCCCACCCTATTTCCCTGTACAATTTCTTATTATACTCATCAGAGTAATTAGGCCTATAACACACACTCCTACTCTCAATTTTGATCTCCCAATGGTTACATCACACCAAACTGACTCGACACTGCACTGTCCAGCGATGTCAGCTGGCTTCACTTCCTTGGATTTTGTTTCTTAACTAATAGCATAACCCCTCCTTCCTACCTATCCTGTCTATCCTTCCTGTACACTTTGTACTCCCCCAAATTCCAGTTCTGCCTTCCTTATATCTGTGTTACACCACGTCTCTGATATCCCTACGATATCTGCCTTTGATGTTTTGAGCAATACCTCAAATTCATCAAATTGATTTACCAAACTCCTAGCACTGGTGTACATACAAGTATACATGCACCTGTTCCTATTCTTAGCTACCCTAACACAACCCTTGTGTTTACTTGTACCACAATGACTCCCAGCAGTCTCTGAAATACCCTGCATCTTGTTTTTCAGGCTGCTGCTCATTCCAATAGAAGCAGTGCAAGAATCACTTTCACCTCTGCCAGTGGCTACTGTTAATCTATTAGTCCTTGTATCCCCCCAAGCTAGCAGTTTTCCGACCCACTAACACTGCCTCGATAGCATTTAAGTGTATCCCATTCCTGTAGAAGCAGTCTCTCCTGTTAACAAGTACAGACCTGGCTGAAAAAAATTCTACCCCTTGAGCCTTGCACAGTCTTTCCAGGGCCGAATTGATCAACAAGGCTCTCATCATATACTCCCTCCTATTGTGTCTGGGCTGAATTGCAGACACTTTCAAATTCAACCCTAATTCACTGCTTTTTTTTTTTTTTTTTTTCAACAGTGACCTGTACTTGTTAAGTAATTAACAACTATGTATGGTCTGAGAATGGGTTCTGGCAAAATTCCTGAAATGTTACCTAAATGTATTTGAATTTTGTTATTAGCTAAATAAACACTCGTAATGTTCACATGGTATTAGAGTGGTCATTATGGAAAACTACCATGTAACATCCTTTTCCAACGATATAGTCAGTTTTTTCTATAATAGATAATAACCTCTGCATGCATTTTGAATGAACACAATCTTCTGGGACATTTAATTTTGTTTTACAAGTCATACAGACAAATGGCAATCTAAAAGCTCTAAAAACATTCACCAAACGTGCTATGTATCATTTTCTTTGTCTAATGTTTTTTCTTCATGAAATCCAGAAAGCAATCCCTTTTGTATTATTAATGTACTGCTAATCGTGTTCATGAATAGCAGTAGGCATAAAACTTTTATGGCTCTGAGCCAAAATCTGTCCTGCGTAATAAGCATAGTGAGTGCCTAATCCAAGACCTAAATTTACAGTTTTTGAGTGGTTTGCTGGATTTGTCCATTTTCCTAAACAGAGCCAGAAAATGGGTGATGTGCCATTTAATGGACTTCCAGATTTGTGAAGTTTGTCACCTAGAGATAATATTTATAACTATACTATGAATGTATAATTTAGAAAAATAACAACAATTAACAGTTGTTATTTTTTTATTAACAATTCTGTATTGTTAATAAAAAATAATTTTCTACACTGCAGTGTGGTAGTGACATTTTTTTAAGCAAAAATGTTCTTGTATATTCATATACTACATAAATTCTTAAGTATGGTTCCTGAAGTGCAGTCTGCTCTCCTGTGTATTGCAGTAAAGATGTTATTTTTTTAATTTTCAGTTTTAAAAATGTTTTTTTGGTTTGCATATCTTGCATAAATCTTATGATTATCCCAGTTGGCATGTATTTTTGGGAGTGAATAATTTATTTTTTGTTGGAAAATATCCCTCTGTTATACTAGACTTGGCACACGTAGGGTCCTGAGCTGGATATCATAATTCTTCTATTTCTTGGTGATTCCCTTCTACTTCTGATTGTTTCTCTCTCTCTCTCTCTCTCTCTCTCTCAGGGTAACTCAGAATTTTTTTTTTTTTTTTTTTTGGCTGGTGCAGAAAAAGCCTTAGGCTTTTTTATATGGCTAATGATGATAATAATGATAATATCCATGCAAAATTGTTCCCGATTTATGAACCTTCACTTTACAGATTACGTTTCAGGAATGCATGGTGTTCATAAATTGGAAGGTTAGTGTAATCTGTTAACAGATGTCTCACTGTAGTTTGTTTATACATATCTATGTATCTAGACAAGACTGCAGCAATAATTCAGACACAGCATGAGTTTGTTAAGGGAAAGTATTGTACGACAAATTTGGTTGGATATTATGATGTGGTTACAAAGGAACTGGATGCAAAAAATAATTTTCATATCATATACTTGGATTTCAGGAAAGCTCTTGACACTATTGCGCATGGAAGACTACTGTACAAATTGGAACAGAATGGTATTAAGGGTAAGTTGCTAGAATGGTTAAAAGGATGGTTGAGTGGGATAAGACAGAAGGTGGTAATCAATGGGTGCTGCTCTTTGTGGACTAATGTTATTAGTGGAGTCCCACAGGGTTCGGTGTTGGGTCCACAGTTGTTTTTTATATTTATCAATGATATTGATCAGGCTTAGTGTCGAAGTTTACAGATGATACAAAGGTTGGTAGGGTTGTTAATGACAGTAATCGCAGTGTGCTACTGCAACAGGATCTAGAAAATTTGGGCAGATGAGCTGAGAAGTGGCAACTGAAGTTTAACATTGACAAATGCAAAGTACTGCATATGGGTAGAAGTAACCCCAGAGAAACGTACCAACTGTGTGGTACTACACTTAAGGTGATAGAAAATGAAAAAGACCTGGGAGTAATTGTGCAGTCATATATAAAATTTTCTGAGCAATGCAGACAGGCTGCCAGGGCAAGTCATGGGGTTTTGTCAATGATATACATGAATTTTGCTAGCAGGGAAAAGGAGGTGATTATCCCTCTGTATAAGGCAATGGTTAGCCCATGCCTTGAGTACTGCATACAGGTCTGGAGGCTTCATTTTAGGAAGGATGTAGATTTGCTTGAGTGTGTACAGAGAAGGGCAACAAGATTGGTGAGAGGAATGAAGGGATCCTCTTACGAAGAGAAGCTTAAGTTCTGCAAATTGCAGCATCTGGAGACTAGGCACCTGCGAGGTGATCTGATTGAGGTGTATAAGGCCTTGAATGGGTTGAGCACGCTGAATTCTGATAGGATTCTTCCACTTGTTCAGATTACGAACCTAAGGGAGCATAAATTCAAATTGAAGAAAGACAGATGTAGAACAGATATGCAGAAATTTGCCTTTAGCCAGCAGGTGTTAATTTCTGGAACAAAAACTTCCATCTGTCATTGTGGAAGTTAATAGGTTAAATTAATTTAAGGAGGAACTGGACAAACATTTAGATGGAATGGTTGTGTGAATTTTTTTTTTTTTTTTGAATGATGCTACATAAGCTCATACTCTTGCTTTCTTGCATCACTTACCACAATTACTATTACTAAGACAGTTGTAGAATAAATGTGCAAAATTTTGCATTTAGCCAACGGATACTTGATTACTGGAACAGACTTCCATCTGTTGTGGAAGTTGATAGCTTAAATAAATTTAAGGCAGAACTAGACAAACATCTGAAGTGACCGAATAGGTGAAATGGGAAAGGGTTTTTTTTTTTTTTTTGGCTGATGCTGTATAAGCTTGCTTTCGTGCATCATATGCCTCTGCTAATGCTAAATGTTAGTGCTAAGTAAATAACAAGTTATTTCATTTGTCTCATTAATAAATTCATTTGTATTATAATTATCAATATTATCTCTAGCAGTTCTATAATAATTAATAAAAGGATATAATGGTACGTTATAATATTTAATTGTGGTTTATTAATTTTATGTCAGTAAGACTAGTAGCATTTTTTCTAATATGAACTTTGAAGGAAATTAGCAGGTGACCCTATGATCCAGATCTTGTTAAAATGGTCAGCATTTATGAACTACGCATTAAATACTGTGTCCACTTTTGTATGATCAACATACGTAGATAATTAATTTTGAAATACCTTTTCATTAAAGTTCAAAAATAAGATTCCAATTAATGTTGAGTGGTTAGTTTATTTAATCAGTAAATTCACTTCCCAGTGACATGCTTTTTTCATTTATACCTCTCATTTATATCCCTTCATTCAGTCTGCCAAAATAAAAAATCAAGGAATAGTTAGCAAGGCAAGGAGAAAAAAAAAAAAAAAAAAGCTTGTATACTTAAGAAGATGAGATACACAAAACTGCAAAAATACAATAGGCCTTATGGAAACACTGTTTTGCCACTTAAATATTAATTTAAAAAAAAAGTCTTATAAACATTAACTTTTGCACTCACTGTATTTAAAATATTCATTAAGAAGGATCTGGCACATTTTCTTCACTGATTCTCTTTCCATATTGTTCCCAATATTATTTATTGCAGAGAAATTATTTTCTATTCCGGTTGGAAGACCTTCATTAAATCTGTGCAGTTCATTTACTACTTTCTGAGCTTCCTAACAGGTAGAAAAATTAATTCCTTCTTCTGTATTGTGATCTTCCTTTTCACCTGAATTCTAAATGGGAAACCTTCAGAGACTTAATTTTGGAGGCTACTGGGCTTTTCATTCCAACTAAGAAATACTGTTCAAGGTTTAGGCCTAAATGGATGTCAGATGAATTAATGAGGCTTGTGGCAGAGAAGAAAAATGTATGGGATGCATATAAAGTATCAGGTGACGCAGAAGACTAAGGAAGATATAAACTAGTCTGTAATCAAGTCACAAAGGAGGTTAGGCAGGCGAAGGCAGATTACGAGAAATCCTTGGCAAAGGATGCAAAGTAAAATAGCAAAGAGTTCTTTACTTATGTAAACTCTAGAAGGAAAGAGATGAATCAGATTGGACCACTTAACATAGATGGGTTGACTATTGATGACCATGCTCAGCTAGGTGATAAACTGAATGAGTATTTTGCATCTACATTCACACATGAGGAGTTATTCAATGAGGGGAGTGCCAGAAGTTTATCAAACTTTAACAGGGAGCTAAGTGATTTTGTAATAACTGAAAGAAAAGTGGAGGAGAAATTGTTGAAGTTAAACATAAAAAAAGGCACATAGGGTGGATTGGATCTATCCAGTTATATTAAAGGAGGCAGCAAAGGAAGTAAGCAAACCCTTAGCCATAATTATGAGAGCTTCCTTGGACTCAAGGGAGGTGTGCAAATGTATCACCAATTCACAAAGGGGGTTCAAAAGGTGACACAATTAACTATAGACCTGTTAGTTTAACTTGTGTTCCAGGGAAAACAATGGAATCACTGATTAAAGAAGAATTGCAGAATCATCTAGACAAGACTGCAGTAATAGTTAACACAAAGCATGGGTTTGTTAAAGGGAGGTCTTGTCTGACCAATTTGATTGGATACTATGATGTGGTCACAGAGGTACTAAATGTCAAAAATAATTTTTATATCATATACTTAGATTTCAGGAAAGCTTTTGATACTGTTGCACATGGAAGACTGCTGTACAAATTGGAGAGATATGGCATTAAGGATAATTTGCTACAATGGATAAAGGAATCGTTGAGACGACAGAGAGTGGTTAATCAATGGACACTGCTCTTCTTGGACAAATGTTATTAGTGGAGTTCCCCAGGGTTCGGTGTTGGGCCCATTGTTGTTTTGTATATTTATCAATGATATTTATAAAGGTATATCAAGTTTAATGTCCAAGTTTGCAGATGATACAAAGTTTTGCAGGATTGTTAATGACAGTAAAGACAGTATGCTACTCCAACTGTATCTAGATAAGTTGTGCAAATGGGCAACTGAAGTTTAACATTGACAAATGCAGAGTACTGCATATGGGTAGCAATAACCAAAGAGAAGCATACCAACTGTGTGGTACTACACTCAGGGAAGTGGAAAGTGAAAAAGACCTGGGGGTAATTGTGCAGTTGAATATGAAGTTCCTTGAACAGTGAAGACAGGTTGCCAGGTCAGGTCATGGAGTCTTGTCAATGATATATATAGGAATTTTGCTAGCAGTGACAGAGAGGTGATTATCATGTTATACAAGGCCACACCTAGAGTACTGTGTACAGGTCTGGAGGCCCCGTTTTAGGAAGGATTTAGAGTTGCTAGAACGAGTACAAAGAAGGGCAACAAGATTGGTGAGGGGTTCTCTTACCAAGAAAGGCTTAAGTTCTGCAAATTGCAGTGCCTGGAGAGTAGGCACCTGCGGGTGATCTGATTGAGGTGTATAAGGCTTGAGCAAGCTAAATGCTGATTGGATTCTTCTTCTTGCTCAGATTAAGAACCTGAGGGGGCAGAGATTCAATTTGAGGAAAGACAGTGATATAGAAGATGTGCGGAAATTTGCCTTTAGCCAGCAGATAGTTGATTGGTGGAACAGACTTCCATCTTTTGTTGTGGAAGTTGATAGCCTAAATAAATTTAAGGCTGAGCTGGACAGGCATTTGGAAAGAATGGAGGGGTGAAATGGGAGGGGTTTTGGTTTTGTTTTTTTTTTTTTGGTTGATTCCGCATACATTTGGTTTCTTGCATCGTATGCCTCTACTAATGCTACCTTCTTTTTATGTTTTTATCTGGGGAAACTATCTCCACATCGGTTAAACACATTGCACTAATGTCAGTACCACTATCAGCATTTATGAAATCAAATCAATTTGCTTCAGTTACAAAGAAAAGCAGAAATTACAGCATTCCTAGAACATTTATATCTGACTGATCCTCTACAACAGAACTTATTATTGAAAATCCAGCTAACCTGAAACAGTCATGTCTGTTTTGTAAATTTACTAGCCATCTACTACTTATTTTAAATTTTTCAAAATTGAGACATTTAGGAAATTGTTTAGCCTATCCATAAAAAATGTCCTGCTTAAAGGAATTTTCTTTTCTCAGCACTGAGAACAATTTTAATTACACAACGGTGTATTAAAGTACACATGTGGATAACCTGCACTTTTCAATTGTTTCTTACTGCTGAGGGATTGGATATGCTATGCTTGCTTCCCAATTTCATCATTATATGCTAGATAAATTGAACATATTGTGAGGAATCTCAAATTCAACAGCAGTAAATTCAGCAGAATTTTTGTTGCTCTTTTTCTAGGGCCAGAATAACCAATTTTTAAAAATATTTGGTGTTTGGAATGACCAATTTTCAACAAAATTTTATCCTACAGAGTGCTTCAACTTTCACTAAATGAAGCATTATGCATGTCTGCTCTAGAAACAAGCTAACAAGAAATGTGCTGGCAGTGGGACAATTCTCATGTAACATTCTGTAAGTATATAAATTACTCTAACTTTGAAATTTTATGTACTACTCAGAAACTGCCAAAACAATTCATCCTGAACAAGAAGAATTACTATAACAGTAAGGGAATTTCATGTAAGACATAATGACCAGAAGATTACCTGATTTTTTTCAAAGTAAATCAGTGTAAGAGAACGAGAGTAATCAAGTGAGCATGTAAATGCCTCTTGAATTGACATAATGAAAATACCGCAAATGCACTCCATGCCAACTTATGTTTGGATTTAGCTCAACCGAGAATTTTGTTCTGACTTAGTTTTACAGTACCACATTACAAAAGGCATCTCCGTAGCCAGGTGGGCAGGAGCAGCAGTACGTAGCACATACTTCTTGATTAGACCGGGGTTCGAGCCCGTGAGCCACCAAATACGGAGGATGCGGAAAGGTTAGGGAATGACCACCGCATATCCCCGGAGCAATATGGCCGTAGTTGCTAATGCTCTTAAAAATCAAATAACAACAACAACATTACAAAAGTATCAAGTTATTGAGACTTACGCATTAAGAACAGCATTAAGTACACTTCATATGGCAGTTTTGACAAGAAATAATCTGAGTTCAACATATCAAGGACTTTGACCTATCAAAATGAAAGTTATTGAGAGTGTACTATAACTAGTGTGTACAATAGTTGGCTTCCTTAACATTGTTTCCTCTTATCTGCAGTCTTTGCAACTGGATTCTGTATTAAGAGTGCAGTTTCTAAAGTTGACCTTGACCATTAGCTCATGAGTGTTTTACTTCTAAAAGTTTTTCATTTACGTAGCTGATATTTTCTTTCCTTTTGCGATTCTTGTATAATGAAAATAACTAAACTAAAATTTTATATAATTTTCCAGTTTTCTGTTTTTAGTACAGTAATATTTCATTAAAACAAGCTCTCTGGGATGCACAAATCATTTTGTTGTACTGAAATTTTATTCTTAAGGAGTATTGCCAGAGATTTTTTTTTTTTTTTTTTTGTTCAAATAAATTCTGCTTCACTTTTCTAATATATGGAAGTAGTGATATCTGTTTTATTTTACTTAAATATTGACTTTAAAATCAATAAGTAAATGAAGTGACTAAATATGTATACTACAAAGTAAAAAATATTTTGATCAGCTAGTACCATTTTGAATGCATATTTTATTTATAAGAAATACCATACATTCAGAAATATGGTACAATAGAAAATTTTATTGTTACTTTTCACATATTAATACATTAATTTTGTTTTAAATGCTTAACTTTCTTTTCTATATTAATTTGAAAATTTAGCTTTAGTGCAATCAAAAAATGCATCTGCGAGATTATGCTAAGTTGAATTATTACCAGTTCAGATACTTTTTTGCCAATCAGTTGAACTGCTTAAAAATATTTCTTGAGCAAAAGACTTGAAAACATTAGATCACATGGTCTCTTTGGTTATAGTCCCATATCTGCTTTTCTTATGTTTTCTTCAGTTTGTTTTCTGTTTTCTTTTGTTATGGTCCCATATTTGCTTTTCATGTTTTCTTCGATTTGAAGAATTTTTTTATAAAAAAATTAATTTTATTAATTATTTTATTAAATTTTATTTTTTAATGTTTTTATATAAAAAAAATTAAAAACAAGTGAAAAAAGAAGTAACTATCATTATCCAATTCATCATTTCATGTCATCTTAAATGGTGCTAGTATGCCATACTGTTGCTGAGAGAGAGAGAGAGAGAGAGAGAGAGAGAGAGAGAGAGAGAGAGAGAGAGAGAGAGAGAGAGAGAGAGATTGACGATGTGATACTGAATCCTTCGCTGTATCTTTAAACTGTTTTTTTAATTTAAGTCAATGCTCCCACAGCCATATTTACAGTATATACTAGGCACTTCTGTAGCCAGGTGGGAAGGAGCAGCAGTGCATAGCACATGCTTCTTGATTAGACCGGGTTCGAGCCCATCACCACCAAATACGGAGGATGCAGAAAGGTCTGGGAATGACCACCGCATATCCCTGAGCAATATGGCCTTAATTGCTAATGCTACTAAAAACTAAATACAGAACAGTACTAAATGTTTTAGTTTAGTACTAAAACATAGTACTAAACAGTACTGTTTAGTACATAGTACAGTACTATGTACTAAACAGTACTTATTTATAAATTTACAATAAAGTTTTTTTTCTTGTTATAAACCAGTACATTTTAGGCATAGGTGTACTTCAAAAAATTCAATTAACAAAAAATTGAGTGCCCTCAATTTTTTGTTAATTTTGCAATATGTTGAACTAAACAAGACTGACAAAGCACTAATAATAAAGGAAATAAGCCAGGTGCTAAAAATGTTTTTGTTATAGTGAAATTTTCATTGAATTGTTATTTTAGTGTATGAAAGATCTAATAGTTCTCATCTGAAAAAGTTATGGTGTAAGGATCTCTTTTGGAGCTTAATTAAATCTAAAATCATTTTTTGTTGTTCATTTTCTCTCTCTCATGCACTGAAATAATTTGTTTCATTTTGATTTTTATGTTTTAATATTATGTTTTAATATTATATATTTCTAGTCATGTTTTAATTTTTGAATGTCCATAAATAGGATTATATACTTAATCTAAAAATTGTTAAATTTGCAATTTCAACAATTTTAGATTAAGAAATTAGAGGAAAAAAGCATAGAGATTACATCTTGAACCATCCATATAGAATTTGCATTATTTACTGATATAATATGCATATACAGGTTGCAGAGAAACTCTACCAACAAACTTGAATAGGTGATAGATGGTACCAAAAGAAACATTTTTGTCAAGTAAACATAGGTCATAAATGAGTCATTATAGCAGCAGAAGCTGCAATAATGACTCATTACTCTATTAAAGGGTTGTAAAAATCAGAACAACACATTCAGAAATTTAATGTCATTTAATAATAATGCATACAAACTATTTGCTGTTGCACACAAAATAGAAAAAACAATTCATAATGTTCCTCACACCGACGCATCATTGAATGTTAGGCGTTGGAAGTTCCTAGGATTGTCTCGTATCTCTGCACTTGCTGCGACAATCAGTGTTATAAGTTCCTTCGCTATGTCAACTGGCATTTCATACACAAGAGTCTTCGTGTATCCCCAGAAGAAAAAGTCCAAACAAGTCAGATCAGGCAACCTTGCTACAGGTCTACCTTGAACAGTCCATCTGCCTAGAAAGGTTGTATGTAAGTGTGTGTATACACATCTGTCAAAATGTGGTGGTGTGCCATCGTGTTGGAACCACATTTGTGCTCGGACAATCAGAGGAACATCCTCCAACAACTCTGTAAGCGTCTGCTCTATGCTATTAGCATTAGATATGTACCACTCCGAGGACCTCTCAAATCATGTGTATGTTAATGTTGATGGTAGTTGTACGTTCGAGCACTGTGTTATGGATTGTTTTTTTCTATTTTGTGTGCAACAGCAAATGATTTGTATGCATTAAATGAAATTAAATTACTGAATGTGTTCTGTACAGCCCTTTAATAGCTTCTGCTGCTATAACAACTCATTTACGACCTATGTTTACTTGACAAAAAATGTTTCGTTTGCTACCCTCTATTACCTGTTCAAGTTTGTTGGTAGAGTTTCTTTGCACCCTGTATATAAATTTAATTTTTTCAAGAAATCTTTCAAAGCACAGAGATTATATAGTGGCCGACAAAAAAACTGCATCATCTTAAAAAAAGTAACATTTGTAGTGAAACATAAGATATTGTTTGATTACAGTCATTTTGTTTGTAGCAAAGCAAAGGTATTATATCAGATAACACTTCTATTGCATTAGACAGTAATTGCAAGGTATTGCATCAGTCTTTTCTATAAATATGGCGCCATATGTTCAATTGACACCAAGAAAAAGAAGTGTAGCTGTTGCTCTGTCCCAGGAAGGGTTTTCTATGCATGTTATCGCTGATAAAATAGGCTGCCACCAGTCAACAGTATCCCGGGTGCTGAAATTAAAGCATGAAACCGGTGATGTGAAGAGAAGACCCTGGATTAGGCCGTAAGAGAGTGACTACGCCTTCCCAAGATCGATATTTGAAATGGCTATGCCTTGTAATTGCCATGCTGGTGTTCCTGATCTAAAACTGAACTTTTAAATGGCCTCTGGTGTTGAAACAAGTGCACGAACTATCCAGAGATGGCTTTCAGAATGTGGTTTGCATGCCTATCGGCCCAAGAATCAGCCTTTGTTGACCCTGCAAATGAGGAAGAAGTGACTTGCTTGCGCTAAAATGCCATGTTTCATGGACAAAAGAGCAATTGGACACCGTCATCTTTTCTGACGAATTGAAATTCAACCTGCATGGCTCGGATGGGAAGCGATATGTCAGAAGACGAAAATTGGAGGCATATCATCCTGACTGCATAACACAGACTGTAAAGTTCCCCGCCGGTCAGATGGTCTGGGGATGCATAACAAGCAGAGGGGTGGGGTGAATTGTTTATTACGGAACGGTGAATGCAGAAACCTATACTGCCTATCTTGGAGGAGTGCCTGAAACCTGTTATTAGAGATCACTACACAGACGTCCGAAACTGCATTTTTCAACAGGACTCAGCACCTTGGCAAAATGGTAAGTTTTATGCTATTTAGATTTAATGATTAGTTTGTCTTCTTGTCTCACAAGGCTTAAAACATACTTACACCAATGTTTTCCCCTCTTTTTTTTTTTCTCCCTTAAGGTGCAGTCATACCTCAAAAATGATGGCATTAGTGTTGGACTGGCCCAGCAACGGTCCAGATTTGAACCCTACTGAAAATTGTTGGTACATAACGTTGTCTAAAATTGCTCAGAAAAGCCAACAAGTAAGATTCAGCTGCAGGAGAGCATTGTAAGGGTGTGGTACCACGAAATTGGGCAACCGTAACTCTATGCCAGATAGTTGCAAGGCTGTAATTGCAGCTCGAGGAGGAACAGCAAAATATTGAGTACATATTTTGCTGATTTACAGTACATAATACTATTATTTTAACTTGTCATTTGTTTGTTTGTACGCGTAAATGCAATAAAATGTATGTTTGGTTGTTATGATTGCCATTTGCATGATTTCTCATATTTCCATTAATTACACAATTTACCCTTTGGGAAGATATTTATGGCAATTAGGTATATCAGGTGGAGTGTTTTTATTGGATTTCATTCACAGAGATATATATCCCATCTAACAAATGCATTTCGAACATTTCTGCAACCCACAATGCAGCGCAAAACATTATTTGCAAAATTCACAAGTGATGCAGTTTTTTTGTCTGCCACTGTATCTAGAACAATCTTTATTGTAAGGTGCAAAGGTACATGCAGGTACCCTGCCTTTACAAAACCCTTCCAGCACTTAACCAGGGGTTAATCATACAGAATTTGCATAATTTGAATCCATATAGAATTTGCATAATTTGAATCCATATAGAATTTGCATAATTTACTGATATAATAAAAATTAATCTGTGGTTTGTTATTGGATAGTTTACATGCCAAACAACTTCTAATAGCAGTAACCCTGATTCTAGATTCTTATTAGGTTCTATAGAAAAAAAAAAGCACCTCTTGCCCCTTCACTTAAAGAAATCCTTGGTGGTTTGTGCAACTACTTCTTTTGTTATTGTTTTTAAATAGTTGCTTTTAAAAATTAAGTTTATTGAAAAACTTTTGAAACTAATGATTTTTGAATTAAGTCAGTAAGTATTTTGAATATTTTGCAGCTGGAGACTGTTTTGAATTAGGTCGCCAGTCTTATAATAATGGTGATCATTACCATACTGTGCTGTGGATGCAGGAGGCTTTGGATAGAATAGATGAAGAAACAAATAAAACTTCAAACAAGGCAGACATATTAGAGTACCTTGCCTTTTCAACATACATGGTAAGAGTTCGGTATTATTACATTTTCATGTTAGTATTTATATTAAGCTTAATTTTTCAGATTGAGCTTATAAAAGCTCAAGTCTATTTGTGAGTGAAAACTTTCCATCAAAAGGTGTGCATTTACCTTTTTATAGAACAGGCAAGCTGTTCTATACAAACTACAAGGTTTGTGCAAGAAAACAAAGGTATTCAATTTCAATGATATTCATCTTCAGTTGCATTAATGTGCATTATAAATAAACATCACTTCACATTTGTAATATTCCCCAAACTCCAGAAGACCATTCTGGTGATTAATGCCATCTCACTGGTAAGAGAAAATCTGATATATTTTGAAGACATTAAACTTGAATTTCTGTAGATTTTAATTTTCAGGAAATGCATATGAAAAGAAGTTGTTCCAGAAAGCAGAAGTAGCAGTGATAAATGAGGAAGAAGAAAGGTTGGTTCTGTGAGTTTGGTGTTGGACAGTGAAAGGATATGACTGCTTATAGCATATGTTTGGACTGGTTTGGAGAGAGTTAAGGAATTACAGATGCTAATTTGGAAGAACAGTGCCATTGAAGTATCTATTGAAAAGGATGCAGCAGAAACTGAATGTCTATTAGACACAGATTGGAGAGACTTTGTAAGAGACAGGACATCATTTAACCTGACTGAATAGAGTCCAGAAGCTTGAGCGAGGTTTTGAGGAACCATCCCAGATGTGGAAACAATATTTCATGCAGGGTGGGTTTAAGATTTGTAAAGGGTGAGTAATTGTTTAGAAGAAAAGTAATACCAAGATTGCAAAAAAAGAACTTTTTTTATGCAGAGGAAGCAACATTTGTGATGTACTTATGCCAATAGAGAAAGTGAGGATAACCTCTAACAAAGATGTGTGATCTTGTCTATAAATCTGAGTGTCATTGAAGATGGGCATAGGAGAAGTAAACTTTTTTTTTTTTTTTCCAAGAAATAAAATAAGACCGAGTTTTAAAAGGATTGAAGTTACTAAGTTTTCTTTTCCCCATTGAAAAATTACTGGCAGATCAGCATTTAAAGACTGGTGGTAGATATTTGAAAAGTTGAGGCTGTTTGTGCAAGGCAAAGTTTTTTTTTTTTTTTTTTTTTTTTTTTTTTTTTTCTGAAAATGTAAGCTGAAATACGAGGGGATATCAAAAAGTTTGTATCCTGACCTAGATGAAAAATCAGTAGGAAGATGCCGTTTTTAATATAAGTTTTCCACATGTGAAATTTATTCCTATAAGGTGATCGTACACCATCTGAGGAAGGACACTATGGTTGACAAAGTGGTGTATTGAGCAGTGAACAAGTTCCTGCATTTGCAGGAAAAGAAAGCTCAGGAAATTGGCAAAGAAATGAAAGCTGTGTATGGGCACAATTGTTCATCCTATGACACTAAAAAGGTGGAAATGGGAGTTCCAGTGCAAACGTACAAGTGCCTTTGATGAGCCAAGAGAAGGAAGGCCATCAACATCCACAGACATTGAGATGGTTGCAAAGGTTGAGCAGCTGGTGCTGAGTTACAAACGTGTGACAATTCATTTCATTGCAGATGCAGTGGGAATTAACATGCCCATAACATTTTACGTGACCATCTGCACGTCTAAGGTCTCTGCACGATAGGTTCCGAGATTGCTGATGCCTTTGCAAAAGCAATGTCGAATGCAGTGTTCTCACCAACTGTTGGATTTGTGTAATGTGGATGTTGAGAACTTTTTTGATTGGTTGGTGACAAATGACGAATTCTGGTTGTACCAGTATGAACCGGAGTCTAAAGACATGTCAGTGAAGTGGAAGCATGCCTCCTCCCCACCTCATCAATGAAGTGGAATCGTGGTTTCGGGCAAAAAGTGCAGACTTGTGAACAAGGCATTAAACAACTGATCCATAAATGGGAGAAATGTGTTATTTTACATGGAGAGTACATAGAAAAGGATTAAAGTTCCTGTGAAGTTTATCATTCTTGGTAGGGCTATTATTTCTAGGTAAGGGTACGAACTTTTTGATACCCCCTCATACAGTGTGCTGTTATCAACAAAACCATGGACAGGATTTCCAGTTCTCGGAACAGGGCTTTTAATGTATCAAGAGGAAAAGAGTGGGAGAAAGAACTGAACTTTCAGAAACAGGAGCATCATTTGAGAAGTTAGAGTGGCATCTTCCATCACCTGCAATGAGCATTCACAGAGAAAACCCATTGCAAAAATAAGTCAGCAGGTCATAAGACTGAGGCTTGTTTATAAGACCTTCATACAAAACATGCTTAAAATCCATAGAAATGTCGGCAGAAACTGTTTCACTTTCATCAAATTTTTGCATTGAATTTGCCGAAAGATCAGTTTTTTTATGTAAACCCCAAACACGAGAGATATTAGAACTATAGTACTTAGTACCGTGCTTGGGTTGGAGGTTGAGAAGACGAAAGAAGATATTTGTTGACATTGGACTTGAACTTCCATAGACTTTAATTTTCAGGAAATACGTATGAAGGAAGGTTGTTCCAGAAAACGGCAGTTGAATGAATAAACGAGGAGTAGGAAAAGTTGGTTCTGTGAGTTTGAGTTGGATAGTAAATGGATGTTGGCTGGTGGCGGCACGTGTTCGGACCGTTTTGAAAGAGAGAGCGGGAATTATAGAAGCCAATTCAGAAGAACAGTGCCCATGGAAGTATCTGTAGAAGAGGCATGCAGCAGAAACAGTATGTCTATGAGAGAGCGAGTGGAGAGACTCTGTTAGAGATGAATCATTAATTAACCTAACTGCCTTCTTCTGAATGGAATCAAGAAGAATGAGAGAGGTTTTGGGGGCACTACCCAGGATGTGGGAACAATATTCCATGGCAGGGCGGATTTGTGATTTATACAGAGTAAGCAGCTGTTTGGAAGAAAAGTAACGCCGAGAGCGAAAGAGAAAACCAAGTTTTTTAGATTCGGAAGAAGCAATATTTGTAATGTGCTTGTGCAAAAGAGATTAGAAGTCAGGGTAATCCCCAAAAGAGATATATCATTTTTCCTAGAAATCGAAATGTCACTAAAGATAAGCATAGGAGCAGAAGAATCCATTTTGTGAGTTAAGACAAGACTGAGTTTTAGATGGGTTGAAATCAACTAAGTTGTCTTTCCCCCACTGGAGAATTACCTGAAGATTGGCATTTAAGGAAATGGTAGCAGATTTTCGAGAAATTGAAGCTGATTCAGCAGGACAAGGTTTCTCAAAATGGAAAGTGGAATGCAATGTGCTATCATCAGCAAAACTATGGATAGGATTTCCAGTCGATGGAAGAAGGTCATTAATATACAAGAGGAAAAAGAGTGGGGAAAAGAACTGAACCTTGGGGGAACACCGGCATTAGTGGAGAAGTTAAAGACAGAGCCATCTACCATCACCCTTAGTGAGCGATCAGAGAGAAAACTGGATAACCAATTACTAAAAACAGTTGGCAAACCATAAGATGGAAGCTTGTTTAGAAGACCTTTATGCCAAACATGATCGAAAGCCTTTGAGATGTCAAGAGCAACTACTTGTGTTTCCCCGAACATGTCCATTGAATTAGTCCGTAAATGGGTAACATAAGCAAGAATATCACCAGTGGATTGACACTCACGGAATCCATACTGGCGATCGTTGACCAGATGAAAGGTTTCTAGGTAGTTTAAGAGTTCGGTTAATTGGTTTCTCCATTACTTTAGGAAGAGTAGAAATAATTGCAATGGGACGATAATTGGATGGGAGGGATTTGTCACCCTTTTTAGGAAATGGCTGGATATGAGCAAATTTCCAAGCAGAAGGAAAAACACCTTTGGAATAAGAAAGTGAAAAAAGGCAGCAAAAAATATGAGTAAGTTCAGGAGCACAGGTTTTGAGAACAAGAGGAAAAATACCATCGGAACCTGGAGCTTTCTTAGCATCAAGATTCGTCAAAATCCTTCTGACATCCTATTGACGGAAGACCACAGGAGGCATTGAATGGAGCGTGTTGGGAATGGTGGGAGGTATTTTACCAAGATCATTGATACATGAGCTCGAAGAAAAATGGGATGCTAGCAGGTCAGCTTTATTCTTGGCTGAAGTGACAACAGAACCATCTGGTTTGGACAGAGGTGGGAGCAGAGATGGGCAAAAGTTGCGGTCAATAGCTTTGGCAAGAGACCAGAATGCTCGGCTACCATTAGGGCAAGAAGCAAGTTTTCTACTCTTAGTCTGTTCAAACTCTAGTTTGGACTGATTAATAACTGCTTTACAATTGTTGCGAGCTTTGGGGTAGGCAGAAAATGAAACTGGAGAATTAGAAACAAGCCAATTAAATATGCAGCATTCTTCTCTTGAACAGCCTTAGCACATTTATTGGAAAACCAAGGTTGAGATAATGAACGAGATTTTAAAGTGGAGTGTGGGATAAAGGATTCCATTCCTGCAAGAATAATTTCACGACACGATCTGAGCAAATGTTGACGTCAGAAGTTTTGAAACAGTAATCTGACCAAGGAAAAGAAGAAAAGAAGTCTCGCAGGTCATCCCATTTTGCATTCTTGTAATGCCAAACAACACAAGGTTTTGAATAGCCATGAGATAAAGGTTCCATTGGAGAAGAGACAATCACCAAGTTGTGATCTGAAGTGCCTAAAGGACCTCTCACTTCGACCGTATACTTAGAAGGGTTGTTTGTGAGAAAAAGATCAAGCGTATTGGCTGTATGATTAGGATTGTCCGGTATTCTTGTAGGTAAATGAACAATCTGTGCTAGGTCATTAGTAATTGCAAAAGCCTCAGCATCTTGACCAGCTGGGTCGGTGTGACTAGAAAATGGAAGCCAGCTGGAGTTGTGAACATTAAAATCACCAAAGAAAATTTCCTCACTATTAGGAAAGTTGGACTGGAGAAAGTCAAGTTGCAAAGAGAGTAAGTCAAAGAGCTCCAAGTGATTAGTGGAATTGGGAGAACGTAGAGACAACAGATGAATTTGACACAATGAGGTAGAGAGATTTTAAGCCGGAGAAGATCAAAGAGAGGAGATTCCAAATTGCCAAGTCTCTGACAGGGAATATCAGAAAGGACATGCACAAGTACCACCTTTGAGGCGAAAGAATCATACAGCGAATAATTTGGGCATCTGAGATGAGCAGTAGTTGAATCAACCGATAACTGAGATTCTGTCAGAAAAAGTACATGGGGTTTGGCAGACTGCAAGTGGAAATGGACATCGTTGAGATTAGAATTGAGACCACGTATATTTGTGAAATGAATTAGGAAGTGCTTGGGAGGTTTAGATCTTTTCGCAGATAAGCTTGCTCTATTAGTTTGACAATTCATGGTGTATATTCAATAGTAAGAAAAAGTGGGTGGGACATGCTGTATGAAGTAATGAAAATTTTGGATATGGCGTACATAGGGTAAGAATATACCCAGATCCTTGACATAACTTGGCCTCGACAATGCTCCCCGCATGCACACTACTCTGACTCCCTCCAGTCACTATCTGGCAGAGTAGAGGTAACAAGATTATACACTAGCTGATCCAGAAGCCTCCTAGAGAGTTACCAATAGGTTCAATCCGGTGTACTAACTAGTGGCTGGCCTGCGAACACGGTTTTAGAGCTGTACCCTCGAAATGTAAGGAATATTGGATCTCGCCACGACGTTCATCATAACCTCAAAAGTCATCAGTCATACTGCATGATGGAAGAGATAGGGAATGGTTGACCGGAACATAGCTCTAGAGACTAAACATGGGTTCCACCACTTCAAGCCTCCAATAAGCAAAGTGGTGGTATTGCACCAGTTGATGAGAGTCATCTACCACCTAGTACTGCCTGGTAACATAGAGGGGCGGCGTTCCTCCATGTGGTGTGGGCGCCACACCTTGACCCCGGCTAACGTTGGTTCACACCTGGGTGGTCACCCACCATGTACTTGTACATGGAGGTTATACCCAGGATTACTAACAGTCCCACCATCGTGACGGTGCAAGCAGAGGACTTGGCTGTCACAGACCGTCCGGACTTTGCTGATGGGTCCACTTGACTTGAGTGTCACCCGAATATCAGTTCCATCAGCGTTTTAGACTCTCAGGTAGCAAGTGCAGCTTGTCTGGCAAATTAGCATTAGCATTAGCATTAGTAGAGGCATTTGATGCAAGAAAGCAAGCTTATGCAGCATCAGCCAAAAAAAAAAAAAAAAAACCCACTTCCACTTCACCCCTCTGTTCGTTCAAAATACCTGTCCAGCTGAGCCTTAAACTTATTTAGGCTATCAACCTCCACCACAAGGGATGGCAGTCTGTTCCACCAACCAACCACCCGCTGGCTAAAGGCAAATTTCCGCACGTCTATCCTACATCTGTCTTTCCTCAATTTGAATTTATGCCCTCTCAAGTGATTTTTCTGAGCTAGAGGAAGAATCCCATCAGCATTGAGCATGCTTAAACCATTCAAGGCTTTATATACCTCTATCAGATCACCTTGCTGGTGCCTAGTCTCCAGACACTGTAATTTGCAAAACTTAAGCCTTTCCTCGTAAGAGCACCCCTTTGTTCCATTCACTAATCTTGTTGCCCTTCTCTGTACTCGTTCCAGCAGCTCTACATCCTTCTTGAAATGAGGCCTCCAGACCTGTATACAGTACTCTAGGTGTGGCCTGACCATTGCCTTATACAATGGAATAATCACCTCCTTATCCCTGCTGGAAAAATTCCTGTATATCATTGACAATACTCCATGAGCTACTCTTGCCGCCCGTCTGCACTGCTCAGAGAACTTCATATCTGCCTGCACAATCACCCCCAAGTCCCTTTCATTCTCTACCACTGTCAGTGTAGTACCACAGAGTTGATACGTTGCCCTGGGGTTGCTGTTTCCCATCTGTAGTACTTTACATTTGTCAATGTTAAACTTCATTTGCCACCTCTCAGCCCATCTGCTCAACCTTTCCAGATCCTGTTGCAGCAGTGTAGTGTCAGTAGTGTCCTTGACAACCCTGCCAACCTTTGTATCATCTGCAAACTTGGACATTAAGCTTGATATACCATCATCAATATCATTTATAAATACAGAAAACAATAATGGACCCAACACTGAGCCCTGAGGGACTCCACTAATAATATTAGTCCACGATGAGCAGTGACATTGATTACCACTCTCTGTCTTCTCCCACTCAACCACCCCTTTATCCATAGCAGCAATTTGCCTCCAATGTCACACTGCTCCAATTTGTGTAGCAGTCTTCCATGTGCAACAGTATCAAAAGCCTTTCTAAGATCCAAGTATATAATATCAAAGTTATTCCCTGCATCCAGTTCTTTTGTGACTGCATCATAGTATCCAATCAAGTTGGTCAGGCAAGACTTCCCCTTAACAAAACCATGCTGTGTCTGAGCTATAACTGAAGTCTTGTCTAAATGATCCTGCAGTGCTTCTTTACTTCACAGGTCTATAGTTACTTGTGTCAGCCTTTGATCCTCCTTTGTGAATTGGGGTCACATTTGCACATTTCCAGTCTATGGGTACCTCCCCTGAGTCCAAGGAAGCTCTCATAATTATGGCTAAGGGTTTGCTTACTTCCTTTGCTGCCTCCTTTAATATAACTGGATAGATCCCATCCACCCCGGGTGCCTTTCTTGTGTTTATCTTCAACAGTTTCTCCTCCACTTTACTCCCAGTTATTTCAAGATTCTGTAGCTTACTGCTAGAGTTGAATACACCTCTGGCATTCCCCTTGCTGAATAACTCCTCATGTGTGAATGTCGATGCAAAATATTCATTTAGTTTGTTAGCTACCTGAGCAGGATCATCAACAGTTGACCCATCAATATCAAGTGGACCAATCTGATTCATCCCCTTCCTTCTAGAGTTTACATAAGTAAAGAACTCTTTGCTGTTTTTCTTTGCATCCCTTGCCAAGGATTTCTCGTAATCTGCCTTCGCCTGCCTAACCTCCTTTGTAACTTGGTTGCATATCAACTTGTATCTATCATAGGCTTCTGTGTCATGTGTTAATTTGTAAGTATCCCATGCATTTTTCTTCTCTGCCATATGCCTCATTAGTTCATCTGACATCCATTTTGGCCTAAACCTTGAACAATATTTCTTAGTTGGTATGTAAAGCCTAGTAGCTTCCAAGATATGTTCTTTGAATGCTTCCCATTTTGAATTTGCTGTTGGTAACATCATCAGTTGGTCCCACTGTATAGAATTTAAATACTGTCTCAGTCCATCGTAGTCGCCTTTACGGAAGCAATAACCCTTCCCTTTACCCCTAATGGTAGTTACCTCTTTCAGTAAATCCCACTTCAGCACACTGTGATCACTGCCACCTAGTGGTTCATTTATCTGCAGATTCTTAATGCATGAAGAATCACTGCTGATAATCAAATCAAGAGTATTACTCCCTCTAGTTGCCTCCTGAACATGCTGATGTAGAAAACAATCATCCAATAAATCCACAAAAGCCCTGCTAGTGTGTGAGTAACCAGCCCCCAAATTCCAGTCAATATCTGGGAAATTAAAATCTCCCATTATAAGACTCTCTGATTTACTGGCCCACTCTATTTCCCTGTACAGTTCCTTATTATACTCATCAGAGTTATTAGGCCTATAGCACACTCCTACTCTCAATTTTGATCTCCCAATGCTTATGTCACACCAAACTGACTCAACGCTGCACTGTCCAGCGATGTCGACTGGCTTCACTTCCTTGGTTTTTATGTGTTTCTTAACTAATAGCATAACCCCTCCCCCCCTTCCTATCCTGTCTATCCTTTCTGTAGACGTTGTACTCCCCAAATTGCAGTTCTGCATCCCTTATATCTGTGTGACACCACGTCTCTGATATCCCAACAATATCTGCCTTTGATGTTTTGAGCAATACCTCAAATTCATCAAATTTATTTACTAAACTCCTAGCATTGGTGTACACGCAAGTAACCTGCACCTGTTTCTATTCTTAGCTACCCTAACACAACCCATGTGTTTATTTGTACCGCAATGGCTCCCAGCAGTCTCTGAAATACCATGCATCTTGTTTTTTAGGCTTCTGCTCATTCTAATAGAAGCAGTGCAAGAATCTCTTTCACCTCTGCCAGTGGCTACTGTCAATCTATTGGTCTTTGTCTCCCCCCAAGCTAGCAGTTTTCCGACCCACCTAACACTGCCTCGATAGCATCAGCAAATATTCTTGCACCCTTTCTATTTAAGTGTATCCCATCCCTGTAGAAGCAATCTCTCCTGTTAACAAGTACAGTCCAGGCTGAAAAAAATTCTACCCCTTGAGCCTTGCACAATCTTTCCAGGGCCGAATTGATCGACAAGGCTCTCATCATATACTCCCTCCTATCGTGTCTGGGCAGAATTGCAGACACTTTCAAATTCAACCCTAATTCTCGGCTTTTGTTCAACAGTGACCTGTACTTGTTAAGTAATTCTGCCGGTCTCCTACTCTTAATATTATTAGTGCCAACGTGTACAACTATATCACCTTTTGTGCCCTTAAAAGATGATATTCGCTCTACAACGTCATCAACCTTTGCCCCTGGCAGACATACCCTGGTCCTGTTCCACCTATCTTTTTTACAAAGCATGTTCCCCGTTTCCCTGACAATAGAGTCACCAACAACTACTAGTTCCTTCGGGACCAGCGCATTCTGCCTTGGGGGTTGTCTCTGTGTCACGCGATGCCCAAGTGCAAGCTCTGGCGTTGATGTGGGCAGCTGAGAGCTTGATGGGCCCCTCAATTTAGTTTCTTCGAGGGCATCCACCCTGTCCTTCAAGCTCTCATATAGGCCCACAAGAACGCCGAGTTGTTGCCTGATATCGATACACTCCTTGCATCGCGCACACACAAAGACATCCCCCTTGGCAGTATCATGTCCCGTACCCGATTGCTCTGCAAACATCAAGCAAACAGTGCATTTTATAAGGCTGTGAGTCAGAGGACAACTGCCCCCCTCAGTTCTGCTCTGAGCCACAGCGCTTCCATTAGCTTGAGCCTTTTGCTTTGCTGCTCTGGTCTGAGTCATGATTCTATTAATTTATTAATTAATTATAATTAATTATGTTATATTATTAATTATGTTAAATATAATTAATTATATTACGTTTGTAATCTAAGTCGTTATATGTATTTATTTAAACGTACAATTTAACTGCTAACGAAGTTCAACTAATGCTATCTAGTACGGCATACAACTATCGTATCACAATGGCAGGAAAATTACGAACGCTAGCGGAGTTGAAACACGTGGAAACCTTTACCGATACTTTTATGCAATTACAAGGCCGAGTAAAGAATAAATACACCAAGTTAATCAGAAAATCACAAAATAATGTTATACTACTAAATTTAAATCAAAAGTTTTAGAAAAACAATAATTTCAAATCAATAAATAAGAAAAATCCACTTAGCGGCTTGGAACACGACCGTCTCTGAGAGAGAGAATGTCTGTGACAACCTCAAGGACCATACCATAATGTAACGTAACATTAACAGTATATTGCCAGTATATAACACTGATGGAATTTATATTGGCAATCATCAGTCAGATGGGAGGTTTTGAGATAGTTTGAGTTGGCAGTTAATGGATTTCTTCATTACTTTGGAAAGAGTAGTGGTAAGTGCAGTTGAGCAGTAACAGAAAAGGAGAGATTTGTTATTATTTTAATAGGAAATGGTGAGATATGAGCAAATTTCAAAGCAGAAGAAAAAACGCCAAGAAAACAATACAGAACAGGAACAAAGTCTGGAACACAGGTTTTGAAAACAAGTGAAGAAATGCATTCGGCACCAACTTTTTTAAGTGTGCAATGAATCCATGATGGCAGCGCACTATCGACAAAGCTCCATCAGTTGCAGCTGTCATTATATTCGTAAGAAGAATCTCCTTTTCTTTAAAAAAAAAAACTCTTCCATAACAAGAAATATCGACTTTCCTTTAGTATCTGTTACCAAATGTTTGGCAAATAATAACTTTTGAGTTAATTTTTCTTCTTTTATAAACCGAATGTAAGCTAACAGTAAGGCTTCATTTCCTGGTAGAGTTGATTCATCCAGTTGTAACAAAAATTGGGTAGTCCTCAAAAAATTGCATATGTGTCTTCCACATCCTTGTCCACTTTGTCAATTCTTCATTGTACTGTATTATTGCTCAAACGATTTTCTTGATTATGTCAGTCGCTGGCTTGTGCAACATGGTACGTAGAATCTCACTAACAGCTTGTAGAATTAATTCTTCACCAATAGTATGTGGCTTTTCAGATTTGGCACTCAGTAATGAAATGTTGTAAGAGGCACGTAACCCATCATTTTCTTGCTTTGATGCGTCTGAAAACATACTTCACAATGTCGGCTGTTTGCAAAATTTGGTCTCAAAGTGCTTGAAAATAAGATAAATCTTTATTTGTCTTGTCAGCATGAATTTTTTTCAAATGCTCTCCTAATCTTGAAGTTTCATAGATTCATTGGAAAACACATTTTGGCAAATCAGGCACATTGGTAATAGCTTGTTTGCGGGTGACAGAATGAAGCTATATTTTAAATATTTGATATTATACTGCCTACATTTCTTCTTTGGTTCTGCCATGGTTATATCTGTGAAAAATATGTAAAAAGATATATTATTATAGATACATGTATTGTTATTTATGTTATATATTATTTATTAAATAAGATAACACTATCACTGTGCTTAACACCAAAGACAGTTTTACAAAAAACTGCTAATTTCTCTATTAATTTCTTATTGAACTGATCAGTCTCTCCAATAGTTAATGCCAAAATTCTACAAAGAAAGAAAAAATGTATTATGAAATGTCTGGATCTGGGTAGAATAATAATACCAATAACGAATAACAATACATAGCACACTATGTATTGCTGCTACTGCATGTGGAGAATGTCGCAGAAGGGTGTAGTAGTAGTAGCACATGCACAACATCAAAGAGTACAAGGTCTGTACATGCAGACTCGCTCCAATTGATTGAAGGCTAGCCTCAGGAAAGATTATATTTATAGTATTCTGCACTGGACTTGCCAGAAGGTGCATGATCACGTCGCATTGCAAGTGTTTAGCCCTGTTTAATCGCCCCAAAGAATGAAACACTGGACTCAACAGAACCTGTGTGAGCGCTTGCCACATCGTGCGTGTTTAGTCCTGTTTAGTCTGCTCAATTCATATGGTTGTGACTTGCATGTTTTCTCGCCATGTTACATTGAATGCGAGAAGCACTATTTCGATACCTCCTACATATAAAGTTGTATGCTTTAAAAGCTGATTTCACAGTAGAGCTGTGTGAAGTTTAATGGTAAGCTTTTTGTTTCAAAATAAATTTATGTTGATTTAGTTGTGATTAAATAAGTTAATAGAATTCTTTAAATCAGAAAAATGGAAAATATTTTAACTTCAAACAGCTCTACTGTAAAATCAGCCTTTGAGACATATAACTTTATGCTTAGGAGGTATCAATTTGTATTCTTTGCCCCTATTGAGCAGCCTTGTGTTCCCTTGCCTTCCAGTGCCACTTGAGTTTTCTAGCCCCAAGGGACCGGTAGCGCCCACTTTGGGAATCACTGTTATACAGCATCAGCCAAAAAAACTTCCCATTTCACCCATCTGGTCATGCCAAATGTTTGTCTACTTCAGCCTTAAATTTATTGAAGCTATCAACTTCCATAACAACAGATGGAAGCCTGTTCCAGCAATCAACTACCTGCTAGCAAAAGGCAAACTTCCGCACATCTATTCTACAACTGTCTTTCCTCAATTTGAATCTATGTCCCCTCGGGTTCTTAATCTGAGTAAGAGGAAGAACCTTATTTTTGTAGGGGTTAGAAAAGAACTTGTCCACAGTAAAGTCACTTTCTTTTAACTGTTTACACTAACACACTGCAAAATGGCAGATTTTTCACTTTCGTGCGGAGGATCCTGAGCTGGATATTATCATTCTTCTCTTTCTTGGTGATTCCCTTCTGCTTCTGACTCTCCCTCTCTCAGGGTAACTCATAAATTTTTTTTTTTTTTTTGGCTGGTGCTGCAAAAGCCTCGGGCTTTCTTGCACCGTATGGTTAATAAAATAATTATTATTAGTAGTAGTAATATTTATAGGCTTCTCCCCTGGCAGAGGGAGAGGCCTATAAATACTTAGGGATAATGCAGGTTCAGCAAATTACAGCACAAGGAAATTAAAGCTTGCCTGACCGAAAAATACCATCAGAGATTCAGAAGCTTGCTGAAATCAAAGCTGAACGGAGGGAACACAGTTAAAGCCATAAACACCTACGCATTCCCAGGGCCAACATACTCCTTCGGGGTCATAGATTGGACTAGGCGCTCCATAGCCAGGTGGGCAGGAGCAGCAGTGCATAGCACATGCTTCTTGATTGGACTGGCGTTTGAGCCAATGACCATCAAATACGGAGGATGCAGAAAGGTCAGGGAATGATCACCGTATATCCCCCCCCCCCGGAGCAATATGGCCTTAGTTGCTAATACTCCTAAAAACCAAATAACAAACAAACAAACATAGATTGGACTAACACTGAGCTGGAGGATATCATGAAAAAGACAAGGATAATGATGACCAAGAGCCACCAACACCACCCAAAGTCAGCCGTTAAGAGACTGACAATTGCTCGGAAAGGGAGGAAGGGGCCTAATAGACCTCATCGAGCAACAGAAAACAAAGATTGCTAATCTGAAAGATTACTTCCAGAAACACAGCAGCACTTCACCAGGCCATAAGGAAGATAGACAAGCGTTATACCACACTAAACCTAAGCTAGAAGTCCCCTCCTAAACAGGAGGCACAACCAAAGCTAGAAAGATGGGCACAGAAGACACTCCATGGCATACAATGATCTGCATCAAGATCACATAGACAAAATTGCTTCCAGTGCATCGCTCACGAGCAGGACTCTCTTCCTCGAGACTGAAGGATTCATGCTCGCCATCCAAGACCAGGTAATCAACACCAGGAACTATAGAAAATACATCACCAAGGAGCTCAGAGTGTTCAGTGACACATGTCAACGGTGCCACCTGGCCTCAGAAACAATCCAACACATCACTGCAGGATGCAAGGTGATCACCCAGACTGAGCACACTCATAGACACGACCAGGTAGCCAGGATAATACATCAGAAGCTAGCAAGGAAACACCAGCTGATCAAAAAAAAGTGTAGCATACTACAAGTACGAATCCCAAGCAGTACTACAGACCCAATCTACAAGCTGTACCAGGACTGCGCCATAATAATGGATAAGACAATCCCACACAACAGACCGGACATAACTCTTGTGGACAAGAAGGAAAAGGCTACCTATCTGATTGACATAGCGGTACCCAACACTGGCAACTTGCAGAAAACCCATGGGGAAAAAATCAGGAAGTACACGACCCTAAGACAGGAGATCAAAGATGTGCCATATGCAACAAGTTATGACCATCTCGATCATCATGTCAACTACAGGTATGGTGCCAAAGACCCTACATAACAGCCTAGCAGCAATAGGTCTCCCATCGAACACCTACAAGGAACTAGAAAGTTACAATCCTGAACACCTGTAGGATAGTCAGAGAGTTCCTCGACCATCAGTAACACCAGGCATAACAACAACCACCCTGTGTACTTGGTAGAAATACCCATCACAAGGTGGACCCCCAATTAGGGAGAAATAATATAATAATAATATCAATTAAAAGTAAACGACGAAACGTTCCATGACAAGTGCATAACACATACTGAACAAAGATTAATGGAAACATCCAGGCTCGCGATTGTATCACCCCTCTCTCCCCATCCACTTAGCGCTGTTTTGACTAGGAAGTATCATTTTAGCAACTCCCATATTTTTTATGGCGGAAAATGTTCATGACACTTTAAAATTCACATTTTTTTAGGTTACATTTTACATTAAATCAGTGGCCACAAATAGGGGTTTTACTGTATTATAATTGCACAAGATAGTATACCAAGTTAAATTCTGTGTAGTATTAGATGTGTTGTTTGTCTTGGCATCCATACAGGAGCACAAATATAAGAATACATGTTGCAATAAAATAAAACAAATAAGAACCAATAATGCAGTGGTTTTCAACTGGGGGGCGCCACGTAATTTGGGTTTAAGTTACTTAAACTTATTATTATTTTTTAATTATGTTTATTTCATTATAAAAAGATGTGCAGTACCTTTTTAATTTTGTGGTGATCTATAATTGATGTTTACTTAGTGCCTCTATATAAAGAATAAAATTATATACTGTGTATATATATATATATAATTTGTATTATGAAATGTAATTTTTATAATTATATTATTATAATAAATATCATATAACATATATATTTTTTAATATTATATATACATATACAGAGAGAGAATGAGACCTAACAGGCAGAAAATTGAGTAGGGGTGCCATTATTAAAAAAATGTTGAAAACCACTGAAATAACGTGTAAGACGTTAAATCAGAAAACATCTAGATTTAAACATTTTTCATTATTATTTTTTACATTGAATTCTAATAAATTGTTTTTTTTTTTTTTTATTTTTTATTAATGCATTCCACTTTTTAAATAAAAAGTACCTTATTTGTTAAATTTAGTGTGTTCATGTGTATGTGTTAGAATTTTCATTTAAAAAATATAACACTAGCCAATATTAAATTTTTTCAGTGCTTGTTGCACAATTTATCATTAAATCAATATAATGTTAAATTATGCAATTAAGTCACATTTCTTAAGTCACATTTATAAATAGCAGAAAATTTTATAATATTGCAAAGTATTACACTTCTCCACCCAGCTACTTCATAATGCCATCTGGCTGGCAAAATTTTCTGGGAAGAACACTGCCCTTGTCGCCTGTCTGCTCAGAAAACTTCATGTCAGACTGTAAAGTTACCCCTAGGAATCTCTCTCTCTTTCACTCTCCACCACTTTGAAAGTGATATCACCTAATTGGTATGTTATATCCTGGGATTACTGTTGCCCATATGCAGTACCTTCTTTTTACCAATGTTGAACCCTAATTAGCACTTCTTAGCCCACCTGTATAATTTTTCCAGGTATGCTCAGTAGCATTAGCATTAGTAGAGGCATATGATGCAAGAAAGCAAACTTATGCAGCATCAGCCAAAGGGAAAAAAAAAAAAACCATGCTCCCATTTCACCCCTCTGTTCGTTCCAAGTACCTGTCTAGCTCAGCCTTAAATTTATTTAGGCTATCAACTTCCACAACAAAGGATGGAAGTCTGTTCTACCAACCAACGGTCGTGGTTGGTGGAACAGACCCACCACGGTCCTTGAGGTTGTCACAGACATTCTCTCAGATATGTCAGACAAGCTGTACTTGCTACCTGGGAGTCTAAAACGCTGATGGAACATATTCGGGTGACACTCAAGTCAATTGGACCCAATTTCGGCGAAGTCCGGATGGTCTGTGACAGCCAAATCCTTTGCTTCCACCTTCACGATGGTGGGACTGTTAGTAATCCTGGGTATAACCTCCATGCACAAGTACATGGTGGGTGACCACCCAAGTGTGAACCGACGTAAGCAGGGGTTGAGGTGTGGCACCCACACCACATGTTACTCTATGTTACCAGGCAGTACTAGGTGGTAGATGACTCTCATCAACCGGTGAAATACCGCACCACCACTTTGCTTATTGGAGGCTTGAAGTGGTGGAACCCATGTTTAGTCTCTAGAGCTAAGTTCCGGTCAACCCTTCCCTATCTCTTCCATCATGAAGTATGATTGATAACTTTTGAGGTTATGATGAACGTCGTGGCGAGATCCAACATTCCTTACCTTTTGAGGGTACAGCTCTAAAACGGAGTTCACAGGCCGGCCGCTAGTTAGTACACCGGACCAAACCTATCGGTAACTCTCTAGGAGGCTTCTGGATCAGCCAGTGTATGATCTTGCTACCTCTACTCTGCCAGATAGTGACTGGAGAGAGTCCGAGTAGTGTGTATGCGGGGAGCATTGTCGAGGCCACTTTATGTCAAGGATCTGGGTTTATTCTTACCACGTGTACGCCATAACCAAAAATTTCATTACTTCATACAGCATGTCCCACCCACTTTTTCTTACTATTGAATACACCATGAATTGTCAAACTAATAGAGCAAGCTTATCTGCGAAAAGATCTAAACCTCCCCAGCACTTCCTAATTCATTTCACAAATGTACGTGGTCTCAATTCTAATCTCAACGATGTCCATTTCCACTTGCAGTCTGCCAAACCCCATGTACTTTTTCTGACAGAATCTCAGTTATCGGTTGATTCAACTACTACTCATTAGAGATGCCCAAATTATTCGCTGTATCATTCCTTTCGCATGTGCATATGTCCGTTCTGATATTCCCTGTCAGAGACTTGTCAATTTGGAATCTCCTCTCTTTGATCTTCTCTGGCTTAAAATCTCTCTACCTGATTGTGTCAAATTCATCTGTTGGCTCTACCGTTCTCCCAACTTCACTAATCACTTGGAGCTCTTTGACTTCCTCTCTTTGCAACTTGACTTTCTCCAGTCCAACTTTCCTAACAGTGAGGTAATTTTCCTTGGTGATTTTAATGTTCACAACTCCAGCTGGCTTCCGTTTTCTAGTCACACCGACCCAGCAGGTCGAGATGCTGAGGCTTTTGCAATTACTATTGACCTAGCACAGATTGTTCATTTACCTACAAGAATGCCAGACAATCCTAATCATACAGCCAATACGCTTGATATTTTTCTCACAAACAACCCTTCTAAGTACACGGTCGAAGTGAGAGGTCCTTTAGGCACTTCAGATCACAACTTGGTGATTACCTCTTCTCCAATGGAACCTTTATCTCATGGCTATTCCCAACCTCGTGTTGTTTGGCAATACAAGAACGCAAAATGGGATGACCTGCAAGACTTCTTTTCCTTGGTCGGATTACTGTTTCAAAACTTCTGATGTCAATATTTACTCAGATCGTGTCAGTGAAATTATTCTTGCAGGAATGGAATCCTTTATCCTACACTCCACTTTAAAATCTCGTCCTTAATCTAAACCTTGGTTTTCCAAGAAATGTGCTAAGGCTGTTCAAGAGAAGAACGTTGCATATCGTAATTGGCTTGTTTCTAATTCTCCAGTTTCATTTTCTGCCTACAACAAAGCTCGCAACAATTGTAAAGCAGTTATTAATCAGTCCAAAGTAGAGTTTGAACAGGCTAAGAGTAGAAAACTTGCTTCTTTCCCTAATGGTAGCCGAGTATTCTGGTCTCTTGCCAAAGCTATTGGCCACAACTTTTGCCCATCTCTGCTCCCACCTCTATCCAAACCAGATGGTTCTTTGTCACTTCAGGCAAGGATAAAGCTGACCTGCTAGCATCCCATTTTTCTTCCAGCTCATGTATTAATGATCTTGGTAAAACACCTCCCACCATTCCCAACACGCTCCATTCAATGCCTCCTGTGGTCTTCCGTCAAAAGGATATCAGAAGGATTTTGATGAATCTTGATGCTAAGAAAGCTCCAGGTCCTGATGGTATTTCTCCACTTGTTCTCAAAACTTGTGCTCCTGAACTTACTCCAATTTTTTGCCGCCTTTTTTTACTTTCTTATTCCAAAGGTATTTTTCCTTCTGCTGGCTGGATATGAGAAATTTTCTCATATCCAGCCAGTTCCTAAAAAGGGTGACAAATCTCTCCCATCCAATTATCGTCCCATTGCAATTACTTCTACTTTTTCTAAAGTAATGGAGAAATCAATTAACTGCCAACTCTTAAACTACCTAGAAACCTTCCATCTGATCAACGATTGCCAGTATGGATTCCGTCAGTGTCGATCCACTGGTGATATTCTGGCTTATGTTACCCATTTATGGACTAATTCAATGGAAAGGTTCGGTGAAACACAAGTAGTTACTCTTGACATCTCAAAGGCTTTTGATCGTGTTTGGCATAAAGGTCTTCTAAACAAGCTTCCATCTTATGGTATGCCAACTGTTTTTAGTAATTCGTTATCCAGTTTTCTCTCTGATCACTCACTGAGGGTGATGGTAGATGGCTCTCTGTCTTCTAACTTCTCCACTAATGCCGGTGTCCCCCAGGGTTCATTTCTTTCCCCTGCTCTTTTCCTCTTATATATTAATCACCTTCTTCCATTCACTGGAAATCCTATCCATTGTTTTGCCGATGATAGCACATTGCATTCCACTTTCCATTTTGAGAAACCTCAATCAGCTTCAACTTCACGAAAACTGCTACCAATTCCTTAAATGCCGATCTTCAGGTAATTCTCCAGTTGGGCAAAGACAACTTAGTTGATTTCAATCCTTCTAAAACTCAGTCTTGTCTTATATCTCGCAAAAAGGATTCTTCTGCTCCTATGCTTATCTTTAGTGACACTCCAATTTCTAGGCAAAATGATATATCTCTTTTGGGGATTACCGTGACTTCTAATCTCTCTCTTGGCACAAGCACATTACAAATATTGCTTCCTCTGCATCTAAAAAACTTGGTTTTCTCTTTCGCTCTCGGCGTTACTTTACTTCCAAACAGCTGCTCACTCTGTATAAATCGCAAATCCGCCCTACCCTGGAATATTGTTCCCACATCCTGGGTAGTACCCCCAAAACCTCTCTCATTCTTCTTGATTCCATTCAGAAGAGGGCAGTTAGGTTAATTAATGATTCATCTCTAACAGAGTCTCTCCACTCGCTTTCTCATAGTCATACTGTTTCTGCTGCATGCCTCTTCTACCGATACTTCCATGTGCACTGTTCTTCTGAATTGGCTTCTATAATTCCCGCTCTCTCTTTCAAAACAGTCCGAACACGTGCCGACACCAGCCAACATCCATTTACTGTCCAACTTCAAACCCACAGAAGGAACTTTTCATCTTCCTCATTTATTCATTCAACTGCCGTTTTCTGGAACAACCTTCCTTCATACGTATTTCCTGAAAATTACAATCTACTGAAGTTCAAGTCCAATGTCAACAAATATCTTCTTTCGTCTTCTCAACCTCCAACCCAACCACGGTACTGAGTACTATAGGTTCTAATACCTCTCGTGTTTGGGCTTCACATAAAAAAAAAAAAAAAAAACCACCCGCTGGCTAAAGGCAAACTTCCGCACATCTATCCTACATCTGACTTTCCTCAATTTTGAAAGGTGCCTCTGCAGCCAGGTGGGAAGGAGCAGCAGTGCGTAGCACGCGCTTCTTGATTAGACCAGGGTTTGAGCCCGTCACCACCAAATACGGAGGATGCGGAGAGGTCAGAGAATGACCACCACATATCCCGGAGCAATATGGCCTTAGTTGCTAATGCTCCTAAAAACCAAATAACTAACTAACTCAATTTTGAATTTCTTGAATTTTGAATTTTTTGAATGCCTTCTCAAATGATTATTCTGAGCAAGAGGAAGAATCCCATCAGCATTGAGCATGCTGAAACCATTCAGGGCTTTATAAACCTGAATCAGATCACCTCGCAGGTGCCTAGTCTCTAGACACTGTAATTTGCAAAATTTAAGCCTTTCTTCGTAAGAGCAACCCTTTGTTCCATTCACTAATCTTGTTGCCCTTCTCTGCACTAATTCCAACAGCTCTACATCCTTCTTAAAATGAGGCCTCCAGGCCTGTATACAGTACTCAAGGTGTGGCCTGACCATTGCCTTATATAAGGGGATAATCACCTCCTTATCCCTGCTAGAAAAATTCCTTGTATATCATCGACAAGACACTGAGCTACTCTTGCAGACCGTCTGCACTGCTCAGAAAACTTCATATCTGCCGGCACAATTACCCCCAGGTCCTTTTCGTTCTCTACTACTATCGGTGTAGTACCACAGAGTTGATACGTCACTCTGGGGTTACTTCTTCCCATATGTAGTACTTTACATTTGTCAATGTTAAACTTCATTTGCCACCTATCAGCCCATCTTCTCAACTTTTCTAGATCCTGTTGCAGCAGCAGCATACTCTCATTATGTCCTTCCGCACTGCTCCAATTTGTGCAGCAGTCTTCCATGTGCAAAAGTATCAAAAGCCTTTCTAAGAACCAAATATATGATATCAAAGTTATTTCCTGCATCCAGTTCCTTTGTGTCCACATCATAGTATTCAATCAAATTGGTCAGGCAAGACTTTCCCTTAACAAAACCATGCAGTGTCCGAGCTAGAACTGAAGTCTTGTCTAGATGATCCTGCAGTGCTTCTTTAATCAGTGCCTCCATTAATTTTCCTGGAACAGAAGTTAAATTAACAGGTCTATAATTACTTGTGTTGCCCTTTGATCCTCCTTTGTGAATTGGGGTCACATTTGCACATCTCCAGTCCATGGGAAGCTCTCATAATTATGGCTAAGGGGTTTGCTTACTTCCTTTGCTGCCTCCTTTAATATAACTGGATAGATCCCATCCACCCTGGGTGCCTTTTTTATGTTTATCTTCAACAATTTCTCCTCCACTTTCCTCTCAGTTATTACAAAATCATCCACCTCACTGCCAGAGTTTAACTCACCTCTAGCATTCCCCTCCTTGAATAACTCCTCATGGGTGAATGTAGATGCAAAATGCTCATTTAGTTTGTTAGCCACCTGAGCAGGATCATCAACAGTTGAACCATCAATATCCAGTGGACCAATCTGATTCATCCCTTTTCTTCTAGAGTTTACATAGGCAAAGAACTCTTTGTTGTTTTTCTTTGCATCCTTTGCCAAAGGTTTCTCATCTGCCTTTACCTGCCTAATCTCCTTTGTGACTTGGTTACAGACCAGCTTATATCTATCATAAGCTTCCATGTCACCCATTAATTTATATGTATCCCATGCATTTTTCTTCTCTGCCATATGTCTCATTAGTTTATCTGACATCCATTTAGGCCTAAACATTAACACACACTGCTAAGCTTTCTATCATTATAGACAATTACAGACATTTTCTTCTTTTAATATAACTGATTAGAACTGTCTGATTTACTTTACCCAAGAAACTTGCTCTTGCAAAATAAGGAAACCAGGCACTCTCAAATTAGAATATAAGCTACTAACGTAGCGCAAAGGTTAGATTCTGATTTGGGGAAAATGGGAAACCTCTTATGGATTACAAAGGTGTTTTAAGAAATGGAGCTTCTACAACCATTTGGAAACTGCTAAGGAGACTGCATCGGAAGAAAGACACCAAGCTGCTTGAAAGAATTAAGGTTTAGATCTAAACAGATGTCAAATGTGAACTGATGAGACTAGTGGCATAGAAGAATAATGCATGGATGATTATAAATTATCAGGGGACGCAGAAATCTGCACTAAGTACAATACAAATTGCATAATTATTGATCAAAATCCTTTCTTGATTGGAGGGATTTTTATACAGTAATACCCCGAAGTTACGCGATAGGTGGGTCAGACGAAAATCGCGTAAGTCGAATTCGCGTAAGTCGGGGTACAACTTTGCATATAAATACATATAAATTTTGCTTAATTGGGACCAAGGACTAACAAAAACACTAGTTTAGAAGAAAAATATTAATAAAATTGCAGTTCTTTATACATATTAATACAAAATATGTATTAAAAAAACAAATGACTTACGTTAAAAAGTTATTTCGATGTCGATGGCTTCATAAAATCTAACAAATTCGTCTAACGACACAGCGCGTTCTTTTTTTCACGCAGAATTTCTTCGTAGCAAGCTAATAATTTTTTTATTCCTTGCTTTGCAGCTATAACGCGTTCTTCGTTGGAGTCTATGTTTTCTAAAATTTTTAAGCCCTTTACAATTGAGCCCTTTTCAATTTTCAACCTGTCAAGTTTGCAATTGTCATGTGCTTTTCGCCGTTGCTTCGTTTAGGCCTGTAGCACGTGCAATATCACATGGTCTTTCATTTCGCTCAAAGCGTTTCACAATTTTATATTTTTTCTCTATCGACAGAGGCGGATTGGCCATAAGCCTTAGGGGGGAAACCACGGTGGGCCGGAGGCCGGTGTGATTTTGGCCATAAACCGTAGTATGAGGCCACTATAAATTTTCCTGGGTAAGAATTTTTGATCCAGTCCGCCTCTGTTTATCGATAATTGCTTTTCTTTTTCTCTCTGAATATGCAGTGTCTTCACCAGGACGCTTCCTTTTCACACCTTTTAAGTATTTTACTAATTTTTAGGAAATAAAGCGCAATTACAAAACGAGGAGGCACGCTTGATACGCATAAACAAAGCTGCGCGCATGTAGCAACTGAATAAACAACACCATAAAGGCAGAGATACACTATTAACACCTCACATTTCTAGGGGTTACTACCATAAAACAATAAAAATCCAGTTGCGTTTCTGCTAGTGAAATCTGTTACAAACTGGTAGTAAACTCGATCTAATTGCATTTGCGATTATACCGATAGCTGGAATTGTGTTGGTTTTTACGTTATTATGGTGAAATGTGTTTCCCCTTCACTGATATAAAAAACATAAAAGCAGCAAAGTTGAATTTTGTTCATCTTTCGCTCTCATTCTCCGCCGTCTCACCGTATATCGATAACATTTGAAAAACGACCTTGAAGATAGTGGGCGGCAGCGTTGCCAAACGAAAAAATCAAGAACCGCGTAACTCCGAGTTCGCGTAAGTTGGGGTATTACTGTAACTGAATTTTGACACACCCCATACACCCATCTGCTATGTCATTCTTAACAGAATATACAATTTAGAGACTATATACTGATGCCTTGGTACAAATTCAGAACAAACAAGAACAACTGCTGTTTATATATTTTTTTAATGAATCGGGGTTATCTTTCTCATCAACTCAGTCTTGTCTTATATCTCGCAGAAAGGATTCTTCTGCTCCTATGCTTATCTTTGGTGACACTCTGATTTTTATTACATCATAAGTAGCTAATCAGATTGGTCATGCAATTTCTGTGTAATTCCATTCCTGTTTAGATGATCCTGCGAAAAAAAGGTGTACTTTTTTGTTCAACTTTTTTCCTCCAATTTTTCCTATTAAGCTTGCAGGTTTAAATTACTCAGGTTGCCCTTTTTCACTAGAAGAACCATTTGCACATCTCCAATCTATCAGAGACTTCCTCTGAATCCAAGGATGCTCTGATAATTATTACCAATGATTTGCTTGCCTCATTTTCTTCTTTTAATATAACTGGTTAGATCTCTTCATCTCCAACTGTCTTATTTACTTGACCCAAAACTCTTATTTATTTGACCCAAGAAACTTGCTCTTACAAAATAAGGAAACCAGGCACTCTCAAATTAGAAAATATAAGCTATTAACATAGCACAAAGCATAGATTCTGATTTGGGGAAAATGGGAAACCTCTTATATATATGGATTACAAAGGTGTTTTAAGAAAAGGAACTTCTAGAACCATTTGGGATACTGTGTCCGAGTACGGAGACTGCATCTGAAGAAAGACACCAAGTTTCTTGAAAGAATTAAGGTTTAGATCTAAACAGATGTCAAATGAACTGACGAGACTAGTGACAGAGAAGAATAATGCATGGATGATTATAAATTATCAGGAGACACAGAAATCTGCACTAATAAGTACAATACAAATTGCATAATTATTGATCAAAATCCTTTCTTGATTGGAGGGATTTTTATAACTGAATTTTGACACAACTCATACACCCATCTGCTATGTCATTCTTAACAGAATATACAATTCAGAGAATATATACTGATGCCTTGGTACAAATTCAGAACAAACAGGAACAACTGCTGTTTATATATTTTTTAAATGAATCTGGGTTATCTTTCTCATCAGACTTCATTATTTGAATTTTTTTTTTTTAATGTACTAATGTTCTTGGCAGATCTGAATTGGAAATAAGGGGAGAAGCATTTCTGTTGTATAACTTATATTTTAAAAAAAAGACTATGACAGGTGACTATTATCAGCTTTTTAAAATTAAAAAGCTGATCATAGTTTTTCGAATTAGTTTCTGGGTTAATATTGAATAGCGAGTCTGACTGTCATGTAATAATGTTTCAAAGTATTATTTTAAATAACTCACAAATTCTGCATTTTTTTTTCATTTGTCAGAGGAATTCGATATTGGAATAAATAACAGTTTAGTTTGATTTTTAGTCATATTTTATTAATTTCTTGAAATTTTAAAATTGTTTTTAATTTTGGATAAAAAAAATTATTTCCTAGCAAGGAAATGTACGGCATGCTTTGAAGTTGACAAGTGATCTTCTTGAATTGGGTAAGATCATATAAATTTATTATTGTGCTTGTTTTTCTTTATTTATTATATCACTCTGGTTTATCGAATATTACATATTCTAAGAAAATGTTCTGCCATAGTATAGTATGTTTGCCACTTGTCACTCATTTCAAGAGGTCTAAGGTCAAATCTGTTGGAAACTAGGAATTTTTAGTATCTTCAGTCAGAACAGCCACTCTTAAATTGAAGTAGCCCCTTTCCCCCTGAAAAAGTCATTTTGGGTTTTTGAGCACACACATGCCATGTACATATTGGCCGATAAATGCACGTTTGTATTGACGAAACAATTTTTTTATTTAAAAAATAATAATAATAATAAAAGATTGTATGTAGTAAAATATTAACAGTGTGCAACGAGCAAACAAGATATTCATAATTAATATGCTACAGTATTCCTAATCAGCTGTTTGTAAAAATAGTGTAAAGAAACTAAAATCTTGAGTGTGACTGTGATCCTTATGTTGATGATCATTACATAGCAATTCATATTTTATGAGGACCCAGAATTGCACAGAAAACAGTTATAGCAGCTGACTTAGCTGATAGTTCTTTTATGGATAAAGTGATAGATTTATTAAAGGTAACATTGAACTCTCATGTTGTGAGGTACTCATAACAAGTAGCTTGTTTCGTACTAATGAAAAAAACAGTTTATGAAAAATATGATAATATCAGTGTAGTTTACCAGAGGAAAATATCATACAAAAAAGAAAAAAATACTAAATGTATACAGAGATTTAGCTATGAAACTCTACTGTGTAAAAATGAATTTAATTAGATGATTGACAAATAATGCAATATATCAGGAGTGGCCAACTTAATTTGTGATACAATCTACTTTTTTTTTTTCCTTCAAAATGTGCCGCAATCTACCAACTCAAAAATTTCATTGCACAAGGTGCACAAATCGAGGGATGACTGTATATTTAAAATCCGTCGTGATTTACCAGAATTAAATCCGCAATCGACTGGTAGATTGCGATCGACTCGTTGCAATATATTATTTTAAAATAGGCACTTCCAATCTTTTCCACCATATGAATTACTTTAAAAATAAAGGAGGACTTGGGATTGACCTATCACAATTCTTTTTATAAAAAAATAACCTTATTTGATGTAAAATACAGTCGATTCCGGTTATTTGGGACACATCAGGACTAGTGCATTTTGGCTCAATTAAGTGGCTGCCCCAATTATCTGAAGTTTCAAGTAAAAAAAATTAAAAATACAATGGACCCCCGCTGGTTCACTGTACACTCAAATCACGTTACAATGGAGTCACCATAGTAAAGTACTGTTCACTATATGGTGTAGTAAGTGCCAATCATTGTGACCCAGTTAGTTTAACTTCTGTTCCGGGTAAAATAATGGAGTCGCTGGTTAAAGATGCATTGCAGGATCATCTAGACAAGACTGCAGCAATAATTCAGACACAGCATGGGTTTGTTAAGGGAAAGTCTTGTCTGACAAATTTGATAGGATATTATGATGTGGTTACAAAGGAACTGGATGCAAAAAATAATTTTGATATCATATATTTGGATTTCAGGAAAGCTTTTGACACTGTTGCGCATGGAAGACTATTGTACAAATTGGAGCAGAATGGTGTTAAGGGTAAGTTGCTACAATGGATAAAAGGATGGTTAAGTGGGAGAAGACAGAGGGTGGTAATCAATGGGTGCTGCTCTTCTTGGACTAATGTTATTAGTGGAGTCCCACAGGGTTTGGTGTTGGGTCCACTGTTGTTTTGTATATTTATCAGTGATATTGATGAAGGTATATCAGGCTTAGTGTCGAAGTTTGCAGATGATACAAAGGTTGGCAGGGTTGTTAATGACAGTAATGACAGTGTGCTACTGCAACAGGATCTAGATAATTTGGGCAGATGCCACTTCTTTACTAAGAAGTGGCAACTGAAGTTTAACCTTGACAAATGCAAAGTACTGCATATGGGTAGAAGCAACCCCAGAGAAATGTACCAACTGTGTGGTACTACACTTAAGGTGGTAGAAAATGAAAAAGACCTGGGAGTAATTGTGCAGGCAGATATGAAGTTTTCTGAGCAATGCAGACAGGCTGCCAGGGCAGGTCATGGGGTTTTGTCAATGATATATAGGAATTTTGCTAGCAGGGAAAAGGAGGTGATTATCCCTCTGTATAACGCAATGGTTAGGCCACGCCTTGAGTACTGCGTACAGGTCTGGAGGCCTCATTTTAGGAAGGATGTAGATTTACTTGAGCGTGTACCGAGAAGGGCAACAAGATTGGTGAGGGGAATGAAGGGATCCTCTTATCAAGAGAGGCTTAAGTTCTGCAAATTGCGGTGGCTGGAGACTAGGCACTGGCGCGGTGATCTGATTGAGATGTATAAGGCCTTGAATGGGTTCAGCACGCCGAATTCTGATGGGATCCTTCCACTTGTTCAGATTACGAACCTAAGGGGGCATAAATTCAAATTAAGAAAAGACGGATGTAGATTAGATGTGCGGAAATTTGCCTTTAGCCAGCGGGTGGTTAATTGCGGAACAAACTTCCATCTGTCGTTGTGGAAGTTGATAGGTTGAATAAATTTAAGGAGGAACTGGACAGGCATTTGGAGGGAATGGTGTGTTTTTTTTTTTTTTTTTTGGCTGATGCTGCATAAGCTCATACATTTGCTTTCTTGCATCACATGCCACTACTACTACTATCACGTTTGTGAATTGAATTTTAATTCTATTAAACACAGCAAAAATAGGAGGAATATTATCCACTAGCTATAAAAATAAAGAAAGAATATTAAGCACAAATTTACTCTTTATCATCTTACCAATTAAAAAATTAAATATGTGAAAATCGAAAGAATATACGTGATAAAAAGTAAAGTGCAGCCATTATCAACCCACTGCAGGGTGGTAGCCTCCTCAACAATTCATGCTGAGGGAAATGGACCATAATCTGCCACGTTGGTCCAGTGCGGGTTGGCAGATCGACCGTATTCAGCAGTCAGGGGCTTGAACCCCCGGTCTAATTCAAAGAGCGTGTGCTACTGCACTCCCGCTCCTGCCCACTCGGCTACGGAGATAATCAGAATAATTAATATGTGCATACTAACTAGTTGACATTTCTGTTCACTGACATTTGTGGGTGGGGGTTAAAATTTAAAACAATAAAAATATAAGCAATCAATAACAAAGAACATGGCACACGCAAATTGCAAGTAACATGATACATGCAAGTGAGAACGGAGTAACAAGTTATGAAGCTTTAAAAATAGGAATGAAGAGAAGATTCTGAAAATTAATTTTTTTATATGATTGAAGATTCCATGGAAGTGTAAACACATTTCACCATAATAACCCACAGAATTCCAGCTGTCGGTATTATCGCAAATTCAATAAGATCCAGTTTACTATTTGTTTGTGATAGATTGCACTAACAGAAAAGCCCAATAAACAGTGACTGCTAATTGTTTTATGGTTGTGACCTCCAGAAATCCGACCGAACCAGGTGGTACAGTCGCAGACAATTGTAGGGTAATCTCCAGTGCTGCAGTCTCCTGCCCCTATTAAACAGCATGTTGTCCCAATTAAGTGAAGTAAACCCTGGCTATTTTATCGATTGGGTTCTGTTTTTTAAGATTTGCCCAAAATAAATGGCTGCCCCAATTAACCTGTGGCCCAAATAACCAGAATCCACTATATAATGATTTTAGAATTATTATAATTTTTTTATTTACAATAAAACATATTAGATAGCTATATAAAAGTCTGAAGTAAACTTAAACTAAATCAGGCAAATAATGGAATTTCTGGAATTGTATTATATAATTTTCTGCTGTTCTCCAGAAAATTACAGTATACAAAGTGCGATCGAAAAGAAAAGTAATTGATCTGATATTTGGGAAATGATAAAGCTTATCAGCTATTTGAGTAGATCTTATCTCCTTTGAAATAGTCTTCAAAGCTTGACACTATATACACTGGTATTGTCGCTTCCTCAACTTCAAGAAGCATTTTTTGTAGGCTTCTTTTAGAACTGCTAATTCTTGTAGCATATTCTGAGTAACTTCCTGAATTGTTGCAAGTCTGTGACTTTTCAAGGGGACTTGAAGCTTTGGGGGGGGGAATCACAGGGAACCAAATTTGAATCCAGTATGGGAGAACACAGTGATGGTGTGCTTCACAAGAAGTTCTTGAATGGAAAATGCTAGTATGCAGGGACATTGTGTGATGCAGTGCCAATTCTCTTCAATCCTCTTTTCCAGCTGTTTTCTTATAATCATTACACAGTCACTGTAGAACTGTTTTGTAGTTTCTGGTTTTCTGTGTGACCATGTGGGACAAATTCATAATAAATACCCTATGAGTCAAAGCATTATCTTCACATTTGATCAAGATTGTCTTGCTTTTTCGGGGGGGAGACAGCTTGGAGAAGACTGATCTTCCATTGGGGACTGGGCCTCCCAGTGGGAGATCAATTTGAAGTTTCAAAGTTGTAGCAATACCCCCAAGGTTTGTTGGTTGTTTCAGCCATGTTTCAAGGTTGTAGCAATATACCCAAGGTTTATTGTCGATGATGGTTGTTGATGATGGTAGAAGCAGCTTGTCAATGAAGTTTCTGACACATGAGAACTTGTCACCCTCTGTGATCATCAGTGATGATGCAAACTTGGTTGAAATGTTTTGCTTTTGAAAATCTTGGATTGAAATTGAGGGCAGTTGTTGCCAGGGAAAATGGTATTTTTCATTGGCAACCTTGCAGAGATAATTAAAAGTTAACCACTCCTGATCAACTCATGAATGTGGGTGATTGAAGAGCTGATTTTTGAGTTGAAAGATGGCTAGGGTGAGGACCATCCTCAGTGGACAAGCAGCCTTCTTTAGATGTTGCAAACCACTGAAATTTGAATAACACACAGCATCTCTGGAAACTGGTTTTCATATTTCTTGAATTTGTTGCACAGTTCCCGAAATAAAAACAAAATTTAATGTACATTATCTGTAAAATCACTGATTTTACTCGTAAAATGCAACAATTCACATAAAACAAAAACCACCTCCTGTTTAACCTGCACAACTTCAAACTTGATTATAGGTAACTGGGTGATCCATGTATTTCTAGTTTTTGCAACATATTTCTCAAATATGTTGCAAAAAAGTTGCAAATTGCTGCAATTTTAAGGTACAGTGTCAGGTCTGATCTTTTTGATCACACCTTGTATTTTTATTTCTGTGGCCAATGATTGAGTAAAATGTTTTACAATTGACCAGCAATCTCAATATCCCTTGCTTGCCGCTGCTGTATGGTTATTAGCATTTTTGTTTATATTTTAAGATTGCAACTGTTCACATAGGTGAAAGTCTGGTGAATATGGGGAATGGTCCAAGATTTCAAAACTGCACTCATGCAATGTAGCCATGGAAATGATAGCCAGGGAGTATCTGATTGTTGGAATAGGCAAAGTTTCTGGCTAAATTTCTGTATAGTTGGCTGGTGTGAAATTTAGTAGTTTGAATAGATTTAAAGGTTTGGATGAATTATTAGAAGGAATGGGTAAAAAAAAATTATGATGAGATTTAAAAAAAAATTAGTAGCAGTAAAAAGTAATTGTATAAAGCAGGGTATGACAGCATTTTACGATCGCAAGTAAGAAAGCTGGCTTGGTGACTAGTGTTTTAAGGCCACTTTAGCTGTGACTTCAAAATACTAGTCACCATAAAACTAACTTTGAGATTGAACTGCTATTTCTTAAAAACACTAAAATCATGAAAAAAAAGAAAAAAAAACACAGCAAAATAATTAATGCTGTTGATAGGGTTTATAGATAAGGCAAGGTGCTATTTTGCTCCTGTGAACCTCCATCACCTCTGTACCAAAGCAAAGAATAAAATAAACATAAAAATCTAAAAGAGTAAGAAAAAAAATAAGCAGTGCTCTCCCCAGGGGAGCAAACACATGACCCCTCACCCAAAGAGACACACACTCCACACCCTCAAAGGATGAGCACTACCAAAATAAAATAATACTAAAAGAAAACCAAAGAAGCAAAGATTCCATGAGCACTATCTTTTTAGGGAACACCAGCAATTGTGAACTCTGAAAAAAAGGGTTGTATTTCAATCACTACATGATCACTATCCACACTGTAATTGGATATCCTAATATACACCAGATATTAAGAGAAATAGCAAACCAAACATAAAATAAAATAAGCTATGACCACTACCCCACAGAATAAATAAAGAAACATAATGCAAATTGAACTCTTAAAATCAACGGATCGAAAGGAATGTGCAAATATGCAGCTCAGAATGAAAAAAAAATCATGATAAACCGAAACTGAACTTAAATTACTCAAACAATTACTATTATTAATATTATTAAAATGACAGAATATATTAAAAAAAGAAGAATCTGAGTGGTGGACATAAGCATTCAGATTAAACTATAGCGGGAGAGAGAATAAACTAAATAATACGAGAGGAAAGGGGGCTGGGTTTGGACCATGTTACATCCCAGTACTCAAAGTAACCAATTCCTTATGGGGAATGAAAACTTAGTTAAATAAATTCAGATTAAATTCAAAAGAAAGAAAATACAGCAAAATAATTAATTGCTATCCATAGGGTGATAAGTATGGCACAGTGCTACTTTGCTCCTATGTATATCACCACCCCTATACCAAAACATAAAAATCTAACAAATAAAAAAATAAAAAAAATGTATGTCCACCAGATTCTTCACATTTTAGTTTATTCTTTCATTTGGGTTTATATTAATAATAGTAATTGTTTGAGTTATTTAAGTTCAGTCTGTTTCTTAAGACTTAATTCTGAGTTGCATATTTACATGTTCCTTTGGATCCATTGATTGGAGGAGTCAACATCTAATTTGCATTTTGTTTGCTATGTTTTGTTATTTATTCTGCAGAGGGCAGTGGCTATAGAAAATTTTATTTTATGTTTGGTTTGTTATTTCTCTTAATGTCTGGGGTGATCAGGAAACATAAGACCAAACCGAAGGTCATCCACTGATAGTTTTCTAAGAAAGCAATCAGCGATTGAAATATGACCTTTAGTCATATTTCAATTGCTGATGTACCCTGAAAGAAAAGATAGTTCTCATAAGCTCTTTGCTTCTTTGTTGGTTTTCTTTTTGTATTATTTTATTTTTGAAGTGCTTGTTCTTTGGGGGAGTGAGTTCGTGTCTCTTTGGGCAGGAGGCATGTGTTGCTTTTTTTTTTTTTTTTTTTTTTTTTGTATAGGGGTGGTGAGGTTTTTGGGAGCAGAATAGCACCTTGCCTTACCATAACCCTATCAATGGCATTATTATTTTGCTGTATGTTTTGTGGTTTTGGGGTGTTTTAAAATTTCATCTCAAATGATTTAACCATGTTTTCATTTCGCATAATAAATGGTTAATGCTAGTTCTTTCTTTTGTGATCACAGTGGTCTGTATCTTCAAGAATTGGCATGAATTTTTGACAGATGTATGACAGACTTGTAGTATGGGCACTAAACTTTCAACAACATTACTTTATGAAACAAATAATTTTATTGGACAAAGAATAGCACTCCATGCAGCCATACTGGCTTTCACTAGAATAATGAAAAAAATCGAAGTTACCTGTAGTGCAGTTTGTAATCAGTTTCTTATTCAAAATTGATGCAATAAACTGTATCCTTTTATAATTGATCAAGGAACAAATAAATGTTTGAAGATTCTGTGTTTGTGAAAACATATTATTTATCTTAAGGAGCTTTATTCATATCCATGATTTTGGAAGCTTGCAGTTTGTAACCTGGGAAGCAACTTGGCCAGTCAACATTTTTTTGATTTGTGTTGTTTCAGTGCACTGGTAGTAGTTAAGTTATTTATAATTAATATAACAAATAGATAAAAATTAATCACTGTAAAGAAATGTATAAATAGACCATCATAGTATGAGATCGATTGATATTGACTGCTTTGGGAAGTTGGTATTATATGGATTTAATGCCAACAAGGAACTCATCATGTGACTTGAATTTACTGCATAATTGCTGTTCCAGAAGAGATTCAGTACATGGGATGTGGATAAATGCAGTATGTTCATATATAGCTTAGTGTTTTTTTCTTGTTATAACCATTTTACTTTCAGCTTTTGTTTTTCTCTTGTAATTCACATAGTATAACATTGTCCTTTTTTAGAAGTGAGTTCCCTAAACATACCTTAGCCCTGAGCAGTGAGTTTTCTGCTTGTGGTTGGTTCTTGTGGAGTGAGTTTCTTCAGTTGTTTTTTTTTTTATTTTTTTATTATTATTTTTTTTTTTACCTGAGCTGCTTGGTAATGGAGTGTAGTTATTTTAAAAATTCATGAAAAAAATGGTTAAAAATTTGTGACATAATTAAAAATAAAAAAATTACAATAAAAATTGTGTTACCTTTTTTCTTGGCATAACACTAAGTTCTATATCTGTTTATATATCACTTGATTTAGTGTCATCAACTTCTGGACCTGAATTCCAGAGAATTTCAGCTTTTCTAAGCCAAATTGAACAGTGTCAGATATGAATTTGCTCTATCATATATTTTTCTGTTGCCATCTGTTATCAACTGCATCTATTTTTTCCTGCCTGGTCTGTGCTTGTTAACAGGAGTGACTGATTCTATAGGGATGGGATACACTTAAATAGAAAGGGTGCAAAAATATTTGCTGAGGCTATTGAGGCAATGTTAGGTGGGTTGGAAAACTGCTAGCTTGGGGATTAGCAGTAGCTGGTGGCAGAGGTGAAAGTGATTCTTGCACTGCTTCTATTGGAATGAGCAGCAGCCTGGAAAGCAAGGTGTGAGGGATTTCAGAGACTGCTGGGTGTCATTCCGGAACAAGTAAACACATGGGCTGTGTTAGGGTAGCTAAGAAGAATAAGAACAGGTGCATGTGTATTTGGAGGTTGGTAAATAAATTTTATGAATTTGAGGTGTTGGTCAAAACATCAAAGGCAGAAATTGTTGGGATATCAGAGACATGGAGTCACAGATATAAGGAATGAAGAATTCCTTAAGGAATTCTTCATTCACACAGATATGGAATTTGGGGAGTTCAATGTGTACAGAAAGGATATGAAGGGAGGAGGTGTTTTGCTTTTAGTTAAGAAAAACATGAAATCTAAGGAAGTGCAGCCAGTTGATATGGGGGACAGTGCAGTATTGAGTTAGTTTGGTGTGGCATAAACACTGCAAAGCAAAATTGAGAGTAGGAATAGACCAGTAAATCAGAATGTCTTATAATGGGGGATTTTAACTTTAAAGATATTGACTGGAACCTGTGGGTTGGTCACTTGCACACTAACAAGGCTTCTGTGGATTTATTGGATGATTGTTTTCTACAGCAGCATGTTCAGGAGGCTTGTTATGTTATTTTGGTTTTTTAGGAGCATTAGCAACTAAGGCCATATTGCTCCGGGATATGCGGTGATCATTCCCTGACCTTTCCGCATCCTCCGTATTTGGTGGTGACGGGCTCGAACCCCGGTCTAATCAAGAAGCGTGTGCTTACGCACTGCTGCTCCTTTCCACCTGGCTACGGAGGCGCCATTCAGGAGGCAACTAGAGGGAATAACACTCTTGATCTGATTATCAATAGTGATTCTTGATGCATTAAGAATCTGCAGATAAAGGAACCACTAGGTGGCAGTGATCACAGTGTGCTGATATGGGATTTACTCAAAGAGGTAACTGTATTAGGGGTAAAGGGAAGGGTTTTTGTTTTCGTAAAGGTGACTACAGTGGTCTGAGACAGTTTTAAATTTCATGCAGTGGAACCAACTGATGATGTTGCCAATAGCAAATTCTAAATGGGAAGCATTCAAAGAATTATTCTTGGAAGTTACTAGGCTTTTCATACCAACTGAGAAATATTGTTCAAGGTTTAGGTCTAAATTTATTTCACATGAACTGAGACATGTGGCAGAGAAGAAAAATGCATGGGATATATATAAATTAATAGGTGACAGAGAAGCCTGTGGTAGATATATGCTGGTCTATAATCAAATCACAAAGCATGTTACACAGGCAAAGGCAGATTACAAGAAATCTTTGGCAAAGGATGCAAAGTAAAACAGCAAAGAGTTCTTTACTTATGAACGCTAGAAGGAAGAGAAAGAATCAGATTGGTCCACTTGATATCGATGGTTCAACTGTTGATGATCCTAATCAGTTAGCTAACCAACTAAATGAATATTTTCCATCTACATTCACACATGAGGAGTTATTCAGGGAGGGGAATGCCAGAGGTATATTAAACTCTGGCAGTGAGCTAAATGATTTTGTAATAGTTGAGAGCAAAGTGGAGCAGAAACCATTGAAGATAAACATAAGAAAGGCACTTGGGGTGGATGGGATCTATCCAGTTATATTAAAGGAGGCAGCAAAGGAAGTAAGCAGACCCTTAGCCATAATTATGAGAGCTTCCTTGGACTCAGGTGAGGTACCCGTGGACTGGAGATGTGCAAATGTGACCCCAATTCAAAAAGTAGGATCAAAGGGTGGCACAAGCAATTACAGACCTGTTAGTTTTATTTCTTTACTTGGGAAATTAATGGAGACCATGGTCAAATAAACACTGCCGGATCACCTAGACAAGACTTCAGTTATAGTTCAGACACATCATGGGTTTGTAAAGGGGAAGTCTTGTCTGATCAATTTGATTGGTTACTATGATGTGATCACAAAGGAACTGGATGCAAAGAATAATTTTGATATCATATACTTGGATCTTAGGAAGGCTTTTGATAGGCACTTGGAAAAGTGCTGTACAGATTGATGCAGTGTGGTATTGGGGACAAATTGCTGCTATGGATAAAGGGATGGTTGAGTGGGAAAGACAGAGTGGTAATCAATGGGCATTGCTCTTCATGGACTAATGTTATTAGTGGCACCCCCCCCCCCAGGGTTCAGTGTTGGGTCCATTGTTGTTTTCTATATTTATTAATGATATTGACAATGGCATATCTGGCTTAATGTCTAAGTTTGCAAAGAATACAAAGGTTGGGATGATTGTTAATGACACTAATGACAGCATGCTACTGATACAAGATCTAGAAAAGTTGAGCAGATGGTCTGAGAAGTGGCAACTGAAGTTTAACATTAACAAATGTAAACTACTGCGTATGAGTAGCAGTAACCTCAGAGTAACGTATCAACTGGGTCATACTACACTCAAGGTGGTAAAGAATGAAAAGGACCTGGGGTAATTGTGCAGTCAGATATGAAGTTTTCTGAGTATTACAGAAAGTCTGCAAGAGTAGCTGAAAATGCTTGTCAATGATAAACAGGAATTTTTCTAGTAGGAAATTTTTCTAGTAGCTGGACCACTGCCTTGTATAAGGCAGTGGTCCAGCTACACCTTGAGTACTGTATACAGGTCTGGAGCCCTCATTTTAGGAAGGATGTAGAGCTGCTGGAACATGGTTGAATGGTTTGAGCATGGTCAATGCTGATGGGATTCTTCCTCTTGCTCAGAATAATCATCTGAGAGGGCATAAATTCAAATTGAGGAAAGACAGTTGTAGGATAGATGTGCTGAAGTTTGCCTTTAGCCAGTGGGTAGTTGATAGGGGGAACAGACTTCCATCTTTTGTTGTGGAAGTTGATAGTCTAAATAAATTTAAGGCTCAGCTGGACAGGTATTTCTAGTGAACAGAGGGGTAAAATGGAAGCGGGTTTTTTTTTTTTTTGGCTGATGCTGCATATGCTTTCTTGCATCGTATGTCTCTACTAATGCTAATGTACAGAGAAGGGCAACAAAATTACTGAATGGAACAAAGGGTTTATTTCACGAATAAAGGCTTAAGTTATGCAAATTACAGTGTCTTTTTTTTTTTTTTTTTTTTTTTTTTTTTTTATGAAAATCCCAAACACGAAAGGTATCAAAACCTATAAGTACTTAGTACCGTGCATGGGTTGAAGGAAAAGTATGGGGGGAGGGGGATGCCGGAAACTTTGCTCTAGAGACTAAACATGGGTTTCACCACTTCAAGCCTCCAATAAGCAAAGTGGTGGTATTTCACCGGTTGATGAAAGTCATCTACCACCTGGAGTCTGGAGACTAGCCACCTGTGAGGTGATCTGATTGAGGTGTACAAGGCCTTGAATGGTTTGAGCAAGCTCAATGCTGATGGGATTGTTCCTATTGCCCAGATTAATGCGTGAGGAGACATAAATTCAAATTGAGGAAAGCCAGTTGTGAAACAGATGTGCAAAAATTTGCCTTTAGCCAGCGGGTGGTTGATTTCTGAACAAACTTCCATCTGTCGTAGAAGTGGGCAGTTTAAATAAATTCAAGGTAGAACTAGACAAACATTTGGAGTGAATGGATGGGTGAAATGGGAAGGGTTTTTTTTTTTTTGGCTGATGCTGTATATGCTTTCCTTTTTGCATCATATGCCTCTGCTAATGCTAAAATACTTAGAAACATAGATAATAGAGTGCCACATTTACTGAAAAGTTCAAAAAGAAAATTTGTTCAAATATAAACACATTGACCTTGAAAACATATACAGAATGTTTTATAACGTGTGGACCATACTTTAGAAGATGAATCCAGAACGTGAACAATAAACAAAACAATTATATAAATATTGAATGGTTATGGAGCCATGGCTGTTTGAGTTTTTTAAAATGCATTTCAATGGTAATAATAAATAAGAATAAGTAGATACATACATAGTAAAATGTTTATTCGTACTGGTTGCATGTTTGCTTATTCTTATTTGTATTTTATTTTTGTGTTTTTTTATTATTTTTGTTAATCATTGAAAACTTTGTAGCCACTTTTTAAAATTCAAAAAGTATTGCCCACATTCTTTGAAACACCCTGTGTGCATACATATTTTGAACAGGTTAATGTGAAATACTCTAATAATATCAAATATTCATCACTGGTTGTTATCATTGATCAATACATGTTTAGATCATCTTTACCAAAAATTAATACTTTTATTTTCAGTTCCAGACCATCCACGTGCTAGGGGAAATAGAGCTTATTATGAAGATGCTATACAAAAAAATGAACAAATGAAACGTGGAGATGATGGAGATGTTCCTATAGATTCTCATATAACATATTCGGAAGATTCTCCTACAACAAGTGAATTACCAGAACGTGAAATTTATGAAAGACTTTGTAGGGGTGAAAATGTTTTAGTAAGTAGAACTGATATCAAATTTACTTGACTTTGCCATCTTTTAACCTGTTGGTCCCATGTGGGGCTCAAAAAATTCCCACTTTCAAAAATAATTAAATTGGGAAAAATAGTATGATTTTTCTTTCACACTCTAAAACCACTGTTCACTTTTTGAGAACAGTCCTCCCCCCCCTCTTTGGTTTCTGTATTAAAATCTCAAGAAGTCTTCATCTTGAATTTGGAGAAAATGAATCCCCCCCCCCAAACCACCATATGCTTAAGATTTTTTTAAGTCCCATCATGTCAAGAAAGAAAATTATGCTTATTTAAAAAACTCAGTTCCTTGTTTTACTAACTAAATACAAGGGGGGGGGGGTTCAAAAAAAGATTTGAGTATTCACCCAGAAGTTGTAGTGATAGAAAGTTGAAAAATTATTTTTTTTGTTTGATACCTTGAAATCTCTATAGCAACCACACAAATTTTGGTTTCAATCTGATAATTATTATTTTTTTTTCTTTGCAGTACTGAATGAAGTGAAATGCCATAATGGATAAAGTGTAATACAGATCACTGATTCGGTTACTCTTTCTTCAAGAGAACACTCAAAGCAATCCATGAAGAAATGGTCACTGTTTATCTTTTTCATGCTACAGCTGTAAGAAACTTAAAAAGAAGTGAACAAATTATTTGGAAAACAATAACTTATTAAATACCTAAGTTACTTTATTAAGTAACTGAAAGTTGATAGTTTTTGACTAAAAGTATCACTTTAAATATATTTTTAATGGCCATTATTTATTAGTTACATTTAATTACACGATTTTTTGAAATTTCTGGAATTAATGTGATTGCCTCTATTGCTTATATTTCCAACTTCAGAGAAAAAATGGTTGCAAGGTACTGATGTAGTTAAAATATTGAATTTCTTTACAGATTTGACCAAATTTGGATAAATATTCCCTGTTTTAGAGAATTTCCTTAATGCTCAATAGATATTTGATATCACCTTAGAAAATTACTAAAATATGAATGATTAAAGGACATCCAATTTCCGGTGGGTTTAACATTTTAAAAATATTCACCTTTCAGTAACCCACTGATCTGCAGACCAATAAATACACTACCTCTGATTTTGGTATTACTGATACATGGAAACTTTAGTTTTAAATATTGAAAGCCATCACCATTCATGTCCATAGATATTATAAATTCTTCATTAGACCTAACTTTATGTGACTTGATGGTAAAAGTATGTTTGTTTGATATGTTTGTTAGTGGCTAATAGATGCCCAGGAAACTTGTACCTTTCTAGCTACAAGATTCTTGAAAAGAAGCCAAATCTTAATTTCCTAACAAAAATGGTTTTGACTTAACTGTCCCACTCGCACAAAAAGCAATACCATTTTGTTTAGCCAGATTGTAGACCTAAAAGGATCGCAGTAACTGAAATCTCCACAATGTGCCATTTATATTTATCATACTGTACTTTTTTAACAGCAGTTCCATTTTGTTGTAGGATTCTTTCATGGGGATAGCATGACCAACTGCAGAGATGGATGTATTGAACAATTTTGTGTGTGATTTAAAACTTTCATGTGGACATATATGTTTCCATTGTGGAGTAGCATAACTTTTAGATTTAATTTTGATAAATCAATGAAAAAAGGTGATCAGGTGAGCAAGTGAATCTTCCGTAGCAAAATATAAAGAATGTTAATTTTTGTAGAGAAATACAGATATAGCTATATCTTTTTGCATTAATTTCCATTTCTTTGGTCTAGATCCCAAAAGCTTTTCTTGTGCTTTAGATAGATTTAAAACATACACAAGATTTCACTTTGAATTATAAGATAAAGCTTGTTTGGATCTGGGAATTAGTATTCTGATTCAGAGCTCATACGGACTGTTTCCATAAGATCAGCAGTGTTTTATTCTTTTAATTAGAGGGTTTCTGGCTGAATGGATATTCAGATACTCATTCCTCCTCCCCCCCCTGCTGTTTAATTTGAATTATGCAAAAGTAGCAATCATGAGTGGCTTGATAATTTACATTTATTTTTTAACAGCCTCTCAGATGCAAGGCACAATTAGTGCAGCATATATGAGGAGCCCAATTCCGTTCCTTAGATTTGAGACCTAAGTGTGGTTTCATTTTTCGACAGTGAACGTTTTTCAAAATGGCTACCATATACTATTATTATCCTTGAGTATAAAAAGCATAGGAAATTTCAAGGTCAATAAATTTTTCAGGAACTATGATCAGTCACTGTGATTTCTTAATAGAACAGTGGTGCTACTTGATAGCTTTGCTATAGAGGTTTTCAGGATACCAATTTGTAGTTAAAAATATTCATTTGTTGCTGAGTTAATTTTTGTAAAATTCAAGGTCACAGTAATTCTACTGAGTCAGCCATTTGGACTTCTCCTTCATGAGTTAAAAGAGCTACAGCAGTACCACTTACTTGTTCAGTGGTGACTAGCAAATCAACATGAATTGCGTAATATTGTTTATCAATTTCCATCTCTACAATAGATAACAGTTGAATGGCTATTTGATTCTGGGAGGAAAGAGGTAGGGAATATCAAGGCATACAAACTGAAGTTCTTGATTTAGTATATACATGGATAGAACTGCAGATCATGGGGAAGCTTCACCATTGAATAAGAGCTACCACACCTATGTGGCTGTGACAGGTTTGGCAGATCAGTAGCTTAAATTTGTTGCCTTCAACAGAAAAAGAAGCCTCATAAGTAATAAGTCGAGACGTGACACACCTGATCTTAATGGTGATATCTGTGACGGCCACAAGCCTGTGACGACCTATATTAAACTAGCACACACACAGTATTATGACATTGTCAGGAAAAATTGAGGAGTGTGTGGACATATTAAAGGACAGAAAAGTAAACATACTTGGACTGAGTGAATCAAAATGGAAAGAAAATGAGTGTAAAGAGTTAAGAGGAGGCTATTACCTCTATTGGTCCAGAGGTGATGTAGTGAGAAAGGGTGTAGCCATCATTATAGATCACAGGATTAAGGAAAGGCTACTGGAGGTGAATAACATCAGTGACAGACTCATGTTAATTAAATTGCAAATGAATGACAGCAAAACATTGAAGATAGTACAAAGCTACGCTCTGCAAACCGGTTGCAAAGAAATGAAGAAGCTGGAATTTGAGAACAGGCTTGAAGAGAACATCACAGGTGGAGAGACAAGAACTAGAAGACATTATGGGTTCGCATGGTTGGGGACCTTGGAATGATGATGGTGAGTGGCTATTGGATTTCTGTTTATGGAACAACATGGTCATAGGAAACACCTGGTTTAAGAAGAGAAAGAGTCACAAAGTGACAAAATACTGTTGGGACGGTCAACAGGAATCAATCCCTCATTGACTATATACTCATTGATAAGGAGCAACACAGAAGACTAATGGAAGTCAAGGTCATTCCTAGTGTGTCCCCGGGTAGTGATCACAGGTTACTTGTTGGAGTTTTAAGATTCCCTAAATGGAAGAGGATCAAAATAACAAGAGAGAGAAAACTACAGATGTGGAAGTTGAAAGAAGAGGGAAAAGAGGCAGTGTTCAGAGAAGAGTTCAGGAAGGTTGTACTTAAGACGGAGAGAGAGAGAGAGAGAGAGAGAGAGAGAGAGAGAGAGAGAGAGAGAGAGGATAGTCAATGAGGAGGGAAGACTGGTTGGAAGAATGGAGTGAAACTCTACGACAAAATATCGACGGTAATAAAAAGATGCTGTACGGTATGGTGAGGAATAGGAGAAGAGATGATGAGCAGAGCAAATACCTGATGGATAAGAATGAGAACCTAATAACCAAGGATGAAGAGATAAGAGAAATATGGAAAAAGTATTTCCAAAATCTGTTTCAGGTGCAGGACAGTCAGCAAAAGGGACAAAAGCTGTTAATCATAAAAGAAGGGATGAAAGAGAAGATACTGAAAGAGACCAGACAGACTTGACGTTTAATGATGTAGTGCAGGCATGGAAGTACATCAAGATAGGTAAGTCTGCTGGTATGGATGAGATAAACGGAGAGCTGCTGAAGGCTACAGGTGAGGCAGGGATAGCATGGGCATACAGACTGTTTCACAAGATCTGGGATGAGAGACAGGTGCCGAAGGACTGTAAAGAAGGTTTGATCATCCCATTGTTCAAGAAGGGGAACAGGAAGAAGTGTTCAAATTATAGAGGCATCACACAGACATCACATGTGAGTAAGCTGTACGAGAGAGTGTTGAGCGGAAGATAAGAGGAACGATTGAAAACCAGATGGCTTTAGGCCTGCTTGATCGACAGTGGATCTAATTTTCTGCATCAGGCAACTGATGGAAAAATGTTATGAACACAATAAAGAATTATGTATGGCATTTTTGGACATAGTGTTTGATCCCGTGAATAGAGAGAAAATGTGTGAGGTTTTGAGAAACTTGGATAGGGGAACATCTTATGGACAGAATTGAATTGAGAATATCTACATCAACACAATGAGCAAAGTAAGAACAGTGGTGGGGTTGACAGTGAGCTTTGAAATAATATCAGGTTTGAGGCAAGGAGGCGTTCAGTCACCACTACTGTTCATAGTTGTCATAAATTCTGTGCAATGCAGAGTGGCGAAACAATTTGGACAAGACTAGATGAAAGTCATGCTCTTCGCAGATGACCTCTGTATATAGGGAGAGAGCAGAGAACAAGTGCAATGGCAAGTTGATGGACTGATTTTCAGTCAAAAGAAGAGTGAAGTAATGGTTCTAAAGAGAAGTGGCGAGCCTGATGGATACATTACAATGGAAAGTTGGTGGTTGAGTGTTTAATGGTGCATTGGCAACTGAAGCCATAATGCACCAAGTCAAAATTAAAGCCGATACAAAAAAATTTGGAAGCCTCTAAACTGGCTACCATTATTATTATTGCTCTTATATTATTTCTCCCTGATTGGGGGATTCCACTCCGTGACGAGTACTGCTACCAAGTACACAGGGTGGTTGTAATGTCTGGTGTTACTGTCAGTCGAGGAAATCTCTGACTATCCTACAGGTGTTCAGGATTGCAAATTTCTGAAGTTCCTTGTATGTGTGCTCTGGGAGACCTATTGCTGCTAGGCTGCTATGTAGAGTCTTTTGTACCATACCGGTTGACATGATGATTGGGATGGTTGATACTTCTTGCATATGCCACATCTCCTTGGTCTCATGTCTCAGGTTCATGTACTTCCTAATTTTTTTCTCATGGGTTTTCTGGACATTGCTAGTGTTGGGTACCACTATGTCAATCAGGTAGGTAGCCTTTTCCATCTTGTCCACAAGGGTTATGTCTGGTCTGTTGTGCGGGATGGTCTTATCCGTTATTATGGCGCAGTCCCAGTACAGCTTGTGTGTTCGGGTCTCTAGTACTGCCTGGGGTTCGTACTTGTATTGTAGTATGGTACACTTTCTTATGGTACCCGGTCAATTGGTATTTCCTCGCTAGCTTCTGATGTATTATCCTGGCTACCTGGTCATGTCTATGAGTGTACTCAGTCTGGGTGATCACCTTGCACCCCATGGTTATGTGTTGGATCGTTTCTGAGGCCAGGTGGCATCATCGACATGTGTCATCCAACATTCCAGGCTCCTTTGCGATGTATTTTCTATAGTTTCTGCTGTTCATTACCTGGTCTTGGATGGCCAGCATGAATCCTTCAGTCTCGGGGAAGAGCGTCCCGCTTGTGAGCCATGCATTGGAAGCAATGTTATCGATGTGATCTTGTTGGAGGTCATTATAGTGTCTGCCATGGAGTGTCTTCTTTGCTCATCTTTCTATCTTCGTTATTTGTACTGTTTGGGCTGTAGGGGTTTCCTCGCTTAGGTTGAGTGGGTATACCACTTATCTATCTTCCTTATGGCCTGGTGGAGTGGTGCTGTGTTGTTCTCGAAGTAATCCTTCAGGTTAACTATCACTGTTTTCTGTTGTTCTTTCAGGTCTATTAGGCCCCTTCCTCCTCCCTCTTTCTGAGGTATTGTTATTCTCTTCACTGCTGACTTCGGGTGGTGTTGGTGACTCTTGGTCATCATTGTCCTTGTCTTTTGCATGATATCTTCTAGCTCGGTGTTAGTCCAATCTATGACCCCGAATGTGTATGTTTTTACTGGAGCTGCATAGGTGTTTATGGCTTTAACTGTGTTCCCTCTGTTCAGTTTTGCTTTCAGCAGGCTTCTGAGTCTCTGATGATATTTTTTGGTCAGGCACTTCTTGATTTCCTTGTGTTCCAACTGCTCAGCCTGTATCATCCCTAGGTATTTATAGGTTTCTCCTTCTGTCATACTTCAATCTCTTTAGCAGTAAGCAGCTGGTAGTTTCGGCCAACTAATTTTCCCCTATCATTATTATTATTAGCCATATGGTGCAAGGAAGTCTGAGGCTTATGCAGCACCAGCCAAAAAAAAAAAAAATTCCTGCGTTACCCTGAGAGAGAGAGAGAGAGAGAGAGAGTCAGAAGTAGAAAGGAATCACGAAGAAAGAGAAGAATGACACTCCCATGGCACTGGAAGGGAAAGAGCTTAAAATGGTTAACAACTTCAAGTATCTAGGAAGTACCATCACAAAGACTGGAGTGATAGATGAAGAAATACGTAGCAGGATACAAGCGAGCAGGAATTTCTACAGGCAGGCAGGCAAGAGATCTTATCTGAAACAGGAACATACCACCATGTGCCAGACCTATTACATACCAATTGTGATGTATGCATCTGAAACTTGGACTATGAGGAAAAGGGATGAAAGCAGAATAGAGGGGGCAGAAATGAGATTTGTGAGGAGCATAGCCAGAAAGACAAGGCACGACAAAATCAGGATGATGTGATTAAGGAGAGAATTCAGGTTGAAAAGCTCCAGGACAGGATTGAAAAGTCCCGTTTGAAATGGTTTGGACATGTCAAGAGGATGAATGAGAGGCGTTTGCCAAGAAGAATGTTTAATTTATAATTAAAGAACAAAAGACCAAGAATGAGGTAGCAGGACATGATAAAGACCAATGTCATTAAGAAAGGAGGAAACGAATGAAATCAACGATGGAGAGAAGTATGTGGATGGCATGGTGAAGAGTACGGATGGCATGTCATTCCGATGGTCCACGGGACCATGCCATCCCTGGGACCATCAGAATGACAGATGATGATGATAAAGGCTGTTGTTTTAACTGCTGTCTCTGAAATTAGTATGGCTAAAAATTAACTATGAACTACCATGTTACATGTATAAAGTAGAATTTCCATAACATTATACACTTATACAGGTTTTAAGTAATATATTTTACACTGCACACATTTCCAACATGGCACCTCCGTAGCCAGGTGGGCAGGAGCAGCAATGCATAGCACACGCTTCTTGATTAGACCGGGGTTTGAGCCCATGACCACCGCATATCCCCGGAGCAACGTGGCCTTAGTTGCTAATGCTCCTAAAAAAAAAAAAAACCGAATAACAAAATAACAATTTCCAACATGTGCATAATTTGAGTTAAGAGTTTCCTTTTAAAATCCCCCTCAAGAGGATTTTTGGGTATTTGGTTATGAAACAAAAAAAATTAGGAATATTGCAGAAATGTTTTTTTTTTAAATGTGAATAAAATATGTGACATGATTTAAATTCTTAATAACAATCATCATTCTTATCTGTGACTTAGATCATCAGTTCTTTTGATATTAATTTTGGACAAATATTTTGAAGAATAATTCAGTTGTGATCACTAATGTACCTTTCTAGGTACATGGAATTGAAATTTGATAGCCAAGAATGTACTTTCAGAAACTGCATAATTCAATCCCTATTTAAGTCCTAGTATCTTTTTTTTTTTTTTTTTTTTTTTTATGTAAACCCCAAACATGAGAGGTATTAGAACCTTATAGTACTTAGTACCGTGTTTGGGTTGGAGGTTGAAAAGATGAAAGAAAATATTTGTTGACTTGAACTTCTGTAGACTAATTTTTAGGACATACGTATGAAGGAAGGTAGTTCCAGAAAACGGCAGTTGAATGAATAAATGAGGAAGATGAAAAGTTGGTTCTGTGAGTTTGAAGTTGGATAGTAAATGAATGTTGACTGGTGACGGCATGTGTTCATGGAAATATCTGAAGAAGAGGCATCCAGCAGAAACAGTACGTCTATGAGACAGCGAGTGGAGAGACTCTGTTAGAGATGAATCATTAATTAACCTAACTGCCCTCTTTTGAACGGAATCAAGAAGCCTGAGAGAGGTTTTGGGGACACCACCCCAGATGTGGGAACAATATTCCATGGTAGGGTGGATTTGCGATTTGTGTAGAGTGAACAGCTGTTTGGAAGAAATGTAACGCCGAGAGGGAAAGAGAAAACCAAGTTTTTTAGATGCAGAGGAAACAATATTTGTAATGTGCTTGTGCCAAGAGAGATTAGAAGTCAGGGTAATCCCCAAAAGAGATATCATTTTGCCTAGAAATCAGTGTCACCAAAGATAAGCATAGGAGCAGAAGAATCCTTTTTGCGAGATATAAGACAAGGCAGTTTTAGAAGGATTGAAATCAACTAAGTTGTCTTTGCTCCACTGGAGAATTACCTGGAGATCGGCATTTAAGGAATTGGTAGCAGATTTTCGAAAAGTTGAAGCTGATTGAGCAGGGCAAGGTTTCTAAAAATGGAAAGTGGAATGCAATGTGCTATCATCGGCAAAACAATGGATAGGATTTCCAGTCAATGGAAGAAGGTCATTAATATACAAGAGGAAAAGAGTGGGGGAAAGAACTGAACCTTGGGGCCACCGGCATTAGTGGAGAAGTTAGAAGACAGAGAGCCATCTACCATCACCCTCAGTGAGTGATCAGAGAGAAAACTAGATAACCAATTACAAATACCAGTTGGAAAACCATAAGATGAAAGCTTGTGTAGAAGACATTTATGCCAACACGATCAAAAGCCTTTGAGATGTCAAGAGCAACTGCTTGTACTTCAATGAACTTTTCCATTGAATTAGTCCATAAATGGGTAACATAAGCTAGAATATCACCAGTGGATTGACACTGACGAAATCCATACTGGTGATCGTTGATCAGACGGAAGGTTTCTAGGTAGTTTAAGAGTTCGCAATTAATTGATTTCTCCATTACTTTAGGAAGAGTAGAAGTAATTGTAATCGGACGATATTGGATGGGAGGGATTTGTCACCCTTTTTAGGAACTGGCTAGATATGAGAATTTCCAAGCAGAAGAAAAAACACCTTTGATATAAGAAAGTGAAAAAAGGCGGCAAAGAACAGGAGTAAGTTCCGACGCACAGGTTTTGAGAACAAGTGGAGAAATACCATTGGGACCTGGAGCTTTCTTAGCTTCAAGATTCGTCAAAATCCTTCTGACAATCTTTTGACAGAAGACCACAGGAGGCATTGAATGGAGTGTGTTGGGAATGGTGGGAGGTGTTTTACCAAGATCATTAATACACAAGTTGGAAGAAAAATGGGATGCTTGCTTGGCTGAAGTGACAACAGAACCATCTGGTTTGGACAAAGGTGGGAGCAGAATGGGCAAAAGTTGCGGCCAATAGCTTTGGCAAGAGACCAGATGCTCGGCTGCAATTAGGGCAAGAAGAAAGTGTTCTACTCGCCTGTTCAAACTCTAGTTTGAACTGATTGCTTTACAATTGTTGCAGGCTTTGGTGTAGGCAGAAAATGACACTGAAGAATTAGGAACAAGCCAATGACGATACGTAACGTTCTTCTCTTCAACAGCTTTAGCACATTTATTGGAAAACCAAAGTTTAGATAAAGGACGAGATTTTAAAGTGGAGTGTGGGATAAAGGATTCCATTCCTGCAAGAATAATTTCACTGACACGATCTGAGAAAATGTTGACATCAGAAGTTTTGAAACAGTAATCTGACCAAGGAAAAGAAGTCTCGCAGGTCATCCCATTTTGCATTCTTGTAATGCCAAACAATACGAGATTGGGAATAGCCATGAGATAAAGGCTCCATTGGAGAAGAGACAATCACCAAGTTGTGATCTGACCGTGTACTCACTTCGACCGTGTACTTGACGTAACGTGGCTTCAACAATGCCCCACCGCATACACACTATTTGGACTCCCTCCAGTCACTATCAGGTAGAGTAGAGGTAGCAAGATTATACACTAGCTGATCCGAAAGCCTCCTAAAGAGTTACCAATAGGTTCGGTCCAGTGTACTAACTAGCGGCCGGCCTGTGAACACTGTTTTATAGCTGAACCCTCAAAATGCAAGGAAGATTGGATCTCACCATGTTGTTCATCATAACCTCAAAAGTCATCAATCATACTGCATGATGGAAGAGATGGGGGGGGGGGGCTTGACCGGAACTTAGCTCTGGAGACTAAACATGGGTTCCACCACTTCAAGCCTCCAATAAGCAAAGTGGTGGTATTGCACCGGTTGATGAGAGTCATCTACCACCTAGTACTGCCTGGTAACACAGAGGGGCGGCATTCCTCCATGTGGTGTGGGTGCCACACCTTGACCCCTGCTTACGTTGGTTCACACCTGGGTGGTCACCCACCATGTGCTTGTGCATGGAGGTTATACCCAGGATTACTAACAGTCCCACCATCGGAAGGCGCAAGCAGAGGATTTGGCTGTCACAGACAGTCTGGACTTCGCCGAAATTTGGTCCATTTGACTTGAGTGTCACCTGAATAATAGTTCCATCAGCATTTTAGACTCCCAGGTTGCAAGTACAGCTTGTCTGGCATATCTGAGAGAATGTCGGTGACAACCTCAAGGACCAAATCTAGCATATCTCCAGATATGCTAGGTTAGCAGCCATGTACAGCCACCGTATTCATTAGTTGCCATAAAGCACCTCTTCACAAAACCTACTACATCTAAAAGTTGCCAGTGGAGCACCACCACAGAGTTCATAGGATCCACAAATGATATCCCATGTATAGAACATTTATGGTGCCACTCATTTATGGTGCCACTCAGTAGAACATTTATGGTGCCACTCAGTAGAAACAATTGCAGATCCTCCAATAGGCTCCCACATAGGAATATTACTTTATTAATTTAATCCTTTAGTCTCATTCTTTTGCATGGTAGTAGAATTTACATACAAGTCTTTGTTGCTTTCATCTTTTGGTTTCAGTAATATGTTTGTTATAGTTATTATCAGTTATAATTTGTTATTGTTACTTCCCATCCCCTTATGTAATTGACTCTTTAATAACTTTATAATATCCATCCGCTGAAGAATCGTTCAGAATGCAGAGTGTATTTTGTGGAAGAATGTAAGAACCATTCAAAGCTTAAAATGAAGTTGCAATATATATATATTTTTTTGTTTTGAACAATTTTCCAAATTCTTCATTGAACCTCTTAACATCTTAAAAAAAAGTCACTAACAGGGCACTATTGCATTGTATTGAGCACAATAATTTTGTGACAAAAGGAAAGAAATAGTTTGAAATTGTGAATTTTATAATTCTATTCTTTATTCCCATAGTGTATTGATAACAAGCACAAATACAAGATTTGTTAAGCAAGTGTCGATTATGCTCATTGTTCGTGTTGTGATAACTTACTTCAACGCGTGGCGTGTTTACACACGTTATCCTTACCTCCACTCGATAAGCCGTTTGCTCACGCTTAGTAATCTGTTAATGTCAGCCTATAACAAAGACGTGTTTTGACATCTCAGTGTATTTCAAAATGTTAGAGTACACTGAACATCAAATTTTGCTTTAAAATTAGAAAAACTTCAAGTTGAAATATTTGATCTTAAATAGCTTATGGGGATTCTACAATGAGCCATACAAAAGTTTTTGACTGGTGCCATCATTTAAAAAAGGATAGAAAATGAAGCAAAACAAAGGCCATGTTGCTAGCAGTTTGACTGTGAGGATGTTGTCCACCATGAATTTGCTCCAGAGGGACAAACAATTAATGAAGAGGTCTATATTGAAGTTCGGAGATGTCCTCATGACACAGTTGAAAGAACTGTCATGAAGACCAGAATAGACTACCCTTCACCGTGATAACTTTTACTGACTTTTTTTGACCAAATGCTGAATTGCTCAAGTCCAATAACCCCCTTATTTACCAGATAATGGCTTCATGCAATTTTTTTTTTTTTTTTTTCCGAGACTGAAAAATATTTTGAAAAAACATTGATTTGACAAAATTCAAATGATATTGGGTAATATGACTGGCTCAGTTTTTCAGTGATTTTGTAGTTGGCTTTCCAGAAGTGTGTCCAAGAGCAAGAAATATTTGGGCTAAGTAGCTGGTATCTGGCCTCTAGCCTCAGAAGAATGGAGGGGGATTAAGTCACTCATCCACTAAGTATGTCTATTGTTACTATACTGATTTTTGAAAAGATTTTGTATCTTTAGTAACAGTAGTCTTGTTATCCAGAATTATTTCCTATCTATCTATCTCACCCTAATTATATTTAAATAATGTTGGAAAAGAAGTATTACTTAATAAAAATAAAAAGGAGGGTACAGCACACATCAAAGGCAGCAAAAAGCACATTCCTCTACATGATGCTTGAAACATAGTCATAAATTAAAATGAGGTTTAAAATAATAAAATAATGCCAGCAGTACGGCAAGACAAGAGCGAAAAAACAAAATTAAACCTAAATTCAAATCTAACAGGGAGGGAAGAGAAAGGTAACAAGAATAAAAATATATTGCAACCGATTTTTTTCTATTTTTGTTTTGTTTTGTTTTATTGTGAATGGTTTAAATCTCTGTTTGGTGATATTTCACATAAATTTGGACCTGGTGCCCATCAGAGGGGGCACTGCTAAATTTCTATTTAATTGGCTTTAAATTTTAATGAATTATTATTCGTATAATTAGATTTTCTAAATTAATTTAGAGTTTCCGTTGCAATATATTTTTATTCTTGTTACCTTTCTCTTCCCTCCCTGTTAGATTTGAATTTAGGTTTAATTTTGTTTTTTCGCTCTTGTCTTGCCGTACTGCTGGCATTATTTTATTATTTTAAACCTTATTCTAATTTATGACTATCTCACCCTAGTGTATAGCTTTGCAGAACAAAAGAAATCTAAGACAAAACCAAAATTCTGTGGGAAAATTGTATACTGATAGGTGTGCAGTACATTTTGCACATTAACATAGATTTTTTATGGATTTCTTTTGACCTTTCCAGTTGAAAAAAAAAAAAAAGTCAGATTCAAATTGAAAATTATGCAGGGCATGTATTAAAATTCATGCTGATAAAATTTAATGGATATTTTAATGTTTAAATTTAAGGAGGTGTGTGAACTGAGTAGGTACAGCTCCATCTCCCCACCACCTTAAATGGGGTTAAATGCATATCCATTGAAGTGTATATCCAATGCATTGTATATCCAATATATCCAGTGTATACCAATGCATATCCAATGAAGTGTATTTTAGCTAATCAGGTGCCAACATCTCAACAGCAGCCAACATGGTTAAGTGCTCCCATTGTGTCGTGTCACGAGTCTACCATGACTGGCTCAACAGCAGTTGAACAACCAGCCAAAAGTCACACATGGGACACCCATATGGGGTTGATACTCATGGTGAGTGTCATGTCTTGTCTCATAATGCAGCAGCTAATCACCCAGATGTACCTAATCTACCTAACCACCCCATACAACTTAGGAATAGTGAGCCCAATATCCACATGGACTACACATTGGACATTAGCTTGTGTGGGCCATATGGCAGTCGATGGCTCTCATGGGTACCCATGCTCGCTATGAGACAAGAAACTGTACCTTGCTTGGGTACATCAGAACCAACACTGGACAAATGACAAGTGGAAATCTGTCACCTGGTTTGATGAATTCCCTTTCTGACTTGTCATGCCGATGAGCATATCTGCATTTGGAAAAAGCAACATAAGACCATGGCACCTGAGTGCACTGTTGGTTTTCGGCTGGTTGGAGATGGTAGTGTTATGGTTTTTGTGGCATGCTCTAGGTCCTCTGTTCACCATTAATCAGTGGATCAGTGTGAATGTTTGTATTTCTGTCTTTGCTGACTGAAGTCAGTGTATTCAGACAATTGTGATGTCTATCATCAAGACAATGTGTCATGCCACAAGGCCCAACAGTTTGTTAACTGGTTTCAGGAACGTGACAATGAATTTTCTGTCTTCTCATGCCCAGCTCACCCAATCTCAACCCAATTGAGTATATTTGGGACCTACTGGAAAAGGACATTCAATGCTATGACCATCCATCTTATGATGCGTGGGCTTTACTGGACACATTGTGCAACCTATAGGTTGTACTGCCACAAGACACTCTTCTCTACCTTGTGAAGTCCATGTCATGATGTGTTGGGTATTATGGGCAAATGGTGGCACTGTGAGGTAATAGGTAGGTGTTGCTAATGCAGAGCCTAGTGTGTGTGTACACACACCAAATAATAACAGATAATATTTACATTGAATGCTCTTTATGTATTTATTTTCACTTTCTCTGCTTTTTTTAAATTAAAAAAAAGTATTAATTTTTAATTAATTTTTTAGCATTTGGTTCGTGAACATGAACTAAAGTGTCAGTATTCATCCAATACTCATCCATATCTTCTTCTACAACCAGTCAAGGAGGAGGAAGTATTTTTGAGTCCAAGGATACTTATACTTCATAATGTACTATCTGACAAAGAAATAAATGTTATAAAATCTTTAGCTCAACCACGGGTAAGATGTTACTTTAATGATGAATCAGTATTTGTTGTTTTAATATATTTCTGTGCACATCTAAATAAATATGTTCAGAAACTATGAAATTATGTTTTTTTTTTTTTTTTTTTTATATGTATGAAAATGATTGAATGTGCATATTTTTAAACATTTATTTCAAAGTTGTGTTGTTGCATGGCAGTGCATTTTTACCAACATTATGAAATTGTTTGAAAACATTACAAAAGCCATTTTGTGCAGCCAACATCTTAAATTGCATATTTTGAGATCTGGTGACCTAAATCGATTCTTTAATGCCCTATTGCATGTTTATAATGAGGTACTATTTATAATCAAAATAAATTGAACTTTATGCATACATGGGCATTATCATCAGTAAAAGTCCTTTCCGCCTTAAATCCAATATTTGCTGTGGCCTTCATTTTTTGACCGCATCATTCAGATGACAAAGGATTTCAGTGTACTGCTCACAGATCAGCTTTCTGCTATGAATGAAAAATAGACAAGCATGTTATTTCAAAAAAAAATTTCCAAATTGTTTTGGCATTTCATGTGCTGCTTATACGCTTGACTGTTTTATTGAATCTGCACCATGCCTCTTTTCTTTAATGTTGCAGGCATTTCAGATGAGGACCTTTAATTTAAATGGAGACAATTTGGTGCTCTGTTCAATTACTGATATTTTACCATTACTATTTGTGGAATCTAAAATGTGACATAGGAGTGGACAAACCTGGGGATGCTTAGCTGAACTAAGTCTTTCTTCTCTTTTTTCTAGAAGAAAGAACTAAATATTTCTTCTTGATTTTTCTAATTGCTCTGGCATTATTTTTGATTCCTCACTTCTTTAGTTGAACAGTTAAGGAATAAAAATTATAAAATCTTTAGCTCAAAAAGAGACACGGGTGCCGGCAGCATGGTGCAAGGTGGGGTAAGTGCACCATCTTTGGATTTCGCAGTAATACACAATTTTTAATATTTTCATTAATTTATTGAAACTAAAACAATACAAATTCTACAAAAAAATATATATATTAATTCAGATGATATTTCAAAACAAGAACAAAATTAAAATAACTTGAAAGCAGAATTACAGCCTGTTAACTTTCGTCATTATAGTTGTGTTCATAAAATCTTCATTGCCATCAATTCTTTTCTTAATTTAACTTGACTTGATTAAGATATTGCATATATTCAAAAATTTGGTGAACAAAAAATTTATTCCCACATGCAACGTCTTGCAAGATGTCCTGCCAGCACCCATGACAACTGGTAAGGTGTTACTTTAATGATAAATCACAACATTTGTTGTTTTAGTATTCTGTGCTCATGTACCCCAGGGGGCTCACATCTAGTGAGTATAGGCTTGGCACACCCAGGGTCCTGAGCTGGATATCATCATTCTTCTCTTTCTTGGTGATTCCCTTCTACTTCTGACTCTTATTCTCTCTCTCTCTCTCTCTCTCTCTCTCTCTCTCTCTCTCTCTCTCACATAAGCCTCAGGCCTCCTAGCACCATATAGCTAATAATAATAATAATATATATAATACATTCAGATTGTATTATGTGTACATTCTCATGGCTGGTAATGAAGGAGATGAGGTCTTCCAGGTCCTAAGTAAATGAAATCCTCTTAGAGGAGAAGGTTGCAGTAAGAGGAAGAGAGGGATAGAAAGTAGAATTAGGATTGCAGCATAGCCATAGTTGGAGAAAAGGCTGGCAGTGTTAAATAGTATTTTCATGTAAATCAGTTTACAGGAAGCAACTGGCAATACCGGCTGAAGTTAGTATCATTAGTATTGAAATGGACATTTTGGTGCAATGCAAACTTTTTTTCTGTAACTGCCAAGAAAAAAAGAAGTCTCAATATTAAAGAATAGTAAATTGTAGGGATATTATCATACTACATTGTAAGCATAATATTATCATCTACTCTATTTCATTGCTTTTAATTAATTAAATATTTTAAATTTAAAACATTACTTTAAAAAAATTAATGAAACAACTAAAAGAAATATGACTATCAATTTTAAGATAAAAGTCTTGCATAAAGAAATAATGTCTATAAAATCACTTTAAAAATGGTATTTATTAAAAATATTATTGTTTCATGCATGAGATTCCATAAGATAAATTGAATAGTATTGTTGTACGCACTCTTCACAACCAGAAAATGCCATGGATCTTTTAGCCTTTATTAGACATCTGGACGGGCCAGGTAACAAGAAGAATGTTCAAGGTTGGGCCGGGTAACATGAATAATGTTAGAGCTTGGTTCAGGTACAAATAATCGTGATGGATTGTTATTTCCAAACGTTTTGGACTATTTCCTACATATATATATATATATTTTTTAAATATTTTGATATGCATTTAAATTCTTAAAGGTTTTTTAAAAAAAATTGTATTAGTTGTCTGTTGACTTTTAATTGGCCAATAAGGCACACTTTGCCAACATTTCCAAAATTCACTGAAATTTGTAATCTTTCGTGGAAGTGACTATACCCAGTGGTGAGCTATATAGTGGGCTTGCATGGGCTCGTGAGAGCCCATTGTTATTTTTTTTGAAAATTTGCGAGCTCATTGTTGAGACAATCATTTTATAAATGAAATCCTGAATGATTGAGTATCCAGAGCCGAAACTACAGTGGGGTGAGCGGGGCCCCATCCCCAGAATTTTAATGGCACAATCGATCAGTTATGTATTTTAAAATTCCTTCATTTTTGATTTAATTACAGTCGGACCTCTGTTTAATCAACTTCTTTATAGTGAATTTTTTTAAAATTCCTCCTGGTAATTACATTTAAAATAGTTTCCATTGAACGAAGAAAATTTCCATATCAAGACAGATTACGAAAGACAACTTTGTATTCATTGTTTCCCACCGCTGATCTTTAGACAATTAGAAAGTGTGAATTAAGGGTGAAAGGGATTACCATTTAACAATGTTAGTGGTGTCCCTAAAACCTATGCAGTCATATACCGAGAAGTCGCACTAGTCAATATGTCAGAGGATTAAGAAGATTCCCGACACGGATAATAGCCTCTGGTCACGAAAAATGCATCATGTCTCTAATCATACTACTATTGAGTGCCCCACACAGACTAGTTTGTTTGTTGTTGTTGTTGTTTGTTATTTGGTTTTTAGGAACATTAGCAACTAGGGCCATATTGCTCCGGGAATATGCGGTGGTCATTCCCTGACCTTTCCGCATCCTCCGTATTTGGTGGTGACGGGCTCAAACCCTGGTCTAATCAAGAAGAGTGTGCTTACGCACTGCTGCTCCTTCCCACATAGCTACAGAGGTGCCAGACACACACAGACTAGTGTGAGCGTGGGCAGCGCCTCTGGCAGATGCCGCGGATGACATCACTTCCATGACCGATCAGATTTACTCGGTATGTATTCCCCCCCCCCCCCAAAGGATGTTTCACATCAAAATGTCGGCAAAAGTGCGAGCCCATTGTTAAAATATTCACAGCTCACCACTGACTATACCGGTCTGTATTTTTGCTCAGTAAAGTAGTCTTTTACCCTTAAACGAGCATAGTTGCAATTTACGTTACATCAAGGGTATATGAGTCATTATGTACCCTGGCAGTGGATTCCTTTTTAGTTGTATGTGTACAGTATACAGTATTTATTAAAAGTGCTATACTGTTAATCCCTAGTTTTACTTTATCCGAGATTTTGGGTTGACCTACTTCCAATTCTAAGAACATTCACTTGTAACACTTTCTAACCGCTTCTTTGCTATATCCAATACTGACCAATAATTTAGAAATGCAGGTAAGGGGAATCCCTACACATCATTCATACAGTGAGAATTGCCAGTGACAGAAGTGAGAGTCAGTTCTAATTTTTTAATTTACATAGAGGTGGACATCAATATTTGTTTTGGAATTATATTAAATATGGTAAATTGAAAATTTATTACATTTTCTTTTTTGTATAATTTATAATTATTATTGTTATATAATTATTAATATTGAATTTTGAATCTGAAAGTTTATTTTTTTATTATTATGAAACTTCCAAGTAATGCTAGCAACTTTATTTATATAAAAGTTTCAATCGGGGCGGGATAAAAATTGGTTCTTTGAAAAAAAAATTCGGGGTTGGGCCGGGCCGTTTAGACTTCATGCTGGACCAGGTAAAAATAAAAAATTTAGGCCCGTGCAGACCTCTTGTCTTTACTCTCCAAGGAATATGTAGAGGAAGTAAAGTAGAGTATTTCCTGAGAATTGTAGTAAAGTTTTGTTTTTTGTTTTTTTTATTATAACTCTTTACACATTTTTTTACAGATGATTGTTTATTAGAAAAACTTTTGAGCATAAATGCAAGTAAGGCTTCCAGAGTTAATGGCATATACCCAGTAGGTTTGAGGGAGACTGCCAGAGAGTGTATTGAACCATTGAGGACATCTTTGGACTCTGGGGAGATTCCTGTGGATTGGAGAAGTGCCACTGTATCACCAATAGATAAAAGCGGTTCTAAGAGTGAAGTTGGTAACTACAGACTTATTAGTCTGACTTCAGTGGTAGGGAAAATCTTAAGTGATTAAGAGTGCAATCCAGGGACATTTAGATAGATATTTCTTTCTGACGGACACACAACATGGTTTCATTAAGGGAAAATCATGTTTAACTAACTTAGTAGGCTATTTTGACATAGTTACTCATGAGCTGGATGTAGGGAACAATTTTGACATAGTTTATTTGGATTTAGCAATGTATTTAATTCAGTCCCTAGTGAGAGGTTACTGTATAAGCTGGAATATGTTGGGATTAGATTACTGGGAAGATTCTAAGATGGACTGCTGAATGGCTGCTGGGCAGAAAGCAGACGGTTGTGATTAATGGATATTCTATGGAATGGGGTCCCCCAAAGATTAATTATTGGACCACTGTTGTTTCTGATTTTCATAAACAATGTCAACGATGCGATAGAAGGCTTGATGTCAAAATTTCCAGATGACATAAAGATTTGTAGAGTAGTTAATGATAAGTGCTAAGTAGTGCTCCTTCAGGATTGATGGTCAGAAAAGTGGCAGCTATGTTTTAAGTATACAGCAAAATGCAAGGTCTTACATTTGGGGAATAGCAGCCCCAAAATAAATTATACACTTGGTGGGTTTGAATTAAAAACAATGGAGGAAGAAATGGTTCTGGGAGTTACAATACAGGTTGGTGCTGTATTGTAAGCTGGCTGCCTGTGAACAACGTAAACAGGCAGCCAGCAAAGCTTATGGTGTCCTATCGATGATTTATCAAACATTATTTGGTAGAGATGGGGCGGGGGGGGGGGTGTCATAATCCCACTGTATAAGGCAGTTGTAAGACCACATTTAGAATACTGTGTTCAAGTATGGGGACCTCATCTGAAAAAAGACATCGAGCTTCTTCATGAAAGGGTCTAAAGATGGGCAACTTGAATGGTGAAATCGGAAAAGGAGTAATCGTACGAGGAAAGACTCTGATTATGTGGGCTACAGAGTTTGGCAGCCAGGAACCTTAGAGATGACCTGATTGAGGTTTATAAGGCTCTGAGATGAGTTACTAAAATGAATGAAGGTGGAATTTTCACTGTTGTAGAGAATTCCAGAACTCGGATGCATAAATTCAAATTACAGGGAAAGAGGTTTAGACTAGATTGAAGGAAGTTTTCATTTGGCAGCAAGACATTGATTGCTGGAACAAGTTGTCCTTGCAGGTAATCAAGGCTGACAGTTTGAATAAATTCAAAGATCAGCTGGACAATTACTTGTGTGAGGAGGGAAGCATATAATTTCCATTTTCTTATTTACTTGTTAGGGGCGCCTCCGTAGCCAGGTGGGAAGGAGCAGCAGTGTGTAGCACACGCTTCTTGATTAGACCGGGGTTCGAGCCCGTCACCACCAAATACGGAGGATGCAGAAAGGTCAAGGAATGACCACCGCATATTCTCAGAGCAATATGGCCTTAGTTTTCTTACAATCAACATTTACTTGTTGGGTTCCTGTACCCCAACCAGAGCAGAAAAAGCCTGGGGCTTCCTTGCACTATATGACGAATACTGTTACTATTACTAACTCCTCATTTGCTAAATTAAAACACATCGACCTTTGGCCCACGTATTATAATTTCCTGTACACACAACATTTATTTGGCATATTCACTCGAAAAAGATCCAAACCACTTAACAGCAAAGTAAAACAGAGACACCACTAAACTTTAGTGGCTACTGTGTGTGTGTGTGTGTGTGTGTGTGTGTGTGTGTGTGTGTGTGTGTGTGTGTGTGTGTGTGTGTAACCACATTTGAACAAAGCTACATTTGCAGCTTTGTGACATATGACATCATCATACAGTGAAGTGAGCGTTGGGGTTTTCTCTATCTAGATTGTGTTGGATTATGTTGATTTGAATTTCATTCTTCTTATGTGTGTCATTTTGTTGATTGTCCTAAAACCTTTATAACTTAATTGCATCTTGTAGCCCTTCCATAGATATGTCACTGGTATATAATTTGCATGTTTTTTCCATATTGTTCCCCTGCCCACACTACACTTTATGGAATTATTATTTTATTGTTATTATTATCTTTGTTTCACATCACTCTTTCACAAATTTAAAATTTTTAAATTTCAGCTTGGCACAATTAGCCAATTTCCACATTCAAGGTAATATAGTTTAATAATGAATACTATATTTCCTGTGACTTTCTGCCTACACCCTGTATATGTATAATATATGTTTCAAATATAAAATGTGTAGCGCAATTTTCTGCAGCATATACTGACCCTTTTTTGTTAAAGGTTTTTCTCGGCATGTACATACATTTACATTGTAGCAAGCAATATTTTTGCTAATTAATTTATTCATAAAGAAATTAACAATAAAAGAAAAGGAAACCAAGGATGATTCTGAAGTGAATGGATAAATGACCATGTGGACATCAAAAAATTAAGGTTCCCTGTATTGTTCCTTAGTAAGAAACAGTCATAGTGGGCAGAACTTAGGAATTCATTAGAATATGATCATATCAATAGGTGGCAGTCAACTGCATGCACAATAGTCCACATGCTGACACAGTTTTAGTTGTGACTACTGAGTTTGTGTGTACTCTAAAATTGTGAGCAGTAATTTGGTTTCCTTGGGAAAAGTACACATCATCAGTGGAAATCCATTGTGTGGCTCCCACATAATCATGTCAAATCACCATGTGGGAAAATGTAAGTGAATGTAAATGCAAGTTTGTAAGTGGGCAGATGAGATTAGTGGATGAAAAAGAAGTGGGCAGCTGTCCATATTATCTAAATATGTCAAAAATAGTGATGCATCAGTGCAGACAGACAGGCATACCTCTTGATGAGTTAGAGCAAAAATTCTTTTCACATAGAACTGTGGACTACTATGCAAAAGTGTCTGGCTTACCAGAAAGCTTGCAGTAGATGGATGTTTCACTGGTTGACCAAGAAAGTATGCATGGTAACATTGCTCTCCAACCTTCAACAATACGTGGACGTGAGAAAGGAATTTTTAGGTCACATTATTATTAGATATGAGATGTAGATGTTTCGTTATTATTCCAAGGCTAAGGTGAAATCTGTGATATAGAAGCAAACTGTTCCCTCTTCCACCATAAGGTTAAGGATGACACCAAGTACAGAAAAGGTGATGAATATAATAATTAATACATTGCCATAACATCAGTGTTCATCCAACTGAAATGCTCTTTGCTGTCAGAAGGAGTGCTGCTGTTGTGTTATGTGCAACATTAGCATTCCTTTTGATATCAGACTAGGTTTCTTTCAGTAAACACTGTATGTACTGCAATGTCCACACAGGTAGCACAGTGGTTATAATCACTATCCTCCCCACGCCGGGTGGAAAAGTCCCAGGTTTGAATCCCATCAATAACCCAAGAAACTTTTATGGGATTTTCATGTGTACCATATTTAACCTCTTAAAACTTGGAGACTTTAGCATTAGCATAGGCATATGATGCAAGAAAGCAAGCTTATGCAGCATCAGCTAAAAAAAAAAAAACCACTTCCACTTCACTCCTCCATTCGTTCGAAATACCTGTCCAGCTGAGCCTTAAATTTATTTAGGCTATCAACTTCCACGACAAGGAATGGAAGTCTGTTCCACCAACCAACTACCCGCTGGCTAAAGGCAAATTTCCGCAAGTCTTTCCTACATCTGTCTTTCCTCAATATGAATTCATGCCCTCTCAGGTATTATTCTGAGCAAGAGGAAGAATCCCATCAGCATTGAGCATGCTCAAATCATTCAAGGCTTTATACACCTCTATCAGATCACCTCGCTGGTGCCTAGTCTCCAGACACTGTAATTTGCAAAATGTAAGCCTTTCTTCGTAAGAGTACCCCTTGTTCCATTCACTTAATCTTGTTGCCCTTCTCTATGCTCGTTCCAGCAGCTCTACATCCTTCTTGAAATGAGGCCTCCAGACCTGTATACAGTACTCAAGGTGTGGCCCGACCATTGCCATATACAAGGGAATAATCGCCTCCTTATCCCTGCTAGAAAAATTCCCGTATATCATTGACAAGACACCATGAGCTACTCTTGCAGCCCATCTGCACTGTTCAGAGGACTTGATATCTGCCTGCACAATTACCCCCAGGTCCTTTTTTCTACCACTGCCAGCTGATACGTTGCTCTGGGGTTGCTGTTTCCCACATGTAGTACTTGACATTTGTCAATGCTGAACTTCATTTGTCACCTCTCAGCCCATGTGCTCAACTTTTCCAGATCCTGTTGCAGCAGCATAGTGTCAGTAGTGTCCTTGACAACCCTGCCAACCTTTGTATCGTCTGCAAACTTGGACATTAAGCTTGATATACCATCATCAATATCATTTATAAATACAGAAAACAATAATGGACCCAACACTGAACCCTGAGGGACTCCACTAATAACATTAGTCCACGATGGGCAGTGTCCATTGAATACCACTCTGTCTTCTCCCCCTCAACCACCCCTTTATCCATAGCAGCAATTTGCCTCCGATGCCACACTGCTCCAATTTGTGCAGCAGTCTTCCATGTACAACAGTATCAAAAGCCTTTCTAAGATCCAAGTATATAATATCAAAGTTATTCCCTGCATCCAGTTCTTTTGTGACTACATCATAATATCCAATCAAATTGGTCAGGCAAGACCTTCCCTTAACAAAACCATGGTGTGTCCAAGATTTAAGTGAAGTCTTGTCTAGATGATCCTGCAATGCTTCTTTAACCAGTGCCTCCATTAATTTTCCTGGAACAGAAGTTAAACTAACACATCTATAATTACTTGTGTCAGCCTTTGATCCTCCTTTGTGAATTGGGGTTACATTTCCACATCTCCAGTCTATGGGTACCTCCCCTGAGTCCAAAGAAGCTCTCATAATTATGGCTAGGGGTTTGCTTACTTCCTTTGCTGCCTCCTTTAATATAACTGAATAGATTCCATCCACCCCGGATGCCTTTTTTATGTTTATCCTCAACAATTTCTCCTCCACTTTCCTCTCAGTTATTACAAAATCATCTAGCTCACTGCCAGTGTTTACTTCACCTATGGCATTTCCCTTCCTGAATAACTTGTCATATGTGAATGTAGATGCAAAATACTCATTTAATTTGTTAGCCACCTGAGCAGGATCCTCAACTGTTGAACCATCAATATCCAGTGGACCAATCTGATTCATCCCTTTCCTTCTTGAGTTTGCATAGGTAAAGAACTCTTTTCTGTTTTTCTTTGCATCCTTTGCCAAAGATTTCTCATCTGCCTTTACCTGCCTAATCTCCTTTGTGACTTGGTTACAGACCAGCTTATATCTATCATAAGCTTCCATGTCACCCATTAATTTATATGTATGCCATGCATTTTTTTCTCTGCCATGTGTCTCATTAGTTCATCTGACATCCATTTAGGCCTAAACCTTGAACAATATTTCTTAGTTGGTATGTAAAGCCATATGTAGCTTCCAAGATAAGTTCTTTGAATGCTCCCCATTTTGAATTTGCTGTTCGTAACATCATCAGTTGGTCCCACTGTATAGAATTTAAATATTGTCTCAGACCATCATTATGTTTGTTGTTTGGTTTTTAGGAGCATTAGCAACTAAGGCCATATTGCTGCGGGATATGCGGTGGTCATTCCCTGACCTTCCCGCATCCTCCGTATTTGGTGGTGACTGGCTCGAACCCCGGTCTAATCAAGAAGCGTGTGCTATTCACTGCTGCTCCTTCTCACATGGCTTCGGAGACGCCTCTCAGACCATCGTAGTCACCTTTACGAAAGCAATAACCCTTCCCTTTACCCCTGATGGTAGTTACCTCTTTGAGTAAATCCCACTTCAGCACACTGTGATCACTGCCACCTAGTGGTTCCTTTATCTGCAGATTCTTAATGCACGAAGAATCACTACAGATAATCAAATCAGGTATATTACTCCCTCTAGTTGCCTCCTGAATATGCTGATGAAGAAAACAATCATCCAATAAATCCACAAAAGCCTTGCTCTTGTGTGAGTAACCAACCCACAAATTCCAGTCAATATCTGGGAAATTAAAATCCCCCATTATAAGACTCTCTGATTTACTGGTCCACTCTATTTCCCTGTACATTTTCTTATTATATTCATCAGAGTCATTAGGCCTATAGCACACTCCTACTCTCAATTTTGATCTCCCAATGCTTATGTCACAAAAAAATGACTCTACACTGCCCTGTCCATTGATGTCGACTGGCTTCACTTCCTTGGATTTTGTGTTTCCTAACTAATAGCATAATCCCTCCCCCCCTCCTGTCTTGTCTATCCTTTCTATACACATTGTATTCCCCAAATTCCAGTTCTGCATTCCTTATATCTCTGTGACACCACGTCTCTGATATCCCAACAATATCTGCCTTTAATGTTTTGAGCAATACCTCAAATTCATCAAATTAATTACCAAACTCCTTGCATTGGTGTACATGCAAGTTTACATGCACCTGTTCTTATTCTTAGCTGCCCTAACACAACCCATGTGATTACTTGTTCCGCAATGACTCCCAGCAGTCTCTGAAATATCCTGTATCTTGTTTTCCAGGCTGCTGCTCATTTCAATAGAAGCAGTGCAAGAATCACTTTCACCTCTGCCAGTGGCTATTGTTAATATATTAATTCTTGTATTCCCCCGAACTAGCAATTTTCCGACCCACCTAACACTGCCTCGACAGCATCAGCAAATATTCTTGCACCCTTTCTGTTTAAGTGTATCCCATCCCTGTAGAAGCAGTCTCTCCTGTTAACAAGTACAGACCAGGCTGAAAAAAATTCTACTTCATGAGCTTTGCACAATCTTTCCAGGGCCGAATTGATCGACAAGGCTCTCATCATATACTCCCTCATATTGTGTCTGGGCAGAATTGCAGACACTTTCAAATTCAAGTTATCACGCAATCACAGAACTCGACCATACAATCACTCTGTTCTATGACCACACCAACTGCAAGGAGACAAGTGGTACCCAAATAATAGATTTTAGCCAAATTTTTGACTCCGTTATAATAGTTAGATAATATAATAAAATGATATATATTAAAAAAAATGTCTAAAGGATGCGAGCACTATTGTTAAATTGCAGTTTGTTAACGGCTGCCCCCTTAACAAAACCATGCTGTGTCCGAGCTATAACTGAAGTCTTGTCTAGATGATCCTGCAGTACTTTTTTAACCAGTGCCTCCATTAATTTTCCCGGAACAGAAATTAAGCTCACAGGTCTATAATTACTTGTGTCTGCCTTTGATCCTCCTTTGTGAATTGGGGTCACATTTGCACATCTCCAGTCTGTGAGTACCTCCCCTGAGTCCAAGGAAGCTCTTATAATTATGGCTAAGGGTTTGCTTACTTCCTTTGCTGCCTCCTTTAATATAACTGGATAGATCCCATCCACCCCAGGTGCCTTTCTTGTGTTTATCTTCAACAATTTCTCCTCCACGTTACTCTCAGTTATTACAAGATTCTCTAGCTTACTGCCAGAGTTGAATACACCTCTGGCATTCCCCTCGCTGAATAACTCGCCTCGTGTTTTTTACCCAACCTCCCACAGTCCAAACTTGACACCAACTAACTTCTGCATTTTCCCACATTCAAAGAGGCATCTGTGAGGGAAATGCTCCCCATTGAATGAAGCTGTCCAGTAGAGCAGCGGTGTCCAACGTTTTCACGGGCCGCACAGAGTGATTTGAGAAAAAAATTGTCACATTTCTATATCTTGTTACTCGTAAAAGGAAGTTTCTATTTTCATGTTACTGTTTTTTCTTTTCAAGCTATATATAAAAAAATACAAATTCCCAGCACTTTCATGTGCAACAAATCTGTTAGTGATTTATTTTTTAGATTTTATTAAAATTATAAAAATATGACTTTTTTTTTTTAAATACTTTACTTTTGTTTCTGTTTGAAATACTTCACTTTTGCATTAAAAAAAATACTTTAGTTTTGCTTTTAAATGCTCATTTTAGAAAAATTTACAACCTGAAAAGGATCACTGCTTTTCAATATTAAGATGAATAAATAAATATAATGATAAACCTAAAATTGAAATATTCAAAAATTTTATTAAGTACAATACACAATAACATTTACTAGACAAAACTTAACATTTAATGAGATGATTGAGACTGGATATTTTTAAATATTTCGTTGCAAATTTGTGACGACAATCTCAATACATAATGATTATGTCCTGATGGTATTTCTTTATGAAGCTCCAGGTCCTGGTGGTATTTCTCCATTTTTTCTCAAAACCTGCGCTCCTGAACTTACTCCTGTTCTATGCCACCTTACCAGTGTCAATCCATAGGTGATATTCTGGCCTATGTTACCAATATATGGAGAAATTCAATGGAAAAGTTTGGTGAAACACAAGCAGTTGCTCTTGACAACTCAAAGGCTTTTGATCATGTTTGGATAAAGATCTTCTAAACAAGCTTTCATCTTATGGTTTGCCAACTGTTCTTTGTAATTGGTTATGCAGTTTTCTCTCTGACCACTCATGGAAGGTGATGGTAGTTGGCTCTGTCTTGTAACTTCACTACTAATGCTAGTGTCCCCCAAGGTTCAGTTCTTTCCCTCTATTCTTTTCCTCTTGTATATTAATGACCTTCTTTCATTGATCGGAAATCCTATCCATAGTTTTGCTTATGATAGCACATTGCATTCCATTCCCAGTTTGAGAAACCTTGCCATGCTCAATCAGCTTCAACTTCTCGAATATCCGCAATCAATTCCTTAAATTCCGATCTCCAGGTAATTCTCCAGTGGCGCAAAGACAACTTAGTTGATTTAAATCCTTCTAAAACTCAGTCCAGTCTTATATCTCGCAAAAAGGATTCTTCTGCTCCTATGCTTATCTTTGGTGGCACTCCAATTTCTAAGCAAGATGATATATCTCTTTTGGGGATTATCCTGAATTCTAATCCTTGGCACAAGCATATCAAAAATATTGTTTCCGCTGCATCTAAAAAACTTAGTTTTCTCTTTCACTTTCAGCGTTACTTTTCTTCCAAACAGCTGTTTACTCTGTACAAATCACAAGTCTACCCTACCATGGAATAGTGTTCCCACATCTGGGGCGGTGCCCCCAAAACCCTTCAGGGCTTCTAGATTCCATTCAGAAGAGGACAGTTAGGTTAATTAATGACTCATCTCTAACAGAGTCTCTCCACTCGCTGTCTCATAGACGTACTGTTTCTGCTGCATGCCTTTTCTACAGATACTTCCATGGGCACTTTTCTTCTGAATTTGCTTCTGTAATTCCTGCTCTCTTTCAAAACAGTCCGAACGCTTGCCACCACCAAGGAACATCCATTTACTGTCCAACTTCAAACTCACAGAACCAACTTTTCATCTTCCTCGTTTATTCATTCAACTGCTGTTTTCTGGAACAACTTTCCTTCATACGTATTTCCTGAAAATTACAGTGCACAGAAGTTCAAGGCAACAAATATCTTCTTTCATCTTCTCAACCTAAAACCCATGCATGGTACTATAGGTTCTAATACCTCTCATGTTTGGGGTTTTCATAAAAAAAAAAAAAAAATGTTCATCTGTTATTCTGTTTCTTTTTAAATATTTATTTGATTTATTTATTTTTTACGAGTGAAAAAAATCTGCTTGCAAACATACCTTGATCCGAACAAAGTAGCCATTTTCTTTTATTAGCAGAAAATCTTCAGATGGGAAAGTCTTGTAGAATTCAAATAGTTTATTTTTGCAGTCTATACACTGCATTTGAATGCAGTATATACTGCATATACTCTATATACTGCATAAAACATTTGAATTATATTTTGACTTGAAGATCAATAATTTCAAGTTGCAATCTGGGATTGTAGTTTTCAGCCATAAATGGGTTCTCAAACAAAAGCTTATGTTTTTTCATGGGATTTTGTATCAGAAAATCAACTTTCAAACTTTTCAAAAAGTAATTGTAATAACAAAAGGAAATGGTTCTTTGGAAAAGCAAATGGGCAGTGGTTGAAAACCACTGCCCTATACACTTCTATTGTATTTTTTTCCTTTAAGGTATTTTTTTCCTTTAAGGTCTATGGTGTTTTTTACACCTAAATTATATAGATAATTATAAATCTTAAAATATTATGCCCTGTTGCATTGAGTCTTACTTAAACAGTATTATATATAATTAATCCTTGAAATCCATTCAGTACATTAATTTTTTTTAAATTAATTTGATCCAGTTAATTCAGTTAATTCCAATTTATTTTTAATGACAAACTTTGGATTTGAATTTATTTTGATGTGGTTTCTTGTAATTTTTATTAGTCAGTCAGTTTTTGTTACTTTTTATTTTATTTATTATTATTTTTTTTCATATCTTTAGTTTCTAAGTTAATTTATTAAACCCCTTTACAACGAGTTGCCATGATATTGCACTACTTCGAATAAGTAACGCTTCACCTAAGGAGAAGACTAATGTTATTTATTCTCAGATAGGTACCACCACCCTGAATAAATAACATTAGTCTTCTCCTTAGGTGAAGCGTTACTTATTCGAAGTAGTGCAATATCATGGCAACTCGTTGTGAAGGTATTCACAATATGAGATATAACCTAAAACGATGCCACCTTAAAAAATTTTCTGTTTATTCAGAAATGGCTGTGTATTATGATGCTAAGCACTTTATATACATAGTCTAAATTTGTTCGCAGCTTGAGGCTCTAGCCCTAAATGCGCATTAGTTTATTAAACCCCATAATTATGGCATAAAAAAATACAAAAAAAAAAAAAACCCTTTTTTTCATACATTGTTATTCCATGCCTATTTTCATCTGATGAAAGGATTCCTTGGTATCCAGAAATACAATTAGTTTAATTAGTTCAGTTATGAAACTAAGGTTTGTAATCTCAGATTTTTTTTTTGAGTTTCAGAATGAATTAATGCTCCAAAAATCAATGAGAAACTGGCACATATTCTTGTATTGTAATGTCTCCATGGAATGCCATCTAAACTAATTAAGAAAAATATATTTTTTTTAGTTTTACATTCTTGTACCATATGTGTGTATATATAATATATATATATGTGTGTTGTTTTTTTGTTTTTTTTTCTTCCTTTATTTGTATATAGTTAAAGAGAGCTACTGTTCAGAATTATAAGTCTGGTGAATTGGAATTTGCTAATTACAGAATCAGTAAAAGGTAAAGGCTTGCTATTATTAAAGACATTGAGATTCATAAACTACATGAAAACAGCTCTGTGTTTTTTTTTTTTTTTTTTTTTTGTTATTAAAATAAAAATAAATACCTGTATCAAGTTATAAATAAACACACACATGTTGAAAAAAAAAATCAGTCAGGATTCTTAAACATGATATATTTAAGAAGAATATAAGAATACAAGTTTTTGATCTGTATACTACAGGAAATAAAGTTTTTCCACATACAGCATAATCAGTACACTAAATTTCTTTCATACTTGCTGACAAATTTTTGAACCCTCTTTTAAAGGCTACAAAATAAATATAAGAAGAATAAGTAGTTTTAAAATTATGCTGTCCCTAAATGAAAGAAATATTTAACCTCTTAAATGAAGAGGCCTTTAAAAATTCCTTTAGGAATTTCTAAATGCCTCTTCAGTCAGGTGAGTAATAACCAATTAAGTCAGATCTCTAGTTGGCAGAAGAAGCAGTATTTTATCATTCACCTTATGTGAATAATAAAATTAATTTATCTTTGTATTTTAACTTTCAAGTTGCATTTCAGTTATGAATAAATGACAGTTAACAGATAAAACTGGTAAGCCTTATGTTTTAGATTTAATTTTTTTAAAAAATTAATTTAGCATTAGCAAAGGCACATGATGCAAGAAAGCAATCTTATATAGCATCAGCCAAAAAGAAAAAAAAAAAAAAAAATACACACCCTTCTCATTTCACCCATCCACTCGCTCCAAATGTTTGTCTAGTTCTGCCTTGAATCTATTTAAGCTATCAACTTCTACAATGACAGATGGAAGTTTGTTCCAGCAATCAACCACCCGTTGGCTAAAGGCAAACTTCTGCACATCTATCCTACAACTGTCTTTCCTCAATTTGAATGTATGCCCTCTCAGGCGATTATTCTGAGCAATAAGAAGAATCCCGTCAGTATTGAGCATGCTCAAACCATTCAAGGCCTTATACACCTCAATTAGATCACCTCACAGATGCCTAGTCTCCAGACACTGTAATTTGCAAAACTTAAGCCTTTCTTCGTAAGAGCAACCCTTTGTTCCATTGACTAATCTTGTTGCCCTACTCTGTACTCCTTCCAACAGGTTACATCCTTCTTAAAATGAGGACTCCAGACCTGTATACAGTACTCAAGTTTGGAGTTGCCTGACCATTGCCTTATACAGGGGGATAATCACCTCCTTATCCCTGCTAGAAAAATTCCTGTATATCATTGACAAGACACCATGAGCTACTCTTGCAGACTGTCTGCACTGCTCAGAAAACTTCATATCTTCCTACACAATTACCCCCAGGTCCTTTTCACTCCCTACCACTGTCAGTGTGGTACCACTCTGGGGTTACTGCTTCCCATATGCAGTACTTTACATTTGTCAATGTTAAACTTCAGTTGCTACCTCTCAGCCCACCTGCTGAACGCTTCTAGATCCTGTTACAGCAGCATACTGTTATCAGTGTCATTAACAACCCTGCCAACCTTCGTATCGTTTGCAAACTTGAACATTAAGCCTGATATACCATCATCAATATCATTAATCAATACAGAAAACAACAATGGACCTAACACTGAACCCTGGAGAACTCCACTAATAACATTAGTCCACGAAGAGCAATGTCTATTAATTACCACTCTGTCTTCTCCCACTCAACCATCCCTTTATTCATAGCAACAATTTGCTTCCAGTGCCACACTGCTCCAATTTGTGCAGCAGTCTTCCATGTACAACAGTATCAAAAGCCTTTCTAAGATCCAAATATATGATATCAAAATTATACTTTGCATCCAGTTCCTTTTTGACCACATCATTGTATCCAATAAAATTGGTCAGACAAGATGAACAGAATTAAACTAACAGGTCTATAATTACTTGTGTCGCCCTTTGTGGATTGGGGGTCACATTTGCACATCTGCAGTCCATGGGTACCTCCCCTGAGTCCAAGGAAGCTTTCATAATTATGGCTAAAGATTTGCTTACTTCCTTTGCTGCCTCTCTTAATATAACTGGATAGATTCCATCCACCCCAGGTGCCTTTCTTATCTTTATCTTCAACAATTTCTCCTCAACTATCCTCAGTTATTACAAGATTATCTAGCTTACTGCCAGAGTTTAATACCCCTCTGGCATTCCCCTCCCTGAATAACTCCTCATGTGTGAATGTAGATGCAAAATACTCATTTAGTTTCTTAGACACCTGATTTGGATCATCAACAGTTGATCCATCGATATCAAGTGGATCAATCTGATTCATCCCCTTCCTTCTAGAGTTTACATAAGTAAAGAACTCTTTGCTGTTTTTCTTTTTGCCAAAGATTTCTCGTAATCTGCATTTGCCTGCCTAACCTCCTTTGTGCCTTGGTTACAAACCAGCTTATATCTATCATTATATCTATCATGGGTTTATGTGTATCCCATACATTTTTCTTCTCTGCCACAAGTCTAATTAGTTCATCTGATATCCATTTATGCCTAAATCTTGAAAAATATTTCTTAGTTGGTATGTAAAGTCTAGTAGCTTCCAAGTTTAATTCTTTGAATCCTTCACATTTTGAATTTGCTGTTGATAACATCATCAGTTGATCCCACAATATTGAATTTAAATACTGCCTCAGCCCACTGTATCACCTTTATGAAAGCAAAACCCCTTCCCTTTACCCCTAATGGTAGTTGCCTCTGAGTAAATCCCACTTCAGCACACTGTGATCACTGCCACCTAGTGGTTCCTTTATCTGCAGATTCTTAACGCATAAAGAATCACTACTGATAATCAGATAAAGAGTATTACTCCCTCTAGTTGACTCCCGAACATGCTGCTGTAGAAAACAATCATCCAATAAATCCACAGAAGTCTTGCTAAGTGTGTGAGTAACCAACGCACAAATTCCAGTCAATATGTGGGAAATTAAAATCCCCTACTATAAGACACTCTGATTTTCTGGCCCACTCTATTTCTCTGTACAGCAGTTTATTATACTTATCAGAGTCATTAGGTCTATAACACACTCCTACTCTAAATTTTGCTTTCCTAGTGCTTATGTCACACCAACTGACTCGACACTGCTGTGTCCATCCATTTTGACTGGCTGTACTTTCTTGGATTTTATACCTTTCTTAACTAATAGCATAACCCCTCCTCCCTTCCTATCCTTTATACCCTTCTTGTACACACTGTACTCCCCAAATTCCAGTTCTGCATTCCTTATATCTGTGTAACATCACATCTCTGATATCCCAACAATATTTGCCTTTGAAGTTTTGACCAACATTTCAAATTCATCAAATTTATTTACTGAACTCCTAGCATTGGTGTACACACAAGTATACATGCACCTGTTTCTATTCTTAACTACCCTAATACAGCCCATCTATTTACCTGTTCTACAATGACTCCCAGCAGTATCTGGAATCCCCTGCACCTTGTTTTCCAGGCTGCTGCTCATTTCAATAGAAGCAGTGCCAGAATCACTTTCACCTCTGCCATTGGCTACTGTTAATATATTAGTCCATGTATCCCCCCCAAATGTAGCAGTTTTCCGGCCCACCTAACTCTGCTTCAATAGCATCATCAAATATTCTTGCACCCTTTCTATTTAAGTGTATCCTATCCCTGTAAAAGCGATCTCTCCTGTTAACAAGCACAGACGAGACTGAGAAAAATTCTACTGCTTGAGCCTTGCACAATCTCTCCATGGCCGAATTGATCGACAAGGCTCTCCTTATATACTCCCTCCTGTCATGCCTGGGCAGAATTGCAGACACTTTCAAATTCAACCCTAATTCGCGGCTTTTTTTCAACAGTGACCTGTACTTGTTAAGTAATTCTGAGTCTCTTACTCTTAATATCAAATTTAGTATCAAATTTGAACCAGTTAATTCTAATTTATTCTTAGTGACAAAGCTTCGGATTTAAATTTATTGTGATATGATTCATTGTAATTTTTTTTAGTCAGTCTTCCTTTCTCCACTGATAAAAATGAGAAGGAAGCAACTTTTTTTTTTTCTGACATCAGTAAACACTAGGATTTATGATTATGATAAATTATAATGATCCTACCTTTATTCAGATTGGACTGAATCAAATTTCTGTTGATTCTGTGTGCTTTATTTATATATGCAGACTTAATTACTTTCTTTGTATCAGTTAACAAGGATCTTCAGTAAACTACCATCTTTTTTTAATGCACACAAAATCAAAATGTTTGTCACAACGTAATATATAAAGTTCATAACTACCAAGGATTATAACACCATGTATACGTTGAAATCCTTATAGGCCTTTTTTAACTGTGTGGTCAGGAGTGGTAGTGCAATAGCACACACTCTTTGAGTAGAATGGGATTCATGTCCCTGACTGCTAAATATGGTCGATCTGCCAACCTGCCCTGGACCAGCATGGCAGATTATGGTCCATTCCTTCAGCGTGACTTGTTGAGGAGGCATCCATCCTGCAGTGGATTGACAATGGCTGCATTGTCTATCTTATTTTTATTTTATTTATATATGAATTCCTAATATATATATTGATTTCTCTTAGCTGTTCCTAGTCAATAAGTAATATAAAATATTGTAATGTATATACACATGCAAATATTGTAGCGATCTCTGTACAGTGCAGATGTAGTCACTGCCCATTTGAAAATGTAGTTATGAATTATTTTGAAATATTGCTATACACAGAGGAAAATAATTCTACATTAAGATTAAGTTATATCTAAAATTATACATTGTACATATTTTAAAGATTACTGCTAACTACCGCAAATGACAAATGATACCAGCAAAACACAATTAAAATAAATTAACAGGATTAATTAACTAATTTTTTATAATATATTATAATTACAATAACTGTATAGCTATTCTCAATTGTGATAAAAATTAATCTGTTATCAGTTGCTAATACCATTACAGAAACTGAACATTACGCAATCTAAATAAATACATAATTTCACCAGTTAGTAATGAAGATATAATTGATTTACTGTTTTTTTTTTTTTTTTTTAATTGTGATAAGTAAGGACACGAATCTATCCCTATTAACTAGGCCAAAAAAGGATTAATCAAACGTTATATTTATATACATTACAATAGAGTATATAGACATAAAAGGATACATTAAACCAAACTAATTACTGCCTTTACACATTGATAGGCACTCAACAGGGACCAACACCTTTCGATGCATAAATAAAAAGTAATTAGTTGAATCATCACTGTCTGTTTCTTAGAAAGTCGTATTTCATAGGAAGTTTCATAGTCAAATCCCAGTCCATAGATAATGCCACATAACTAATCAGATATTATAAGCTACCATCTCTGCAGTACAGAAAATCTGTGCTGGGAAAATGCAAATACAGTAATCTTGGTGGAATCAGGATTGTACACACTATAACCAGAAAAAAAATAGAGCTTGTGAATTTGTTTCACAAATTTTAATAAACTTTAAAAATTAAAAGCCAAGTTCTGCCAAATAAGGAAAAAAGCAAAAAAAAAAAAAAAACCTGGATTAGCTTTTACTTAAGGATAAACAAGGACACAGACACTATACTCATCTGGAGGGAAATGGAAACACTACACTTAATGCCAAATATGTGCAGTCCCCAGCTTCGGTACTAAACAGAAAGGAAGGAGTTGTCCTCTCCAAGAGAAATAGCAAATGCCTTAGCTGAATCATTTGCCACTATATTGACAGCATCCACCTAATCTTTAGGCAGTATCAGTCCAGTCTTTCAGCAAATTAAAAAATCTGCAGAACACATAAGACCAATTTTTCTAAAATAGCTTCGCACTCATATAACCAGCCATTCGCTAACAGAACTTTTAAGGTCTCGCAATAAAGTATCTAGTAGTGCTGCTGGTCTAGATGGGATCTACTATGTAATGTTAAAACAACTAAACAACAGAGCAAAGAGAATATTGTTAAAATATTACAATCCAATATTTTTAGAAAATATTTACACAAACTCCTGGTGTCACTTAGTTGTCCTAGCCATCCCGAAACCAGGAAAGGATTATACATTTCCACATAACTATGGCCAGTTTCTCTGACTAGCTGTTTAGGCAGAGTCCTGGAAAAAATGGTTCACCGGCATCTGATGTGGTTCCTGGAAACTAACAACTTGTTAAACAGTAACCAGTACGGGTTTCGAAAGAATCAGTCCATGTTTGATGTGATGATAAAAGCAGAAACAAACATCAAGAATGCCTTCATAAAGGGGTCATCATCTGGTCATGATTAATCTCGATATCAAGAAAGCCTGTGACATGGTGTACTTCAAGATCTTCATTCTTTCAGCTTGAGAGGTCAGTTACCCCAATTTACTCAAAACTTCTTATGCCGCAGAACATTTCAGGTTAGATTCATGAACAATTTATCCAAATCATTTGAACAACAGGAGGGTGTACTGTTTGCTAATGACCTCATTATCCCCTATCAATCCAAAACTGTGAATACCATTGAAAGGCAACTTCAAATTTCCATTGCTAAAATAGAGCTGTCTCCACAATGTCCTGGGGTGCTGATAGAAGCTCCCTCCTACATCTCTGTAGAACCTTAATAAGATCATGCTTGGATTATGGATCGCCTGTGTATGACTCCTCTAGGAAATCTTCTCTATTATGTCTGAACTCCATCCAGTGTAGTGTCCTTAGAATTGAGGTAAATGAACCCCCTCTATATCTCAGGAGAAAATCCTCATTGTGTTACTATGCAGCAAAGATTAAAAGTTATCCAATCCCACCTCAGCTGGCAGTATCTGTTTGACCCTCAATATGCCATGCTAAACCATAATAAACCTAATGAAAATTAGGTTTATTATGATAGAGCTGATGCTCATTTGGGACATTAACTTCCAGAATATCTTCCAATACGTTGCTACTCCTGAACTTCTCTGGACTTAATTCTCACCTCTTTGAACAATTTCTTTATGAGCTGGGGAAACCTTCCCTAGCAAACACCAACTTTCAGCAGCTACATAAAAGCATATTCCTTGGAAAACTCAGGGAAAGTACATATCTCTGCTGATGGCTCTAAAACAGATTCAGCTGTATATGCTGCAGCAGATTCTTCCACTTTCTTAGTATCTGACTACTGAATGCAGTGTCTATACTGCAGAATTGTTCACAATAAAACTAGCCCTATATAACATAAACAACCACCATATTAAGCAATCGGATATATACAGACTTCTTAAATGCAATCGCTGCAATTCAATCTACTTTTTTGTCCTCTCATCCCATCCTTAGAGATTCGATCTAAATTATGTCACTATGAAACAGCCAACCAGAAGGTTACCTTCTGCTGGATCCCTGGTCATGTCAGCATTCCGGGTAATGAACATGCATGCAGATGATGCTGCTGCTAAACATCCATATACTGGATCTTCCTGTCAACTGAAAGTGCCCTACACTGACTGCAAATCCATTATTAAAATAACATAGGAAACAATGGAAAACTCTGGCAAATTCAAATTAATAACAAACTGTTACAGGAAAAGAAAAAGAGCCACCACTGTGGGCATCTAGTTTCAGGAGAAGCAGGCAAGAAGTGATTCTGACAGGACTCCGCATCGGCCATTCCCATCCTGCTCATCTGTATTTGCTTATGGGAGAGAATCCTCCTCACACTTTCTCACAGCTAACAATAAAGTATATTCTCATTGAATGTCCACGAAATTCAACTATCCAAAAATCAGAGTTCCTCCCTATCAATCCCCCTATCGAACTTGCAGGAAAACCCTTAACTATTTGAAATGCATAAATTTGTATAATTGTCTCTGATCATAATGTGTAGAATTAGCGATAAGTAAATCACAAACAATATAGCACAATATAGCCCAAGAGACCATAGTGCCAAAAAAAACCCCAAATACAACAACAATCTTGTTATTCTATTTAACATATATATATATACTTGTTTATAATTAAATTAAATCTGCAGCCATTGTCAATCCACTGCTGGATAAAGGCTTCCTTGGCAAGTCATGTTTAAGGAAATGAACCATAATCTGCCATGCTGATCCAGTGCAGGTTGGCAGATCAACCATGTATAGCAGTCAGTCGCTTTGAATATCGGTGTACTCAAAGAGCGTGTGCTATTGCACTCCCGCTCCTAACCACTCAGCTACAGAGACCATAGTTAGCATTAGTAGAGGCATGTGATGCAAGAAAGCAAGCTTATGCAGCATCAGCCAAAAAAAACTTCGTTAGACGAAGAATTATTTTTAAATTTTAACATTGAGATCAGCCCTGATTAATGCCATCTAAGTGAAAGATTATGCAATACATCGGTCTGTATTGATATGATAGAATATGGTAGAGTAAAAATTTTATCGGATTGGCAATGAGGTAGCAGGTTGAGTGAGATTAGATGCAGTCTGTGAAAGACCTGTGCGTCAAAAACGCCCAAGTAACGTGCAAAGGCCCAACACCATGTATACATTGTGTTGGGCCTTTGCCGTTTTTGCCAGGGTGCGCCGGCACCGTGGCAAAAACATAAAGTACAATATGTAATATAAAGTGAGAGTAAAACAAGATGAGATAAAACTTAAAGCAAAAAGGCAAAAAAAAGGTAGTAGTGGTAGTAACATAAATTGAAATATGATAGAGCAAAAATATAAAATAATAAGGCAAAATTATAAGTTATAAAATGTGTTAATTATGGGTTAGTAGATATCTACTAACCCATAATTAACATATTTTATAACTTTGGCAACAAAATTGGCAAGCTTTATTTTATTGATTATTCAGTTTTCATTTTTCCACTGCAAAAACTGAGCTTTACCAAATTTCACACCAAATGCTGTTTCACAAAGCGACTGTAATAATGAGCTTATGAAGTCCCTGCCACTAAACTCTGAGGCTCTGCATATCAGTATGAATGATTGAGCTACTGACAGATGCTTCTGTAAATCCTTGGACCTATCCCATGATGTTTTCCGCTTCAAACCCATATTCATTATGAACTACTCTCTTCATAATTTAAGACTGTTCCTTGATTTTATAAAGCTAGCCAAATTGCCGGTGTAGTATCCAATCATCATCCCACAATTGAAAGTCTGTACATTCCAACCTACAACCCATACAAGCTTCTAACACAATGCAGCTGCATAGGCAGACCCAAGAGATTTATATTGGTGCCTGAGCTAATAGTCATGTGTGGGGATCTATGCAGTATTCTTGGAAGGGTCTCTGAATACTTTTGATCACTTGATGTGTGCTTGTTTTCTTCAGTGACAAAAGAAAATGTGTGTTATTGGTAAAAATTTTAATTATACATATTAAGTACATCATGTATATATGAGATAATCTTATAAAGAGGAACCAAAGCATCATGAAAATGGAACACAGAAATATGTATAATTTTTAAATAATTTCAATGCATTTGTTGAAATATAACTTACAACCCTTACTATTTTGAGTTGTGCAGGAAACACAGCCTAGAGGTTAAAGGTACATATAATCAATGTTTTGTATATAAGCATAAATTTTTCTTGCATACTCTATTAGCTGATTGCTTAGATTCAGTATGTTGTTGTATTGTAACAGCAACTTTCACAGGTTAATTCTTAATGCAGTGCATTAACATCTAAAATCTATAGCACCTTGGCATTTAATTTCTGTAGATATAATGCACATGCTCTATTGTGCCATGTGTATTATGTTTATAGAAGTTTCTGTTCATGTGCTGAAAAACCCAGAATAACTGGAGTGTTTCTGTCTGGGATAAAAACTACTTCTTTTTCCAGATGTTAGCTAACAGATTGAAGTATCCTTTAAGAAATCTTCCAATCTCTGATGAGATTTGAATGAGACCTCTCCAAATGATCAAACCATTATACTATAATGGAGGATTCTTCACAGGTAAAAGTATGTTCTTGATAATCAAGTCCACAATATGTTTTCTTTTAGACTTCTTTTGCCTTGCAAAACTTAAGGCAAGGCTAGGAGTCAATGTGAATGGAGAGTACCTAAACCATATGCAATTTGCAGTTGACATTGTGGTCATAAGCCACGATCCCAAAGAATTAGAGGAAAACCTTAATCAGTTATACAGAGTTAGTAAGGATTTTGGACCTAGGATTTTGAACGAGTATGCCACAGAAAGGGATATAATGATTGAAGGAGCAGTAATTGAAAAGGTGGAGTCATATACTTATCTGGGACAAGTTATTAGCTCTAATAATGATAAATGGCTGGAAGTGAAGAGAAGAATAAATTTTGGATGGATAGAATTCAAGAAATATAGTTACATACTGAGGGGCAAATCCCAATTTATCTGAAACATAAGATAATGAACCAGTGTATACTCCCCACCATGACTTATGGAAGTGAAACTTGGGCACTCACCAAAAGAATGGAGGAGAAGCTGAGAACTATACAGCGAAGAATGGAATGAATTATATTGGGAATAAGACTTTTAGATAAGAAGAGAAACACATGGATTAGGCAGAAAACTCAAGTAAAGGACATTCTTATCAAAACTAAATAACTAAAATGGTCTTGGGCAGGACACATAGCTCGAAGACATGATGACAGATGGACTAAGAAAATAACAGAATTTTACCCAAGAGGAGCCAGAAGAAAACCTGGAAGACAACAATGGAGATGGACATATGAAATTCATGAGTTTGTGGGTAGTAAATGGATAGCCATTGCACAAAACAGAAGGAACTGGAAAGTTGCTGGAGAGGTCTTCATCTTCGTGGATTGAAAATGGTTGATGGTGATGATGAGGTCACTAAAGCAGTTTTATATTTTATTTTTGCAGTATAAAAAAAACAAAATATTTAATATTAAGAAAAATTGTTATAATTTATAATATAAAATATTTAAAACTAGGTATAAAGAATAAATTGTATGCAACACACTATCCTTCATAACTTTAGCTATTTTTAACAAAATTTTAACAATCAGCAAATTCTTAAAATCAGTAAAATACATCAAATAAAAAAAAAATTATTTTTAAAATTTAAAAAAAATTATAACATCTACCATGCTCTTACCTGCCATATACAGCGGAACTTCTCTATTATGAAAATTTTTTTGCAAAACATTGCACCTTGAAATGAAATTGCATGTAAAATGAACCCCATATAGCGAAGTGTAAGTCTATAACAAATTTTAAAAAAATTAGCATTCACCTTAATGCAAACCAGCAGTAACTGCCAGCCTATCAAAGCAAAGGGTGGAAGGAGCTACACTTGCTGATCAACCCATCACACCATTCCTCTGCAACAATTAAACGGAGGGAGAATATGCTAAAGAGTAACTGAGTTTTCTAATAAATTTCAGGTAAATGCAGCCAAACCTTGCAATAAGTAGGGCAGATTTGTAAATTGATGTTTAGTTTCATTTGCTCATTTCAAGTAATTTTTACCATCATGAAAACATGTCGAAGAGAAAATGTTTAAGTGTAAATGTTAAAGTCAAGATTCTTCATAAAATTGATCAGTATTTTAAGAAAAAAGATATTGCCAAGAAATTTACCATACCTGCAATAAATAGCTACAAGAACCTACAATAATTAAAAAATCAAGAATCAATTTCAAATGCAACTGAAGGAGAACCAGATAAGAAGCAAAATAAGTTTTATGTATATAAAGATGTTTATACAGCTGTTCCAAAATGAGTGAAATGATACCTGAAAAGAATATGCCAATATCAGGTTTGTCCAATTATTAAGCAACAAACTCTGAAATTTGTGCAATCTCTTGGGCATACAGAATTTATCACTGGGTGGTTAGATAAATTTAAGCATCACCACAGGATTGTGAAAAAGGTTATTCACGGAGAAAGTGTCAATGTAAGTGAAGAAGGTTGCAACAGTTGGAGGAACAACATCTCATAGAAAATTTTGGAAGAATAAGAACCTAAGGACATTTTTAATGTTGATAAAATGGGCTTATTCTTTAAATGTTTGCCTAATAGAACACTTGCTTTTAAGAATAAATGTTTTGGTGGAAAACAAAGCAATGAAAGAATCAACTGTGCTAGTTGGAGCCAACATGACAGGAAGTAAAAAATTAAGACTTTTAGTCATCGGAAAATCAAAAAAACCCAAAATGTTTTAGAGGCACAAAAACATTGGGAGTTGACTATACCTTTAATAAAAAAGCATGAATGACAAGTGATATTTTTGAAGAATGGATATTAAACCAGACAAGCATATGACTAAAGAAAAAAGAAAAGTAATGTTGATTATCGATAACTGTCGGGCACATCTTGCCAGTGTTTCTGCCAAACTCAAAAGTATGAAGTTGTTGTTTTTACCAACAGTCATAATGTCAAAACAAGCCAATGGACCAAGGCATTATTAAAAATTTTAAATTAAATTATTGAAAGAGACTATTAAGGAAAATTATCAATGAGTTACAAGAACATAGAAACCTGGAGGTTACACTAAACCTTCGAGATTGCATCTCTGAGTTGGCAAAAGTTTGGACAAATGATGCGAGTGAGTACACTATTCAAAATTGTTTTTCAAAAGTGGGATTTGCATTGACTACAGAAGTTGAATAGCAATAGGGCGATGAGGCACCTCCATAGCCAGATAGGCAGGAGCAGTAGTACGTAGCACACGCTCCTTGATTAGACCGGGGTTCGAGCCAGTGACCACCAAATATGGAGTATGCAGAAAGATCAGGGAATGACCACCGCATATTCCCGGAGCATATGGCCTTAGTTGCTAATACTCCTAAAAACCAAATAATAACAACAGCAATAGGATGAACAATATGAACTGCCACTTTCACAATTGAAAACATTTTGGACATTATTAAAATAGTGGGAAAACATTGAAAATCACACGACACTGGATGGTTATGTTAATGTAGATCAAGATCTGGTTACAATAGAACATCCAGATGAAGATGAAATATATTGTGTTAGGTTCGACTGTGATAATGAAATCAACAATGATGCTGAAAACGCATCAGAATAACCCATAGAAAAGCCAACTCACAAAGAAATGATTCACCCTTTTGAAACGGTTTGTCTGGGTTTACAATTTTGTGAAATGTTCCTTATAGTGTTTTTAATGGTCTGAATAAATGAGGTTTTTCTTTGAGAATAAGACATTTTTAAATTTTACGAAACAAAAGAAAATTACGAACCTTTTTAATTTGTGAGACATACCCACGATAATTGTGTAAATTTAGACAAGACTTCAGTTATAGCTCAGACACAGCATGGTTTTGTTAAGGGGAAGTCTTGCCTGACCAACTTGATTGGATACTATGATGCAGTCACAAAAGAACTGGATGCAGGGAATAACTTTGATATTATATACTTGGATCTTAGAAAGGCTTTTGATACTGTTGCACATGGAAGACTGCTACACAAATTGGAGCAGTGTGACATTGGAGGCAAATTGCTGCTATGGATAAAGGGGTGGTTGAGGGGGCGAAGACAGAGAGTGGTAATCAATGGACACTGCTCATCGTGGACTAATGTTATTAGTGGAGTCCCTCAGGGCTCAGTGTTGGGTCCACTATTGTTTTCTGTATTTATAAATGATATTGATGATGGTATATCAAGCTTAATGTCCAAGTTTGCAGATGATACAAAGGTTGGCAGGGTTGTCAAGGACACTACTGACACTATGCTGCTGCAACAGGATCTGGAAAGGTTGAGCAGATGGGCTGAGAGGTGGCAAATGAAGTTTAACATTGACAAATGTAAAGTACTACACATGGGAAAAAGCAACCCCAGATCAACGTATCAACTCTGTGGTACTACACTGACAGTGGTAGAGAATGAAAGGGACTTGGGGGTGATTGTGCAGGCAGATATGAAGTTCTCTGAGCAGTGCAGACGGGCTGCAAGAGTAGCTCATGGAGTATTGTCAATGATATACAGGAATTTTTCCAGCAGGGATAAGGAGGTGATTATTCCATTGTATAAGGCAATGGTCAGGCCACACCTAGAGTACTGTATACAGGTCTGGAGGCCTCATTTCAAGAAGGATGTAGAGCTGCTGGAACGAGTACAGAGAAGGGCAACAAGATTAGTGAATGGAACAAAGGGGTGCTCTTACGAAGAAAGGCTTAAGTTTTGCAAATTACAGTGTCTGGAGACTAGGCACCAGCGAGGTGATCTGATAGAGGTGTATAAAGCCTTGAATGGTTTAAGCATGCTCAATGCTGATGGGATTCTTCCTCTAGCTCAGAAAAATCACCTGAGAGGGCATAAATTCAAATTGAGGAAAGACAGATGTAGGATAGACGTGCGGAAATTTGCCTTTAGCCAGCGGGTGGTTGGTTGGTGGAACAGACTGCCATCCCTTGTGGTGGAGGTTGATAGCCTAAATAAGTTTAAGGCTCAGCTGGACAGGTATTTTGAACGAACAGAGGGGTGAAGTGGAAGTGGGTTTTTTTTTTTTTTTTTTTTTTGGCTGATGCTGCATAAGCTTGCTTTCTTGCATCAAATGCCTCTAGTAATGCTAATGCTAATGCTAAACATGTAATTTAAATGTTTTTGAAATAAAATATATTAAAAATAAATGTACATTCATTTTTATTTTCTAATTAAGTAACAATTTTCAATAAAAAAAAAGGTTTTCTGTGTAACAAAATTTCTCCATAATGAATTTTCTCACTGGATTTATTAAATTTGCTATAGGGAGGTTTGACTGTAATTCTTTGCTAATACATTAAAACAAGAACTAAAAGATCCTAAATTGAAAAGTGGTAATATTGTTAATAGGCATTAAAACTAAAAATGCACAAATGTAAAGCAAGTAAATTGAAAATTGAGAAATAACTATACTTGCATTGAACACATTAGGAATTGTACTAGTAGTACTGATACAGGAAATTCTGTACTATTTAAAACACAAAATGTTTGTTAGTAAGCCATATTAATTACCTTAACATGAGCTGATATTTCCTGCTCTCAGAAAAATAGCCAGGTGCATCTTATGTGAAAAGTGGTGGTGAGCTGCTGCATTTTCACAGCTGTAAAATATCATACAATTACATTCCTAAATGAGGAACTCTGATAACTGGATCAGGTGGGGAGAGGTGCTTTACTTAGTCAACTTGTTCACCTGATCTTACCCTCCGCTTTACTTTCATCATTTGAGAATAATATGAAAAGTGAGGTTCATATCCCACCACTTTCTGAAACTGGATATTTTAAAGGAAAACATATGGAAGGCTATTGCGACTTTAAACATATCTCATCAACCACGTTTTAAAAATAAGACACAGAAACTAGAATTTTAAAAAACTGTGTTTACTACTATATTTACAATTAAAATAACTTTACAACTAAAAATGATAAAATATTTAAAAAAAAAAATAAAATAATAAATAAATATATATATATATATATACATCAAATAAAATACATTAAAATATAAGAGCGATAAAATCAACCGTAGCTTTCGAAGGTTCCTGCCTTCTTATTCAGCAGTAGCTTCCTTGTACTGCGGTGCATCTTAAGTACCAGCAGGTTCACGGTCTAAATCATGTGTTTCATCGCCACATGTTCTATTCTCCTGTGTTACTGGGACTGGAAGCGGCTCGGGAGTGCGTCATATGAAATCATTCATCCCTTCTGAGGATCGTAGCCTCAAAGAGGCGATGTATCCACAAACCTTTGTATCTATTGATGTTCTCTGTCAAATTAATCTGCAATCAATCTCAAGCCACTTGCGGTCCCAGAACCTATGCACTCGATCAGTGATGATAGCTTCATCCAGGGAGATCTGATGTTGCTTCTCCCAAAAATGCTCTGCCACGGCAGACTTACTTATCTGCATTCCTTATTGCCTTAGTGTGCTCTCTCAGACATTCTTTGAGACGGCACTTTGTTTCCCCTACATAACATTCCCCACAATCCAGGCATTTAATACTATAAACGACCCCACTAGCATTCTCTTTTTGAATGGGGTCTTTTACTTGTGACACGATTGTGTGCAGATTCCAGGCCGGAAGCTGCACACAACGCGTCTGATAATTTCTTAGTATCCTAGTTATATGCTCAGTTAAGCCCGGATAGTAGGGAATGTATGCAGTGGCTATTGGAGTAAAGGTTTCGCCTCTCCTCTGATTTTCTCCAATATACTTTTGTATAATCCTCTGGGGGTAGCCACACTTTGTAAGATCCGCCGTGACATGTTCATATTCTTCTTTCCTATCCTCGGAGGTACTACAGTGCAATTTTGCCCTGTCTATTAACGCTCTGACCACACTGTTCCTATGATGATTGGTCTGAGCAGAATTATAGTGCGAGTACTGGCCTTTGCACATCGGTTTCCTATAGACTTTAGTTTTTAGTTATTGGTCTAGATGTATCTTTGAGGCTACGATCCTCAGAAAGGATGAACAATTTCATATGATGTGCTCCTGAGCTGCTTCCGGTCCCAGCACACAGGAGAATAGAACATGTGGCGATGAAACACTATAATGTTCACGGTCTATGATTTAGACCGTGAACCTGCTGGTACTTAAGATGCACTGCAGTACAAGGAAACTACTGCTGAAGAAGGCAGGAGCCTTCGAAAGCTATGGTCGGTTTTATCGCTCTTAACCCGGTATTTTAATGTATTTTATTTGATGTATATATATATCTTTTAAATATTTTATGTATTTTATCATTTTTAGTTGTAAAGTTATTTTAATTGTAAATATAGTAGTAAACACAGTTTTTTTTTAAATTCTAGTTTCCATGTCTTATTTTTAATATGTGGTTGGTGAGAAACATTTAAAATCACAATATGAATTTACCCAACCCCAGAGGCCTGTTTGAAGAAAAAGACATATGGAAAGCTATTGAAAAGTTCAGTACCTCAAAAAATTAAGTTAGTTTATCATTCAATTGTAATTTGCAAAATTTTTATGGTATCTTCAGATATTTATCACATTAAATTTTAAAAATTGGTAAGATCATTATAATGTGTGTGTGTGTTAAGAATGTTATATTGCAGAAGGAATGCTTAGTAAATCAGACAGTTCAATAATAAAAATGCAGCATAAAAGATCTTATAAAACAGGAAATGTTAAGTAATAATATTTACACTAGAAATTTTTGAGTTTTTAACATTATTTTATTATTTAATTATTATTTTTTTATTTGGTGATGACTTATTTTTGAAATAATAGTGCTTGGCTTCGCAATGATGACCACCAAGTGATATCAAGGATAAGCCAAAGAATTGCAGATTATACTGGCCTTACAATGAAAACAGCAGAGGAATTACAAGTTGTTAACTATGGTATTGGAGGACATTATGAACCTCACTTTGATTTTGCAAGGGTAATTTTAAAATATTTTTATAATTAAATGTGTACATATTTTTGAGTAAAATTTTGGTCATTAGAAGTTTAATTTAAAAACATGTATATTAGTTATAATCCATTCAGATTTGTTTATTGGGCTAAGGTAAAGAAAGCCTCCACAAGAATGATGAGAAACGTCGGATAACTTATGCGGAAAATTAGTTTCCCGACACCGGACTTTAGCACTGCTCACTCGGTAAACAGACAGTAGGCGTTATTGGTCTGGAGCAGAAATCAAGAAGGATATATTGATTGACAGGTAGGCGTGGAAAATGATGAAATGATTGGTAGTCAGTGTGACAGACAACAAGCTACTGTGTAGTCATTGGTTGGCATTATGATGTGTATTTACCAGTAAAGAGCGGTGCATAATAGTTTTGTAATGAACGGTGAACAGGTAATAGTAGTGATGAATCTTTTAAGGTGCTGATGGACGTTATGATATGTGTGTATCTGCATGAGTGTCTTTAAAAATAAAAGTACAGTAATGAAAAAATTAATATTTTGTTAATAAACAATTTGTGCTAGTCCACCCATGATTCTAAAGAAAAAAGGTTAGGTTCCCCCCTCCATTTCGGGAGGGGTTCAAGCTCCCGTGGGATTCAAGTGGAGGTAACCTGACCTTTTTTCACCATTAGAGCATATTATTGAACAAGAAAATAAAAATAGTCATAAAAAAATTGTGAATGATTCTAAAGAAAAAAGGTTAGGTTACCCCCTCCACTTCGGGAGGGGTTCAAGTTGAGGTAACCTGACCTTTTTTCACCATTACGAAATACTGTAATGGTGAAAAAAGGTTAGGGCATGTGTGATTAGGACAAGTTACCATTAGTGCTGCTAAAGTGATACTAAACCGATGTTATTGTGTTTGTGCACCAATCAGCACATCGTTTTCCACGCCTACCTGTCAATCAATATATCATTCTCGACTTTGCTCCAAACCGATAACACCTAATGTCTGTTTACTGAGTGAGCAGCACTAGAGTGCCGTATCAGGAAACTAATTTTCTGCGTAAGTTATCTGACGTTTCTCGTGCAGGCTTTCTTTACCTTCGCTGGTTATTGTATTGTTAGTATATTTTAAATACATAAACTGCATTTTTTTTTTTTTTTTAAATCACAAGCCAAACTCGACACCTGGAAGAGCTATATATACAATCTGTTCGGCACCAACAGAAAACCGGCAGAAACGCAACAACAAACACAGGAAGACAATCTCCACATATTAACATCTGAAGTGGAACATGCCATCCGAATAACAAAGCCAGGCAAGGCCTGTGGACCTGATCAGATTCATGTGGAACTGCTGAAACAACTAGACTACAGCAACATCCAACAACTAACGAAATGGTTCAATCAAATCTACAGCAACAACGACATTCCATCCGAATGGCTCCAATCCATCTTTGTGGCCCTACCAAAAAAGGCTACCAGCCGGAAATGCGAAGACTTCAGGCTGATCAGTCTAATGAGCCAGGTGCTAAAAGTCTTCCTCAAGGTGATTCAGCAAAGGATAAGATGTAAGTGCGAAAGTGCACTAGGAAACACACAGTTCGGATTCTGCAGGGGACTAGGCACCAGAGAAGCAATTTTCTGTTTACAAATATTGCTACAAAGGTGCTATGAACATCAAAAAGACGTGTATATATGTTTTATTGACTACGAGAAAGCCTTCGATTCAGTAGACCACGACCGCCTAATTGACCGACTGAGAAAACTTGGGCTTGAAAACAATGATATCAACTTTATTACAACTCTCTACTGGAATCAAACAGCCCGGCTTCGCTATGACAACGATCTGACAGACCCAATTCCAATAAAAAAAGGCGTCCGGCAAGGCTGTCCATTATCTCCCATTCTTTTTAATATCTATTCGGAAATGATCTTCGACCAAACACTGGCTGACAAGAACATCGGCATAAAAGTTAACGGACACTACATCAATAACTTAAGATATGCCGATGACACAGCACTAATAGCGGATTCAGAACAAGATTTACAGACCATCTTGAACGAAGTGGACATAGAAAGCCAAGCATGGGGGCTACGAATCAACAAAAAGAAAACAAAGGTGATGAAGGTCAGCAGGACTGCAAGCAAAATCACGATCAAACTAAACAACGAAAAATTAGAGCAAATACACCGCTTCAAGTATCTCTGAGTGCTCATTGATGACCAGCTGAACCATGAGGCCGAAATCAAAAGCAGAATTGAACAAGCCAGGCAGGCATTCACCAAATGGAGAACCCTCCTCACCGACAGAAGCTTGAACATCGTGCTCAAATTACGCACATTGAAATGCTACATCTGGCCAATACTGCTCTACGGTGTAGAAACCTGGACTCTAACATCAGCCACTACAAAAAAGCTCCAGGCCTTCGAAATGTGGCTCTACCGAAGAATGCTGAAAATTCCGTGGACAGCCAAGATAACCAACGCACAGGTCCTGCAGGACATGCACACGGAACGGGACCTGCTCAAAACCATCATCAGCAGGAAATGCAAATACCTAGGTCACATCGCTAGGAACCAACAAAAATATCACCTACTACCACTCATCCTGGAGGGAAAGATCGAAGGCAAGAAACGCCCAGGCAGACCGAAAATGGCATGGCTAGATAACATCAACACCTGGCTTCACATGACAACAGCACAAATTCTACACGCAGCGCTAGACAGAGAACAATATCAAAACGAAGTCGCAAACGCCATTCGGCAGCATTAAAGAAGAAGAAGAAATCACAGGGCATTTTAAGTCTTTAAAAGACTTAAACCAGAGATTTAAGAGAACATTAAGAGAGAGAGATAATTACCTTTATAAAAAGCATTTCATTCTGGAACCTAAAATGGTCATTTCACATGAAAAACTGCTCCTAGTGGTTAGGCTGTCCAGGAAGTAAGAGAATGGAGATGACATTGAGATCATTAAGAACATATTGGTCAATCAGGCCCTCTGATTGACTAGTTAGGGGTGAACTGCTCTCTTATAATATCTCCCTTCTCTTATTTGTCTGGATGTCTTGATCACTGAGAGGAGTTGTGCATGCAATCAAGGAACTGGTACAGGTTCCAGAAAATGATGCTCAATGCATGCATGCAGCCAGAAATAAATCATGTACTTAAGTTGGTTTGTCATAAAGCCATTTTAAATTAAGCCTTTTAATCTAGGGTAGATAAGTATTCTTAGTTGTTTAGAAAAGTTAGATGACATCTTAAAATGTTGAATAGAAGTCCTTTTAGGTACGGATTAATCGTGGATGAGCAAGAGTTCGATATGAAGAAATATAATTTACATATTTTTAAGAAAAATACAATAGTCGGTCCTCGTGTAGCACAATAGTTGTGTTCCTAGAAACCCTCGGGCAATGCAAAATCGTGCAATATAAACACCGTAAATGCAGAGACACACTATAAACACCTCACTAGCTCACATTTTACTAAAGCACATTTCTGGGGGTTACTACCATAAAACAATAAAAACAATTTCCAGTTGCGTTCCTGCTAGTGGAATCTGTTATAAACTGGTAGTAAACTCGATCTAATTTCATTTGCGAATATATCGATAGCTGGAATTGTGTGGGTTTTTACATTATTATGGTTAAATGTGTTTCCCCTTCACTGATATAAAAAACAGTTTTCAGAACATTTTCAGAATCTTCTCTTCATTCCTATCGTTTTGCATTCAGTTGGGGTGATTCCGCGTTCAACTGCCATTTCTTGTAAACACAAAGGTGAATCGTGTATAAGCGAATTCGGTTCATGTTATATACGTTATCGTTCCCCTATTTATAAATCATGTTATACGAGGACTGACTCTACTTAGTTATCCCAGGGGCTCACATCTGATGAGTATATGGGCTTGGCAAACCCAGTGTCCTTTAGCTGGATATCATCTTTCTTGCTTTCCTGGTGATTTCCTTCTATTTCTGATACACACACACACACACTCTCACTCTCTCTCTCTCTCTCTCTCTGGCATCTCTGCAGCCAGGTGGGCAGGAGCAGCAGTGCGTAGGCACATGCTTCTTGATTAGACCGGGGTTCGAGCCCGTGACCACCAAATACAGAGGATGTGGAAAGGTCAGGGAATGACCACTGCATATCCCCAGAGCAATATAGCCTTAGTTGCTAATGCTCCTAAAAAAAAAAAAAAAAAAAAACCAACAACAACAATTCTCTCTCTCTTGCAGGGTAATGTGGGAATTTTTTTTTTCTGACTGGTGCAGCCTAAGCTTCAGACTTCCTTACACCACCATATGGCTAATAATAATAACATCTATATAAGTTCTTGAGAGTTCTTGACAAAAGTGTTAAAATATGTAGGGTACGAAAGATGCCTAAAATTGGCTGTCTGTGGTTCATTTACAAGACAAATTCCAGCTAGCTGATTCCAGATAATCGTTTTTCTCTTTAAACTTTAGAATTTTCAAATTTTTTTTTCTCTAATTTAGAAAAGAATATTACACTGCTGGTTGCAAATATTTGAAGAGGCCTAACTTTATTCTTCATAAGATATGTGTACAAGCTGGAAAAGCTTGTGTGTAGAACATGTATGTCTTTTTTATTTTGAGTGTCTTGTTGTATTTTTCTTCAGTAGAGACATTTCAATCTGTAGCATTCACTAATTTGATATTATGAATTAAAAATATTCAAACTACCCATCTCCACAGCACCAGATGGAAGTTTGTTTCAACTATCAATCACTCTCTATCTGAAACACCTAACCTACAACCTATTCTTGTTCAATTTATGTCCCCTTATGTGTGTGCCTCCATAGCTGAGTGGTCATGAGAATGAGTACAGTAGCACATGCTCTTTGAGTAGACCGGGATTCAAGCCTCTGACTGCTAAATATGGTCAATCTGCCAACCAGTACTGGGCCAACATGGCGGACGGGTTCATTTTCCTCAACATGAATCGTTCAGGAGGCTTCCATCCTGTAGTGGATTGATAATGACTTCAGTGTCCCTTTTACCTTTATGTGTGTGGTCTGAGAAAGAGCTAGAATGAAACACACATAATTTACTCAGTCTATTTAAAGCCTTAAACTAGGTGCCTCTGTAGCCAGGTGGGAAGGAGCAGCAGTGCGTAGCACACGCTTCTTGATTATACCGGGGTTCGAGCCAGTCACTACCAAATATGGAGGATGCGGAAAGGTCAGGGAATGACCACCACATATCCCGGAGCAATGTGGTCTTAGTTGCTATTGCTCCTAAAAACCAAATAACTAACTAACTAAAGCCTTAAACCCTCAATCGGGTTTCCTCACAGGTACCTACTTCCAGACGCTGAAATTTGTAGAATTGAAGCTTTATTTAGTAAGAACATGCTTTTATGTTTGTGTCTAATCTTGTTTGTCTTCTCTGCATCCATTCCAATAGATCCACATCCCTCTTAAAATGAGGCTTCCAGACATGTATGCAGTACTCAAGATTTGGCCTAACCATTGCCTTATACAGTGAGACAATCATCTCCTTGCCCCTGCTAATAAAATTCCTGTATAATTGACAGAACCCCATGAGCTGTTCTAACAGCTTGTCTGCACTTCTCAGTAAAAAGTTCATGTCAGACTACAGTTATCCTCATATATTTATCTTTCTCTTCTAACTTGAGTGCAATACCTGAGATTACTGCTCCCCATATGCTATACCTTGCATTTTTCAACATTAAATCTCAATTATTGCTTCTGAGCTCATCTAGCTAAGTTTTCCAAGTTTTGTTGTAGCTTCTTATCCTGATTTCTGTCATTACTGTCAACCTTCATATCATTTGCAAATTTGAACATTATATTTGTTATGTTTTTATCAATATTGTTAATAAATATTGAAAACAAAGGGCCCAGCATGTCAAGGGACTCTGCTGATGACATTAGCCCAAGAAGAGCAGTGCATATTTAATATAACACCTCTCTGCCTTTTGCCACTCAACCATCCTGTTATCCATAGCAGTAACTTGCCCTTAATGCCACACTGCTCCAACCTCTATAACAGTCTTATGTGGAACACTATCAAAAGCTTTTCTAAAATCTGAGTATATGATGTCAGAATTATTTTTCACATCTAGTATTGTTACTATGTTGTAGTAACCATCAGATTGGTCAGATCTAATCTTCACTTAAAAAATCTGTTCTGCAGTTGCTATATAACTGTATTCTTGTCAAGGTGATCCAGCATTACTTCTTTGACTAATGGCTCACTATGAATGCTATCATTAACTGTTGACATTCGTAGTCAGCAGACATGTCTTCATATTGCTCCTAGAAAGTGCAGGGATAACATTAAGATTAGAGTGGATTAGGACTAAGGTTGTTAATTGATTTTTAGGAGCATTAGCAACTAAGGCCATATTGCTCTGGGGATATGTGGTGGTCATTCTCTGACCTTTCCGCATCCTCTGTATTTGGTTAGGACTAAGGAGATTAGATAATTGCTATTAAATTATCTAATCTCCTTAGATAATTTAATAGCAATTGCCATTAAATGGTTGTGACAAGGTCCACATTGAACACTTCATCAGAGGGTATCATGACTCATACGGAAATAGTCAATGGCAATTTCCTGGTGAATCATGATTTCATCATTCAGAACCTGTGGCATGTATTCTAAGATTGACCTAGTGGATAATCATAGATCACCTGGCGATTGTTTGTTTTCTTTCTCAGTGTTGTATAGAGTGTACTGATCTAAAGTTAGAAATTGGTACATTGCTAGAAGAATTTGAGTCACTGTAAAAATGGGTGCTTGCCCTTGAGAATAATATAACTGGGAGCTCATCAGGAACTCAAGATTCTAGTAACCTACTAAGTGATACACTCCCGATTAGGGCCCCAGAGCAGAATAATCAAGTGCAAACTGCTCTGGTTCAGAAGGACTTAGTTCTATTGGGAGACTCCATTGTGAGGGAAATATTTTTTTGTAATAAAGATATGTGGACTAGAACCAGGCAATGTAAATTAATGATGTCACTAACAGATTATCAGATTTTAAGGGGGAAGGATAAAGAGAATATTATTATTCATGTGAGAACTAATGATATTAAGCACACATGATCTAACAATTTTTTAGAACAATATAAGACCATGCTGAAGAAATGCCGTGAGTAATATAGGTAATATAGATATGTACAAGGGTAATATAGATATGTGCTTATCTGATAATATTGGTCAAAGTAATGCTTGCACATACTTTAGGAGTTCTTGTTTGCTACCACAACAGATCATATTAGCAAGATCTTCTGAGAGCAGAAACATTTCAAATGAGCAGACAACTAATGCCAAGAAGCCAGCTTAAATAACTTCAAGGGGTGTGGTTCAGGGTAGTTAACTATATAAGAACACTAAGTCTTAATTGTTCGTACAGTAATGTCAGAAATATTGTTAATAAAATGAGTGAATTTGAACTGCTGGTTAGGACAAGTTTTTTTTTTTTTTAGGAGCATTAGCAACTAAGGCCATATTGCTCCGGGATATGCGGTGGTCATTCCCTGACCTTTCCGCATCCTCCGTATTTGGTGGTGATGGGCTCGAACCCCGGTCTAATCAAGAAGCGTGTGCTACGCACTGCTGCTCCTTCCCATCTGGCTACGGAGGCGCCTTTAGGACAAGTAATGCTGACATAATAGGGCTTACGGAAATAGTGGATGATGAGTTTCAGTACAGTATGTATAACGTATAGTCAGTTCTACTATAACGTGCATTTTCAAATATGACTGATATATTAGGGAACAATGCAGTATAACGCGATTTTTGCATTGGCTCGTGCACAATTTCATCTGCGAGTAACACCAGGTGACTAAAAACTCTGCACCAAGCTGAATAGCGACCTGCGAAGTAATACATACAAGTTTACGAAGCTTAAAAAATGTCAAATGTGTGAGAGTTATATTTCCCATTTACTGTAGTTGTAATGGTTGGAGACACACTGTTGTCATTTGCTGTATTCACAAGATAACAGGTGATATTTTAGGCCGACTCATATTTAGGAACTCGCATTTTTCTGTTTTCCACAGAAATTTCGTGAGGCAGGATAGCATGAGCAGAGGAGAATGTTTCTGGAGGTCACTACTATGAAACAATAAAAACAATTTGCCATTCCCAGTTTATTGGGATTTTCAGTTAGTGCAATCTAATTATAAACAGGTAGTAAACTCGATCTTACTGCATTTCCAATAATACCGATAGCTGAAATTGTGTGGATTTTTATGTTATTGTGGTGAAATGTGTTTCCTCTTTCATGAAATCTTCAATCATATAAAAAACATAAATAAATTTCAGAATCTTCTCTTCATTCCTATTTTTTAAGCTTCGTAAACTTGTATCACTTGTGCAATTTGTGCGTCCTGTGTTCATCGTTATTGATTGCTTATCTTTTTTACTGTTTTAAATTTTATTTTAAATTTTACAATCCAAAAAAAAATGTCAGTGAACAGAAATATCAATCAAGCAAAACCTATCTTGTCAAAGTAAAATGCTATATTTACTGTAATATTTATTTATTTATTTATTAGAAATTTAAGATGTTTAAACCTGTGCTAGCAATTTTATTGGGGTCCCTATCCCTATTTTCCCATAAGCCCTGTTGTTTTTAATGTGTGAAATACCATAGTTGCTAATGCTCATAAAAACCAGATAACAAACAAACAGCAACCATAATGCAGAGATTTTTAGTAACACATTTACCTCGTTATAGCAGAACTGACTATTTAGGAAGGATGGGGCAGGTAGAAGGTTTTAGGCTGGTGGTGTGGTCATGCTTCTTATCAAAAGGAGCCTGAGCACAGTGAAAGCTTTCCCAGGTTATGATGTTTTGTATGCTAGTATAGAATCTGTATGGTATGAGATAGTTGGAAGCAAAGATATAATGAAAATGGGAGTCATCTACAGGCCAGGTGATTGTGAAGATTATGATGAGAGCCTCTGTGTGCAAATGGGATGAGCAAATAAGCATCAGTGTCTTATTATGGGTGATTTTAATTTGCCTCTAATTGATTGGAGCAAATCAGAAGGAAACTCAACATGGGGACAATTTTTAAATCAGCTAGTTGATTGTTATTTGTATCAGGGAAAGTACTAGTGAAAAAAATATTCTATACCTGATCATCGCCCATGAACCAGGTGAAATAATAGGGCTATCAGTACAGAAACCAGTAGAAGGAAGTGATCACGGAGTTCTACAGTGGACGATGAAGAGAGAGAGAGAGAGAGAGAGAGAGAGAGAGAGAAAGGTAGTAGTAGTTAAAGACAAAGATATGGGTTATAATTTCAGGAAAGGCAGTTATGATGACTTAAGGTGCTACATGGCCACTGTTAACTAACTCACAGAGAGTGAATACAATTCAGTTATGGTATACCTTTCAAACATTTATCACAGAAGCCTTGAATATACTATTAAAAAATACTCCATGGGGAGGATTCCAAGTTGGATGTGTAATGAAGTTGCCAGATTACTTCAGCAGAAAAACAACATCGAAAAGTTACAGAGCAATAAAAAGTACTGAAGCCTATAACAGCTACGTATTGATCTGTAATAGTGCCAGATAAAAGGTTTGGCTGGCAAAGGGCACATTATGAGAAATCGCTGCCAAAGAGTGGGGTTGAGGAATTCTTCATATATATATATATATATAAATGCAAAGAAGAGAAGGACAAACCAGATCGGATCCTTATGTAAATGGACAGGGAGTAGTATTAGATACCAGCTGATGTTGCAGATGAACTCAACAGTTACTTTGCACCAATATTTACAGAAGAAAAACCCTTTACGTCAATGGGAAATTATGGGAGTGAAGTTGAAAATTTTTTATAATTAATGATATTGAAATTCCATGATTATTTAATGAAAAAAACTTTCAAGCCTACAGCCTGGGGTTGATGGAATATATCCAGTGAATTTAAGGGAGGAGGTAAGTGAGTGCATTGAACCATTGAGTCTAATTATGAGAGCATCCACTGGACTCAGGAGAGATTCCATGGATTGGAAAAGTGCCAGTGTATCACCAATATATAAAGGCGGTTCTAAGAGTGCCAAGGCGGTTCTAGTGGGAAATTACTGACCAGTTAGTCTAACTTCAATGGTAGGGAAGATAGCAGAGGCAATGATCAAGGGTGGAATTCATAATCATTTAGATAGAAATGGAATTCTGTAGGATATGCAGCTTGGTTTTGTAAAGGGAAAATTATGTTTAACAAATCTAGTTAGTTATTTTGACAGGGTCACTCATGAGCTGGATTTAGGGAATAATTTCAACTTTGTTTATTTAGATTTCAGCAAAGCATTTGACTCAGTCCCACATGAGCAGTTACTTTATAAGCTGGAACAGGTTGGAATCACAGGGAAAATCCTAATATGGTTAGCAGGATGGCTTCAGGCCAGGAGGCAGAGGGTTATGATAAATGGTTATTCCTCAGATTGGGTTAATTTAAGAAGTGGGGTTCTCCAAGGATCAGTATTGGCCCACTGTTTTTTTTTTTTTTTTTTTGATTTTCTTAAATGACATTGATGAAGGGATAGAGGGTGTGATGTCTAAATTTGCAAATGATGTAAAGATTAATACAAGAGCTAATGATCACCACAAAGCAGAGCTTCTGCAGGGTGACCTAGATAGACTCCAGGGATGGTTAGAAAAGTGGCAGCTTGCTTTAATCCAGCAAAGTCTTACACCTGGGGAACAGTAACCTCAAAATAACTTATACACTTGGTGGAGTTGAACTAAAGTCACTAATGGAAGAAAGGGACTTGGAAGATACAGTCAGACATGAAGTTCTCTGAGAATTGTAGACAGGTTACAAGGAAGGCCCATGGTGTCCTCCACATATCCCCGGAGCAATATGGCCTTAGTTGCTAATGCTCCTAAAAACCAAATAACAAACAAACAAACTTCCTATTATAATGCTTCAAAGTTATTTTACATTTCAGTATGGACATCCTGTGTATTTAAATTATTTTAAGAATTCATTTTTAATATATTTTTCTACAGTGTAAGTCTGAAAAATTCTGGATGCTCCATATTTTTACAAAATAGTGTATATACACTAATCCTGACACACAAACTTCATTTCTGCATATGTCCATTTATAAAATGAGTATCTTTCGTAAAAAAAAAAAAAGGAAAAAAAAAAAAAAAAAAAAGCCAAATAAGAATACATCTGACACTTTCCAGCATTGTGAACAGAACTTATCAAGCAAAATTTGGACAAGCCAGCTTTTTGTAAAAGATTTTATCAAATACACATTTTATCCCATGTGTATTTGCTCCAATGATATTTTGTATACCAGATGCTGAAGGAGGTGAAAAATAGACATATAGCATATCTTTGTTATAATGCATAGTGAGGTAATTCGTTTTACCTGTCCAACATGATAACTTCAGTTTAAATGAAAGTGACATCAGTTAGAAGCCTTAGAACCACTTTTGACCAGTGGTTGAAATAATATAATTTTCAGGTATTGTTTCTTAGTATAAAGTAAATGCAGCTATGGTGAGTGAACAACTGTTCAATAATAAATAACTTTTATGTATTATACTTGAAATTATTTCATGATTTATTGTTTATATTCTGTCATTTTATGGATTTCTTTCTTAATAGTATCCAAGACAAAGCATATTCCTAATGGCACTATTTGTATAGTGGATACTAATGCAATGTATATTCGATATATAGAATGTATAAAGTTACAAAAATTGATCCATTTTCAGTGAAACAGTTATGCTTGCTTATATGTATAAAACAAAATAAAAAATAAAAAATACATACATATTAATTTATTTTTCATTTCAGAGGGAGGAGAAGAATGCTTTCCAGAGTTTGGGAACAGGCAACAGAATAGCTACTTGGTTGAATTATGTAAGTTATCAAACTGTGTGTGTTTTTCATGATGGGGACATTCAAAAGCAGGAAGTGCCTGTCAAATGAAAAGAATGTTTGTTTATTTTTTTATTGTGCCCAATCGAAAAGATGATAGGGAGAGAGATCTTAGATTAGGATCTATGATATAGCTCTCAACAACAAGAACTTTGGGTGTGTGAGAGAGGCAGATTAGAGACAACAGTTAATCTGTGCAACAAGAAGTTGAAAGATATAGTTTCACCAAATATTATTTCAGGAAGGCAATTTTGTTATTGGGCCTTACAAAAATGTAATGTATATATTATCAGTTTATTAATCATCCATGACAAAGAAATTACATTGTCTAGAAAGAGCCCTGGACAGCATGCGAGGGGCTTATATATAAATCAATATTACAAAAATAAATAATACTGCTTACCAAGCATTCCCAAATTAACATGCATTATAAAATTTTGTAATCTACAGATCATATATATATATATATATATATACAGGCAACCCCCATATAACAGTACTTCTACAGCATGTTTTGCTCTAACATGATTGATAAAGTGTGGCAATCCTTGCACAACACAGTACTATATAACGTGGTTAGAGGATTGTGGCAACCTTGCATAATATGGTATTTTTGATCTTTTGTGTGGGAAAAACTCTGCTATTATATTGGATGTAATTTTTCAACATTTCCATTCTTTTTAGTGAATCCCCGCTTTTGGCTCGCTAATGGTTATGCAAAAAAAATTATTGGGAAAACCCTATGTTAGGGATTCTGTGCTATTGAACTTCTGCGAGATGAACTTGTGGAAAAATCTAGATTTCAAAGTTTTATTACTAATGGAAAGCATGCCAGGCCATACAAAAGATTTAAGTCATCCGGACGTTGAAGTAATGTTCCTAGTACAACTTCTTTAATTTAATCAAGGCATTGTATCTACCTTTGAAACTCATTACATCAGAAAATCATTACAATGGATTTTGGCAAAAATTGATTCCGAATTGTGAATTAATGGAAAATTGAAGTGATGGAGACATGGAAATATTTTCAATTGTGGACTGTATCAGAATCGTAGCTTTATCACTCAAAGAAGTAAAACTGTCAACATTAAATGCGTGTTGAAAAAATGTATGGCTGGAGTAAGTTCATTCAGGAAATATGGTTGAACCGACAGAAAACAGAATCCATGCGATGGTAGAACTTGCTAAGTCAGTAGGAGGGGAAGGTTTGATGATATGACTACTGAAGCTCTCATGGGTAGCATAGTTGGTACAATTGCTGTCATCCGCACAGTGGAATTTTTATGGGTCTTTTTCACCTCAGAACACATGCAATTTGAATATACAGAGCAACTTAGTCAGTGATACTCCTAAAAAAAAAATTATGATTACTGAAGACATTCAAGAATTATTGGTAGAAAACAAGGCTGGCGAAGCGGATTTGGTGGAATTAGCATGAGAGGCAATTCAGAGGATTTATTTCGTATGATGTGATCAACACACGAAGGAACCAGTTTTTTCTTGCTTCCTTCGTGTATCGTGGCCAGGATATCCAACCGACTGGTTGGTTCAGCACCATCGTGATATCCAGCCGAGGCGGGAATCGAACCCACGACCTTTGGGTTGCCAGGCAGGCACTTTACCTACCCGGCTAGCCCAGTAGGCAATTCAGAGGATGATAGCACAGATGAAAATTTTGAACTTCCAAATTTTACTCTAAAAAGTATACGGAAAGGCATAAAGTTAGCCAAACAATTAGAATATTATTATTATTTATTATTTTTTTAAAATTCAGATTCTTCGACTGAAAGGAGCCCAAAGTTCAAAAGGGAGCTTCAAAAATTCTTAGTTTCATACAATGAAATTACAAAGATCTATTAAGCAAAAGCAAACAAACCCAGATTAATGATTTTTTAACGAGAGAAGAAGACACAATATCTAAAATGGTGTATTTTTGTCAGTTTTGGGAATGAAATGGTGTATTTTTGTTAGCTCTTGGAATGTAACCCCCCCCTCTTTGTACTGGTTCTTAGTCCCATATAACACGGTTTCGCACTACACGAGATTTTATAGAACCTAACTACTGGGTTATATGAGGGTTACCTGTTCATGTATCACTAATGAATGAATCATAATTAAATTTAATTATCTTACAAAGAGTAGGCAGAGAATGAAAACAAAAAATTACCTATAGATGGGCCTGTACAATTTATGGTTGAAGAATCTTGGCAACAACAATAGAATGATAGATTTTATCATTTAAAAATAAGCAAATGTTCATTTCATTATCCTTTACAAGTTTCAGAGTAGGATATAGGAAAACTGTCCAGTGTTTTATTCTGTTTTATAAAATGATATAGGCAACACCTGTATCTATTATTTTTCCTAGGAACTTTGACAGTTTTATCCAAAATTGAGGGAAGTGGAAAAATTGAAGCGTACATTTTACCAAAAGTCTTCAGAGAAGCTAGAAATATTAATTTGGAAATAGGAGCATAGCTAATATTATCATACATTTCTGATCTGGACTAGGTAAAAAATTTACTGGTTTTAACATTTGCTCATTTTAGAATCTGGAATTCAGAAGATAGAATAAGAAAGATTGGATTTTACAGCAGCAGACCAAGTGACCAAGTTTCACTTTGCTTATTGGAGACTTGAAGTGGTGGAGCCCACGTTTAGTCTCCAGAGCTAGGTTCTGGTCAACCCTTCCCTATCTCTTCATCTCTTCCATCATGAAGTATGACTGATGACTTTTGAGGTTATAATGAATATCATGGCGAGATCCAATCTTCCTTACATTTCAAGGATACAGCTCTAAAACGGTGCTAGTTAGTACACTGGACCGAACCTATTGGTAACTCTTTAGGAGGCTTCTGGATCAGCTAGTGTATAATCTTGCTACCTCTACCCTGCCAGATAGTGACTGGAGAAAGTCCGAGTAGCGTGTATGTGGGGCATTGTTGAGGCCACGTTATGTCAGGGATCTGGGTATATTCTTATCATGTGTACACCATATCCAAAAATTTTGTTACTTCATACAGCATGGCCCCCCACACTTTTTGTTACTATTGGATACACCATGAATTGTCAAACTAATAGAGTAAGCTTATCTGCAAGAAGATCTAAACCTCTCAAACACTTCCTAGTTCATTTCACAAATATACGTGGTCTCAGTTCTGATCTCAATGATGTCCATTTCCACTTGCAGTCTGCCAAACCCCATGTACTTTTTCTGACAGAATCTCAGTTATCGGTTAATTCAACTACTGTTCGGCTCACTTGCTCAAATTATTCTCTGTATGATTCCTTTCGCCTCAAATGTGGTACTTGTGCATATGTCTGTTCTGATATTCCCTGTCAGAGACTTGGTAATTTGGAATCTCCTCTCTTCGATCTTCTCTGGCTTAAAATCTCTCTACCTCATTGTGTCAAATTCATCTGTTGTCGCTACCATTCTCCCAACTCCACTAATCACTTGGAGCTCTTTGACTTCCTCTCTTTGCAACTTGACTTTCTCCAGTCCAACTATCCTAACAGTGAGGTAATTTTCCTTGGTGATTTTAATGTTCACAACTCCAGCTGGCTTCCGTTTTCTAGTCACAACGACCCAGCAGGTCGAGATGCTGAGGCTTTTGCAATTTATAATGACCTTGCACAGATTGTTCATTTACCTACAAGAATACAGGACAATCCTTACCATACAGCCAACATGCTTGATCTTTTTCTCACAAAAAGCCCTTGTAAGTACATGGTCGAAGTTAGTGGTCCTTTAGGTATCTCAGATCACAACTTGGTGATTGTCTCTTCTCCAATGGAGCCTTTATCTCATGGCTATTCCCAACCTCGTATTGTTTGGCATTACAAGAATGCAAATTGGGATGACTTGCGAGATTTATTTTATTTTCCTTGGACGGGCTACTGTTTCAAAACTTCTGATGTTAACGTTTGCTCAGATTGTGTCAGTGAAATAATTCTTGTAGGAATGGAATCCTTTATTCCACACTCCAATTTAAAATCTCATCCTTTATCTAAACCTTGGCTTTCCAATAAATGTGCTAAGGTTGTTCAAGAGAAGAATGTTGCATATCTTAATTGGCTTGTTTCCAATTCTTCAGTTTCATTTTCTGCCTGCACCAAAGCTCCCAACAATTGTAAAGCAGTCATTAATCAGTCCAAACTAGATTTTGAACAGGTAGAGTAGAAAACTTGCTTCTTGCCCTAATGGTAGCCAAGCATTCTGGTCTCTTGCCAAAGCTATTGGCTGCAACATTTGCCCATTTCTGCTCCCATCATCTGTCAAAACCAGATGGTTCTGTTGTCACTTCAGCCAAGGATAAAGCTGACCTGCTAGCATCCCATTTTACTTCCAACTCATGTATTAATGATCTTGATAAAACACCTCTCACCATTCCCAACATGCTCCATTCAATGCCTCCTGTGGTCTTCTGTCAAAAAGATGTGAGAAGGATTTTGACGAATCTCAATGCTAAGAAAGTCCTGATGGTATTTCTCCAATTGTTCTCAAAACCTGTGCTTCTGAACTTATTCCTGTTCTTTGCTGCCTTCTTTCATTTTCTTATTCCAAAGGTGTTTTTCCTTCTGCTTAGAAATTTGCTCATATCCAGCCAGTTCCTAAAAAGGGTGACAAGTCCCTCCCATCCAATTATCATCCCATTGCAATTACTTCTACTCTTTCTAAAGTAATGGAGAAATCAATTAACCGCCAACTCTTAAACTACCTAGAAACCTTCCATCTGATCAACGATCACCGGTGTCGATCCACTAGTGATATTCTGGCTTATGTTACCCATTAATGGATTAATTCAATAGAAAAGTTTGGTGAAACACAAGCAATTGCACTTGACATCTCTAAGGCTTTGAATCGTGTATAGCATAAAGGTCTTCTAAACAAGCTTCCATCTTATGGTTTGCCAACTGTTTTTTGTAATTGGTTATCCAGTTTTCTCTCTGATCAATCATTGAGGGTGATGGTAGATGGCTCTGTCTTCTAACTTCTCCACTAATAGGCGCTTCCATAGCCAGGTGGGCAGGAGCAGCATTGCATAGCACACGCTTCTTGATTAGACCGGGGTTCGAGCCCGTGAGCCACTAAATATGGAGGATGCGGAAAGGTCAGGGAATGACCACCTCATATCCCCGGAGCAGTATGGCCTTAGTTGCTAATGTTCCTAAAAACCAAATAACAACAACATACCCACTAATGCTAGTGTCTCCCAAGGTTCAGTTCTTTCCCCACTCTTTTCTTCTTGTATATTAATGACCTTCTTCGATTGACTGGAAATCCTATCCATAGTTTTGCCAATAATAGCACATTGCATTCCACTTTCCATTTTGAAAAACCTTGCTCTGCTCAATCAGCTTCAACTTCTAGAATATCTGCTACCAGTTCCTTAAATGCTGATCTCCAGGTAATTCTCTAGTGGGGCAAAAACAACTTAGTTGATTTCAATCCTTCTAAAACTCAGTCCTTCTATCTAAAATAAAACTCAGTCTAAAATTTCAATCCTTCTAAAACTTTTATCTCCCAGAAAGGATTCTTCTGTTCCTATGCTTATCTTTGGCGACACTCCGATTTCTAGGCAAAAGGATATATCTCTTTTGGGGATTACCCTGACTTCTAATCTTTCTTGGAACAAGCACATTACAAATATTGCTTCCTCTGCATCTAAAAAAGCTTGGTTTTCTCTTTTTTCGTTCTCAGTGTTATTTTCTTCCAAACAACTGTTCACTCTGTACAAATCGCAAATCTGCTCTACCATGGAATATTGTTCCCACATCTGGGGGGGTGCCCCCAAAACCTCTCTCAGGCTTCTAGATTCCATTCAAAAGAGGGCAATTAGGTTAATTAATGACTCCTCTCTAACAGAGTCTCTCCACTCTGTCTCATAGACGTGCTGTTTCTGCTGCATGCCTTTTCTACAGATACTTCCATGTGTACTGTTCTTCTGAATTGTCTTCTATAATTCCCTCTCTCTCTTTCAAAACAGTCCGAACACGTGCCGCCACCAGTCAACATCCATTTGCTGTCGAACTTCAAACTCACAGAACCAACTTTTCATCTTCCTCGTTTATTCATTCAACTGCCGTTTTCTGGAACAACCTTCCTTCATACATATTTCCTGAAAATTACAGTCTACAGAAGTTCATGTCCAATGTCAACAAATGTCTTCTTTTGTCTTCTCAACTTCCAACCCAAGCACAGTACTAAATACTATAGGTTCTAATACCTCTCATGTTTGGAGTTTTCATTAAAAAAAAAAAAAAAAAAAGTGACTGCGTACATAAAACATGACTGGATACAGTAGAGTTTTTATATATTTCACTATTGGTCCATCAGAAATTTTGCTTAAGGCTCCAAGCATCTTTAAAGGATTTCATTTTAGACTCTGAAGGTGAATTTTAAAAATACTTACAGGATCAAAATATATATCTAGATTTGTTGTTGCCAATAACAGGAGAAAACAGATTCCTAAACAGATTCCTAGTTATAGAGAAATGAGGATTTAGAACAAGAATAAAATAAAGAAAGAAGGAAGTTACAGATAGTATCTAAACACTGATTTATAAAAACATTATTTATCCTTGCTTTATTCAGAAGAATACAAGTTGGGCCAAATTTTCAAATCATCTGCATAAGCAGTTATAGGCAACTTAATCTGAATTAGTGGATGAATTAGAGAAGAGTAGGGCAGTTGATGGACCCTCTTGAAGTATTCCTGTAGATAAGATTTTTAAAAAGTTATAGAAAGCAAATTGGAAAAAAAGATGTTTTTTTACTGTGTTCCTTTCAATTTACAAATAAAGAAAAGGTATTTCTGAAGTCAAGTCTCCTAGAAAGACTGAGTTCACTTTCCTTTCTTAACTAAACTAAACAGACAAGTAATGACACACCTTCTCTTTGATTAAAAAATAAAGTGCTGAATTATATTTTCTATGATCAAGGATTTTCTTCAAATATGTAGAGTAAAGTATGTGAAATACAAGATATAACTTTCATTTCAAAAAGTATATAGTTTCTGTAATCTTCTAAAACTATAAATTATTCTACCATATGTGTACTTAGTAGCTACATTAATTAAAGCTCTCATAATTTGTAACAGCTGTAAACCTTTGGCATTCCATCATTTAGACCGGGGTTCAAGCCTGTCACCACCAAATACGGAGGATGCGGAAAGGTCGGGGAATGACCACCGCATATCAAAATGGCCAGTGTGTCTCATTTTTTCTTTTTTATTAGTAGTTTTCCAGTAGTAATGAAAAATATAAAAGTTTCTCCTACTGCAAGGCATTTTCCCCTAGAAACCTGTTTCATCTGGAAAAACAGGCAACCAACCAGAGAACATGTGCACTTTATGTATTTAATACACGTGAGTGGATGTGGTTGTTCTCGGGCCACCCTAGCGTACCAAGGGTGGTTTTTTTTTTTTTTTTTACGTATTCCAGCTGTGCTAAAAATATTTAATGAAAAAATTCTATTTAATGCTGAAATACTCTAGGAACACAAACATTCTAAATTTGATCAGCAACATTATTCACTAATATTGCAAATAATCAGGATTTAATCTTCCCTCGGCTGTAGTAGTTCACATGCATATGACATCTGTGGACAATTTCATAATGAAATGTAACATTTTATTAGATAATCTTTAACATAAATCCTTAACATATCATCATTCCTTTTAAATAGGATTTTTAAGACTTGGTCATACTTTCCTCTCATGACTACCAATGCATTTATTCACCATATTTAATTCTTCACGTATTGCTACCATCACCATCTACCTGCACAAAGTAAGTTTATCTCTCTCTCTCTCTCTCTCTCTTTAATAATTTGCTACCAATATTTATTTTAAAATTACTGCCAATAAGTATACAGAGTACATTACACTATTTCATTTTTCAAACAAAGCAACATAAATGGCATTTATATGGTTGACGAATGAGCAAGTTTTCAGCAGCAGCTAGGTACAGTTTATATTATATATAATGTGAATTGTACCTAGTAGAAAATCCTTTTTCTCCTTGATATGAAAGACTGTTCCTTATGTTAAAACATGAATTTGTAAATAAAAAAGACGAGAACCATTTGAGAAGTTAAGCTGGGAAGAATTTTTTGCGGGTTTCAGTAGGAAGGATGAGATACTCTGTGCTGCCACTTTATTAGGTACGCCCTGCTGTGCACACAGATGGTTTTGTCCCACAACGTTACAAGTCACATGACCACAGTTGTGGCTATAAATGCAGCAGAACAACCTTTCTAGTATCAGTTAAGTGTACAAACCATAGCAAGAATGGGGAAAAAGAGTGATATCACTGACTTTGAATGTGGCATAGCAGTAGGTGCAAGACGTGCTGGACAAAGCATCTCTGATACGGCAGTTCTCCTGAACTTTTCACACACCACAGTTTCAAGGGTGTATTGAGAATAGTGCAACGAGCAGAAAACATCCTCTCAATGGCACTCCTGTGGAAGAAAATTGCTTGTGGATGAAAGTGGTCAGAGGAGGATGGCTAGAATTATGCAAGCAAACAGATGGGCCACAATGTCGCACATCACGTCAGAATACAACCTTGGTGTGCAGAACAAAATATTGCAACGGACCACTAGTTGCACTTTGTCCCGAATGGGCTACAACAGCCGATGGCCACATCATATGTACCTTTGTTATCAAACAAAGAGAGCAAGAGAGCACGCCTCCTGTGGGCATAGCATCACCAGCACTGGACTATCGAGGATTGGAAAACGGTTGCTTGTTCTGACGAGTCGAAATTCCTGGTGCATCACGTTGATGGAAGGCTCAGAATTTGATGAAACAACATGAATCCATGGATCTGTCATGTCTGACGAGTACTGTGCAAGGTGATGGGAGGCAGTGTTATGGTGTGGGGAATGTTTCTTGGCACACATTGGGTCCATTGATACCCATAGATTCATGTCTGAATGCCACATCGTACCTAAACATCGTTGCTGGCCAAGTGCATCCGTTCATGTTGACAGTTTATCCTCAGTGAGATGGTTACTTCCGGCAGAATAATGCACCGGTGCACAAAGCCCAAATCGCTATGGAATGGTTCCAGGAACATGACAATGACTTTTCTTTACTGCAGTGGCCCACTCAGTCCGCAGATCTCAATCGTATTGTACATCTTTGGGATGAGCCGGAAAGGGCTGTTTGCTGCAGGCCTATACCTCCGTCAAATCTGAAGGAACTGCGTGACACTCATGTCTGCATGGTACTCCATTCCTGCACAACATTTTCACCATCTTGTTCAATCCATGCCTAGACGAAATCAGGCTCTTTTGAAGGCTAAAGGAGGCTCAACGTGCTACTAGGTAGGTGTAACTAATAAAGTGGCAGCACAGTGTATATCTCCACTGTTTAAGTAGTTGATTAAAAATGCAAAAATGTAGAAAATTTGTATGTATCCCCTTTTGGAAGTAAAAAGCGAAAAGAAATACAAAAGTTAGTTGGTTGCTTATTTATAATAAGAACTGAAGCAGCAGAAGTCATAAGATTCAATATATTGTGCTTGCAAATTACTTGTATTTTGCGGTGAATTGACCTATCTTACAAGATGAAGAATACAGATTGCTGGTAGAAAAAAAACCAAACAGCTCTCTCATCTGAGATTCACTAACTCGCCCATCATGTTAAAATCTATTCCTGTAGTCTGGAGTGTAATTGAACCTAGATCTTTTCCAGTTGTTCTAAAAGAATAAAAACCTATCAACTAGCTATGTGGACATTAAAGATTTGTATCTAATTAGCTTTGAAGCAACAATATGCAGAAACTACCAAATCTTATAGATAACATATCTCTAAAAGTAATTGAGTAATATTGTAGAGCATCAATTACCCAGATGCAAATCATCCAGAATGTCAGTTACACAGGCCTGTGGGGGATTTGGCTAATTTTACTTGTCCATTAGCATTAGTAGAGTCATATGATGCAAGAAAGCAAGCTTATGCAGCATCAGCCACAAAAAAAAAAAAAAAAAACTCCCATTTCATCCCTCTGTTCAATCCAAATATCTGTCCAGCTCAGCCTTAAATTTATTTTGCTATCAACTTCCACAACAAAGGATGGAAGTCTGTTCCTCCAACCATATTCTCTGCAAGAGGAAGAATCCCATCAGCATTGAGCATGTTCAAACCATTCAAGGCTTGATACACTTCAATCAGATCACCTCGCAGGTGCCTAATCTCCAGACACCGTAATTAGCAAAACTTAAGCCTTCTTTCATGACGCAACCCTTTGTTCCATTCACTAATCTTGTTGCCCTTCTCTGTACTCATTCCAACAGCTCTACATCCTTCTTAAAATGAGGCCTCCAGACCTGTATACAGTACTCAAGGTGTGGCCTGACCATTTCCTTATACAAGGGGATAATCGCCTTCTTATCCATGCTAGAAAAATTCGTGTATATCATTGACAATATCATTGACACCATGGACTACTTTTGCAGACCATCTGCACTGCTCAGAAAACTTCATATCTGCCTGCATAATTACCCCCAGGTCCTTTTCGTTCTCTACCACTGTCAGTGTAGTACCACAAAGTTGATACATTACTATGGGGTTACTGCTTCCCATGTGCAGTACTTTACATTTGTCAATGTAAAACTTCATTTGCCACCTCTCAGCCCATCTGCTCAACTTTTCTAGATCCTGTTGGCGCAGCGTACTGTCATTAGTGTCATTAACAACCCTGCCAACCTTTGTAACGTCTGCAAACTTGGACATTAAGCCTGATATATACCATCATCAATATCATTTATAATACAGAAAACAACAATGGACCCAATTTTTTCACTGAACCCTGAGGGACTCCACAATGAGCAGCATCCATTGATTACCACTCTGTCTTCTCCCACTCAACCATCCCTTTATCCATAGCAGCCATTTGCCTCCAACGCCACACTGCTGCAATTTATTCAGCAGTCTTCCATGTGCAACAGTATCAAAAGGCTTTTTAAGATCCAAATATATGATACCAAAGTTATTCCCTGCATCCAGTTCCTTTGTGATCATATCATAATATCCAGTAAAATTGGTCAGGCAAGACTTTCCCTTAACAAAACCATGGTGTGTCCAATCTTTAAGTGAAGTCTTGTCTAACATGATCTTGCAGTGCTTCTTTAACCAGTACCTCCAGGAACAGAAGTTAAATTAACAGGTCTATAATTACTTGTGTCGCCCTTTGATCCTCCTTTGTGAATTGGGGTCACATTTGCACATCTCCAGGCCATAAGTACCTCCCCTGAGTCCAAAGAAACTCTCATAATTATGGCTAAGGGTTTGCTTACTTCCTCTTCTGCCTCCTTTAATATAACTGGATAGATCACATCCACTCCGGGTGCCTTTTTTTATGTTTATCTTCAACAATTTCTCCTCCAATTTCCTCTCAGTTATTACAAAATCATCCAGCTCACTGCCAGAGTTTAATTCACCTCTGGCATTCCCCTCCCTGAATAACTCCTCATGTGTGATTGTAGATGCAAAATACTCATTTAGTTTGTTAGCCACCTGAGCAGGATCATCAACAGTTGAACCATTAATATGAATTGGACCAATCTGATTCAGCCCCTTCCTTCTAGAGTTTACATAGATAAAGAACTCTTTGCTGTTTTTCTTTGCATTCTTTGCCAAAGATTTCTCATAATTTGTCTTTGCCTGTCTAATCTCCTTTGTGACATGGTTACAGACCAGCTTATATCTATCATAGGCTTCCATGTCACCCATTAATTTATATGTATTCCATGCATTTTTCTTCTCTGCCATATGTCTCATTAGTTCATCTGACATCCATTTAGGCCTAAACCTTGAACAATATTTCTTAGTTTGTGTGTAAAGCCTAGTAGCTTCCCAGATAAATTCTTTGAATGCTTCCCATTTTGAATTTGCTGTTGGTAACATCATCAGTTGGTCCCACTGTATAGAATTTAAATACTGTCTCAGTCCATTGTAGTCTCCTTTACGAAAGCAATAACCCTTCCCTTTACCCCTAATGGTAGTTACCTCTTTGAGTAAATCCCACTTCAGCACACTGTGATCACTGCCACCTAGTGGTTCATTTACCTGCATATTCTTAATGCATGAAGAATCACTACTGATAATCAAATCAAATACTCCCTCTAGTTGCCTCCCGAACATGCTGATGTAGAAAACAATCATCCAATAAATCCACAAAAGCCTTGCTAGTGTGTGAGTGACCAACCAACAAATTCCAGTCAATATCTGGGAAATTTAAATCACCTGTTATAAGACTCTGATTTACTGGCCCACTCTATTTCCCTGTACAGTTTCTTATTATACTCATCTGAGTCATTAGGCCTATTATACACTCCTACTCTCAATTTTGATCTCCCAATGCTTAGGTCACACCAAACTGACTCGACACTGTCCAGCAATGTTGACTGGCTTCACTTCCTTGGATTTTTTGTGTGTGTTAACTAATAGCATAACCCCTCCTCCCTTCCTATCCTGTCTGTCCTTTCTGTACACATTGTACTCTCCAAATTCCAGTTCCGCATTCCTTATATCCATGTGACACCACGTCTATGATATCCCAACAATATCTGCCTTTGATGTTTTGAGCAATACCTCAAATTCATCAAATTTATTTACCAAACTCCTAGCATTGATGTATACATGTTTACTGACTGCATGTATACGCAAGTATTCTTGCAGTCAGTAAATTATGGTTTCACTAATTGTCAACCTATATCAAAAAAAAAATGGTATAATCTTAGTGCTTTACAACACACTCACTGTGCATATTGAAGTAATATCATTTAAACACACATATTATTTCTTCTAATTGAAAAAATAATAAATTATTGAGTAAAAAATAAAATAAACCTCAATGTTATGAATCATTTCTTCAAATAAAAAGAATTTAAAAGCATCAGGAACTAAAATGGGAGTTTTTAGGCTGAGGTCTTCATCTGTCACTTAAGAATCAAATTTTCATTCTCTGCTTTGATCTCATTATGCTCCCATGTAGGCAGATGAAGACCTCTGGCTAAGTCTCTAATTTAAGTTCCTGACACTTTAAACTCTTTTTAAGGGGAAATTTTTGACTTTTCTCTGTCCTTGAGATGTTCCCTTTATCATCTGGTGGGGTCCCAAGGTCCAGTTCATTGCTCTCAGTTTCTGTAGGTTTTGTTACTACTGGGATGGTCACTTTGAAGTGTGGGCAGAAAACAAAAGCACAAATAGGATGTTAATTAAAAATGAATCTTTCTATAGCCATTTTTTGAAATAGAAAAACTATCATATTCCCATCATGCAGAAGACACTGATTCTGATGATGAGCAGATGTTATCTAGATATTCATATATACACCATACGATCAAAAGTTTTCCACTAACTTTTGGTATGTGTCAGCCAGAATTTGCCTCCATTCCTCCTGAAAAATAACTGCCATAGCCACCTTGACATGTATACTTGTACATGTCAAGGGGACCTTCCAGCAGTGCTGCTAGTCTTTGAGATTAGTATCACCATTATCAGTGCCCACAGCCTAGCTCCAGGAATCTGCATGTTATGTTAGCCTTGATCATTTGGTTATTGTGTTCATATATGAGGGTCAACCATACCAAGGCCATAACCATATCTTTATGATCCAAGGGACAGGATTCAGACTAGTGAATTTGTGTGTATGTTGTATGAGTAGCCCTGGCATCCCATTCCTGAGCACATTTATTGCTTGCCAGTAACACCCTACATGAGAACAAAGTTATCTTAAGGCATCATCTTAGAATGTTATCTTCTTGAAATGTGCAAAGAGGAAATCTATTTTGAACCAAAAACTGAAAGCTGGAAAACAAATATTTGTGTGTAGGGATGAAAATCTAGAACCCACTAGAAATGTCATCCTTACAATTTGCTTAATTTGGTCACAGCTAGATGCTTGCACTGCTCAGTGAGTCCTTTTATACCTAACCCACGCACCAAGGTGCTTTAAATGCCAACAATATGGACACTCACAAATGGCCTGTCTTGGTGACCTTGGTTTTATTTGATGTGATGCAGAAGACCACAAAATTACATTATGTTCAACTCTAAAACCTACATTTATTAATTTCCAAGGAATGCATCCTGCATACTCTTAAGCATGGAAGAGGTGTAATGAAGAAGAAATACAGAGATTTAAGGCAGAACTGAATGGAGCATACCAGGAGGTGAAAAAAGTGGAAACCAGTAAATAACAGTATACCTACATATAATGAAAATATTGCTTCCTGTTCTATCAGGAAGTAATTGAAATATGTCTGTTATACCACAAGAATCATTTGCCCCATTGCCTGTATTTACTGAGTTCTCAAGAATGTGCACAGAAAACTGAGTCAGCTGCCACTCTGATATAAGTATAGTCCCAATTTCCAGATGTTGCCAAAATAATTACAGAAACAGTGACAAGGGTATTAAAAAAAAAAAATGCCAAAGTTGTGGAGGTACCTGACAACTCAGTATTAATCATTTCTTCCTCCACCCTTTGTGGAGGATGAAACAAACACATGACAGCATCCTTATTTCCCCAAAAAAGAAAAATCTAAGACTGGAAGATAAGCATCTCAGCACTTTGGAAGCTGTGATGGATCCAATAAGCTAAAATAGTGGCTAAATTCTTATGGTGGGATTGTTTATTCTAAAAAAATGCCAAAGGCCTTTTGCAAAAGTATGAACCATTTGGATTTTGCTTATAACAGGCAACCTAATGGCAAATGGAGTTCCTTCCTTGTGTAATGTTATTAACATTAGTTAAGGCATATGGTGCAAGAAAGCAAGCTTGTATAGCATCAGCCAAAAAAAACCCCTTCCCAAAAAAAAAGAAAAATCTAAGACTGGAAGATAAGCATCTCAGCACTTTGGAAGCTGTGATGGATCCAATAAGCTAAAATAGTGGCTAAATTCTTATGGTGGGATTGTTTATTCTAAAAAAATGCCAAAGGCCTTTTGCAAAAGTATGAACCATTTGGATTTTGCTTATAACAGGCAACCTAATGGCAAATGGAGTTCCTTCCTTGTGTAATGTTATTAACATTAGTTAAGGCATATGGTGCAAGAAAGCAAGCTTGTATAGCATCAGCCAAAAAAAACCCCTTCCCATTTCACCAATCCAGTCACTCCAAATGTTTGTCTAGTTCGGCCTTAAATTTATTTAAGCTATCAACTTCCACAACAACAGATGGAACTCTGTTCCAGCAATCAGCTGTCTTCTGGTTAAAGGCCAACTTCCACACATCTATTCTACACTTGTCCTTCCTCAATTTGAATCTATGCCCCCTCAAGTTCTTAATCTGAGCATGCAGAAGTATCCCATCAGCATTGAGCCTGCTCAAACCATTCAAGACCTTATATCCCTCAGTGATGTTACTTTGCGGATGCCTAGTCTCCAGATGCCGCAACTTGCAGAACTGAAGCCTCCTCTCACTAATCTTGTCCTGTGTACTCATCCTAGCAACTCTACATTGTTCCAAGCAGAAGTATCCCCTGATGGGATACTTATGCTTGCTCAGATTAAGAACCTGAGGGGGCATAGATTCAAATTTAGTAAGGACAATTGTAGAATTGATGTGCAGAAGTTTGCCTTTAGCCGGCAGGTAGTTGATTGCTGGAACAGACTTCCATCTGTTGTTGTGGAAGTTGATAGCTGAAATAAATTTAAGGCTGAACTAGAGAAATATTTGGAGTGACCGGATTGATGAAATGGGAAGAATTTTTTTTTTTTTTTATTGCGGATGCTATACAATCCTAAAATGGGGCCTCCAGACATGTATGCAGTACTCAAGGTGTGGCCTGACCATTGCCTTATACAAGGGCATAATCACCTCCTTGTCACTGCTAGCAAAGTTCCTATATATCATTGACAAAACTCCAAAGCCTGCTCTGGCAGCCAATATGCACTGCTCAGAGAACTTCATATCTGACTGCACAATTACCCCCAAGTTTTTTCCATTCTCCACCTCCCTGAGTGTAGTACCACACAGTTGGTACATTTCTCTGGGTTTACTGCTACCCATATGCAGTACTTTGCATTTGTCAGTGTTAAACTTAAGGTTGCCACTTCTCAGCCCATTGACATAACTTTTCTAGATCCTGTTGCAGTAGCATGCTCTCTTTACTCTCATTAACAATCCTGCCAACCTTTGTATCATCTGCAAACTTGGACATTGAGCCTGCTATAACTTCATTGATAAATACACAAACAACAATGGGCCCAGCACCAAACCCTGAGGCCTCCACTAATAACATTAGTCCACATAGAGCAGTGTCCATTATTACCACCTCTGCCATCTCCCACTCAACCATCCCTTTATCCATTGTAGCAACATGTCATACTGCTCCGATTTGAAAAGCGGTCTTCCATGTGCAACGATTTGAAAAGCAGTCTTCCATGTGCAATCCAAGTATATGATATCAGAATTTTTTTACATCCAGTTCCTTTGTGACCACATCGTAGTATCATAAAATTGGTCAGACAAGACTTCCCCTTAACAAACCCATGCTGTGGCTCAGCTATTACTGTTGTCTTGTCTAGGTGATCCTGTATCACCTCTTTAACCAGTGACTCCATTATTTTCCCTGAAACAGAAGTTAAACTAACAGGTCTATAATTATTTGTTTCACCTTTTGAACTCCCCTTTGTGAATTGGGGATACATTTGCACATGTCCAGTCCATAGGGACCTCCACTGAATGTAAGGATGTTCTCATAATTATGGCTAAGGGTTTGCCAACTTCCCTTGCTGCCTCCTTCAATATAACTGGATAGATTCCATCTGCCTCAGGTGCCTTTTTTATGTTTAACTTCAACGATTTCTCCTCCACTTTGTTCTCCATTATTACAAAATCATTTAGCTCCCTGTTAGTTTAGTAAACTTCTGTCCTCCCCTTCCTTATGGAATTCCTAATGTATAAATGTAGATGCAAAATGTTCATTCAGTTTGTCAGCTATCGGAGCAGGATCATCAACAGTAGAACCACCAACATCAAGTGAACCAATCTGATTCATCCCCTTCCTTCTAAAGTTTACATAAGTAAAGAAGTCTTTGTTGTTTTTTTCTGCATCCTCTGCCAAGGATTTCTCATAATCAGCCTTCGCTTGCCTAACCTCCTTTGTGACTTGATTAGACTAGCTTATATCTGACATAGACTTCTGTGTCACCTGATAATTTATATGCATTTCATACATTTTTCTTCTCTGCCATGAGCCACATTAGTTCATCTGACATCCATTTCAGTCTAAATCTTGAACAGTATTTCGCAGTTTGTATGAAAGCCGAGTAGCTTCCAAGATTAATTCCTTGATGGCTTCTCATTTAGAATTTGCTGTTTTTAACATCATTGGTTGATCCCACTGTATAGAATTTAAAACTGTCTGAGACCATGTAGTAACCTTTACAAAAACCCCTTCCCTTTACACCTGATGGTAGTTACATTGTTAAGTAAATTCCACATCACTACACTTTGATCACTGTCACCAAGTGGTTCTTTATCTTCAAATTCTTAATGCATGAATAATCATTGCTGATAATCAGATCAAGAGTATTACTCTTTCTGGTGCTGCTCGAACATGTTGCTGTAGAAAACAATCCTCTAATAAATCGACAAAAGTCTTGCTACCGTGCGAGCGACCAATCCACAAGTTCCAGTCAATATCTGGAAAGTTAAAATCCCCCATTGCAAGACATTCTGATTTACTGGCTCACTCACTCTATTCTCTGTTGTTTGTTGTACTCATCAGAGTCATTAGGCCTATAACACATTCCTACTCTCATTTTCCCTCTCCCAGTGCTTATGTCTCACCAAACTGACTCAACATTGCACTGTCCACCCATATTAACTGGATGCACCTCTTTAGATTTTGTTTCCTAACTAACAGCAAAACCCCTCCTCCCTTCCTACCCTGTCTATCCCTTCTGTACACATTGTACACCCCAAAACCAATTCTGCACTGCTTATATCTGTGTGACACCACATCTCTGATATCCCAACAATATTTGCATTTTATGTCTTGATCAGCACTTAAAATTCACCAAATTTATTTACTCTACTTCTAGCATTGGTGTACATACAAGCATACCGTACCTGTTCTTACTCTTAGTTACCCTTACACGGCACATGTATTTACTTGTTCCACGATGACTCCCAGCAGCTCTTGTAACCCCCAGCAACCTGCTCTCTAGGCTGCTGCTCATTTCAATAAAAGCAGTGCAAGAATCAGTTTTGCCTCTGCCTGCGGCAATGTGAATTGCCGCAGCCAGTGGCAACCCCCCAAGCTACAATTGCTCCGACCCACTTAACACTGCCCCGATAACATCAGCAAATATTCTTGCACCCTTTCTATCTAAGTGTATCCCATCCCTGTAGAAGCAGTCTCTCCTATTAGCAAGCACAAACCACGCTGAAAAAGATTCTACCCCATGAGCCTTGCACAGTCTCTCCAGAGCTGAATTGATTGACAATGCTCTCATAATATACTCCCTCCTATCGTGTCTGGGTAGAATTGCAGACACTTTCAAATTTAACTCTAACTTGCGACTTTTTTTCTTCAATATTGACCTATACTTGTTTAGTAAATCAGCAGATCTATTGCTCTTAAGGTCATTAGTTCCAACATGTACAACAATATCACCTTTTTTGCCTTTAAAAGATGATATCTGCTCTCGGTCATCAACTTTTTCCCCTGGCAAACCTTCCCCTTTTCCTGTTCCACCTATCCTTTTTGCATAATATATTCCCTGTCTCCCTGATAATAGTCACCAACAATAACTAGCTCCTTTGGGATCAGCACATTCTGCCTTGGAGATTGCTGCTGTGTTGCCTGATGCACAGGTGTGAGTTCTGGTCTTGAGTTGGGCAGCTGAGAGCTTGATGGGCCCTCATATTAATTTTTTCGAGGGTATCTACTCTACGCCTCAAACTCTTATAGATACCCATCAGAACGCTGAGTTAGCACCTAATTTCTTCGTAGTCTGCACCTCACACACACACAGAGACATCCTCCTTGGCTAGATCATGTCCTGTTATAGACTGGTCTGCAAACATTTCACATTTCGCACATTTTTTTAGACTGTGATGTGTTGGAGAATCACCCCCATGGGTTCTCCCCCAAGCCACAGTACTACTGCTACTTTGCGCTCGTTGCTTTGCTGCTCTAGTGAAATTTAATAAGATGAAATTTAATAAGATTAATAAATTTTTAATTGATAATACTATACTAAGCTAACATATCTACTACAGTGCTACATATTTGACTATCCAGTTTTATGTTAAATCTTATGCTATCAAGTTTGGGATGTATGTTACGCTATTCCGTATTGCAAAAAAATGGCAGCAAGCTACGAACGGTAAGATCTACAGACACTAAGTATTAACTTTCAAAATTGCTATCTAAATTCAAAATAAACCAAGGAGCTTGACTAGTGTGTGTTTAGTGTCAAATGGCACCAGGGGTTCCCACATCTCCACAAGGAGCTTGACTAGGACTATAAACCTACTTATAGAAAATAATTTAATATAACAATTAAGTCAATAAAATGGCTAAATATAAATAAAACTTAGTGTTCGCCGGAGCTGCAAAATCTTGTCCAGCACGTGGATAACCTTGTACCCCTTTTGTTCATACCCTTATTATCATTCATACAGTTAGAACTTTTGGATGGACCTGACTCATTGATTGAATGCATTGCCTGAGATTTAATATGCTTGTTAACTACATGAACAGGAAGGATAGAGAGGACAGGAGAGGTGGATGGGTTTATGTATGCACGCACACACAAACACACAGAACAGTTTGTTTGTTGTGAATTTTGTAATTTGTATGCTGTTAAAAATAACATTGTATAATCCTATAACATTGTATAATCCTATTGTAGATGGTAACTCATGGCAAAATGCCTGCACAATGAGATCAATAATACACACAGAAACAGGCTGTGCCAGACATGTATGATGATTCTCTCAGTTATTTTAATCTTGATCTATTATTTTTGCATCTTTAATTCCTAATTTATGAATCTTTCTCTATTGAAAAAGAAAAAATTATTAAATGTATATTGCACTTCATCATTTTTAATATATAAAATTGAAGTAATTAGCTCAAATACATTAAGAGCATTTGTTACAGATGAGCGATGTAGATGCTGGTGGAGCTACTGTATTCCCTCAGATTGGAGTCACTATATGGCCTGAGAAGGTATTTTTTTTTTTTTCTCCCCATTCTTGTTATGTAATTCAAGCATTCAGTGATGTGCATTTCTGTAATGATTTTTTTGACTCAGAAGGTTATTAAGATTAAAATTAGTAAAAGTAACATTCAATTCATTTATTGAAGTGTATATTTTAGTTATTAATAATTGAAATGAATTCAGACAACTAGTCTGTGAGGAACAGGCTAAGTTGTTTACTACTGTAGATAATTATCAACTTTTCAGTGGAATATCTTTCTACGAAATTTATTGTTTTACTTTCTACTTATAGTTAGATCCTTGTTTATTCAGTCATTTATTCCAACTATTGAAAGCCCAACAAAATTTTTAGGATTTGAAATTAACATGAATACTATACACATACTCACATGATGGTTACAGGAGCTTAGATGCTTAGAGGAGCCCGGAGTGTCAGATGACACATGTCAGCAATGCCATCTGACCTCAGAAACAATCCAACACATCACCATAGGATGCAAGGTGATCACTTGGTCATGTCTACACTCATAGACATGACCAGGTCACAAGGATAATACAGAAGAAGCTAGTAAGGAAATACCAGGTGATCAAAGAAAGAGTACCATATTACAAGTACAAACCCCACATGCTTTACTGCAACTGCATCATAATAACAGACCAGACATAATCCTTGTTTGACAAGAAGGAAAAAGGTTTCCTATCTGATTGACATAATGGTGCTGAACACTAGCAACCTCCAGAAAAACCAATAAAAAAAAGATCGGGAAGTACACGGACCTGAGACAATTGATCAAAGAGATGTGGCATGTGCAACAAGATCATCGTGTCAACCACCAGTATGGTACCAAAGACCCTACATAATAGCCTAGCAGCAATAGGTCTCCAAGAGAACACCTACAAGGAACTCCAGAAAGTTGCAATCCTGAACACATGTAGAATAGTCATAGTTCCTCTACCAACAGTAGGCGCCTCTGTAGTCAGGTGGGCAGGAGCGGCAGTGCGTAGCACACGCTTCTTGATTAGACCGGGGTTCGAGCCCTTGACCACCAAATACGGAGGATGCGGAAAGGTCAGGGAATGACCACCGCATATCCCCTTAGCATTAGCATTAGTAGAGGCATTTGATGCAAGAAAGCAGGCTTATGCAGCATCAGCCAAAAAAAAAAAATAAATAAATAAATAAAAAAATATATAAAATAATAAATAAATAAAAAATAACCACTTCCACTTCACCCCTCTGTTCGTTCGAAATACCTGTCCAGCTGAGCCTTAAACTTATTTAGGCTATCAACTTCCACGACAAGGGATGGAAGTCTATTCCAGCAACCAACCACCCGCTGGCTAAAGGCAAATTTCCTCACGTCTATCCTACATCTGTCTTTCCTCAATTTGAATTTATGCACTCTCAGGTGATTATTCTGAGCAAGAGGAAGAATCCCATCAGCATTGAGCATGCTCAAACCATTCAAGGCTTTATACACCTCTGTCAGATCACCTCGCTGGTGCCTAGTCTCCAGACACTGTAATTTGCAAAACATAAGCCTTTCTTCGTAAGAGCATCCCTTTGTTCCATTCACTAATCTTGTTGCCCTTCTCTGTACTCGTTCCAGCATCTGTACATCCTTCTTGAAATGAGGCCTCCAGACCTGTATACAGTACTCTAGGTGCGGTCTGACCATTGCGTTATACAAGGGAATAATCACCTCCTTCTCCCTGCTAGAAAAATTCCTATATATCATCGACAATACACCATGAGCTACTCTTGCAGCCCGTCTGCACTGTTCAGAAAACTTCATATCTGCCTGCACAACCACCCCCAGATCCCTTTCATTCTCTACCACTGTCAGTGTAGTACCACAGAGTTGATATGTTGCTCTGGGGTTGCTGTTTCCCATATGTAGTACTTTACATTTGTCAATGTTAAACTTCATTTGCCACCTCTCAGCCCATCTGCTCAACCTTTCCAGATCCTGTTGCAGTAGCATAGTGTGAGTAGTGGCCTTGACAACCCTGCCAACCTTCGTATTGTCTGCAAACTTGGACATTAAGCTTGATATACCATCATCAATATCATTTATAAATACAGAAAACAATAATGGACCCAATACTGAACCCTGAGGGGCTCCACTAATAACATTAGTCCACGATGAGCAGTGTCCATTGATTACCACTCTGTGTCTTCTCCCCCTCAACCACCCCTTTATCCATAGCAGCAATTTGCCTCCAATGCTACACTGCTCCAATTTGTGCAGCAGTCTTCCATGTGCAACAGTATCAAAAGCCTTTCTAAGATCCAAGTATATAATATCAAAGTTATTCCCTGCATCCAGTTCTTTTGTGACTGCATCACAGTATCCAATCAAATTGGTCAGGCAAGACATCCCCTTAACAAAACCATGGTGTGTCTGAGCTATAACTGAAGTCTTGTCTAGATGATCCTGCAGTGCTTCTTTAACCAGTGCCTCCATTAATTTTCCAGGAACAGAAGTTAAACTCACAGGTCTATAATTACTTGTGTCAGCCTTTGATCCTCCTCTGTGAATTGGGGTCACATTTGCACATCTCCAGTCCATGGGTACTTCCCCTAAGTCCAAGGAAGCTGTCATAATTATGGCTAAGGGTTTGTTTACTTCCTTTGCTGCTTCCTTTAATATAACTGTATAGATCCCATCCACCCCAGGTGCCTTTCTTGTATTTATCTTCAACAGTTTCTCCTCCACTTTACTCTCAGTTATTTCAAGATTCTCTAGCTTACTGCCAGAGTTGAATACACCTCTGGCATTCCCCTCGCTGAATAACTCCTCATGTGTGAATGTCGATGCAAAATATTCATTCAGTTTGTTAGCTACCTGAGCAGGATCATCAACAGTTGACCCATCAATATCAAGTAGACTAATCTGATTCATCCCCTTCCTTCTAGAGTTTACATAAGTAAAGAACTCTTTGCTGTTTTTCTTTGCATCCCTTGCCAAAGATTTCTCATAATCTGCCTTCGCCTGCCTAACCTCCTTTGTAACTTCGTTACAGATCAACTTGTATCTATCATAGACTTCTGTGTCACATGTTAATTTGTATGTATCCCATGCATTTTTATTCTCTGCCATATGTCTCATTAGTTCATCTGACATCCACTTAGGCCTAAACCTTGAACAATATTTCTTAGTTGGTATGTAAAGCCTAGTAGCTTCCAAGTTAGGTTCTTTGAATGCTTCCCATTTTGAATTTGCTGTTGGTAACATCATCAGTTGGTCCCACTGTATAGAATTTAAATACTGTCTCAGTCCATTGTAGTCGCCTTTACGAAAGCAATAACCCTTCCCTTTACCCCTAATGGTAGTTACCTCTTTGAGTAAATCCCACTTCAGCACACTGTGATCACTGCCACCTAGTGGTTCATTTACCTGCATATTCTTAATGCATGAAGAATCACTACTGATAATCAAATCAAATACTCCCTCTAGTTGCCTCCTGAACATGCTGATGTAGAAAACAATCATCCAATAAATCCACAAAAGCCTTGCTAGTGTGTGAGTGACCAGCCCCCAAATTCCAGTCAATATCTGGGAAATTAAAATCCCCCATTATAAGACTCTCTGATTTACTGGCCCACTCTATTTCCCTGTACAGTTTCTTATTATACTCATCATTAGGCCTATAGCACACCCCTACTCTCAATTTTGATCTCCCAATGCTTATGTCACACCAAACTGACTCGACACTGTAGTGTCCAGCAATGTCGACTGGCTTCACTTCCTTGGATTTTATGTATTTCTTAACTAATAGCATAACCCCTCCCGCCTTCCTATCCTGTCTATCCTTTCTGTAGACATTGTACTCCCCAAATTCCAGTTCTGCATTCCTTATATCTTTGTGACACCACGTATCTGAAATCCCCACCTTTATGTGCCTTTGATGTTTTGAGCAATACCTCAAAATCATCAAATTTATTTACTAAACTCCTAGCATTGGTGTACATGCAAGTATACATGTACCTATTTCTATTATTAGCTACCCTAACACAACCCATGTGTTTACTTGTACCGCAATGACTCCCAGCAGTCTCTGAAATATCCTGCATCTTGTTTTTCAGGCTTCTGCTCATTCCAATAGAAGCAGTGCAAGAATCTCTTTCACCTCTGCCAGTGGCTACTGTTAATCTATTCGTCTTTGTCTCCCCCCAAGCTAGCAGTTTTCCGACCCACCTAACACTGCCTCGATAGCATCAGCAAATATTCTTGCACCCTTTCTATTTAAGTGTATCCCATTCCTGTAGAAGCAGGATCTTTGCAGAATCTTTCCAGGGTCGAATTGATCGACACAGCTCTCATCATATACTCCCTCCTATCGTGTCTGGGCAGAATTGCAGACACTTTCAAATTCAACCTTAATTTGCGGCTTTTTTTCAACAGTGACCTGTACTTGTTAAGCAATTCTGCCGGTCTCCTACTCTTGATATCATTAGTGCCAACGTGTACAACTATATCACCTTTTGTGCCCTTAAAAGATGATATCTGCTCTACAACGTCATCAACCTTTGCCCCTGGCAGACATACCCTGGTCCTGTTCCACCTATCCTTTTTACAAAGCATGTTTCCCGTTTCCCTGACAATAGAGTCACCAACAACTACCATTTCCTTTGGGACCAGCGCATTCTGCCTTGGGGGCTGCCGCTGTGTTGCGCGATGACCAAGTGCAAGCTCTGGCATTGGTGTGGGCAGCTGAGAGCTTGATGGGCCCCTCACTTTTAATCCTTCGAGGGCATCCACCCTGTCCTTCAAGCTCTCATATAGGCCCATAACAATGCTGAGTTGTCGCCTGATTTCCTTACACTCCTTGCATCGCGCACACACAAAGACATCCCCCATGGCAGTATCATGTCCCGTACCTGACTGCTCCACAAACATCAAGCAAGTAGTGCATTTTAATAGGCTGTGATTCAGAGGGCAACTGCCCCCATCAGTTCTCCCCTGAGCCACAGCACTCCCATTAACTTGAGCCTTTTGCTTTGCTGCTCTGGTCAGATTCATGAATTCGATTTAATTTCAATAAAATACGATTTCAGTACAAAATTAAAACCCTAAACTTATATCTCAACACAGTTATAACACTATATTTATGTTTCAGTATTGAGTGTTATCTACAAAATCCCTTTATATAACTTCCGTATCAAGTTAAGTATTAATTATTTATTTTTTACTAATTATTTATGTTACGTAACCCAAGTCGTTATATGTATAGTTAAAAGTACAATTTAATTGACAATGAAGTTCAACAAGATTAATTATCTGATTAATTGACAATATTATATACTATACTATACTATATTAAGCTTATGCTATCTATTTCGAGATATTTTGTATCGCGTTACAATGGCGGCAATTACGAACGGTAAACACGTGGATTTGATACCCTTTCCGATACTAAGTAATACCTACAAAATCTCTATCTAAGTTACTTTAATCTAAGTATCGTAAATAAGAATATAAAACTACTCTAGAAAATAAGTTAATATGCCAATTTAAGCTAATAAAACAGAAAATAAATCAGAAAAAACTTCTCTGTTCCAGGAGCGGCAAAAATGTACGTCCACACAGGATACTCTCGTACTCAAAAAAAAAAAAAAAAAAATATGGCCTTAGTTGCTAATGCTCCTAAAAACCAAAAAACAACAACAACATCTACCAACAGTAACACCAGACATAACAACCACCCTGTGCACTTGGTACAATACCTGTTACAGGGTGGAATCCCCCTATCAGGAAGAAATAATACAACAACAATAATAATAGTAGTCTCATTACTAATATACAATACAATATAATTTATTTAACAAGAGAATAAGTTTACAATAGATGAACTTGTTAAGAAAAGTGAATTTCTTGACAAGTTGTAGTTTTTCCTTTACAAGTTTGTATACAAATTTGTTTTCTAACAGAAAAGACAATTAAGTCACAACTCATAGTACATTCCACTCTGTAAACAGAAATAGTAATTTATCTGTATAGCTATTTTAATCCACTGTACCATTGAGTATCAAGAATTTTCTTATTAGAAATTTTAATTTGGAGATGGGATAACTTCTCTTGAGCCTGAAATCAACACTAGCCAGCAAGTTGTTTATTATATTCATTGTGTGCCTTTCTCCAAATCTATTTAGTACCCTAGGGTAAGGCAAAGTAATTGCTTTTGGGTTCCTTAAATTATGTGTGACATTCCTTTGCAGATTCGACTCTTCATAAATAGTGTTAAGATTTTTCAGGAATAAATTTAGCTTCAGTTTTTGAGCTGGATACAGTATTTTGTATTTTAACAAAAATTGCCTTCTCTTATTCAGGTCATTCCAAGAGTTTGTCCCCATTAAAAGTTTCAAAATCCTGTTAATTAGGTTGTTTATTATTCTTATTTCAGTTAGATTTGCTCGTGCCCATACATTTGCTAAGTAATTGAGTTGGGAGTCCACTAATGCATAATATAATGTAACTTTTGTTCTAAGATTTAACTTATTCTTAATGTAGTAAAAAAAGTACACATAAAATCTAATTTTTTTGTACAAATTTGTTATTTGTCTTGCCCAACTCAGACTGTAGTCAATCCATAACCCAAGGTAACAGTGATTTGAGACTTCTTCCACAGTTTGACATTTGCAATTCTCGAAATTCTGATTATGTAGGCATTCATGTTTGTGTAATTTGATAGAGGAATGAAATGTCCAAGGTTTGATGAGGTCTTATTACCAAAAATTTTGTTTTATCAAAGCTGAGTGCTAATTTATTATCATGCAGCCAAGTTTGCAAATGTATTGCATCCTGCTGTAAGTCTTTTGGCATTTTTGTCAGATTGTTTCCAATTGTATATAAGATTATATCATCTGCATAAATTTTTATAAATAGTTCTTTATTACTTCGAATATGTCATTTATATAGATGTTTAACATGATTGGCCTAGCATGAGTGCCCTGAGGTACTCCTTTATTTACATTGTATGATTTTCCCCTTGTATTTTCTACTTCAACTGTTATTTTTCTTTTGGTTAAATAACTTGCTAAGAGTTGATTGATTCTTCCCCTAATACCATATTTCAGTAATTTCCATTGCAATATTGGTATATCAATTAAGTCATAAACTTCAAGTATATAAATAAAATCAATATGAAGTTATTGTTGTTTAAATGTAAGTTGAAAGAGTCTACTAAGTTCTCTAATAATGTTTGTGCGCTCTTACCATTCTGATATGAGAATAGAGAGTTGTTTAACAACCCATATTGATGTAAGTATTTGCTTATATGAGAAAATACATAATTTTCTATTATCTTATTTATAACTGACTGTATTTTCTATTATCTTATTTATAACTGACTGACTGTATTATTATTGGTCTGTAATTGCAAAGGTCATCAGTGGTCCCTTTTTATATATAGGAATTATCTTAAATGAAAGTAAATTTGTAGGATAGCTTCCCGACTCTAACATCCATACTATAAGTTCAATCACAAGAACAGACAACTGTTCTTTGTTCCTCTTTACTTCTGTTACTGTAATACTGTCCAGTCTGTAAGATTGCTTGTTCTTTAAATGTTCTATATAATCTTAAGAATCTCAGTATATTGTGGAGTTAAGACTACACAAGAGTTTACTGTCTGAGGAAGTCTATCTTGTTTAATAAAGGAAACTTGGCAATAATGTGTATTATATCTGTTGAGGTCTATTACAGCTTTGGCAAACCTATTTGCAGCCCCATATTGTTTGTTTGTACTATCAATCTTTTCTAATAGTGTTTTAATTTGATTTCCCCTTGTTTTTTCCTTCCTTGTACTTAACAGGTTATTTATAATGTTCCATTTTTCCTTTTGTGTAATCTGCTTATCCATAAAAAGTTGATTGTAATAAGTGTTTTTTTTTTTTTTGTTTTCTTATCATACCTGTCAATTTATTTCTGAGTGTTTCATAATTTTGATAATGTGTTCTATCTTTGATGGACAATTTCTATACTGCCTGAAATATTTATCCCTTTGTACCATTAATTCTTCTACTTCTTTAGTCATCCAAGGTTTCTTAAGCTTGATCCTGCTACTCCTAGTGTTTATGTTGCAGGCTGAGTGATTTTCTTTTCTCTCGATATTAAACCTAAAATTGTTTATCATTTGTATTATCTTATTTGAAAAGACATTTACATTTGTTATGTGAGATACTTGCTCTTGTATTAACAAGTTATCTATGTTCTGTTTCAGTTTCCCTGTTGATAAATAATTTTTCTTCGTAGTATTTGTTAACTTTTTAACTTCACATGGGTGTTGTTTTGAATAGATATCTACTATTAGTATATATGTTCTGTGATCTGAAAGTTGATTTAAGAGTATGTATGAATTAGCATACTTTAACTTGATATTTGTTATAAGGTGATCTAAACAAGATCTTACTGTTCTATCACCCTCCATCCTTTGTTGCCTAGATATTCCAAATAAGGTATGTTCAAATCCATAGTTGTTTAAGATTACAGAGTATCTGAGTATCAGTATCACATTATCCATTTCATCGGTTAGTAAATTAATATTGAAATCTCCTACCAGTATGGTCTTTTCAGTCTGTATGTCATCCCATTGCAAAATTGTGTTATCTAATTCTATTAGGAAGCTGTTTATTGAATCTGATGGTGGCCTATAAAACGCACAAATCATGAATGTGTTTTCTGGATTATCTCCCAATAATTTTACACAGCAGTTTTCACAAGACTGAGTTAAGTGGTTAACCTGTATTTCCCTAAAGCATATTCTATAGTATATTATTATTCCTCCACCCCTTCTCAGTTCTCTCAAAATATAGACCTTGTCATAACCTTGTATGTTATAATTTGAAATTTCATCACTTTTTATGTTAGTCTCTGTTAAGACTATACATGAAATATATTCTTTCATTGCATTAATATATTGCAAGAAGTTAAACCAATTTAACTTCCACTGCTGATTTTTTTATCAGTTATAAGTGCTTGTATACTAGGATTATTTAAAAAATGTAAAGGTGAATTGTAAATCTGTGATTCCTCAAAAAGCAAACCTGATATCTTAATTTTACCTTAGATCTAGATTTCAGGAAGTTACAATTATTCACAATTAAACAGTCTATTTTAAATACTTCAGATCCTTTGAACCCAGAATTCTAATGGCTCTTGAAGATACATTCTTTTTTCACATAGATCCTTCCATGTTTCACCCATAAAAATTTGTAACTGTGAGTTTTTACTAATTGTTTTGTTTCCCAGAACAATTGCTTGAGGTGAATTGTTAAGTGGTCATTTATGTAGATTGGAATATTGCTATTGTTCTGATATACATCATTTGCTGTCAGTCGGATATCCTTTGCCTTTCTCATCCATTTTTCCTTTACCACATGATTTGAGAATTTCACAATTAGTGTAGGCTTGTCATTTGATTTCTTATTGTTGGGTATGTAATAGTGTTCAACTTCTTCATTATGCTGTAGCTTCAATGCATGTCCTAGCTGCTGTATTACAAGCTTTAGATCTTGGCCTGCTAATCCAGTTAATCCTACTATTTCTACGTTATTTGATAATAACTGCTGCTCGATCGAGTCAATCCTTAAGTAAGTTGGAATTTTCCTCATTTTCATTGAATGAATCCTCCAGCTTCCCAATTCTTTTGCTGATTGCAGCGTTGGAGTCCTGCAGTTTGTTTATGATTTGCTGTATTTTGTCAAACAAATCTGATACAAATGAAATCGATTTCTTAATATCTTCCACTTCTGTCTTCAGGTCTTCCATTTGCTTCTTTATTGGAACAATTTCTATTAGCAAATCCAGCAAATGAATTTTGCTGGATAGCTTCCTTAGTATGTCTTCCATATTTTGGGTGTTCGCTTGTGTTACATCTAGGTCTTCATTTTCTTTGTTTGTTGGATGCAGCAAATAGTGAAATTCCTCTGCCGAGTAGGAATTTTCACTTCTTTCTTTCCTCTCTTCTTTCCTGCACAATATACACCTCCACTGCTGTTTCTTATGCTTTGCCATTCCTTTATAGGTTGCCTCCTTCAATGAGCATCTATAATGATACCCATTGTTGCAGCCATGACATACCACTTCTTGCACATGCAGCAGTAGGTTGCACTTTTTGCAAATATTTTGATTCATGTTTGCAAAACTTCGGAGTAGCCAACACAGGATGTTTCAGATAATTTACTTGCACGAAATAAAAAAACTAAAGAAAGAATTTATCAACTTACAAATGGCAATTATTTCCAATTTTCTCTAAAAGCGCTGATACAGTAGACATGCTTACACTTAGCCCTGTAGCGGGAATGATATTAAAAATAATAAGTTAATATTATTATTATTAAAATTATTATTATTTATTATTAAAATAATAATAATAGTCTAATAATAATGTCTGCCAGGGGCAAAAGTTGATGACGTTGTACAGCAGATATCAACTTTTAAGGGCACAAAAGGTGATATAGTTGTACACGTTGGCACTATTGATATTAAGGGTAGGAGACCGGCAGAATTACTTAACAAGCACAGGTCAGTGTTGAAAAAAAGACACGAATTAAGGTTGAATTTGAAAGTGTCTACATTTCAGCCCAGACACGATAGGAGGGAGTATATGATGAGAGCTGTGTCGATCAATTCGTCCCTGGAAAGATTCTGCAAAGATCCTGCTTCTACTGGAATGGGATACACTTAAATAGAAAGGGTGCAAGAATATTTGCTGATGCTATTGAGGCAGTGTTAGGTGGGTCGGAAAACTGCTAGCTTGGGATGAGACAAAGACTAATACATTAACAGTAGCCACTGGCAGAGGTGAAAGTGATTCTTGCACTGCTTCTATTGGAATGAGCAGAAGCCTGAAAAACAAGATGCAGGATATTTCAGAGACTGCTGGGAGTCATTGCGGTACAATGACTCCCAGCAGTAAACACATGGGTTGTGTTAGGGTAGCTAAGAATAGCAACAGGTGCATGTATACTTGCGTGTACACCAATGCTAGGAGTTTAGTAAATAAATTTGATGAATTTGAGGTATTGCTCAAAACATCAAAGGCAGATATTGTTGGGATATCAGAGACGTGGTTTCACACAGATATAAGGAATGCAGAACTGAAATTTGGGGAGTACAACGTCTACAGAAAGGATAGGAAGTGAGGAGGGATTATGCTATTCATTAAGAAACACATAAAATCCAAGGAAGTGAAGCCAGTTGGCATCACTGGACAGTGCAGTGTTGAGTCAGTTGGTGTGACATAAGCACTGGGAAAGCAAAATTTAGAGTAGGAGTGTGTTATAGGCCTAATGACTCTGATGAGTATAATAAACTGCTGTACAGAGAAATAGAGTGGGCCAGTAAATCAGAGAGTCTTATAATGGGGGATTTTAATTTTCCAGATATTAACTGGAATTTGGGGGCTGGTCACTCACACGCTAGCAAGGCTTTTGTGGATTTATTGGATGATTGTTTTCTACATCAGCATGTTCAGGAGGCAACTAGAGGGAGTAATATTCTTGATTTGATTATCAGTAGTGATTCTTCATGCATTAAGAATCTGCATATAAATGAACCACTAGTTGGCAGTGATCAGTGTGCTGAAGTGGGATTTACTCAAAGAGGTAACTACCATTAGGGATAAAGGGGAGGGTTATCGCTTTCGTAAAGGCCACTGCGATGGACTGAGACAGTATTTAAATTCTATACAATGGGACCAACTGATGATATTATCAAGAGCAAATTCAAAATGGGAAGCATTCAAAGAACTTATCGTGGAAGCTACTAGGCTTTACATACCAACTAAGAAATATTGTTCAAGGATTAGGCCTAAATGGATGTCAGATGAACTAATAAGACATATGGCAGAGAATAAAAATGCATGGGATACATACAAATTAACACATGACACAGAAGCCTATGATAGATACAAGTTGATCTGTAACCAAGTTACAAAGGAGGTTAGGCAAGCGAAGGCAGATTACGAGAAATCTTTGGCAAGGGATGCAAAGAAAACAGCAAAGAGTTCTTTACTTATGTGAACTCTAGAAGGAAGGGGATGAATCAGATTGGTCCACTTGATATCAATTGATGGGTCAATTGTTGATGATCCTGCTCAGGTAGCTAACAAACTAAATGAATATTGTGCATCGGCATTCACACATGAGGAGTTATTCAACGAGGGGAATGCCAGAGGTGTATTCAACTCTGGCAGTAAGCTAGATAATCTTGTAATAACTGAGAGTAAAGTGGAGGAGAAATTGTTGAAGATAAACACAAGTAAGGCTCCTGGGGTGGATGGGATCTATCCAGTTATTAAAGGAGGCAGCAAAGGAAATAAGCAAACCGTTAGCCATAATTATGAGAGCTTCCTTGGACTCAGGGGAGGTACCCATAGACTGGAGATGTGCAAATGTGACCCCAATTCACAAAGGAGGACAAAGGCTGACACAAGTAATTATAGACCTGTGAGTTTAACTTCTGTTCCAGGAAAATTAATGGAGGCACTGGTTAAAGAAGCACTGCAGGATCATCTAGACAAGACTTCAGTTATAGCTCAGACACAGCATGGTTTTATTAAGGGGAAGTCTTGCCTGACCAATTTGATTGGATACTATGATGCAGTCACAAAAGAACTGGATGCAGGAAATAACTTTGATATTATATACTTGGATCTTAGAAAGGCTTTAGATACTGTTGCACATGGAAGACTTCTGCACAAATTGGAGCAGTGTGGCATTGGATGCATATTGCTGCTTTGGATAAAGGTGTGGTTGAGGGGGAGAAGACAGAGTGGTAATATGGACACTGCTCATCGTGGACTAATGTTATTAGTGGAGTCCCTCAGGGTTTAGTATTGGGTCCATTATTGTTTTCTGTATTTATAAATGATATTGATGATGGTATATCAAGCTTAATGTCCAAGTTTTCAGACGATATGAAGGTTGGCAGGGTTGTCAAGGACACTACTGACACTATGCTGCTGCAACAGGATCTGGAAAGGTTTAGCAAATGGGCTGAGAGGTGGCAAATGAAGTTTAACATTGACAAATGTAAAGTACTACATATGGGAAACAGCAACCCCCAGAGCAACGTATCAACTCTGTGGTACTACACTGACAGTGGTAGAGAATGAAAGGGACCTGGGGGTGGTTGTGCAGGCAGATATGAAGTTCTCTGAGCAGTGCAGATGGGCTGCAAGAGTAGCTCATGGTGTCTTGTCAATGATATATAGGAATTTTTCTAGCAGCGATAAGGAGGTGATTATTCCCTTGTATAAGGCAATGGTCAGGCCACACCTAGAGTACTGTATACAGGTCTGGAGGCCTCATTTCAAGAAGGATGTAGAGCTGCTGGAACAAGTACAGAGAAGGGCAACTAGATTAGTGATGGAACAAAGGGGTGCTCTTACTAAGAAAGGCTTAAGTTTTGCAAATTACAGTGTCTGGAGACTAGGCACCAGCGAGGTGATCTGATAGAGGTGTATAAAGCCTTGAATGGTTTGAGCATGCTCAATGCTGATGGGATTCTTCCTCTTTCTCAGAATAATCACCTGAGAGGGCATAAATTCATTGAAGAAAGACAGATGTAGGAAAGACTTGCGGAAATTTGCCTTTAGCCAGTGGGTGGTTGGTTGGTGGAACAGACTTCCTTCCCTTGTCGTGGAAGTTGATAGCCTAAATAAGTTTAAGGCTCAGCTGGACAGGTATTTCGAATGAACAGAGGGGTGAAGTGGAAGTCATTTTTTTTTTTTTTTTTGGCTGATGCTTCATAAGCTTGCTTTCTTGCATCAAATGCCTCTACTAATGCTAATCATATCCTGATTACTGATGAAGTGAGCTCTGTGAAGGATGGACTCAATTCCCACTACTTGCACAAGTTGGCAGGAGAAAATCCATGTAATGGTAAGGGGCTCATCAAGACAAATTCTCTGTTAATATCTTGTGTGACATGCTGATGATCAGTTAATGTGATAATGATGTTCTATGACAACTTGGCTGGTCAGAGCTTGCTGGTACTTTTTAAAGATTATTATTATTATTAGCATATGGTGCAAAGAAGCCTAAGCCTTATGCTGCACCGGCTAAAAAAATTCTGTGTTAACCTGAGAGAGAGAGAGCAAGAATCAGAAGGGAATCAACAAGAAAGAGAAGAATGATAATATCCAGCTCGGGACCCTGGGTGTGCCAAGCCCATACTCATCAGATGTGATCCCCTGGGGTTATGTTCCTCTTTGAGCAAGAAGTGTGGTTTAAGCATGATGGTGCTCCCACCCATTTAGCTGATTGATGAGAACTCAGTTCAGTACTATTATCCAATCAACTCTGAAATAAAGCATTTTTGGACACGTATTTATGACATTTTTTTCTCATTTTGGATCCTAGCATATTTTATGCATTCTTATGAAATACTATGTATATATTTGTATTTCTTTTTATTATTGTTGCAAAGATTTCTTAAATGGGGATAATAATTAGTAATGCTGCTTATTAATATTACAATTTAAACACACGGCTAATACAATAAATGAAGAAATAAAATATACAGGTAGTTCTCGACTTTACGAGTTAATTCGTTCCTAATGCGCACTCGTAAATCGGGAATTTATTTCCCATAGACTAAGGTTAAAAATAGGGGTTACGTTCTCAACAATGAAATTAGTTAGCTAATTAATTTGTTTAAACAATGATTGATTTATTGAAAGAAATGAAAACATAACCTGTAAAATCAAGCAAATTATAATAATAGAGAAATTATTTACGATTTACAAATGTTAAAGAATGTTTATTCTTCATCATCATCGACTAAATGCACACTTGTTGATGGGCTTACTTAGATTATTATTATTATTAATTATTATTGTCTCGGCCCTCGTTGGTTTGTTGCACAAGGAGTCGTCTTCTTTAGAAATGTTTCAAGAGGCATTTGTTTCCAAGATAATCTTCTCTTTTAATTTTAAATTTAACAATTGCATGCATAAGCATTTTTTAACAGCACACACAAATTTCAACTAACAATTCACATGGAGTAACAAGTTTACGAATCTTAAAAAAAAAAAGGAATGAAGGGAAGATTCTGAAAATTTATTTGTTTTTTTATACGATTGAAAATTTCAGTAAAGGGGAAACACATTTCACCATAATAACCTAAAAAACCACACAATTCCTTTATCTGTATTTTTGCAAATTCAAGAAAATCGAGTTTACTACCCGTTTATAATTGCTTGCAGTAACAGAAAAGCCCAATAAACCAGGAAGTGCAAATTGTTTTTATTGTTTTATTATCGTGACTTCCAAAAATGTGCTTTAGAAAAATATCACAAAGGCGTTTAAAATTGATTCTTATAACGGAACATATAATAACAATGAAAGTTTAGTGCATTTTAATAATTTGAATTGCTAATATGTAGGTTAGTGCAAATGCATCATTTTAACATAGCTATCTACCAAAGTAGTTAAATTAATTAATTTAATTGGCATCGTTTTGGTTATATCTTATATTGTGACTGCCTTCACAACGAGTTGCCATGGTATTGTACTACCTCGAATAAATAACACTTCACCAGTGGAGAAGACTATTGTTATTTATTCTCAGCAGATACCACCACCCTTTTTCACCATACTTTATAATTTGAATTCGTAACTAATACAATTTACAAACCACACCCACGACCTTTTATATGGCCTTAAGGTCACGCTCCTGACCTTTTAAAAATGACATTTTAGAGAGATAAATAGCTTAGTTACACAGCGAAAATTTCAAATTCCGAGATCTTGAAATGAATTACCACAAAACAATGTGTTATTGGGTTCATGTTACGATATTTTAACAATACGATGGTGTCTCTGGAACTGATTAATATCGTAAATCGGGGTACGGCATTGTATAGCTTCATGGTTTGGAATACTGTATTTATGAATGTTTAACATTCATTTTTTGCAATTAACGTTCATATTTTCGATTTTGTTGATACTTAATACTTGGGGGGAAAAAAAAATCTCGTAGACCTGGGAATTCTTAAACGAAACATAAAGCGAGAACTGCCTGTACTGTGGTTTTTGGACCTTGGCATTTTTTAGGAGAATGTCAACGATTTGCAAAATACTTGTTGTAGCTGTTTTCAAGTTATAAAGTAATAGTTTATCATTCATTTTTGCTTTTGTACTTGATTTTATGTATTTCCCCTAAGAAAAAAGTTACTCACATTTAATTGTACAGCAGAGCATCCAAAATCCAAATGTCAATAATCCCGAACAAGCATTTATTTATTTTTTATGCTGGTACCATAAAACAATTACAGTAAGTGCCTATTATTGTCATCACATTTGCAAATTGAATTTTGATTCTATTAAACAGCAATTCTAATAAGCGAAAATTGGATGAATATTATCCACAGGCTATAAAAATTAAGATATAAAGCACAAACACTTTTATTTGCTTACCAATTAACAAAATTAAATGATACATGAAAATCGACAAACAAACTGAATACTAAATAGACAAACTGAATGCTATCTGACTGAACTACTCTTGCTGAAAATAGTGAGAGATCTGGCAGCAAAGAAACAAAGTTTGAAAAAGGTGCAGCAAAAAATAAGTAATTATTTTTGTTAAAAGCCTATCTGCATGTTATTATGGCTGAAAGTTCCATTTGTTTTGTTACCTGTGAATAAAAATACATAAATACAACTTATTGAACCCTTTTTTTTTTTTTTTTTTTTGTTTTTGTCTCCAGAACAGTATTTTTGATCAGTTCAAAATCCAAACAAATTTAAAGTCTGACCAACCCCTGGTCCCAATTAGTTTGGATTATCGATGCTCTACTGTTCTCCTGATTAGTTTAGCAATCATTGGTGGGGAAGATTTTATAGGATATGATTCCACTTAAATATGGAAGAATTAATAAAAAAAATAAATAAAAAGACATTTTTATTGCAACATTAAGGTAAAAATACAAAATTTTTTGCTGATCACCAAAAATCTTTATCAAAGATTTTATTACTGTGGTTTAGTATCTTTTATTATGCAGTAATGGGTTATTCTCTGCTTATAATATGCTATAACTTCAGTGCGATTACTTCATTGTGTATTTAAACTTTCCATTTGAATTTCAGGGTTCAGCAGCTTTTTGGTATAACTTGCACAGAAGTGGAGAAGGAAACATGCTTACTAGGCATGCTGCATGCCCTGTTTTAGCTGGCTCTAAGTGGGGTAAATGCATTCATAAATATTAAAATATCTGTATGAATATGCACTCTATATCAAATTTTAATTTAATATATACAAATAAGATGTATGCATCAATATTTTAATAACTATACTTTGATGTTTGAATTTTTAATGAAACTTTCAGTATTTAAAATTTCATTTTACCTATATCATTTTACACAATTTCAATGAAACAAAACTAAGTCTGCTGAAAAAAAAAAAAAAACTATAGACAAAATATAAACATGAAATCATTATTCTCTTTCATTTTTATTTATTTTTTTTTTCAAATTTCATGCACGTTAAGTCATCAAAATTTCACATATGCACATACGAGGTGTGGCAGTAAATTTCCCAGACTGGTGTAATAAAAAGAACACAAAGTGAAGGAGCCCAAAAATGGTTTTATTTTTATTCAATGTAATCAACACCTGAATGAAAGCACTTGTTACACCATTCTAAAACTTTCAAAAAAGAGTCAATGAAGGTTTTGAAGACCATTGACTGACTCTCTCTCTCCTTCAGGTACAAATTTCTTGTGAATCATACTGTTTGTCAGAAAACATGATCAGCATGATCTCGATCCTGAGCTCCTGCAAGTGAAACTTTTTGGACCCTAGTGGTGATTTTGAAGTCCAAGTCCACTGCATGCTTGCTCTGACACTTCATCTCTGAGTCGTACTAAAATGCCCAACACTCATCTTCATTGACAATACAGTCAAGGAAATTCATTCAGATTTGTCAAGGATTGCCTTGACAAGTCTGAATGAAGTATTCGTATGTTAACACTCTTTATTGCTTCTGCTCATCCATGAGGCTATGCAGCACAGATTTTGAACAGATATTTTGTAACTTTGTCCTCATTTCGAGAGGTTGACAGATTGAGGTTGGGGATGTTCGCAATGACCCAAGAAGTGGGTCATTGTGAACATCCTCATGTCTGTCTTTGAACCACTTATGCTATTCAAACAAACTGGTACAACTTAATGTTTCATCACTATACATTAATGTTTTTAACATTTCTGTTGCAGATTTTCCCACTTTAAATCAAAATTTTATGTTTGTTCATTGCTCCAATGCAAAATCGTGACACAGAACTTAATGCTGTTAATGGAACTGGCTGTTACTTGCAACCTGTCAGCCTACTGGACAGTTTCTGTACCACCATCTGTTGGGGGAAGTTTGAACTACAACATACTACTGATATTTATTTTCAAATTCATCAAACATGATTTCAACAGCCAGTCAGGGAACTTTATTGCAACACCTCATATTTCTACTTATATATTATGTACAATAGGATCTCAAAGTGCATGACCCTGCCTACATATCAACTGACTCTTAGATTCATACTTATGTTCATGGCTCATTATAAGCTTGCTTGCCTTATGATGGTGACAAGTGAGAAGAGAAGGGAAGGAGCAGAGAGGGGAAGCTCACTGTCATAGTGTATAAGATATCAGCCTTTCATTTTGATGAGTAAGATTTCTCTACTTGAACAAAATAGTATCTTATGGATTAATAAAGGCAATAATGTGTCTTAAGTCAAAAAACTGCCTCTCCAAAAGGCACGCCCTTTATGTGACTGTAATTTAAGATTTATGTGCTTTAATTGTGACTGTAATTTAAGATTTACAAAAAAAAAAAGCTTATATACACCGTACTGCCACTTTATTAGGTACACCTACCTAGTAGCGTGTTGAGCCTCTTTTAGCCTTCAAAACAACCTGAATTTGTCTAGGCATGGATTGAACAAGATGCTGAAAATGTTGTGCAGGAATGGAGTACCATGCAGACATGAGTGTTAAGCAGTTCCTTTAAATTCGACAGAGGTGTAGGCCTGCAGCAAACAGACCTTTCCAGCTCATCCCAAAAATGTTCAATAGGATTGAGATCCGAAGGCTGAACGGGCCACTGCAGCAAAGAAAAGTCATTGTCGTGTTCCTGGAACCATTCCATAGTGATTCAGGCTTTGTGCACTGCCACGTTATCCTGCTGGAAGTAACCATCTGACTGAGGATAAACTGTCAACAAGAACGGATGCACTTGGTTAGCAACTATGTTTAGGTGCGATGTAGCATTCAGACGTGAATCTATGGGTATCAATGAACCCAACATGTGCCAAGAAAACATTCCCCACACCATAACACTGTCCCCACCACCTTTGCACGGATGTCATCAGACATGACAGATCCGTGGATTTACGTTGTTTTTGATCAAACTTTGATCAACATGATGCACCAGGAACTTCAACTCATCAGACCAAGCAACTGTTTTCCAATCCTCGATAGTCCAGTGCTAGTGTTACTGTGCCCACAGGAGGCATGCTGTCTTGTTCTTCATTGATAATAAAGGTGCATGATGTGGCCATTGGCTGTTGTAGCCCATTTGCGACAAAATGCAACTAGTGGTCCGTTGCAATATTTTGTTCTGCACACTAAGGTTGTATTTTGACATGATGTGCAACATTGTGGCCTGTCTGTTTGCTTGCACATTTCTAGCCATCCTCCTCTGACCTCTCTCATCAACAAGCGATTTTCTTCCACAGGAATGCCATTGAGATGATGTTTTCTGTTCATTGCACCATTGTCGATACTCCCTTGAAACTGTGGTGCAGGAAAAGTTCAGAACTGCCGTTTCAGAGATGATTTGTCCAGCACATCTTGCTCCTGCTACCATGCCTCATTCGAAGTCCGTTAGATCACTCCTTTTCTCCATTCTTGTTACGGTTTGTACGGTTAACTGATACTAGAAAGGTTGTTCTGCTGCATTTATATCCAGAATTGTGGCCATGTGATTTGTAACGTTGTGGGACAAAAAACCATTTGTGTGCACAGCAGGGGTGTACCTAATAAAGTGACATTACTGTGTGTGTGTGTGTGTGTGTGTGTGTGTGTGTGTGTGTGTGTGTGTGTGTGTGTGTGTGTGTGTGTGTGTGTGTGTGTGTGTGCATGATTTATAGAAATTTGCCTAGTTTTACCTTAATACAATGGTTTTCTGAATGGGAATGCCAGCTTATGTAAATTCTCACTTGCATGTTAGTGCCAGCAACCTAATCATCCCATACTTATACTGTATATAAATATTGAAAAAACAAATACATATTTTATTTTTTTATAACTGGTGCAATTCCCGTGAGGTGTAACAGTACTGCCCAATAAAAAAAAAAAGTTGGAAGTTTTTATATATATTTAAAAAAAAAAAAAAAAAAACTAGCTGTCACAGGTCGAGTTTTGTATATGTAAGTGAATACCAAGGTCACCTGTGTAAACTGTGCAGTGTAAAGTAAACTAGGAGGGAGGAACAGATGAAGATAAATATAAAGGAAGTGGATATGATAGGAAACCTTTTCACTTGGAAATAGGAAATTAAAGGAATAGATTTGTTCTCCTGTGTGAGGTGCTCATCCTCCACTTGAGGGGGGGGGGGACAAGACTGTCAAGAGCAGAGAAAGGTTTGTTGTGGTAGGGTCCACCAGGCAAAAAGGTTGGTATGGAAGGTAGGACAGGGAGATGGATTTGTGAGAGGAAAAGTCATAGAGCCAGGGTAATTATGGGGAGAAGGAGATGTGGGCATTGCTACTCTGTTTGGTAATACCACACTGGCTAGACCAGCTAAAGTGTCAGCTGGTCTGGCAGCTGATCAGTGTTAGCAAAGCAGGGGGGTTTCTGCTAGGCTAACCCCACTGCATTCTAAATTGCAAAGAGCTTGCTAGAACAACACACTCTTCGTGCACTCGGCTCAATTGCATCCCTATCGTACTTACACAAGTACACTTTTTTTTATAATGACAGACTGAAAAAGCACATAACACAACTCTCACCCAACCACTCACCATCTGACCATCATCATTCAGAGACAGGATGCAGGTGCGACCTAAATATAACAACTGCCTAGACTGACATTTTTTTTTTCTAACTAGTCACAAACTTGTAATCGGTCACTGTTTAGTTTACACAGGTGACCTTTGGTATTCACTCATACATGCAAAACTTGACCTGTGATAGCAGCTAGTTTTTTTGTTTTTTTTAATATACAGTAATACCCCGACTTACGCTACCCCGACTTACGCGAACTCGGAGTTACGCGGTTCTTGATTTTTTCGTTTGGCAACGCTGCCGCCCACTATCTTCAAGGTCGTTTTTCATATGTTATCGATATACGGTGCGACGGCGGAGATTGAGAGCGAAAGATGAACAAAAATTCAACTTTGCTGCTTTTATGTTTTTTATATCAGTGAAGGGGAAACACATTTCACCATAATAACGTAAAAACCAACACAATTCCAGCTATCGGTATAATCGCAAATGCAATTAGATCGAGTTTACTACCAGTTTATAACAGATTTCACTAGCAGAAACGCAACTGGATTTTTATTGTTTTATGGTAGTAACCCCTAGAAATGTGAGGTGTTAATAGTGTATCTCTGCCTTTATGGTGTTGTTTATTCAGTTGCTACATGCGCGCAGCTTTGTTTATGCGTATCAAGCGTGCCTCCTAGTTTTGTAATTGTGCTTTATTCCCTAAACATGAGTAAAATACTTAATTAAAAGGTGTGAAAAGGAAGCGTCCTGGTGAAGACACTGCAGATTCAGAGAGAAAAAGAAAAGCAATTATCGATAAACAGAGGCGGACTGGATCAAAAATTCTTACCCGGGAAAATTTATAGTGGCCTCACACTATGGTTTATGGCAAAAATCACACTGGCCCACCGGGGTTTCCCCGGTAAGGCTTATGGCCAGTCCGCCTCTGTCGATAGAGAAAAAATATGAAATTGTGAAACGCTTTGAGCGAAATGAAAGACCATGTGATATTGCACGTGCTACAGGCCTAAATGAAGCAACGGCGAAAAGCACATGACAATTGCAAACTTGACAGGTTGAAAATTGAAAAGGGCTCAATTGTAAAGGGCTTAAAAATTTTAGAAAACATAAGACTCCAACGAAGAACGCGTTATAGCTACAAAGCAAGGAATAAAAAAATTATTAGCTTGCTACGAAGAAATTCTGCGTGAAAAAAAGAACGCGCTGTGTCGTCAGACGAATTTGTTAGATTTTATGAAGCCATCGAAATAACTTTTTAACGTAAGTCATTTGTTTTTTTTAATACATATTTTGTATTAATATGTATAAAGAACTGCAATTTTATTAATATTTTTCTTCTAAACTAGTGTTTTTGTTAGTCCTTGGTCCCAATTAAGCAAAATTTATATGTATTTATATGCAAAGTTGTACCCCGACTTACGCGAATTCGACTTACGCGATTTTCGTCGGACCCACCTATCGCGTAACTTCGGGGTATTACTGTATATATTATATACACATTAAGGATATAACAATTTAACACTTATAGGACATTCTCATTCAATCACCATTTACACACTCTTATCTTACTCATTACAGTACCCTGAATAGGATGGCACTCACATTTTATTATTATTATAATTAGCCATATGGTGCAAGGAAGCCCAAGGCTTTTGCTGCACCACCCACAAAACAATTGAGTTTACACCCTGAGAGAGAAAACAAGAGTCATCAGTGTGTTTTTTTTTTTTTTATTGCAGGCTAAGTGGACTTATTTCCCACCAAGCACAGAACACACATAATATCTATATTAATACTTACATTCACTTACACATACATACTCATGAACATCCACTTACTTACACAAATCCACTTGTGAACGGAACCCATGTTTAGTCTCCAGAGCTAAGTTCCAGTCAACCCTTCTCCATCTCTTCCATCATGCAGTATGATTGATGTCTTTTGAGGTTATGATGAACACCATGGCGATATCCAAACTTCCTTACATTTCGAGGGTACAGCTCTAAAACAGCATTTTCAGGCTGGCCGCTAGTTAGTACACTGGACCGACCTATTGGTAACTTTCTAGGGGGCTTCTGGATCAGCTAGCATGTAATCTTGCTACCTCTACTCTGCCAGATAGTGACTGGAGGGAGTCCGACTAGTGTGTATACAGGGGTTATTGCCAAGGCCACGTTATATCAGGGATCTGGGTATATTCTTACCAGGTGTACGCCATACCCAAAAATTTCATTACTTCATACAGAATGTCCTCCCCTCCCCCCACTTTTTCTTACTATTGAATACACCATGAATTGTCAAACTAATAGAGCAAAAGAAAAAAGAGCAAACTTATCGGCGAAAAGATCTAAACTTTGCAAACACTTCCTAGTTCATTTCACAAATATACGTGGTCTCAGTTCTAATCTCAATGATGTCCATTTCCACTTACAGCCTACCAAACCCCATGTACTTTTTCTGACAGAATCTCAGTTATCAGTTTTATTAGTATTAGTAATGACCACATGGTGCAAGGAAGCTTATGCTGCACCAGGCAAAAAAAATAATAAAATAAATAAAAAAAAATTAAACATAATAATAAATGTTAAAAAAATTAAATAATAATAAAAACAAATTAATAATAATAAGAAAATTAAAAAAATAATAGGTAGAAAATTTTTAAAAATAAGAAGAAAATTAAAAAAATAATAATTAATAAGAGAAAAGAAAATGGACAACCTATGCACTTCCTTCCTCCCTTAGATAATTATCCAGCTGACCTTTGAATTTCCCCAAACTGTCAGCCTCTACCACCCATGTAGATAACTTATTCCAATAATTTATAACTCGCTGGCTAAAATAAAACTTCCTGCATTCCAGTCAAAACAACTCCCCCCACAACTTGAAGTTATGGCCCCTTGTTCTAGAATCATTTATAACTGTGAAAGTTTAATCCTTGTTCGTTTTGTTTATGCCTCTCAGAGCCTTAAACACCCCAGTCAAGTCTCCTCTAAGGTGCCTAGTTTCCAAGCTCTGCAACCCACATATTCAAAGTCTTTCCTCATATGGATGCCCTTTTGCTGACCTAACCAGACAAGTCTTTGGACCCTTTCAAGAAGAACAATGTCTTTCTTTAGGTGTGGTCTCCATACTTGAACACAGTATTCCAAGTGTGGCCTTATATAATGGGATTATGACGTCTTTATCTATATTAGTGATTGTTTGATAAATCATCGATAGGACATCATGGGCCCTCTTTGCAACCAGTCTACAATGCTTGGAGTACTTCATATCTGACCGTATTGTAACACCCAAGTCCCTTTCCTCCACTATCAGCTTTAGTTCAACTCTGCCAAGTGTATAAGTTATTTTCGGGTTACTGTTCCCCAGGTTTACACTTTGCTGGATTAAAGCATAGCTGCCATTTTTCTGACCATGCCTGAAGTCTTTCTAGGTCATTCTGAAGAAGCTCTGCTTGGATCCTCCACATCTGCCCTGACCTTTCTGCATTCTGCATCCTCCGAGCTCTGCTCGAAGGATGCAGAAAGGTCAGGGAATGACCACCGCTTATCCCCGGAGCAATATGGCTTAGTTGCTAATGCTCCAAATAACAAACAACTATAATTTTCCCTACTATGGAAGTTGGACTAACTGGCTGGTAATTTCCCACTTCACTCTTAAAACCGCCCTTATGTATTGGAAATACATTGGCACTTTTCAAATCCAATGGAATCACTCCCGAGTCCAGTGGTGCTCTCATAATTAGCCTCAATGGTTCAATGCACTCAGGCCCCTCCATAGCCAGGTGGGAAGGAGCAGTGCGTAGCACACGCTTCTTGATTAGACCGGGGTTCGAGCCAGTCACCACCAAATACGGAGGATGCGGAAAGGTCAGGGAATGACCACCGCATATCCCTGGAGCAATATGGCCTTAGTTGCTAATGCTCCTAACAAACAAATAACATCAATGCACTCACTTGCCACCTCCCTTAAGATTATAGAGTAAATGCCATCAACCCAGGAGCCTTTTACTGGCCTGTAGGCTCGAAAGTTTTTTTTTTTTTTTTTTTCAATAATTAACATGTGAAATTTCAATATCATTAATTACATTTTTTTCAACTTCACTCCCATAATTTCCCATTGACGTAAAGTGTTTTTCTACTGTAAATATTGATGCAAAGTAACTGAGAGGTGCCTCCGTAGCCAGGTGGGAAGGAGCAGCAGTACGTAACACACGCTTCTTGATTAGACCGGGGTTCGAGCCCATCACCACCAAATACGGAGGAAGTGGAAAGGTCAGGGAATAACCACCACATATCCTGGAGCAACATGGCCTTAGTTGCTAATGCTCATAAAAACCAAATAACAACAACAGCAAAGTAACTGTTGAGTTCATCTGCAACTTCAGCTAGGGTATCTAATACTATCCCACGTCCGTTACATAAGGATTCTATCTGGTTTGTCCTTCCGTTCTTTGCATTTATATATGTGAAGAATTCCTTATTCCCCCCCCCCCTCTTTGCCAGCGATTTCTCATAATCTGCCTTTGCCAGCCTAACCCTTTCAGTGGCATTATTACAGATAAATTTGTAGCTGTTATAGACTTCAGTACTTTTTATTGTTCTGTAACTTTTACATGCCCTCTTTTTTTCTTCTCAAGTAATCTGGCAACTTTCATCCAACTTGGAATCCTCCTCGTGGAGTTTTTTTTTTTTTTTTTTTTTTTTTAATGGTGTATATATGCATTCAAGGCTTCTGTGATTAATGTTTTAAAGGTATACCATAATTCAATTGTATTCGCTCTCTGTGAGATATCTGCCCAGTTAACAGAGACCACGTAGCATCTTAATTCGTAATTTCCTTTGCCTTTAACTACTGCTACCTCTCTCTGTCTCTCTCTTCATCGTCCACTGTAGAATTCCTTGATCAGTTCCTGATACTGGTTTCTGTACTGTCAGCCCTATTATGTCATCTGGTTCATGGTTGATGATGAGGTCTAGAGTATCCTTTTCTCTAGTACTTTCCCTGACATGTTGATACAAATAACAGCCGTCTAGTTGATTTAAAAATTTAGTCCCCTATGTGGAGTTCCTTCCCATTTGCTCCAGTCAATTAGAGGCAAATTGAAATCGCCCATAATAAGATATTCACGTTTACTTGTCCATTCCATTTGCATGTAGAGGCTCTCAGCATAATCTTCACAATTACCTAGCCTGTACATTCCTCCCATTATACCTTAGCCTGTACATTTCTCCCATTATACCTTGATTGTGGTTGATTCAACCACAGCCTATCTCAGTTATCCAAATTATTTGCTGTATTTTCACCTTAAAGGTGGTACTTGTGCATATGTCTATTCCGATATTCTCTGTCAGAGACTTCTAATTTTGAATCTCGTCTGGCTTAAAATCTCTGTACTTCATTCTGTCAAATTCATCTGTTGTCTCTACTGCTCCCCAAACTCCACTAATGACTTCAAACTCTTTGACTTCTTCCTTTTGCAATTTACTTTTTCCAGTCCAATTTTCCTAACAGTGAGGTAATTTTTCTTGGTGATTTTAATATTCACAACTCCAGCTAGTGTCCATTTTCTAGTCACACAGACCCAGCTGGTTGAGATACTGAGGCTTTTGCAGTTACTAATGACCTTGCACAGCTTGTTCATTTAACTACCAGAATACCGGACAATCCTAACCACACAGCCAACACCCTTGATCTTTTTCTCACAAACAACCCTTCTAAATATATGGTTGAAGTGAGTGCTCCTTTAGGCACCTCAGCTCACAACTTGGTGATTGTCTCTTCTCCAATGGAGCCTGTATCTCCTGACTATTCCCAACCTCGTATTGTTTGGCATTCAAGAATGCAAAATGGGATGCCCTGCAAGATTTCTTTTCTTCTTTTCCTTGGTCGGATTACTGTTTCAAACCTTCTGATTTGCTCAGATCGTATTAGTGAAATTATTCTTGTAGGAATGGAATCCTTTATTCCACACTCCACTCCACTTCAAAATCTCATCTTTATCTAAACCTTGGTTTTCCAATAAATGTGCTAAGGCTGTTCAAGAGAAGAATGTTGCATATCATAATTGGCTTGTTTCCAATTCTTCAGTTTCATTTTCTGCCTACACCAAAGCTCGCAACAATTGTAAAGCAGGTTGAGATACTGAGGCTTTTGCAGTTACTTTATTACATTATTAATCAGTCCAAACTATATTTTGAACAGGCTAAGAGTAGAAAACTTGCTTCTTGCCTTAATGGTAACCTTTGGTTCTTAAGAGTGTCACAGACATTGTCTGAGATATTCTCTCATTGTTTTAATCTGCACTTGCTACCTGGGAGTCTAAAACACTGATCGAACTGATATTCGGGGGACACTCAAGCCAAGTGGACCCAATTTCGGTGAAGTCCGGTCAATCTGTGACAGCCAAATTCTCTGCTTGCACTTTCATGATTGTGGGACTGTTAGTAATCCTGGGTATAACCCCCATGCACAAGCACACAGTAGGTGATCACCCAGGTGTGACCCAACTTAAGCCGGGGTCGAGGTGTGGCACCCACACCACATGGATGAATGCACCCCTCTATTACCAGGCAGTACTAGGTGGTAGATGACTTTCATCAACCGGTGCAATACCACCACTTTGCTTATTGGAAGCTTGAAGTAGTGGAACCCATGTTTAGTCTCCAGAGCTAAGTTCCTATCAACCCTTCCCCATCTCTTCCATCATGCAGTATGATTGATTACTTTTGAGGTTATAATGAACAACGTGGCAAGATCCAATCTTTCTTACATTTCGAGGGTGCAGCTCTAAAATGGTGTTTGAAGGCCGGCCACTAGTTAGTACACTGGACCGAACCTATTGGAAACTCTTTAGGAGGCTTCCGGATCAGCTAGTGTATAATATTGCTACCTCTACTCTGCCAGAGAGTGACTGGAGGGAGTCAGAGTAGCGTGTATGTGGGGGACATTGTCGAGGCCACATTATGTAAAGGATGTGAGTATATTCTTACCATGTGTACGCCATATTCAAAAATTTCATTACTTCTTATAGCATGTTCCCCCACTTTTCTTACTATTGAATACACCATGAATTGTCAAACAAATAGAGTAAGCTAATCTGCAAAAAGATCTAAACCTCTCAAACACTTCCTAATTCATTTCACAAATATACGTGGTCTCAATTCTAATCTCAACTATGTCCATTTCCACTTGCAGTCTGCCAAACCCCATGTACTTTTTCTGACAGAATTTCAGTTATTGGTTGATTCAACTACTGCTCATCTCGGTTTCTCAAATTATTCGCTGTACGATTCCTTTCGCCTCAAAGGTGGTACTTGTGCATATGTCCGTTCCTATATTGCCTGTCAGAGACTTAGTAATTTGGATTCTCCTATTTTCGATCTTCTCTGGCTAAAAATCTCTCCACCTCATTCTCTCAAATTCATTTGTTGTCTGTGCTGTTCTCCCAGCTCTACTAATCACTTGGAGCTCTCCAGTCCAACTTTCCTAACAGTAAGGTAATTTTTCTTGGTGATTTTAATGTTCACAATTCCAGATGGCTTCTGTTTTCTAGTCACACCGACCCAGCTAGTTGAGATGCTAAGGCTTTTGCAATTACTAATGACTTTGCACAGATTGTTCATTTATCTACAAGAATACCGGACAATCCTAATCATACAGCCAACACGCTTGATCTCTTTCTCACAAACAACCCTTCTAAGTACACAGTCGAAGTGAGTGGTCCTTTTGGTACCTCAGATCACAACTTAGTGATTGTCTCTTCTCCAATGGAGCCTTTATCTCATGGCTATTCCCAACCTCGTGATGTTTGGCATTACAAGAATGCAAAATGGGATGACCTGCGGGATTTCCTTTCTTCTTTTGCTTGGTTGGACTACTGTTTCAAACTTCTGATGTCAAATTTTGCTCAGATCGTGTCAGCGAAATTATTCTTGTAGGAATGGAATCCTTTTTCCCACACTCCACTTTAAAGTCTTATCCTTTATCTAAACCTTGGTTTTCCAATAAATGTGCTAAAGGCCGTTCAGGAGAAGAATATTGCATATCGTAATTGGTTTGTTTCCAATCTTTCAGTTTCATTTCTGCTTACACCAAAGTTTGCAACAATTGTAAAGCAGTTATTAATCAGTCCAAACTAGATTTTGAACAGGCTAAGAGTAGAAAACTTGCCTCTTTCCCTAATGGTACCCGAGCATTCTTGTCTCTTGCCAAAGCTATTGGCCACAACTTTTGCCCATCTCTGCTCCCACCTGTGTCAAAACCAGATGGTTCTGTTGTCCCATTGACCAAGGATAAAGCTGACCTGCTAGCATCCCATTTTTCTTCCAAATCTTATTAATAATCTTGGTAAAACACTTCCCACCATTCTCAACACACTCCATTCAATGCCTCGTGTGGTCTTCCACCAAAAAGATGTCAGAAGGATTTTGACAAATCTTGATGCTAAGAAAGCTCGAGGTCCTGATAGTATTTCTCCACATGTTCTCAAAACCTGTGCTTCTGAACTTATTCCTGTTCTTTGCTGCCTTCTTTCATTTTCTTATTCCAAAGGTGTTATTCCTTCTGCTTGGAAATTTTCTCATATCCAGCCAGTTCCTAAAAAGGGTGACAAATCCCTCCCATCCAGTTGTCGTTCCTTTGCAATTACGTCTACTATTTCTAAAGTAATGAAGAAATCAATTAACCGCCAACTCTTAAACCACCTAGAAACCTTCCGTCTGATCAACGATCACTAGTATGGATTTCATCACTTTGTCAATCCACTGGTGATATTCTGGCTTACGTGTTACCCATTTATGGACAAATTCAATGGAAAAATTTGGTGAAACACAAGCAGTTACTCTAGACATCCCAAAGGCTTTCGATTGTGTTTGGCATAAAGGTCTAAACAAGCTTCCATCTCCCTTCCTCACTGCTCCCTTGCGCTCCCTTCCTCACTGCTGAGGAAGGGAGCGCAAGCTTCCGAAAGCTCCAGAGATTTTTATCGTTTTTATCGCTTTTAATCCGGTTTATTTTAGTGTATTTTATCTCAAGGATTTTATCACAGTTTTAATGTTTTTACATGTATATTTAATATAATAGCAGTTTTTTGTAAATATTTATTTTATTTTAATATGTAAATAAATATTCTAGTTACAGTAAATGCTTATTCTTATGGTTGGTGTGAGCTGATTTAATACTAAAAAAAAAAAAAAAGCTTCCATCTTACGGTTTAGGTGCCTCCATAGCCTGGTGGGCAGGAGCAGCAGTGTGTAGCACATGCTTCTTGATTAGAATGGGGTTCGAGCCTGTGACTACCAAATACGGAGGATGCGGAAAGGTCACAGAATGGCCACTGCATATCCAGGGAGCAATATGGCCTTAGTTGCTAATGCTCCTAAAAACCAAATAACAAAAACAAACAAACAAAACCATCTTACGGTTTGCCAACTGTTTTTTGTAATTGGTTATCCAGTTTTCTCTCTGTTCGCTCACTGATGGTGATGGTAGATGGCGCTTTGTCTTCTAACTTCTCCACTAATGCCGGTGTTCCCCAAGGTTCAGTTCTTTCCCCCACTCTTTTCCTCTTGTATATTAATGACCTTCTTCCATTGACTGGAAATCCTATCCATAGTTTTGCCGATAATTGCACATTGCATTCCACTTTCCATTTTGAGAAACCTTGCCCTGCTCAATCAGCTTGAACTTCTCAAATATATGCTACTAATTCCTTAAATGCAGATCTCCAGATAATTCTCCAGTGGGGCAAAGACAACTTATTGATTTTAATCCTTCTAAAACTCAGTTTTGTCTTATATTGATATATCTCTTTTGGGGATTACTGTGACTTCTAATATCTCTTGGCACAAGCTCATTACAAATATTGCTCCCTCTGCATCTAAAAAACTTGGTTTTCTCTTTTACTCTCGGCATTACTTTTCTTCCAAACAGCTGTTCACTCTGTACAAATTGCAAATCTGCCCTACCATGGAATATTGTTCCCACATCTGGCATGGTGCCCCAAAAACCTCTCTCAGGCTTCTAGATTCAATACAGAAGAGGGCAGTTAGGTTAATTAATGACTCATCTTTAACAGAGACTCTCAACTCGCTGTTTCATAAATGTACTGTTTCTGCTTCATGTCTTTTTTACAGATACTTCCATGGGCACTATTCTTCTGAATTGGCTTCTATAATTCCCACTCGTTCTTTCAAAACAGTCCAAACATGTGCCGCCATGAGCGAACATCCATTTACTGTCCAACTTCAAACTCGCAGAACCAACTTTTCATCTTCTCCGTTTATTCATTCAACTGCCGTTTTCTGGAACAACCTTCCTTCATATGTCTTTCCTGGAAATTACACTCTACAGAAGTTTGTCTAAGGTCAGCAAATATCTTCTTTCGTTTTCTCAAACTCCAACCCAAGCACAGTACTAAGTACTATAGGTTCTTATACCTCTTGTGTTTGGGGTTTTCCTTAAAAAAAAAAAAAAAAAAAGCATTCTGGTCTGTAGCCAGAGCTGTTTGGCCACCACCTTTGCCTATCTCTTCTCCCACCTCTGTCAAAATGAGATGGTTGTATTGTCACTTTAGCCAAGGATAAAGCTGACCTGCTAGCATCCCATTTTTCTTCCAAGTCATGTATTAATGATCTTAGTAAAACACCTCCCACCATTCCCAACATGCTCCATTCAATGCCTCCTGTGGTCTTCCATCAGAAGGATTTCGATGAATCTTGATGCTAAGAAAGCTCCAGTTCCTGGTAGTATTTATTATTATAATTAGCTATATGGCGCAATGAAGCCTGAAGCTTATGCTATACCAGCCAAAAAAAAATTCCGGAGTTATCCTGAGAGAGAGAGAGAGAGAGAGAGAGAGAGAGAGAGAGAGAGAGAGAGAGAGAGAGAGAGAGAGAGAGAGAGAGAGAGAGAGTCAAAACTAGAAGGGAATAACCAAGAAAGAAAAGAATGATGATATCCAGATCAGGACCCTGGGTTTCTCTGCTTGTTCTCAAAACTTGTGCTCCTGAACTTACTCCTGTTCTTTGCCGCCTTTTAACACTTTCTTATTCCAAAGTTTTTCCTTCTACTTGGAAATTTTCTCATATCCAGCCAGTTCCTAAAATCAGTGACAAATCCCTTCCATCCAATTATCGTCCCATTGCAATTACTTCTACTCTTTCATAATAATGGAGAAATCAATTAACTGCCAACTCTTAAACTACCTAGAAACCTTCCATCTGATCAACGATCGCCAGTGTGGATTCTGTCTGTATCGATCCACTTGTGTTATTCTGGCTTATGTTACCCATTTGTGGAAAAATTCAATGGAAAAGTTCAGTGAAACTCAAGCAGTTGCTCTTGACATCTCAAAGGCTTTCGATCATGTTGGGCACAAAGGTCTTCTAAACAAACTTCTGTCTTATGGTTTGCCAACTGTTTGTTTTTTGTAATTGGTTATCCAGTTTTCTCTCTGACCACTCACAGAGGGTGATGATAAATGGCTCTCTGTCTTCTAACTTCTCCACTAATGCTGGTGTCCCCCACAGTTCAGTTCTTTCTTCCCACTCTTTTCCTCTTGTATATTAATGATCTTCTTCCATTGACTGGAAATCCTATCCATAGTTTTGCTGATGATAGCACAATGCATTCCACTTTCCAGTTTGAGAAACCTCGCCCTGCTTCTTCAGCTTCAACTTCTCAAATATCCACTACCAATTCTTTAAATGCCGATCTCCAGGTAATTCTCCAGTGGGGCAAAGACAACTTAGTTGATTTCAATCCTTCTAAAACTCAGTCCATCTTATATCTCCCAAAAAGGATTCTTCTGCTCCTGTGCTTATCTTTAGTGACACTCCAATTTCTAGGCAAGAAGCTATCTCTCTTTTGAGGATTACTCTGACTTCTAATCTCTGTTGGCACAAGCACAAATACAAATATTGCTTCCTCTGCATCTAAAAAACTTGATGTTCTCTTTTGCTCTCGGTGTTACTTTTCTTCCAAACAGCTGTTCACTCTGTACAAATCGCAAATCCTCCCTACCATGGAATATTGTTTCCACATCTGGGGCGATGCCCCCAAAACTTCTCTCAGGCTTCTAGATTCCATTCAGAAGAGAACAGTTAGGTTAATTAATGACTCATCCCTAACAGAGTCTCTTTACTCTCTGTCTCATAGATGTACTGTTTCACTGCATTCCTTTTCTTCAGATACTTCCATGGGCACTGTTCTTCCGAATTGGGTTCTATTATTTCTGCTGTCTCTTTAAAACAGTCCAAACATGTGCCACCACCATCCAACATCCATTTACTGTCCAACTTCAAACTCACAGAACTAAATTTTCATCTTCCTTGTTTATTCATTCAACTGCTGTTTTCTGGAACAATCCTGGATTTCTGGAACATATTTCCTGAAAATTATAGTCTACAGAAGTTTGTCTAATGTCAGGAAATATCTTCTTTCGTCTTCTCAACCTCCAGCCCATGCACTGTACTAAGTACTATCAGTTCTAATACCTCTCGTGTGTGGGATTTTCGTAAAAAAAAAAAAAAAATACACGTATACCATTCATACTCACAGTAATGATACACATGTAAAGTTAAAGCACGTATAACATAAATGGACTTAATAGTTCTTATTTACTTGGACTAAGGACACAGAAAATAAGTCAAATTTAACATAAAATCTCACTTGGGTGGGAAACACATTCTAGCAGGTCTGTCAGATTTCGGTATTGTCACATTCAGGTGTAGATAGTTGTCTAGGTAGGGGGATATATCACAGATTAGTTAGTTATATCACAGTTGCTCCTTGTTTCAAAAACTTTCTGACTAACTCAGAGAAGGCCATGTAAAATCTGGTCAGAAATGAGTAGTTGCTCATCTTCTCAGTGTATAGGCTTTGAGTCTGCATCTGTGGGGATGGTAATTGGTGCTGTCATAAAGGACACAGGCCTAGTCCTATTCAGCTCCACAGGTACAATTTCGATCCTGGATAAGACCCAGTTGACACAACTTTGTGTTCAGAGAGCCATGCACTTTCATTAAAAATGTGGTATAGATTCCTGGGACAAACCAGGGAGGTGGTTTGAGGAGAATTAGGGTTACCTGAGGAAAGAACCTCCTGGTGACTTCCCCTTTTGGTGTCCCCTCCCATATATTCTGCCAATTCTGGTAAAGAATACAGAGGATTCTCTTATCTTCCTTTACTGCTTTGTAATTGTGGCAAGCTTGAGTGTTATTCCCAAGATGTTGGCTGGGGTTTGCCTCTTTATTCTGTACTTGAGGCCCTTTCTTATGTTATATATCCAGGTCTAGGGGCAATGTTCTTGCCAGAACCTGCAGAGGAAGTGTACTGACCATGACGATTAGTAAGATGATTCTTTGGATAGAGTCTAGGTTCTTTTTATTTTTGTCTAGGATAGCTATGTAAAACCTATGCCAGGAGGAATATTGGCTTGTAAATAAGAGCATGAGTCTTCTTCTTGAAGCCCCAGTCAGCATGGTTGATCATAGCTATCATTCCAACATTGTTTTACTTTTTTTTTCTTTTTTTTTTTTTTGCTAAGTGCACCAGTTGTGGGTGGAAAGTTAACTTGTTATCAAATTATGCTAAGATATTTCATTTCAGTTACAAGGGCTATTGTATTTCCTGCAATTTTAATTTGTGGAGGCCTGTTTATATTTAATTTACCCTTTAAAAGAATTGATTTTATTTTGGTATTAGATATAGTTGGTTAATGAATGTTTGCCAAATGCTGGAGGATGTTTACAGTTAGATTTTCATGCTGTTCAAGAACAGCCCAGTTGTTGGTCTTTACAATCAGGACAATGTATCTTCAAAGGCAACCCTTTCAGTCGGGCCAATATCCATCCACAGGAATTCATCCTGTACCAGGTTCCAAAAACAGGGACCCATCACTGGAACTCTCTGGGCACCCTTTTGTCACACTTCTGGTGATGCACTGGCATCTGGTTCTGACTGATTACTGTCTATCCCTGAAGTAATCTTGTATTAGTTGTTAAAAGTTCTGTGGTATTCTAGCCCCTGGCAAAATATGCTGGGCCACCACAGTGCATCAAATGCCTCTGCAAAGACTATAAATATTGCCAGTACATGCAGTCAGTCCTTGTATAATATGTGCTTACACTACACAAATTTTATCATACATGATTTATAAATACGGGAACAATGTTGTATATAACACAAACCGAATTCGCTTATGCACGATTTGCCTTTGTGTTTACAAGAAATGGCAGTCAAATGTGGGAATCACCCCAACTGAACGCAACACAATAGGCATGAAGAGAAGATTCTGAAATTTTATTTATGTTTTTTGTATGATTGAAGATTTCAGTTAATGTGAAACACATTTCACCATAATAATGTAAAAACCCACAGAATCCCAGTTATCGATATTATCGCAAATGTAATTAGATAGTTTCACACTTCACCATAATAACGTAAAAACCCACAGAATTCCAGTTATCGATATTATCGCAATGTAATTAGATCAAGTATACTACCCGTTTATAACAGATTCCACTAGTAGGAAAACCCAATAAACCTTAAACTGCAAATAGTTTTTATGGTAGTGACCTCCAGAAATGTGCTTTAGTGAAATGTGAGCATGTCAGGTGATAATAGTGTGTTTCTGCCTTTACTACATTGTTTATTCAGTTGCTACACATGTGCTGCTTTGTGTATTAAGGTTATCCCCATTGGCTGAGGTTTTGCAAGCATGCCTTTTTTTCTCTTTATTCCAAGCATGCCTTTTTTGTTCTTTTTATACTGTAATTGTGCTTTATTCCCTAAAAATGAGTAAAATACTTGAAAAAAAAAGTGTGAAAGGAAGTGTCCTGGTGAAGATACTACAGATTCAGAGAGAAAAAGAAAAACAATATCCACAGAGGAAAAATAAGAAATTATGAAACGCTTTGAGCGAAATGAAAGAACATGTGATATTGTGCATGCTACAGACCTAAATGAGGCAATGCTGAGAACAATTAGAAAGAATTAAAAGATAAAAGCAACTTTCATAGCAGGAACAACTCGAAGTGTAACAAAATCCACTAGATCAAGACACAACTTCAACAATTTCTCCTCCACTTTTCTCTCAGTTATTACAAAATCATTTAGCTCCCTGTCAGAGTTTGATAAGCTTCTATCCTCCATTTCCCTACAGACCTTCATGTGTGAATGTAGATGCAAAACACTCATTCAATTTGTCAGCTGCCTCAGCAGGTTCACCAACAATTGAACCGTCGATATGAAGTGGACCAATCTGATTCATCCCCTTCCTTCTAGTTTACATAAGTAAAAAAGTCTGTGCTGTTTTTCTTTGCATCCTTTGCCAAAGATTTTTCATAATCTGCCTTCCCTTACCTAACCTCCTTTGTGACTTGATTACAGACTAGCTTATATCTGCCATTGTCTTCTGTGTCACCTGATAATTTATATTCATCCCATGCATTTTTCGCCTTTGCTGCAAGTCTCAATTCATCTGCCATCCATTTAGGCCTGAAGTCCTAAATGACAGGACTTTGCCTGTCATACTAATGTTGCTGAAAGGGTCAGTACAAAGCATTATCTGGTAATTATCCCACTGCCAAGTCCAATTGTGTTGCCGATTAATGCCTAGGTGGTCCAATATGTTCAGAAGTTGCAGATGTGTCAATATGGTGTCACTATGTGAGCTCTCTGCTTCTTTAATTCCTAATATTACAGCATTCACAAAAGCAGCATCTTACATAGAACACTTATATATGACTGCCTTGGTGACAATGAAGTATATACATAGCCCTTGCCATTATATGATAGCCATAGAAATATTCATGATAAAGTGAAAAATTGGGTTAATGCAGATTTTGGTGATTGGGTCATTACATCAGTGACCATTCATGTGGATACTAGATGTGCTGAACTCACATGATTCTACTGCATTAGGTTATCAAGACAGTAGCAAAAGTTTTTTGGTATTTCATGACCACTAATGTAGTGCTTTCCTCTGATAAGTAACATAGTTTCATATGATTTTCATCACAATACATTTTTTTTTTTGTTATTATTATTATTATTATTATTAGCCATATGGTGCAAGGGAGCCTGAGGCTTATGCTGCACCAGCCTAAAAAAAAAAAAATTTCTGAACTACCGAGAGAGAGAGAGAGAGAGAGAGAGAGAGAGAGAGAGAGAGAGAGAGAGAGAGAGAGAGAGAGAGAGAGAGAGAGAGAGAGAGAGGAGAGAGAGAGAGAGAGAGAGAGAGAAGGGAATCACCAAGGAAGAGAAGAATGATTGATATCCAGCTTAGGACCCTGGGTGTGCAAGCCTATACTCACCAGATGTGAGCCCCTGGGTTATGATCAGTTTGTTTTTTTGCAATGCTATTTCTGATTTTCCATATGACAAGTTTTAATAAGCTGGTAGTATTTCTTTATATATAAAGAGATTTATTTAAATTGTCTGGTTTATTATGAGATTTATATTTCAGTAATTAAATTAGTATTGGCAAATGATGCAAGAAAGCAAGTTCATATAGTATTGGCAAATGATGCAAGAAAGCAAATTCATATAGTATTGGCAAATGATGCAAGAAAGCAAATTCATATAGTATTGGCAAATGATGCAAGAAAGCAAGTTCATATAGTATCAGCCAAAACATAAAAATAAATTCTCACATTTCCTCTTCATCCCTTCTGATAGTTTATCTAGTTTTTCCTTGGATTTATTTAAACTACCCACTTCCACAACACCAGACAGAAGCCTGTTCCAACCATCCACTAGTTGAAAGCAAATTTCTATGCATCTATCCTGCAGCCATCCTTCCTCAATTCAAATTTACGACAGGAGGAAGTTTCTATCCTCTCATAGAAGGAATGCTGGAAAGTTGTGAAAACCCATTTATTTTTCAACATATTCCACCCTCCCTTAAGTCAACACACTTTCTGGCACAATCCACTAGCTTTCATAACACTCAAATAAAATTCACAAGATTTTTACTAAAACAAGTTGTGGACTGCATCCATTACAACCTTGTCACTCTCAAATTTCTGTCGTTTCAAGTCCTTCTAGAGATTTGAAAATAGAAAATAGTCTGACAGCCAAATCTGGTAAGCAGAGCAGATACTGTAATACCTCGAACCCACAGTCACACAGTGTTGCCTGAGTGACAAACACTGTGTGCACTGGTGCATTGTCCTGATGCAAGATGACTCATTTGTCCAATTTCCCCTTGGCTATTGAGCGATTTCTCACGTAAATGTCTCAGCAGGTTAGAATAATACTCAGCATTGTTAGTGGCACCTCGTTCCGGGAAACCAGCCATATTCACTCCTTCTGCATCCCAAAAGACATGCTATGACTTTCCCAGCTGAATTCTCCCCATGAAACTTTTTTAGGAGGGGGAGAAGGGAGATGCTTCCATGTTGCGATCATTCTTTTGTTTTGGGGTCAAGGTGTTGCGCCCATGTTTCATCCATAGTAACATACCACTCCCAAACTGAGCTTCATTATCTTCAAGATCTGCCCAATCTCATGATATCTCACTCTTTTTCGCTTCCAATCTACATTAGATACTTTAGAGACCCATCTTCATTTCTAAGACATTCACCACAATATCATAAGCTCACCCAAGAGAGATGTGGAATGTTGTCTCAATGTGCGTCAGTGTTATTCTGTGGTCTTGCATGATCAGATCATGAATGATATCCACTTTTGCAGGTGTTGATATGGTAACAGGCCTCCCATTGCAGGGTGCATCTTCAATACTGTCTTGTCCACGACATCTTCATACACCATGGTTAAAAATTGGGTTGCTTAAATTCTGCAGCCCAATTTTTGACTGTGGTGTACGAAGGACAAGATTACCCTAATATTTGCTGCAGTGGCATAGCTAGGTTTTGATGTGAGAGGGAGTAAAGGGATAAAATAGGCCAATTGTTTGTTTGAATGTCATTTTTTTGTAGTTTTCAACATGTGATAGGGGAGCATTTGCTCCCCCCCCCCCTTGGCTATGCCACTGGTTTGCTGCATGTCTTTGTAAATTTCTTTTTGGCAACATTCCCTTTAATGAAGGTACTCAATGACTGCACTGTGCTTGATTCTCTCAACAGTTACTGTCTTCATTCACCTTCCATACTTCAACATCCTCTGTAAAGGAGAAGAAGAATATAGTTACACACCTGAAATTTTCTGTGAACACACATAAGAAGAAGAATCATGGCACAGATTGTCAACCTTATTATTGTTCACAAAAACTTTTGTGATCTATATTAGCTAAAAACTTTATTATTAGCCATATGGTGCAAGGAAGCCTGAGGCTTATGCTGCACCAGGCAAAAAAAAAAAAATTCTGAATTACCCAAAGAGAGAGAGGTAGAAGGTAATCACCAAGAAAGAGAAGAATGATGATATCCAGCTCAGGACCCTGGGTGTGCCAAGCCCATACTCGCCAGATGTGAGCCCCTGGGGATATTTTTCAACCACCTCCCCTGTATGTAGTCTGAGGAAGGATGCCATTGCCATTGAGTTTAATCAATCCATTCAAAACATTAAGCATCAGGATCAGATCACCTTGCAGCTGTGCATTCTCTGGTCTTTACAATTTACAGAATTGACTTAGTTATGATTATCCACCTTCTCTTATATTGGTACAGTTTCTGGTTTACCGTTAGTTTAAATAGTTGATAATTTTCTGTGAATGAATTAAAATTCATTATTTTATGATTGTCTGCACTTTAGGTCTTTCTGTTTTCACCTAGCTCTTCACTCATAATGACGAATATCACCAAAATGGCTAAATAAAAAAACTGCTCTGTGGATAGTGGCTTTTTATATCTATACTATTGTTAAAAGCCACCTTTTCATAGCCTGGTTTTATAATGTTCCTATATTGATTAGCAGATTTTGTACTTTGGGTAATTTCAATAAGTTTTGAGACAATTCCGCTTTGGTTTCTATCTGTTTTCCATTCAAGTGAAAAGTTAACTCATTATAAAGAAAAATCAATTGATATCTTTCAACAGTCAGTCTTCATTCACCTTCCACACTTCAACACCCTCTGTAAAGGAGAAGAATATAGTTACACACCTGAAATTTTCTGTGAATACACATGGCACAGATTGGCAACATTGTCTTTCACAAAAACATTTGCGATCTATATTGGGCTAAAAACTTTTCAACCCCTCCCCTCCCCTTCATATGTCCTGTGTGTAGTCTGAGGAAGGATGCCATTCGCATTCATTTCCACTCGCATCAAAATGTTGATGCGGAAATTGCGACATTTCCACCTCTTGTCATCTATAATAGCATTTTTAGTTTATATCATTTAAGGTGCAACTGTTTCCTCAAAATTCTTCATATGGTGCTGTGGTGGGTACTGCAAGTTGATTGACAGCCTCATCATATAAATGCCTAAATCACATTTTTTTTGTTTAATGTCACAGAGTACCTTTGTGTACAGAATTCCTGTACAAGTCATAAATGAAATGTCTACTGACAGGCTGTTTTCTGTATTATGTGGGAAAACTGTTGAATATTTTCTGGACTTTGCATTTTTCTCTTTGAACAATCAATGAAACTCGTGATTACTGGTCACCAATAATAACTTTTGACCACAGTTCTCATTTAGTGCATAGTATGTTTTTCTAAGTTCAAAAATACACAAACTTATAGGTTTATAAAGTTGTGAAGCACTTTTGGATTATTCTGTATATTATATATTCAAGTTAAGCTGCAATGTTAACCACATTTTTTGGTAAGAAGTAAGTTGCAATTTGCTACTACTATGGGAATGAAAAAATCCAGAGGAATGGCGTGGCATTTATAGTGAACAAGAGAATTGCCAAATCAACAGATTGAAGTGTGAAAGAGCAGGATGAACTAGAATCAGATATTTTAGAGGAAGAGGTAGCATGGGCACTACAACAACTGTCAAAGAGAAAAGCCCCTGGAACTGATGGAATACCAACAGAATTGTTAACACTTTTGCCAATTACAATTATCATAGCTTTGTGCCAGGTGATCTGGAAAATCAATGTGGCCAAAAGACTGGAAGAGATCAGTGTTTATTCCAATCCTGAAGAAAGGAGACACCCCAAACTGCTCAAACTACCACACAATAGCCTTGATATCATACGCAAGCAAGCAAGATTCTATTGAAAATAATTAAAGCAAAGTTGTATAGAATCGTAGAAACTGAGCTGCCCAATGTTCAAGCTGGTTTCTGCAAAGGAAGAGGCACTTGTGATTGCCTTGCAAACATCCATTGGATCTTGGAAAAAGCCCATGAATCTCAGAAAGATGTATACATGTGCTTCATCGACTATACCAAGTCATTTTATTGTGTTGAACGTGAAAAATTGTGCAATTCTTTGTTAGAATTGGGGCTACCAGCATATACTTGGTTGAGCTAATAACATCATTGTACACCAACTAAGAAGCAACTATCAGCATTTGGAGATACAGACTGGTTTTAAATCAGAAAAGGTGTATGACAGGGGTGTATCTTATCCCCAATTCTATTTAATTTGTATACAGAACGAGTTAAGAGAAAATTATACCTGGGTGAGTCAGAAATTGGAGTGAAAATTGGTGGCAGAAACATCAATAATTTAAGATATGCAGATGATACAACTCTGCTTGCAGAAAATGAGAAAGATCTAATGCAAATTTCAATGGTTAAAGATGAGAGCAAAAAAGTGGGACTGCAGCTTAACATGAAGAAAACAAAAATCTGGAACTGCGGTAGTTAAAATTAACAATGAAGAGGTTGAATCTGTCCGAGACTTCATCTTTCTTGGATTGATTGATGCAGAGAATCTGGCCCTGGAATTAAAATAAGAATTTCACGTGGATGCAGTGCAATGATGAGCATGGAAAAGATCTGGAAAGACAGAGACATCAGCCTTACAACAAAGATCAGTATGGTTAATGCTATAGTGTTTCCCCTTAACTTATGGGTGTGAAAGCTGGACAATAAAAAAAAAAATTTAAAAAAATAAAAAAAGCAGACAGAAGAAAAATTAACATTTTAACTCTGGAGAAAACTGTTATGCATACCATGGACAGCGAAAGTTACAAACAAAGAGGTTTTGGATTGCATCAAGCCAGAAACATCAGTGAAATCCAAGATCACCAAGCTACGATTGACCTATTTCAGTCATATAAAGCAAAGCAGCAGCTGTTATCAATCCACTGCAGGATGGAAGCCTCCTCAACAATTCATGTTGAGGAAATGGATCATAATCTGCCATGCTGGTCCAATGCGGATTGGCAGATCAACCGTATTTAGCAGTCGGGAGTCTACTCAAAGAGCATGTGTGTGTGCTACTGCACTCCCACTTGGCTACAGAGGCCTTTACGTTTTGGTCACATAATGCAATCAGACTCATTGGAAAAATCGATAATGATGGGAAAAGTCAGTGGAACAAGGGGAAGAGGTTGGCAAAGAACACGCTAGCTTGACATCATCAAAAACGACACTGGCATGAGTATGAAGGACTTGAGAGAAACTGTTGAAGACCAGACAGCATGGAGGCAGCTTGCCCATAAAGTCTCTGACTGAACAGATGAAAACAACAAAAAAACAAGTTGCTATTAATGAACATTGTTGACTACTGAATTTGATGATGTTTTCTTTACCACTTTATGTAATGTTAACTGCATATTGATGACTGTTCAATTTATATCAGTTTTTTTTTTTTTTTATTATTATTATGCAGTAGTTTATATCAGTGTTGGATAATATTTATTTATTCTATGATTTTTTTTTCTAATTGCTTCTTTATAAATTCGAAATAATGAAATCTTTTGTTTCTTTATATACTATTCTGCAGTATCAAACAAGTGGATTCATGAAAGAGGTCAAGAATTTCAGCGGAAGTGTGGTTTGACATACAACGAATGATTAAGCAGTAATTCAAGAAATACAGAATTAAAAGTTTTAAACCAAAATAAGCTTATATGAATTTTATGCTTTTATTTTATTTCTTACTTCTAAAGCATACATATCAATGAGAAAGTTAAAAGATTTTTGATATGTAATATGGTAATATGTTAACTGCATATTAATGATTTATGTTCAGTTTGTCAGTTTTTTTTATATATATATATAGTGGTTTACATTATAGTGTTGGAATAAGATTTATTTATTCTGTGCTTTTTTTTTATTATTATTTCTCTTTTTGTTAATACATTTTGTTTTTTTCTTTTTTAGTTTTGTGTTTATCTAGAAACAAAAAAAGTTCTGTAAATAAAATATATATACACATATCTATATTTTGTAAGCTCTTTTGAAACAGGTAATTATCTTTTTCATGAAGTGTACTGAGATAATTTGTAATCTTAGAACTTCAAATGAAACTGTTCTTTAAATGTTGTTGCATCTTAGTTTTGATCATGGCATTTTCTTTCATTTAGAGTTTGGTTGAATTAAAACCTAAACTGAAATATGGAAAATCCAGTAAATTAGTATAATACACAAATATAAACTTTATTCAAATCTCAACAGACTTGAATAAAATTGAAACACTGTTCAAAAACCATATTATGATATAAATGCTAATTTACTTATTTCAGACTTAATATTAAGTGAGAATTTTATTTTACAACTTTTTAAATAGATTCAGTTTCTTTGTTGTCTGTATCTGAACTCAAACTCATTAGTATGTGTGTACGTAAATTATAGGTATAAATTAAATTAAGAATAAGTTAACAACGTGAGTAAATCCTGTGAAATGTGAATACAGCAAAAACCAGTACTGTACATACAGAGAGGGGGGGGGATTAATTAAGAATAAGGGTAATAAGGGTTTGTAGAAGGAACAAGCTATAATTTAGGATACATTAAATAAACCAATAGCAAACGTTACAAGATAATTATGAATAAATTTAAACCAACACCCAATGTGTGCTAGTTGAACATGCCCCAGACCATTACCGACCATCCATCTACCTGAACAGTTCCTTGTTGAAAGGACAGGTGCATAGCTTCATGCAGTTTCTGCCAGATACACACCCTCCTGTCTGCTCAAAATAACTGGAAACTGGACTCATTGGACCAAGAGACCCATCTCCAATCATCCAAGGTCTAGTGCCGACGTTCTTTCGCCCAGTTGAGGTGTAGAGTCCTGTGTCATGGTGTTAGCAATAGGACTCTGGTGGGTCTGCAGCTCCCTATTCAGCTAATGATCACCTGGTCTTGTTGGAGATGTTTCTGGCACTTCCCTTGTTGAAGTTGGTGGAAATTTGTGCTATTGTGTTTGTGCTACTCTTCGATTGGCTGAAACAATGCGAAATAGATGTCAACAGCCGCGTTCATCCACCACATCGCTGTCCATGATGAGATGTTATACTGGAAATACCATATTCCCGATACACTCTTGATACTGTTGAATGTGGATAGTGCAATTTCTGTACCATCTCTTTCAAAGTCAGTTAACTCACGTTTATCCATACTGACATTGAATTACCATCTACGTGGATGCAGTGTACCTATATCCCTGCAAAGCGGTGGGTTCATCCATTAGCGAGTGACAGTGCCACGTTGCCCAAGAACGAGGTATCCCACAAATTGTCCTTTCAGTGTAGTTGTCTGCTATTTGAATTATGCCTTCTCTGCTATTTATAAGTACATCTTCACTATTCTTCAGATTCAGTATCATTTGTCTTTCTGTATTACTTTTCACGACTGCTGATTTTAGTCCTTTGTTTTCCCTTAATGCTTGTTCTACTTTTCTTGTGTTAAATCCTCTTATGTCTTCTCTGAGTCTCTTTCTAATGGCTTTGTATAACTCAGTATACTCAATCTTGTCTTTGTCTGTGTTTATCTTGCTCTTCATTTGTCATCTTCGGTTCATCATGACAAGTGCTTCTTGACTAATTTCTTCTTCTTTGGGTTTCTTGGGCTTTGTCACTTTTAGAAAGTTGTTCTATTCCTTGTCGATATCTTGGTCCTGAAAGGTCTGTAGAAGCTCAAACATGTTCCTAAGTTCCAGTACGTATTTCTTTTTCTCCTCTTCTGTTATCTCAAAGACCTTCGAAGACATGCCGGATGGTAGTTTGTTCCAACAATCAATCGCTCTCTGGCTGAAACTAAATTTTCACACAATCTGTCCTTTTCACATTTAAGTCAGCCTTAAACATTTCATTCAGGTCTCTAAGTGCCACAATTTACAGAGCCAGCCTTTTTTGCCAAGAATGCCCCTTTGTGTTCTTGACTAATTTGATTACTCTTCTCTGCACCCATTCCAAGAGATCCACATCTTTCTTAAAATGAGACTTCAAATACTGTATGCAGTAATCAAGATGTGGCCTAAGCATTGCCTTATGCAGTGGGATGATCACCTCTTTATCCCTGCTGGCAGGCTTTTTATATACATATATCATTGACAGGACCCCCATGGGCTGTTCTAGCAGCCTATTTGCATTGCTCAGAGAGCTTGTTCTCCACCATCTCGAGTGTGGTACCATTTAATTGGTATGTTATTCTGGGATTACTACAGTCCATATGCAGCACCTTTGTTAGGTTTAACATTTACTAATGTTAAACCTCAGTTGCCACTTCTCAGCCCATTTTTTTTAATTTATCCAGATCTTGCTGAATTTCATAAGTAACCAAGTTTTGAGAAATGAGCAGCATATCAAATCAGTTTCTTGAAAAAAAGTTTATAATACCCAGTGAAATTGTCATTTTTAGAGACTTTGTTAACTATTTGTCACATCTATAATCATGTTAACCATTTTTTTTTTCCCTTTTGTTGTTTTAATTTTGTGCTCTGAAACCACTCTGCTTATACAGATGTGGCTCCTTACCTACCCTACAAGAAAAGTATTTTTCTTAGTTTATTAAAATTACAAGAACTCTGCTGGATAAGTCAAAATAACCCCCTGAAACTATGAGTTGTGGCATGTCTTGTCTTGTGTTAAAACCATAAGGCAACGTTAACTCAACTCAAGTGAAATCACATGCAGATGATCCAGTACCTATCTGACACCTGCATGGTATAGGATGAAAACCTTATTTTCCTAATTAAAAAATTTTCATGGGAGGTTACTTAAAACTTCGATAGAAGAAGCCAGAGGATTGATATACTGGTTTCCTACCATATATGAGATCATTTCCATCAAGTGGATAAATCACATTTTTTTTCATGATGACTTTTTGCTTTGTCAAAATAAAATATTTACATTTATTTATTAAAATCAACATTCAACTGTTCCTACTGAGAATTGCACTAATGTCAAAGTTAGCACCTGAAACTATTTTAAATGGTATTATGAGGCTATTTCATTTAATCTTCCCAATGTGACAATGCCATGTTAGTCCTAGAAACAGACATAGACTAGTGTTCCAATTTTATTTCAAAATGAAGTCCTCTATGTACATTCTAAAACCCTTGCTCAACATGTGCACCCATTTTCACAAAATAACAGCAGGTAGTTTCCTTACACAACTGCAAATTACATAATCCCTTCAATTACATTTAATTTCAGTTTATGTACAGCACAACTGCAATACTCTATTATTTCACATATAATAGGAGTGATCACTATTGCCCACCATTTTCTGTGACAAAAAACTGAAAATTCTGTGGTGCAGTGGGAAATGGCAGCATTTTCAATTGTAATTTATAAACAATGAAAGACCATAAAAAGAACTTTTAAAATGCTGAATAATCAGCGATTTATGAATTAGGTAATGAATAATGAAGCAAAAAATTCATTTTTATTTATTAATAAATAATTGTAATAAAAGTACTAATTAAATGCTTTTACTGTTTAAACGCTGCAAGGTATTTTTATTTTATGTAAACTCCAAACACGAGAGATATTAAAACCTATAGTACTTAGTACCATGGGAGGTTGAGAAGGCAAACGAAGATATTTGCTGACATTGGACTTGAACTTCTGTAGACTGTAATTTTCAGGAAATACGTATGAAGGAAGGTTTTCCAGAAAACGACAGTTGAGTGAATAAATGAGGAAGATGAAAAGTTGGTTCTGTGGGTTTGAAGTTGGACAGTAAATGGATGTTGGCTGGTAGTTGCACGTGTTCGGATCATTTTGAAAGAGAGAGTAGGAATTATAGAAGCCAATTCAGAAGAACAGTGCCCATGGAAATATCTATAGAAGAGGCATGAGACATAGCAGAAACAGTGCGTCTATGAGAGAGCGAGTGGAGAGACTCTGTTAGAGATGAATCATTAATTAACCTAACTGCCCTCTTCTGAACGGAATCAAGAAGCCTGAGAGAGGTTTTGGGGGCACCACCCCCAGATGTGAGAAAAATATTCCATGGTAGGGCGGATTTGTAAAGAGTGAACAGCTGTTTAGAAGAAAAGTAACGCTGAGAGCGAAAGAGAAAACCAAGTTTTTTAGATGCAGAGGATACAATATTTGTAATGGCTTGTGCCAAGAGAGATTACAAGTCAGGGTAATCCCCAAAAGAGATATATCATTTTGCCTAGAAATCTAAGTGTCACCAAAGATAAGCAAGGAGCAGAAGAATCCTTTTTGCGAGATATAAGACAAGACTGAGTTTTAGAAGGATTGAAATAAACTTATTTGTCTTTGCCCCACGGGAGAATTACCTGGAGATCGGCATTTAAGGAATTGGTAGCAGATTTTCAAGAAGTTCTGCTGATTGAGCAGGACAAGGTTTCTCAAAATGGAAAGTGGAATGCAATGTGCTATCATCGACAAAACTATGGATAGGATTTCCAGTCAATGGAAGGTCATTAATATACAAGTGGGAAAGAACTGAACCTTGGCGGACACTGGCATTAGTGGAGAATCTGCCATCACATGCGGTGAGCGAGCAGAGAGAAAACTGGATAACAAATTACAAAAAACAGTTGGCAAACCATAAGAAGGAAGCTTGTTTAAAAGACCTACAAAAAACACAATCGAAAGCCTTTGAGATGTCAAGAGCAACTGCTTGTGTTTCACTAAACTTTTCCATTGAATTAGTCCATAAATGGGTAACATATGCCAGAATGTCACCAGTGGATCGACACTGACGGAATCCATACTGCTGATCGTTGATCAGATGGAAGGTTTCTAAGTAGTTTGAGTTGGCGGTCAATTGATTTCTCCATTACTTTAGAAAGAGTAGAAGTAATTGCAATGGGATGATAATTGGATGGGAGGGACTTGTCACCCTTTTTAGGAACTGGCTGGATATGAGCAAATTTCCAAGCAGAAGGAAAAACACCTTTGGAATAACAGTGAAAAAAGACGGCAAAGAACGGGAGTAAGTTCAGGAGCACGTGTTTTGAGAACAAGTGGAGAAATACCATCAGGACCCGGAGCTTTCTTAGCATCGAGATTCATCAAAATCCTGACATCCTTTTGAGGGAAGACCACAGGAGGCATTGAATGGAACGTGTTGGGAACACTGGGAGGTGTTTTACCAAGATCATTAATACATGAGTTGGAAGTAAAATGGGATGCTTGCAGGTCGGCTTTATCCTTGGCTGAAGTGACAACAGAACCATCTGGTTTTGACAGAGGTGAGAGCAGAGATGGGCAAACGTTGTCAATAGCTTTGGCAAGAGACCAGAATGCTCATCCACGATTAGGATAAGCAGCAAGTTTTCTACTCTTAGCCTGCTCAATCTCTAGTTTGGACTGATTAATAACTTTTACAATTGTTGTGAACTTTGGTGTAGGCAGAAAATGAAACTGAAGAATTAGAAACAAGCTAATTAAGATATACAACGTTCTTCTCTTTAACAGCCTTAGCACATTTATTGAAAAACCAAAGTTTAGATAAAGGACGAGATTTTAAAGTAGAGTGCGGGATAAAGGATTCCATTCCTGCAAGAATAATTTTACTGACACGATCTGAGGAAACGTTGATGTCAGAAGTTTTGAAGCAGTAATCCAACCAAAAGAAATCTTGCAAGTTATCCCAGTTTGCATTCTCGTAATGCCAAACAATACGAGGTTGGGAATAGCCGTGAGATAAAGGCTCCATTGGAGTAGCGACAATCGCCAAGTTGTGATCTGAGGTGCCTAAAGGACCTCTCACTTCGACTGTGTACTTAGAAGCGTTCTCTGTGAGAAAAAGATCAAATGTATTGGCTGTATGGTTAGGATTGTCGAGTATTGATTGCAATTACTAATCAATCTGAGCAAAATTGATTAGTAATTGCAAAAGCCTCAACATCTCGACCAGCTGGGTCTGTGTGACTAGAAAACGGAAGCCAGCTGGAGTTGTGAACATTAAAATCACCAAGGAAAATTACCTCACTGTTAGGAAAGTTGGACTGGAGAAAGTCAAGTTGCAAAGAGAGGAAGTCAAAGAGCTCCAAGTGGAGTTGGGAGAATGATAGAGACAACAGATGAATTTGACACAATGAGGTAGAGAGATTTTAAGCCAGAGAAGATTCCAAATTACGATGTCTCTGACAAGGAATATCGGAACGAACATATGCACAAGTACCACCTTTCAGGTGAAAGGAATCATACAGCGAATAGTTTGGGCATCTGAGATGAGCAGTAGTTGAATCAACCGATAACTGAGATTCTGTCAGAAAAAGTAGATGGGGTTTGGCAGACTACAAGTGGAAATGGACATCGTTGAGATAAGAGCTTAGACCACGTATATATTTGTGAAATGAACTAGGAAGTGTTTGGGAGGTTTAGATCTTTTCACAGATAAGCTTACTCTATTCGTTTGACAATTGATGGTGTATTCAATAGTAAGAAAAAGTGGGTGGGACATGCTGTATGAAGTAATGAAATATTTGGATATGGCGTACACATGGTAAGAATATACAGAGATCCTTGACATAACGTGGTCTCGAAAATGCCTCCCCCACCCTGCATACATACTACTTGAATTCCCTCCAGTCGCTATCTCCAGGGTAGGGGTATGAAGATTATACACTAGCTGATCCAGAAGCCTCCTAGAGAGTTACCAATCAGTTCAGTCCGGTGTACTAACTAGTGGCCAGTCTGCGAACTCCGTTTTAGAGCTGTACCCTCAAAATGTAAGGAAGATTGGATCTTGCCACGTCATGTTGGAAGAGATGGGGAAGGGTTGACAGGAACTTAGCTCTGGAGACTAAAGATGGGTTCCACCATTTCAAGCTTCCAACAAGCAAAGTGGTGGTATTGCACCAGTTGATGAAAGTCATCTACCACCTAGTACTTCCTGGTAACAGAGGGGGTGGCATTCATCCATATGGTGTGGGTGCCATACCCATGCTTATGTTGGTTCACACCCGGCTGGTCACCCACCGTGTGCTTGTGCATGAAGGTTATACCCAGGATTGTAACAGCCCCACCATCGTGAAGGTGCAAGCAGAGGATTTGGCTGTCATAGACCGTCCGGACTTCACTGAAATTGGGTCCACTTGACTTGAATGTCACCCGAATATCAGTTCCATAAGTGTTTTAGACTCCCAGGTAGCAAGTAAGGCATATCTGAGAGAATGTCTGTGACAACCTCATGGATCAAAGTATGTTTGAAGATTCTTTTCAGACAAGCTGTGACATAAAGGAGACAACACAGATCCATACTTCAATAATGGGTGTTCTACATCATCAGTAGATGATACTGGAAATGCCAGATGTGTTTTTGCTGGCATGGTTATCTTTGGTAGTCATTTATCTAGTTCCAAAAAGTAGTTAAATTTTCCTGTTTCTTATTGCTCAGCAATATCTAAATTTATCTGCCACTGTTCAGGTGCAGATGATGTCAATAAAGTTGTATATGCTCATTGAACTATTTTGAAAGTACAGGTAATTGGCCAGGATTGAATATGCACACGGTTTTGCAATTTCCCATAGCTGGTTGCTTTGTATTTTCCACCTTATTTGGTTGCTGCTGAGTCTAGCTCTTTCACAATTTTCTGTTGCAGAAGGGAAACTTGGAACCCTGAGCCATATCTGCAACTTTGTGGTATGCATCAGTTGCCAAGATGTTGTGTGCCTCAAAGTGGTAAGTGTATTCATTAAACGTTCACCAGAAACAGCCAAAAATTCAAGCTCCACGGTCAGTATATCTATGTCAAAAGATGACAGCTGAGAGAGTTTTCTAAGTTGTCTAGTACTAGCATTGTCTTGTATTTCGTTTTGGAAGGTATGGCCAACCAAGTTGTTTGTAATGTGGTCAGCAATGCAGGTATGGAGATGATTGGTATATCCAGACTCCTGATATGCCTTTCCATAGTGTCCCACAAGTGCTCTATGGGATTGATATTGGGGGAGTTTGGAGGCCAATCTATATGCTGGAAATCAGAACTATGTTCCTCAAAGTTGATGATAGTGGAGATCACTGATACATTGTTTCACATGCACCAGGTGTCCAAGTTTCTGCCAGTGAAACATGTCCCACACCATACAACCATCTCCAACGGCCTGCACTTTTGATACCATGCATGATGTATCAAAAGCCTCATGTTGATGCCAAATCTCTACATGATCATCCACGGTGTGGAGTAAATAATGTTACTCTTCTGACCAGCACACCTTCCAGCTTTCTATCAACCAACTTGCATGCTCTTTGCACCAGGGAAGTCTTTTATGCCGATGAACCTTGGTTAGGAGAGGACGCCATAGGGGTTGTCTGCTGGTATAGCCCATATGTGCGATGCATGGTCATGCCCAATATCGTTCCGGGTTGGCCGACGTTCTATTGGGTAGTCAACTCTTCAACAGTGCTGCACCTGTATGAGTTGTCGGACCTGGCGCTCACCTCTAACATCAACCTTTTGCTGTTGGGTCATCGTCTCACCATTTTGACAGCAGTCCTGGTACACTTTAACTATGGTGGCTCTCGAACACCCCCACCAGTTCAGCCGTTTGGGAAATCGAGGCACCAGCACCCCACAATCTGTTCTTTATCAAAGTCTGATTAATCCTTCCTCTTACACATCACGCCGACCGGGCTAGCCGAATGGGTAAAGTGCCTGCCTGCCTGGCAACCCAAAGGTCGCGGGTTCGAATCCCGCCTTGGGCTTGGATCAAAGTACTGCAAAAACCTTGGGAGGTGCATTGTGACCACAGAAGCCAATGCACTACCAAATAAAAAAAAAATATATTTTTTAAATAATTTACAAATCACCCTCGGAATTTTAATACCTATTGAATCACTGACACCAACAGGTTGCATGAACTGCATTGGGGAGCACACCTTTTAAAATCTCACTTCATATAGGCTGCATTGTCCGAAACCAGTGCTATCATCATTAAAGTCAATGCTGATGTTAATTATTGTCCTTATAATAAGCTGAAAAATTGTAGAAATGTTAACTTGTTCAAGAAATTCGGTGTTAACTAAAAAAAAAGTGCTCTAGAATCATATGCGTGTTAAGAGGTTGCATAAGGATATTGACCACATTCAACCAACCACACCTGATGTTTCATCAACTATTATTTTATTCTGAAGACTAGCTAACAATATTTGACTGCCACTTGTGGCACATAACATTCTTCTATGTATTTGCTTTAGGTATGTTTCCTTCTCCTTTGATATGTGTTTCTAAAAATTCTTGTAATTCCAGATTATCAGACTTTTCCAATGGAGTGTTAGCTGCCATAAATGCTTCAACCAAATCCATGACAAGTTTATTCTTTTCAGTAGCATCAGCCATTTTCTGTCTTTGGAAATTTGCTATCGTACTCCGGCCCCTGAATCTGCATACAGATCCTTTGATTTTCCCTTCGCAAAATGTTCTTGGTGGTTTTTTTTTTTTTTTTTGTTACCATTATACTTTATTTTGGTCTGCTATAGTACCTTTGCTTACAGATATAATCTAAAGGCACTTTGCAGATTTTTTACCAGAATATTCCATCATCAGTGTAAAGCATATCCACTCCAAATTCTAACATACATTGAGCTGGACCAATGTTTACAGATGTTTTATTGTGTTTGTTCATTTTTCCTTTTATTGGGTGACTCGGTTGAATGGATTATTTAAGTTATTCAGATTTTTAAACTTAAAAAATTATACAATAAAATATACCTTGTGGTAGTCTACAAAAAAAAGTGGCATTTTCTTGTCTGCAGTTAAGGGCATTCAGAATGTATGCGAGGCTAGCGGCATCTAACACCTGTGTGAGTCATCTCATCGATCAGACTTAAAGTGAACTTTGTGTTTAGTCATCACAAGAGTGAAGTAAAGTCTGGCCCGAAATCATAAGTTATCTAGTAACTATTTTTAATTATTTTAAAATAAATTATAAGAAAATATTAACATTAAAGCATTATTTCAGGCAAAGATTATTTTTAACACTTGTAAATTTTCTTCTGAAAGTTAAATTGGATATTTTCCACAGTGAAATAAAAATTCTATGCAAAACGCAAATTCTGCATTGCAGCCCAGCGTGAAATTCTGCATACCACGGATAATTGTGGACCTAATGATCATATTCCCCAAACAGGATATTAAAAAAAAATGCAGTTTATGGCAATAAATTACAAAATGGACTTATGGGAGGGAAAATCTACTGCAATGGTTTCAAAAATGTAGGCCACAGCTATTGTATTCTCTTCTGTGGAAGAGAATACAATAGCTGTGGCCTACATTTTTGTAGAAGTGGCAGTTTATGTGGAAGAGAATACAGTAGATCAGCGATGACTAGAGATGTTTAAATTATATGATTTAATTTAACTTACAGTTAGATTAAATTTTTATACACAAGAGTTACCCCAGATTAACTACTGTAGATGCTCAGTTTCTCCCCTGTTGCATCTCTCAATTAGAGATGAGATTAAAAAGTACATCCATGAAATGTTAATTGTACACAGGATAATTGCCAAACTAAATATTTTCTTAAGAGATGAGAATCAGCACCATATTTGTCAATTGCAATAAATTCAGTTATAAATTTTTGTAAATAACAGCAAGTAACATTCTTTTCAAGGATTATATTTCATTTAGAATGGCAAGAACTGTAAAGTGTGCATGAATTAGCATTAGTAGTGGCACATGTTGCAAGAACAAGCGTATACAGCATCAGCCAAAAAAAAAATGGGAGGGGAAAATTGATAAACAGTGTATATTTTTATAGTTTGCTACCACTGATCATATACGGGGTGATTCACTACCAGTGCGACAAACTTGCAGGAGGTGTAGGGGGCACAAAGACGAATCGGAATCACATAGCATTGCAGGGTCCGAAATGCCTTCGTCTTGCGGTAGAAGACATTGAACGGGAGGTCGTGTGAACAGTGATCCCGCTGAAAGTCAGCATTTGTGAACCGGTTCCCGAGGCAGTAGGATGGACGAGTATTCAAACGTTGAACTGGCCGACATGCATCTCGCATATGGAGCTGCGGACTGTAACGGGCGCACCCTCTGCACTTGTACCAGGAACATTTCCCGCACAGGCGTGCTCCTCATAGGATTTTCGCACGTGTGCACAGGTTATGTGAGACTGGTTGTTTCACGAGAGGTACCATGAATCAAGAGAGAACGACAAGGACGCCAGGCAATGAGGAGAATGTCCTACGTTTTGAAGAAGGCAATCCGAGTACGAATACTCGAGCAATAGGCCAACGATTGGGTATTTCCCAATCCACTATATGGAGGATACTGTCAACAGACCAAATGAGTTCGTACTATCTGCAACGCATCCAATCATTGGAGCCTGCGGATTATCCACTCCGGAGGACTTTTGCTACTTGGTTTCCTCAACAGAAACGGTTCACAAATGCTGACTTCCAGCGGGATCGCTGTTCACGTGACCTGGCGTTCAACGTCCTCTACCACATGACGAAGGCATTTCGGACCCTGCAATGCTATGTGATTCCGATTTGTCTTTGTGCCCCCTACACCTCCTGCAAGTTTGTCGCACTGGTAGTGAATCACCCTGTAGTGTTCTCTGTACATAATTCTGTAAAATTCACTTGTGTTGTGTTTATATTCTAGAGGTTCATTCCCTGATCCAGAATGCAATTTAGCTATATTACATATGGTCCTTGAGGTTGTCATAGACATTCTCTCAGATATGCCAGACAAGCTGTTCTTGCTACCTGGGAGTCTAAAACGCTGATGGAACTGATATTCGGTTGACACTCAAGTCAAAGTGGACCCAATTTCGGCGTCCACTTTGACTTGATCTAGCAGCCATGATGTTGAGCTCTCTGAGCAGCTCTTGGACACGGATACCAAAAGGCCGATTGGCAGTCTGACGAGTGTTATATAGGTTTTCCCATCGTGGCATGAAAACGGATGTCCACGTAGGGTTGTCTGGCAGGGATTTTAATTTAAGCGTATATTTTAAAGACAATTGCTTTCGTCGAAATGACAGTGACGGTCTATGACAGCCAAATCCTCTGCTTGCACCTTCACGATGGTGGGACTGTTAGTAATCCTGGGTATAACCTTCATGCACAAGTACATGGTGGGTGACCACCCAGGTGGGAACCAACGTAAGCAGGGGTCGAGGTGTGGCGCCCACACCACATGGAGGAACGCCGCCCCTCTATGTTACCAGGCAGTACTAGGTGGTAGATGACTCTCATCAACCGGTGAAATACCACCACTTTGCTTATTGGAGGCTTGAAGTGGTGGAACCCATGTTTAGTCACTAGAGCTAAGTTCCGGCCAACCCTTCCCCATCTCTTCCATCATGCAGTATGATTGATGATTTTTGAGGTTATGATGACTGTCGTGGCGAGATCCAATATTCCTTACATTTCGAGGGTACAGCTCTAAAACGGTGTTCGCAGGCCGGCCGCTAGTTAGTACACCGGACTGAACCTATTGGTAACTCTCTAGGAAGCTTCCGGATCAGCTAGTGTATAATCTTGCTACCTCTACTCTGCCAGATAGTGACTGGAGGGAGTCCGAGTAGTGTGTATGTGGGGAGCATTGTCGAGGCCACGTTATGTCAAGGATCTGGGTATATTCTTACCACATGTACGTCATATCCAAAAATTTCATTACTTCATACAGCATGTCCCACCCACTTTTTCTTACTATTGAATACACCATGAATTGTCAAAATAATAGAGCAAGCTTATCTGCGAAAAGATCTAAACCTCCCAAGCACTTCCTAATTCATTTCACAAATATACGTGGTCTCAATTCTAATCTCAACGATGTCCATTTCCACTTGCAGTCTTCCAAACCCCATATACGTTTTCTGACTGAATCTCAGTTATCAGTTGATTCAACTACTGCTCATCTCAGATGTCCAAATTATTTGCTGTATGATTCCTTTCGCCTCAAAGGTGGTACTTGTGCATATGTCCGTTCTGATATTCCCTGTCAGAGACTTGGCAACTTGGAATCTCCTCTCTTTGATCTTCTCTGGCTTAAAATCTCTCTACCTCATTGTGTAAAATTCATCTGTTGTCTCTACCGTTCTCCCAACTCCACTAATCACTTGGAGCTCTTTGACTTCCTCTCTTTGCAACTTGACTTTCTCCAGTCCAACTTTCCTAACAGTGAGGTAATTTTCCTTGGTGATTTTAATGTTCACAACTCCAGCTGGCTTCCGTTTTCTAGTCACACCGACCCAGCAGGTCGAGATGCTGAGGCTTTTGCAATTACTAATGACCTAGCACATATTGTTCATTTACCTACAAGAATACCGGACAATCCTAATCATACAGCCAATACGCTTGATCTTTTTCTCACAAACAACCCTTCTAAGTACAAGGTTGAAGTGAGAGGTCCTTTAGGCACTTCAGATCACAACTTGGTGATTGCCTCTTCTCCAATGGAACCTTTATCTCATGGCTATTCCCAACCTCGTATTGTTTGGCATTACAAGAATGCAAAATGGGATGACCTGCGAGACTTCATTTCTTCTTTTCCTTGGTCTGATTACTGTTTCAAAACTTCTGATGTCAACGTTTGCTCAGATCGTGTCAGTGAAATTATTCTTGCAGGAATGGAATCCTTTATCCCACACTCCACTTTAAAATCTCGTCCTTTACTAAACCTTGGTTTTCCAATAAATATGCTAAGGCTGTCCAAGAGAAGAACGTTCCATATCGTAATTGGCTTGTTTCTAATTCTTCAGTTTCATTTTCTGCCTACACCAAAGCTCGCAACAATTGTAAAGCAGTTATTAATCAGTCCAAACTAGAGTTTGAACAGGCTAAGAGTAGAAAACTTGCTTCTTGCCCTAATGGTAGCCGAGCATTCTGGTCTCTTGCCAAAGCTATTGGCCGCAACTTTTGCCCATCTCTGCTCCCACCTCTGTCCAAACCAGATGGTTCTGTTGTCACTTCAGCCAAGGATAAAGCTGACCTGCTAGCATCCCATTTTTCTTTGAGCTCATGTATTAATGATCTTGGTAAAACACCTCCCACCATTCCTAACACGCTCCATTCAATGCCTCCTGTGGTCTTCCGTCAAAAGGATATCAGAAGGATTTTGATGAATCTTGATGCTAAGAAAGCTCCAGGTCCTGATGGTATTTCTCCACTTGTTCTCAAAACCTGTGCTCCTGAACTTACTCCTATTCTTTGCCGCCTTTTTTCCCTTTCTTATTCCACAGGTGTTTTTCCTTCTGCTTGGAAATTTGCTCATATCCAGCCAGTTCCTAAAAAGGGTGACAAATCCCTCCCATCCAATTATCGTCCCATTGCAATTACTTCTACTCTTTCTAAAGTAATGGAGAAATCAATTAACCGCCAACTCTTAAACTACTTAGAAACCTTCCGTCTGATCAACGATCGCCAGTATGGATTCCGTCAGTGTCGATCCACTGGTGATATTCTGGCTTATGTTACCCATTTATGGACTAATTCAATGGAAAGGTTCGGTGAAACACAAAGTAGTTGCTCTTGACATCTCAAAGGCTTTTGATCGTGTTTGGCATAAAGGTCTTCTAAACAAGCTTCCATCTTAAGGTTTGGCAACTGTTTTTAGTAATTGGTTATCCGGTTTTCTCTCTGATCGCTCACTGAGGGTGATGGTAGATGGCTCTCTGTCTTCGAACTTCTCCACTAATGCCGGTGTCCTCCAAGGTTCAGTTCTTTCCCCCACTCTTTTCCTCTTGTATATCAATGACCTTCTTCCATTGACTGGAAATCCTATCCATAGTTTTGCCGATGATAGCACATTGCATTCAACTTTCCATTTTGAGAAACCTTGTCCAGCTCAATCAGCTTCAAGTTCTCGAAAATCTGCTGCCAATTCCTTAAATGCCGATGTTCAGGTAATTCTCCAGTGGGGCAAAGACAACTTAGTTGATTTCAACCCTTCTAAAACTCAATCTTGTCTTATATCTCGCAAAAAGGATTCTTCTGCTCCTATGCTTATCTTTAGTGACACTCCGATTTCCAGGCAAAATGATATATCTCTTTGGGGATTACCCTGACTTCTAATCTCTCATGGCACAAGCACATTACAAATATTGTTTCCTCTGCATCTAAAAAACTTGGTTTTCTCTTTCGCTCTCGGTGTTACTTTTCTCCCAAACAGCTGCTCACTCTGTATAAATCGCAAATCCGCCCTGCCATGGAATATTGTTCTCACATCTGGGGTGGTGCCCCCAAACCTCTCTCAGGCTTCTTGATTCAATTCAGAAGAGGGCAGTTAGGTTAATTAATGATTCATCTCTAACAGAGTCTCTCCACTCGCTTTCTCATAGACGCACTGTTTCTGCTGCATGCCTCTTCTACAGATACTTCCATGGGCACTGTTCTTCTGAATTGGCTTCTATAATTCCCTCTCTCTCTTTCAAAACAGTCCGAACACGTGCCGCCACCAGTCAACATCCATTTACTGTCCAACTTCAAACCCACAGAACCAACTTTTCATCTTCCTCATTTATTCATTCAACTGCCGTTTTCTGGAACAACCTTCCTTCATACGTATTTCCTGAAAATTACAATCTACAGAAGTTCAAGTCCAATATCAACAAATATCTTCTTTCGTGTTCTCAACCTCCAACCCAAGCACGGTACTAAGTACTATAGGTTATAACACCTCTCATGTTTGGGGTTCTCATAAAAAAACACTACAGGCACACGTAGGAATAATTGGAGGTATTGTGAAAATATCGCAGTGTGAACCCAATAACATTGTTTTTTAATTCATTCCAAGACCTTGGAAGTTGAAATTTTTGCCACATAACTAAGCTGTTTATCTCTCTGAAAGGTCATTTTTATAATGGAACGCTACCCTTTTTGGATTGGATTGGTTTGGAATTTATTGGCGCATCAGCAACTGAGGCTATAATGCGCCAAATACCGGTCATATATAAAAAGTGATAATATTCAGTGACCTAAGTAGTTAGGCCACCATGTCGAGATATAAAAGGAGTAAAAGTACAAAACATATGAACAAAGGAATGCCAGATGAATTTTAAATTCGATTAAAAAGGTTTACTGATTTTAAAAAGTTAAAAACAGCAGACACATTGTCATTGTCGGATAAAATCTGACTGAGTGTATAAGGCTCAGCCAGAGGACTAAAAGCGGTGAAATAAAAATCACGTTCGTGTCTAAAACGTGGACACTCGGTTAAAATGTGGCGTATGCTTAAATAGGTGTCACAATTCTCACACATAGGACAGTCATCTGCCCTCAGCAAAAAAGCATGTGTAAGATGACTGTGTCCTATGCGGAGCCGAGCTAAAACAACTTCCTCTCTGCTATTCCTGCGCAGACAAGACTGCCAATGTCGGATTACAGGCTTTAACTGATAGAGCTTGTTTGTGACTTGCTCATGCCAGGATTGTTGCCATTGGGACAGTAATTTATCGTGTATTAACTGCCTGTAGTCTGTATAGGGGACTAACAGGCAATAACTGTTGTGGGGTTCGGGTGACCTGGCCGCAGCATCTGCCAGTTCATTTCCCGCTATCCCAATGTGGCTTGGAATCCAGCAGAAACGAATGTCAAATGAACACCCAAACAAGGAATGCAACGTCTGCTGAATCCGGGTCACAAATGGATGAGGATTATACCTCCTACCCGATAAAGCCTGCAGTGTACTTAGAGAATCACTGTACACCATACACTTTTGATACCTATGGGTTTTAATGTGGTCCAAGGCTAACTCTATAGCATACAACTCAGCTGTATATATGCTGCATTGTTGGGGAATCTTTCCAGATATAGAAAGACCTGGGAAGATAGCAGCAGATCCAACAGACAACTCCGACTTCGAGCCATCAGTGAAGACAGGCAGGAAGTCGGAGTATTCGGCCCGGTGGGCAGCATAGAGTTGGTGGTAGATAGAAGATGGAGTTATGGACTTACCCCAATTTTTAAGGGAGAAGTCACACGATGGTAGGCGAGCATGCCAGGGTGGAAGTGGTTGCCTTGGTGACTGGGCAACATTGTCTACCATGATGTTGAGCTCTCTGAGCAGCTCTTGGACACGGATACCAAAAGGCCGATTGGCAGTCTGACGAGTGTTATATAGGTTTTCCCATCGTGGCATGAAAACGGATGTCCACGTAGGGTTGTCTGGCAGGGATTTTAATTTAAGCGTATATTTTAAAGACAATTGCTTTCGTCGAAATGACAGTGACGGTTCAGTTCCTTCAACATATAAACTCTGGACAGGGGATGTTCTAAATGCTCCAGTAGCGATACGAATGGCTTGGTGGTGAACTGGGTCCAGCCACCTAAGTACACTGTTCCTAGCCGATGCGTACTCTTGGGACCCATAGTCTAGTTTAGATCGGACAAGTGCACGGTAGAGGCTGAGTAAAGTGGAGCGGTCTGCTCCCCATTTATTCGAGGAAATAGAGCGTAGAAGATTCAACCCTCTTGTGCACTTTGTCCGCAGTTGACGAATATAAGGTAAAAATGTCAACTTCTTGTCGAAAATGAGCCCCAAGAATTTTGTCTCGGGTGCTACTGGAATGATGTTTTGGCCGAGTTTTAGTTCTGGTTCAGGGTGAAGGTTCCGTTTGCGACAAAAGTGCACGCAGACTGTCTTCTGTGGCGAGAACCTAAACCCATTAGTCACTGCCCAAGAGTTGACGTGGTCTATGGCATGCTGCAATTGCCTTTCAATGACCCTCATATTGCATGATTGCAAAAAGATGCTAAAGTCATCTACAAAGAGGGCACTGTTTACGGTTGGAGGAAGTTGTTCAGTTATAGAGTTAACTTTGATTGCAAAAAGCGTAACGCTTAAAACTGATCCTTGTGGAACTCCCTCTTCTTGGCAGAATGGCCGGGAGAGGGTGGATCCTACACGAACTTGGAAAGACCGGTCTGTAAGAAAGTTTTTGATAAAGAGGGCAATGTGTCCTCTAAGACCAAAGTTATGTATGTCTTTTAGAATTCCATATCTCCAAGCCGTGTCGACGCTACCCTTTCATCGTTATCGTATGTTCCATTATAAGAATCAATTTTGAATGTATTTGTTGATATTTTTCTAAAGAACATTTCTGGAGGTCACAACCATAAAACAATTTGCACTTTCAGGTTTATTTGGTTTTTGTTAGTGCAATCTATTATAATTGGCTACCCATTTATAATAGATTGCACTATTAGTTTCACCCATAAGCTTTTATTTTCACAAAAGTTTCACCCATAAACTCCATCTTATTGCATTTGCGATAATCCCAATAACTGGAATTGTGTGGGGTTTTTTTTGTTATTATGGTGATGAAATGTGTTCCCCTTCACTGAAATCTTCAATCATATAAAAAACAAAATTTTCAGAATCTTTTCTTCATTCCTATTTACTTATTACAATGACGAAGGGAAAGCAACCAATGGAAAGTGCAAGTGGTGGCATTGTGAAGATAAATTATTAAGAAATACTATGCAGGACAAAGTTTGTCATCTATTGCACGGCAATTAGGTTTCACTGTTTCAACAGTGAATACTATTTTAAAAGACAGTGTGTATATAAAAGAACATGATAAAGGATCAATGCATTTAAGATCAACAGTGATCACAAAACTTTCAGGTGCTATATCGAAGATGAAAAAGTTTTATTAATAATATGGACGGAGAATCAAATTCAGAAACAACTGATCCTGAGTCTAACGACCATTCAAGCAAAAGCAACAAGTAAGTATTTATAAAGCTATTAAGGATAAGTATGGCAAACCCCAAGTCAAGTTGTGGCAAGCAACAGGTGATTTAATAGATTCAAGCATCGCGCTGGTTTCTACAACGTTAAAGTATGCAGTCAAGTCGCCAGTGCCGATTCTGCAGCAGCAGAAGCATTTTGTGATGTGTTGGAAAAACCCTTTCTAAATGTACACAGCCCTCAACTTCTGCAGCAACGAACTTATCAGCTGGAGACGTTAATTCTGGCAACGATACTCAAAAGGTAAAACTTGCTGACGTCAGCAAGTTTTATCTTTTGAGTAAGGGTAAAGGGAGGGAACATGCCTGTCCCCTCCCTTTTTTGAAATTTTTGTAATTGCACACTTTTGTAATTTTTCCTATACATGAGATCAAAAAATTGAATAAATAATTCTATTTACATGTTCGTCAAACATTTCTTTTTTGCTTCAGTCAAATTCAGCAAGCATAGTTCCGAGTGGTTAGGCCTGCAGCAAGCATTTAGGGAAATTCCAACTTCCATAGTTCCACGGAACAAAACCTTTATGTAAGCTGTGGAGTGCCTGTATTATCAAAAGCTTTCCTGAAATCCTGAAATCCAAAATTAATTTTTGCATCCAGTTTCTTTGTGACCACATTGTGGTATCATCAAATTGGTCAGACAAGACTTTCCCTTAACAAACCCATGCTGTGGCTCAGCTATTACTGCTGTCTTGTCTAGGTGATCCTGTATCACCTCTTTAACCAGTGACTCCATTATTTTCCCCAGAACAGAAGTTAAACTAATAGGTCTATAATTATTTGTTTCACCCTTTGTGAATTGGGGATACATTTTCACATCTCCAGTCCATGGAGACCTCCCCTGACTAAGGATGTTTTCATAATTATGGCTAAAGGTTTGCTTTCTGCTGCTTAACTCCCCCCAGGGGCTCACATCTGGTGAGTATGGGTTTGGCACACCCGGGGTCCTGAGCTGGATATCATCATTCTTCTCTTTCTTGGTGATTTCCTTCTCTCTCTCTCTGGGTCCTAGGGTAAATTAATTTTTTTTTGGCTGGTGCAGTATAAGCCTCAGGCTTCCTTGCACCATATGGCTATTATTAATAATAATAATAATAACTTCAACAATTTCTCCTTCACTTTGCTCTCAGTTATTACAAAATCACTTAGCTCCCTGTTGTTCAATAAACTTCTGGCATTCTCCCTCCTTGAATAACCCATGTGTGAATGTAGATGTAAAATACTCACTCAGTTTATCAGCAGGATTGTCAATAGTCAAACTATCTATGTTAAGTGGACCAATCTGATTCATCCCCTTCCTTCTAGAGTTTACATAAGAACTCTTTGCATCCTTTGCAAAGGTTTCTCCTAATCTGTCTTTGCCTGCCTAACATCCTTTGTGACTTGAAAGTTGTTGCATCCACAGCACACCGAGGAAGGCCTCCCCTCTGTGGCACCAGGCAATACCATCACTTTGTTTGCTGGAGGCTTGAAGTGAGGAAACCAAAATAGTGCTACAATTGGTGTGATCATCAGAATGAATCTTCACCATTTGTAATGTACTGATAAATTGCATGTGTTAACTGGTTGATTTGCTTGTTTTGCTAGAAGAAAAACCCAAGTTTCTTGATGGGAAATAAATTATACCCACACACTTAACTCAGCTACGTAGTATATTTAGTTTACCCATTAGTGAAAAAAAAAAGCCCATAAAAGTTCCTAATGTCATTGATGGGATTCGAAACCAAGCCTTTTCCAGTCAGTGCAGGGAGGAAGGTGATTATAACCACTGTGCTACCCATGGTCAGTCTCCACAGCAACCTCCATCTCTTCCATCATGCAATATGAGTGATTTCATTTGAAGTTATGGTCATTATCACAGCAAGATCCAGTTTTTGGAAGCTAGCAGCCAGGTAGTCCACTGGTTCTAACCTATTGGTAAATCTAGCAGCGAGATTACATACTACCAGATCAAGTAGTATATAATCTTGCTGCCTCTACTGCTCTGCCAACTAGTGATTGGACAGTCTGAGTATGTATGCAAGCATTCTCAAGGCCACATTGTGTCAAGCTGTAGTCATATTTCTTGCAGTATCCTTCATTAATTCATCCAACAGTTTTCCCCCTTGACTTTTACTTTATCTGCTGAATGCATCATGTGCAGTCAAACTAATTGAATAATAAAATAGAACAGTTATCTTTGAAAAGATTTAATCCTCCCCAAAACTTCCCCATTCATTTCATGAATATATGTAATCTGTTCCAATCTCAGTGATGTCCATTTACATCTACAATCTGCTCCAATCTCAGTGATGTCCATTTAAACCTACAATCTGCCAAGTTCTACTTACTTTTCATGATAGAATACTAATTGTCAGTTGCCCCAACCATTGCACATTTCAGTTGTCCTAATTATTCACTCTGATTCCTTTCACATCAAAGGTGATACATGAGCATATGTCCACTCTGATTTTCCTTGGCAATTTTAACTTAACTGAGTTCAGGTTTCTAGTTATACAGACCCAGATAGTCGAGATGCTGAGGTGTTTGCTTAGTAGTGTAGATACTTTTTCAGGCCCGGAGGCAATTGCCTTGCCTGTCTACATGGTAGCTATGCCACTTGGGTATTTAGGCAGGTTTGCTCATTTACTTGCCTAAATACCAGACAATGCAAACCACACATCCTTGATCTTTTTCTCACCGGTAAACCTTCAAGATACAAGGCCAGTTGTTAGTGGTCCTCTATCTCAGGTCACTTGGCAATGGAGCTTCTCTCTCTCATGGCTGTTCTCAGCCTTGTAATTTGGCATTACAGGACTGTCAAATGGAATGATGTCATATTTCTATTGAATTAGTTTTAAGCTTTCTGATCCCAATGTCTGCTCAGTGAAATTATTCTTGTAGGAATGAAATCCTTTATTCCACCTTAAGATCTTATTCTTTATCTAAACCTTTGTTTTCCAATGGACTAAGGCTTTTCAATATAAGAATGAAGCATATAGCAATTGGCTTATTTCCAGCATCATTTTCTGCTTAAAGCTCACAATTGTAAAACATGTACTAATCAATCCACTTGATTTTGAATAAGAAAACCAGGTATAGAAAACTTGCTTCTTGTTTAAATAGTAGAGCTTGTCTCTTGTCAAAGTTACTGGCCACAACTTCTACTCATCTATACTTCCACCTTTGTTACATGATTCCATTGCAACCTCAGCTAACTTATGAGCATCCTACTTTTCTGCATACTCTTGTATTGGTAAACCACCTCCTATCAATACACTCCCACCCAGTGCCTCCCCTGGTTTTCTCACAGGATGTTAAAATTCTTAAGTCCTGATACCGAGAAAGCTTCAGGTCCTGATGGCATTTCTCCACTTGTTTTCAGAAGTTTCCTCATATCCAGCCAATTCCTAAAAGAGGTGACAAATCCCTTCCATTCATTTATCAACCCAATTACACCTACTTCTACTCTTTCTGTCAACTGCCAACACTTGAAGTATATCGAAACTTCTCACCTAATTGCTGATTGCCAATATCAATTTCATTAATGCAGATTCACCAGTGATATTCTGGCTTATATTACTCATTTTACACAAATTCAATGGTAAAGTTTCGAAACTCAGTTGTTCTTGACATTTCGATCACATGTCCCATAAAGACCTTTAAACAAGCTTCCATCTTATGGATTACAGACTATTTTTGGCAATTCAATATTCTGTTTTCTTCCTCCCTCTCTGAATGCTAACTAGTCAGATGATTTCTACAGGTGATGACAGATAGCACTTTCTTCTAACTTCTCCAATAGTGCTGTTCCCCAAGATTGTTTCTCTCCCACTCTTTTTCTCTTGGTATATGTGACTGCAAACCCTATCCACAGTTTTGCTGATGATAGCACTCCACATTCTAGTTTCAGACACTTGGCTTGGACACAACCAGCCCCAACTTCTCAAGTATCCACCACAAGGCCCCTTAAATGCTGATCTGCAGGTAATTCTCCAAGGGGTGAAAAAAACAGTTAACTTCACTGCTTCTAAAACTCAATCCTGTCTTATTTCATGGGGGGAAAAAGTTTACTTCACCTGTGTCCATCTTTGATGACAATTTCTAGACAAGATTACATATTTGTTGGGGATTATCTTGACATATCATTTATGACAGCACGAGCACATCACAAATATTGCTTCCTCTGCACAAAAAAAAAAAATTTTTTTTCTCACTCGATGTTATATTTCTTCTTAACTACTACTCAATCTCTACAAATCTGCCATAGCATGCAATATTGTTTCCACATCTGAGGTAATGCTCCCAAAACCTCTTTCAAACTTCTGGACTCCAAGAGAACAGTCAGGTTAACAACCCCCTCTCTTTGATGTTTTATTATTATTATTATTATTAATAGCCATATGGTGCAAGGAAGCCTGAGGCTTATGCTGCACCAGGAAAAAAAAAAAAGTTCCCGAGTTACCCTGAGAGAGAGAGAGAGAGAGAGAGAGAGAGAGAGAGAGAGAGAGAGAGAGTCAAAAGTAGAAGGGAATCACCAAGAAAGAGAAGAATGATGATATCCAGCTGAGGACCCTGGGTGTGCCAAGCCCATACTCACCAGATGTGAGCCCCCGGGGTTATCTCTTCACTCTGTCTCATAGCCATTCAGTTTCTGGCGTGTGCCTTTTCTACTGATACCTCTATGGACACCGTTCTGAATTTGTACCCATAATGTCCCTGCTCTCTTCCAAACCAGCTGAAACATGTGCTGCAGCCAGTTCCAAACTCACAGAACCAACTTTACATCATCTTCCTCCAAATGTATTTCTCAAAAATTATAATCTACAGAAATTCAAGTCTTCTCAGCCTTTAACCCATGCACTGTAGTAAGTACTATAGATTATAATACTTTGGGGTTTCATAAAAAAACTTTGATATACTGGATCTGTTTAATCTAATTCTTGACTTCCGTTTATGCAGTATGATTAAAATCCTGCTGCTGCAAAAAAAAAAAAAAAAAACCCCTACTGTTCAAAAGGTCATAATTCAGACTAATAATACTAATTTTGTAACAAATGAATGTATTGTTCTCATATCTCAAAACAAGTCAACACAAGGTATTGCATCTGCACTTCAAATAAAAATTGCTGTTCCTGGAGAAGTATGTGGCTCAATATTTTAATTTTTGCTATTACCTGGATGGCCACTTGATACTTAGTAGCACCTCATCAGTAAGTAAATAAGCAATCACAGTCAATGAGATCTCATAACCCACTGGTAGAATATTTCCATAATATGAGAGAGGCTAAATGATGTCAAAGTTTAAAACAAGTAAATTTAAAGAAACATAAAATTGAAAATTTGACTTATGTAAAAATCTGTAGATTAATAGAATTAGTTTTATTGTACAGATTTTCTAAAGGTGCAGCAAAGGTGGTAATGTAACCAAATAGTGCCAGGCTTCTGCTACATCAGCAAAAGAAAAAAAAAAAAAAAAAGACCAGTTATATTGTTTCATCCAGCTTGTCTTTGAATTTCCCCAAATCAACTGCTTTAATTATCCATAACTGTTTTGGAGGCAACTTATTCCAATGATTAACAGCCTGCTGGCTAAAGGTAAACTTACATTCCATCTATAATTGCTCCTTTTTAGTTCAAATTTATTGACAATTCTAGCATCAATGCTGTGAAAATTTCACCTATACTCAATGTTGCTATCTCCTTTCTGAACCTAATAGATAGCAGACTACCTATTACGTACCTGATTTCCAAACATACTCAAAGTCTCTCCTCAGAGGGACGTTTTTTTTTTTTAGATGTGGCAATTATGAGCCAGCACTTGGCATAACGTATACATATTCCTGGTGCTGTCTCATAATAATGGAATTATTAACTTCTATCTCTAAAAACAAGTGTTAGATAAATCACTGATGGGATTTGTGGGCCATCTGAGTTCATTGTCAGATGCTAATTGTGTTCTGATTATGAACATTATTTTTGTGTGTGGCTGGTTCACAGCTGCCAAATCCCTTTCTTCTCCTACCGTTTTTGATTCAACTGACCAATGTTTAATTTATTTTGGGGTGGTTATTTTGATTGTGTATGTAGTTTTCTATTCATTTACATTCAAAAATGTAATCATATTTGTTACTCAACTCTTGAGCACCAGTGTGTATTCAGAAACATTTGCCATTTAGCAGTTATATTTCTTAAAAATCCAGATGCTCCCAATGAATGAAATTAAAATGATGTCTAAGGCCAAAATAACCCCTTCCCACTATAAAATTTGAAAACCATCCCTTTGCCCTCACAAATGTAATTTCTTTTGGTATCTCCCATAACCAAATGTTATAATTACTGCTGAATAGAAGCTCCTTAAAACATTTTTAATCTCGTAGGAATGTTCAGTAAAAATCGAGGTGTCTAGGGCTTTGAACGGATTGAGGAAGCACTATGCCGATGTGTCATTCTTCCTCTAGCTCAGACCACACACACACACACACACACACACACACACACACACACACACACACACACACACACACACACGGGCAAAAATTCAAATGAGCAAGGATGGTTGCAGAATAGATGTGCAGGAACTACAATCAACCACCTGCTGGCTGAAGGCCAGCAAGTGGCTGATTGTTGCAACAAATTTCCATTTGTTGTGGAAGTTGGCAGTTGAAATAAATAAGAACTAGACAAATTATTGGAAAGGTTGGACAGGGGATGTGGGAGGGTTTTATTTTCTTTCTTTTTTTCTTTAATAAAATGTAGGCAGGCAATAAGTTTTACATTCAATATATTTTGTGGGGTAGAATATACAACATTGAAAAATTTTCAAAATTTGTGTTCTCCCATAAATAACATTTACAAAATAGTTTGAAAGCACCATCTTATGATACATTTATTAAATCTAAAATCAGCTTTAATTATTTTAAAAGTTCAGTCAGTCACACACTGTGTACATATTCTATTCATCTTTCCATGTCAGTCAAATTCCTCCATTCAAATATCTGTAATAAATAAAAAAATAAAATAAAAAAAAATGAATTTAAAATTATCAACAAAGTTAAAATAATTCTTATAATTTTAAATTACATTAAATAAATTACATGAAGATTGAAACTCAAATCTTTTATCATCTGGATATGGTTTCAGGTTTTTATCTTGTACCATATTCACACAATAATATTTTAGTTCTGTAAAGCAGGTTTGTGTACACCCTGTATTTTAGAAAAGATGAAGCTTAATAGCAATCCACATGGTTCCCCTTTAAAGTAAAGATCTCCTTGATGCTGTATATAATGAATCCAACACTTGTAGAATCATTCCTCATGGGCAACAACAGTTCCTGTGTTGCATTCCTCAGTTACTACAAATCTGTGACATTTCAAGGAGGCTTTAAGCTTTGGGGGGGGGGAGCAAATCCAGTGAGTATAGCAGATGGGGAACCACAGTGATCAACTACACTACAAGAAATTCACTAATGGAAAGCACTGAGTATGCAGAGGTGCTGTCATGGTACAAGTTTCCCAAAGCCCACTTTTTGGGCCATTTTTTTTTTTTTTTTCCCCTTTCATATAGCACAAGCAATCAGCACAGAACTGTTCTGTAGTATTACTGTTTCACTGCTTTATTATGGGCAAAATTCATAATGAACAAGTTAAAAAATATGATAAGCACAATCTTCATATTTAATTGAAATTGTCCTGCTTTTCTTGGCCTTTGTTTCAAGGTCAAAACCATACACCAATGATTTGTTGCAAGTTAACAATGGAAGAAAAGTGTGGGTCAGTAAAAGGACAATGATTCTGATATTAACTTCTCTAGCAACTTTACAGATAGTTATATATTGATCACTCTTAATTAGATCACAAACACAAGCAACTGAATCACTCATTTTTGAAGTTGAAGGGCAGTCATAGTGAGGCTCAGCTTTAATGGACAAGTGGACTTTGATGGCAAATCTTTAAACTTTGTGAACTGTTGAAAGTCTTTGAATGACAGTGTCTTCTCCAAAAGCTGTTTTTAATATTTCATGAGTTTCTGCTGCACCTTTTCCTAATTTGAAACAAAATTTATTTGCTACTCGGTAAAATCACTTGTTTTAAAGTGCAACAAAAAACATAAGACATATTCAACATTACTGTCAACATTACTGTGTCCAAATGAGTCATCTGAATACATCGACAACACCCTGGATACCATGACAACATTCCTGCAAGGCAATGTGACAAGTTGCAACTTTGCTATAACACTGTAATTTCAAGATACAAGACACACCTCCTATATGTTTCTGTTATCCAAATCCCAGTGTGTGTGGGGAGAAGGGGGATTTACTAAGATATTCCAAATTAATTATTTTAGAAATACAGTCAAAGATCTTTATCACAACTCCCCAAGAGAACAATAAAAACTTTTGTTACATCAAAAGGACATTATATTGATAGTTTGTAAAATTGGCAAAAAAAACAAAGAAAAGTGTTAAAGTTTTAAAATTTTATGTAATTCTAATACAATATAATAAGATCTAATTCGGAATATGTACTTCAGTATTAATTGAGAAAATGAAGATTGTACAGAGTAGCAAGATTAATCTGTAATTATGTATGTACAATATCTATTTATGTGTATATGTACACAGTTATAAATAGATACTGTACACACATGTATCAAGGCCTAACCATAACCAAGGGATTTGGCTATAGAATTTAAAATGTCAAAATGCACTGTTTCAGTGAGAGTATGTTTTAAAAGAGAATTATAAAGGCACATGATAGTGTTTAATTCACTTTCACAGTTAGATTGTACCTGAAAAAAAAAAAAAAAAAAAAGACAGACAATTATAAATGTCCAACAGAACCTGCCCAACTAGTTCTTATTCTTTCCCACTACAAATTTCATTATGTCTGCAAAGAGTTCCTCCTCATTAATACATATCCTAAAATATGTGATGTCTGCATCCACTTCAAAACATGTTTCCCTCTAAGTTTAGGCAATGACACATCCTCAAAAATTTATTCACTATTATCACTGTTCTTCATGATTGATACAGGAATAAGCAGGTGAAACTTCACTCACTTAAAAATCACTGCATCATTCAAAGCAACAAATTCACTATGTCTGTTGCAGTTAGTAATCATGCTTTCATCAACTCCATCCCATCCTGAAACATAAATACAGCAGCAAAATTTTGTCTAATAGCATTCATCAACAGTTTTTCTTAAAGTATGATTTACATCTTGATCTAGTGGCTGAAGACTAGTGTCATATTAGGTGGCAAGTGCTCACACATAAGCCATTCACTAGACAATGAAGGGGTGGGGTATCCACAAATAGCAAAATCTTTCTAATCTCTCTGTGCTCACCTTGTGATCTGTTTCTTGTCCATCCTCCATAAATTTTTGATGAAATCCAAGCCTTTTGGTTTACTTGAGAGAGAGAGAGAGAGAGAGAGAGAGAGAGAGAGAGAGAGAGAGAGAGAGAGAGAGAGAGAGAGAGAGAGAGAGAGAGAGAGAGAGAAAAAGAGTCGGAAGTAGAAGGGAATCACCAAGAAAAAGAAGAATGGTGATATCCAGCTCTGGACCCTGGGTGTGCCAAGCCCATACTCACCACATGTGGGCCCCTGTTATCATTAACCATTCCAAGAGTACCTTTTCAAGGTCTGGATACCTTGCCTTTTGTGCTCTTATCCTAACCAGCACAGCAGATTTTCTAAGTTTTCAATCTGTTTTCGATACTTCAGAATAGCGAACAACATACTGTTTGGAATGCCAAGCTGTTTAGCGATGTCAGACTTAGAATGCACATCATTGTTTACAGCTTGTAAAATCTTAAGTTTGTCTGTGATTGTCAAAGCCACTTTTTTTGTAGGAACCATATCAATAAATGTATAGTCTACACATACTGTATAAAGAAATGAACTTCTAGTCAAAGTTAATTTTATTACACCAATGGGCAGGAGAAACTGCCAACAAGTGATTTCTCAAGATCAGCCTGCAAGCTTGTTATTAGACTTTGCAATTCAAATATTGTAATAAAAATAGTAAGAGTGGTGGAAACTTTTGGGTCATTATAGAGAATTCATTCATCTTTCAAGGTCATTATATTGATTGTAAAATAGCATTAGTTCATCAGAAATCAAGTGAAACCTACCACAGAGGTCATTATAACATGCTGGGATGTTAAAAAAAGGTTTCTATAAAGATCTTCAACTGTGTTAAGTAATATTAAAGAATAACTAAAAGGCCAAACAGATATCACATTATTAATTTTAAATGAGGAAACTGCAGTTGGAAAAAACAAAACAATGGGTATACATCAGTTAAAATTAAGTACAACTTATATAGACCTCCATTCACTCAGCAATCAAATATATTTCAAGATGATTTTGAAATGGAATGAAATGTGATGCTAAACAAGTGAGCTACTTGTTCAGCACTCTGACATACAATTTTGCATCTCCTTTAAGTTTACCATTTGGGTTACTTATATGCAATAAAATATGCTACAAAAGTTGACAACACTTGAAGGCTGCACAATTTTGATTATGAAAATGGCCAAAATTGATGTGGAGGTTGATAAACAAATTTGTTGCAAAATAGGCCAAAATTCTGATCAAATTCAAAAAATTTTTAATAAAATTAATACTAGAAAATGCAAATAAAAATATAAATACTAATACCATTTAAAATTAAAATAAAAGGATTATTACATTATAAAATAAACATGGGTTGATAAAATCTTTCTACATCTTAATAATCCAGCATTGCTCAGTACAGTAACCTAAACACATATTTACAACCTCCCAATTAAGTGCAAGTCTACAATAATGTTTTATGAAATAAGCTTGTTATATAATTTATCTAGCATTATTTTGTTTAATTTTTATTATCCTCTACAATGTAAACTATATATAATTAATTAACAATTTCAGTTTCAACAGCATCTCTCTCTCTCTCTCTCTCACATATTATAATTTTAAATTAGGTGGATATAAAACAGTGAGACACCAGTTCATCCTTGCAAGGAACCAGTGGTAGAGATAGGGCATATTGAGGGCCAAATAGGGTATATCTAATGTAACATTTTATATTGCTATATTTTTGTATTATAAGCGGGAGTGTCAAAATCAGAAGTGATTAGGGGCCCATACAGGCAGTTCTCGAGGAGCTAGAAAGCTATACAAGTGGTTCTTGGGTGACTCACAGGATGCAAACAGTGCATCAGTGGCATTATTCGGCAAAATATATTAAATATTTTATCCTTGAACAAAAAAATATGCAATCTCATAACCATCAACATTTATGAGGGTTAACTAATAAACTTATGAATTTGATTCAAATTTTATATTAGTGCATCTCCTTTAAGTGTTACCATTTGGGTTACTTATATACAATAAAATATGCTACAAAAGTTGACAACACTTGAAGGCTGCACAATAAATGCTTGAAGGCTAGCAAAGAAACCAAGGATAAAAACAAATAAGTAGTTCCATTTGATCAATGATACTTATTGGGATAGGACTAATGTCATCATGCCATTTATTTACAAAACGCATGTGGCACTTTTTGAATCCCGTGGGTGTACTTCATACATAACTAATTTATTTCATAATTCTGATAATATACTGACCCTATGCTAAGTTTGCTGCTAATATCTATCATCTTCTGGGATTGTACTCTTATAACATTTTCAATAATTTTTTTATATTTTAGAATTCCAATTGGAGTTCTGGTAGTGTGGAGCCGATAGTGTTGAAACTTAAGCTATCCCTCTTACCATATCTTAATACATTCCCTGCTTCACTAATGAACTCTTTAAAGAGCTTGTTATGTACTAAACATTTTACAGACACATATATTGAATAATGACCGATCTCAGCAATGATAGCTCTGCTTCTCTACATTCGTGGCATTGCTATCATTGAATGTGAGATGCTTAACAAAAAATCAATGCGGCAGAGAGAGAGAGAGGGGGGGGGGGGGAGTGAAACAGCAGATTTTAAACAGATTTTAAGGTAAGATAAGAATAAGTTTTCCCTATAACAGTGCACCAAATTCAGATAATACACTGAATTTGTGTATCACTAAAATTTCTACAATATCTTGGACATTGACAACTAGAAGCATAACTAAAGTTTTGCTAACCATAGTCAAATGTCAGAAATTCACCTCTGTTTTCATAAAAATAATTAAATTATAAATTCAGTTATTGGAAGTGTTTAGCTCTGTTTGGTGCCTAATGAAGAAGCAGTGCCTATTGCTGGAGCCACATTTCCTAAACAGTTGTGCCTCAGATCACAACTTACCTTATCTTATCTTATCCTGTTATAGGAAATGTGGTTCCAGCAATAGGCACTGCTTCTTCATTAGGCACCAAACAGAGCTCAAGACTTACAATAACTGAATTTATAATATAATTATTTATGAAAACAGAGGTGAATTTCTGACATTTGACTATGTTAATTATACTTCTGTTGTGTCAGTGTCCAAGATATTGTTCTGAATTTTGTGCACTGTTATAGGGAGAACTTATTCTATTGAAGAAAACAATTTGTATTAGTATTATGCATCTGGTGCAAGAAGACCTAAGGCTGCACTTTATTTTAGTGCAACCTAAAACAAAGGCTGAGCTTTATTTTAGGTTGCACCAACCTAAATTAAAAAAAATAAAAATAATAATATATAACAAAATACATAACAAAAAAGTGAACTACCCACTTTATTTCTCATAGAAGTAAATTTATCTATTCTTTGAATCTTCCCATTCTCTCAGCCTCAACGATCCCTGAAAGTAACTTATTTTAGTAATTTTTCTTCTCTCAAAGTCATATACACTCTCAGTTTAGTCCCTTCTAAGGTGCCCAGTTACCAAGCTTAGTAGCCCATCGTATGGCTTTTGCCAATCTCAACAGGTTGCCCACCTTTGGACCCTTTCAAGAAATTGAATGTCATTTTTAGGTGTGGTCTCCATATTCGAGTACAGTATTCCATGAGCTATCTTACAATTTACAATTGCCTAATATAGTGGCATTATGATCCCCTATCTCTACAGACAAATATTTAATAAACCATCAGCAGGACACCACAGGCTTCACTTGACACCATTCTATGCTGTTTGGAAAATTTCATGTCCATTTCATATTTTGGCAAATTCCCAAATCCCTCTTCTGTTTTTAATTCAACCATACCAAAAGTACGGGCCTTGCATTTTGCTGCATTAAAACTTAGTTGACTTTTCTAACCATCCCTATCTAAGTCATCCTAAAGAAGCACTAGTTGGCACTGTTCAGTTTGATTTGGTTTTTTTTATGGCGCATTGGCAGCTAAGGCCATAATGCGCCAAGTCAAATTTTAAAATGCTATTAAACATTTTGGTAGCCAAGGCTGCCACGTCAAACAATTATTGTGTTAAAAAGGTATAAAAGTAAAAGCATAAAACTTAGATCTTTGTATAAAAATTAATAAATTGAAAAGTTAAAAACGTCAGACATATTCTGTCTGTCACCTATAATCTGACTGAGTGTAAATGGCTCGGTCAAATTATTAAAAGCAGTAAAATACAAGCGTCGTGCTTCTATAAAAACAGGACATTCTATTAAAATATGACGGACGGTTAAAATAACATTACACATCTCGCACACAGGTGGGTCATCCGCCCTCAGCAAGTAGGAATGGTTTAGATGACTATGACCTATGCGGAGCCGAGCAAGAACTTCCTCTGTTCGGACCTGAGTAGACTGGACTGCCATTGCATAATTACAGGCTTGATGTGATGTAATTTATTTGTGGCCTCTCCATGCCAAGAATCTTGCCATTGGGAAAGCAGTTTAGAACGTATTATTTGCCTGTAGTCTGTATAGGGGACTGACAGGCAATGATTATCCAGGGAAATGGCTGATTTGGCAGCGGCATCAGCCGATTCATTTCCCCGGATCCCAATGTGGCTTGGGATCCAGCAAAAGCGAATATCGAATTCTAATTTCTTGAGAGAAAAAAAGAATCTGCCGGATCCTGGACAGGATCGGATGAGGGTTAAAACCCACCGATACCAGAGCCTGTAACACGCTCGATGAATCACAATAAATCATATACCTCTGGTAGTCGCGATTTTTAATGTGATCTAGGGCTGTTTGTATTGCATGCAACTCTGCAGTATAAATGCTAGTTTCTTGTGGGATCTTATAGGATAATGTTTTGTGAGGGAACACAACAGCAGATCCCACATGACATTCTAACTTTGAGCCATCTGTATAGATTGGCAGAAAGTCAGAATACTGCTGTCTATGTGATGCAAAGAGTTGCTGGTAGACAGATGGTGGCGTAGTAGCCTTCTCCCAGATCTTAAGGGAGAAGTCGCAAGTTGGAAAATGAGCATGCCAGGGTGGAAAGAATTGCCTTGGTGACTGGGCAACGTTGTCTACCGTCAAGTTCAGCTCATTCAGCAGCCCTTGAATGCGAATACCAAAAGGTTTGTTGGCAGTCCGATGGGTGTTGTAGAGGTTTTCCCAGCATGGCTCAAAAAACGGATGGCCACGTGGAATGATCGGGCAGGGATTTTAATTTGAAGGCATACTGTAAAGACAACTGCTTATGTCGAAGAGACAGAGATGGTTCATTTGCTTCAACGTAAAGGCTTTGGACAGGAGATGTGCGAAATGCTCCAGTGGCTGTCCGGATGGCTTGATGGTGGATTGGATCTAACCACCGAAGTGCACTATCTCTAGCAGAACCATAGACCTGAGACCCATAGTCGAGTTTGGAACGGACAAGAGCCCGGTAGAGACGAAGAAGGGTAGCACGATCTGCACCCCATGAGGTTGACGAAAGGGCACGAAGGATGTTAAACCCTTTGACACATCTTGTCCTCAGCTGACGAATATGTTGTAAGAATGTCAGCTTTTTGTCGAAAATAAGTCCAAGGAATTTGAATTCTGCTACAACTGGGATGTTATTTTGCCCAAGCCTTAATTCTGGGTCAGGATGAAGATTACGTTTGCGACAGAAGTGTACACAAACAGTCTTCTGTAATGAAAATCTGAACCCATTAGGCAAAGACCAAGCTGTAAGATGGTCAATGGTTTTCTGCAGTTGCCTTTCAATGACCCTCATATTGCATGAATGACAAAATATAGCAAAGTCATCAACATAGAGGACATTGTTTACAGTGGGTGGAAGTTGTTCTGCGATAGTTTATTTTGATTGCGAAAAGCGTGACACTTAGAATGGATCCTTGTGGGACTCCCTCTTCCTGAGAGAAAACTCGAGAGAGGGTGGATCCTAAACGGATTTGAAACTGGCGATTCGAAAGAAAGTTTTTAATAAAAAGAGGAAGGTTACCTCTAAGACCAAAGTTATAGAGGTCTTTTAAAATCCCAAATCGCCAGGCTGTGTCGTACGCTTTTTCAATATCAAAGAAAACTGCTACCAAATGCTCGGATTTAATAAAAGCATCACTAATGGACGTTTCCAATCGGATTAAATGATCCAGAGTGGATCGACTTCTTCGGAAGCCGCACTGTGTCCTGGAAAGCAGACCATTTGTTTCTAAATACCATACGAGGCGTGCATTAACCATTCTTTCCAGGACTTTGCACAAACAGCTTGTCAGAGCAATAGGACGATAGTTACTTGGATTGCTAGGGTCTTTTCCTGGTTTTGGGAAAGCAAGGACGATAGCCCTTTGCCAGGAATCCGGAAATTGTTTGTGTATAAAAATTCTGTTAAACAGAATTAAAAGGTGATCCTTAGATTGTGGTGAGAGGTGTTTTAGCATTTCGTAGTGGATGTCATCAGGCCCCACAGCACTTGCATGCGTGAGAGCGAGTGCTGCATTTAACTCTTCCTGTAAAAAGGGCTTGTTATACGATTCAAGCCCTTTTGAAGAGAAGTTCGGTGGGTTTTTCTCAATTTTCTTTTTCAGGGCCAAAAACTCTGCAGGAAAAGATGTTGTTGCAAATGTTTCCCCTAGACTATTTGCAACTGCAGTTCGATCTGCAATTGGACATCTGTTCTGCTCGAGGATCACTGAAGGGCATGGTGGATATTTTCCCTCATTTTCCAGATCTTATCCCAGACTACTTTTGAGCTAGCAGCCTGAGTTATGGAAGATGTAAAACGAATCCAAGATTTCCTTTGGCTCTGACGTCGTACATAACGTGCTTTTGCACGTGCACGTTTGAATGATATTAAATTTTCAGTGGTGGGATATCGGCGGAATATCCCCCACGCTTTGTTTTGTGCTTTTTTTGCTGCCATGCATTCTGAATTCCACCAAGGTTTGGGAAATAGTGGGAAGAACCGGCTGGATGATTTTGGGATTGCAATTGCAGCTGCTTGGACAATCGTTTTTGTGACATGCATGACTACTTCATTGATTGGCTCCTGACTGACTGTAGCAATGTCAAAGTTTGCCAGATATTGAAATGCATTCCAGTCAGCCTGATCAATCTTCCACCGCGGTAAACTAAATGGCAGACAGGGTCTACCACTAGTTAGGGTTGTTATCACGGGGAAGTGATCGCTTCCATATGGATTTTCTTCTACCTCCCAAGTAAGTGAAGGAAGGAGAGAAGAGGGAGCAGATAGAAAGATCAATGGCAGAGAATGTATGGGTAGGCATGTGGAAGAAGGTGTTTGTTCCCACATTTAAGAGGGAGAGGTCATTGTCAGTGAGCATATGCTCTATGACTTGTCCCCTTCCACTGGTGTTAGTACTACCCCACAGAGTGTTATGTCCATTGAAATCCCCAAGAATTAAACATGGGGAAGGCAATTGCTTGATAACATCATTAAGGTCTGTCTGGGGGATGTCTATCCCAGGTGGCAAATAGACAGAGCAGACAGTTAATAAGAACCCCACTGAAAGGCGAATTGCTACAGCCTCAATGCTAGTTTTAAGCTGCAAAGGCTGAAATGGGATTGGTTGCCGATGAGGATTGCAACTCCTCCGTGAGCAGGACCATCCACAATTCTATCCTTACGAATGATGGTAACGTTATGCATAGTGGGGTCGTCATTTGCCTTTAAATAAGTCTCCTGTATGCAAAAGCAAGCTGGTTTGTGCTTTTGCAGGAGTTCCTTGATGTCATCAGTATTTTGCCGGAATCCACGACAGTTCCACTGTAGGAATTTAGCCATTATTTTGGCTTGGTGGGTCCATCAGGCGGCTTCCGAGGTGCTGAGGGCTTACCTTTTTCAGTTCTGGCCTTCTCCTTCCTGGGGAAGTATGGACGCTGTCCAGTGTCCATTTCCTCCTCAGCAAAGAGCTCCAAAACTGAGTCTTCTTGTACCTCCTTCTGCTCGACATCCATGTTTTCTTGGGTACTAGGTGGTATTTCACCTTTCTTACTCTTTTCTTTTGCATTTGCTTTTGTTATTTGTGGAGCATTAGGAGGTACCGATATAGGAGTGGCAGCTGATTGGTCCTTCTGTGCAGGTTTTTGGGAGCTTAAAAGATAACGTGCAATGGGAGTAAATGATTCTTTTGGAGGGACGGACATGTCCGTCTTAGTCCCAATCGAACATCTCCCTGCTACCTTCTGGGCGTAGGTAGTTTTTTGATGTTAAGAGGTTTCACTGCTTTTCTTGCCTCCTGGTACGATATGTTTAGCTCTGCCTTCAGCCGTTGAATTTCTTTTTCTTCTTTCCACCTCTGGCATGCTCATGAGTAGGCCGGGTGTTCGCCTTCACAGTTAATGCAGGTGGATTTCGTGGCTGAACATGCTGTTGTTTCGTGGTCCTTTGCACCACATCGAGCGCATGCAAGGACTCCACGGCAGGCCATTTGAGAATGTCCATATTTCTGGCATTTAAAACACCATAAAGGGTTTGGAACATATGAACGAACTGGACAGTTGATGTAGCCAGCATTAATCTCATCAGGAGGTTTGGGAGAGTTAAAAGTCAGGATAACACTCCTGGTTTTAACAATTTTTCCATCCCTTCGCGCAGTGATTCTCTTGACGGCAGTAACTCCCTGTGGTTTTAATTCGAAGCAGATTTCCTCCTCGGTGACGTCGAGAAGGTCCCACTCCGAAATGACACCTCTCGATGAATTTAGTGTTCTGTGTGGTATCACTGTTATGGGTATTCCTCCGATTGATGTTACTCGGAGTAGATGTTCAGACTGCCTGTCATTTTTTGTTTCAATCAAGAGGTCCCCAGAATGGAGCCTCTTAACTGACTTGGGTGTACCTGCTAACCCATCCAACCCTTTTTGTATAAAAAAGGGTGACATTTTACCAATCGGTGTTTCGTTGGTGGAATGCATTATTAAGAACCTTGGGACAGGCCCTGATGGTAGTTCGGTTCGCTGCCTCTCTGTAGCAATAATGCTATCTGCCTCTCCGTCAATATTTTCAGATAGAGACCGGGTTGGGGCCCCTGAAGGAATATGTTTATCAGGATTCATGAAGTTTTGAAGTGGTTCAGTGCCCGGGCTCCCCACCCACCACGGAGCCCAAAGAGATGCCCACTACCCGGCATGCAATAAATGCGCTCGGGGGTGGAACGCCAGGGCTACCCAGACACTACACCCGCACCGCCGCCAGCCTGAATCCTGTCCCTCGGACCATGAGGGTAGGGGCGTGGCATTGACACGGTTGACCCTCGCAGGCGAGCCTACTAGCCGATTGATCCTAGCCGGGCCTTCCAGGACCTCCCGTCTTGTCGAAGCAGGGGCCAAAGTGGTGTATTGAAGCTGGGCCCCTCAACCACCAGGATCCCCCTTTCCGAATTTCCACGGGTCGCAGCGCACGGCAAACACGCCGGATTCCATTGATGTAAGCCTGGAAGCTGGGCTGTGGGCATTGGATCCCAGTGATGCTAGTCTGGAAGTCCAGTAGTATCACTGGGAGGTCCCCTCACCACGTACAGGTGCCCACGTCGAGGGGCACTGTTCAGTAACTATTCTACTGATCTTAATATCATCTGTATTCTTTTTCTAATGCCATTTAAGAAAATCAATAAAAGAATAATGGTTCAAGTACCAATCCTTGGGAAAACTTGTGTTAGCTCAATCTGAAGCATAACTGTTAACAATCCACTATTTCCTACCCTGCAGTCCATCTAAGGATTTTTTTTTCTATGATTCCAACATGTTCTAGCTTATACAGTAATCTGTCATGAAGGAAGGTTATTCAAATTCAAACAGATGTGTAAAAGAAATTCAGAATAGATATGCATAAGTTTGCCTATAGCCAACAGGTGGTTGATTGCTGGAACAAGTTGCCATCCACTGTTGTGGAAGTTTGGATAAATCCAAAGAATTGGAGGGGATGGATCGGTGAAATGGATTTTTTTTTTTTTTTTTTTTTGGCTGAAGCCTTATAAGCTTGCTTTCTTGCATCATTATCCACTATCAATACTAATACTAAAAAATGTTGAAATTTTCCACATCCAGCTCATGAGTGACTATCAAAATAGCCAACCAGATTGCTTAAATATGATTTTCCCTTTACAATATCATGCTTTGTTTCCATTTGAATTCCATTTCTATCTAAATCACATCCTGTACTGCACTCAAAGGAGCCCTGAACCTGCCTGAGAGAAGAGAACTCTAAGAAGAAGAAGCAACTTCAGTTTAATTGCAAATGTAGTAATAATAGTTTATTACTCTCCTCCCATTATAAACTTTTTTTTTAAATCTCTTTTTCTCTATATATATACACATGTACTTCACAAGCAACACCACATTCACAAGTTTCACATAACAATACAAGTAAAACATGAAAGGACTGTCTAAAGCTGACAATACTACATTAAAAGGTGCCTCCGTAGCCGGGTGGGAAGGAGCAGCAGTGCGTAGCACACGCTTCTTGATTAGACCAGGGTTCGAGCCTGTCACCACCAAATACAGAGGATGTGGAAAGGTCAGGGAATGACCACCACATATCCCGGAGCAATATGGCCCTAGTTGCTAATGCTCCTAAAAAAAAACCAAATAACAATAATAACTACATTTAATTTATGAATTTTTTTTCTATACAAATTGCATGGAAAAAAGAAATAATTTCTGGAATTCTTTGTCCAATTTTAATGAAATTTGGGATGGCTGGACAAATCTTTCTATAAAAACAAAATATAAAATTTTGCAAAAATCCATCCACTAAGAATCAAGCTGTTACATGGAGATGAACAGACATGGTGAAGACAATTGATGATTAAGGATATATGCAAACTTGTCTACAAATATAATGAAGATATATTTTATGGACAGGGGCACTCCAAAGGCAACTGAACTCTATGACCATAATGATAATATTAATACAGAGAAGGAACATGTGAAAGAGGAATATTAATTATAATGAAATACAGTGTTACAATATGGAGCACTGTATATACAGTAATATGTATAATGATTAATTAAGATACAAAACAAACTGTATTTTGTATACTTTCCATCCTAATAACTTTTTTCAGGGGTCAACCATAGAGATTGAAAGGAAACACTACAACACACAGGCCCTGGTTTGATGTAATAATCAGTATGCACTTAGTAATGTTAGATATATAAAGTATAATAAAATTTTAATAAGTATGCAACGGTAATTACGATACACAAATTTTATGTTACATAAATTATAAAATAAAGAATTTCTTGTAACATTATACTTTGTATGCATGATTATTGTTGACTCAACTGAGAGCCAAAACAAAAAAGAATTTAACTTACTGTGTCCCGGAAGGATATAACCATGTGTAAACAGAAATACATTCCATGAATAAAGTGAAAATGGAGTCAACCATAATAAGCTCTAGTGAAATTTTGAAAGTAGAAAAACATAGCAACAATTATACAGGGGAAACCTCTGCATTGAATACAACTAGTATATGTGATAATATGCAAATAGCCAATGTGTAAGGTGGAATGAATTACAATCATCCATAATGAAACTCAACAATATAGTAATGGTAAATCTTCAATAAGACTATCTCTGCTAGAATACACCTGTGGTTAGACTTTGCAACTGCCCAACTGTGCTTCATTTTCATTGCATTCGCTCTCTCTCTCTTTGCATAGATCTTTAATGACATTATAAAGAATAAGACCAACATTAGCTTGAAATTAAGTTTAATGAAATTATTTGAAGGGAGAAAAAAAAGAAAAAAAAAGACAAATTATATAAAAAACCTATGTCATATAAACTACACAGAAAAAAATAAAATATAGACCATTCATACCTACAAAAAAAAAAAGAAGTCCTTTTATAAATAAATATGAACATACTTCAGTGTGCCTGATTCAGTAGTGCAAGTGGGGAGAAGATATTTGCATCCCAAAGAAATTCATATAGTTTAACATTAATCATTTCAATTTATTACAAACACCTACTATTTTATTGTTTTATTCCCTTTTTTGTTTTTGTAAGTTAAAAGTTAAATAATAAAAAATAAATACAGCAGAGATACACACTGATTTATTTATAAACAAAACAAGAACTCTGTATCCCTCAATATGAATTTCTATTTGTACCTCTAGTCCCAAATGTGAATAAAACTGGATTAAAAATATACAAGTAATAACTGATGTCTACAAAATGATGGGAAAAATATATATATATAAAGGTTAACTTGAGATGAACATAAGTAGACGAGCAGGAACAAAAATGGAATGAAAATATACTTGTTAACTCTAGATATGAATAAAATGATATATAGAAAAAAAAAGGGTTTAAAATATACAAGTACTGACATCTATAAACCAGGGATTCTCAATGGGTGGATATCGCCTCCCCAAGGGGAAAAAAATTGGTTTTTGGGGAGGCAAAAAAATCATTACAATGGTTTGTTGCCACTCCAAAGTTCATCCCTACCCGACAACATCTTATTCCTTAATATTTAATTTCTCTCATTAGGTTTTCTTTTCTTATGAGACAACTGATCTTTAATATAGGTATACACTGAGTGATCACACTGAATTATGGCCACAGCTATGAAAACTGAATGTGACCCACTGACCATGTGAGGTGTGGGAGTGCAGAGTTAGTCAACCTATGTAGCATAGATAAGGTGTCAGTGGTTCAATAGGTAGTAAAATTCCGAGGGTGATGTGTAAAAGGAAGGATTTATCGGACTTTGATGAAGGACAGATTGTGGGTGCTCACGAGCTGGTGCCTCAATTTCCCAAAGGGCTGAACTGTTGGGGTGTTCGAGAGTCACCATAGTTAAAAGTGTACCAGGACTGCTCAAAATGGTCAAACAACGACCCAACGGCAAAACTGCAAAGGTCAGCGGTGAGCGCTGGGTCCAACGACTCGTACAGGCAAAGGTGCAGCACTGTTGAAGAGTTGACTACCCAACAGAATGTGGGCCAACCCAGAGCAATATCTGGCATGACCATGCATCACACACTCGCATGTGTGGGCTATACCAGCAGACGACCCCTACGGCATCCCCTCCTAACCAAGGTTCATTGGCATAAAAGACTCGCCTGGTGCCAAGAGCATGCAAGTTGGTCGTCAGAAGATTGGATGAAGGTGTGCTGGTCGGAAGAGTAACGTTATTTACTCCACACCGTGGATGGTCGTTTACGGATTTGGCATCAACAACATGAGGCTCTTTATACATCATGAATGGTATCAAAAGTGCAGGCCGGTGGAGGCCGTTGTATGGTGTGGGGCATGTTTCATGGGCAGGAACTTAGACCCCTGGTGCATGTGGAACAATGTATCAGTGCTCTCTGCTATTGTCAACTGCTTGCTGACTGTGTACACCCCGCTATGTTACACTTTTTCCCGAATGGCGATGGTGTCTTCCAAGATGACAATGCACCGAGCATCGGGCACTTGTTGTGCAGGGATGGTTTGAGGAACACAGTTCTGACTTCCAGCATATTGACTGGCCTCCGAACTCTTCCGATATCAATCCCATAGAGCAATTGGGGCACACTATGGAAAGGCATATCAGGCGTCTGGATATACCAATCACCTCCATACCTGCACTGCTGACCGCATTACACACAGCTTGGTTGGCTGTACCTCCCAAACGCTTCCGACATCTTGTTGAATCAATACCACGTCGGATAGCTGCTGTACTGAGGGCAAAGGAGGACCTACGAAGTATTAGGCAGGAGGTCATAATTCAGTGATCACTCAGTGTATTATGTTAAGAGTGAGTAAGGAAATTTTGATAAAAGGAAAATAATGGACATGATTTAATTCAACCACCTTTCCTTTAGGCATTAAATGCCTAAGTCAATAGTTTTCAACCTTTTTTTAATAACGGCACCCCTAAGTCTATTTTATTTTGTGGCACCCCTACTCAATTTTCTGCCTGTTAGATCCGATTCCTCTCTATATATATGTTATATGATAGTTATTACAATAATATAATTATAAAAATTACATTTCATAATACAAATTATATATACATTATATATAATAATCTTATTCTTTATATAGAGGTACTAAGTAAGCATCAATTATAGATCACCACAAAATTAAAGATACTGTACACCTTTTTATAATGAAATAAACATAAATTTAAAAAAAAATAATAATAATTTTAAGTAACTTAAACCCAAATTACGTGGCACCCCTGGAATGTTGTTGCGGCACCCCGGTTGAAAACCACTGGCCTAAGTGCTTTCACAGGTAATGTCTCCGCAATCCCTGGCATTTGTGCCTTTTGGACAACTGCAACCTTGGTGGCTGCGTGGTAGGTATGGTTTATTTATGTATTCTTTTGTTTCATTGTTCAATATATGAGACATGGATGGGATGAAGAAATGTTTCAGTCTATTGTTTCTACTTTCTAAATGACAATTCGTGTTGATTTATTGGTTCCTCGTAGAAGTTGTTTATTTTTGATCCACAGTGCTTTTGGGGTGACCTGGGCTATGAGAGTTAAATAAAAATAGTTTATATTTAATTATTTAATTCTTTGTAGTTATTCAACCCATCATCAATCATGTCAAGTGCTGAAAAGAAAAAGTGTCAATAGTATCTGGATAAATATCTAGCTTATGGTTTTATTGCAAGCCCATTCGACTCAAGACAGCCAATGTCTTATGTGTAATAGTTCTTTTTCAAATGACTCTATGAAACAATCAAGACTTTTAGATAGCATAAAAAGAAAACATCCTGATAAAGTTGGATGGAATGATGGAATGATTGCGTCTTACAAAAATCGCAGAAAATATTGAAAAAATTGGTAGTGCTCATAGAGTTGTTGAGACTGTTATAAAACCCACATTAGAGACTGTAATTTCAACAGTGATGCATCAAAATCCTTCCAGTATTTCAAAAGCATTGCCAATAAGCAATGATTCAATTTGAAGACAAATTAATGAGATGTTAGTTAACATTGAGGAGCAGCTAATTGACAAACTAAAATCGAGAAAATTCTCTATTCAGATTGACGAATCCACAGTTATTGACAATAAAACCCTTCTGATGGTATAGTTCGTTATTTCAATAATGATTGCAAATTGCAAGAAGAGATGTTGTAAAATCTTTAGAAACTAACTGTACTGGAGCATCCATTTTTGCTGCTGTAAAGACATGGTTTGATGAAAAACAAGTACCACTGGAAAATTTGGTATCCTGTGCCACTGATGGTGGTGCTAAAACCATGGTTGGAAGACAAAAAAGTTTTATAGCCCACCTAAAGAAAGTATGTACTGAAGTTCTTGCAATACACCGCATCGTGCGCCATTGAAAAAAATATTAGTCCAGTTCTTTATCAATCTCTCAGCATAGTTCAGTGGTTCCCAAATTGTGCGCTGCGGGATATTTTAAGTTTTCAAGGGAAACAGTGATACTCAACTTTTGTCGGACACTGCATGAACTACTAGCTCGAGGTAGTTCACAGTTTCAACATTACTTATTAAGTTGTTTGGACCTAACTACATAATGAATGAAACTCTCTTTTTGGCTTAGGAGCACCATGAAAAAATTACTGTGACACTAAGGCCGTCGTGAACTGAGGAAGTTTGGGAACCTCTGGTATAATTATTAAAACCATCAATAAAATAAAGTCACATAGCAAATATGATCGCCTTTACAGAAAATTTTGTTGATAATGAAGAATGTGAGACTTCTTTTACATACACAAGTCAGATGGCTTTCTAAAGGAAACTGTCTAACAAGATTTGTAAACCTTTTTGATACGAGTTTACGATAAATACGAGAAATTAGTTTTTTAGAAAGGGAAGGAGAGACAGATTTGGCAAAGGAGATCAGCAAACACAAAAACAACACATACTATATGGCCTGGATTTTTTGAAATCTTAATAAAGTATCACTTCAACTTCAGGCAAAATTAATTACAGTGATAGACTGCAAACGCATATTAAAAGGTTTCACTGAAAAACAGGAAATATTTGAAAGCAATTTGATGAGAAAATTTCATGGTATACAAGAGTTAGCTGAAATCAATCTCTCACCAAGAATGATCTTAAGAATTATTTAGATCATTTGTGTTCTTTAAAAGGTGAAATGAAAAATAGATTTTCAAATTTATTTTCTTTTGAAGTGAAGCCATGGATATTAGATCCAACTGGATGCAATGCCAGGTCTGCTAGTGAAGAAATTCAAGTACTGATAGAATTAATCTAATGAAGAATGCAAATATAAATTCAAAAAAGGTGGAATGGCTGAGTTGTGGAGATCAAAAAAAAACTAAACTTCTTTATCCAACAATGTGTTCTGAAATGGCCAAAGTACTTCTTCGTTTTCCAATGTCTTATATAGCTGAAAGTGGTTTTAGTTAAGCAAATAAAATGTTAACAAAGGAAAACAACAGAATTGTTATCTGTTTAAGAGGAGACATTAGAATTAAGGAGACATCATACTGAACATTGAACTTTAGGTTAGGAAGCATCAGGCTCAGGGATCCCATTAAATAAAAAGAGTAAGTATAAAGTATTTTCTTGTATAAAATTTCATGGGTGGCAATTAGGAAAAAAAAGTTTAAAAAAGCTCTTTAGGCGACAATTATTAAAAAAAGGTTGAGAAACACTGCTATAAACAAATACCATTGAAAATTAATATATGACAACATAAAAATAATACAAATAATCATGAACTTGGTTGGTTAGTTAGTTAGTTATTTGGTTTTTAGGAGCATTAGCAACTAAGGCCATATTGCTCTGGGATATGCGGTGATCATTCCCTGACCTTTCCGCATCCGGTGGTGATGGGCTCCAACACCAGTCTAATCACGAAGCGTGTGTTACACACTGCTGCTCCTTCCCACCTGGCTATGGAGGGGCCATGAACTTGGTAGACAGGGTTTTAAACCATATGATAACAGAATATTAAGGTGTATACATTAGCATGAGCATTAGTAGAGGCATTTGATGCAAGAAAGCAAGCTTATGCAGCATCAGCCAAAAAAAAAAAAAAAAAAACACACAACTTCCACTTCACCCCTCTGTTCGTTCAAAATACCTGTCCAGCTGAGCCTTAAACTTATTTAGGCTATCAACTTCCACGACATGGGATGGAAGTCTGTTCCACCAACCAACCACTCGCTGGCTAAAGGCAAATGGAGTCACTGGTTAAAGCAGCATTGCAAGATCATCTAGACCAGTGTTACTCAACATTTTTTTAATTATCGCACCCTAAAAAGCTTTTTTAGGCATTTTTTTCCCTAATCACCCCCCCCTATGAAATTTTAAACAAGAAAATACTGTATACTTACTCTTTTTATTCAATTGGATCCCTGAGCCTGATGTTTCTTAGCTATAAGTTCAGTGTTCAGTATGATGTTAATAAGTTTAATTCTAACATCTCCTCTTAAACAGATATCAATTCTGTTTCTTTCCTTGGTTAATATTTTTTTACTGAACTAAAATCACTTTCAGCCATATAAGACGGTAGAAAACAAAGTACTTTTGCCATTTCAGACCACACTGTTGGATAAAGAAGTTTAGTTGATTTTTGATCTCTACAACTCAGCCATTCCACCTTTTTCGAATTTATATTTGCATTCTTCATTATGATGATGCCAGGATATGATGCCAGGTCTGGCACAGCAGACCTGGCATCATATCCAGTTGGCTTCACTTCAAAAGAAATTAAATCTGAAAATCTATTTTTCATTTCACCTTTTAAAGAACACAAATGATCTGAATAATTCTTAAGTTCATTCTCAGTAAGAGATTCATTGATTTCATCTAACTCTTGCATACCATGAAAAAGTTGCTTTCAAAATTTCCAGTTTTTCAGTGAAGGCTTTTAATATGCGTTTACAGTCTATCAACATAATTAATTTCCCTTGAAGTTGAAGTGATACTTCATTAAGTTTTCAAAAAATCCAAGCCATATATATAAGGCGCCTCCGTAGCCAGGTGGGAAGGAGCAGCAGTGCGTAGCACACGCTTCTTGATTAGACCAGGGTTCGAGCCCGTCACCACCAAATACGGAGGATGCGGAAAGGTCAGGGAATGACCACCGCATATCCCGGAGTAATATGGCCTTAGTTGCTAATGCTCCTAAAAACCAAATAACCGAGCCATATAGCATATGTTGTTTTTGTGTTTGCTGATGTCCTTTACTAAATCTGTGCCTCTTTTCGTTTCTAAAAATCTAATTATCATATCAAAACGGTATACAAATCTTGTTAGACAGTTTCCTTTAGAAAGCCATCTGACTTTTGTATGTAAAAGGAGTCTCACATACTTCTTGAATATCAACACACAATTTTCTGTAAAGGCAATCATATTTGCTATGTGACTTTATTTTATTGATGGTTTTAATAACTAAATCAGAGGTTCCCAAACTTTCTCGGTTCACCGCGGCCTTAGTGTCTCAGTAATTTTTTCACGGTGCCCCCAAGTCAAAAAGAAAGAATTCCGTTTATTAAGTAGTTAGGCCCAAACAACTTAATAAGAAATGTTGAAACTGCGAAGTATGTCGAGTTAGTAGTTCGAATGGTGTCTGACAAAAGTCGATTATCACTGTTTCCCTTGAAAACTTAAAATATCCCGCAGCACATAGTTTGGGAACCACTGAACTATACTGAGAGACTGATAAAGAACTGGACTAATATTTTTTTCAACCAGATGATGTCAGTGCACAATGCGGTGTATTGCAAGAACTTCGGTACATATGTCCTTTAGGTGGGCTATAAAACCTTTATGTCTTCCAACCATGAAGGTAGCACCATCAGTGGCACAGGATACCAAATTTTCCAATGGTACTTGTTTTTCATCAAACCCTGTCTTTACAGCAGCAAAAATGGATGCTCCAGTACAGTCAGTTTCTAAAGATTTTACAAACATCTCTTCTTGCAATTTACAATGATCATTGAAATAATAAACTATGCCATCAGAAAGGTTTTATTGTCAATAACTGTGGATAGAAAATTTTCTATCCACAATCTGAATAGAAAATTTTCTCGTTTTTAAATTGTCAATTAGCTGCTCTTCAATGTTAACATCTCATCAATTCGTGCTTGAATTGAATCGTTGCTCAAGGGCAATGCTTTTAAAATACTGGAAGGATTTTGATGCATCACTGTTGAAATTACAGTCTCTAATGTGGGTCGTATAACAGTCTCAACAACTATGAGCACTGCCAGTTTTTTTCAATATTTTCTGCAATTTTTGAAAGACGCAATCATTCCATCATTCCATCCAACTTTATCAGGATGTTTTCTTTTTAAGCTATCTAAAAGTCTTTAGCATTAGTAGAGGCATACAATGCAAGAAAGAAAGAAAGCTTATGCAGCATCAGAATAAAAAAAAAAAATGCTCCCATTTCACCCTTCCATTCGTTCCAAATGCCTATCCAGCTCAGCCTTAAATTTATTTATTCTATTAGCTTCCACAATGAAAGCCTGTTCCACCAATCAACTACTCGCTTGCTAAAGGTAAATTTCCACACATCTATTCTACCACTATCTTTCCTCAATTTTAAACTGTGCCCCCTCAGGTTCCTAATCTGAGCAAGAGGAAGAATCCCATCAGCATTCAGCTTGCTCAACCTATTCACCTCAGCCTTATATGTCTCAATCAGATCACCTCACAGGTGCCTACTCTCCAGGCGCTGCAATTTGCAGAACTTAAGTGTTTCTTGGTAAGAGCACCTCTTTGTTCCCCTCACCAATCTTGTTGCCCTTCTTTGTACTCTATATCCTTCCTAAAATGAGGCCTCCAGACGTGTACACAGTATTCTAGGTGTGACCTGACCATTGCCTTGTATAATGGGATAATCACCTACCGGTCCCTGCTAGCAATATTCCTATATATCATTGACAAGACTACATAACCTACTATGGTAGCCCACCTGCACTGCTCAGTGAACTTCATATTTGACTGCACAAATACCCCCAGGTTTTTTTCACTTTCCACTCCCATGAGTGTAGTACCACACAGTTGGTACATTTCTCTTTGGTTATCCCTACCCATATGCAGTATTTTGCATAACTTATCTAGATCCAGCTGGAGTAGCATACTGTCTTAACAACCCTGCCAACCTTTGTATCATCTGCAAGCTTCGACATTAAACCTGATATACCTTCATCAATATCTTTGATAAATATACAAAACAACAATGGGCCCAACACCAAACCCTGGGGAACTCCACTAACAACATTTGTCCAGGAAGAGCAGTGTCCATTGATTACCACTCTCTGTTGTCTCCCACTCAACCATCCCTTTATCCATTGTAGCAACTTACCCTTACCTTCCAATTTGTACAGCAGTCTTCCATGTGCAACAGTATCAAAAGCTGTCCTGAAATCCAAGTATATGATATCAAAATTATTTTTGGCATTCAGTTCCTTTGTGACCAGATCATAGTATCCAACCAAACTGGTCAGACAAGACCTCCCTTTAACAAACCCATGCTGTCTTAACTATTGCTGTAGTCTTGTCTAGATGATTCTGCAATGCTTCTTTAACCAGTGATTTCATTATTTTCCCTGGAACACAAGTTAAACTAATAGGTCTTTAGTTACTTGTGTCACCTTTTGAACTCCCCCCCCCCTTTGTGAATTGGTGATACATTTGCACACCTCCAGTCCATGGGGACCTCCCCTGAGTCCAAGAAAGCTCTCATAATTATGGCTACGGATTTGCTTACTTCCTTTGCTGCCTCCTTTAATATAACTTAAGTTATATTAACCTTTAATATAACTCCTTTAATATAATTTAAGTCTTGATTGTTTCATAGCCTCATTTGAAAAAGAACTATTACACATAAGACACATGGGCTGTCTTGAGTTAATGGGCTTGCAATAAAACCATAAGCTAGATATTCATCCAGATACTATTGACACTTTTTATTTTCAGCACTTGACATGTTGATGATGGGTTGAATAACTACAAAGAATTAAATAATAAAATATAAACTATTTTTATTTAACTCTCATAGCCCAGGCTCTCAAAACACTGTGGATCAAAAATAAACTTCCACAAGGAAACAATAAATCAACACGAATTGTCACTAAGAAAGTAGAAACAATAGACTGAAACATTTCCTCATCCCATCCATGCCTCATATATTGACCAACAAAACAAAAGAATAAATAAATAAACCACACCTAACATGCCACTGCCAAGGTCACAGTTGTCAGAAAGGCACAAACAGCAGGGATTGCAGAGACATTACCTCTGAAAGCACTTGGGCATTTAATGCCCAAAGCACAGGTGATTGAATTAAATCATGTCCACTATCTTCTTTTTAAAAAATTTCTCACTCCCTCCTAACATAATTTACCTATATTAAAAATCAGTTGTCTCAGGAGAAAAGAAAACCGAATGAGAGAAATTAAATATTAAAGAATATTTAGGTAGGGATGAACTTTGGAAGGGCAACAAACCATTGTTATGATCTTTAACACATGATTTTTGCATTCCCCCCAAAAAACAATTTTTGCCCCCTTGGGGGGGGGGCCGATATCACACCCTTTGAGAATTCCTGACCTATACAAGACATCAGTAATAATTCAGGCACAGAATGGGTTTGTTAAGGGGAAGTCTTGTCTGACTATTTGATTGAATACTATGACGTGGTCACAAATGAACTGGATGCAAAAAATAATTTTAAAAACATATACTTGGATTTTATGAAAGCTTTTGTTACTGTTGCACATGGAAGATTACTGTACAAATTGGAGCAGTATGGCATTAAGAGGAAGTTGCTACAATGGATAAAAGGATGATTGAGTGGGAGAAGAAGTGTGGTAATCAATGGATACTGCTCTACGTGGACTAATGTTATTAGTAGTGTCCCTCAGGGTTCGGTATTGGCCCATTTTTCTTTTATATATTTATCAATGATATTGATTAAGTTATATCAAGCTTAATGTCAAAGTTTGCAGATGATACAAAGGTTGGCAGAGTTGTTAATAACAGTAATGACAGTATGTGACTGCAACAGGATCTGGAAAATTTGCGCTGATGAGCTGAGAAGTGGCAACTAAAGTTTAACATTGACAAATGCAAAGTACTGCATATGGGTGGCTGTAAACCCAGAGAAACGTACCAACTGGGTGGTGTTACACTCTGGGCAGTGGAGAATGAAAGAGACCTGGGGTAATTGTGCAGTCAGATATGAAGTTTTCTGAACAGTGCAGACAGGCTGCCAGAGCAGGTCATGGGGTATTGTCAATGATATACAGGAAATTTGCTAGTAGGAAAAAGGAGGTGATTATCCATTCATATAAGGCAATGGTTAGGCCATGCCTTGAGTACTGCATACAAGTCTGGAGGCCTCATTTTAGGAAGGACGTAGAGTTGCTAGAATGAGTACATAGAAGAGCTACAAACTCATGAGGGGAACAAACATGTGCTCTTAAGAAGAAAGGCTAAAGTTCTGCAAATTCCTGCTTCTGGAGACCTTACACACCTCAGTGAAATTGCCTGGGAGGCAATTTCACTGAGGTGTATAAGACCTTGAATGGAGACTCAATGCTGATGGGGGTTCTTCCTCAGATTACAAATCTGATGGGGGGGCATAGATACAAACTGAGGAAAGATAGTTGTAGAACAGATAGGCAAAAATTTGCCTTTAGCCAGTGGGTAGTTGATTGTTGGAACAAACTTCCATCTGTTGTTGTTGTGCACATTGATAGCTTAAATAAATTCAAGGCAGAACTAGACAAACATCTGGAACGAATGGATCAGTGAAATGGGAAGGGTTTTTTTTTTTTTTTTGGCTGATGCTGTATAAGCTTGGAGGTTAGTAGGCATTTCATACCAACCAAGAAATATTGTTCAAGGTTTAGACCTCAATGGATGTCAGATGAACTAATGAAATATGTGACAAAGAAGAAAAATGCATGGGATACATATAAATTAACAGGTGACAGAAGCCTACGGAAGATATAAGCTGTCTGTAATCAAGTCACAAAGGAGGTTAGGCAGGCAAAGGCAGATTACAAGAAATCTTTGGCAAAGGATGTAAAGTAAAACAGCAAAGGGTTCTCTACTTATGTAAACTTTAGAAGGAAGGGAATGAATCAGATTGGTCCACTTGATATCAATGGTTCAACTCTTGATGATCCTGCTCAGGTAGCAAACAAACAATGAGTATTTTGCATCTACATTTACCTCATGTGTAAATGAGGAGTTATTCAGGGAGAGCAATACCAGAGGTGTATTAAATTATGGTAGTGAGGTAAATGATTTTTTAATAATTGAGAGCAAAATGAAGGAGAAATTGTTGCAGATAAACATAAAAAAGGCACCTGGGATGGATGGGATCTATCCAGTTATATTAAAGGAGGCGGCAAAGGAAGTAAGTAAACCCTTAGCCATAATTAAAAGAACATCCTTGGACTTGGGGGAAGTCCGCTTGGCTGGAGATGTGCAAAAGTATCTCCAATTCACAAAGGGGATCAAAGGGTGAAACAAGTAATTACAGACCTGTTAGTTTGACCTCTGTTCCAGGAAAAATAATGATGCCACTGGTTAAAGAAGTATTGCAGGATCATCTAGACAAGACAGCAGTAATAATTTCAGACAACATGGGTTTGTCAAGGAGAAGTCTTGTTCGACCAATTTGACTGGATACTATCATGTGGTCACAAAGGAACTGGATGCAAAAAATAATTTTGATATCATACTTGGATTTCGGGAAAGCTTTTGATACTTTTGCACATGGAAAACTACTGTACAAATTGGAGCAGTATGGTATTAAGGGGAAAATGCTGCTATGGATAAAGTAATGGTTGAGTGGGAGAAGATAGAGAGTGGTAATCAATGGACACTGCTCTTCGTGGACTAATGTTATTAGTGGAGTTCCCCAAGGTTCAGTGTTGGGCCCATTGTTGTTTTCTGTATTTATTATACCAGACTGAATGTCTGTTTGCAGACGATACAAAGGTTAGCATGGTTGTTAATGACACTAATGATAGTACCCTACTGCAAGATCTAGAAACATTGAGCAAATGGGCTGAGAGGTGGTAACTGAAGTTTACCATTGAGAAATGTAAGGTACTGCATATGGGTAGCAGTAACCCCAGAGTAACATATTAAATGAGTGGTACTACACTCAAGGTGGTAGAAAATGAAAAGGACCTGGGGTAATTGTGAAGTCAGATATGAAGTTTTCTGTGCAGTGCAGACAGTGTGTAACAGTACCTTATGGTGTCTTATCAATAATATCTACAAATTTTTCTAGCAGAGATTAGGACGTGATTATCCCCTTGTATAAGGCAATGGTCAGGCCACACCTTGAGTACTGCATACAGATCTGGAGGCCTCAATTTAGGAAGGATGTAGAGCTGCTGGAACAAGTACAAAGAATGGCAACAAGATAATTGAATGGAACAAAGGGTTGCTCTTAGGAAGAAAGATTTGCAAATTACAGTGTCTGGTGACGAGGCACCTGTGAGGTGATCTGATTGAGGTGTACAAGGCCTTGAATGGTTTGAGCAAGCTCAATGCTGATGGGATTCTGCCTCTTGCCCAGATTAATCACCCGAGGGGACAAATTCAAATTGAGGAAAGACACTTGTAGAATAGATGTGTGGAAGTTTGCTTTTAGTCAGCATGTGGTTGATTGCTGGAACAAACTTCCATCTGTTGTCGCAGAAGTTGACAGCTTAAATAAATTCAAGGCAGAACTAGACAAACACTTGGAGGGAATGGATGAGTGAAATGGGGAAGTTTTTTTTTTTTTTTTTTTTGGCTGATGCTCTATAAGCTTGCTTTCTTGCATAATATGCCTCTACTAATGCTAATATCAAGATATCCAAATAAACAATACCATAAACAGTGATCAGAGATACAAGTTTGCCTATGACAACCTAATGTATACTATTTATATTAAGAATGAGTAAATATCGTAGTATTTAATAAAGGGGCTTAGAGGGGAACAGGTATCCTGTGTGTTATCAGACACTCAGCCTAAAACACTGATGGATCCAATATCTCTCTATTACAGAAGATTTAGGAGAAGTCCGGTTGGCCTGCCTCCCTAAAATCCACTCATGCACACCTTCTCGATGGTAAGCCCTGTTACGTCACTTAGGTGGCAACGAACGTATAGAGTGGTTCTCTTCAAGACGCCTGGTCAGCGTGAAGAGGAAAAGACCAAACCCTCCAGCAATGAGAGCACAACAATACAAATGGCCCTCAGTCCCCAGCAGCTTTCACTCTCCCTCTTACGGCAGCGAGAGGATCAGAGTGGAAGCAGAGGGTGCCAAGAATCTCTGGGTACAACCAGGCTGCCATGCACGGAAATTGAACTTGGCCTGTTATAACGTACGATCACTCATCGGTGAAGACAGGATATTAGAGCTGGAAAAGGATATTTTTGTTATTTTTTGGTTTTTAGGAGCATTAGCAACTAAGGCCATATTGCTCCGGGATATGCGGTGGTCATTCCCTGACCTTTCCGCATCCTTCGTATTTGGTGGTGACGGGCTCGAACCCGGGTCTAATCAAGAAGCGTGTGCTACGCACTGCTGCTCCTTCCCACCTGGCTACGGAGGCGCCGCTGGAAAAGGAATTAGAAAATGTGAATTGGAATATCATCGGTTTGGTTGAAACAAGAAGAAGAAATGAATCACTTATAAGTTTACCAAGTGGAAATCTGCTGTACACCAATGGAAACAGTGAAAGGAGTGAAGGTGGAGTTGGGTTTCTGGTCCATAAAGATTTTAAAAACAACATTTTGGAATTCAAAAGTACATCACCAAGGGTGTCAAGACTAATACTCAAGATTTCTAAGAGGTACAAGCTAAAGATTATAATGATTTATGCACCAACATCGAGCCATGATGATGAAGAGGTTGAAGAAATGTACACTGAAATTGAGAGTCTTCTAGATGAGCAGAAAACCCACTACACTATTATTATGGGGGACTTCAATGCTAAGGTTGGAAAAAGGCAAAACAGCGCAGAAAGAGGAACTATAGGAAATTTTGGAATTGGTGAAAGAAATAAAAGAGGTGAAAGACTTGTGGAATTTGCAGAATCTCAAGGAATGTCAGTAATGAACACTTTTTTCAAGAAAAGGGTGAACAGAAAGTGGACATGGAAGAGTCCAAATGGATTAACAACTAATGAAATCGACTTCATCCTCACTAACAGAAGAAATATTGTGAATAATGTTACCGTCCTGAATAAGGTAAATGTTGGAAGTGATCACAGAATGGTAAGATGTACACTTGATATAGATGTAGGAAAGGAAAGGGAAAAACTGACTCGAGTAAATAATACAAAGGTCTTTGAAATAACAGAGGAGGAGAAAAAGCAGTATGTACTGGAACTTAAGAATAAGTTTGAGCTTCTGCAGACTGCTCAGGACCAAGATATCGACGAGGAATATTACAACTTTCTGAAGGTGATAAAGCCCAAGAAACCTATAGGGAAACAGAAATCCAAAGAAGAAAAAATTAGTCAAGAAACACTTGTCATGATGAACCAAAGACGACAAATGAAGAGCAAAAAAAACACTGACAGGGAGAAAATTGAGTATACTGAGTTATGCAAAGCCATTAGAAAGAGACTCAGAGAGGACATAAGATTTAACACAAGAAAAGTAGAACAAGCATTAAGGGAAAACAAAGGATTTAAATCAGCAGCCATGAGCAGTAATACAGAAAGACAAATGATACTGAAACTGAAGAATAGCGATGGTGTACTTATAAACAGCAGAGAAGGCATAATTCAAATAGCAGAAGACTACTATAGAGAATTATACAAGGAGCGAGGGAATGATACCAGCAGTGGGGAAGATGGATTGCAAAGTAGCAACACATACGACATACCCGATATTCTTCCTGATGAGGTAGAACATGCGTTGAAGAAAATGAAGAATCGGAAAGCCCCGGGGGAAGATGAAGTTACTGTAGAGTTGTTAAAATTGGGAGGAAGAGACATAACACAAAAACTGGCAAGACTCTTCACAAAGTGCATTAGAAAAGGTGTGATGCCTAAGCAGTGGAATAATGCAATCATAGTTTTGCTGCATAAGAAAGGAGATAAATCAGAAATTGGAAATTATAGACCAATTAGCTTGTTATCCCACATCTACAAGTTGTTCACAAGGGTCATTACTAACAGATTAGAAAGAATACTTGATGAAAATCAACCGAAAGAGCAAGCTGGCTTTAGGACAGGATTCTCAACTATGGATCACCTTCACGTAATATCACAGCTAATGGAGAAAGCAAATGAATATAAAACACCATTATGCCTGGCATTTGTGGATTATGAAAAGGCATTTGACTCCATACAGCATAAGGCAATGTTTCGGGCACTGGAAAGACAAGGCATAGATACTCCATATATTATGATTTTGAAGAAAATATATGAGAGTGCTACATCCTTTATTAGACTAGACAAAGACAGTAGGAAATTTAAAATCGAGAAAGGAGTTCGACAAGGAGACACAATATCTCCGAAGCTGTTTACTGCTGCCCTTGAGGAAGCTTTCAGAAGATTAGACTGGTCGCAGAAAGGAGTCAATGTGAACGGAGAGTACCTAAACCATTTATGATTTGCAGATGACATTGTGGTCATAAGCCACGATCCCAAAGAATTAGAGGAAAATCTTAATCAGTTATGCACAGTTAGTAAGGATTTTGGACTAAAGATGAATATGGCTAAAACAAAAGTAATGATGAACAAGTATGCCACAGAAAGGGAAATAATGATTGAAGGAGCAGTAATTGAAAAGGTGGAGTCAAATACTTATCTGGGACAAGTTATTAGCTGTAATAATGATAAATGGCTGGAAGTCAAGAGAAGAATAAATTTTGGATGGATAGCATTCAGGAAATATAGTCACATACTGAAGAGCAAAATCCCAGTTTGTCTGAAATGTAAAATAATGAATCAATGTATACTCCCCACCATGACTTATGGAAGTGAAACTTGGGCACTCACCAAAAGAATGGAAGAGAAGCTAAGAACTACACAGCGAAGAATGGAACGAATTATATTGGGAATCAGACTGTTAGATAAGAAGAGAAACACATGGATTAGGCAGCAAACTCAAGTAAAGGACATTCTTATCAAAACTAAAGAACTAAAATGGTCTTGGGCAGGACACATAGCTCGAAGACATGATGACAGATGGACTAAGAAAATAACAGAATGGTACCCAAGAGGAGCTAGAAGAAAACCTGGAAGACAAAGGCAGAGATGGATAGATGAAATTCATGAGTTTTTGAGTAGTAAATGAGTGGCCAGTGCTCAAAACAGAAGGAACTGGAAAGTTGCTGGAGAGGCCTTCATCCTGCAGTGGATTGAAAATGGCTGATGATGAATAAACAGTGATTAATATATTTGCATGTATAGTTTAATATTTCATGTGGTCCCTAGGCTCTATCGCAAAAGTGGCATGTATCTGAAAAAAAGGTCAAGAAACACCGAAGTAGACAACCTAGAAACAATGTTCTTCTTTTATTACACAGATCTGTTTCTATGGACAGCATGCTAATTTTAATATCTTTTAATATCCAAGTTTAGATAGCCCTGTGATCACAAGTGTTATTTCAAGAATAAGTTCATGGAATACAGATTACTGAAATCTTATATGAAAAATGCATAAATCATCCACAAGACAAAAAAGAGAAAAGAAATAGGTTCTCTGACGAATACAGATATCAATGATTTGTTGCAGAATCAAATGCTGCTCTTATGCAAGTGCTTCCAGCTAAATACAAGATACACTGCAACTCATTTTGAATGAGTTGCAATATATCTTCTTAGGGTGTTCCAGATATACTGTACTTAATGGGATTTGTGTCAGGGGGAATGGGCAAGCCAATCCATACAAACTAATATCCTTGCCTTCCAACATATTGTTGAACAGTTGTGTTATGTCGTTATTTTGGTTTTTAGGAGCATTAGCAACTAAGGCCATATTGCTCCGGGATATGCGGTGGTCATTCCCTTGACCTTTCCGCATCCTCCGTATTTGGTGGTGACGGGCTCGAACCCCGGTCTAATCAAGAAGCGTGTGCTACGCACTGCTGCTCCTTCCCACCTGGCTACGGAGGCGCCTCTGAACAGTTGTGCCCTACGGGGTCAAGCATTGTCATCTATAAGAATGAACTCTTTGCTTACAACACACCAGCACAGGGAAGGCTCAGGTTTCACTGGATCTTATTGCTTCACCTCTGTGCAGTTAGGGTCCCATTTCTAGTGATGTGATGTCTGTACAACAATAAATTTTAATTCTACCTCACACTAGCAATCCATCTCCAGCAAACTGTTTCTGTACATACACAGAGTTGTTTTTGGTTCCTCTTTCAGCTCCCAATAGGACCCAACAAAAATACAAATGCAGACTGTATCTAAAATCATCTATAAGTGGTATACAGTGCCACTCTATCGATCCAATTATAATGCCAAATGCCCATATATCTGGCCCATGATGTTAGACACCCACCATAGGCATTCTTAGATTAGGTTCAAGTCTGTGCTGATCATTTAGTTTGACAACCCTGTTGCTGTAAAATCTGAATATCAGTAATATCATTTAATTCATTATAGGTTTGGTTAAAACCAGAGCCCAATTGGGGAGGGTGCAGATGGAGCTACAACACTTGTCCCAAGCTTTTGTTATATTTTTTGTAATATAAACTTTTTTTTTTATATTCCAAAAAAATAAATAAATAATAAGTACATGGAAAATGTCCACAAAGAGCATAATCTCAAGTCTGTACACAGCATTTGGCAAACTAAATTTAGTACTATATGCATCAATCTCATATTGTGGAGACTGTTTACCATGAACTGCTTTGCCTTGCCTTGGTATTCCATTACACATTTTAAATAAAAACTATTGCCTCAATGAAGAAATATAATGCTAGTTATTTATTTAAAATGTATACCCCACATCTGAATAAAATTTAAAAGTCAAGAATAAAATATTTAAGCAGAAAATAAAACAATACCCAGTGAAACTTGCTTGTATGTATTAAGGGTATTCTGTTTACCTACTGCCTGATAAATCTAAAAATAAAAATTATACCAAATAATCTAGGGCTATAAAACTGTGCCCAACCCTGAGTGCCGTCTGTTAAATGGGCTCCACTCAAACCTCACAATGCACTCTATTAGTTCAGAAAAATTAGTTTTATTCAGCTCACCTTTATCCTTTTTCTTCTTTTTTTTCTTTGCAAGTGGCATAGGATTACAACTACCATAACTTGAACTGGTTTGCGCCTTAAAATGCTCCCTGTCACTGTCAGCTAACAATGTACTCTGTACATTAGTATAATTTTCTCCCAAATCAGTATAGTAATTTTCTTCAACCACATTTTCATGCCGTTTCTTTCTTCGTTTTTTTCGTTCTGTTCGCCGTGTATCTGAATTACTGTTTTCTTCGGAGGATGGTGATCTTCCATATTCACTTCTCCGGGATTGGCACTTACCCTGTGCTGTAGGAAACGGAGACTCTTCACAATCTGGATCAATATACTCACCTTCAAGTAGCGATTCATTTCCATCTAAATCAGTTTCTATAAATTTCTGCATCAAATTAACACAATTACTGGTGATTTTACCACGAATACGAATTACACGTTTATGAATATCAACATTCGTAATTTCAAATAAAACTTTCTTCCCGATGGCTATACAATGTTGTAATTTTTCGAATTCTGATGCATGGCTAATATATATAGAAACATTAATGCAATTATGAACAACACATCCAATATGATTTGCGCTTATACGATTAACGATACCTTTTACAACAGTGCCTTTTGTCGGCTGGAAAACAAGAAAATCTGCTTCGATATCATAATGAACAACTGGCTGATCAGATATAATAGTACCATGAGGGTGGACGAATGAAATATTTTCATAGGCCACAACAACTCCTTCTAACGACTGCATATATTGACTTTTCCAGCTTTCAAAAGTTTCTTTGATTCCTTTTACTTCGGATCCCAAATAAGAAGGCGGCAGGGATATGTGAACTTTATGTCGTATACATTTTAGATTTTCAAACTCACCACCCTCTTGAGACAGCATTTCTGAGCATATGAGACACATTTATTTTATTTTTTTGTTCGCAAAAACTAACAGTAATTCAAAACCTACCTGTTCATTAAAAACATATTTCATAACATTTTAAGGATAGGGAAATGGTTTTGGATTCATTACACAAAATAACCGAAAGCTAAATGCAATCACACAGCTATTACAAGGCGCTCACTAACAAACAATTCTTTCGCAGATCAGTAAAATAGCCCTCTACCTGTACCTGCATTGATGCTATAATGGTACTACAGCGCCACTGTAGTTAAAATAAACACAAAACTTAAGGATAATCGCATTATTATAAACAGAAAAAAACATTGAAGGAATTTCTTTATGAATGGGTAATACATCATTTCTACTACCAAGATAGTTTTAATGCATCGTTTTAATTATATCTCATATTGTGAATACCTCCACAACAGGTTGCCTGGTATTGTACTACGTCGAATAAGTAACGCTTCACCTATGGAGAAGACTAATGCAGTACAGTATTACTTATTCTCGGTGGATACCAACACCCATACGGCACCGTTTCAAAGCTTATTGGCTTCTCATCGGTGGGTGGGCAGGTACCATGTTGTTGATATAGTGACAACCCAGTTATGAACTATAACTCCACAATATGAGATATGCCTGATGGTATGCGTGATTTAATCTAAAAGATATTTCTTGGCTAAATGCCTAAGTGTATGAAGGAGTTTATTTATGTAAGGGTAATGCACACACATCATTTCTACTACCAAGGTAGTTTTAATGCATCATTTTAATTATAATTAAGACGCATTTTAATGCATCGTTTTAATTATAATTAAAGCGATGCATTAAAACTACCTTGGTAGAATAAATAATGTGCATGTATTACCTATGCATAAATAAACTCATTCATACTCTTAGGCATTTAGCCAAGAAATATCTTTTAGAAAAAATATTATTTTTATAACCCCAAACACGAAAGGTATGAAAACCTACACAAATTCACTCTTTTGATCACCCGCGAGCAGGGCCGGATTTTAATGTGTAGGCTCTAGGCACTTTTATTCTGAAAAGTGGGATAAGAGGAGTAAAATATTTCTTATAATAATTTATACTGTATTAACACACTGACTGCGAATTACATCTTTTGATGTAATTCGCAGTCAGTGCTCATACTGCTCATACTTGAATTACATCTTTTGATGTAATTCAAGTATGAGCAGTTGATCAGCGCATGTTCGTATGAACGTGTATAAACGTCTATGATTGTTGTCTCATGCTTATCTTGTTAAAACTGACTTCTTTCGTAGAGAGTTAAACGTGCATGCATTCTCCTGTTTAAAAAGAGTTGTACTCACAAATATGTGAGAGTTTACATGTGAGCTATATGTAAAGAGAGCTGGAATAAATAGCGTATTAAGTTTGTGGTGTGACATTTTCAGAAAATAGTGTGAATTTTAAAAGAAGTCTGGTGAGCTGTATTCAGTTTTTCATATTCTGATCCTAGAATAATTTACTGTGTTAACTATGTTTGACGTGATTTAAAATGTCTGACGAATATATGCGAAAACACGAATCTGGTTATGAAAAAAGAAAAACTTTGGGTAAAATGAAGATTCAACTCTTGATATAAGTCACACAGATCAGTTATCGGTCATTATTTGTTATGTATCAAAAGATGGAGAAGTACATGAGCGTTTCTTGATGTTTGTTCTCATTGAAAAGCATGATGCAAAATATCTTTTTGACCATGTTTATCAAGAACATATATTCCATGTTCTTGATAAACATGGAATATATGATGCAAATTGCAGATCTCAGTCATATAACAACACTGCTAAAATGAGTGGGAGGTATTCTGGAGTTCAAGCCAGATTCAAGGAAGTCAACAAACTAGCAGTACTTCCATGTGCTTCACACAGTCTTAATTTAATAGGGACTACATCTGCAGAAAGCTGTTTGGCTGCCGTTAATTATTTGGCATTTTACAATCGCTCTACACATTCTTTGCAGCCTCACCACAAAGATGGTCTAAATTGAGTACGATGGAGAATACAATCTCGATCAAAAATCTATCAGACACAAGATGGTGGTCACGTTACAATGCTGCGAGATCATTGAAAAACAATTGCATTAAATTCGTGCAGCACTTGTTGATATCTCAGAATGCGACGAACCAACACCGACAGTGATTCATGAAGCAAAAGCTTTGATAAATAAACTGAACAGGTTAAAAATTGTATTAATGCTTGTCATTTGGGAAGATCAAAAAAACATAGATAGATAGAGCAAATAAAGCAATTCAAGAACCCGGAGTTATGCGTAATTGTGAAATTATATGATGCTCTTCTGGATTATTCAATCGATATTCGAGACGATTGAATTTTATGATTTTGAAAAAAAATGGCAAAAGAATTCGTTCCAAATTCTGATTACAGACAATATGAAGACCGAAAGTGGAAAAGGAAGAAACCGTTTGATAACACACCAGTGGATTTGGATTTGGTATGTCTACAATACGACGTACTAGTCACAGAAATGACAAAACGACATGCTGCATACAGTACATTGCGTGATACCTTCAGTTTTATTATAGATAAATCAATGTCAAAAGAAGAAATTCGATCCAAAAACAAAGCATTAGTCAACACCTACTCGTCCGACTTAAAAGTAGACTTAGTTGAAGAATTCCTATTGTTTTCGCCATAGACAAGGACAAAACGTCTGTGGTAGAATTAATAAAAGTACAAATGAAAGATAAACTGATTACTACACTGGTGTGCAAAATTTAAGGACCAGTCAGTTTTCACCGGTAGCTTCTCATAGGAGTGGCCTGGATATGGGAAAAGCATACCAAAGGAACCTCGTGAGGTACAGAAATGATGAAGGAAACAACACCGACACAACAACGGAAACAAAACGGTACAGAGGGACTTTATTAAAAAAATGCCAACATAGCACTGGCTGCCATGATTCAGATTCATCACTGCCAAAGATTCTGCCATTCTGCCAAAGGGAAGAGGTGGTTCTCAGTAGGAGATATGGCCACCCCTAATGTCGATGCGGGCTTTGCACCGCCTGTCCATATTTAGAACAATTTTGTTGATAAATTCTTGCAGTAACGTCGTCCATTTCTCTGTCAGCGCCATCTTCAGCTAGTGAACATTTTTTGGTGGGTGTGGCGTGCCACTAGGCGTCTCCCCAGAGCGTCCCATATGTGTTCGATGGGATTTAGATCGCTGGAACGGGCAGGCCAATCCATACGAACAATGTCTTCACACTTTCCAAAAGCATATCAACAGCTGCAGTGCAAGGTGTGGCGTTATCATCCATAAACACGAACTCGGGGCCAATGGCACCTCGAAACAGATGCACATGGGGAAGGATTACCTCAGTACAGTAGCGTGCACCGGTTACAGTACCGCCTTCCAGTATCTGTAGTTGTGTACGTCCATCCAAGATAACGCCTAACCAGATGAGAACACCTCGACCGCCATATGAATCCCTTCCAGTGATGGCCAACCTCTCGCCAGATTAGCTGACGTCCAGAATCGCTGCTGAGACTGAATCTACTCTGATCAGTAAAGAGTACCTTAAGTAAAGATTTTGTGGTTGTAACCTTTAGAAATAGTGTTGTTCCTTAAGTTTTGCACACCAGTATAGTTTCCCAAACATACACATAGCTTTAAGAATTTATCTATCCATAATTGCATCGAATACTAAAGGGGAGCGCTCATTTTCTAAACTTAAGCAGATCAAGAACTGTGTACGCTCAACTATGGGCCAAGATCGCTTATCGTCGTTGGCACTTCTATGTTTCGAGAACGATATTACTCGTCATATGAACTTCGAGGATGTTATTAAAGATTTTACTACAACGAGAAACCAATGCAAGAAACTTTGTAATCTAGATATTGACGATATTGTAGATTTTATTCCCTCTTCACTTCAAGTATAATGTTGAAGTTTTATAGTTGCATTATTTTTAAATCTGAAAAACGTTTCCTCCTTATTTTTTTCCTTTCTTTGTAGGCCCTAAAACTGTCGTAGGCCATAGGCACAGCTTGCCATTGCCTATAGTGCCTAATGGGAAATCCGGCCCTGCCCGCGAGTAACATGGCTAAGAGTTTGTGTCGATACAACCCTGATCCTATTTTCAATGCTTACTTTCAGCTGATGCTGCTGCTTTCAGTTTGGGGTACTACACTCAGGGTAGCGGAGAATGAAAAAGACCTGGGGTAATTGTGCAGTCAGACATGAAATTCTCTGAGCAGTGCAGAAATGCTGCCATGACAGCGCATGGGATTGTTAATGATATAGAGAATCTTTGCTAACAGAGATAATTGTTGTTGTTGTTTGGTTTTTAGGAGCATTAGCAACTAAGGCCATATTCCTCCGGGAATATGCGGTGGTCATTCCCTTGACCTTTCCGCATCCTCCGTTTTTGGTGGTGACGGGCTCAAACCCCGGTCTAATCAAGAAGCGTGTGCTACGCACTGCTGCTCCTTCCCACCTGGCTGCGGAGGCGCCTGCTAACAGAGATAAGAAGGTGATTATCCTTTTGTATAAAGCAATGGTTAGGCCGCATCTTGCGTACTGTATACTGGTCTGGAAGCGTCACTTCAGGAAGGATTTAGATCTGCTGAAACGGGTGCAGATTAGGGAAAGCAGACTGGTGAAGGAAACAAAAGCGTGCTCTTACCTGGAAAGACTTCAGTTCTGCAAATTGCAGCGTGTCGAGGCACATGCAGGGAAATCTGATTGGGATGTTTAAAGCCTTGAATGGATTGAGTAAGTTAAATGTTAATCGTATTCTTCCATTTGGTGAGACTACACACATGAGGAAGTATAAATTCACTTGAGGAAGGACGGTTGGATGATAGATGTGCGAAAGTGTTCCTTCAGGCAGTGGGTGGTTATTGATGGAACAGGCTTCCATCTGTTGTTGTGGAAGTGGATGGGCTGAATAAATTCAGAGACCTAGACAAATCCTTGGAGGGTACGGATGAATGAACTGTGTTTCTGTTTTTTGTCTGACGCTATATAAGCTTGCTTTCTCGCATCATTTGCCATTACCTACATGCCGTTAAATGGTCGTTCCAAAGAACAGATTCATATTGGATAAATGAAGAAGAAACAAAAAAAAAAAAAAATGAAAATAACAAATTATGATATTAGGGTCCCATGTAAATGATTACATCTACCCATATATTTATTTTGTCTGTAAATTGCTTGGGCTCTCTGGTCGATTTGCCTGTTTTCTGGACGAAAAAAAACCCCAGTTTACGGGGGAGGGGAACCTTGCTATCTACGCCTGAGGCCGACTAATTCAGCCACGGAGTGAAAAAAACCCACTAAAGTTCCTTGCGTCATCGACGGGATTCGAACCCGGGACTTTTCCACGCGATGTGGGGAGGACTGTGACGATACCACTGTGCTACCCGCGGAGACGATAAATGAAGGAGAGGAAAAGCTAGTTTGACGGTAAATAGATGTTGACCAGTTGAGACAAGTGTTCGGACTGCTTTGGAAGAGCGCCTTGAAAATACAGATGTCAATTTGGAAGCTCATGGAAATACCTATAGAAAAGGAATATAGTAGAGACTAAACATCTGTGTGACAGAGACTGTAGAGTTTATAAGAGATCGGTCATTTATTAGTCAAAATCTGAGAATGGTCATTAATTAATGTGAACCTCAGAAGGTTAATAAATTTACCCAATGCTCTCTTTTAGGTAGGGTATAGGAGCTTGAGAGGTGTTTTGGGACACCACCCCAAGAGTGGAATAATATTTAATGGTAGAGTGCATTTAAGACTTGTAGAGTCAATAGCTACTTATAGGAAAAGGGAGCGAAAAGGAAACGCAATTTTTTTATGAAGAGGGCGCAATACTGTGATGCAAGTTTATGCCAAAAGCGATTAGAAGTCTGGACGGGTCCCACTGAATATATGTGATCCTGTCCGTTTCAAATAAACTCGAGAGTAACATAATATTTATTCTGATGGCATTCAATACAGTAAAGAAGCAGTATGCACATTAATTTCTTCCTTAAAGCTTTCATCTTGTCTAAAGTGCAGACTATTTTGGACAACTAATTACTACAATTATTAACATAAAAAAAGTCAATGGTTTTTGTACGGTTACTGTTCAAATAATTTTAACCACAACATTTCAAGGGGACAATGGGGGGGGAGTTGTTTTTACTTCAGAAGACAAGTAATGGCGTCTCATCTTACTAGAAAAAAAAAAGAAACCATGCGGCGAAGCAGTTCACTGGAAGAAGAAGAATGTAATGAATGTTTATCACAGATTAGTAGAACTGTATCTTTAGAAGCAATTTTAAGCAGTCAGAGAATTGAACTCCGAATTTACCGGCGTCTCAAATGATTAGTGTACAAAATTAGTAATACTACCCTCTTATTTTAATGATAATGGCCTGTCTACTTTTCTGATATGAAAAGTAGAAGGGCCATTATCATTGAAATAAGAGGGTAGTATTAATAATGCGCAAAAGGGATGTATTGGAACTCATTATGTTAGCAATGTAGTAACTCATTAAGTGCATTAATTTAAATCAATCTAGGCCTTTACTCATGATTGGAATGGGAACATTTTGCACGACACCCACACTGCGCATAGAATTCAACTTTTCTATATCCTGTGCTACTGCAACAGGATCTAGAAAAGTTGGACAGATGGGCTGAGAAGGCAACTGAAATTTAACATTGGCAAATGCAAAGTACTGCATATGGGTAGAAGGGTTATAGAAAATGAAAGAGACCTGGGGGTAATTGCGCAGTCAGATTTCAAGTTTTCTGAGGAGTGCAGACAGGCTGCCAGTGCAGGTCATGGGGTATTGTCAATGATATACAGGAACTTTACTAGTAGGGAAAAGGAGATGATTGCCCCTTTGTATAAGGCGGTCAGGCCTTGAGTACTGTGTACAAGTCTGGAGGCCTCATTTCAGGAAAAATGTATATTGATATTTATTACTTAAAACGGTCCCAGCCAACCAATAGCAACCCCGCTGTCAGTTACACATAATTTAGCAGTACTCTTATATACACCCTCTCCTGTTTGCCCAAGTACAGGGAGGGAAAAAACCTGCCATGACCAAAAAAGATTGATATGAACAAATTGAAAAATAATCAAATTACGTAAAAAATAAAATATACATATAATTAAATTTCAGACAAAGTCCAAACTTCATTGGAAAGATCTGCATCTGTTCACAGTCTGTTGGAAAGCCAGCAGTGCTAGGTGCTGCCAAGAAGAGAAATACCAGCGCCAGGAGCTGCCGAGAAGACAAATACCAGCGCCAGGAGCTGCCGAGAGCAGAAATTCCAGCACAAGGAGCTGCCGAGAACAGAAATGTCAGCACAAGGAGCTGGAGTTGCAGTGGATATAGTAGACTCAAGCCTCCACGATTTCACAGAACTTTAGGTAATTGAGCACAAGCAGCTGGAGTTGCAGTGGATATAGCAGACTCAAGCCTCCACGATTTCACAAAATTCTAGGTAATTTGGCATACACCATACCGCATTACAAATCCAAGCTACTGCAACAGGATCTAGAAAAGTTGGGCTTCCAGATGCAGAAGAGTCTTTCGCCTAAGAAATATTGCAGTTGCAAAGGCTTGGAAAGCCAAGAAGTTATCCTGTTTATCAACTAGAATTGTCTCGCAGCCTTCTGCCATAAGATTGAGATTACTAACCTGAGATACCAATTCAATTCGTAGATCGCCGTACTCCTCACAGTTGTACATAATATGTTCCCATGATTCTCTTTCACCACAATGGCAACTAGATCTTTCATTAATTCCTAAATCATGCAACTTTGCATTAATCGAACCATGACCAGTTAATAAGAACATAGCTTGTAAATTTGGGGCAAACCATTTGAATTTTATCGAGGCTGCATTTCTTAAATCTGGGAAAATATTTTGTGTAATTTGCCTTTTATCACAAACACTCCAACGCTCGGGCCAGACTTTTACCAAAGCATCCCAGATTCTTGTCCTTTCCTTCCTAGGATCTGCCAAAATGTCCACCTGTGTATTCAAAAAAGAACAGGGAATGCCACGGGGGATGAAGTAAGCCAATGCACAATACAATAAATGCAGATCAATAGGCAATTTTCCAGTCACAATCTGCAAAGCTGGGGTCGACACAGTTCTGCATGCCATGCACATCATAAGGAGCATTACTCTTTGAATGGAACTGAGCTTTCTAGTAAATACTTTTACACGTTCAAACCAAATTGGTGCACCATACGTTGCCATAGGGATAAATACACATTCATATAGCAAGTTCAGCGCCTTACCTTTTATTCCCCAGCCAACTCTAGTGATTCGAGTAATCATCCCAATAAATTTCCTCACCTTTAATGATAGATAAGTAACATGAGAGTTGAAAGTCCAAGATCCGTCAAACATAATGCCTAGATATTTTAATTGCCTTGCCGATTTTAGGCTCGACCCATTCATTCTAACAACCGGGGGTCTTCTACTCGAAACTTGATCCTTAAAGACCATTGTCCTTGTTTTGGTTCCTGATACAGTCAGTTTATGTGACCTTCACCAGTTATTAATTTCAAACAAAACCTGCTGTGACCTGGTTTCTAGAAGATCCCTGGTATCAGTCGATGAGCCTGTTTAATGACCTCTCCTTCAATGAGGTCCATCCCTGGGCATTTATTGTTCCTTATGCGTTGTACTGCATCACAGAGTTTAATCAGGCTAAAGGGATCCTCGTCATGTACCCCAGAGTAAGCATGATTAAGCCTTTTCATTAACATCTGTTCCTCATCGTCTTGCTCAGAGATGGTATCTCCAATCAGATGATCCAAAATCGCAGACATACTTTCTCTCCAACTCGTACTTTCCTGGTCAACACCTCCAATAGGGTATGCTGTATCTCCATTATATATTTTAGTCTTGCAAGTACATAGCTTATATACAATTCTCCATGGGTTCTCATTGTCCACTGTTCTAACCAACGTTCTCCAGGCAGTTAATTTTGATTTAGACATTATACGTACCTATGCAGTCCATATCCTCTGATACTCTACTTTAAGTACATTAACTTCCTCCCCCCGATTCTTACGCTCCGTCTCAGGAACAGTTACGACGATTTGCTATCGAACGTGCAAAGTGGAATAGGTTTGATGAATATATTCATGTCTGACTTGGGAATCTGGGTATTTGGGCATTCAGTCAGATGTCTGGAGAGAATGCAGTGGAGTTACTTCAGCGCTCTCTCTTTGAGGCTTCCAGCACATCTATGAAGCAAAAGAACTGTAATAGGATTCCAGTTAAATGGTGGTCTGGTGAGTTAAGCCAACTTCGGAAGCAGGTTCATAAAGCGCGGAAAAGGTACCAAAGAAGGAAAAATGTAGTTGCTTCAGCGAGTACAGAGAAAGGAAACAAGAATGGTAAGGGGAACGAAGGAGTCCTCTTACCAAGAAAGGCAGGTGTATAAGCCCTTGTGTGGGTTGAGTAGTATCGATTCTGGTGGGATTCTTCCGCTTACTCAGATTACGCACCTGAGGAGGCATAAATTCAGATTGAGAAAAGACAGTTGTAGAATAGATGTGCGGTAATTTGCCTTCAGCCAAGGTGTAATCGATTGCTGAAAAAAACTTCCATCTGTCGTTGTGGAAGCTTATAGCTAAACTGGATAAAATTTTAGATGGAATGGATGTGTGAAATTATTATTATTATTTTTTTTTGTCTGATGCTACATAAGCTCATACTCTTGCTTTCTTGAATCACATGCCTCTGCTACTACTACTACTACTACTACTACAGTTCAAGTGGTGCAGGAATATCTTGAAACTGAAAATATCCAACGACTGACGTGACCAGCACAATCAGTAGATTTAAATCCGATCGAACACGTGTGAGACGCCCTTGGGTGTCGCATTGCACGCCGCAGCCAACTCCTTGATCACTTGGTGAACTACGGTCTGTGCTGGGGGAAAAATGGGATTTGTTGCCGTAGAATCTTATGGACAACGTTATATCGAGTATGATTTACCAGTGTCAGGCCGTTTAGCCGTTCCATTCGAGGGGATCATACGCCGTAATGACGTCATGTGACCATGTTGCCGATCATCTGTGATGTGACCTTTTTGGTAATTGTTATAATCCCGTATTATAGTGTCCCTTATAACTATCCGAAGTTTGTTGCTGTCTCTTCATTTCATTGTTATATACTCCATGTCTATACCAAATTTTGTCCCGCTTCATCGCAAGCTGCAACAGTTACACCACGTATATGTTCTGTGTTGTCGAGCAATGTGGTAGAAAAAGTTTCCGGCTCCCTGCTCTACACATTTGTGCTTGAACATACCAGTTAATATCACTGACCCATAAAAATTTAACTTTGATCTCATAGCTCCAGCTGTGATAGATTATCACAGAAGGAATGATTTACCATCAAATTTCAAAAAAATAATTAATTAAAAAGTATTATTCCATCAAATTTCAAAAAAATAATTAATTAAAAAGTATTATTCCTTCAAATTTCAAAAAAATAATTAATTAAAAAGTATTATCTAGTATTTTCACAGCATCTTTTATTGTTTTTATCGCGTTCGGTGTGGACCGGAGTGTACCGGAAGAGATTATCCTGTTCGTCATGCGCATCGGTAATGTTATGTACATACATACCTGATTATTAAAATTAGATTTTATTAATTGGTGTTCCGTTTCCAAAATTTTCCCTTTCTTCTCCTGTTGGTTTCTGAAAATGTTGTGCTATAGAGATTGTGAGATCCCTGTTTTTAATAATGAGAGTTATTATTTGTGCTTATCGTTACCGTTACACTTGTGTGATTTCGAACATACCTAAATCATTATATTTTTAATTATTCGCATTCTTAAATTGCTGATACTATAGCAGTCATACAGGTGAGCAGTCTGGATTTTAGACTGCTTTAGCAGGCGTGACTTCATTACGTCTGGTTAATTAATGACGTAATTCTACTTTACTTGTTACTACCAGAACTCTCATTGGTTACTCTAAATAGCGTTTTATTTATTTATTTATACCCACTGAACCTGCTAAAATGTAGTCGGAGGCGTGAACTGGGGTAATTGGATTTTAAATGTAGGTAAGAACTGCTTTTATACCGTATCTGTTATAGGAAATAAATTTCTTTAATATTTATGATATTTGCCTGGACAACGAGAGTGTTTTAAACTATTTCTAAGATCAGAATATTATGTGAAAGGAATTTAGACGACATTTCCAGACATATCTGTAGATGATTAGATGAAATCAGACGTATAGTTCTGATAAAGATGGTACTCATGTATACGCTTGGAGGTGGGGGGGATGGATTTACAAATGACTTAATAAATAACAAAATGAACACATTGAAATTTCACAATCATATAAAGTCTATGAAAACAATGTCACAATTAAATATAATTAATAATATTTCATTAATACAATCAAACAATGTTTTAATAAAAAAAAAAAGTAATTCTTCATGCTATCCCCAGGGGCTCACATCTGGTGAGTATTAGAATATTATTATTATTAGCCACATAGTGCAAGGAAGCCCGAGACATGCTGCACCAGCCAAAAAAAAAATTTCCGAGTTACCCTGAGAGAGAGAGAGAGAGTCAGAAATAGAAGGGAATCACTAAGAAAGAGAAGAATGATGATATCCAGCTCAGGACCGTGGGTGTGTCGAGCCCATACTCACCAGATATGAGCCCCTGGGGTAAATATGGCTAATAATAATAATAATAATAATAATAATTCGGCAAAGAACATTACATGAAGTATGCAAGCTGCTTGTATTATTAATATTTGTCAGTCACTACTCCCGGGCAGAGGCTGGGGCAGACGACATCAAATAGCGTAACTACAGCATTCGGCATCAGCGAATACGACAGCTGACTATTGCACTTGAAACATTATTTTCATACTGCTATGAAAAAAGTAAGTGCTAAATTTAAAATATATTTATGAAATTTTATGCTTTAGAACGATTATTACCCTTAACGTTTTGAGTTTGGTTTGGTTTGATTTTATAATTTAAAAAATCTGTGTTATTTTTTAAACTATAAAGACAAATTACTGTATATATATTTTTAACTACAAAAAAGTAACTAGAGTATAAAGAAACATTGTTTTTATACTATAAAAAAACGTTTTACGCATTGTGTCTTTTGAGTACTATTTTTACTTCATTAACATAGGAGAAAGAAATTCAGTGCGATCGGAAAAAAAGTTACTGGGTTTAATATGTAATCAACTAACAAATAATTAACAGGCGCTTCCGAGATTTAAGTATTTCTTCGTAAGCTGCGTACATACAGTACATAAATATAAAATATGAAACTTTACAAATGGAATGGTAGAGTGTGGTCATGTTGAGTAAAAAGAGAGAGCGTGCACGAGGATACGCGAATGCTAAAGCATCACAGTGTAGGCGTTCCAGCGTTCGTCATGCTGCAACACTACAGACTCCATGATTGGGTGTAGCCGCACGCCGCTATGCGTTTAAAAACGCTCTGACAACCAGATATGTTCAGTGACTCAAGCCACAGTCGTTGATAGTAGTGGCGGGATTGGTCAACCACCTCGGTATCACGTCTGGGATTGAGGTCGTGTTGCATCGACCAATAATGCTCTGTAACTGCAGAGTGTGCAGAGTCAGCTAATGAAATGGCTCTTTCATGTTCAGAGAAGCGGTCCTGGAGCCTTCTGACGTTTCACCCCCCCCCACATAGCAGCTGCCACAATCGTGGCATGTGATGCGGTATATCGCACTGCTGCGTAAAAGAGGGGGCATGGGTCTCTTCACCCTCGAGATAAGAGATCGCAATCCTCTACCAGCAAGATGCAGGCACTTTATCTTGTATCCACATAAGATCATAGAAATGCGATCAGAAGCGCCCGGGTAATATGGGATGTAAGCAGTAGATATTGTCTTGTCACTATGGGGTGGGGGCGTGTGGGATAGCCACAGTTGTTGAGGTCAGCTCTTACCTTAGAAACTTCATTACGGCTAGTGTCCATGGAACTGGAATGACTCCAGACTTGAGAGAGTAGTGCGGGCGCAGTACTGAACAGGTGGCAGGAGGCAAATCACATCACATCATACCTAACGGCTTCCGTTATAAGGCACCCTTCAACCATGTCCATATGGAGTGCACCTGTTTTAAATTTGGCCTTCGAACTTTGGGAGTAGGGATTGGTTACTTACAACCTGTAGTAGGTAAATTGGCCAGAACACATGTGCTTTCGCTTTTCAGTATACCGAAGTTTCCAGATGCGAATCTTCGTGTTTCACCAGGACATCCAGGAAAGAAAGGGTATTGCTCTACTCTAATTCTATTATAAATTGGATGAAGGGATACAGAAAGTTGTGATGTTGTAGTATTGTGTCTCCGAACCTCGGGGGGGGGGGATAATAGTGAAGACGTCGTGAACGTAACGACACCTGAGGGTGACGCGGACCGGCAAGTTCAGGAATATGGGTTCCTCCAACTCCTCCATCCTATTATTAGTAACGGCGGAACTGACGAGGCACCCATAGCCGTACCGTGTATTTGTCTGTATGTATAAGGGCCATGTTTGTCGTGGCCCTTATACATGTAATGTTACAGTGGAACTGCAGAAAACCTTCATCTCGATAGCTTGAAACAAACAGCACATCGATGCAAGTCACCTCACATCATACCTAAAGGCTTCCGTTATAAGGCACCCTTCAACTATGTCCATATAGAGTGCACCTGTTTTAACTTTGGCTTTCGAATTTTGGGAGTATGGATTGGCTACTTACACCTACAGCTGCAGAGAGCCACCGTCAACAAGTCCAGACCTATCCAGGAACTCAGAGGTTTGGTTTCTCCATTAACCTTTTCGAACCTGATCCACTATTTGTTCCCAGGCTATCCGTGAATCTGATATTCATCGCTTGCGCCAGCAGCATAAGTTTGTTGGCCTGCTCCGATAGGTTCACACTTCCAATGCCCACAAGTATCCCTCATCGGACAATTCTCACTTTGTCTTAAACCTCAGCAGCAAGTACTTATCTGACCATCAGACAAAACTCCTCACCTTCGGTATGAAGCTTGCGATTCTACCGCGTAAACCTCCTATCACACAACTTGCTATAGGGGTAAAGTGTATAGTGTGTTAGTTGTCAGCTTGGACCAGGGGTTCCCCCATCTCCGCGTTGCTTTCATTGTCGTGTGAAACAGTACACTGTTGAGGCCAGAGATTTAACAGTGTGTGGGCAATGTATATGTGTAGCGCTGTGTACAGTTGTTCATCTGGCCTTTTAGCCGTCGGGCCCCTGCTGGGGCCCACCGTTGCCCACACTAGGCGCCGTGGAGGCAGACCAGGTGCACCAGTACAACTTTTATTTTACTGTGGCTGGCCCTGCCACCTAGTTTCCTGAGATTTCAGTGGTTAAGACCTAAAAAAAAAGGGTGACATTTAAGTCTAGAAAAAGCCAGGAGATGTTGATGTGGCTGAGGTTTCAATTTGTATTCCTCCTCTGAATACAGTAGGTGAAACTCTTACCTTTGGGGAGGTATCTAATACTCGTGATTAGGATGCACCTGCGATCCTCGTATTGCGGACAGTCGTACATGAGGTGTTCCCATGTTTTGATTTCCACGTGTATAGTATGGGCCCTCTACGGGGGCGAAGTCCATTAACTTTGCGTTGAAGGGGCCGTGTCTAGTTAGCAAGTACGTTGTTTGCAATCCCGAAAAGAACCAAGTAGGCGAATTTGGATAAATATTTTCAAGTTGCGGCAAGAACTTGTGGGTGATGGTTCCTTTGGTTGTTTCTGCCCATTTGCCCTACCACACCTGCAGCAGGTGAGACTGAAGCCAAATATTTCTGCCTCAGGTGCTATGGGGATAAATTGTAAGGTGTAAGGTATGTTGGTGTCTAATGGCTCCTGAGATTTCTCCGCGAGTGAGCATTGTATCGGGCCAGAGATTTTGAGTTGTGTGGGCTATGTGCTATGTAGTGTGTGTGTTGTACCATTTGTTCATCCGGTCAATTAGCCGTCGGGCTCCTAGTGGGTTTGTTTGTTTGTTGTTTTGTTTGTTATTTGGTTTTTCGGAGCATTAGCAACTAAGGCCATATTGCTCCGGGGATATGCGGTGGTCATTCTCTGACCTTTCCGCATCCTCCGTATTTAGTGGTCACGGGCTCGAACCCCAGTCTAATCAAGAAGCGTGTGCTACGCACTGCTACTCCTGCCCACCTAGCTATGGAGGCGCCTCCCCCTAGTGGGACCCGACGTTACCACATCTTGCCTCGGGAAGGCTGACCGGGTGTACCATTGTTTCTAAAGTACTCTGGCAGATCCTACTACTTACGGAGATGAACTTTCGTTCAGGTGCCGTCCTACATAAGATACTATACATACAGATCCTACTACTTACTTTCCTGGGATTTTAGTCGCTAGGATCTAAATAAATGGAGGAAAACTATGAAATTAGAGTAGAAGACAGGGAGGATACTTAGTCGCTGTTTAGAGGGGCAATAAGGGGACAATCGCTGAAAGATCATAAGTTTTCTAATAGGTCTTGCATAAATTTTGATGTTTTTTGAATTTTGACATGTGCGACGGACGCTGTGTAAGAAGAAAGTATGGGGGGAGGCAGAAGTCTGGGGGGTTGGCAGTAGGGAGTCTACAGGGAAGATGACCCCGGTTTGGCAGTGGGGCATGCCCATGCCCCACAAAAAAAGGAGTGGGGGAGGGGAGGAGAAGCGCTTATCCCCCCGGGGAGTCATTAAGTGGGTCAGGTCAGGAGTATAGTCGACAATCAGGTATGGTCGCTTGAAATGACGTACACAGGACATCTTCAGAGCGGTCTTTGTTCTGGAGTCTGAGACAGTCATCCAGGACTGTGTTGGTGCCCCATTCATGTGTGTATCCGTTGGTCAGGTTCCATGATGGGATTAGATAAGGACTGGCATGGGAACATATTCCCGACTTGGTAGTTGTCGTAGGTTTATCTTAAGAGTTTTCCATAATTGGTAAGGTCTGGTTACTTTTGACTAGTGTTCCAGTCTCTGGACTTATGGTGAAGGAAGGGTTCTTCTTCTTCCAAAAAAAGCTCCTGGGCAAAAGAGGAGAAAGCGTTTATGTTTCTTGAGATGGGAGCAGAGGTATCCTTGACAATCCCCCGCAATGCGTTAACTGTCTGAAAACGAAATTGTCCTCTGCACATGCTGCAAATGATCGGGTGTGTCCTGATTATTTGCGTGCCGTCGACATTTTGAAACGTCGAACTGAAATGTAATGAAAGTAGTGCGAGATGCTTTCCTAAAGACGAATGTGTGGCTTCTCCCGGTGGTGACCGGGGGTCGTCGGTTATAGTTGACGCTGATGTTTGTGGTTCACAGGGATCGGACTCATGTGATTTTGTAAATAAGAATGGTGGAGCTGTTTTGAATTGTTATGTTTAACAAAGTATATAGATCAATTTTATTATTATTTGTTTGGCGGATTGCCAAACGTGGTTTCCTGGATAGGGCAACCTACCTCCTCGTGGTGGGGACGGAGACGCCGTGACCACTGCGAGGCTAAAGGTTATACTATCTAGTTTTAGATCTGTTTAGTCAAATTAGACTATTGTAATTGTTGTATAAAAATTGACCAAAAAAAGTCTGTAACAGTTATAACAATTATGATGTAAGTGGCAGATGAGCTACGGCTCAGGGAGCCCTTAGGTGTAGTTTGATTAAATGATTAAATGGAGTACCTTGTGATGCAGGAAATCACCTGCGGGAGATAAGACATTCCGGTTAATAACTCGGGAACCAAGCATTTCTGGAACTATGTTGATATTTTTATAAAATATCAACATAGATATTTATTTTTAATTATTACTTTAATTATTACTTTTAATTACATAGATAAATATTTTAATAAAATATTTATTAAATATTTTATAATAAAAATACATAAAATATTTTTATTGTCTACATATGAGGAACTCATTCCTGAAGTTTTGCCGTGTATTTTTGAGACACCGTGTATAGTATATTCATTTTAATACAGCATAAGCCCTATTAAAAACTTTTGAGAAATCGTTTTTAATGTGTGCAGTTTCGGTGTCTCTAGATCTCACATCCGTTAATGAGCAAATGAAGTCGGCTCTGCACTGAACACTGACAATCTTTCTTGCTCTAATAAAAAGAAACGTAACTCAGGCGCTCGTTACCGTCTTGAAGAAACGCCTGCTGTGTATTGCGAAACTTGTGGATACTTCAATATGCTTGGTTAGACTGTTTAACAAGGGTCTTTTCAATACTTTAAAACGAGCTCCAAAGTTCGTTATTAAATTCAGTAGTTGAATATAGAGAATATAGAGTTGAACTTTATATATTCACTAAATATGATAGAAATCGCTCAGTATCCAATACATCTTAAAATTGTGCCCAAATTTTTCGTGGTATTGTCAAATAATTATTTCGGAATCGAAATAATTATTTGACTTAATTTGATTTGAATTTATATTGAATTGAATTGAATTGATTTGAATTTTATTTGATTTGAATTTTATTTGATTTGAATTAATAATTATTTAAGAAATTAAACGCAGATTACACTCTGCCCATTATTTCACCAATTTCCATCAAATTAGTAGTTATTAAAATCTTTAATAATCTTTAAGTTATTAACTACTAAAATTAACAACTATCAGCAATTACTAATAACAACATTTTTTTTTTTTTGTATTTCTGTCTCCTTTACTCAATAACGATCTCCAAAGGATGATGCAGTATTTTCTTTTGTTCCAATTTGCTCACTAAGGGACACGGCTTTATTCAATTAATTATTGAGGAAACTAAAGCTTTCAGGCATTGCAGAATCATCTCTGAATTGGATGAATTCTTTGAACAGGTTAGTTGAGATTAAAAACTCGAGTTTCTAGGAAATTTAAGGGGGACAAAGGTACAAAGGCTTGCACCTTTTGATATCTATTGACAGAACACTTTGTATGTATGGTATTAGTATTAGAATGGCTAAATTATACTAGAAAGCAGACTTTTACTGCATCTGCCTGAAAATCAAAACAAAAAAAAGTTAAAAAAAAGTAAAAAAAAAACTCACTCAATTATATCTTCCTGTTGCCAAAAAAGTGGCGATCTAATTCCTCTTTGAGCTTTAACTGGGTTAGATAGGAGAATGCATTGTAATTGACTTTTTTGTAATAGTAATAACCATATAGTGCAAGGAAGCCACAGTGCTTTTGATGCACTAGCCAAAAAAAAAAATAGAAGTAAATAAGAAGTTACATATTTTCTTTCCTTCTCACATTCAAATAAATTCAAAGGTCAACTGGATACCAGTTGACCTTTGAATTTATTCAAACTGTCAGCCTCAATTACCTGTCAAGGCCAGCTGTTCGAGCAATCGACGACTCGCTGGCTAAAAGAAAACTTCCGCCTTACTAACTCCTCTCAGAGCTTTATAACTTTCAATCAGGTCACTTCTGAGGTGCTCTGATTAAGGTTTTTGATTAGGGGTTAGTTGCGAAGCTCTGTAGCCCACATATTCGGAGTCTTTCCTCATATGGTCGCCCTTTTGCCGATCTCACCATGCGAGTTGCTCGTCTTGGACTCTTTTCGAGAAGCTCAATTTTTTTTTAGTTGAGTTCTTCATACTCAATTTTAGTTGAGTTCTCCACAGTATTCCAAATGTGGTCTTACAATTACTTTATGCGGTGGGACTGTAACCACCATATCTCAGTATAATGTTCGATAAATCATCAATAGGACACCATTGACTTTCCTGGCTGCCTGTTTACACTGTTCAGAAAACTTCATATCTGTCTGTAACTCCCAGATCCCTTTAATTATTGGGGATCAGTATTGGAGATCATTTCTGTTTTTCTACTGATTTTAATTCAACCCTGCCAAGTGTATAATTTATTTTGTGATTGGCCAAGGGATCTTGCATTTTGCTGCATTAAAACATAGTTGCCACTTTTATGACCATTCTTGCGAGTCTGTTCAAACCATTCTGAAGCAGCGTAGCTTGGTACTGATCATTAACTATTTTCCTAATCTTTACATTATCTGCAAATTTCGACATAAAACCTTCTGTGCGATCGTCGATGTTGTTTATGAAAATCAGAAACAACATGGGGAACCCTACTTTTTGACTTTACACCAATCTGAAGAATAACCATTAATCACAACCCTCTACCCTCTGCCCTGCAGTCACCCACCAATCCATCTTAGAATTTTTCCAGTATCCCCAACGTGTTCCATCTTATACAATAACTTCTCATGAGGATTAGAAGATAGGAAAGAGAGAGAGAGAGAGAGGTAATAAAAGGACATTAATGAGTCGGATCTGTGAAGCAAGCAGAGTCCCTCGGGATCAGTATTGGGAACCATTTCTGTTTCTAATCTTCCTTAATGACATACCACGCCATTTAAAATGACTTAGAAATGACACAAATGATTTGAAAAATGGCAAATGAAATTTAATGCTTCTAAATGTAAGGTTTTGCATCTAGGGAACATATATCCAGGAGTTAGAGGGTCGGGGAGTGGAGCTAAAAATAGTGAAGGACGCAAAATACGTAGAGTTACAGTTCATTCGGACATGAAAATTTTCCATGCGATGTAAACAAGTGGCTAAGAAGGCACGGGGGTTCTGATTATGATATATAAGGCCTTCGTAATTAAGGAAAGACTGTTGTTGTTCCTTTATACAGGGTGATTCACGTAAAACCTGCACGCATCATACTGGTGTGATATTTATTTTTGAATAACTCTCGCGCGAAGTTGTTCAAAGAATGAGTTTTAGCCAAATCATTTCAGTTTGTGTTTCTCAACATACAGTGGACATTTGGCGCTCGTAAGTGATAGATGTGTGAGAGTATCGTCAAGAATTCCATATTCTGTGCAAGAAAGGATTTGTCTAGTGGAAGCCTATGTATGTACCGACTCTTTTAAGGAAACACAGGAATTGTTTTCTGAGAAATTTCCTATTGCTACCACCCCAACTAAGAGTACTATTCAGTGCTTACTTGCACAATGGCGGAAAACACATCGAGAAATCGTCTACCCTCTGTTAGGACTCGAGAGGCGGTGTTGAACATTCAAAAGAGAATTTTAGCTAGCCCCGGAAAATCTATCAGGAGATTTTCGCAACAAACTAGAGTGAAACCAACTTCTTTTTTTCGCGTACTTCATTACCTGAAACTGAAACCCTATCGCGTGACGTAGGTCCAAGAATTACTGCCACCTGGTGCAGCAAAACGTCTGAATTATTGGGAGTGGCTCCTTAACAAGATTGCAGACGGTGAACTCGACCCACTGCTTTATTTCATTAGTGATGAGACATGGTTCCATCTTTCTGGTCATGTGAATTCTCATAACGCTCGATACTGGTATTCCAAAAATCCTAACAACTTACATCAGAAACCGCTTCACGACCAGAAAACACGTCTCGTGAATCACTGGCCGTGTTCATGACAGTTTCACAGAGGAACGCACAGTTGGCGAAGGATTGTGGCCGGCGCGTTCTCCAGATTTGTCTTCGTGTGATTTTTACCTGTGGGGATATTTGAAAGGAAGAATTTATGAGCATAACCCCCCCCCCCCCACACACACACACACAATAAATGAGCTGAAGGACAGCATTCGAAGAAATATCGAGGCTGTCGACGTCACTGTTTTGCAACGGTCACCTTGAATGTGATTACACGTACACAAAAGTGTATAGATGCACAAGGACATCATTTCCAGCATCTCTTATAAATGTGTGTACATTCGAAGAGAATAAAGTGTTTCTTTTTGTGTTTATGTCATTTTACTCCTGTTCAGATTTCTCTAATTATTTTGCCAGTGATTGGGGCCGGTTTTACGTGAAGCACCCCGCATAAGACGATGGTTATTTTGCTTTTAGAATAACCAACCCGACCTGGTGTTCAGGTCGGGATGCCACCCTTGAAGAAAGAGAGAACTTCGAGCAAGGGTTCAATGAAGGCCATCCTGATTGGTGAGTGAGTGAGTGCTAATCAATGTCCATATGAAGATCGGCTTATAAGGTGCGAACTGCAGAGCTCGACAACTGCGGGGGTGAAGGCCGAATAAAGACATATAAAGCCACGAAGAAAAGAATCAGCAAAATGAACCAAGAAACATCAGCGAAAGCAGAATACCGGACCAGCATCCGGTCCGGTATTCTGGTTGATGACACGTTGATGCCATGATTCATTCTAAAGCTAGGGTTTCTGCTCGCAAAACAGTTTACACCCACAAATAGCTGTTATATCTCAACAGTGCCTACATGTTTGCGGAAGTGCTTTCTTGGCTTGCGCTCTCAGAAATGTGTTACCCGTCAAACACATACGGCAATGATGTGACGTTCACTGATCTCCACCTCTCAGCCCCTTCAACTGTTGCCCAACTCACAGACAAGTGAATGAAGCACGGCTCAATGTTCACCAAATGACATTCGCCACCTTCTCAATCCCTTACCGCAACATCTGGTCTTTTATATCGCTGTTCATAGATGCAATATTTCATATTGATGTGCCCCACATTTTCATAAGTAAGTTCTGCTGAAGCGATACACAAATTTAATCGTTTCTTGTCTACATTGATATCTGTCACTGGACATGCAGTCCTTTTAGGTGGTTAGGACAATTTCAATTATGAGCATTGTAGTTTTTTCAAAAGCTTCATGATAACTGACCATGATAACGGTCATGATAACTGTTTAATTCTACAGATTTATAATTTCGAATTTTTATAAATTACGTAGTTTAAGACATCATGCATCATTGCTATCTTAATAAAATAATGGGTTCTGCCACTTAGGGTCCTTCGAGCTCCTTTAGTAATGTTCCGATACCTTCCGGGTGAGCCTCTGAGGAAAGGCGGTCCTATGGTACATAATACAAGTACCATAGCTTTGAAAACTACATTCTCTAAAAGCTTAGTATACAATAATATCGCATTCCCCTCAAAAAAGAATGGTAATTTTATTTTTTCTCTACAGTTCTCTGACCTGGAGAAATGACAGAAAAACCCGGCACCTTAATATACCATAAATAAACCTTTCAAGTCTTTATATTTTCATCCCTATTCGATAATTAAAGTGGTTCAGTTCTCTGTGCTTAATTTTATTCCAAGTCCTCGCGCGATCCTTTCCTTCTGATGACGCACATATGAAAACTTTATCGGAAATATGAAATAGAATACATGCAGTGTATTCTATTTCAAATTTTCACAAAAAGTGGCATTTCTTATGATGTATAAGACCCTACGCGCTATCGAAGAATCGACCCCGACTTATTTTTTAACTTCCAAGCTTAAACTTATATGTGGATCGTATAAAAATTGTTAATGAAAATGAACGACATTTCTTTCTGAAAAGTGATTACTTAAAATGTCAAATATTTCTTCGCTTAGGCTTTAAGAAGCAACCTTAGACTTTAAGAAGCAACCTTAGACTTTAAGAAGCAATCTGGTAAAACCGATTGCCTAGCATTATGTAAATTAACCCACTGTCGTGATAAACAAGGAGTGATTAATTAGGTGATAATTTTAGTGGAGGTAACGGACCCCAAGTAAACCCAATAACAGTTTTAAATATTAATGACAAAACAGTTAAATGATATTGATTTTTACCCTTATATGTAATACCACACGAAGTTTCGGTATTGTCTACAGGTCATTCACTCTAAAAATATGGTTATGAATAATCGTTGGGACTGTTAGCTAGTAATGAGTTCATTATTCACCACTTTGTCAACTAGAATGAAAATACAAACTCTCCTCGTGTTTAAAGTAAACTCATTGTTTTCTGTTTTCATTCGCCGCTTATAGTAAATCTGAATTGACATTGATAAGAGTATGTCCGCAGTTTGTTGAGAGTTCCTCCATTATTGAAATAAAATTTCGACCGTGGTAAGTTTTCTTGCGGATCTTGTTAATAATTTGGCTTCTACGCATAATTCCATCTTTCATGTGTTTACAGAGGTTGGATACATGTAATTAATAAATACTGCGTGTTCTTTTATTTGTTAAAAATGAAGGGAGGCGGATAAACTTGTTTCTCAAGACAGAGAAACTTCTTTTTCTGAGCTAAATAATATAATTCCAGGGCGACCTTTCGTTCAATATACACTACTGAAAAGTTTCTATTAATAAGATACCGTGCATTACTTTACAGAACTTCTGTTAATGATCGCGGCGGTTGGACTTGGCGCATCATGGCCTTAGTCGCCTTTGCGCCATAAAAACCGAAATCAAATCAAATCAAAGATCGCGGCGGTACTGTGAATTTATGCCATTGAAGTTTTTTTAAATCAAATTTGATACTGGTTATAGTTGTTGATCCCTTTTAAATAGTTAAAGCATGGAATCAAGTTTTCCTCTTTCCACACTGTTTAAATTATTTGGAAATAACCTCCATGCAGAAAATTATTCATAATTACACTAATGTCATTTCAAGTTTAAAAGAGCCTAGAAAAATAAAATTGCCTGCCTTTCAATTCTTTTATCTATTCTGATTACGGTACATAGGAACCAAAGTGTAAATGAATTTTTTGATCTATCATCTGGATATCAAGTTGCCAACTAGCTTGGAAGGTCTAAATTCGGATCCAAAATTTTTAATTCACCTTCCGAACTACCCCCCCCTCTATACTCAGAAGACTGCTGATCCAGAAATTCTTTTGAACAAGAGGCCACTTCTCCCAGGAGAAGGTTGAGATTATATTTAGATCCAAAACTTTGATCCCTTCGCCTCTTCTGGAAGTTTTTGAGAGTCGATAGTGATCCATGATCGTTTCCTAGTGGTATATAAATGATGCTTATATAAATAATACGGCATACAGAACGCATACAACAGAAATACAAACGCCCATCATTGCCATTAGTTTTGTATTAGATTTGATTGCGAATTTAGAGATAAGTACAGGGTTGAAGTTTCAACTTCAACCCTGTACTTCAACACTTGTGTCTCAAATGGAGACACTCACAGCTCGAACATAATAAGTCATAGGTAGAATGATCAGATACAGTTCATATTTCGCATTTTAACCCGGACATTTATAATACGTCATACAACCATTACAAAAAACTAACTTTCATATCAGGTGTTTCCGTTATTTTGTCCACTCCTATATAACTTTTGAAGTATATATGAGGAGGTCATAAGATACTTAATGGGACGTCTTATCCATATTTAAACAAGAAGAAAGCCAGTCAAATTATAAACACTCTGTTTATAATAGTCCGATACAAACGGACTGCGTGCAGATTTGCTGTATTTGGAATTAAATCTCTCGGTACCCTCACAGAGATGTTTTGACTTCGATCTGTCACCAGAAAATAAAGTTGAAATAGACTCCATTTTCATCATATTGAAGGAAGGAGAAAGTGGGAATAACTGAAATAAATAAATAAAACAAACTTCCGTTTCATTACATTCAGTTTCGATTATGAATGGGAATTTTGCTCCCATTAAAGACCAAAGGCTAACCTCCAAAGATCGAGCTTGTGTTCAAGTTAGAGATAAATTCTATTATGCACCGCTCAACCTAAATTGCTAATATCTTCTAATATCTTTATAGGTACTAGAAGAGGAGATTCCTCCGGATTGGTAAAGTCCGGAGGAATTTATCCGGAGGATTCCAATGAATCTTCATTACATAAAGACAGTTCTAAGAGCGAAGTGAATAACTTAGATCCTTCAGTCCGATTCAGTGGTAGGGATAATCATCGAGGCAATGATCAAGAATGAAATATAGAGACATTTAAATAAAAATGGAATTCTGAAAAATAAACAACTCGGTTTTGTTAAGGGGGAAATCATATTTAAATAACCCGATTAGCTATTGTATTTTGGCAGTCCCTCATGAGTTGTATCTAGGAAATAATTTCAAAGTTGTTTATTTGGATTTTATTAAAATGTTTGGCTCAACTCCCACGGGAGATTAATGTATAAGCTGGAACAGGTTCAAATCACAAGTAAAATTCTTAGATGGGTCGGACGGAGGCTGCTAGGTTGGAGGCAGAGGGCTGTCATTAATGGTTACTCTTCAGAGTTGATTTAGAAGAAGTGGATCGGTACTGAAACCACTGTTTTTTTCTGATTTTCTTAAGTGACATCGACGAAGGGATGGAGGACATAATGTCAAAGTTTGCAGATAATGACAAGATTGAAAGAGTGATAAATGATCATCGCCAAGCAGTACTTCTTCAGGCTTGAAGGATGGTCGGAAAATGTCATCTTTGTTTTAATTTTGCAAAATTCAAGGTCTGACACTTGGGGAACATTAACTCAAAAATAACGTACGAGATTGAATTATAAACAGAAGAAGAAAGGGATTTGTGAGCTACGATATGAGTGGACGTGAAGTTCTCTGTTTAATGCAGACAATTAGTAAGGAAGGGCCAATGGCATGTTATCCATGATTTATTGAATTTGTTTGTAGAAACAGGGCATAATCCAACTGCAACCGATTTTAAGACCGCATTTAGAATATTATATTCAAGTATGGAAACCGTATTTAAAAACAATATCGGGTTTCCTGAAAGGTACAAGAACGGAGAACCAACTTAATAAGATCTACAATAGCGAAGAATAACTTCGAATATGTGGATTACAGAGTTTAATAACTAGACACCTTAGAGGGGATCTGAATTATAGACCTCATTAATTGATTAATAAGAGAGAATAATAAATTGAATGAAGGTAAAATTTTCGCTAAAATAAATTATTCCAGAAGTAGAAGACATAATTCAGATTACCCGGGAAGAGGTTTAGCTGAGATTGTAGGAAGTTTTTTTTAACCAATTTGATTTTTTTAACCAGTTGTTAATTACTGGAATAAGTTACTCCGCGGGTAGTTGAGGCTTCCAGCTTGGGTAAATTCAACGGTCAGCTGGATAGTTTCCTATGAGCAGGGAATCATATAGGTATTTTATTATTTTTTTATTTTTTTGCTGGTGCAGTAAGGCCTTTGGCTTTGTGAGGGTACAAAAGTACACACTTTGAGTGATGACCGTGGTTCAAGCTCGCCTGACTGCTAAATACCGTGCTATTTCTGATACTCTTTCTCTCTCTCTCTCTCTCTCTCTCTCTCTCTCTCTCTCTCTCTTTCTCTCTCTCTCTCTCTGTCTGTGTGAACTCCTTCGACTGTGTGATCGTTCTGGAGTACAAACAGAAAAACTGTTTATTTATTTATACTAAATGAATAGGGTATTCGCCGTTTCTTTTGATTGTACACAATTTAAAATGATAATACTAGATTAGAAGTGGATAACGGTGTTTGCCTCTAAGTTCAACATAAGCCCAAGCCCTGATCGTCGAAAAATTGGCCCTCGGTCTCTAGTGGGTGCAAAGATATCCCTTCTGGTCGAAATCGAGCGCAGTAAAGCGTAATTTTCATTTGATTTTGACTACCGCTTTGAAATAATCAATCGCAATCCCATATTATTATTATACAAAGTAGGCTCCATTGGCTGTTCTACTTAAAACTCCCTGTTTTGTAATAAATTTAAATTTCTTTGGTTGTCATTTTATTTTATTAGCAGGTAGCTGTATGTAGTATATGAATATATATAATTATATATATATATATATATATATATATATATATATATATATATATCTATCAGGTTTGAAAAACTCAAGTTTTAATTAACCTTTTCGTCCCTACGTCTTCAAAGGATAAACTGCTCACACGCACGCCCACACACACACACACACACACATATACGCGCACATACACTTATCCAAAATTATTGTGAAAGGTTTAGACCATTGTCTTGTGTGGCCCAATAATTTAATTCTTGGGTTGGCGTTCATTTAAGGGTTGAATTGACCTTTGGTTTCTTTGCAAATTATTATGTTTGCGGTTGATTCCACTGCGGATCTCGAATTATAAGCAAAGCTCATAACCTGTAAAATTGTAGGCGCTGCATGTGAAAAATCTTGAAGACCATTGCCACTGAAACATTGACCTCTGGCGCTAATCTTCTTCTGCTGGTACTAGAATTCTCTTCAATCTAGTTCAGAACCCCTTCTAACTCAGGTCTTCGTGCGGCTCCCCCTTCTCTCTCTCTCTCTCTCTCTCTCTCTCTCTCTCTCTCTCTCTCTCTCTCTCTCTCTCTCTCTGTGTCTGTCTGTTCCCTTATCGGCGTTCACAAACGCCAAAGATCCATTGTATCTAAGACGATAATAAAAGGCCTCAAACGTTCTCCTGTCGCGATACAGTCATCGTAGGAATGTTTCTTGGTAGAGACGATAGGCTTTTCTGCCGTTACTGTTTGCACAGCCAAACATTAAATGTCCTTTTATTTTAGCATTTTAATACCGATTTATGTCCACGTGAATCTGTAATGACACGAAATAAACATCACTTAAATAACAATTCTGACAATATCACCACGAAGAGTAGCAATATGGCTATAAATTGATAAGGAAGTATTTCTGGTCCTATTCAAATGAATATTCTTTATCGTGTTAGTAAGCAGAACTTACTTCCAACTTTGGCCAGACCTTCAGAACCACTGTATATAAATAGAAATATGCTTCTGATTCGTATGTTTGGATATTATTCGATAAGAAAAGGTCAGATCGACACCATATTTTCAATATATCCTCTGTTCGATTTTGGAAAGATTTTAGGATCAATTATATAGTCTTCTTCTTCTTCCAAGTTCTCCTCCTGCATGCAGAACTCTATGTATAGTTTCCGATGTTTGGATATTACTGGAGAAGGAAAAAGTCGGATGGTCACCAAATTGTCACGGTTTGCTGGGCCCTTGGAAGATTTTTGATTTAATTTCAATTCCATAGTGGCCGGCTATCCACATTGCTTTAAATTTGGAACAGCAATGAGATTCTTTTAAAAATTTTAATAATTTTTAATAGTCTTTTAATAATTTTAGAATATGACTTTCACAATGGCTCATCGATTATCCATGGAACATACCCTAATAAGGCATATAATTCCAGTAGGCTTTGTATAAAATTTCATGTCGATCGTTAATTCCAATGAACTCCTACACAAATCACATATCATGTGATTTGTGTAGTCTCGGGTCTTCCAATGAACTCCTACACAAATCACATATCATGAGTACACATTACGTGGCGAAAGTTTAGTAAGAATTTTTTGAGTACAGTACCGAGGTTTAATTTTAATAAGTTTAATAATTTTAGCCTTTGAGGTGCATTAATTGATAATTGAGAGTTCATGAAATATAACATAATGCGTACATTACTCAATTTGTTAATCCTCAAAGAACTCCCCTCCTGTGCGCTTACTTCACAAAGAACATCATTTGCTGTCTCTTCGAAGTGCACTGTACACAGTACAGTGCACTTCGAAGTTCGTGCACTGTACTGTGTACAGTGCACGAACTCGACCAGTTTTTCAATCACTAGAAACATTAAAGTATGTCTCTCTGTGGAAATTTTGCAAACTCCTCTTGGATAACTCGACGGTTTTCTGTTGCCCAAATGCGACATTTTGCGTGTTCACTTGTCCATTTAAGCAGAAGTGGGGCTTCATCACTCTAAAGGATGTTCCATGGCCAAGTGAGTGATATCCACTGTCATTAGTGCCAGAAACTGAAGCGCGTATGTTAAACGAATATCTGCATCACCATGCTTTAGCTGCTGTAGCATGTGCATCTTGTAAGGATAGTACCACAACACTTGACGCATTACAGTACTAGCCTTACAGTGGAATATGGCATGTCCACTTCACGAGAAACACTTGCGCTGCCACGTGGAGATTGACTCGATAAATCCACGACAGCCATAGCCACATCTTCAACACGAGAGGAGTCCACTCGTTTTCGACCTCTACCTGGTTGAACACCAAGATGCCCTGTCGCTTCAAATCGTTTTGCGGACAGCACAAACAATCATAGGTCCACGTGGGCCTTATATGCTTTTGACGCCGGAATTCTCTGATATCCGCAGCTGCGTTGTTGCTGTTCTGATAGTACAACTTCACTAATAGCGCCTTTTTCCTGCAACGTTGCTGTTCTGATAGTACAGCTTCACTAATAGCGCCTTTTTCCTAAATTTTTGTTCATTACGAGCCTTAGAACTCGCTCGAGTCGTCTACATAGGGATACTTTAATTTTAATAACCCTGTACTTGTGCGCTTAGATTTTAATTTTTTTTTTAAATAAGAGATATCACTAATGCTTTTGTGTCAGGATTTTTTAGATAGTCAAGTGATCAAGTACGATACTACAATAATGCACGCACACACACATTTGAATGGACCGTGGTTCAAGCCTGCGTGACTGCTAAATACGGTTAACGATTGTATTCATCGTAAAAATAATTAATTGTAAACTCTTCTGACCTAGTGGCCATGCTGAAGTATAAAGAACAATTTAACTAATGTTACTTTATTAATTTTATCAGTTCCAAAGCACAATTTTTAGCACGTTTTCTTTTCTTTATACTATGTATTGCCAAGATATAAACTACAAGAAGCACTTAATTTATTTAGTTTTGTTAAACTTTAGAAAACCTTAAGGAGAAATGAGAGCAGGACCGCGCAGTGCTATCCGAGGGTTCCAGTGCATTCTTGATTATGGGGACTTCCTTCTGCGTTGGGTTCCTTGTCGCATCTAGTGCGTCCCTCCTTGCACAGTCCTGTATGAATGGTTGCAAAATATCTTCTTTTAATAGGGCTTTCGAAGCTAAAGGAGAAGTTCGGCAACACACACACACACGCTCTAGACAAGTGAAATGACTAAAGAGACCTCTGATCGTCAATTTATTAAAAATATAAAAAAAATTCAGGATCAGATTTTTTTATTATTTTTAAATAAAAAAATACTTTTAAAAAAGAACATAAATGACTGTACAATTTCTTTATTATAAGAGTTTTATTGCGAAGATTTTTTTTTTTTCTTGCAAAAGAAATGCAATTTACAAAATCATAAATAATTTTGTAAATTGCAGCTGTTGCCAGGATGTCGTTTTTATTCACTATAGTAGTTGTTTTTATTTAGAGTCGCGCGCAGTTTAATGGACTTTTTTCAATTTAATATAGCCCTTGGTGGGAACTCCTGAATCACTCCAAACAGAAATATTTCGAGCAATAGAGGAGTTTCCACCACAGGCTATATTGAATCTGCAAAAGCCATTTCACCAACACAATAATCCATCAAAATATTTCCAGAAAATGGTTTTAGCAATTCGCTCGTGAATAATTTAACCTTACGGGTTCGACGATAACCCACCTCATCACATCCCTTTGATTCCTTTTCGCTTAACTGCAAGTGTACCTCGACAGAAAATAGGATACTGATCGTGATGCCGGTTAAATTTGAAATACATTAACAATAATGCAGTATTCACAGTTGTGCGATCTTTAAATTTAAAAACATATTTCTGTTAAGGTGCCCAGCCAGAATAGATAATTAATCGATTGTTAAAGAATCGATTAATTTTCCATTCACAGAACAGCCATCGCTAATTTCCTTAATCATTTTGTAATAAGAATTAAATTTCGATTTCTTCTCTAAAAATCGGATTTTTTGCATCTCTTACAAACTCACACAAAATACATTTTTACAAGCGACAGTAAACCTGATGCCTCTCCACTTCTTTGATGTAGGTGTCTTGTTATTTTCAGTTATCTTAGTACTTATCCAAAAAAACAAAAAAGAACTCCACTAATTGTCGTGAAAATAAAAGTTGTTGAAAATCCACAAGGCTAGATGAAATTTAGCCCTACAGAAATACTCTTAGATTTAATTGGGTATTTCTTCTCCCAGCGATAGCTAGGCAAACGTGCGACGAGTTCAAGCAAAAGAAAAGAAAAGCCGTAACTTATGGAACTCAATGTGATTAGACATTTGAAAACAAACAACATAAGAATGATGTGCATTATATAGAAAGAAATGCAGATCACCGCTAGCAATTTTGCCATCACTTCCAGCATTGTGACTGATGGCAGAATTCATAAGTGTACTGGTTAAGTTAAAGAGTTCATAGTACATGTCGGACATAGCCTCTTTCTGTACATTGTCGTGAAGAAATTGGTCCGCTATTCTGTACATCAGTCTCATAGTGGCGGCACTTCGCCATGGTTGAAGTATTTGGAATAGTACAATACCAAGGTTGCCTTGGTATTGCACTACTCCAAATAAAAAAAAATCACTGGTCCAATGGAGAAGTATATTGCTTTTTAAAAGTGCACGCCATTACCCACACTCGGGTTTAGATTCTGATTGGAGTTAAAACCCGAGTCTCGGTAGTGGAATCGAAACCCGATACTAGGTAGACATTGTGAAGATCTGAAGTTTAATGTCATCAGCATATATAAGAGTTTTAGGCCTTCTGGTCTAGAGATATTTGCCAAATCGTTACCATATACATTGAAAAGAAGAGGACCCAATGAGGATCCCTGAGAAACTCCTATAGGAAAAGTCAGTTCACGCGAAGTATATCCATTATAAATTATCTGATATAAGAGATCTGTGACATGGCCATCTACTCAACCCAAAAATTTCCAGTTAGTGTCTGAAGAGTTTTATTTTCAATAAATAATGATCAACTGTGTCGAAATCCCTGGAGAGGACCTCTCTAGGGCTTATAAATCACATCAACACAGTTACTATGATCAATTTCCATAGTACTAAATTGCCAAAAAACAACCAAGTTGGTGACCATGGGACAAAATCTCTATTGATCTTGAGTCGATTTTGGATTGCAGTATGCAAATAATTTACTTTGAACAATTGTATCTAGGATTTTTGCACTACTCCAAATAAAAAAAAAAGTGTCCACACCCACCAGAAAAAGAGTACCCTTAAGTAAAGATGTTGTGGTTGTAACTTTAGAAATAGTGTTGGTCCTTAAGTTTTGCACACCAGTGTATAATAACTTTACCGTGCCGTTATGCAAACGCTTTGCTTGAAATTTCGATAAAAATCTCAATGTTATTTAAACGATCTGGAATAAAATTAAGGATATGTGTTCACCTTTATTAAAATTGCACTGCTCCCAGCATTTGGCTGTTTTCTTGTCAGAAATAAATGTGTACTTCATTTATTTACAAGTGTATTTACCGCAGTTACTCCAGAGCAGGTGGTTTAGCATTCGTTTTACGTACCCTTTATCATTTTATTGTGGCTCCTGGGTAATATCGATTCCCGCTCGTAAAAACCGAGGGAACTCTACCGAGTATTAGAGTCGCCTGACCAAAAACGCTGTTGATAGTTATTTGTTTATACTCGGTGCAGGTGTATTTAAGCTCTTTTTCTATTTCATCTACTTAACCATGTTTTATTATCCGGAAACAACACACATTGAAAAAACTGTGGTGTTTTTGTTGGTTGGGTAACGACGAGTTGTATATCAAATCAGGGCTCACTGAACCAAGTTTGGGAGTCATAGAAGCGGCAAGTGAAAGATAAAATCGAAATTCCACTGTAATAAAATTGCGGGAAGGGTATCTTGAATATCGTGAATTCTATTTATGTTTAAATCAGTAGCAGAGATGCATTATTGTTGAAAGAATATTTTTCAACAAAGTTTTCCAAGAAACCAACAACATTGGTTATAAAGTACTTTGCTGATAGACGCTATATTGCCAAAGATATCCAGACACCCTTGGAAATTATGACAAACGAACTATGACCAACATCTACATGTTGGGAGTAGATGCTGTTCGTCGTCACTTCTCATAAAACCAAGAGCTCAAGGAGGACACAATGGCTAACAGTGATAGAAGGACGATACATCGAGAGCCGCTAATCATCGGATTTGAAGAACTGCAGAACACAAAGCGAACATCACAGTACGCAATGCACGGGGTCGGTGGTCTCCCTAGAACATTGGAAAGCTATGTTATTGATCGATGAATTACGGTTTTCTAATCTGAGAGATGTTATTTGAATCTAGCGGATGGCTGGAGAACATTATTTACCAGAGAGTGTCGTAGGCGCACTATAGCCACAGCAGCTTGTGCTCCATTAAACTCCTATACTACACACACACACACAGAGTGTGTCGTCCCAGCTGTGAAGGCAAAGTTATTTTCACCGTCAGGGTTTGTTTTTTGGTTTGTGCTGAAGTTAGGTCCATTGCTGGTCGTTTCTAGAACAGTAAATATGAGGAAAATTATATTCTGGACAATTGCGGTCTTCCTATACTGTGGCAGCAGTATGCAGAGAAGCCTTTGGAATGAATTGAAATGTATGTAGGCTTATGGCTAAGCCAACACGCCCACAATCAGTTGCTGAACTGACTGCTGTGTTGAAGAAGGAATGGGTTTTGATAACTTCCTGTTATCAGAAATTGGCTTGGAGTCAAACCATCGAATATAACATGTAATTAAGGCAGAAGGCTGCCGACACGTTATTAACTGTTGTATCAATAAAAATTTCTTTGAAAGATGTAGGTGTTTTGTTACTTTTGGCAATATAGTGTAGTGTTCTGTGTGAAAAAATAAGAATAACCATAACTTCAGTATTATTTAACTATTTATGTAGGTAGCAGTAGTTAATCAGTGAAACAAGTGGACACTAATTCTAAGTTCATCGCACCAGATGGCAGAGCAGATTGGCCAGCAACTTGGCAGAGCTGCATTTTGCTATACGGCTAACATCCATACGTAGCAAATTGAAGGTATTTTATTAATATTTATTTATTTGCTTACCTTTTTCCTTTTTCATTTTGGTGGGGCAAAGGGTATTGGTGTACGAAAGGCTGAAGCGATACTCCGGTCGATTAAGTGCTACAATTAATTAATTAATTAATTTTTTTTGAAGATTTATTATTCATATGAATATTTTTATTATTATATACATAAGTGAAAGTGTTCATATTTTGTTCACAGTCTCACTGGCCAGTTTTGCTTAGGCATATAACAAAGCATATAACAACGTGCATATAACTGTGCACGACTGGTTTGAGGAACACAAGTGAAGATGTCGCCCATCTTGATTGGCCTCCAAAGTCTCCTGGCTTCAATCCAATTGAACACCTGTAAGGTGTTTTGGAACGGGTAGTGAGGCACATAGACATGCAACCGTCATCTGTTCCGACACTATGGAAAACCTTGCAGGCAGCATGGCTGCAGATTCCTACGGAAGTCTTCAGATATCTAGTGGATGAATGCCTAGGCGAATAGCGGCTGTTATCTGTGCGAATGGTGGCCCAACACGGTGTTAGGTAGACGGTCATAATTCAGTGATCACTCTGTGTGTGTGTGTTTTATTTATGAGATTTTTCTGTATATGTGGTTTCTGTTATTGGGTATATCTACATGAGACTTACTGCAAAGACAGAGCTTGGTAGTATTAGGTTTACATACTCTTGTGTACGTACTGTGTTTTTGGTCACAATCAATGGTATTGCATTTCAGATAACAATAGGCAAAATTAGGCAAGGAATTAGGATAGAAATAGACACATCTGCCCTCATACAAACTAAGTCCAGAGTGTGGAAAGAATTAATTGGAGCAAAGTGAATAGTATTTACTGATATAAAGGAAAGCGCGTACTTTTAAATATATGGATTAAACTCAAGTTTTTGGAATTTAAAAAGAAAAGAAGTGAATGTTTTTGGCTTTTAAAAAGTGGAAGTCTGGGATTTAAAAAGTCTTCCCGTCACACAATAACAAAATAAATCAGGATTATTTATACACTTTCGAGACATCATGCGCAAAATTAAATAGTTGACGGTTTCTGCAGCAGGGTCTGGCAGGTTTTGGCCGGAGGATCTCAACCATTTTGTCTCCATCTGAATCATTTATCACATCTTTTTAATATATCAGTCGATTACCCAAATTTGCTTTTGGCCCCCCGGTGATCGCAGCTTGTTCGCCTGGGCCAGTTCGCTCTTGCCAGAAACCTACTAAACAGTGATGAATATTAATGTACGGCAGGCAGTAAGAAAGCCATAAGTTAGCCGATGGATATGACATTTTAAAAAAAAATGTCCAAAATCTCTTCGGTGTTGAACGATAAACGTGCAACGTACGAGGAACTTATGAATGACAAATGATCTTCGAACAAATTATGTTAAATTTGAATTATTTAAACTCTTTTTTATTATTATATACTTATAATATGAATATTATTAGATTTGAAAATACTTTTATTAATATATAATGAATAAAATAATTTATTATACTTAATCTTATATTAATCTCATATATAAGCTTATTTTTCATTTATCCGATTAAATAATCTGTTCTATTTTGAATTTGTTTCTCATATATTGCAATTAGAGATTTTTTTTCTTATTTATAGAGTTCCATCTTCTTTCCTAACTGTTTATTAAAAATAGTTAGGAAAGAAAAATATTTATATAAGCGCGAGAGATCAAATAAAAAATTTGATGGACAAGGAAAGAAAAGTCCCAGAAATGAAAATGTAAGGTGGTGCATAAAGCAAATAACTTCGAAAGAGCGAGGGAAAAATTGATTCCGATGGGCAAGACATATTAGGGAAAGGAAGAGATAGAAACGATCAAAAAGCTGTAAAAGTAGTCCCCATTTTCACTTTCTGTAGAATTATGAAGAATTCTTAAGAGATGATGGCAAATAATGTGTATAGGTATGCAGGAGGGTGGTCTTAAAAAGAAATTGATTGGGTTTCAACGGAAGTCTGCAATCTTAAGCAGGAAGAACTTAGAACATCAATTTTCAGTTAAATATTAGGACAGTAATGCAGGCACCAGACCTAGAGTATTCAGCAAGTGGGTTTCAAAGATTCAAAGATATCAATTTCAATTTAATATATGAATATATTAACATTAAGTATAACCTTTGTGAAGAAAAGTCGTGAAAACGAAAAATCCATTAATGGAACATATTTTTAATGCTTATCCATACATGCGACAGGATTATATTTAAATAGCCATAGTAAATAATTCTTTCGTTGAACGTGAAACTATTATAAATTCCGTTTACAGAGAATTTTTTTATGAAAAGATAGAAGAATTGAAGATACAGGAATTGAAGACTGAGTTATAAATGAATTTTGATTATATTTGCAACAGAAGTCTGTAATCTTAGGCACTTAAAACTCCAATTTTCACTTAAATGTTACACATATTCAGCTCCCTTGAAGTTCCGCCACAAATTTGGTATATTCGTTTGATTTTATACCTTAGAGATTTTTAATTTAATATATTAAAGCCTAATTATGTCTATTTGTCAGGCTGAGATCTTGTTTGTGAAGGATGAAGTTCAGAGTGAGAGATCTTCATGTGATAACAACCTCACTGATCATATGAAGTGTGTTACGAAAAAAAATTATATTTGCGTGTACGAGTATTTGATGATTGCATTCCCAAACACGCGAGAGACATCTGTTATCATAAAACGGCAGGATTTTGTTGAAGAATAGAGAGCAGCGATTTGCTGCTCGTAGTATGTCTTGTGATGTCCAAAAGCATTGGCCTCTGAGTGGCTCTTTCATCTTGCGGAACAAATTAGTCATAAAGACTCATATCTGAAGGGTGGAGAATGCTGAAGGAGTTGCAGCAATGCCTCGACATCAGCCAAAATCTCCTTCATTGGCTCTCGTTGGTAGTACTGTTGGTAAGATTGCTGTCCTCCTCACTCCGGGTGGAAAAAAACCTTAGTTAAAATCCCGTCGATAAGTTGAGGAATTTTTATTCTCCTTTTTCACAACGTGGATGAGTTAGAGCATTTCTCGGGCGACGGGAGCATGGTTTTTTCTCCCGGAAACTTGGGTTTTTTTGTCCAGTAAACACAAATCGACCACAGAACAAACGAAATTTACCAGACAGCATATACGGAGCAATGTGGCCTTAGTCCCTGATGCTGACAACTCCTTGATTATTGCTTACTACAAGGATAATATTATGCGATGTAAATTAATATTGTAAATGATTCTGCTCCTTTCTGAAGAAGCATTTCTGCCAGCATTTCCTGAGATGCTACCAATAATTTTGCACGACAACGTTTGTTAAGCACCAAGTTATTAGTATATTGTGTTTGTAATTGCGTGTATTTTTCGATCGTTTCGAGCGTGAAAAACGCCCGTAAAAATTCCACCCATCTCGATGGGATTTGAATCATGTCCTTTTTTTTCGACATGTAGAAAAACGGTATTCATAAGACACGTGACACTGTCCTCCTGTGCGAGCAGCGAGAGCTTGCAAGTGAGTGCAAAGTGTCAGGTGGCTGATTCTGTGAGGGCACTACTGCAGCGGTTGCACCCAGAAATTCTTGAACCCCTTTCTCTGGATATCAGACTTTGATTTATTTACAAAAGTATTTACTTAGAAGTAAATACTTTTGGAAAACACTCGTAGACTGAGAACACTAGATCGCTCATTCGCGACTCTTAAAATTAAAAATTAAGCCTTTGTTTTTTTGATCGATTTATACAGAACGCCTGAGATTACTCTGAGAAAATGTGACAGTCAAATACTTGTAAATAAAGCTCGATTTTTAGTAATGGCTGTGTTGCCATTACTTTTTTTGAACAACCCTAATAAAACAATTGAATCAAGGAGAAAAAGTTTCTTTTTTTACGGACACCACAAGCATGAAAGGCATTATAAGCATCATAAGGTATTATTATAATCATCATAATAGTACTTAATACCTTGCGTGAGTTTAAGGCTAAAAAGACAGAAGCTACTTCTTGCCATTACATTTTAATTTCTGTAGATTTTAAGTTTCGAGAAATACATGAGAAGGAAGGTTGTTCCAGAAAGCAGAAACCAGAAACAGAAGGGATAAATGAGGAAGCGAAAAAGTTGGTTCTGGAGTTGCACAGATTGAACGTCAATAAGACAGACAGTGGAGATTTTTTGTAAGCGATGGCTCATTAATTAACCGACTACCTTCTTTTGAATTGAGTCAAGATGCTTGAGAGAAGTTTTTGGGGCACCACCCCACACGTGGAATGCTGTCCCCAAAATGAGCCTAGTAGCAGCAGATTCGTTTGTTTTTCTTAGGAGAACTAAGGAGAGTTTTAGGCGGCTTTAATTTAACTGAGATTTCTTTGCTACGTTGCAGAATTACCTGGAGATCAGCATTTTAGGAATTGGTGGTGGATATTCAAAAAGTTGAGGCTGTTTCCGCAGGGCAAATTTTCTCAGATTGAACGATGTACTGTGCTATTATCAGCAAAACTGATGGGATTTCGAGTCAGTGAAAGAGGTCATTAATATCCAAGAGGAAAAGAGTGGGAAGAAGAACTCAATAATGGGAAAAACCAGTATTAGTGGTGAAGTTATAAGACTTCACCACTATAATGAAATTATTAGTGGTGAAGTTATAAGACTTCACCACTATAATGAAATTATTAGTGGTGAAGTTATTAGTGGTGAAGTTATTAGTGATTAGGAGCCATCTACAACCACCCGCACTGAGCATTCAGAGACAAAATCGGATGCTCCGTTGCAAAAAAACAGTCAACAGGCCATAAGATGAGAACTTGTTTAGAAGATCTTTATGCTAAACACGACCAAAAGCATTAGAAATATCGAGAGAAACTGTTTCAGTTTCTTCAGATTTACGCATGGAATTTGTCTGAAGATGAGTAACATAAGCCAATATATCTCCAGTGGATGGACAGTGACAGAATCCATATTGGAAATTATCGATTAGGTAGAAGGCTTCAAGATAGTTTAAGAGTTGGTAGTTTATGGATTTCTTCATTACTTTGGAGAGCGTAGAGGTATGCGCAATGGGATGATGATCGGAAGATAAAGGTTTGTCATCTTTTTTTAGGAATTGGCTGGATGTGAATTAAATTTCCATGAAGAAGGAAGAATAACCGATGGAATAAGAAAGTGTAAAAAAGGCAACACAAACAAACAGGTTTTGAGAGCAAGAGAAGACATGCCATCAGCACTTAGTTTTTTGTTTAATATTCATCTAACGCCCTTTTGTCGGAAGGCCATGGGAGGCATTGAGTGAAATGTATTTGGTATGGTCAGAGGTGATTTACCAAGATCGTCGATACAAGAATTAGAAGAAAAGTAGGACGCTAGTAAATTTGCCTTGCCGTGAGGCGAAAACGCAATGAAATCATCAGTTATAATAAGGTTGAAAGTATAGATGCTCAAAAGTTGCAGCCATTCGCTTTGGAAAGAGATCATAATGCTCGACTACCATTTAGACAAGACGAAATTTTCGAATGTTAGCATTTTAAAATCGAGTGTGGATTGATAAATAATTGTTTTGCAATCGTTGTGTAGGCAGAAAATAAGACTAAAGATGGATACAAGCTAATTGTGATATGTTGCATTCTAATTTTAAACTTAGCATATTTATTGGAAAACCCAAGTTAAAATCAAGGACGAAAGTTTAGGATTTAATGCCGATTTCACCCGTAAAAGAATTATTTCACTGACACTATCTGAGCAAGGATTAGGATCGAAAAGGGGAAAAGAGCAATAAAAGTTACTCAAGTCATTCCATTTTGTAATTCCCAACGACACAAGGCTAATAATGGCCATGAGAGAGAGAGAGAGAGAGGCTCCGTTGGAGAAAAGACCATAATCAGGTGTTTTGATCTGATTTGGCTAGAGGACCATTGACTACTTACTTTGAAGGGTTGTCGGCGAGAAAAAGATAAAGTGTGTGGGTGTGTGTGATTAGGATTATATGGTATTCTGTAGGCAAATGAACAAGTTGTGTAATGTTATTAATAATCGCTTTCGTGTGATTATGAAACTGGAGAATGTTCTGGGTGATTTGTAGAGTTACGAAAAATACAGAGGTCACAGCCGAATTTGACAAAGTGGAGTAAAGAGATTTTAAGCATGAAGAGATCGAAAAGAGAAGATTACAGATTTGGAAGTCTCTGACACAGAATATCGGAGCGACCATAGCCACAAGTACCACCTTTGAAGCGAGAGATTATAGAGCGAATAATTAGGGAAACTGAGATGAGTAAGTGGTTGAAGCAACCAATAATTGAGATTCTGTCCGAAAAACGTAGAGACACCTCTCAGGTTATAGGTGGAAATGGACATACTCGAGACTGTAACTTAAATCAGCTATATTTGCGAAATTAATGATAGTATTTTTTGTAGATTATTATCTTTTCGAAGATAAATTTGTTCTATTAGTTTGAACTATTCATGATACCTTGAGTAGATAAATAAAAGTCCTCATCCGGATGCCTCTTAGTGAGTCAGAAATTGATTCGAAAGAATTTTAGAAGATAACAATGAAAGCGAGATCCCGAGCAAGAACTGATCCTCAATAGCATGAGCTGTTCAGGAAGCCAATCACCGAACTCTGTGAAATTCGGTAACTGAAATGGAATGTGAGACTGGGATCTCGAAATCAACTGCAAATTGGATCTTACTATAAACGGAATTACACCCTATAAAATATTCCACGTACACATATCGAAAGAAGAAGACCATCGGAGACCTCATTTCTGGAATTGGGTTTGGGCTGCCATATGAATGATTTTTCCTGATGAGACAGTGTTCTACAGGAACGGCCATTTTAACTGACACATAAGGTATACTTATCCACTACCAAACCTCATAATCCGATGATTATCATAAGGATTTTGATGTTCCTCAGTGACGCTTGTCTGAATCACAATAAGAATGCAGATCAATATGATTGGCTGAATGATTGAGTTATGGTTTATAGCATACTAGTATATGTATGGATTTAAATGCGAAATTTATCTAGGAATTTAATTTAAATCCAAAAGAAGGACGGAACTTCTAGGGTACCCAGTATATCATATCTGATGTCATATACAGACATCAAATCACAATCTAACAAAATCTGGCTCGCCGCCAGATTTTGCTGGAACGTGATCTGTGTCCTTGTATTGGAACCTGAATGTATTTTACAACACAACTTTTGGGTGACAAGTGCACATTATGTTATTCTACACTCTGTGCACATCCACATGCACTGTTCCATTATTCTGACTGGTCGAAGAACCAGAGCCGTTCAGTAGTGGTGCCTCTATCTTCTTTGTGGACAAATAAGACGACTGGATTTGTAAGCTTCTCTTGGTACTGAGACGCAGTGATCTTCCTCCTGATGACCACAAGGTTCCACTTGGAGAACGAGAACTTGTGGATGGTTCTCTGCAGAGACACAGTACTGAACGAAAGTAGTCCCGAAATCTGAAAATGTACAAAATTATTAACGCAAATAAATTAAAACAATTTTTAGAATAGAATAAAAATCTCAACGAACTTTTAATTCAGTGACTGTATAAATTGCTTAGGTTGCGTAAAATATAATATTAATTATATTATATTCAAGCTAATTATTAAGAAAATTATTGTCTAATTAATCCAATAACGCAGGGAGGTCCCACTTAACATTGCCGTTCTTAATGGTGTTGAAAAATTACACCATTAAAAATCACGCCTTTAAAGATTTTGTTCTTTCTTTTGATACCATGATAGGTATTGTGTATTGATTAGTACTTAGGCCGTGGAAAGTAAAGGCCATGAGGTGTCATGTATTGGGTCTGTAAATTGCATTCATTGTGTTGTCGATTTGCCTGTTTTTCTTAATGAAAAATTATCACCAAAGACTGACTAATTTTGCTACAGTGGAAAATAGTCCATAAAAACTCCTCTCGTCTGGAAGGAATGTGAACCAAGGAATTTTACACGCGGTGTAGAAGCAACAGCAATTGTAATCACTGTGACAGCTGCGAGGACATAAAGGCTGGCAAAATACATATTTCCATCTGGGGATTCCACTAATAATAAAGATAAAAGGAATAAGCTTCAATAGTAAAACATGCCATTTAATATTACTGTGAGGCATAAGTTTATTTTAAAAATAAGTCATGGTAAACACGAAATGAGGATAGTTCTGGCACAATATTTTATTTAAAATCAGACTTGGTACTTAAAATTACCATAATATTAAAATTTTTATTAAAATACCGTAAATTAAAATTATTAACATTAAAATTAAATACTAAAATATTAAATATTAAAATTAAATATATATATATATTGATATTAAAATTAAAAAAATATATATTAATATTAAAAAATATATATATTAATATTAAAATTAAACACTAAAATATTAAAATTAAATACTAAAATATTAAATGTTAATATTAAAATTAAATATTAATATTAAAATTAAAGAAATATTAAAATACCGTAAAATTAAAAATTAAATTAAAATTAAAGAAATATTAAAATACTGTAAAATTAAAATTGCAATTAAGGTTCTTAAGGAGATAAAACTTCCTGTCCTATAACAAAAAGAAAAAAAAATTCTGTACGCTTCTTTACATTATCAATAAATTACGGTAAGTTATATAGATTATATTTACAGTTTCTACTGTATGATAACAGTAACAGAAACTGCAGGCAGACATGACTTATTTTATAGAATTTCAAAGACTGACATTACCGTTTCACATCTAAATGACTCAATTTTTTTTTTTTTTTGTCTTAAAATTGCCTTAAAATCTATTTCCTATAGTTGACAAAAAAGCAAAAACAGTCCATCTGAACGAAGAAGAAAAAACAAAACAAAACAAAGGAGAACAACAACGAATTTCCATAATTTTATGTATGGTGAATAGCAAGTTTGTCGGGTACAGCCACCTAATAGCAATATGTTCCCTTTTAGACTTCAGAACGGCCAAGAATCGCAGTGGCGCTGAGTTCACGCTACGACGAATCCTAGCTGTTCGTCGTGGCGTGAACTCAGTGCGATGTCGAAAGCGTGTCTTAGGGATGTTAATTCCCACAGTTGCCGCAAATTGAATTATTGCGGATCTCCACTCCGAAGAGCTCGTTCTCCATCGCCCCACATGCGTCACCCATGTCGACTGGATGCACTGCCTTAGATTTAATATGCTTCTTAACCAAGAACATAACCCCCTCTACCTCACCTGTCCTTTCTGTATACATTTTATTCCTCATATTCAAATTCAATTCGTGGTGTCACTCAGACACCACGTCTCCGCTATTCCTACAATGTCTGCATTTGATGACTTAATCAGTATTTCAAATAATCAAATTTATTTACAATGCTCCTAGCATTAGTGTACATGCAAGTATACATGCGCGTATTCTTAATCTTTGTTAGCCCACGTAGTTACTTGTTCCATGATAACACACAGCAGGGGCATGATCCACAAAGCCTTGCATTCCAGGTTGATGCATGTTCCATTAGAGGCAGTGCAAGAATCACTTTCACTTCTGCCTGCGGCCCTAGTCAAGCTATTAGCCTGTGTATACTCCCCTCCCCCCCAAGCTAGCAGTTTTACGACCAACCTATCGCTGCCTTGATGGCATCCATCAGCAAGTGGGAGTTAATCGGTGTCAAGCGAGGGGTTGTATGGTTTTCCTCACTGAAACTCGCATTTTCCCCCGAAAACCGACCGAAGAATCAATATGTCTTTAGTTCCTTAGTCACTTTGGAACTTAACACATACCTAAGGTAACCGCCATTCTTATTGAAAAGCAAAACTATGTAACTTAAGGAATTCTGGCAGATGAGCAAATTATTTTCAACTTTACTCATCATTTTCAGCAGTTTATGGCCTTATTCTTCTCAAGATATGTACAGTATACTCTTCTTTTTATAGTTCCGAACTGTTTACGTATGCAGAGAAGAACATTACATCTTTTTTAAAGAAGTGTTTGATTTGCTCATCAGAGATTACCAACTGCAGCCATCCTACTCGAAGTTAAAATTTGTTTTATTTAAATAAGTTAACTGATATAAAAAGAAACGAATATATATTCGCCATATGGACATAAATAAACTGCAGACATATCAGATTTTTAGGATAATATTGTTTAGGTACCTGAGAGGTTTTAGTTTCAATTCAGAGTCCTTGGCCCCATAGTTCCCCATAGAAAAACGTTGCTTAAAATTGGAACAACAGTTCTAGACATTTCAGAAATTCAAGATTTATTTAGAATGCCGTCATTGGGTCCAGGAACTTTTATGGGCTTTTTCACTCCGTGTCTGTTAGTTGGTAAGGTATCAGGAGTAGAGAGTCAGTGGAGAGTTAGGTTTTCACGTTATTTGTGGGCATATTCGGGTGACATTTGTTTTTCTCCCACAAAATAAACAAACCGACCACCGAATACGTACACTAAACTCTTCAACACAAATAAATATGTGAATACGACGTCATGTTATATGCTTTTGAGTTCAATGAGAAGTTTTCACTGAATCATTAACCTAATCCATGTTATTGTGTACTTTAGGTTGTCGCCGTTTTACGCGATTGTTCCACCTCCCCCCTTCCACATTCTACTTTTGATGATTGTTAAATTTTCCCATTTTACAGTGGTTCCTTTTTTTTATTTTTGAATAAATGTTTTAACAATGATAGCCCTCCGTTTTCACGGGATCCGACTTTATGGTGTACTTGGCTTCAGTAATGCTTCCCAAAGAGGTCCAGTCTAGGATAAAAGTCTGCTATAAAAGGTGCGCTTGATTAAATCAAATGAGACCACTGATATGCATTGTAAGCCATTAGAAAGAAATCTTGAGCGAAATGCGCACGAGGAGATGCTAAAATGCGAGAAATCTTCGTCTCCAAAGCAGTCGTATGCGACAAGTAGGGAATTTGAAGCGCTCGAGGGGCGAAATGTTTATCTCGAAAGCGATCGGTTGCTACATTCGCTCACCAGAGAAGTTCTATCACGCATAAATTGAGCACAACAAATAGGGTGAAACGAAGTAAAGAATTTAATAACGAAATACAAAAAAAAAAAAAAAAAATTGGCTCGACTGAATGTCATGTTCATTCTGTAGAACGGAAAATTGTGTTATAGTGTTTGTATTTTTGTACAGCTTGTTAACAAGGGAGTGCCAAATTAAACAAACAAGCAAATAAACTCCTGATGGCAGACATAAATCGAACAGATATCACAGCGAAGAGAATGTCGCCCTCCAGGACAGCTGAACTATACAACAGAGATTTTCCTGACCAACACAGATACTACATCAGCTACACTGCTGGAAAAAATTAGCAGAACATGTATAAAATTGTGCTGTAATTCGTGCAGCTTGCGATAAACGGAAACAAAATTAGGTATGGCGGTGTACCATAGAATAAAGATGAAAATAGAGACAGGGAGAAACTTCGAGGAACATTTATAGGGGTTGTATAAAAATCACTAAAGATGTCGCATTACAGAAATCGATACAAGTTGCTTGAAAATATGGCCACATGACACTAATACGGCGTTTGATCATCTCCAAGGGTTAAACACGCCTGAGAGCGGTGAATCATGCTCGATATAAGGGTGTCTATAAGATGCTGTAGCACCAAATCCCATTCGGCTCACCAAGTGACCGAGGAGTTCACTGTCGGCGTGCAATGCGACGCTCAAGGCTATCCCATACATATTCGATTGAATTTAAATTTGAAGATCGTGCTGACCACGGCAGGCGCTGGATATCTTCATTATCAAGATATTCCTCCACCTCTTGAGCTCTATGTGAAGTGGCATAGTCATACCTGAAAAGAAAATCTGGCCGCGCCCCTAAAAACTCGCCCATAGTGTTCGAGGATCTGTTCTCGATACCTCTGCGCAGATATGGTACCCCTATCAAAAACATGAAGAGGGATGCGGCCGTTGATCATTATTCCGTCCCCACACGAGTGTTTGTAGGCTAAAACGGGATATCATCAGAGAACAGAACTGTACCACATTTGTCAGGTCTCCAAGTCACATGTTCATGGCACCAGTTTCGACGAGCTCTGCGGTGGTTTGGGGTTAATGGAATTCAAACCACTGGCTTCCTTGCGTAGAGCCCATTTGAATTGAGCCTTCTTAACACATCCAGTTGGAAATGCTTTAACCTGTGGCCACAGCAATCTCAAGAGGCCGTTGATGAGAGGACATCGTAGGGTTCCGTCTTGCTGTTAGAACCAGATAGTGGTCTGTTCTGGTTGACGTAGCTCTCGGGTCACTTTGGCCAGCTCTTCTTGTAATGGTTCCAGTCTCCTAAAACTGCTTCCATAGTGTCGAGACGACACTGCGTGACACACTAAGCCAACGTGTCACCTCCTCCTGCGACTGCCTGGCTTTAAATGATCTAACGGTCCACCATCTCAAAGAATCATCCTGAGTACTACAAATGTGGCTGTCTCACTGAAAAAGCCAAAATACGGTAATGAAGTGATGTGATTGCAACGCGTGTTTTTATAGGCATGAATAATTTGCATAATGTAAGAATAATTTGCATAACATAATGGCTCTGTAAGGTGGTAGATAGATTTCTATTGGATATGAGCAATTTGCATGCCTATTATATCAAATTTTCTCCTTCAGCGACACTGTCCCGATAAAATATTCATGATAAGCATTTTGTTCTGTTAATTTTGTCGAGTAGTGTATTAAAATGCTCATTGGTGATCTGAATCCTCCTGATTCTTGGGGAATCACTGAATGAAGGATACTTCAACCAGCTCTTCGGTCGAAACTCGTCCTCCGAGCTATCAAGCAATATCTTCAACTCTTGAGAAGTTTTCTCCCAACACAAATGCTACCTGCCGTCCAAGTTCTCGAACTACGACTTTTATAGATATTGCTAGTTGCTAGGAACAGAGTCTACACGAGAGAGAGAGAGAGAGAAATGCTCATAGCCCAAAACCAGGTGACTTAAAATGACAGATGAGAGAGCCGTCACTCTTCCAATCAGACCTTGATTGGCCCAAGTTTCACGTTGTTGAAACTGTCTGACATTTAGTGTATAATGCTTACTTAGTCCATCACTGAATTTCGGCAAGGCCAGATATTTCGAGTACGCCTTGCTTTTAACTTTCCATGTTTAATTTTAATTCACTTTCTCATTTGCTTTACTTTCATTTCACTTTCAATCATATTGTTTCGTTTTATTATTTTGACAAAGATTAGGGATTTTAAAGAGTAAAATCCTTAGCTCTGACGGGTTATGGAAATCAGTTGATAAGAAATGCCACTGAAATCTACGAATTGGTAAAACATGCGTATGATACCGATGCTCTATGTATAAGTCTTTTAACTAGTTTACAAGGTTTTGGGTTATCTATAAAGATCTGGAAGATGACACGTGCTGCGGACGTCCAACAACGCTTCACACCCCACAAATTTCTCCGTTCGAGAAAGTTCATATAGTTATTGCGGCTGGGAATCGAACAATTCTTCGAATGAAGGAAGAACATCACGTTAACGGAGAAACAATTCGTGCAATTCTCACAGAAGATTTGGGAAAACAGAATCTACGCCCGCACTATCTGATTGATGAACAAAAGCTGCTCAGACTCGTAAAGCGCGTCGATTGTAACAGTGACAAGTTGTACTGCCTTGAATACGACCACAAACAGATAAAGCATAGAATAGCATTCAACATATTCTCCGAGATATAAAATATTTTGTTTTCAGAAACGAACTTTTTGATCACTCTCTTCGATTCGTAAGAAATTTGTTATTTCAGGAAATGTGGCGAATAAGGGGATGCTGTTCATACATTTGGTATTGTTTGGTTAAAAGAATTCACCGAACCACCGTCTCCCCTCCTTTAACCCCTATTTTATCTTCCTCGGATTACTATTTGTTCCCCAAAATCAAATACACCCTGGCAGGGCAATGATTTGACGGTGTAATGGACACTGAAAGAAATGTGATAAAAAGGAATTGGGTGGCAATCATGTGTTTAAAAATGTCTCTAAGAGTTCATGATCAATCTCACAAGAGTGTATTTTCAAAGGGCAATTGCGCAAGCCACAAATGTGTTTTTGCTGAAGGTAAGGTGTCATATCTTGAAAAATCTGGTTTAAATTTCCTTGAACTTAATTCGTAAACCTTGTACTAGCTCAGGTATGATAAAAATAAATAAGAAAGTTGCTTTTGGAGTATAAAGCGTAGTAGCAAGTCGAGTTCCTCCCTATCCAAGAGGAAATCTCCTTGTAGAAGTGACGGTTGAATACAAGAAATGCCCTGTGAATTATGCGCCTTTGTGGTGTCCTGGAAGTTATTAGCACTAATTCTGTAATTACGGTATGTTAGAGAGCGCAGGAAATCAGTTGCAAAATCGGCAATCCCATTTCGTATAATTCAACTGGCAGTCTAGTAAAAACCAGTAATCACTAGAGTTACAACAAGATAATTTAGGACTTCACTCACGAGCCAAGAGAAATCCATAGCTGAAGTGCGTGGTAAAACAGTTATGGTATTTAATAAAAGAGGCCTACGTGCTCCGGATTCATAATGCGAAAAAATTTTATTTTGTTGCACAGAGCATTAAGAATAGGCATTTGGAATTTGGAATAGAGATGCACTGCCAGGATGGTGCGTGAGGCGCGTGGTTAATTGTTTGTTGATGTTTGTGGCTGTGACGTATGGTAGTGACGTGGCCAGCGTTTGTCTATGGATAGAATTACTGACTCTGTGATGGGATTAACTTGACAACCACTGTTCCTGTTTAAAGAGGTATCCGAGCATTTTATATTTAACGATTCCAACCAGGTACGCCTTAGGTAATGGTGGGACCTGTCCACAACCACGACATCGCGGTGTGGGTCGATGTCGTGGTGGGTTGTCCAGACATGCTCGGCGATAGCTGAGTGTTCCACATCTGCCAAACGGATCGCCCTTTTATGTTCTGAGAGGCGTTTCTCGAGTCGACGTCCAGTCTCTCCAAAGTAGCAGCTCGTGCAGTCACGGCAAGAGATGCGATAGACCAAACCGCTCTGTAGAAGGGTGGGGACAGGTGCTTTTATGTTGGAAATGAGAGAACGCAGTTTCTTGCCTGGGAGTTGGATGCACTTTATCCCATGTGATTTTAGGATTCTACCGATCTGTTGTGACAGGTTGGGGTAGTATGGGATGAATGCCCTCGTGGATGACTCGTCACTGTTGGCGTTGCTGTTGGTCGTCACGTTGTCGCGTGCTTGTAGATCACACCTGTCAAGGACGTCGATAGGGTAGTCACACCTCGTAAGGTCTGCTTTGACTCTGGTGACCTCTTTGCGTCTTTCATCTGCGGAGCTGGAGTGTGTCCAGGCGCGAGTTAGCAAGGTTCGGGCAGTGGAGAGGAGGTGGCCCCGTGCGTGTGCTGACCGGAAATTGGTAAATTGGCCAGCACACATAGCCTTACGATAAACTGTCGTCTTCAAGCATGTGTCTTCGCGCCGGACAAGTGTATCTAGGTATGGTATAGAGTTGTTCGACTCCAGCTCAATCGTGAATTTTATGAAGGGCGATAGTGAGTTGAGGTGGGTTAGGAGTCGCTGACCTGAGTCTCTAGGGATGACTACGAACACATCGTCTACATAGCGACACCAAAAGGCGATGTGATCTGGTGCGTGTGTAAACGCACGTCCCTCTAACTCCTCCATCACGATGTTTGCTGTGACCGAGCTGACAGGGGAACCCATGGCTGTGCCATGTATCTGCTGGTAAATTGAGTCATTAAACATGATTGCACCCCCTGTTAAGCACAGTCTGAGGGCGGCGGAAATGTCATCAGGCGTCAGTCTAATTCTGTCGCTAAGGGTTCCATCATTGTCCAAGAGTTGTTTTGCACAAGAGATGGCAAGTTCCACTGGGATGGAGGTAAAGAGTGATACGACATCGAACGATGCCATGACTTGATCTTGCGAGATGGATATAGTGCGGATCCTTTCTATGAACTCAACACTGTTGGAGACGGTGTAGGTGGTCTTGCCAACTAGAGGAGAGAGAAGTCTCGAGACAAATTTAGACAGCTCGTAAGTCGGTGATCCACAGTAGGATACAATAGGTCTTAGTGGTGTGTCTTCTTTATGCACCTTCGGCAGGCCGTAAAACCGTGGGATCTGACAACCGGAGGCACGGAGGTGATTACGGGTTGACTGTGTGATTTTCTCTTGTTTCAGCCAAGTGTTGATGAGGATATTCACCTCTGACTCCCATCGTTCCAAAGCCCTGTTGGGGTTGACGGTTAAGGGTTTGTAGACGGTAGCGTCTCGTAAGAGCAGTAAGGCTTTCGCCATGTAATCAGTGTGGTTCATTACAACCATACGACGGCCTTTGTCCGCCGGTAGAATGACGATGGACGAATCCTGTTTCAGTGCCTTGAGGGTAGAAATCTGTATACGGCTGAGGTTTGAAGAGACGGGGCGAGCATGGTGTAGAACTGCTGCAGTCTTTAAGCGGATTGTGTTGGCTACATCTTCTGGGAAGCGTGATAAGCTTGCTTCCACACCCAAGGCGATGTCGGTGATCGGTGGGTGCTTTGGAAGAACGGCAAATGTCATGCCAAGGGTCAATAAGTTTATTTGTTCTGCAGATAACTGCTTGCTGCTTAGGTTCAATACGAAATCCGTGCAATTTGTGAGAGGGGCATTACGCTGGCGACGAAATTGATGGGATTCATTAATTAAAGTATTGAACTTACGTTTCTGTCCGGCACAATAACAATCTGATTCTCTGACGGCCTGGTAACATAAAGTATTGATTACCTTGGTGTAAATAGGATCCGGAATCAGAGCCTTAAGGTCGGCTAGTACGGCTGCTTTGCTCGCTGAAGTACGCTGTATGTCATGATGGAGGCAGCCGATCCATATGCGTAGAGTTCTGAAGCCGAAGTTCCGACAGGCACGTCCCATACGCTCATTAGGAAACGGTTGTTTGTAGCGAAACCCATTCGGTATAATCCTGTTAGCTTTGCATCTATGTGCAAACCTCAGGTGTTGTCTGCTACGGGCTATGAAGATAAAATCTTTCTGGAGTCTCACGACCACCTCTTTAAACAGGAACAGTGGTTGTCAAGTTAATCCCATCACAGAGTCAGTAATTCTATCCATAGACAAACGCTGGCCACGTCACCACCATACGTCACAGCCACAAACATCAACAAACAATTAACCACGCGCCTCACGCACCATCCTGGCAGTGCATCTCTATTCCAAATGCCATTCAAGTATTTTAATCCGATGAAGGCTGCCACCCAGCCGAAAGCTTATTTATGTATTGTAGTTTAATGCTCTGTGCAACAAAATAAAATTTTTTCGCAGTTATGGTATTTTTGAACTTGTATTATCCACTGTTCAATTTCTAAATACTAAGGCTGTTAGTGTTCACAGAATAACATACAAGGTACGCTTTTGGACACATTCTCGGTACATATACGCACCTTTGCCGTATATGTACAAAATAGCATTTGTTCTGTTCAGATTCTGGCACTGCTACATAAATCATTTTGAAAAGAATTCGGGCTCAAACCGCGGTCAACCGAAACTCTTATGCTACTGCATTTTCGCGCTGACAAGTCGGCTACATCTATACAGTAACTATTTATGATAAACAGTAAAATAAAAGGCATAAAAAACGGGATGGGGCAAGAAAAAATTCCAGATGTGTTTTGTGGATTTCAGCGAAACTATTAACGCCCTCCAACTTTACAATCGACTTTTTTGAGTGATCCATCATAGTGAGAATTAGTGCTGGCACCTTCCAAGATCAATATTGCAATCCAGTCTATCCAACAGCATGCAGAACCTTTTTTATATACAAATGTCATTCTTAACCTAGAACCACGAGTTCTGGAGATTTCCTTCTTACTGCCTTGTATATGCTTAAGCGAAACCCTTGAATCAAAATCTTATATTTGTTTTCACTACCTTTGAAATATTTTGTGGCTTTGATTTTTATAAGAATAGAAAATTCGTTCTTCGTCTCTTATCACAGTAAGTTCTATAATTCTATTTGCTTAAACTAATGGCACTATGATACGTTTTCTTTAATCTGACACTTGCTGGTTTTATTTCTCTAGACAGGTAAAAATGTGCAGTTCTGTTACTTGACAGCATTTTCAGACGGCACAGATCTTTCTGACATATTGTCAACTGTTGTTAGGAAGACAGCCTTTATTGCCTGTTGAAATTGTACGTAAACTTTCAAACTTTTATTCTATAATAAATACATCGTTGGTTATATACCAACAATATTTTGATTATTAAATAGTCGAATACTTAATATCTAGTCCTTCTCTCGAACTGGTTCCTTCTTAATAACTAAACCCGTACAGAATTTATTAAAAACTAATAAGAATGAATGAATATCAAATAATGCCCGTATAATATGGCCTACCTTCCATTCATCCAGCAGTAAATAATTGGATTATACATCGAGTTTGACATCGCGAGCCAGTATATTGCCAAGTAAACATGCTGAGCGTAGTCTGCATATACAAACTGTGTGTCGTGATATGTGTATAGAAAATAGATGTGATATGGCAACCAGCACACTGCGAAGATCAACACAACTGCAATGAGCATGCGTACTACCTGCAATGAAAATAGAAAGTCTTTGTTAAAGTTCCTATATTATACATTTATTCTAAAACAAATAAGGGAAGAAAATAAGTGAACTTTTCTACTGTGCTCTTGTATATACTGTGACATAACAAATTGCGATTGGGCTGTGCTTGAACAAACAACATGCTCCCTTGTTGTTGTTGTTGTTGTTGTTGTAGGCGCATCAGCAATTTAGGCCATATTGCGTCGTATATATTGTCTGTAAATTGTATGTGTTCTGTGATTGATTTTGCATGTTTTCTGGATGAAAATCCTAAGATTCCGGGAGAAAAAACAAACATTCTACTCTCGTCTGAGACCGACTAAGTCAGTCACGTTGTGGAAAACACATGAAAACTCCTCTCGTTATGTACGGGATTCGAACTCAGGTCTTTTTCCGGCCTGAGGAGAATGGTGATTATACCAATTGTACTACCCAAGAGGTACATCTGTTCTCTTCGACTGTGTACATTCCGGTACAAACTGGACGTTAAGTTGGACATTAAATTCTTGATCCTCTCAGGACAGGCAAGAAAAAAAAAAAAAAAAAAAGAAAAGGTTCAAAATGCATGTAGAGCACGTTCTGGTTTCTTTTGGGAGACGTATTGCTACCCGTAAACGCCTACACAATCTCTCCAGTAGCTTGTGCCCTCGTAGGCTGCTGGGAATCCTTGCCACTGAATGGGCTCCTTGATAATGTTATCAACAGCAGCATGAATCATCTACTACAATCGCAGAAGGGAAGAAACAAGCGTCAATTCACCAGCAATAGTTGTTCCATCTAGACTTCATTCTTGACCAATAATCAACCACCATCTTTTGTACATATTTTTTCATGGTCATTTTATGCAGATTAAAAGATCATCATATTTCATACGCCAACCACCTAATTGGGAAATAATCTGGAGGCAGCATAACGCGCTATCAGTGGATATTCGAGTAATTGTGGTTTTGTATAGTACAGCAGAGGACACGAAAAATCCCAAGACAACAACAGCGAAGTTTTTCAAGTTGAAAAGAAGAATGCAGTATACTACTATCAGCAAAAGTATGAATAGGATTTATAGTGAATAAAAGGGCATTAATGTATTAAAGAAAAATATCAATAATTTTGATAATGAGCTCGGTCGCTTTAGCAAGAAACCAGAAAGTATAACGCTGTTTGTGTGGTTTCAACAATTACAACAGGAAAATTGTTTTCGGCATATTTATTTGAACATAAATAAAAGGGATTCACCCATTTTTAAATTACTACACTGAAAAGGTAATGATCATTACCCTTTGTTTTGATTTTATTGCTTCCACCTGATGTTCGGTCCGTTCTCCAATTCCTTTGCTTCCCCAGAGTACTCTACCCATCCAAGTATAGGTGACTGCCATGAATATCATTGGAACAACGTAGGTCAGCAAGAGAAATATCACGTTATATCTGGAAAAGTAATAATTAGTATTCATATTCAAGTAATCCAGTTGTTTATTCAATCATCAAAATACTTTTTTAATGACTGAATAAGCAAAAGTATTTAGATTAAGACTGTAAGAAAACGATGACAGCTAGAATTTTGCATCTACGTGATACTAGGAACAAAGTAAGTATAGGCAAAGCTGCTTCTGTTCACTTTCAGACAATATTTCCCATCTGTTTTCTCGTAACATTCGCCTGCCTTGCTAAGCGAATTTCTACATTCTACACTAGTATTCTTTATTCTTTTCCAATCGTGTTTATTTACAAAACATTCACCATTTTCATCTATTACAGACCTATAGTTATTAATATAATCTTTTACAAATATCTAAGCAAATTTTAAATGTCATGAGAAAATTTAAAATCAGAATAATAGAAAAAAGTGAAGTGAAGAACGCTGGGTGAAAACCGATCTGTTTCATTCGAACAGTGGACCATTTCACAAGCCAGGCACATAATCACAGATCGTGGCTTTGAATTTCTCCATTTCCCCCTCCCCTCCCCTCCCAATCTCATTCCCCAGATGTAGTATTGTCAGATTTATTTTGTTCAGAATAATGAAAACTTATTATGAATAAAAGAAAGAAATTTTCAAGTGATAATAATGCTATTAGCTGTTGAACTATTGTTGGAGATTCAAGTTGCGGCACCCTCATGGTTAGCACAGTTGGTAGACTGTCTTTCCCACACCTGGTGGAAAAGACCTGAGTTCGAGTCCCGTCGATGACGTGAGGAACTTTTATGGGTCTTTTCCACAGCGTGGCTGATTTTGTCCGTCTCAGGCGAGGGTAGCATGGTTTTTCCTCCCGGAAACTCAGTTTGTTTTGTACAGTAAACAGAAAATCAACCACAGAACACACGCAATTTGCAGACAATATATACAGAGCAATATGGTCTTAGATGCTGATGCTCCTAAAATCCTACTGCAACAACAACAACAAAAACAACAACTAAAATATTAATTGAAGCACTTTGGAAAAAAAATTCTGTTTCATCCGAACAATGATAATAATGTTATTAGAATCTTGATATTTCCTAATCTGTATTAAAATATTGCTAATACATAAATAAAACAGCGGCATATCCCAAACTTTATTTTTAACGTCTAAAATCACCTCTGTCTCTCTCTCTCTCATTGAAAATCTCACAATGAAAGACTTGTCCTAGAACATACAAAAAAACCTGTGGTATTTAACGCTTATAAGATATTAAATACGTTTATCTTCCACGCTTATAGCACTGAAATCGACAATGACCCGATCGACGATCAGCGAAGAATACCGCGCATGGTAATTGAAAAACGATTTAAAACAAGATAAAAACTGCTACAAACATTTAGCCAAATCAGTAGGCCGATTTCTGAGAGAACATTGCGAAGTCTCAAGTCTGGCTGAGATAGTTGTTGTTGTAGAGATTGTCCAGCTGAGATTGTCCTGCACCACCCAACCACCAACAGACCCAGTCACCATAATTAAGCCACTTTACAGCCACTCAGGGACAGGATAAAGAGCCTTGATAGAATGTTCCCTTCCAACCCTGTTGGCAAGTTCCTCATCCTCGACATAGACGATGAACCATATTGCAAAGAAAAGGCTTTCCCTTTTCTTTATCCCCTACATTGACATTGGCCACAAAGAAACGTGTTATCTCTTAAATAAACATGTGCATTTATTTAATTATAATTAATGCTATTGTTGTTCATTATTTATTTTTGGCTAAATCTGTTATACAACTAAGGTAATGTAAACTTCTCTGTGTCTTCTGTTAAAAAAAGAAACCCACTGGCAATGTAGAACGTTTCTGAGGTGAGGTGTATACTCGAAATGATTTAAACAAAATAAAAAAAGAGAGAATTGCATAAGATACCTGGAGTAGGATCTCCTGAAAAAGACAGCTGGACATAAAAAGCCCGTCCGACTAATAGGAGACAAAAGGCATAAAAACTGGACTGTCGATGATTGGATTGGAAAGCTCTAATGGGGGTCTGACGAATCCAAATTTTGCGTATACTCTAATAATGACAGGTACTGTGTTCACAGGAGAAGCAAGCTTTGTGGGTGTTTTAACTATTATGAAATGAGTTCCCCACTTGAAATATCAACCAGGTTGGATCAGGCTGACTATACAAAATATTCTGGATGATCAGGTTGTGCGTTTTTCTGAACCTTGGAGGAGACTAGTGATTTCGATAGTTCTCTATTTCAGGATGACAACTGTTTAATTTGCAGTCATGACGAACACTAAGGGAATTATGGAGCCAGATAGGGGAATTAACTGGGCAGATAAGTCATCAGATTTAAATTCTATATCGAAAGTATAAGGAATATCTTGCATGGAGAGTGAAAACACAACAGCAGCATCCACGAAACCTGAATGAATTGCGGGCTCAATTGTTGGGTCTCCTTGAATCCTTACCATTTCTTTGGAACACCAAGAACAATTCAATCTACAGGAACAGCTAGCTTAAAAAGTACCAACAGCTGTATAACATCAGCTGCTCGGTTGTGCCCACCTCTCATGAGTATAGTGAAAATCCTTCAGCTTAAATCCGTGGTACGTGTATTATGGATTTCTTGGCAGTGACTGTTGAATGAGGAAAGCTTCACGATGGATTCTCAAAATCTCTTCAAAAGTATACTTCCTACTAATCTATTCAACGACTTTCATATGACCCTATTCTCGCAAGTTCGCGTGCGAAAGACGGATGTAGACATGCTAAATTCTCTAACAAAGCCAAGTGCAAGGTCTATTTAGACAGGTTTATTTATTTAGAAAAAATGTATGAGTAACGTAGAACTCAGATGTATATTAGCAACAAAAAAGTATGCATAAGAGGTACAATAATAACTAGGATTTATACGAAATATTAGTCACTTAATATTGAATATTTACAATATTTGAAATAGAACAAACCTAAATTTAATTTATTAAGTAATATAAGAGCATTGTTCCTATTGTACAGTATTTTATAAGAAATAATTTGTGTAAACAGAAGAATTCAGTTGGAACCTTCAAAATTGAACAAGGACATCAAACAAATAACGGACTTCTCCTATGGAGAAGTCCGTTATTTGACAAAAAAGTGAAAGAAGGAGAAGAGGAAGAATCTTGCAAATCGTAGGTTTCCAATCCGAAGTTTCGAGTTTTTTTTTTTAACCTGGGATCTGCATCTCTCTGTATCTCTCTTGCATCTTGCATCATGTTACTGCATCTCTCTTGGCGTATCAATGATAAAAGGTGCGGAGATATTGTAAGAGTATTAATGAGAGCACCACACATTCCCATTAATACTCCCTTTTCTTATAGTGGGGTACAGACAGCAATTTCTTGTTTGCATTTGGGCACACGACCCTGTTTAAACCAGCTAAATCGGAACCTTAAAATTAAATTTATCAGTACAGGAAATTTAAAAGTTATAACATCAAATCAGAAGACAATATCTCGAAAGCCAACAGTTGCAACGTCTTTGGATGTCGGCTATCTAACTCTTACAGCATGACATCGTCATTTAATTGAGTCTTATAGTGGTACGCTTCCACAAAAGATTACGTAGAATTCCAACAAGTAATCCCTATATTGTCTTGGTAATTCAGATTTTGTTGTTGCAACTTTTCCCTTGGACTTCAGCGTGATCAGAGTTCATCTTAATCACAAAAAAGTGAAATTTTTTGGAGGTAATTACTGGAGGTAATTTTTTGTGATTTTTCTATTAATCTAAACATGAAGTTAATTTTTAATGACTTTTTGGTCTTAATATTGGTCCAAAAATATTCAGTTTCTTTTATGCAACCACATCAGTTCGATGCTAGAAGCCTTTATTTTTCTTTGACTCTTTTAAGTAGACTTTTGTACGACAAGCTGTTGAAAGAAATCCGTTTTTATAGATTCACCTTTCAAATATTCTCTGAAAGGAAATTATTAGGCTCCTATTTAATAATTATTAACCAAATGAATCACGCTTTGTTTACTAATTTCCACATTTAATCAAATACGTTCTGAATAGGTTAAGTTGAGGTATTCCATATTTATTTCTTGTTTCTCCGGTATTTTGATATCAGATGAAGTTAAAATTAAGTGTTAAGGGCTGGATGCCGAAACACCTTATCGGATAGAAAAGCGAAGTAGTTGCTAAGTCAGCTGTTCTTTTCTTTTCAAAAGGGACCTGTCAGCACTTAAGTGTCGCTTTTGATATTTCTATATTTAGAAAAGATTCATTTATTCAAGGCCACATCCATGCATCAAGAAGATACAAATACAGATTCGGGGATGGAGAACGCGAAAAACTTCCATCTAAAAAATAAATTAGTGAGATACAATTATAAGAAAAGAAAGATATAAGAAAGATTATAAGAAAGATATAAGAAAAGTATAATAGATTTTTATTTTGTGAAAGTTATAATAAAGGAGTGGATAAATTTGTTTTTTGTTAGTTAAAGCAACATCTGTTCGTTTAATATTCGTTCATATTTTATTCTCAAGATTTTGCTGCATCTCTTATAATACCTATCCGAATAATACAGATATTTCTGAACTCTTGAGCACCTTATATTATCAGCAAAAGAACCAAACATCTATTTCCAGAAGTGTTTTAGATGGTGACCTCATCCACACTTCCCTTGTGGGAAGAATCGACGTCCTCCCCACACCGGATGGAAATTCGAGACCTCAATTCGAATTCCGTCGATGACGGGGGGAATTTTATGGGCCTTTTTCACAACGCGGCTGAGTTAGTCGGTCCTAGGCGAGGGTAATATGGTTTTTTCCCTCCCGGGTTTTTCGTCTAGCAAACAGAAAATACCTCGAGTAAATAATTACCGACAAGATACAAGGAGCAATATGGCCATAGTCGCTGATGCTTCTAAAACCCTTTTATTTAAGCTCTCAACTTCCACAACCACACAGATGTATCCAGAAGGATAACTTCTATCATTTTATATCCTTTATGTAGGATTTTAGCATAATCTTTCAGATCTAGCAATAGTGCTTTTAAGGTTTGGTTTCCACAGTCCATTTGGCGAGTACATATTTGGAGAAGGAGCAGGATGCTTAAAGTTATTCCTTGTGATTACACTACGGTCGGTTTTTGATTCCAGAAGCTGAGTACTATTTTGGGTAGCATTAATTGTGTAGGATGTTATCTAGTTTCCAGCATTTCTTTCCAATCGTATTACGCCCTCTAGCATAGCGGCTAATTCATCTGTTTACTCTTCTAAGCCTCGTTAAAATGCTTAAGCTGATCAGAGAGTTTTAATACAGCCGTTTGAAGAGGTTGACTAATGCTTTAAGATGTTCTAAGCTATCTTTTATTATCCTCCAGGAAACTTAGGAAGAGCGGAGAGAGAGAGAGAGAGAGAGAGAGAGAGAGAGAGAGAGAGAGAGAGAGAGAGAGAGAGAGAGAGAGTATTACTGGTATCACGGTCCTTCTCCTTCGCTGGACTCTTCTATCTGCAGAAACAACATTTGAATGATTTCTTACTTTTCTCTGTAGTTTCTTCAGAGTTATAGAGAGAGAGAGAGAACAAAATTCTCAAGTGCGAGCATCACAAGATTTACTTGTGATGAGCTGCTTGATCAGCCTCTTTTTCACAGAAAGCGCAGCAGATTAATGATTCATACATATTCATTTCCGTGTTACAGAAAACTAACTTCGAATGTACAGTATTACACACTTCTTTGCGGTTGCAAGCAGTTGTGAGCCGTAGCCGTAGCCGTAGCTCGTACTTTGGGATTATTATTATGATTATTAAAAACCCTTTCTCTGGGATTTTTTTCTGCCCCTTGACGGATACTTGTACCAAGTGCATGCATGAGGTGGTTGGTTGGTTGTGGTTACTATTATTATTGTAACTGTTGGTCGAGAAACTCTTACTATCCTACAAGTGCTCAGGGTGGAAAAGCGGCTTTCTGGAGTTCCATGTATATGTTCTCTGGGAGGCCTACTGTTTCTAGGTTCGTTATGGAGGCTCTTTGGAACTACTGGTGGTTGACACGACGATTGGGATGGTCATTACTTGTTCCATATGTCACTTATTTTTGACTTCTTGTCTTAAGTCTAAGTACTTCCTGATATTTTCCCCATATGTTTTCTGGAGGTTGCTGGTGTTTTGGACACTGCTATGTCGATCAGGTAAGTAGTCCTTTCCTTCTTGTCGATGAGGGTAATGTCTGGTCTGTTGTGGAGACTTATTTTCTGTAGTTCATGTTGTCGATTACCTAGTCGTGGATGGCGAGCATGAATCCTATAGTCCTGAGGAAGAGCCTTTTGCTCGTGGGCCAATGTGTTGGAAGCCATCTTATATATGTAGTCTTGATGAATGTCATTGTAATGTCTGCCATGAGGTACCTTCTTCGCCTAAAGTTCTGGGTTTGTTTCTTCTATATGTGGGTCTCCTTGTTTGTCTGTAGTTTCTTCAGAGTTATAGAGAGGAGGCCATTTGTCTATCTTTCTAATGGCTTGGTAGATTGGCGCTGGTTCTTAATCGCCTTCTTCTTCTCTTGTTCAGTGAGTTCAGTCAATCCCCTTCTTCCTTCTTTCCGGATATGGCCAGTCTCTCCGTCCCCTGGTCATTACTGTCCTAGTCGATCTCACAATCTCCTCCAGCTTAGTGTTATCCAGTCTATGATCACGAATGAGTACGTTAGCATTGCGACTGCAAAGATTTTTATGACTCTGACCATGTTCCCACCCTTCGACATTGATTTTAACAGGCTCCTCGATCTCTGATGGTGTTTCTCAGTGAGGCGGACCTTGATCGTGTTTTCCTTGAGCCTGCATCATTCCTAGATATATGTAGGCCTTTCATTCTATCATAGCTTCAATCTGTTCACCGGCCATCCAGCGCATGTAGCATAGTGGTATCGTCACCGTCCTCCGGGCCTTTTCCTCCCCACACCGGGTGAAAAATGCCCGGGTTCGGATCCCGTCGATGACGCGAGTAACTTTAATGGGCTTTTTTCACTCCGTAGCTGAGTAAGTCGTCTCAGGCGTAGATAGCAAGGTTTTTTTGTCCAGCAAAACAGGCAAATCGACCTGAGAATACACGCAATTTACAGACACAAATACCGGTTTATGTAATCAATTACGGGTAACTCTAATATAATAATTTGATTTTTGTTCATCGGTCATCATCTGTTTCGGCTGACTGGATTTCCCTCATGAAATTCATGGGTTTTGCATTTGTCTAGGCTAAATTGCATCCTGAGGTCAGTGCGAACTCTTTGGTGATCAGAAGTAATTGTTGGAGTTGGTTATCGGTTCTTATTACATAATCGAGCTGTATTTGTTTTTACATTAAGGTTATTCTTCATTTTTCAACTTTATGGATAATACTTGACAAATATTTGTACTTTATTGCAATTTGTTATAAATTACCATGTCTTTTAAGCATTATAACGTCACTTTTTTTCCTAGAAATCTACATGTTTATAGTATTTAGTCCTCTGGACTTCAATGTTTTGTTTTCACTGTCTACTGTAATAACCTCACACCGATTAGGCTCTGGTGGATAATTTTATAGTATATTTTACTAATACAATAAACATTTATTTACTTATTTACGTTCTTAACCGAACACGCACGTATGGAACTACCCCAAGACGAGTTGTTAACACTCGTCCTGGGGTAGGATTGGAGTATATCTTCTTTCTAAAAAATAAGTTTTATGATAAAAATCGAAAAATTACCTAAAATGTAGCATAACGTATTAAATCGCATTAATAAAACAAACACAATCTCCTTAGTTTGTTTTATTGGTTTAGGTTGTTTATAATTATCAAGCATCAAAAGTAGTAAAGCAGTACTATAGTGTAGTCAATTGTATCACTAAGAAATGCGCAAAATCAAAAGTCACAGACTGCTCATCGTTCTTTTTTAAACTTATATCCCAACAGCCATTTTGTATCTCAACAATATACTCTCAGCAGTATAAATTGCGTGTATTCTCTGCACGCTTTTCATTCTGTTTTTTAGGATGAAAAACCGTGCAAAATAACCAGAGACCGGCTCAACTCTGCCATGTTCCCAAAGCTCATAAAAATTTATTCTGTCTAGATTGAAATGGAATCCAGGCTCTTTCCACACGGTGAGCAAAGACAGCGATCGTTACCACTGTACTATCTGGAAATTCTGTAGATATAAATCTGGTTGAGACTGTCTGGGATATGTTGGAAAGGACAGTTCGGCTTGCAGTTCTCTACTGACCACAGAAAATCAGTTGACAAAAATCCTGATGGAAGAATAGTCAAATCTGAAGCTAGATTCCCTCAGACACCAAATTCCATACATGCCAAGGGGTGTATTAGCTGTAATTCGGGCAAAAGGTGGCCCTATTAGATATTAGAATAAAGGTTTCTAATTTTTTGGCTAGTGACTATATATGCTATTTTGTGTACCAGATTCTCAGTTTTCGTTGAATTTGTTTAAATTCGAGTTTATTCATTAAATATCAAATTTTTCTCCACTAATTTCTCTATCGTAACTTCGAAATTTTGTTAAAGGAGTCTACGTTAATCGAGAGATTCCTGTACATAACTTAGAGGGAAAAATAGAAAGTAAGACCAAGTCCTTTCGGGAACAAGTAAAATCCATTAAAAGATTTCTAACACAAAGGTTACATGACTTTCGCTGCGTAGTTATCAGCTCAGCGGTTGTTATTAGGCAGCCCCATTAATCAGGTTAAACTTTCTGCTCATGCTTTTGCTTTTCGTTTTCAGCAGACTGGATTTTTACACCATTCAGCACTAGACATTGTCCAAATGTAGTATTGGAAGGCTTCGCTGTGCACCACTAACCAGCAGTGCGAATAAAATATTCGTTAGTATTGTCCCAATACTTTTCATTATTTCGTAGTGTATGTAATATGTATAGAGTTTGCCTCACGAAGTATCTATTCATTGTATCCGCATAATGAAAATAGTCCCTTTTATCCTACTTATAGAGGTTGTCTTTTCATAATAATTGTCCTTCGAATGGTTTCTTCAGTCGGGGCTCTAATTAGCCGATCTCAGGAGAAGGAAGTAGGGTTTTCAGCCTACAGTGTAAATCGGCCAGCGAGCATACATTTTTAGACATAACACACAGTGGCTCAATATGGTCTAAGTCGTTGATGTCCTCAAATCCAATAATATTGCCATTTTTTCGCTACATTAGATAGAAATATCTATTTTTGATTTTGCTCCAAGGAAATTGAGGCCATGAAACATCAGTATATTGTGTTGTTGTAGGGTTTTAGGAGCATTAGTGACTAAGGCCATATTACTCCGTGTGTGTATTGTCTGTAAAACTGCATGTGTTCTGTGGTCGATTTTCTGTATGCTGAACGAAAAAAACGAGTTTCCGGAAGAAAAAACCATGCTACTCTCGCCTGAGACCGACTAGCTCAGGCGTATTGTGAAAGAGGCCCATAAAAATTCCTCATATCATCGATGGGGCTCGAACTCAGGTCTTTTCCATCTGATGTGGAGAGGGCGACGATCCTACCAACTGTGCTACCCACAAGGGCAGTATATGAGTGGACAGGGGTTCAAGCCCGTGACTGCTAAATACGATTAATGTTTGTATTGATAATTTATTGTAAACTCCACTGATCTGGCGGTCCTGCCGGAGTATAAACAAGAACATTGTGTATTATTTCTCTTGAGTGCATTCCGTGGTCTAGTTATTTGTTTTCGGGATGAAAAACTGGAACTTCCGAACCAAAAACTAAAAATAACAACGCTGCTAATGAATTAGATATACATTTAGTTATACTTGTGAGAAAAATGAACATGTTCGCTTTTAAATTTCTATTGTGCATCTAACATTTTCGCCATCTTCATTCGTAAATTTTTACAAAAAAGAACATAGAATTATCCCACAGGTAAACAAGATTTATTCCTTGCTGTCTTCTATGGTCGTCTTCTTGGAAGGTAAAACGGTTATTCTGAAAATTTTTTGCAGTTCCATTTCAAAAATTTAATGAATTGTGCAATAATGTTTGGGTAAAATTCCCGGGAGAGATAGAACATTTTCAATGCGTCACTGGAAACACAATATCTTCTTGGAAGGAGGGGATTCGATGTTAGATGATTGAATCACAGCGGATTGCGTGGGAACCGAATCGCATATTCCTAATCGTAGTAAAAGCTTAAGCATCCCTTAAGAAGATGCCCATTTTTCATTCTATTTAATGAATATACGAGACAGTGTAGCAAGTGAAAAAAAATTCATAAGAGTGAGTGTGCTCGCAGAGAAGTCTGGTATTTTCTTTCATTGCAAGTGAAGGTAATGCGTATAATGAAGGCTGCCCTTGTGCACTTTCACCTTTCCTTTAAAAATTACACAGAATAAATGTTTACGAGTGGTGGTCAAAGGATAAGATTCCCTAGGCTGTAACTTTTTATGAATTATGCAGGTTTTAATTTCTTTTGTTGTCACAAAAGGAAATTTTTAAAAAATATATCTATTGCTAGTGGATGCTGGAAACTAAGATGGGGCAAGATATTTTGTGCTAATTTGATCTCCTTTTTTTATATTTTGCTTCGTAGGAAATGGCGAAGAAGCTTCTATCTGTTTCACCTGAACTCAAGAACGTACGCAGTGTAATTCGTTTCTCATGAGCCACCTTCTGCTAAGGTAAGCAGCGATAATCAGTTCTGAGATAGTATATAGTAAATTTCTTATCTTTCGGTTCTTTTGATGAGTTCTTTATCTGAAGAAGGTTCATATTAAGAAGATAATCAAGGTTCTAGTGATCCTAACTGTTATTTAATTAGACATTTTTATTCTCAGTCACTCGCCATACAATTCTAACCTCGCCTCTTCGGACTATCATTTGTTTGGACCGCTGAATTCGCTTTAATCTGAGATACAAAAGATTTTAATGAAGGACTCGATGTTTTGATGTTTTGTCATCAACTGTCTCTTAAGATTGCTGTGGCCACAGGTGAAAACATTTCCAATCGGACTGCGTTAAGAAGGCTCAATTCAAGCGGACGCTATGCAGAGAAGCCACTGTTTTTTTTTATCCAAATAACCCCAAACCACCGCAAAGTCGTCGAAACGGGTGCCAAACATGTGCCTTGGAGTCCTGACAAATGGAATACAGTTCTGTTCTCTGCCGAGTTACGTTTTAGCCTACAAATAGACGTTATTTCATCTCGAGACAAGGAGGTACCATCTCTCCAACAACAAAGAAAGGGACACATAAGGTGGAAGTGGTGTCGTTTGGGGAGAAATAATGACCAATAAATTCTTATACAACCCCTATAAATGTCTCTTATATTTGTTTGAAGTTTCTCGCTGTCTCCTCATTTCATTGTTATTCTTTGGCACACCACTGTACCAAATTTTGTCCCACTTTATCGAAGACACCCTCTTCAGGTTTTTGATATAGGGATACCGTAACTGCGCAGAAAGTACCGAGAACAGATCATCAAACCCTATGTGCGACTTTTTAGCGGTGCGGTTAGCCCAGATTTAACGCCACTGCATATAGAGCTCAAGTGATAGAGGAATATCTTGAAACTGAAAATATCCAACGACTGCTGTGGCCAGCACGATCACCAGGCTTAAATCCGATCGAACATGTGTGGTGCAGTGCGACACCCTTAGGTGTCGCACTGCACCACACATGTTCGATCTGTTCAGATCTCCTCGCTCTTCGTGAGCTAAGCTCTGCACTGATGGAAGAATGGGATTTGTTGCCACAGAATCTTATAGATACCCTTATATCGATAATGGTTCGCCGCTGTCAGGCGAGTTTAGCCGTGGGAGGTGATCATACGCCGTACTGATGTCATATTTTCGAGCATCTTGTATAGACTCTTGTAATGTGACCATTTTGGTAATTCTTATACAACCCCTGTAAATGTTCCTTATACTTGCTCGAAGTTTCTCGATGTCTCCTCATTTCATTGTTATTTTCTGGCACACCACTATGCCAAAATTTGTCCCACTTTATTGCAAGCTGCACCGATTATACTACGTGTTCTATTAATTTTGTCGAGCAGTCTAGTACCTAATGTACAATACCTAGTATATTTTAGAGATCAGTCTTTCACTTGATTTTACGTCTGTTTTCTTCTTGCGTTTATAAAAAATGGACGTAATTCCTTTTTATACATAAAATGGAAATCTACAGACAGGATTAGAGCATTGAATTAAGTCATTTTGAGCCATCAATGGGTAGCACAGCTGATATCAGAAAATTTATTTATAATCCTCCCTACACCCGGTGGAAAGACTCGAAGTCGAATCCCGTCAATGACGCCAGGAAGTTTTCGATCTTTTTCACAACGTGAAGAAGAAGAAGAACTCTTCATTGCATGCAAAAGGGACACGTACACAATACCCTTCACGGCTACAAGCCAGGGGTTTACAGTAAAGGCTAATACAATGTAATAAACAAGGATGAGATAGAAGAGAAAAAAAAGTGGCTGAGTTAGTTGGTCTCAGGCGAGGTAGCATGGTTTTTTTCTTTCGGAAACTCGGGTTTTTCGTCCAGCAAACAGCAAATCGACCACAAAACATATGCAATGTTTATACATATTATATACGGCGCTATATAATCACCCAACGATAACAATAACAAGTCATTTTGAAAATTCCAAATCCCAAAATACAAATACAGTATATGCCTGTGAAAAACTGTATGGCCTAGGGAAATTTACCTTTTTTTTTATTACCGTATTTAAATCACTCTTCGATTTTCTCTAAATTTCTCAAGGAAATCTTGGAAAACCAAGTTTTTCTTCCAAAAACTAACTTGTTTCATAACTTGATCCGCTGTGAAAAACTTCCTTCCTTCCGCCTTGACCTGGAAGTGTTTCTCAACTTTGGCCGTTGCCGGAAATGCAACCGAGCCAGCCATTCCATAAGGGATAGGAGCAAAGTTATCCACTACGCCACCCGCGAGGCCTATTTGTTAGGAAAAATTGATCCCATGCACAGGATTCCTGAGAAAATGACAGATGGGCAAGGTACGTTAATGCGTGCTACACATCAGCAGTAACCCCAACGGACTGAACTATCTCTACTGTCGTAGAACCAAGCGGTGACACTCGTAACTGTGCATTAGTTTCGATATCCTGTTGATGATTTATATCATGGAAGATTTATTAAAACTAATAGTACTAACAAATACCAAGTTTTCTCTTGCTGTTAGTTTTAAATGGACTTTTAAGTTTCTTCATAAGTCCCATTTCGTGCGCCATACGATCAAAAATGAAAAACAATTTCGGAGAAAATGTGAATGACACTTCACTGCTGTGAAGTGTCATTTTCTCCGAAGCGGAAGTGATAAAAGTTTCAAATCAGCAAAGTTCATGCGTCATCGACAAATAAATAATCAAGCATACTCGTAAAGAGAACTCAGCAATTCAAAAGACAAGAAGAAAAAGGAGGTTAACGTTCTTCTCATTCTAATCTTTCGAATACCAGTTTTAAACTTGTCAAAATATCTATGAAATCTTGAGCTTCTTTACAGATGTAAAATGTCGGCTCCAAGCGAGATCTGATGAGTTAGTTGGAAGCAATAACGCTGTTATTCTGTGCTTATTGGGTGGTTGTTTGCTTAGTTCTATGGTGAAGATCTGACGTTAAGAAAAAAATGTGGTTATACATTAAAATCCCAACGATCAACCACCCTGTGTGTAGTCTGAGCAAGATTTCACCAACGTTGAGCTTACTCAATCCAATCAAAGCCTTAAATACTTCAATCATATCTACTCAAAAGTGCCAAGTCTCCAGACGTTAAAATTTGCAAAATAAGTCTTTCCTGGTAAGAGCATCGTTTTGCTTCCCTCACCAATCTTGATGCATTTCTCTGCACCCGTTTCCACAGATTCACATCCTTCCTATAATGAGGCTACTAGACCTATATTCAGCTGTATCCCTGCTGGCAAAATTCCTATATATCTTTAACAAAACAACATGAGCTGCACTTGAGTATTGCACCACTCAGCTGCTACGTTAATCCGGGATTATTGCTCCCCATGTGAAGTATCTTATATTCGTCAATGTTAAACAAGTGCCATTTTTCAGCCACTAGTAGTGCCAGCTGATAACCATTCTGTCCTTTCCTGTTCAATCATTGCTTTATCCTTAACAGAAACCTGCCCTTAATGCCACGCTGCTCCAACTTGTATAGCAGTCTTTTTATGTGCAACAGTATCAGAAGATTTTCTGAAATATCAGTATATAATGTTGTTTTTCATCCAGTTCCTTTGTTACTGCCTCATAAATTGGTCAGAGAAGATCGGTCCTTAACAAATCCATGCTGTGACCGCAGCATAACTGCATTCCTCTCCAGGTAGTCCTGTATATTACTTCTTTAACCAGCGACTCCATTATTTTCTCTGGAACAGAAGTTAAGCTAACGGGATTGTATTAGTCATATCTCTAATTGAGCACCTTTTGTGAATTGGGGATACATTTGCACTTCTCCAATCCACGAGGACCTCTCCTGAATTCAAGGATGCTCTCATAATTATGGCTAAGGATTTACTTACTTCCTTTGCTGCTTCCTTTAACTGGAGCGATCCCAACCACGTCAGGAGCTTTTTATGCTTAGCTTCAACAATTTCTCCTCCACTTTCCTCTCAGTTATCACAAAATCAATTAGTTCCCTATCATAATTTGACTCACTTCTGGAATCCTCATCTCTAAAATATTCCTCAGTTGTGAATGTGGATGCAAAATGCCCGTCCATTTTTTCGCGACCTACGCAGGATCTTTAATAGTTAATCTATTCATATCTAGTGATTCAATCCCTTCCTTCTACTGTTTACCTCATATTTGTTTTCTCAGTGCTTATGTCACAACAGATTTACTCAATATTGCACTGGCCACCCATGTCCACTGGATGCACTGCCTTATATTTTACGTACTTCTTAACTAAGAGCATATCTTCCCTCACCCCCCGTCCTGTCTGTCCCTTCTGTACGCCCACGCGGTTGCACAATTTTTATAATCACCTTCCTCCTCACACAGTGTGTTAAAGAAATCTTGTAGTCAATTCAGTTAAACTAAAAACCAGCTTAAATCATAAAAAAAAAAGAAAAAAATCGAATGCATTTGGGGTGTACCGTAATGCATGCATTATCTAACTTGTTAAATTCGTATTAAGGGTGAGATAATTTCTTTTAGTTGCATTAAACCGAGCACTATCATCGCGTGTTTCATATACAGAATTTACATGGACCTCAGTGTACTGCTTTGAAATGACATTTCTTTAATGAACAAGAAATGTCAGTAGCTCCTTGTAAGTAACACTTTACAGTAGTAAAGCGCTTTAAGATCTTCACGAGCTTGTTTCACTTGGCAGAATCTCATTACAAGAAGCTTAACTTTAAGCTCCCAGTGGTAATTACCAGGTACTATACAGACTCTTAAATTTTTGTAAACAGGATTATGCACCGAGCACAAAAAAATAAATAAATGAAAATGAAAGCGATAGGTCGAAAGGTCTCATTGCTTAAGGACAAAACTTATGAAGCTACCTTCTTTTCCTTTCACATTACAGATCGCCTAAATAACCTCAGAATGAGCTTCTATATTCGTGAAAAGTATTGCTCAACAAAATCTTTCAAAGAAACAAAACGAGAAATCTACTTTTCTTTCACAGCTAATGAAAGTTTCTGTGTTTGTTTCATCGCCAAAGCAACCAAGGATGTGAGGTGTCAATATACTGTTTATTAACTACGTGTTTGCAAACTTCCCCTGAAATCAACTAACTCAACCAAGACATAATACTGCCCATTAAATCGAATTTCTCTATTTTTAAGGGGACTCGAATCCAGGCCTTTCTTCTCGCTATAAGCTCCTGAAATCGATTCAAGAAAGACTTAGGAGTACTGTTGTTGTTGTTGTACGGTTTTAGGAGCATCAGACAAGACTAAGACCATACAGCGACTAAGACATTTATAGACAGTATACACAGCCATCTGTGTATACTGTCTATAAATGTGTTCTATGGTCGATTTTCTGTTTGCTGGATGAAAAGTAGTTGATCAGTGAGGCACCAGAGAGGAAAGGGGGAGGAGACAAGGTGTCTCCTCTCCCCTCCGAACCCCCTCAATTCCTTTCCAACTCCGCCGTGGTAGGGTTGGAAAGGAATTGAGTCAGGTGCTCGATTCTGATCGCCAACGAGGCTTGATGGCAGCGAAACTGCAGGGTTCAGGTCCGTGTGTCCCTTTTGCAGGTTCCAGGTTGGAGTCAGTAATAGAGTTGTAGAGTATGTCCTTTTATTCTCGTTGGAGGTGTGGAATTTGTTGTGGGAATAGTAGCTTGTTCCATTTTATATTGTCGTTATGTTGCTTGTCCATTCTTAGTTGCCTTTTGTTACTTGTTCCTCCTCTACCATTTTGGTCTGCGGGTCTTTCTGCATTTGTCACTCCATTTAGTTTCCAGTTGTGTTGTTATTCGCTTGTTGGGTCAGTGTGTCTCGGCATCTGTCAAACAGTTTCTTCGCAAATTCAGTGAATGCCATATATGGTTCTTTATCGTCCAGGATGAATTGCTCCTGGTCCTTCAGTGAATGTTGTAGTCTTGTCACCAGCTGGCAGCGGATGTCGTTGTATTGGTGGCAGTCACACATTAGGTGCGACCAAGTTTCTGGATCGCCACAAGTACAATTTGGATTTTCAATTATTCCCAGAGTTGTTAGTTTGGCGTTTAAGGCACCATGTCCTGTGAGTAGGTATGTCACAAACAGACCAGGTGCGTACCAGGTTGGTCATTTTGGTTGGAATCTATTTACATTTGGAAAGAACTTCTTTGTTATCCGACCTTTGATGGAGACATCCCATCGTGCCTGCCACAAGTGGGTCTGGAGTCTTCTTTTTTCCGCAATGCGGTTATTTCCTGGATCTCCGTTGAAGTCAAGGTGTGTACAAACATTGCCTTTAGCGAGCTCGTGGAGTATGCCTCTCCTCACCACCTCTAGGTCCAAGGGGAGGGTTCCAGCGATGACTTGCAAGGCGTGTGTGCTCACTGTGCTGCAGGCGCGAGTTGCATGATTCTATGTATGAAATCAAGTATTCTTAGGTTTGTAGCTGTGCTCGGTGTGGGGAAGATGGCGATCCTACCAAGCGTGCTATCCACAAGGGCTTGGACTAAAACACCCTTTTGTGATGAACGTAAGAAGTTTCGCTGTTGTATACGAAACCAATTTCTTTAGTTAACCTGTCTCAACAAATTTCTTATAAGTGTATAATTAAATAGTGAAAAATGGTATTTTAGACTAATAAAATTTCATTCACTTTCTTTAAGAAATAGATTATATAATTGTAACGCTAGAAGAAGACTATTTGTTACTTATTTTCAGTGGAGAAGAGCAGGTGCCCTGGCATTACAATGATGATAACCCAGTTGCGAAGTATAACTCCACAATATGAGAGACGCCTGATGGTGTGGAGTAAATTAGATCACAGAATAGTTTAGGGCTAAAGTCTCAGCTTAGGTAATGAGTTAACTAACATACAAGCTAGTGCAATTGCATCATTTCTGTTCGTAGCCAACTACTTTAGTAGTCATTAATTCGCATCGTTAAGTAAGTCTTCTCGGTGAAGCGTTACTTATTCGAAGTAGTGCAATATCATGGCAACTCGTTGTGAAGGTATTCACAATATGAGATATACTTAATGATGCCAATTAATGACTACTAAAGTAGTTGCTTACAAACAGAAATGATGCAATTGCACTAACGTACGCTAGTTAACTCTTTACCCATAAACTATTCCGTAGCCGTTAACTATTCTGTAATCTGAAAATGTGCCGTTAACTATTCTGTAATCTGAAAATGTATAATTTAATACTCATATCGTTATTTTAACATCATTTCAAATAAGCAAATAATATTGCTGTTTTAAATAGTAACCACATAGTTTAAACATCTGGTCACTATTTACAACTTCATTTAATTAATCATTATATAGCCAAATTTAGATAAGAAATATTACCAAAAAGAATGAGAAACATTTCCCGTAAGTATAAGAATGTATATACACAAGAAATAAGACAAAGAAGAATAAATACATATAAGAACGATACGTTCATATAAGAATTAGTTCCAGTAAATATAAGTCTGTACTGTTTAAATGATAAAGAGATGAATCAAAATGGAAAAGTCCATTTTTTTAAACACCTAACTACATATATATAACACCTAACATATATATATATACGCATATATAATATAAGATATATTACGATAATTATGAGTCTCCTCACAGGAAAGGTGAGGAGATAAAAATAAATAAATAGGATATGGCAAATACACCAAAGCAGCAGCAAAGGATGTAAATGTACATATATATAATATTTTTAGTAAATATAAATATAATGATGGGAATGTAGGTTACACAGATTAAAGAAAAGAATAAGTAATTAAAAGGAACGGTAGCTAGCATCAGATAAGGGTGGGTAAATTTGGCTATAGATCAAAAAGGGAAAAGGCAAATATGCAAATAAATCTGATATCAGCAAACTAAAAGTTGATACATGATCAGCTATTTTATTGCTTTCCTAATTCGATCCTATTTATTATTTTTTTTAATTTTCTCTTCCAAAGTTATGGACAAGTATAGAAACTCAGTCCTTTGATGCATGATCAGGTGTAGTCCCCTGATGAAATATCTGATCATGTATCAGATTTTATTTTGCCGATATCAGATTTATTTGCATATTTGCCTTTTCCCTTTTTGATCTATAACCAAATTTACCCACCTGATGCTAGCTATTGTTCCTTTTAATTACTTATTCTTTTCTTTAATCTGTGTGATTATATTTATATTTATTAAAAATATTATATACGTATATATATATTTATTTATTTATTATTTATTTTTTTTTAACTTCTTCCCCCTTGGCGTAAACTTCAGTTCTGATCTTGTTTTGTTTGATAGAATAGATTCAAACTCTCTTCTGACTTAATCAAGTTATCTACTGATAGCAAAGGATTCTTATATGAACAATTAAAAATTACACTCCATCAGGTTTACTTCGTTGACTTACATGTAATCTGAGATTCCTCCAAGACCATCCGGCCACACAAGAAAGCACAGAATTCGATTTCCTTCGTAATACCTGTAATCTCTCACTTGAGAATAGAGAAGGGCAGGGAGCGCAAGAACCCCAGCACACAACCAGATTCCTACTATCACCAGTAAAGCTGTTCTTCGGGTCATGCGTGGTTTCAATGGGCATACAACAGCAACGTACCTAAAATGAAATATTAAAGTATTAGTTGCCCTCTTAAAAGTGCAGTTTCGGAATGGAGTAATTCAATAATTCTCGGGGATCGGCACTAAAGTGACCCTACGGTTTGTGGGATCAAGTATAAAATAATTACAGTCTGGCAGTCATCGCAACTGCGATGATATCACAAACAAAGAACCGAAAGCAACTCATCTTTTTGTCCACTTACAGCCGGCCCTTGGGTAAACCGCTACGTAGTACATTCTAATAAAATCTAAGCGCATGTCATTGTGAATTTATGAAATAAAACCTGCTAATGAGAGAAATAGTCCTAACTATATTATATCAACGAGGATCAGTCAAGTGAAAGCAATAAAATAATTTTAATTTATAATAATTAAAATTTTAAAAACTTAGCCACGGTGTGAAAAAAGACCCATAAAAATTCCCTCGTCATCGACGAGATTCGAACTTAGGTCTTTTCTACCCAGTATGGGGAGGATGGTAATTATACCAACTCTGCTACCGACGAGGGCGTAATTAGGGCTTTACCCTAATGCTTGCCCACCAGAAGAAATTTAAGGTTCTGCCCAAATCTGCTGTGACTGTCCTGCCACATCTTGCAATAACCATCTACAGCTTGGAATCCCTTCCAGATAACTACGTTGTGTCTCGCAGGTTGGTAGGCTGCTTTTTTCCGAGGAAAAGAAAGGCCAAGAGTAATATAACTGTAAAGTGCATTTATTCTAAATCTGGTACAGATACCGGACAAAAGAAAATTAGCTATTTGGTATTCGGGCATATAACGGATTGAGCACTTTTATCTTTTATGCGTAGGCTTTTCCAGAACTGAAATTAGAGATCCGTTTTCTTTATTTATAGGTAAACTAGCGGTAACTGAAAAAGCAAGGGTTTCTACCACGAAAGATGGAGTGTAGAAAAGATGTTAGTGAGAGGCAAAAAGGAGTGATAGCATTTGAAATTTGTGTTGCAAACAATTAGTCAAGTCAGTCAGTCGATTTCTGAGAGAATATTGCAAAGAGAATTGCATAACTTTGATATATATGTGTGGAGTAGAGTCCCCCGAAAACGACCGATGTTAACAGCTGTGCATAAAATAGCCCGCCTGTTAATACGGGTTAAAAGGCATAAAAGCTAGACTGTTCATGGCTGGACAGCTCTGATATGATCTGACGAAACAAAATTGAACAGGAGAGCTTTTATCCAGACTGTACGCAAGGCGTTATGCAAAGTGGTGTTGAGTCAGTGATGCTTTGGAGATGTTTTAACTATTATGAACTGGGTTCCCTACTTGAATACTAACCAGGATGAACAGGCTGGTTGTACGAATACCAAGTTGTGCCTTTTGCTGAGCATTTTAAGGATTTGGTGATTTCGATACTCTTATATTTCAGGGTTACGGCTGTTCGGTTCAAAGGGTCTTTTTTGGGTTTAAAGTGGCACTAGAGAACGTTAGTGTATTTAAATTGGCCCACAGGTCACCAGATTTTGATCTTATAGAGAACGTATCGGACTACCTTTAACGGAAAACGAAAACACAACAACAACAATATCCACGTAATCTGAATGAATTACGGGTTCGGTTGTTTTCAGAATATCCTAATATTGATAAACAATTTACTACACTGGTATTATTATTATTATTATTTTAGGGTTGCCCGTAATTAAATACATTAACCCGTATTTGTGTCTGTAAATTGCGTATGTTCTATGGTTGATTTGCCTGTTTTGTTGGACGAAAAAATCCCAGTTACTGGGGAGAAAAACCTTGCTATCTACGCCTGAGACCAACTAACTCAGCCACGGAGCGAAAAAAGCCCATTAAAGTTTCTCGCGTCATCGACGGGATTCGAACGCAGGCCTTTTCCACTCGGTATGGGGAGGGCGGTGACGATGCCACTGTGCTACCCACGCAGGACCAACACTATTTCTAAAGGTTACAACCACAAAATCAAAGGAAACAGCATGTGGCGATTTCATAACTGTGGCCGTTCAGTAGAAAGCTGGTGCACATGCAAAAATTTGAATCGTGATGAGAGGGCTCACATAAACAGATAAAAGCAGCAGTTCAGCAGTTATGTGCAAATTACCGAATGGTGAGCACGATTGTTACAGACGTTCGATTTGTTTCATACAGTGATACGGACAACGAAATGGACAGTACACAACATCTGGATGACTTTACCCGGGGTCGAATAATTGGGAAGCTCGAAGTGCGAGGAGTGTGGCTGCAGAATTCGGTATCGCCCTTACCATCGTCTCACGTGCGTAGTCGGCCTTCAGAAAGCTGTTCAAAAGACCAGTGGTGGGCATTCACGAAAAACAACGCCCAATGATGACCGCTATATACTCCTACAGGCCAAGAGGGACCGACACCAGACAGCGGTATCCATTGCAAACCAGCTGCACATGACGCAGGATATCGAGGTTTACTGTGGCCAGGCAACTCCACAAAGGTAGACTGTTTGTCCGACGGCCAGTTTGCTGTGTCCCTTTAACACCTGCTCATCGGAGACTCCGTTTACAGTGGTGCATCGAACACAAAGACTGGACAGCAGCGCAATGAGGTAAAGTACTCTTTACTGATGAGAATAGATTCAGTCTCAGCAGCAATTCTGGACGTCAGCTAATCTGGCACACGGTATTACCCCGCAAACATCACTGAAAGGGATCGATATGGCGGTCGAGGTGTTCTCGTCTGGAGAGGCGTTATCTAGGATGGACGTACATAATTCAGATACTGGAAGGCGGTACTGTAACCGGTGAACGCTACTGTACTGAGGTAATCCTTCCCCATGTGCGTCTGTTCCGAGGTGCCATTGGCTCCGAATTCGTGTTTATGGATGATAACGCCACACTCTATCGCACTGCAGCTGTTGATATGCTTTTGAAAGTGAGGACATTGTTCGTATGGATTGGCCTGCCCGTTCAACCAATCTAAATCCCATCGAACACATATGGGATGCTCTGGGGAGACGCCTAGCGGCATGTCCACACCCAACAGAATATGTTCACCAGCTGAAGATGGCGCTGACAGAGGAATGGACGATGTTACCGCAAGAACTTATCAACAACGTTGTTCTAAATATAGACAGGCAGTGCAAAACCTGCATCGACATTAGGGGTGGGCATATCTCCTACTAAGGACCACCTCTTCCCTTTGTTCCATCTTTGGCAGTGATGCATCTGCATCACTAACAGTGATAGAGATGCATCATACGGCAACGTAGCACTGGCAGCCAGTGCTATGTTGCCATTTTTGAATAAAGTCCCTCTGTTCCGTTTTGTTTCCGTTGCTGTGTCGGTGTTGTTTCCTTCATCATTTCTGTACCTCACGTGGTTCCTTTGGTATACATTTCCCATATCCAGACCACTCCTATGAAAAGCTACAGGTGAAAACCTGACTGGTCCTTAAGTTTTGTACACCAGTGTAGTTGAATCCATACCAACTAGGAATTCATGAAATGATTCATGCTAAAGGATGGCCCTCGTGGATAGCACAGTTAGTAAAATCGCCGTCCTTCCTACACTGGGTGATAAAGACCGGAGTTCCATTCCCGTTGATGATGCGAGAAAAGTTTACGAGCCTTTTTTCACAACAATGCTGAGTTAGCCGTCTCAGGCGAGGGTAGCATGGTTTTTTCTCCCGGAAACTCAGGTTTTTCGTCCAGCAAACAGAAAGTTGACCAGAGAACGCCCGCAATTTATAGACAATATACACGGAGCAATATGGAACAACAGCAACTAAAGAATGGGTTACGAGTTAAATGGAATATAACACTTTAATTAGTTACTCTCAAAAGTCTTTTTAAGATAGTTTAACGATCAGATTTTGTGAGGTACTGTATGTGAAAAAGTCTGTTTTTAGAGATGAAAAATCTGAGGTTTTGGGAAAAAATATCATCCAGTCCTCCACCAAAATTGACGAAAACGGCTATGCCAGTAAAAAAATCCACGAAAGCAGAATTTTCACATTGTGTTCAAATCCTGTCTCGACTGGATTTGAACCAGTTCTTTACCACACAGTGTAATAAGTACAGTAGTCATAACCAGGTGTTGTTTTGTGTTGTTTTGTTACTAACTTTTATTAACCGCCTTACTAACCGAACACTTCTCATATCATAACGAATTCTTAAATATTGCATTCGACATATATTTATTGATTCAAATACACTGTTAGGTTCAGCAACACAACGTTCATAATTAACTATCTGGTGTTTCCAAGCTTCCTTATAGGAAACTTCCGATTAGTTTTGAGCTGTACAATGAGCTGTCTGGCGAAATTATAAAAGTATCTACTCCAACAGGGGAACCCTAAAATTTCTGTTACTTATTATACATTATTTTCCAACACATACCTAAATCCAGCAATAGTTTCGATTTGCAGCCCACTTCAAGTGAGAATTCATGTGGCCAGCGACGTTCAGAATTTTATGTGTCCGCAGCTGAAAAAAGGTGGAACTCACTTGCTGTAGGCTTTTATTTTACCACTTATACAAAGAAGGCATCTCAAAAGATGCCGAAGTAGTAGATGAAATGGAGCTTGAGATAGTGAAGAATTGAGTGACTGGCTTCAAGAATTGAGTGACTGAAAGTGGCATGTTTTTAACTATGACAGAATGGTTTTCTAAACTTCTTTCCACTCATGTCACAAACTTATGAACATTGTGTTTTGTTTGAAATTAGTAAATAAATGTGAATAGACATCAGCAAAGAATCTTTTTGATGAAAAATTCTCCAACGCTGGTCAGAAATACTTAATTTTCATTACTTGGTTTCCGTTTGTTGTCTTGTTTACTTTTTTTTTTATCCAGGTTACTCGGCTGCAAAAAAAGTTTCGGAGTGAATAAAACCTCTTTGATCACTGAGAGAGCCGTCTCATTTTTCCTGCCCTTTTCTTCGCCTTCTCGAATTTTTTTTTTTTTTGGTCACGTTTCTGACTTTGGAATATTTCTTCCATCCTGTATCATTGTTATAGAGGCTGTAGAGAGAGAATTATGGCCTCCTTGTTTTGTTTCAGAGCGAAAATCGTGGTCCTTTTTGACATGAAATACGATTGAGCTCTACTTCACTGCCAGCATCAAGCTAAATGACAAAAAATAAAACTACTAGTTTTATTTTTTGTCACGTGTTTTAATTAATTCAGTTAATGCCGTTAGGGGGAAAGTTGGATGTCTTGCTTCGTTCGTTTGGTGCGTTATGCTTTTCTGCTTTCAAACTGGCAATTTCTTTTTTTCCCATAGAAACCAGTGTTCCTGCATTATTTATTTTAATCGTAAGTAATTTCGCCTTTTACACTTTCTTTTCAAGTTTTTTTAACGTCTTACGTCATTAAAAAATGCTGTGGTCAGACATTTATAAAAACAAATACAAAACTAGCGTAAGAAAATTTAGTTTTGAATTTTTTTTTTTGCATTTCAGCATTTAGTTTTGTATGCATTTTACGATCGATATTCTAATTTCAATTATATTCTGATTTTAATTAAACTTCCAACGCGCATTGTTCGATTTCATTCACGATTTGTTCACAGTAATACCCAACACCCCTCCACTCCGACGTACGGTGCAACGTGAATATTTCTCGTTAATTCAATAAAGTGTGGTTTAATTTTCAAAAGAAACTAAGCTTGCTGTTTCACAGTTTATATTAGCATAACAATCGAAATAAAATGTCGTTAATTATAAAAATAGTTCAAAATGTCGGATTTATACATGGCATATTTCATTCTTATGCCAAGCTACTTGCATATTCAAATAAAGCACGGTCAGTAAGAGTGATATGCGTAGCTGTTGCATTCTGTTACATGAAATATTCGGTAAATGGCTGCCCACCGAGAATAAGTGACAATAGTCTTCTCTATTAGTGAAACGTTACTTATTCGAGGTAGTGCAATACATGGCAACTCGTTATAAAGGATGAGCACAATATGAGATACATATGAAATGATGCCCATCCATCGTATTTTTTTCTTTAAGTGTTGTCTATGGTTATCTACACCGATATTATATAGATAATCTTAAAATATTATGCCAATTTATTTCATTTACGGTAATCCAACTTTGAATAGAATTCGCTTAGTTCTATCATCTGTATATTTGAATAAATTGGAAGAAATGCACCCACGTACTTCAGTAGGATAAAATAGAAGCAATCATTCTTTAAGTTGTTAATCTCGGGTAGCATATTTGTTAGGTATAGAAGATTACGTTATCCCAAGTTAACTTACTACGCATATTTTTTATTTGTTGTTAGCCTTCTCTGCTATATGTAAAATTCTTAAATAATAATTGTAGTAGATATTTTAAATTGAACATTATTTTCTCACTCTTCTCTCTCACTTACACGCTTGATAAACTCTTTTAATTATACAGGACATAGCATTCTTAAGCGTTACACAAATCATTTGCATAAAATTAAGAAATAAACTGAATGCAACGAATTAGACCGCTAAGGTTATTTCGTGCTCTTTAGTTTCGGCAAGGCTACCTCACCACCCCAAAAATAATCATCACGATGATTAACATAGAATGCACACCATTATGTAAATTTCGACTTACAGAACTTGCATCAGTGTTAAAAAATTATTAAATATGCGAAAAATCCTGCATAGCGTTTTGTAGGGGAAGTCGAGTAGAATGCATTTTTAATTCAAATCTGCAATATAATGAACCACTGTATTGTTACCACTTAATTTCTTTAAATATGCGAAATATCTCCCACCTGCTGTTCTATTTTTGATTGCGAAACAGTTGGCTTCATTAAGCACTCGCTTGAAAACATTTCTTCAAAAATGCAAACTGAATTCTAAGCTTGGGTGAAATAAATCTACAGGGACTCCTTCCAACAAGAATGCATTTCATTAAGTTTTCACAAATTTTAATGACTGAACTAAATCCAAACATCCCTAAAGGGCTTAAGGAAGTTGCAAAGAAGATGAAGTATTGAAATGAACGTGGTATAATTAGTTATTTGTCTTATCTATAACTGACATCATTATAACTGCGTCTGTTTAACAAACTAGGATTGTTTTTTATATTTTTTGAATAATACACTCCACGTCAAATAATCATAGTCGCTAACATAAATATAAGGAACGAATAGCTCCCCCTTTCCTTAATGTTTGTTAATAAAAAATTACGGTTATACTCCAGATTATGGGTATACCTCTGAAGGAAGTGGCTTCTTTTGCTTGAACCCGTCCCGAATTACTGGCGTAAACTAACCCAACTTTTTTTTACTGGCTAAAAATGAAAGTCAATTAAAAAATCCACACTTCTTTTGCTTGAATTCGTCCAGAATTTGGCCATGCTCGCAACGCGGTGACCAGGTGTACCCATAATCTGGAGTTCAATCCAAATAGCTTTATTATCAGAGACCTTCATGTGGGTTGCACACAATTATTTCAGAAATGACCTGCGAAACTTGTGGGACATGATTTGGGATCGTGGTAAGGTTCGAAGATAGATTGCAGGGTAGCAGGCAGAGGGTTGTGATTAATGGTTACTTTTCAGATTGGGCTAAAATTCGAAGTGGAGTCTCCGAAGGAACAGTTCTGAGACCACTGTTTCCGAATTTCATAAATGACATCGATGGAGGGCATTGTCAAAATTTGAGGACTGGGAGAGTGGTTAACGATGCTCGCCAAGTACCACCATCATCCTTCAGGATGATTTGGACAGACATCAAGGATGGGCATAAAAGTGGCAGCTTGTTTTAATGTAGGGCTTACACTAAGATAATAGCAACTCATACACTTGTGGAGTTGAACTAAACATAGAGGAAGAAAGGAATTTGGTTTGGGAATTCTCCGACCTGTGTAGATAGGCGGCAACCATGGCCCATAGTGTCCTGTCGATTATGTAGCGAGAGGAAGTCATAATCCCCCTGTATAAGACAACTGTAAGGCCAGACTGAGAATACTGTATGGAAACGGCACCTAAAAAAAAAAAGACTTCAAACTTCTTGAAAGGGTCCGAAGGCAGACAACTCACCTGATGAGAACGGCGTTCATATGAGGAAAGACTTCGAACATGTGCGCTACCGAACTCAGTAGTTGAGACTGACAGATTTGTTAATTCAAGGGTCAGTTGGGCAGTTACATGAGGAGGGAAATACCTAGGTAGTTTTTATTTTTTATACAGGGTGTTTCAAAAGTGAAGGTCAATAATATAAGGTTAACTGTACAGACTACAATATGCAAAAAAGGCCTAGTAAACATGGGTTCTTAAGTGAATCGTTTCCGAGATATCGCACATTTCTAGTTGGGATCCACCACTGACAAGGTGAGCTGTACAGAGTTGGGATCCACCACTGACTTGTTTGTTTAGGTTAGGTTATGCTCATTCTCTCCCTTTCCCCTCTCTCTCAATTCTCTGAGACGTAACAGGCATAAGTGCTTGTCAAAGGATAGTCAACATGGAAAGAGGTTACAGCAACGAAGAATATGCGGACATGCACTTCATGTATGGTAAAGCCAACGGCAGTGCACTCGAGGCTGCACGTTTGTACCAAGAAGAATTTCCCTGCCGAAGGCAGCCCAACAGGCCTACATTCATCAGGGAACATCAACGCCTTAGAGAACATGGGCACTTCGCACATGCAGTACGAGCAGGTAGGCCCAGAAGCGTAACACCTGATGTTGAAGAAAGGGTGTTAGAAAGAACAGAACAAAATCCAGGAATTTCGACAAGGAGGGTTGCTCTGCAAGAGCTGTACTGGGTCATAGCAGTGTGTGGCGAATTATACATTGCCAGTTACTTGTACCCCCTACCATATCCAGCGTGTACGAGGTCTCAGCAATACAGACTACCCTCCCAGAGTGCTCCCATAGTCAGTGGTGGATCTTAACAGAAAATGTGCATTATCTCGAAAACGGTTCATTTGCGGCCCGATGTTCACTGTGACTTTTTGCTTATTTTAGTTTGTACTTTTCACCTTTAAACTATTGACCATCATTTTTGAAACACCGTGTATGTTTTATTTTTATTATTATTATTTATTTTTGGCTGGTGCCGCAAAAGCCTGTCACTTCCTTGCACTGCATCTAATACAAACTTCGGGAAAGTCTTTGGAAAATCAATAATAAAAGAAAAAGTTCGTTATAACGGATCCGAAAATAGAACACATTACTGAGTTAAAAGCTTTCCTGATTTGTTTGTAATACTTCGTCGACTGAATGCTGATATATATGCTGAGTTATTTAGGAACGCGCTTTCATTCTTAAGACTTACTACCTACTGTTAGAGAAGAACCAACACGATGGGATATCTTGCATTGTGGAAGGCAAAATGTTTGTTCAAATAATGGGGATCGCAGATATATAGAACGACTCGTACACTGGACTGAGGACGAGTTGTTTCAACGTAGTTGATTTGCGTCACCTACTCGTCCGGTTACTCGGCAATCAGTTGTTTATCGACGTGAGGAATCCATCCATGTTTGAGCTTAGATGACATGTTGAGCATTTCTTTAATATGTTTAACGTTGACCTAATCGGCTAACGTTAAGAAGGTAAAGTGGTGGGAAACTCACTTTACCTTTTCAGAAGCAGTGTTTCCCGATACACCATCGTTGACTTGTCCAGCCCGAAATTCTGGTCGATCGATTGACACGTGAACCATCATTGTCTGTTGAAGAAGCTGTCAATGAAACGGATATCAGAAAAACGACAAAATGATCATACAAAATTAGAAGGTTCCACTTTAAACATTTTGTAATATCAATTGAATTTTGTTGTAATTTTTTTTTGGTTAGTTTCTTTTCATTCCATCCAGCTGAGTATTTATTTTTTTTTTATTTTTTTTTTTGCTTTGCTGTAAGGTCAGGTTAAATTTTGTTTAATTAATTTTATTGATATTTTGAAGAGATTTCTGTGAATTACATATGTGATCTGTTAGTAATTCTGATCGAGACTTCTGTTGTAAAGGGTTTTCCAATAGTAACTCTCGATGTTTGGCAACAGCGCATGACGAAGTCGACAGTCACACAGGTGGTATCTTTGGTAGCCGTATTCAGTTAGTCTCTGCATTTTATTATGGAGCGTTACACGACTGAGCAACGAGTCGAAATTGTAAAAAATTATTATCAAAACCAATGTTCTATTCGTCAAACGTTTCGTGCACTCCGTGCAGTTTATGGTGTCGACGAACGTCCTTCAGAATCCACAATTCGCCGTTTAATAAACAAATTCGAAGCAACTGGGTCTGTGGCAAATCTGAAAGTGCCTGTACGTCAGCGAAACGCAAGATCCGTTGAAAATATTGCTGCAGTCCGGGAAAGTGTGCGTGAGAATCCGCAACAGTCCATTCCGCGTCGGGCTCAAGAACTTGGCCTGTCTTCGACGACAACTTGGCGAATCCTGCATAAGAACTTAGGGCTTCACCCTTATAAAGTGCAATTAACCCAACAACTAAAGCCCAACGATCATGCGCAGCGGCGTGCATTCGCTGATTGGGCGCTAGAGCAGTTGGAGGTCGATCCTGATTTTGGGCGAAAAATAATGTTTAGTGACGAGGCTCATTTCTGGTTAAGTGGCTTTGTTAACAAGCAAAATTGCCGAATTTGGAGCGACGAAAACCCACGGGAGATTCATGAGGTCCCACTACATTCCGAAAAAGTTACGGTATGGTGTACACTTTGGTCCGGCGGAATAATCGGTCCGTATTTTTTCGAAAACGAAGAAGTAGTGGCACTTACGGTCAACGGTGAGCGATACAGGGCTATGATAAGAGATTTTTTTTGGCCTGCAGTGGATGGAATCGATCTAACAAACATTTGGTTTCAACAAGACGGTGCTACGTGCCATACGGCACGTGATACAGTAACACTATTGCATGAGAAATTTGAAGGTTCCGTTATATCGCGAAATGGTGACGTTAATTGGCCGCCCAGATCCTGCGACCTAACGCCACTGGATTTTTTTTCTCTGGGGCTTTCTAAAATCCAAAGTCTATGCTAACAAACCACGGACGGTTGCCGCCTTAAAGGCCAACATTAGGCGCGTTATTGCTGAAATTGAGCCACTTTTATGCGATAACGTCATCACCAATTGGGTATCCAGGATTAACCAAACCAGACAAAGCCGCGGCGGACATTTATCTGATATAATTTTTAAAACATAATGTTAACACATATACTTCATAATAAAAATAAAAATAGATCACTATCACTCTCACAATTTGTTTTATTGCGTTACAAAAATCGAGCGTTACTATTGGAAATGTATTTCTCGTGAATGACAGAGTTGATCTGAATATTTACGTAAGCAGTGGTGGAAATGAACTTTCAGAACTAGATGGAAATTTGATTTACGTTAAGTTCTAGAAAGATAGACCCAACCAACACCTCTGATTTCATGTGGTCGTCTCAGAGTATAAGCAGAAAATTTATTTATTGTTGTCACAAAAGCTCAAGTTCTCTACGATAGTATAGTGGTTTCGCCACTTTTCACTCGTTTAGACAGGTGTAGGTTATATTTCCGTCTATGACTGGGGGAATTTCTAAATCTCTTTTTCAGTCGAGGCTGTACTTAGTGGATCTCAGGGGTATTTGTGTGTTGTTCTAGGTTTTTAATCTCGCACAAGATGTAAATTGGTCCATGAACACGCTTGTTCAGACATAATATACAACAGCGCAATATGGTCTGAGTCGCTGATGCGCCTAAAAAACCTCACAACAGCTGTGGAACTAGGGTGGCAGCGTCTGCCCTCATTTCCAACCCTCCCCATAAGGATTAGAAAAATGTAAATGGCTGCCTTGTACTTTATTTTGTAACTGAAAACAGACCGAGTATTGGTAACCACGCTGCTTCTGAAACAAAATAGTTCTCCAGTTCCCTATTAATCGTAGGCTTATTGTGTGTACTTTCATCAGACATTCCTGCTTTGTCACCTGGCAAAATTTGTTCCTAAAGGCTTTATCTTGTCCATTAGCCTTAACACGTTGTCCCAAGATTAATAAACTTACAAATTTAATACACTGTATATAAAGTTTTATCACAGGGGCTTTCAGCCGTTAATATGTAATTTGGCCAGCCAAAGACTTACCAAAATTTCATTTCGCTACTTCTTCTACCTCGGTAACTGCAGGAATATGGATTTACAGCTGTTGCCCTTGAGCAGCATCTTGTATCAAAATGACCCTTCCCAGTAATTAGCTAAGCCGTTAATTTCAGAGTGTCTGAGTTTGAAAATATGTAAGTTAGTCGCTCAACGAAGAAAAAGAAATACTTAAAATTAAATAAATAATGGAATACGACTAGGATTGGCCACTGGCTACACTGCAGATGGATAACTGGCATGTTCTCTGATAGAGACTGTTTCCAAGAAGTCTACGTTTGATGAGTTGGCATCCAACCTAAACTACAACCAAGTAACCTCCTGGCTTAGAAAGTTTTAAAATATCACATTTAACACATTTATTAAACAAAGTGTATATTTAACTGTGCAATTACGTAATATACATATTAATAGCAAAGTGGCAAACGTGGAGCTTTTGAAGCACTGCTGAGTCGACAAAGAAGGCAAGCGGAATTCTTTGGCGACTCAGCAATAATAACGGCTGCTGGACTCTTGGAAAATTAAATTTAATATACATGTTGGGACCGTCCAATGGATGGCAGAAATAGCTATTATACGATATACACGCATGCTCTATAATGATTATAATAATATATTATCAACGTTATACCCTCAAGAGTTCGTTCCTACACAGCAGCCATATTCTATTATAAGTTATGAGCAAATGTGTCTGTTCACAAATCTACGACAGTATTTCTGCATTGAATAGGTGCAAAATATATAAGTTAACGGTGACTAAATGAACGAAATCATATAGGAAGTAGGAGTTATTGTTTAATCATATTAATATATAAAATTTCCAATTGAGAAAGAGAAAATCCACTTTCCAAAATTGGTCGACTTTCGATGGCTCTACAGGGTTCCTTGTCGGGAAGGAAGTCGCCAATGGAAGTAAAAAGATATTCGAAAATGGGAATTCGAAGATGAAGTGTTGTAGTCCCGGTTGATGTGGAGCAGAGGGCCTGTCTGTGGAGTAACTTATGCGAACTGTCAATAATTTGTACAGTATTGGGTTCGACTTCAGAAATGTTGGATCATTTCCAGACTCAGATACAAATGGCCTTGTATTGTTCAGAAATTCTGCATCTGGATGAATCTACTAGTGTGTCTTTTTAGTGTAATCAGCACCACAATCTGCTTTCTACACAATAGACAACCCTACATCTAGCAGTGTTTCAGAAGGACGGCCATGGTGGGGTAGGTGGCTAACTGTCTTTTTGCCAGTCAAGTGTATATCATATGTTGCGCCTACAACAACATTCTGGAAATTGGCTAGAGTATCCCAGGATAGAATTAGTACATAACCAATGCCAGCAGGAGTTAGTAGAGCGAGGTCTATGGGGATTCTTGTCGAACGTGTATGGAACCCACCACATCTAGATGGATCGGAATGGACACGATGATTTTATCGTTCCGTGCAACGTATTACTACAATGTGACTGTTTTCTCTATAGGAGTCCTAGCAATGTTTGTGTTGTGAATGATGGCATGAGCAGAGTCGTAAATGTGTATTGTCTGGCACACATGGATTTCCTGTGCGCAGAAGTGCTCAGTATTTGTTCAGACCTCTCTCTCTCTCTCTCACACACACACATCCAAAAACGAGATCAGATTCGGTAGTAAACGGTCTTTGGTTATAGTGGCGAAAACATAATCGGAGTTGGAGTATTTGGGTGAGTTTTGCCACCACAGAGGTGATAGGTGAAGCAATAGCGATGCTGTGTACATTACCGATGTTAGCCAAGATGGTGCCTTGTACGTTGTATGTACGTTGAGATTAGTCTCCCGAATAAAAAAAAAATAATTAAAAGTGGAATTCCCCTTCCTGCTACTTTGCACTGTTGGTTTTTTAATTCCTCTTCCTTCTTTATGTATTAGCATGAAAAACCATCAGTGACCCTTCCTAGTGTTATACAGTCCCTTTCCATTATTAACTTATTTATGAATTTGTTAGTTTTGTGTGGGCCTATACATTTGCTCACAACTTATAGAATATGATTATACGTTAACTATTACGGTTAGGATGCTGGAGAATATTTTATTACAAGCATTTACAATCATCCGTGTATAGCATTGCAACTATTTCTGCTGTCTATTGGGTGATTTCAACCAAGTGTGTGTTCAGTTTTCCAGCGACCGTTTTAAAGGTTGTTGTTGAGTCGACCAAGATTTTTCATTCCGATGCCTCTGCGCCAGAAAACACTAAACCAGCCATCATTTCTGTACCTTTGGCTAAAATTATATCATACGTCCATTATTTATGATTCTTAGAAGGAGCCTTTATCGTACAGTTACCATAACAGTATGATTTAAGGTGACAGCTACAGCACTTAAAAATACATAGAAATTTCCATTTTATATTTTATCTGTGCGTCAGTTTTCCAGGTTAATTTATTGTTTTACTTAATTTGCGAAGAACACAAAGCTTCAGTTACTTAAAACAATTCCTACTCGTTTATTCATGAGTAATATGCCTCTCTCAGTGAGAATTTAATCTTCATCTCGTAATGCATTAAAATTTGCATTAAAACTACATTTAAACTATGGCTATTTTTACACACAAATTGCATGAAAAAAAAGAAATAATTGCCGGTTTTCTGTTTGTCCGATTTTAATGACATCTTTAAAAAGCCCAAATATTAAATTTCATGAAAATTCAGCCATTGGGAGTTGAGTTGTTACATGGTGAAGACAACAGGAGATAAAGTTCCCGGAGTGGTGCAATAAAAAGAACAAAAAGTGTGAAGGAGCTCAAAAATGGTTTTATTTTGTTTCGTTTTTATTCAAAGTGATCACCACCCGATTGAATGCGCCTATTGCATCCTTCTAAGAGTTCTTGAAACGAGTCAACGAAGATGTCCAAAGATATGATGTTTGGGTCTGCAGTTACGTTTTTCTTTATGTTCTCAACACCCTGAAATCTCTGTCTAAGAATTTCGCTGGTGCTAGATCGAGTGAGTAGGGTGGGGATGATCGATCTGCACAGTGCGATGTTCGTCAGAAATGTATTCGTAACAAGTGCGGAATGGGCGGAGGAATTGTCATGCAACAAGAAATAGCTCGCTTTCTCTCGAAATTGCTGCCTCACCCAGGAAATACAGTAAAATAGTCTTTGAAGCATCAGTACATAGAACGCACTTTCTCTCTTCAGGTCTAAGTTCCTTGTATCACACCGTTTGTTGAAAAACATGACCAGCATCGTCTTGATCCTAGACTTCTGTAAACGAAACTTTTTGGGCCCCTGCTGATTATTTTGAAGTCGACTGCATGCTCCGACGCTTCATCTCTGGGTCGTATTGAAACATATATTTCCAGTGACAATACAGTCGAGGAAATTAGGATTATCTGGACGAAGTCCTTCTCATGATGGCACCCTTCGTTACTTTTGCTCATTCGTGAGACACAAATTTTGTACAGACCTTCCTTTCCCCTACATCTTCATGTAGAATTTGATGAATCGTCTCCTTATTCATATACAACTCTTCAGCCATCATCCTGAGGGTTAGCCTACCATCTTTTGCCACAATTTCTGAAATTTTCCAACTATGTTGTCATTTTGAGAAGTTGACGGATAATCACTTCTTGGGTCACAAATAATTATAAAATAATATTTAATAATTATTAAAATTGTTGCGTATATTCACATACCCAGCAACGTTCGCATTCAGCGATTAAGGTTATGAATGTTGTCATACCCAGCCGAAGCGACGATATTTCTCCAATATCGCTGCTACAATGATACTTTTAGCTGTGGGAGTGATTAAGGTACCAAACCAGTGGGGATTATATAAGGGGCATAGAAAAAGTGTAGCCTTAAAAGTGGATTTATCTTCCGATTGCTTGATTCTTTGTGGTAAGTCAAAAACATTTTCAAATACCTGTCACTGATGCGTAACCTTAAAATATTTCCAGAGTCGAATGTTGTTTTCTTTTGCGAAGGACAAATAAATATCGACTTTTTTGTTAACTTTGATTTTAGTTCTTTAATCTGTTTTTTTTCTTAGTTCTTTTAATGGATATTTCATATAAAATTTCACTAGCGCAACTCCCTTTAAAAATCGGCAAATCTTTTCCATAGACAGGGGCAACGAGAGAAAACAATAGATAGAAATCTGGTTATCACCAGTGACTCTACGAATCTCCACATAAAGAACCACTAGATGGCACTGGGCATAATATATTATGTTAGATCAACTGAAAGATATGACTACTGACAAGGATAAAGGGAAAGAATTTATTTTGCTTTCAAGGCGACTACATGGTCTTAGACAGTTTAAAATCTATTCAGTGAGACTAACTGATAATGTTGCCAGCAGCATTTGCTAAATGGTGGGGGAGGGGAGGGGAGGCCTTCAGGAAAGTAATCATAGAAACTAAGTTTTTTAATACCAACTAAGAGTTCAAGACAGACCTAAATGGATGTCAAAAGAACTGATAAGACTTGTGGCAGAGAAGGAAAACGCATGGGATACGCATAAATTATCAGGAGATACAGAAACTTAGTCAGTATAAACTAGTCTGCAATCAAGTCACGATGCGAGTTGTGCAGGCTAAGGCGGATTGCTAAAAGTCTCAGGCAAAGAAAAACAGAAGACTTATTTATTTACATATATTCACAGTAGAAGGAAGGGGTTGAATCACAGTGGTTAACTTGATGTAGATGTTTTAACTGTTGAGGAACCTGTTCAGGTTGCTGACAGACTGAATATATATTTTGCATTTTCATTCACACGTAAAGAATTCTTTAAGGGAAGGGGGATGCAAGAAGTTTATCAAACTAACGGTGAGCTAAACGATTTTGTGATAATTGAGAGGAAAGTGGAAGATAAATTGTTGAAGTTAAACATAAAAAAAGTGCCTGGGGTGGATGAGATCTATCCAGTTAAGAGAGTCAACTTTCAGCCATAATTACAGAGTATCCTTGAATTCAGGGACGTTCCTTATGGATTAGAGATTCGCAAATGTCTCCCCAGTTCACAAAGGGTGAAGTGGATAATTATAAACTTGAATTCTGCTTCAAGGAAAATAATGAATCGCTGACATATGAGTTAGTGCAATCACATCATTTTTATATAATTATATTTCATATTGTAAATGCCTTCACAACGAGTTGCCATGATATTGCACTACCTCGAATAAGTAACGCTTCACCAATGGAGAAGACTATTGTTACTTATTCTCGCTGGATACCACCACCCAGAAGGTACCCTTTCAAGGCTTTATGGCCTCTCTTCGTTGGTGGGCAGGTACCCCGATGTTACAATCGTGACGGCTAAGTTATGGAGTATAACTCCACGCTGAGAATAAGTAACAATAATTGAGTGATTATTAATGGACACTATTCTTCTGGACTAATTTTGTTAGTGTAGTCCGGCATGCTTCAGTGCTGAGTCCATTTTTGTTTTCTGTATTTATAAATGATATTGAAGAAGGCATATCAGGTTTAATGACTCAGTTTACAGAGGTTGGATGGTTAATGACATTAATCAGGGTATTGAAATGCTGCAAGACTTAGAAAAATTGGGTAGATGGGCCTGAGACTTGGCAATTGAAGTTTAACGTTGGCGTATGTAGGGGAACCCATGAAGTTCTCTGAGCGGAACAGAAAGGCTGCTAGGACAGCTTACGGAATTTTTGTTGGGTTATGCCACATCTTTAGTACTGCGTACATATGGTGTTCAAAATGTGGCATGTACTGTTGGAGCGGGTGCAGAGAAGAGCAACAGACTTAGTGAAGGAAATCCAAAAGGTACTCTTAGAAGAAAGACTCCATTTCTGCAAATTGCAGCAGCGTCTGGAAACTTGGTACCTACAAGGAGATTTGATTGGAGCATTTAAGGATCTGAATGGAGAGGAGGCTCAATTCTGATGGAATGTTTCCTCTTGCTCAGACTACGCATGAGGAGGCATACATTTCAATTCTGAAAGAATGTTTGCAAGATAGATGTATGGGAATTTGTTTTCAGTCAGTGGGCAGTTGTTTTTTGAACAAACTGCCATCTGGTATTGTGGAAGTGGGTAGTTTGAATATATTTAAGGTGCATTGCCCACTATAAACAAAACTTAATTTTGAATAAACGTTTTTTATCACCGAATTATTCCTTTTATTATCATATGAATGCACGCATTATTCATACAAAATGAAGGCTGTCCATATACAGGCTGATATTTATGATGTGCAAACGCAAATAATAAAATGTCATTTCGAATCTCAGAATGGGAAGACGCAGTGCTTCTAATGCGCAAGCGCAAACAATAACGAAAGAAATGAATAGTACGTTGTTCTATTGCATTTATTGTTTGAACTTGCCACTATAAACAAACGGTGTGTATATTCGCATTATTTCTGCGTAGCATAACGCAATGAAGTGATATATTTTCGTTCATGGCATGAAAATATATGAACAGAACAATAAGTGTAATGCGAATACAGAGCAAGAACAGTCTTTGTAAGTTTCGGTTTGTCTTAAACTGCATTATCGATTTCAGATTTCTAGTAACCAGTAACTAAGGGTGAAGATATCTAGTCATTACAATAAGGAAAAGAAAACAGACATGGTCGTTATTGTTAATTCAGAGATAATCCGTAATTAACTTGTCATTTTTATTTAAAAAAAAAAAGAAGCGCGCTTAGTGAAAGTGGCAGCGATACTTTTATTGACGTGAACTTCACGTAGTAAAAAATTACTTTAAAAAAATAGCAACTGTAATATCTTCGATTATTTCTCTGTTTATGACTCTGAAAATGAAAGTCTAAAACAAAATATCTGAAGGTTTAAATTCTCATTATCGTGACAAATTGAGAGCTTCCACTAATTCTTCTGTTGGCTTATGGTTCCAGTATATGCAGTTTTTATTTTCTGGAAACAAAAATTATAAATTAGTCGGTCTTGGGAGGCGCATTGTTTATTCTGCCTCAGGCAAGCTTGGAGTTTTTTATCCAGCCTACAGACAACTTTAGATATTTTTAACTGACGCAGAGAAAGCAATCAATAGAAAGAACTGCCATTCTTTCATACTCCACGAGATCTCCTAACTGCAGGCCAGAACGTGCACGTGTGTGGCGTCATTACTCGTAATGACACCACATGCTATAAAAATGCAGTTAGTTCCATTGATCGCTTTCTCTGTGTCAGTTAAAGTTAACTAAAATTTTTCTGTTTTCTATAATATAAAATCAGAAATGAACATCTAAAGGTTATGGCTATTAACCTAAAGTGGGCTGTAAAATAAGCTATTTGCGTAAATTGAATTAATACATTTTTTAAATTATATTGCTTCTAATTGGCATTTCTTTTCATTCGAAAGAGTTATAAGTTTTATGCCGCGTTTTTGAGTGAAATAGAACTGGATAAGCTATCTGTAGTGTGTGTGTGTGTATATATATATATATATATATACACAGGGTGTCTCAAAAATATTGGTACAAACGTTTAGGGGAGGTAAGTAATATCTAAAGGAATGTGAATCGCATAGGAACCCATAACCGGAAACGTCACCGTATGTCGGTAGGCGGCGCGGTAGTCGCCGCACGAAGAGCATGCATCGATATAGGAACTGTGAGCTGGCAGACATGCACCTAGTGTATGGATTAGCAGAGGGCAATGGACGAGCCGCTCAACGAATTTATGGAGAACGCTTCCCAGACAGACATCTCTTAGGAGAAAATAAAGATAATAATAATAATGTTACGAACCACCGTTCGTTTGCGCGTGTGCATCAAAATTTGTGCGATTATGGGTCATTTAGAGGTAACAGGAGTAGTGCGGGCAGACCACGTTGGACGCGAACTCTCGCCATGGAAGAAAGTGTGTTGAATGCCGTCCAGAATAATCCTACTACCAGCACACGTGCCGTTGCCTCTGCCTCAGGAGTGTCTCGTTGCAGTGTACAGCGTGTCTTGCACGACGATTCCTTACACCCCTTTCATCTCCAAAGGGTTCAGTTACTGCTCCCCCAAGATCATCCTGCACGTGTGGCTTTTGCGCAGTGGTTTCTCCAAGCAAGAAAGTGTTCGAAGACTTGAATTTTCCAGCCTATGTTTTGTTCACGGATAAGGCTTATTTCACTCGGGAAGGCTTATTCAATCAGCACAATGCTCATGTGTGGGCTCATGACAACCCACATGGTGTGCGCCCCATACTGCCCACGCAATAAATGTGTGGGCAGGTATGGTCGGTGACTGCTTAGTCGTCCCATACCTGTTACCATCCCGCATTAACTCAACTAAATATCGGATCTTTCTTGAACAAATTCTAGCAGGGTTACTTGACGATGTTCCAGCAAATGTGAGACGCAACATTTGGTTTGGTTTAGGGCTTGCAAACCGGTTTTATAAAACCGGTTAAATCGGTTTTCATATTGAGTTGTTAAAACCGGATTCGAATATTTTCTTAGTCAGCCCTCGAATATAGTTTTTTGTTACGCACATTTTCTTTTGTTTGTTCGTTTGTCTGGATCGTTCAACTGCTTTATGTTTTAAACATGTTTTTTATTTTATTTTATTTTATGTTTAGGTACGAATCTCATGGGCAAGTGGCCCAAATCTAGAGGAGGGGTACCTTTTATCTTCCCACCTGTATCATGGCACGATGCAGGAAGTACTCATTTACGACTGAGTGAGTCGGAGCGATAGCGTAAAAGAAAATGCTCAACATTTCTCCGTTTCATCTATCTTGTTCACCAGGCAAGTTATTGAATGCGCCTTATTGATGGTTACCCACTAGAAACAGATTCGCTGAATATTGCTTCAAATTTCAATCGTAGAAAGTTTTTTGTTTCTTTATTCCTATTAAATTTGCGATCAAATGTTCTCCAAAAAAGCAGCTTCACCAAAAAACTTTTATGTAATTTCGAAAATACAATAGATTTAATTGGGAGAAAAAAAATTGCGAGTAAATAAATAAAAAATTTCTTTAGTAAAAATTTTGAAACTTGCCTCGTTTAGACTCTTCATTCAGTGCTTGCGGGAGTGACGCATAGTATTGTGCCTTTGTTATCTTCAATATTTTTATTTAAAATTGTCGGTGATATAAATTCCTACTAATTAATATTTATTACTCTTAATATGTCTAAGATGAAATCAAATGTATGGAATTATTTTGCTCGAAAAGCAAAGATGAAGCACAATGTTCGAAATGTCAGAAGATAATGAAGTCATCTGGAGGATCTACATCATCTTTGATGTTGCATTTAAAGAAAATGCATCAGATTGACATTAAACAAGATAACAGTGAACCTCCCGTAAAAATGGTAAGAACATTAGAAAACTTTATCGTTAAAAAATCTATGGAAGAAGAGATTTCAAAATTAGCTGCTTTTGATGGATTTTCTTTTAATTCAATTGCCAAGAGGGAGTTTATACAATCAAGCCTTCACCTTCAGAGAAATAAATACGATAAATTACCACCAACCTCAGTGAATGGAATTAAAAATATGGTTCTGAATTATTATAAAACTAAGAAAGAACTCATTCAGCATTTCAAAAATTCATTGGTTCTGGGTGCCCGGTATTCATTGACTCTAGACGAATATACGTCTATACAAAATAAAAGGTATATGAATATAAATGTGCATTCAAAAGACAATCGTTGGTCTTATTGAGATTAATGGTTCACCTTGATAGCAGAAGAACTGAGCAAATTATGAACGGACACTTGAAGGAATTTGGTTTGAACTTGGATGAGGATATCGTTGCCTGCACCACCGATGGAGCAGTAATGATGATTAAGTTTGTCAAGCAAATTACGCCTAATCATCAACAATGTATAGCCCATTGTATACATCTGTCAGTTATAGATGTACTTTATGAAAATGCAATCAATTATGGTGCCACAGTCTCTGAGTCTCCCAAAGAATATGAAGAAAATGAAAATAATGAAGAAAGTAGTGATGATGAAGAAGTTGAAGAAAGACAGCAAGGCATGCTTTATCAAACCGACTTTACCGATGAACTCATTTATTTCTTCAATCCAATGGCCAATATTGCACAAACTATTAACAAAGTCAGAAAAATTTGCAAGCTTTTCCGAAAATCGCCTACCAAAAATGACATATTAAAAAATTTTGTTAAAGCAAAATTTAATGGGAAAGAATATAAACTTATATTAGATTGCAAGACTAGATGGGATAGCACATTCTATATGATTGAGAGATTTTTGAAATTGAAAAATTGCATTCCAAATGCTTTATGTGCAGTACTGTCAACTGAAGCTGTGTCTGATGATGACTGGAAAACACTTGAATTGCTACGTGAAACTTTGCGACCAGTTGAAATGATTCTCAAGGTTATAACCTCAGAAGATACAGACTTACTTAAAGCAGAGTCTTCAATAGAATTTCTGCTTGCTAATACAGCAGAAAACCCATTTACTTTAAAGTTTCACTAAAGCCTTTTGCAGCGTTACAATGCAAGACGAAATTGCCAAACTGTGGCTTTGCTGAGCTATCTACACAACCCCCAAAAAGCTTAGGAAAGAAGATTGAGGTTCAAGAACTTTTGATTTTCCAAGTAAGCAAGTTTTGAGAAAGCATGCGGAAGAGATTTATCAGAGATTATTTGCAAAACATTCTGAAGGAGTCTTAGCGTTGAATGAAGAAACTGAAAATAAACGAACTGTTCTTTTAGAAGAAAACAAAGACTCGTCTAGTTCCGATGTTGGAGATACACTCATGCGAGAGTATGATAGTGTAATAAAGAGATTAACTGAAGAGCCTTCAAAATATTCGAGTGAATTGGAAATCAGCAAAGAATTAAAAATTTTGGAGGCAACTAGCAGTAGAAGTGAAAAGCTGGAGAAAGTTTATATAGCACTGCTGACCATTAAACCAACAAGTGTCCAATCTGAGAGAGGGTTTTCGATCACTGGTTTCTTTAACACAAAAATAAAGTCAAGTCTATCAGGAAAAATGCTTAATATACTGTGTTTTTTTAAAGGATCATTTTCAGAAAAAAGCTGAGTAATAAATAGTAAAGTAATTTCCCCAAGCTGTTTTTTTTCACATTATTTTTATTTATTTATTATTATTATTATAGGGCTTATTATTTTTTTGTTTACTATACGAGAAGATAGTTTTTATTCAAAGGATTTGAATACAATTTGTAATTTTGTATAATCTCAAGCTGGTTACTTTTTTGGAGCATTTTAATTTTTTAAATTTTTTTTACTATAAGAGGGGATAGATTTTGTTTAAAAGATTTGATTACGATTTGTACAATCTACCCAAGATAAAATAAATACCTGTGTTATAAGCTTTTAATTATTTTCTCTAAGTCTGAGAAAATCGGTTTTAAAATCGGTTTTAAGAGTAAACTTCGGTTAAACTCGGTTTTGAAATTTCTCGGTTTTATGCAAGCCCTAGTTTGGTTTCAACATGACGGGGCGCCTGCGCATTATGGAAGGTGTGTTCGTGACCATTTGAACAGGCATTTTGGGCGTCGATGGATTGGCCGTGGTGGACCCGTTGCCTGGCCCCCACGTTCACCTGATTTATCGAGCCTTGATTTCTTTCTGTGGGGGGGGGCCCTCAATTCTATCGTGTATGAATCGCCTGTGGAGACTCGTCTGCGCTGCTGCTACTGTCAAAGAAACTCCAGGTGTGTTCGACTGTGTCCGCCAATCCATGCTGCGTTGGTGTCACGCATGCATCGCGTCTCATGGTGGAACCTTGGAGCATCTGTTGTAACATCATGAAATGCATCCATCTCGTACTGCATTGTTAATATTATGTCAAATAAATGTTTGCCACTAATTACTGTCTTGTCATTTCTGCTTCTTGTGCCTCTGTTACTACTTTCCCGTGGCGTTTCCGGTTATGGATTCCTATGCGATTCACATTCCTTTAGATATTACGTACCTCCCCTAAACATTTGTATCAAAATTTTTGAGACACCCTGTATATAGGATTTAATAAGTCTATAAATTTTGATGTAGGTGCAAAGATGGAAGTGAAAAATACACAGTGCCTTTGTGTATTTTTCACTTCCATCTTTGCACCAACGTCGAAATTTATCAGACTTCTTAAATTATACATGCACATATAAAGTGCCCAACAGTTCTATTCGAGTCTTACTATATTATCTACCGTAGTAATCCAATGAAACTGTTGTAAATATCCATAAATAATATTCATATGTATTCTTTACGAAAGGGTTTTAGTTTAATTTTATATTGGTTAAGTTATCGTTTGGAATATCTTAATTTAGTTGAATTCATTCGCTGATTGTACTTAAGGTATTTCCTTCTGGTTTTAAATTATTTTCGATTAAAATAGATCATAGTTAAGTCTAGGGCAAAGGACTCCAGCTATTGTACATTCCGAGTACAGCCGCTCTGTACATAGCTACAATACGATCTAAGCCAGAATGCCAAGAAGTGATTCTCTGTACATAGCTATGAGCAAACTGAGGTTGTTAGTCTAGTGCATTGATCTCATATTGTGCAGCACTTCGCCAAGAGTTTCTTTGGTGTTGCGTTATCCTAAATAAAAGGCACTGCTCCAATGGAGAGGTATATTGCTTTTATTTAAAGTGTGTGCACACCCATACCCTCGTTTCGATTGATTGGGAGCCTCATCGGTGGGTAGGTAGACATTGTGAAGACCTGAGCAACCGTGTGATAGGATAGACATCGATTCGGTGCATGCGACAATTCAGTGAAAGATAATTGGTGGCTACGACAATTCGGTGTACCATACAGAGATTAGGAATTAACAAAATTAGTGAAGTCTTAGGAAACAACAGAAATTTTGGGGACTTAGAAGGGAGGAATGTAGAAATTTAGGAAAAAATATATATTTTATTCATTTATTTTGTATAAAAGTATTCACGCCGATCCTTCTCATAGGCAGGTTGCATGAATTGTTTTCCAGGAGCATGAATTGGTTGAGGGTTGGGAAGCTAGAAGAAAACTGCGGGTGCAGAAACCAAGTGAAAGGAACAGAAATGAAGAAGATTATCACTGTGCCAGTGACGACATAAAGGTTTAAATGTTTTTGAACGTGACACCAAGGAGACAAGCATATAATTATATAACTAAATGTCAGCAGCTATATCACAGCTCGCTATTAATAAAAGGGATGTTCAAAATTAACTTTTTTATTTGTATTTATAAAATAAATTTACATTGAGTCTACAGTGCGTGTGCTAGAATTAGAATTTATAAATATTAATTTATTAATGCTATTATTTATAAATGCGTTGTTTGTTTTTCAAACAATTTTTTTTCAACAAGGTTTCTTTACTGTATTTGACTGCTGTTTTTTTTTTTTTTTTTTTTTTTAAATTCTACTCGTAAATAAAGAAATGTCAAAAGATATAAAAGATTTTCATTTACGGTATTATTTTTCATTTATCTAGAAAACAACACAATTCCAGCTGAAATAAAGTGAAATCATTAGACGTGTGTAAACGTAATGATGTAAAAATCATGCCAGATTATTCCAGGTAAGCAATTTTCGCATATTTTATCCAGCAATTTTTTGCTAGATAAAAGAAATTGTATACAATTTATTTACAGTGTATGTTTAGTCATGCAAGAAAAAGGAAACAATTTAAAGTACAGCACCAGGCTTTGCGTATTTCTCCAAAATATTAGCCTCTTATTTAAAAGTACTGTACACCTAGCATTCGGTTAACGTATGCAATGCGTTCTTACAAAAACGTGCATTAACCGAACGTTGAATTCCGATAAAAATTCACGTAACTTTTCGAGGTATATTCCCGAAGATCTGTGAATTATTTTGTTTTTTTTACTTACTGTACTGTACACATCCGATAAACTAATACTGTTTGAAAAATTCATTCAAGAAAGCTGGCGAGTTGCCTTCTTTCATTAAAAAGAAACTTCTTCTTTTTAATTAAAGAAGACAACATTACTGCTTTTTCAACGTTCGAATCGGAACCCTGAGTGACTCCTATTGTCTCTTCCACCGTTTTCACGATTTCTCTTAAACTTTTAAAATTCAGACACTTTGAAGAGGTACTGGAGATTTCCTCAAAGCAATCATCGTCTTTTTCAGTTTGTATTTGTGCCTGAAATTCACTCAAATCGATGGTCGTGAAGTCTTGCTTAGGAGACTCCTGCAACTCATTCACATTTTCAGTATCCGCCACCAGGTTAAGGTGTTTCGCCTTGTCCAAAATTACCTCTGTGATCTTATCTTGTGATTCTTCGAAACCTTCACAGTAATGGACAAAATGAGGTCTTTCAACAACAGTTGATCATAGTGGATTGCTTGATATCATTCCAGCCTATAGCATTGTTCCTCACTGTCATAAGGATACTGTACCCCTTCCAAAACTTCAACAGAGTTGTTGCTTTCTTCCATTCAATAGTTGTAGTAGTCTGAGACATCGCTCTCAAATAAAGCTGCTTAAAGGCGAAAATGGCCCCTTGATACATAAACTTTCTTTTCACCATCCCACTAATTCTACGGGCACCTTCGCTTTGTTTATTTCTCTTGACTCTCTGAACAACACGGTAAAAAGCACTTTGCAACTTATAATCCATATAATCCTCCCCGCAGGTGCCTAGTCTCATATACTGCAGTTTGCAGAACCGAAGGCTTCATTTGGTAAGAGCACCCCTCTGTTCCCCTCTCCAGTCTCGTTGCCCTTCACTACTCGTTCCAGCAGCTCTACATCATTCCTAAAACAATGCCTCCAGACCTGTATGCAGTACTCAAGATGTGGCCTGACCATTTCCTTGTACAATGAAAAGGCAAAATTCTTGTATATCATTGACAAAACCCCACGAGCTGCCCTGGCAGCCTGTATGCATTGCTCAGACACTACCCTCCAGATGTTTATAATTTTCACTACCTTGAGTGTAGTACCGCACAGTTGTTACGTTACTCTCGGATTACTGCTCCCATATGCAGTACTTTGCATTTGTCAATGTTAAATTTCAATTGCCATTTCCCAGCTCATCTGCCTAATTTTTATAGGTCTTTTTGCTTAGCCTGATATGCCTTCATCAACATCGTTAATAAGCACAAAACACTAAACCCTGGAGAACTCCACTGCTAACGGTAGTCCAACATTGCCCATTGATAGTCGCTATCTTCTCTCGCTCAACCATCCCTTTATCTTTAGTAGCAACTTCCTCTTAATGCCACAATCTAACTTGTACAACAGTTTTTCATGTGGAACTGTCAATAACTTTTCCGAAATCTATGATGTCAAAATTATTTTTTGCTTTTAATTTCGTTGTTACTGCATCATGGTTTCCTTTCAGATTGGTAAGACTAGGTAATCTCCCCCAAATCCACGCTGTGAACGCAGTATAAATGCATTCCTGTATAGATTTACAGATGTTTGTGATTTAACCGGCTACTATCTACATTTATTATCTGTTTGGATCGTATAAGGATATCAGTTGACAGTTTGCTGAACAGCGGTCGATGGATACATGATTTTTTTTTTTTTTTTGTTTGTTGAGTGTACAAGACGCTGATATCCCGTTGAAGAGGTGGTGTTTGTGTGTTCCTAGTTCTTTCTATTTTTAATTATTTATAAAAAAAAGTGGTGCTCATTCTTTGGTGGATCGGTGTTCCCCACTTATTTCAGTTTATTTCATTTATTTTTATGTTGGCTTCGTACATAAGGGCAGAATCGCACCTTAAAAAGCACCAGGAATTTTCTGTATTTGGTTTGGTGTTTCATTTGTCTTAATTTATTACGATAATTATTGGCCATACGGCGCAAAGAAGTTTAGCCTTTGTCCCATCAGCCAACACTCTTCCCGTAGTTATCGATCCAGCACGCCTCTGTATTTCTTTACAATGAGCCTCATTTACCCGTGGAGGCAACGGTTTCATGATTAACAACTTCTTTGCTAACATAAAACTTCAAGCATCGTTTAATATCGCTATCCCAGAGGCTTATGAACTTAACCAATGTTTTAATGTACTTGATTACCAAGCTCTAAAGTCCATACATTCCAAGTCTCTCCACGTATGGGCACCATTTGCCAATCTCACCAGGCGCATTGTTCATCAAAAAGCTTTTCATTTTTAGTTGTGGTCTCCACAGAGATTTTAAGTGCACCCGGCATTTGCCTTCTGTAGAATTATAATCCCTGGCTCTACAAGAAACCGTTTAAAGAGCTTCCATTTCGTAAAATTTTCCACTTTGAGCCCTGAGATTAGGTCAAGACAATAACACAGCTTTCTATAAATTAAGAGAAAGGCTTTCACGACGCATTTAAGTGGTTATTACGGATAAAGGTCTATTTATTCAAAGACATTAAAGGTTTTTAATTTCTTTGAATAAATAGACGTTGTGTTCATAATTACAAATATTCCATAACTTTTGGTTCATGGCTTTCATGATGCGGCTGCCAAGTTATTCCATAATTTTTTATATGGTCTCCTCACTCTCTCTTCCTTGTCCACCGATAGCTTAGAGTCTTAGATGCCATAGTTCCCTTTCGTAATAATTAAACCCCCCCTTTCCATTATCTTTACAACCGATATGTCACTCGGCATCATCCACCTTAGCACTTCATGATCACTCGCAGCCACGATCGTTCGGTACTGCTACCCTGAATGCTGTGGACCACGGCTGATGATCAGGTCAGGTTTACTTAGCATGCGAATGTAGTAATAATCATGTAGTCGATTTAAAGAGTTCGTTTCCCATGATAAATTTCTTTGCTAATTGCTTCAGTCAATAAGGCACACATGGAAATATCATTAAAAGGCATTTATATTTAATTCATAATTAAATAATGAAATAAAATAATACTTATTAAATTATTGTCCATTTACAGGGTACAATGATTTAATAAGCGTTAATTAAAACGTTTCTAGTTTCTCTTAGAAGTAATGCAGGAAAGTTGTGAAAACCCGTTCAGCATGGCCCATCTTAATTATCACACTTTCTGACACTGATTTATGCATCCATCACAACATTGTCACTGTCGAATTTCTGTCCTTTCGAGTTCTTTTTGAGAATTGAAAATAGTCCAGTGGAGCCAAATTCGATGAGTAGGGCTGATGCTGTAATAGCTCGAACCAGCGCAGTGTTGCCTGAGTCACAAACGCTGTGTGCGCGGGGTCATTGACCTCATGCAAAATAAACTCCTTTAGCCAATTTCCACTCATGTTGAGTTTCAATTTCTCGCCGAAACTTCTCAGTAATTTAAATCAGCGTTGATAGTCGCATCTAGTTCCAGGAAATCAATAATTATCACTCCATCTGCATCCTAAAAGAGAATACTATCTTTCCTAGCCGACCTTCTACACTCGAAAATTTTTAGGAGGGGGGGGAGAGGAGGGATGCTTCCACTTTCGATCGTTCTTTTGTTTCAGGGTCGAAGTGGTGCATCCATATTTCGTGCATAGTGGCATACCGCCCCCAAAACTGAGATTCATTAGTTTCAAATTACAACCATCTTATCATCTGACGAAGAAGTTCGAAATGTCCACGAGTATCTTAATACTCGTGGACATTTCGAAATGTTTTAATTTTTACAGGTAGACGCTGGTTTAATCATAAAGCAGATCATTTTAGTCCTCTCCTCCACTCTCCATTCCTGGTGCCTTCAGAAATTGGTTCTGTAATCTTTTATATTTTTAAAATTTTCGGACGTTTGTTTTTGATACGTAGAAATGCCATATTTTCAGCCTGAGAATTCGTATCTTCCCGAATAAATGGCAATCGGTTAAAACCACATATCGAGGTTCACCATCTGAATTAGCATCGAAGCTGTCAGATTTGAGCATTGTGCCTATAATATATGAGCAGTATATCATCCCTAACTATCTCATTTATAGTCCTATTACTGTTTTATTAGTCATCGCTCATGGTTGACAGACATGATTGTAATTAGATATGAAATGAATCAAACCGAGAAAGAGAGTAAACAGTAGCATAAAGCCGAACAAGCACATTACACTTGGTATGTAGTCCTATATTTGTGGAATTCGTATTTACCGAATATTTCAGAAAACGAACTTATAAATTCAAATAAATATCTTTGTTCGTAAATATTTGCAAGAAGTGAAATACAGTAAGCGACGAATACCCTCTACGGTATCGGTTTTGCATAAAATTAGAGAATTAGCGAGCTCACATCAAGATCATGGATCAGCTTATAATACTAATACTGTATACACTGAGTTGGCTTTGAATTAGCAACACCTACCGAATAACTCTGTGGCCACATTTTGGCCGTAATACAGCCCGTACATGTCTTGGAATGAATTTCACAAGGTATTGTAGAGCGTCTCGTGGTAGTGCTGCCCATGCATTGCACAGTGTGTCCGATAAGGCCCGCACATTTTAAAGTGGACGGTCATAGCATCGAATGTCTTTTTCCAGTAGGTTCCAAACATTCTCGATCGGGTTGAGATCACATATATATATATATATATATATATAGTTGAGCGGCCATGGGAGGGCGGAGAATTCAACGTTATGCCCCTAAAACCAGTTTTCTGCTAGATCCTTGTGGCATGGCGCTTTGTCTTTTTAATATGTGCCGAAGTTGTCGATACACTTTCATCAGGCAAGGGTGTACCTGCTACACCCTTGCCTGGTACACCGGCAACGACAGAAAGGTAGCAGTTCCCATCGACCATTGATTAGCGGCGACCAGAAGATTCATGATATGTCACAAAAACAGGCCCCAAACCATAACACCACTGCCTCCAGCTTGCCGAACACCAACAGTGCATCCAGGTGCCATTGCCTTATGTTGCTTTCTCCAAATGAAGATATGCTCATCAGCATGATGGGGTTGGAAATAGGATTCATCAGACCAGGCGACAGGTTTCCATATGTCGGTGGACCACTGTTGGTACTGACGTACCCATGAAAGGTGTAGTTTATTGTGCCTCACAGTGAGCATGGGTACCAGTGAAGGCTGCCATAGCCTATAGGAGATAATGTGCAGCACATGGTCCATGTGGACATTGGTCTCTTGCTGTTCTTAAGGCCTACTAAGCTGGGCTGCTGTGTTGAAGAGAGAGGCAACGCTCACACCGGGCGTCGATTATACGTGGCTTTCCCATGTGACCTTTGGCTGGTTGTTCGACTGCTGTTGATTCAGTCACGGTGGGCTCTTGACGTCACAGAAAGGAAGCACTTAATCATATTGACTGTTGTCAAGACACTGGCAGCTGCACGTCATTTCTTCACAATCATTCCATGTTCGAAGTCGGCCGTGGATCTCGACACCGACCCATTCTTCCTTGCAGAGTCAAAAACTGGTCGTGCAGGTTCTTAATCATTAATGAGTCTTAAGCAAAGATTCTTAATATTTTTGACGCTACTCACCTCAAAAGAAGAAATTTTATGCAGACTACCAAAGCTTTAAATCTCTTGTTTTTATTAAAACAATATTTTAATAATTAGTATTTACGTGGAAGCATTATTAGCAAAAATTCGAATAGATATTAACGAGGAAAATACGTCTGTAAGAAAAAAAAAAAAAAACAAATGAAACTGTCCGTGTATGTGTTTCCCGTAGTGTGATTCCACAGAGCATGGAGGGAGCACGATTCTCAGTCATTCAAAATACGTACACACAACGAAGTGTCACGTATGTTGCCAAGGGTGCTCCAAGAACTCACGTTTGTCGAAAATGGTCGTGTTATTTGAATCGGGGTTTAAAAGATAGATTCGCTTTGGGCGAAGGAAGGGGTATACTGTAGTACAAAAGAGAAACACTGAATATCGAAAAAATAATTATTAATACAATTAACGGAACCTATATAATCAATCTATTGTTCTCGTCTAATGACCACGCACGTTACATAAATTCAACTGTAATAATATGTTGTGGATTTAGCGTTGAAGATCAATGTCCAGGTCAATTTTCAAAGAGAAACTCGCGAGGTTCACTTGTAGTTTAAATGCTCATTCAGCCTTCATATAGTTGCTAACATTACGTGGTAGAAGGATTATTTAGAATAGATATAACCAACCCACCAATGGAATTCAAAACTCTTGTTTATGACGTACGTCCCGATTCGGTAAAATAAATAAATTAAAAAGTATGCAACAGATTTGAAAATCCGGAATGAAGCTAAACACAAGTAGTTTAAATTCCATTTTATTTCCTGAAATTGTGACCTTGGTTTCAACCTGAAGGGTAAATCTAAGGTTCATATTTACTGCCTAGCGCTATTGGCATTAATGAGGCTGCATTAATTAGATATTAAATTTATTTTATAAATGTAAAATTGTTTTAATTACAAGCGATTAACATAATTCCTTGATGTATTTAACAAAAACGTTTGGTGGCGATAGGCAAGAATCAGATTCTGGTTTTTTATGGATCTGCTTCTAGATGGCGAATAATGCATTTCCAATATAATATGTCGCACGGTGCCTTAAAGGGGTCATCACCCCTGAATTTTAGAACGTTAAAGAAATATGGAAGTTTATTAAAGTTATTCGCATAATAATATAGCGTGCTAAGTCAGTCTATGTACAAATGCTGACGATTCTAAATTATATTATTGCCTCATAAGCCCACTGACAAGCATGGCTGTCAATTCCAGGTAACTGATATATTTATAAAATGTCTGATAACTTTATTATTAAAACATAACAGAAACAAACTCATTATTATTGTAAATATCGCTTTACTTGTCGATGTACAGTTTACAAGACAGTGTTGCGTCGTTACCACTTGGTTCTTGCACTGTCATGGCTAAAACTGGCCTTCTTCTAGCCACCAACTTAAAGAAGATAGGAAGTGGAACGAAGAATCACTTTTAAGAGGTTAGCAATTTTGCTTTCTGCCTTTACTTTAGAACGAATTGGACATTAATGTGTCTAATGAATTAAAACTCTCGAGCTAACTTCATTTAACAAGATAACGGCTGCAGAGCTTGCAGCTGAGTTATAATCCCCGAGCTTCATAAACTTGTTTGACTTCTGTTCCTGCCAATAAATCCCTGGAAAAGTGATATGTGGACTGTGATACAGCCGTGCACTTGCGTAGCGTGAGTAAGGGATTCTGTTGCTCGATATTGTGTACTTAGCCCTCAGTACCTTTCACTATTTGCACTAAACACAATAAGTAGGAGGACAAATATGACTCCAGCTTGATTTAGCGCTCAAAAGCTCCACATCGGAAAGTGCCACAATTGATCACTACGCGACTTCCGACCGAGTCGCTTAGTAGAGTAATGGCAACCTGCCTTCTGGGTTTTGTTTTCTCCTTGCCGCGTATTGTGTCTTGTCACGGGATTACATTTCCCCTCCGCCTTATTTCTAAAGCATGCGTTGCGTGCAACTTAGTGGCTTCGGTGGATAAATATTGCATGCACGATCGCCCGAATACTGTACATTCTAACTTTGCTCCGCTTTCAACGATGCGAGGCACACGCCCGGTCCATTCGCCCTGGCTACGTGCCACGCTTTTGTACCGTAAAGTTAAAGGTACGACCTGGTGCGAAGAATGTGGCAGCGAAATGATTTTTAGACGTTCATTCATCTCCGTTGGAGACGAATAACACCGCGAAAGGAAGGAAGGAAAAACACTCACGATGCAATATTCAGTTTTTGAAGGAGGGCGAAACTGCAGATACAAAGGAATTACCGTTGCCTTGTGTAGCAACTCAAAACGATATTGTACTTATAAAAGTATGCCGCTTTATAAGGGAAACGTTCTTTTATTTCGTTTTACAATAAAACCAGAAGTGAAATTTATAATGCACACCCGGCGAGCGGATATTCATCAGATGAGGTTTTCATGGAAACGTGCATCTTAATTCTGGCGCATCTTCTGTGACGTTTCCTGCGTGGGAGTTATCACTTCATATCTTCTTCTTACTCGAACAAAGATATTTTCTTCAAAACATTTTAGCTTGCCACTGAAAACTGAGCGTAACGGAATCTTCAATATTTAATCAATTTTCAGTGTGTTGGAGTTGGAAGTCCACCAAGAGTTGATTCGATCCTGAGCTGGTAAAGAAAAAATGAGTCTAAATCTTTTGATATTCGCCCCATTTTCACATTTTCTTGAACTTGCACGTACTAAGTCTTTTATGATAGCATAGGTCTTCGTACTGCAACGTTTTTAGAAGGCAAATGTAAACTAAACGACTCTTAACTGTACAGGGAACTTTTTTGGTACCTTCCATATAAGTCGATTGCTTTTCAATCTTTCTGTATGATGTTCGTCTCTTATTGGTTAAAAGGAAAATAAATAATCTTTAAAATATTCCTTTAAGGGCAGTACAATGTCAAGGGATAGATAATGTAAAAAAAAATATATATATATATGCAGTATATATATAAGAAAAAGGAAATAAATAATTAAAAATTAAAATAAATATAGATTTACACTTAAGCAACATGCTGAAGTCCTGATTTATGATATAAAACTTCATTGTAACACCACCTAGTGATCACAGTGTTCACATATATACTTCAGAAATTCAGGTTCAGACCTAACAGCACTCTGTCAGCCAGAATTTATCAAGGGCTACGTGCGCGCGCACAGTTATTCTTCTGCATAGAATTCGCACTCTTTGGGACTTTCACTGTATATCACTGCTATTCCTGAACTATCATATTCAGGTGTGATGCGAGAGCTTCGTGTGGTTTTCTTGCCGAATTTGCACAGTCACTGATTATTATTATTATTTGTCGACGAAATGCTGACCACCCCTGGAAGGCTGTGTATCATAAGAGTGTAAATCTGCACTGGTCATGTTAGGAATTAAAGGCGGAACGTTGACAAGCGCTTCTCAAGTGTGGTTAGGCAATCGTGGCGTGAATCCACAGGCTTAGGATGAGTAAGCCATGAATTGACTCTAGTGCCTCAGCTGGTAGGAATCTATCTGCCATCCTCTACTTGTTTGTTTTCATCGCGGTGATTTAGCACTCCGTAAGGCTGAAGGTTGGATGTGCTACTCGGATCTTCCAGAAGTTGTTATAGGCCTTTACGGTTGTTACCAATCGTTTCTAGGCAGTTATGCCCGGTTTGATAATTGGGAGAGATGGTGGTTTATTGTTTGCCCACTTAAATAATTCCTTTGCAAATATTTTCTATAAGTGGGTGGTCGTACTGATGCCCAAAGTTCTGCTCCATACAGTATGTTGGTTAGACCGCAATACTTATGCACTCATTGTGATCTGTTTTGCTTACACGAGATGCTGTTTGCTATCCAGCATCAGATTAGCAATTCATTCGCTTCTCCGATTTTTAAAAAAAGGGCATGTTAAAAGATAAGGTAAGCAGCAGCCATTATTAATCCACTGCAAGATGGAAGCCTCCTCAACAATTCATGTTGAGGGAAACAGACCGTAATCTGCCACGCTGGTCCAGTGCGGGTTGGCAGATCGACCGTATTTAGCAGTCAGGGCCCGATCTTTTTTTTTACTATTTTTGGCTTGTACTTTGTTGGGCTCTTGGCGTCCCTCTCTTCTGTTGCCGACAGAAGAGACAGACAGGAATTACCTTTCGGAAACAGACTGGTAATTCCTGTCTGTTTCCGACCTGCTGACTCCGGGTAGCCAAACAGCCAGTTCACTTTTGGCCATTTCTTCAGAACCCTCTAATTTAAAAGTGAAACGAGGCGGAGATGAACTAACGTTCCAGGTACCGCCCAAGGCAAATACATATATACAAACATACAATCGTTTCTAGGCAGTTATGCCCGGTTTTATAATTGGGGGAGATGGTGCTTTATTGTTTGCGCACTTAACTAATTCCTGTCTGTTGTGACGAAATGCTTTAACTGCTTGGGATATGGTCACACCGCTCAGTACTGCACGCACGAGTCCCCGTCTTGTAGTTACTGTGCGCATGGTGGTCATGTGTTTAACGAGTGTCCTAATAAAAACGAAGAGCCATCGTGTATCAATTGTAAGAGAGGAAAACGTGACTGTCACCATTCGGTGAGAGAGAGAGATAGCAACTGTCCTGTCTACAAAAAGGCCTTGGAAACAGCACGACTGAGGATTGCTGATCAGTAACACATCCAATTCCAGTGTATATAGTGTAAATAATTCCCCTGCTGGTGATATTAATAGTGTTCAGTCTATTAATCTGAAATTTATGCAGATCAACGGGCATCATTCTAGAGTTGTTTCGAACGAGATTAGATTAACAGCAGAACAAAACTCAATCGACATCATCACTATTCAAGAGAGCCATATTTTGCTAAAGGGCGAATGGGAGATTGTTCAAAGATCACAGGTTATTCTCTTTCCACCCGAATAATCCAACCTGCTTACCAGCAACCGAAGACTTGTATTGTTGTATTAAACGACAAAATTGATGTAACTGTCATTAATGGTCTCTGTCACCAAACTGCAACTTGTATCCTAGTCACATATTCACCATTCAATATATTCGCCACTATTCTACCATGACCTTTTATGTCATCCCAATATACTGCCCTCCATCTAAAGACTTAAATAATTCATTAAATTATTTAGAATCCACATTGAATTTTCTGGGTCCTCATAATGTCCTTATTTCAGCGGATGCAAACGCCAAGTCTAAGTTTTGGTTTTGTGCACGCTCTGATGCTCGAGGACAGTTACTGGAAGAATTTATTATTAATAATAATATGAAGATTTTTTTTTAACAGACCTCAACAGTTCACTACATTCTCCAGCTTCTCCGGAGAATCAAACGTTGATATCACTTTTTCAAATTCCTTCTGTAATCTAGCTATCAACGATTGGACTGTACAGCCTAACTGGACAACTGGTGACCGTCGGGCAATTTCTTTCTCGGTCTCCATTCCTTCTCATCCCTCAGATTCGAGTATCTGTGTGCCTGAGTACGTTCGCTTCTCAATTAATAATATTAATTGGGACATATTTGAATACTCTGTAAATGCTGATTTCTCCAAACTGACTAACTCTCATTTTGACGCTGTGTCTGAAGCTGCGACACAGATTCAAAAAATTTTGATTAATGCATCATATGAATCATCAAGGAAAAAAAACGTGTCAATTCCAGAACTTGTTCCTGGTGGTTGTCAGAATTATCCTCGCTTCGGAAACAGGTCCACCACGCTCGACGCAACTATCAGCGAAATCGTCATTTGTCTCAGGCTGATGTTCGCATCTTTTATAATTGTTACGTTGATTTCAAGAAACGTTTATGCGAAGGCAATTGCTACCAGGAAGAAGGAAACTTGGACAGAATTTGTGTACAACTCTGGTAACGCAACCTCTGTGTTAACACAGTGGTTGAATTAAGTTAAACTAAACGAGCGTCTTTCAAGCTGGGAGCTGCTGCGCTGGTTAAAACTAAGTAATTGGGGTTAATCATATATGACAAACTTGTAATTTTTTATGTCGGGAGTATGAAGACCAAAGGCAGACTTTGATGGCACATATTCCTGGCTTATCGTTTGATACAGTACATTTACTTATTGCAAATCGTGACTGTTTTAATTCATTTCAGGAGGTTTCAGCTGCTGTTTTTGAAAGAACGATTCTTAGAACATTTCTTTGAGAGGCAAACTTGGTGACTGGATTGTCTTCATGAAGTTTCTTGCTGGACCCGATTCCTTGTGTCGGAAAGAATCGGGTCCAATAAGATTTTGGAGAACGTTGCGTTCAACTATTGGTTTCTACCTCTGGCTAGCAGCTGGAGTGCTGGACCTGATTCATGGTAGTGGTTCTGGTGCTCTAATGGTTCTATTATCCATGGCGTATAGTTGGACATTTGCTGGACAGTACCTTCATTGGGTTTGGAGGTTCCAGTGCATGTGGAACAGCAAATGAAGAAATATTCAGTCGAATTGTGATTTTTGAAGTTTATAGTTGTGTCATCCAGACTATTGATTATTTGTGTTGTTTATTTTTCCTTCTGGCTCCCTGGTATGGGCAACCCGGGGAGTGGGATTGCTGGCACTCACTGGTATTGTACTACCTCCAGTGGGTGTGGGATTTCATGTGCGAATTGCGCTACAGCAACATCAGACCCAGGTAATTCAACATACTTTTCCAGGCCTGCTTTGTAAAGACTACATATTCACAAGTTCTCAAGGTAGAGTTAAGCTTATGCCTGGGAGTGACCCTGATTAAAGAACCCCCCCCCCCCGAGTGTTTAATGATATGTACGGAGCATCTGATTATATGTAAATATATATTGTATATAAATCATGATGTATCTACTTTTATGTACATAATCTTTTGATGTATATTGTGTATAATTAATAAATTAATATTAATAAATTAATGAAAAAATGGGTGGGGCGGACATAATGCAACTGGGCTCGTTTTACCCTTGTCTATTTGTTTTAAAGATACACGAGACAGACTACACAAGCGGTTGGCTGACATCAGTTTTCCTCCGGTACTCGTTGGGATTACCTATTATTATTTTTTTCCTTTTTAAAATTGATTAATATGTTTGCCATTGAAAACGGTATCAGTGAAGATGAAAAACATCCAGCTCTGTACGATACAAGATCAAAAGAATAGAGTAATAGGGGTGTGAAGGCAGTTTTGTGCAGAGAAATTTCGCAAGCCATGTATGGAAACTGGGATGACTTATCGACAGAAGAAAGAAAAACACTTGTTGTCAGCGTGATCGATAAGATGGGATGAACCCATCAACGGAGGTGCCTTTTTGATTTTTTTTTTTAATTAAATAAACGCAGCGTACACGATAGACCGATTTTGTCCATTTCTGATGTTCAGACAAGATTGATTAGATTACTAGAAACCGCTCATATAATTTACCTGTCGTTCTACCGACACGTTTTACACGCTCCTCCTCCTCCTACCCGTCTGTCTGTATTGCCTTGTAGTTCAACAACTTTCCGTGGGAGATCCGCTTGAACGAATCTACGTGACTGAGAAATACGGTAATATTACCTATGTATATATTAAAAAAGTTTTCCTCCTAGTAATACTTATTCGAGCCAGTGGGAGAAGAGGGCGAGGCAATTAAGTCACTACAAATGCAATTAATTATTGACAACTGCCTCCAAAACGTTCACCAACCTCGTGCACGTGATTCTGTATCTAACATCTGATGTTCCATTGTAACGGTTTTTGTATATTAATGAATATTGTTTATTTTTAAATACTGTGGTTTAGTATTTTGTAAATATTTTAAATATTTGTGTAATTTGTAAATATTTCAGTGAAATATTTAGCCCTGCTCTTTCGGATGCAACAATATCCCTCATGTATTATGGAATCCGAAGCAAAAGCCTTTTCCTAAGTGACCTATGTAAACGCAGGTAAATAATTACATAGTGATATTGACTGAAGTCCAGTATAGTATACACCGACAGGTACTTCGATGAAAGCGAGGAAGACGGCGATAATTGACAGGTGAAGGCAATTCCCTTTTCTGATTGTTTTGTGTCGTCGAGGAGGGTGTTTATCCCCCCATCCCTTTGTTTTAAAATGGGAAAACGAGTTCCCGACTTAAAAACAGCAGCAAATGTGAGGAATAACACTGTAGGTATATCAATCTAGGATGGGCGGGGAAAGCAGTGGCATCTGCCAGTCACTGATTTGTTCCTGTCCGTCACTTGTCAGTCACTGTTTTTCCACTGTTTTGCTTGCCGCCATGTTGGAGGGTGTACACTGTTCTGGATTTTACCATGATTAGATATCGACCAGTGCGTTTCGACAGGTGTCTTTTACGTAGAAAAGATTTGACTTACTCCGTATACCTCTACATTTTACGTAGAAACACGTGCGCGGGGGTGGGCGAGCAAAGCGAGCAGGGGGCGAAGCCCCCCTAGTTATAATAATAATAATTATTATTAGCCATATGGTGCAAGGAAATCTGGGGCCAAAGCCTGAGCTGCACTGGCCAAAAAATAAAATTTCCGAGTTGCCCAGAGAGAGAGAAGAAAGAAATCATCAAACAAGAGAATGATGATGATATCCGGCTTAGGACCCTGGGTGTGCCAAGCTCATACTCACCAGGTGAGCCCCTGGGGCTAATACTTGAAGTTTATCTCGTATATTTCTATCCCAAAAAATATACAGAAAATTTATAATGTACAATAGATACTAAATCCGCAGTTTTCGTATTTCGATCAGTTATTGATATCAATAAAATATGATCTAGCGATGTAATTTGATGATAATGACAGTTTTAACACAGTATCATTTTTCTCGCGAGGCTCTCCAGCCTCGTGAAAGGTAATGAGAAAATAATGGATTAAAACTGTGAGAAGTGTTAAGGGAAGGCAAAAGAAAAATAATTAATGACCTTGGAGAGTAATAAATAAAGGAAGGAGAATGGTGAGCAATTATACCAAGCGGTTAGGTCGAATCTTCAAATAATTAACTGCAAATAGCTGATAGGAACTCTCGGGACAAACCAATAAAAAATTAGAAGGGAAATTGGTTATTATAGAGGAAACGATTTGGTATTGAACGAATGAATAAATAGTAAGGCACCTAACAGAGACAGAAATTGTAAATAATATTTAAAACAGGCCTGCAACCGGTGCTGAGGTTTGTTTTAGACCTTCTGTTATTGAATGAACTTCGAATGACAAAAAAGAATTCTAGGTAAAGAATATTAGCGAAATAATCTAAGAAAGGTAATTTAATGGATTGAAATAAATGGAGAGGTTATAACGTTATTATCAGCAATCGCCAAAATTTTTATCTAGAATAATTCCTAGTGGTACCAGCATCTTTTGTACATGACGTTTGTGGCTTTTGAAAAAGCGTTATTAGGATAGCGAACATCAGAAAAATTATGAAATTTTATTGGCTTCCTCTTTAAGTAGCCAATAAGGAATTGCAGAACTGCTATATCTGTCGGATTGAATGTGCAGGAAATTAAGTCATTTGAAATAATAAATATTTATTGTCATTTGATATAGCACAACAATATGGAATACTAAATACCGTGTTATCCACTGTATCACAGAGCTATTTCCGGTTGGCCTCGAGGATATTTGACTTACAGTATTTTGTTTTCCTGCATTAGACCATGTGACAGGGAAGGCAATCAGCAAAGGACAAAGCGGTCATTTGCAATTTGGGAGGCTTTGAAGACTTTGATTTTTATTGATGGTTTACTTTTGTAGTATACGGTCCCAGATTTAGAATTAAAATTGTTGACTCACCGAAACTAAACCCATAAATGGAGTTTAAAAAAAACGGATTTAAAAAAAATTGAAGAGGAAAGGATTTGTATCGAATAACAAATAAATAGTTTACGAGGTTCATTCGCAAAAGGAAGAGAGACAGGGGATGTCGGGATAAGAATAAAAGGAAAAAGCTGTGCGCAGTCAAAACTAAAACTATCTTAGAGATCTAAACGATTATTGAAGAAAAGAAAAACAAACTATTTGAAAAAAAAAAAAAAAAAAAACGGTCTCTCTCTACGAAATGTGAAACAGTAGTGGCTGCCTTATTTAGGAAGAAGCATATCTCTGCAAACTGTAAAAAATCTGCGATTTGTAAATGGTAACCAGAAGTGAAAGTTGATTACAAAGAAAGGTTTGAAAGATGCATCAGTAAGGATTATAAATTAAATAAAGAGAAACATTTGATTGACTTAGTCGTGTACTGAAAGCCGCCGTAGCCTAGTGGTCAGGCGCGCGGGCGCATAAGTACACGTGCCTTGAGTGACCGGGGTTCAAGCCCGTGACTGCTGAATACGGTGCTGTTTCTTGTATTCTGTCTATCTTGTGAACTCCTCTGATCATTTGGTCGTCCCGGTGTATAAACAAAAAATTTATTTATTATTACTGGTTTACGAAGAGAAGGCAAGAATATCACAAAGTAGGCAACATCGGCAAAATGGGGAGACGGCAGGGAATTGACATCGAACAGAGTGGATGGAGTCCTTTCCTCAGGACCTAATATTCTTCAGAGGAGTAGCAGAAAATAAGTGAAACATGATACATCTTGGTACCATGCTCAGGAGGGGTAGGCTTCTTAGCGGTGGTGCCACATGTGAACGTGAAATTTATAAATTACAGATGAATAGACGTATGAACCTGAAATTTGATTTGTGGTTACTTTGTGCATTTATCTGAACAAACATTTATAGAAGGTGATGAAAATTGTTCCATCCTCGGATAGGCACATACGTACGCAGCATTCTCTACAAGCATAGTATAACAGAGTATTTCCGATAAACATATTTGAATAAGTTAAATATCATTCCAGATAAATCGTGTGATGTGACGATGTATAGGAAAAATCATAGCACATACTTAGCAAAATACGTTACTGTGATATCAACTGCGAAGCTATAACTACTTGAACCAACCGCCAGGTGGCCTAGGTGTTAGACGTGTGTGATTCAGCTCCTGCTTTATAGTGATTTTAAGTAGTTTTTAAATGGCATCTTTATAAAATCTATGTATTGGCATGTTCCATAGATGACTATCAAGCAACTCAGATGGTTTTTATGAAGTCTTCATCAAGATAAGTACTATTTATTTAAGCTTAAACTTTTAGTCTGCAACGTTAGTATCTGAGCCTTTGTTTAGCATAGCTACAAACAGCAACGTTATTGACTTTTGACCTGAAATTCCTACCTTGACACAAAGCTGTTCGTGACCTTGACAGTGTTCCTGCTTAAAGTCCTGCAGCCCTCTAGCAATTTTGCAGTCCGCCACTCCCACGTCCGAACTGTTTTGTTATTTCTTCAGGCTTAATACTCTTCTCTTCGATCCCCTGCTGTGTCAATAACAGCTCACCTGCTTATTTGTTACATTCTTTTTGCTAATATTTAAAGCCATTCTCAACTCTTCAACATGCCACCCAAAGAAGCGGTTTCATGCAATGTCTGTCAAAAAACAGTACGGAATTGGGTTATCTGCAAGGGAATTTGCAGTATGGTTTTTTGTGATGCATGTTCATTAATAAAGAACTTTTCTAAATCCAGTAATTTAAAAAACAATTTCAGATGCCCTTCATGCAAAAGTACTAACAAGGGGAATGCAAACTTACAGTCTCCTAATCAGCATAAGCTGAATTCCCAAGATACCCCAACAGATGCTGATCTCCTTAGCAACGTTGACCATCCCTCGTCTTCCCCCGTCAAAATAGTACAATCTCCTAAGCCCTCAGACCATACAAGGAAGTCAACTAAAGATGCCTCCGCCCAAACGGATGACGCTTCCTCTCTGTCCCCCCTGCCTTCAACAGCCCCAAACAATGATCGCTCATCTGCCTCTCTGGAACATATGCTGAGGAAACAATTTAGAGAAAATGAAGATATTAAACAACATCTTTTTCGTATTGAAGATCAGCAATGTAAATTCTACCACTTGCTTCTCGAACTAAAGGCTATGGTCGAAAGCCATCCGGTGCCTCACCCTTCTTTTCATCAGACCTCTGCAGTTCCAGCCCTCAGCCCAGATGCTGAAGAATTCGTTCCAGAAAAAACAGCTCCGCGATACCAAAAATCAAGCTCTAGCTCTCTTTCTGTCCGAGAACACAATCGTGTTTCCTCGCAACGTGTTGACACAGGAAGACAACCTATATCCACCTCTATTAGTAATCAACAAAAACCAAGCAATTTGTACGTGCACTATCAAAATTATCGCACTGAGCAATATCCTGAAGTGCCTTCCCATAATGGCTTGCTTACAAACTCCCCAGGTTTTAAGTTTCCTCGCAAAAACAACAGAAATGCAAGCATAATAGGAACAAGAAATGTGCAGTCTTGTATTAAAATTAGAAACAGAAATAGTTCGACGCTTAGAAATAATAACATTTTTATTAGCAGGCTAGACCCGAATACTACTTCCCAGCAGATGGACCAACTACTATTAGAGTTAGAAATTCCAGGTAGAGCGTTCAAAATAAGAACGAAACATCCCACATATTCATCATTTAGAATTGAGCTAAAGGATTGTGACATACAACAATATCTAAATCCTGATATCTGGCCAAATGGTCTACTCATCATGCCATTTTATGGAGCTATTGGAGGATCGGTCAACAACCCTAGTGAAAAGTTACCAACTAATTCTCAATCTGCTGAATTCTCTGCATAGCTAGAGAATAATATTCCTAATTCTCATCTTAATCCATCATTTAACTTGCCATCCAATACATCTGTTTGCAAACATCCTTCTAACACAAATATCCATCTCAGCATTTTTCTTCAAAATGTAAGAAGCATAAAAAATAAACTATCTACGCTTATTTCATTAATGGTTGAAGAATCGCATGACATCATATGTTTAGTTGAAACGTGGATGCAGGAATCTTTACAAGATGTCTTCCTACTGCCGAAGAATCTCAGCTACACGCCATTCATGACATCAAGAATTAATCGTAGAGGTGGTGGGGCAGCAATAATTTTAAAATCCAAATTTAAAGTTTTGAACACATACAACTCTAATACTTTCAACTTTGAAGGAATTTCCCTACTAATTCAAGTTAAGGAATCTCTGCTTCAAATTTATAATATTTATATTCCGCCTGGACCTACTGATGACATCATTAATGAAGTAATAACCTGGATCACCACTGTTCTTAAGCCTCAAACTAACATCATTATAATGGGCGACTTTAACCTTCCCCTGCCCAAATATAATCTACAAATGAAGCTGCTGTCTGACTCATTTTTAGTTCTAGGAGCAAACAAAATCAATGTCCCTGTTACAAGAGGTAATCAAGCGCTTGATCTTGTATACTCTAACTTTCCACTGCATGAAAAACTTAGTACGAACATTACATTTCAATCTGACCACAAAAGTATAGAACTGCAAGCAACAATTTGCTGCAGGAATCCTCGCCCCCTTCTGGAAATCACTAAAAGAATATCATCAATTAAATTCCTTCAGAAAGAAAAGTTTTTGCAGCTCTTAAAATACTACCCATGGGATTCTCTCAAAAATATTCCTATACAGGACGCCACCTTTCTTCTTATAAAATGGCTGAATCAACTGAAAACAGAGTCGGCATCCAAACTTGTTAGAATATCTTCTCACTCCAAACCTTGGTTCCAATCCCACCTGAAACCATACTTTAAAAGTAAGCAAAAATACCACAGGCAGTGGAAGAAATACGGCACTTCATCAGCACACATAAAATATAAAAAGAGCAGAGCTTTGTTTCAACTCAAAAAAATTCAGTCATACAAAAATTATGTTATGTCCACGCTAAAGCACAATAAAAGAGCACTTTCTACAAAAACAACAGCTACCTTACAGCATGATCTAGTTGTTGAATGGATAAGATGCAATATGAAAACAAGCAGATCTGACATTTTCACTGAAGGTATACAAAACAGATTTATAGCATTTAATTCCTATGAACAAGCAGACAAAGTGCAACATGTGTCTCCGGATCAAGCCCTGCTAGTTAGCCAACTTGTGAACAAAAATACAGTTCAGCATGCAGTTAACCAAATACGCCCTGATAGTAGTGAAGGCCCTGACGGCATCCCTGGTTTTATTATTAGATTGTCCAGCGTATACATCATTGATTCGTTAGTGCATATCATTTCCAGGTGCATCTGCCAGCCATTCCTTCCAAGACAGTGGAAAACTTTCAGGATTACGCTGATTCCTAAAAAAGCTTGCAGAAATAACCATTCCGGCCATCGACCAATTGCTGTTTCGTCAATAATCACTAAAATTATTGAAAAAATCATGCTCCCATATCTTCAACATGCAATCTTCGCCAAAGCACCTGTCAATATGCATTTTGGTCCCAGAGGGCGCTCCACAACAACAAGCCTAGCTGACACCATTGTACGCATCCAAACTGCATTTCAAGACAAGGCACAATGCGACGTATTTTATTTTGACATCAAAGGTGCTTTCGACAACATAGATCTCGAAAAAGCTTTTCAAATACTAAAAAATCACTTTCTCGTTGACGCAATGATTATTTCCTATCTTCAATACAGCCTAAATCGCAGACTTCTCCTCTTCCCCACTAATACTGACGATATTCTCGTCACAACCTCAACAGGCATTCCCCAAGGAGCCGTTCTCTCCAGTACAATATTTTCAGCATCTCTTCAACCACTTCTACAAGAAAATCCAAATCTACTGGCATATGCCGATGATTTAAAATTATTTATAACCTCCAAAGCCAGTGATGATATTCGCAAAGTTATCAATGATGCGAACTCACAGATTTGTGAAATCATCAAGTACCTGAAAGATCTCAATCTGAATATAAATGCAAGCAAATCTGCTCAAATTACTTATTCCCTTCAGAAACAACCCAACCACATAGAAATAAAAATTGCAGATGTCCCAATCCCAAATGTTTACGCTCACAAAGACCTTGGAGTTGTTTTTGATAAAAATCTCTCCTTTAATGCCCACTATTTATATGTTGCTCAAAAAATTCAAAAAGCAAAATGGTTAATCAAACAAGAAACAGCAGCGATTCAAGACAGAAAAACAGTCATTAAGCATGTTCAAAGATGCATCTTTCCCATTCTGTCCTATGCTTCCGAAATCTGGTCTGGTGCTCCCCAAGTAACCGTCAAGAAATTCCTTGCCCTGGAATATTGGGTTCTTAGATGGCTCAATAGGAAGCTTCGCTTTCCCCATACAATATCGAGGCAACAGCTTTATAAAAACCTAAAAACAAAGCCTCTGCAACAGATGATCAACGAGTCTGGAGTCATGCTTCTTGCAAAGATAATCACCTCTGCATCCGATTCACCAAATTTAGGCAATATAATAGCTGCCCCCAACAGGGAAAATACAAGAAACCAGCGATTCAAATCCAGCCTCTCCAGGCTCAAACAAATGGACAGAATGTTCCCCAATGCATTTCTTCACCTCATAAATCATCACAACATTGATTGCAACAGGTTAATCAACTCTGCAGCCTACAGGAGTCAGATCTCCGATGAAATGAAGAAAAATAACCCAACCAGTAATGTCAGCTGAAAGCTAAATGCCCTGTTCTGCAATTTTTAAATTCATAACTAAAATTTCTAACCATTGTTAATATCTATATAAAACTTGCTATGTACATATACTTTATATCATTCCTTTGTATTCTTATCTGCCCCTAGCCATGTGCTGTAATGGGCTTGCTGTATTTGCAATAAATGAATATTTATTTATTTATTTATTTATTTACTTTGCAAAAGTTGCACCATTCTTCCATGCTAACTTTTTTCAGCCGTTTTCTCCAAACAGATTTCTGCAATCATCGTAGAACTTTTGTTTTATTTTCTGGTTCGCTACTTGATCATATGGAACAAATTCATAATTATCAATACTTCACTACTCAAAAAATATGGAAGCACGATTGTCATATTTGATCGAGATTGTGCTGCTCTTCTGGACCTTGGATTAAACGAAGAGAGCGCAATCCATTGAGAGGACTGAGCTTTGGTTTCCCGGGCATAGCCCGGGAAACCAAAGCTCAGTCCTCTCTGGTGACGTCATTACTGGTGACGAACCGTGGGTTTCCCGGGCATAGCCCGGGAAACCCACGGTTCGTCACCAGTAATGACGGAAGAAACAAAGCTTGGATCAGCAGCTTCATGTTAATGAAGATCCTGACATACAAACTATGAGAGAATTCGTCGCGCTCTCTCTCTCTCTCACTCTCACTCTCTCTCTCTCTCTCTCTCTCTCTCTCTCTGCGAGTGGATGTAATGTAAGGCACAAACTTGGCTGAAACGCGTCGCATTTCAAATCGTGCCCTTAAAATTGACATGTTTCATAAGAAATGACATTTTCACTAGCAGTTTCGTAGATAATTAAATATTGATCGCTCCCGATCAGATCACGAATACGAGCGATTGAATTGTTGGTTTTCGAAGTTGAAGGCAGAGCGAGGATTATTTTCGACAGATGTGCAGCTTTCGAACGTCACCTGACATTTTCTTCGAAAGCTGTTTTGAGCATTTCGTGGAGTTAAGTTATAGAAACTGGGAGATAACGAGGAAGAAGAGCCTGTGAAGAATTTTATTGCTGTTAGTAATCTTTGACTGTTGATTGTTAGTTTGGGAAGCCCCATGTTCTATCTGTACAGTCAAGTTGTTCGAACATGTGTTGGAAGATGATGGTTGTAGGTAGCAGTGTGACCAGCCAGTGTTTCTCCGAGAATATTTTCTTCACTGGGGTCAGGCCTGCAGCGGTTCCTACAGTATCACCAGGTAAATTACTATTTTCACATCTTCTACATGCAGGAGAAAAATTTTTTGTCAGTGTGATAGTGAAAGCTGTTTCTGTCAAATGTAATTCATGGTTTTCGTTTCTTGACCACCGGGATGTGCATTCTATGAACTTGATACCCTATGGCTGTATCACTGTTGGTGCGAATTTGAGTTTTCGCTGATTAAAGCGGTACCGTAGCTACTGAAGGTATTCTGCGAGATGATGCATTTTGTGGTTAATAGTTGATGCGTATGCTTGTAGATCTGCTCTGGGCGGGATGGTGGTGAGAACTTTACTGTTATCCACATGAAGCATGATAATTAGTAATAAAATGAGAGAAATTTACCTCTAAATTTTGTCTGCACGTTGCTTCCAAGCATTACTCTCCAACTTTGAAACGAATATAAAACTAATTTAAATGAATTCTTACACCCAATGAAACATTATTGATCCTACGCATCCGGAATCGAGGTAACGGAGCTCCAACCCGACATCAAACCACCAAATAACTGAGCGGCAGGAGAAATTTTGTCAATTTATAAAACTGAGTGAAACGATTACGAAAATTATATAAAAAATTAATTTTTTTTTTACTTCCTCTAATTTAAAGTTTACTTTCCTTCCTTAAGCTCCATTACTTCGATTCCAGATGTTGCGGATCATTGTTTTTTTTTGGATGTAAGAATTCATTTAAATTAGTTTTAAATTTGGAGAGAGGTGCTTGGGAGCGTTTTGCAGACAACATAGAGGTAAGGAGGTCGCTAGTGTCGTTGTTAGTACGGTTGACGTTTTAGTATGCTGCATTTCATTTAATATCCTAATGTATTCATTGTGTTTTATTTAATTCAGTTGTTGTGCAGAAATTGTCAGTAAGTTTTTCCCTAACTGGATATAAATTTTAATAGATTTTGTAAACTGTTAATATTAGTTTATTACCTTTGTAATATTGTTAGGCCTAACTCAGGAATCGCTGACTGCCTCGTTTAACCCTAGTTAGTTGTTGGCGCATCGGCTTCTGTGGCTATAATACACCTCCCAAGGTTTTTGCAGTACTCTGATCCAAGCCCGAGGAGGGATTTGAGCCGCGACCTTTGGGTTGCCAGGCAGGCACTTTACTCACCTAGCCCAGTCGGCTATTTAAATTAGGGCGCTGATACTGGATGTGAACGGCTGATTTTGGCAATTTCGGCAGAAATTATAATTGTGCCACTTGATATAAATAATATTGCAAGCACTGGTGTAACTTAATACCATTATAATGACCATATGGATGTCATCCCAGGGCAAATAGCACGTGACTTAACAGCACGTAAATCCTATTGGTGGTAACTGTTCTTGTGTAGCACTTCTTAAGTTGATTCACCTACTAACTTGCAGTGGGTATCATCTGCACTCATTTTCTGAGCTTCTTCTGTGAGACTGTCTCGCCAGAAGGAGCTCATTTTCTGAGCTCCTTCTGTGAGACTGTCTCGCCACTCGCTCATCCGGAGTGAACTCGCCAATTCGTATCTGCTCAAAATGGAGGGTAAATCGAGGAAATCGGCTGTAAACACAACCCTGCCAGTGACCGACAACCCTAAAATAGCAGAGCAACACGAAGAACATGAGGGATCTCAAACTGAACCCCCCATTAAGAACAAAAAATCAATCGGTACCAAATTTGATCGAAAAACCAGGTCAAAATCTCAAAACAGAGGGACCATGGAACCCCCCCTCTCCCAAACCGAGTACACAGATATGAGACAACCTGACCTCCCCCTTGACCCCAGCATGCCTGAGGGGACAGTTATCCAACAATCGCTACAACTCAAAGTAGCACTGGAGAACGTGCTCAAAGAGCCAACTAACAGAATTACAACACTTCTTAGAGCAGAAATCGTCACCCTATGGAATAAGCTAGAATCGCTGCTTATCCAGACTCACCTGGAAAGCGAAAAGGCAACTGCAAAATTGGAAGCCTACACTGACTGTGGAGTAAAACAAATGCGACAGCGCGACTCCACATATGCCCAGACGCTGAGGAAGTCACCACCGGACTTTATTCCCGAATCTCAGGAACTGAGCTACGAGACAAACAATTCAGGTACCAACCTACGGACTACACTGAAGAAAACGCTATCACCCAGACCTAACTTTGTGGTACTTAAACCCCTTACCAATGAAGGTCGTATGTCCAGTGAGGAGGTCAAGAAGACCATCATGGATTCCTTGACAGATGACTTAAAGAACACTAAAATCAAGTCAATTCGCAAAACGCGAAATACAGGAGTAATTATAGAAACAGCCACAAAAGAGGATGCTGAACTGATTGTTAAGAATCCTAAATTACCATCTCTGGGACTCCTGGCCGAGCCCCCTAGACAAAAGGGCCCTTGCATACTGGTACTAGATGTGGACAAGGATCTCCTTCCAGAGGAATTGCAAAGCGAAATTTTCCACAGAAACTTGAAACAGGAACTCCCAGATGAAGAACCAACTTCTCACACAATCCCTAAATTCCAAACAAAACCCAGAGCTGGGCACACCATTAACTGGGTCTTTGAGCTATCACCCAAGGCCTGGAAGATCCTCTCCCAACAAACAAGAATTTACATCAACTGGGGCAGCCACCGCTTTAGGGAGCATGTAGCCGTCCCCAAATGTTTCAGGTGCTGCCGTTTCGGCCACACCACGCACACGTGCAGGCAAAATCTTCCCACCTGTGGCCACTGTGCCGAAATGGGGCATGAATACGCTACATGTCCCAAAAAGTCTCAACCTCCCACATGTGCCAATTGCAAGGCCCTAAAAGTGCCAGCCAACCATTCGCTCCGTGACAGCAGTTGCCCAGTTTATCTCAAAGCCAGAAGTGCTCAACAATCAAGAATAGAATATGGGGAGTAACAGACCAAACCTAAATACCCACACTGTGAAAATAGCACAACATAACGCTCAGAGGGCCAAGGCTGTTGCTGCACAACTGGTCAAAAAGGCAGATGAAGAGAACTTAGATGTGCTGCTGCTTCAGGAGCCATACACTCATAACAAGGAGGTAAAAGGCTACCCCTTAAGATTTAAAGTGGTCCAGGTTGATGGTGACACACCCTGGGCCGCGATCGTCGTTCGCAATCCCGAACTGACTGTCACCAAAATCACTGATCTGTGTACTAGCTGGGCTGTGTGCGCCCATGTAATTTCACCACTGGGGCAATTCTACTTAGTTTCGATATACTGTCGACCGGGGGAAGATATTCTTCCTGCCACCCCATATCTACAGACCATCCAGCTACAAATGCCAAATGCTAAACTAATTATAGGGGCTGATGTTAACTGCAGGTCCCCAGCCTGGCACAGCCGAACTCGAAATCACAGAGGAAATAGAAATGGCCAACGTCTTGAGGACTACTTGTCTAACAGCAACCTGGTCATTCTAAACAAACCTAACTGCCTGCCAACTTTCTCCAGTACCCTGTGGGAAGCTACAATAGATATCACCTTAGCCTCAAGCTCCATTGCTCAGCACCTTGCTTCCTGGACAGTCCGTGAGGACTGGACCACCTCTGACCACAGGGTACTAACCTTCCAACTACACCGTTCACTAGTCACACAACCAACCGAACTCAACAAAGAAGATATGCCCTGAATAAGGCTGACTGGAACCTTCTTAAGGAGGAATTGACCAGTGCAGCCAGCTGCTTCAATCCTAGCGGCCTCAGCCCAGACCAGCATCAATGTGCAATTACACAGCTCGTCAGTAATGCTGCAAACAAGGCTATCAAAAAGAAGAGATTCACACCTGGTGCTGTCCCCTGGTGGTCACCTGAACTCCAGGCTCTTAGACGCGAAGTCATTTACCGACGAAAACGCTATCAACGTGCAAGAAGAACATGGCCTCCAGAAGAAACAGAGGCTTTACTGCAGCAATATCGAGTGACCAGGAACCAGTATACCACAACAATAAAACAGCGCAAAAGGCGCTCATGGGAAGCCCTGGTAAGCACTGAAGGGAACGCCGATCCCTGGGGGATTGTGTACAAAGTGACTACTAACAAGCTTCCCAGAGGCGAGGTCGTATCAACCACAAAATTACCGAACGGACTGTATACCAGATCGTGGCAAGATACTATCAATAATATTTTAGACGCTACATTTCAGCAGCCTGCTGACCCACACACACCGGAACAGCTACAGCTCTGCATGGAAAATGAAACATATCACACAACTGCAATTGAAGAACCCTTCACCACAACCGAGCTCAACTTAGCTGCATCTAGAATCAGAAACAAGAAGGCTCCGGGCAGAGACATGCTCGATCCAGAAATCGCCCAGAAGGCCATTGAACTTATTCCCACTACAATACTCAACCTGTTAAACCACTGTCTCCACCAAGGATTCTTCCCCACACAATGGAGGACTGCAATCCTTAGACTTATATTGAAGAATGCAACCAAACCACATGATCTGCCACAATCTTACCGGCCCATTGCACTGCTGCCAGTCTTCAGCAAACTTCTCGAAAGGATGATCTCCCATAGAATAGAAGCCCACTACAATGACGCTGGTCTCTCCTCACCTAAGCAGTACGGTTTCCGGAAAGGACGCTCCACGATTGATGCACTGGAAACAATCATTGAAGCTGCTACCAACTGCAACTCCAAATACTTTCTACTAATCTCCTTTGACTTTGCTGGTGCCTTCGATTCCCTCTGGTGGCCCAGCGTCCTGGGCAGACTCCGAAGAGCGCATGTCCCAGAAAACTTATATAGATGCATCAAGACCTATCTCCAGGACCGGCGAGTTGTCGTGTCTGCTCCCCACTGCAGTGTCTCCAGACCAGTCTTCAGGGGATGCCCTCAGGGATCTGTCCTGGGGCCTCTCCTCTGGAATCTGGTGCTGGATGATTTCCTGAACACCAAACTCAACAATGTACAAACCCAGGCCTATGCAGATGACCTGGTCATGCTCTTTTCTGCCAATAACAGAACCCAACTAGAAGCAACTGCCAACCAGGCCATCTCCACCCTTCAAGCTTGGGCAGAGCATAACAACCTAAAGATCTCCCCAGAGAAAACCAATTCGATCCTACTAAAAGGCACCCTTGATTTGAGAAGACCACCCCAAATCAAGGTCAATAGTGTTACAGTAAAACTAAAAACAGAGCTTAAATATCTAGGTTTGATCTTAGACAAAAACCTTTCCTTCACTCCTCATCTAGACCAACTCAGGATTAAGATCAGGAAGTATGCTGCCCAAGTCTCAAGAGTTGCCCGGAAGGACTGGGGCTTAAAGAAGAGAACGCTGTCACTCTTCTATAAGGCAGTTTTCATCCCGGTTATCACCTATGCTTCTGGAGTCTGGTACAAGAAGGCCAATACCGTAGTAAACAGATCGCGCCTAGGAATTATCCAGCGCTCTCTTCTCCTTCTGTCCTCGCGTGCTTGTCGCACTGTCAGCACCCATGCGCTACAGGTCCTCACTGGATCTCTTCCACTGGACCTGGAGATTGTTCGTCATGGGTTGCTCTACCAAATAGCCAAAGGAAGAGCAGTTACTTGTGCAGGTTTCACCACTGACCCAGCAAATAATAGAAACGCTGAAAAGATGAGACTTAATGAACATCTAACAGACACCTGGCAAGAAAGATGGCAGACATCAACTAAAGGCGCTGTCACCAAAAGATTCCTCCCTGATGTCAGGGCCTTCTATCCCCTCACACCTGTCTGGTTTTCACCAGGACTCTATGCTACCTACCTCCTCACTGGACATGGCTCCTTCCAGAAAAAACTACATGACTTCAGAATTTCAGACTCACCCCGCTGCCACTGTGGAGAGGATCAGACGTGGGAGCACCTTGCCCACAGCTGTGAAATCTACGAGGACTTCAGGAGGATCCTAATAACAAAACTACGCTTCAACTACCAAAATCAAGAACACCTCACCCTACAGAATGAAGAAACTTACCGAGCTCTGACTCAATTTGCAATGGACTTATTTACCAGGCAGAAAGCACTACCACCACCTTAGTATCCGAATCAATAGGTCATAACAACCATGACTGCCAATTGTTGCTATTCATCATTGAGCCATGAATGCTAATGCCTTGGACCAACTTGCACAAGACTTGACCAGCAGTGCAATCAAAGACAGGGTCCACACATACTTTGACAAATTCCTCATCATTGATTCCTGGACAAACTTTTCTCGACCAGACGTGACACATCTCATCAAGAAGAGGCCTAGCATCGATCCCTGGACTTGACCATTAATCTTGGACTCCCGGTTTTGACCACCCCCACTGTTCGTTCTGATGGACTACTGGACCAGCCTTCAGTCTGGATGCGACAAAGACTCACCAAATGGAGTCCCAATGACGGCACCTGAACTAGACCTTACTGAACATGACCCATCCACCATAGCAGCACTCACACTGCTGGATTTCCAGCAAGTTGTCGGCTCCAACTGACTGGCCGTGCTAGCTGTACCTACCCTGAACTTGCGGGGTATATCTCTCTCTCATTTTTTTTTTTTTTTCCGGCTTTCTTCTGTTTCCTGCCATCCGTTCTTTACTCCCCCCCTCCTATTTTTCTCTTACAGAATGATTTTTTTTTTTTTATTTATTATTATTATTTTTTATTTTTATTTATTTTTTTTTTTGTGGGGAGGTGGTTTTCGTCCACCCGCAACCCCACTCTTCTCTCTGGTGAGGCGTTGGGCATGCCACACTGTCATCAGGGGCCATCTTCCCTATTGGCCCCTTTCTTCTGTTTCCTACCCTCCAGTCTTTTTGCCTTCCTCCCTTACTTTTCTCTTGCACAACGTTTTTTTTTTTTTTTTTTAGTTTATATATATATTTGTGTGTGGGTGTGTGTGTATATATATTTTTATATACACACACACTCATGCCCCCACAGGTCTAAATCTAAAAACATCAAAATTACTGCCCGACCTATTTGGCCCTAGAACAAGTTATCAGCGAACAACCCTACGCTCTGTTAAAATTACAACCGTTGCTCAAGAAACAGCGATCATCTCATTCTTAAATCTGGCCCTAGCCACTGAAATCCCAGGAAAGTAGGTGGCAGGACCCGCCAGAGTACTCTAGCTACAGTGGTACACCCGGTCAGCCTCCCCGTGGCATGGTGTGGTAACGTCGGGTCCCACTAGGGGCTCGGCGGCTAATAGACCGGAGGAACAAAGGGCACAACACAATATACAGCACATGACCCCCACACACTTCAAATCTCTGGCCCCGATACAATGTACACCCGCGGAGATGGGAGAAATCCCAGGAGCCGTTAGACACTAACATACCTTATAACATAGAGGTAAATTTCTCTCATTTTATTACTAATTGACATGCCATTCAGCAGTGGTCGCTAAGTATTGACGTTCTTTTTACTTGCCCATGAGAAATTTAGGAAAAATTAATAAAACTTGAAAGAACTGCTTGTATTATACATTATTTTTCTGTTGGTCACAATAATAAGCTTGCTTTCTTGCATCAAATGCCTCTACTAATGCTAATATTTCGAGAAAACATCCTCCACAATGGAGTACGTGAAATCTAAGTATTAATGTATCTGCTGGACACCTGAGCGATATTCTTAGATAGGTGACATAAATTTTAAAACAATTTGATTTTTTAATATTTAAATTACTATTTATGTAATAGTTATTTGTTAATGTATTTATTTTAGTATTGTAGGCTAAATGGTACAAGGAAACATACTTATTATTAAATCCGTTTATTATTGCTGCATACACAAAAAAAACTACAATCCTTCTTTTTACGTATAAAACAGTACCTAATTAGCATTACAAAAGTAAAGAAACTGCCATATGAAAGTATCAGTCTTGACTTCTTTGTAATATAAGTTATAATGTGAGTCGTAATACAAACCAAGAACAACTCCAAGTGGAACTGATGGAGTCTGCCCTCCACTTCTTTCAACATGATGATTAATGGAACCTGTTTTGTCTCGTTTCAAGGTGACAAATAACCAAGAATGCCACCGTCAGGATGTCCCAGGACTTCCTTCGCACGTTCTGTGAATTTGATTCGAATCTGGCTGACACAAATTCATTGGGCGAGAATAACAAGCAGTTGTTGTAATCACATACGCTCACTTTCTATTTTTTAACAGGCTAAAAAAATTCTATGAAATAAAAAATCGTCAACCGGATTGCCCTTTTGCTACCGCACGCGGTCAATTTTTAATCACTGGTCAAGATTACTTTTTGTTGGGAGTCCGAAGAAGCTTTTATGACTTTTTGCCGCTATACTTTGGTCCAATTAGCTATTTCGTACGGCTGCTGCATGGTTTTTCATCCGGAAAACCTGCCAATAAGCTAAACTATACATTTCATTCTTCCAAACCCTGGTACTTGATCATTATTAGATCTTGAAAAATTCAGATTTCACGGTCGTGTAATAGTCACATAATAATAATAAGAAGAAGAAATAAATATGCTGCATTTTCATACTGAAATTTATTGTACACAGTACAGTACAAGTGTGTTCTACCCCAAGAGAAAAATAACGTTTATAAAATTGTTGATTCTCAGATGGTTTGCCTGATTTGTCCATATTCTTAAAGATGGCCAGAAAATGGAGTGTTGCTGTATTTGAGTATACAGTATTTGAGAGGTTCAGTGCAGTGTTTTACGTTGAAGAAAGGAGTCGAGAAGTTGGAACGTATTCACGAAGGCTACAATACTCCAGTTAACGTGGACCAAACATGGGTTTAGCCTAACCCTTTCGTACATATCTGAGATTCTGATAGCATCATTCCCCGTTTTTGGTTTTAAGTATGCAATTTTACAATAAATTTTATGGTCGGTAATTTAATAATTGTTAGCGTTATCAATTGATTTTCGATAAATGTTGTTATGATCAACTGTTTCGTCGATTGACTTTCGATGAATCTTTTACAGTGAACTTACCCTAAATCAATTTTTTAATTTACCCTTCAAACTTGCGCTGATCAGTGACAGACTTTACGGAACTGCAGTTCTAGGAGATTCACTTCCACAGTTATTAAAGCACAGCTGTTGGCGCCATCTTTTGTGTATTCAACCACTACTCTCTATTTGTCTGTACTTCAAATGGACGGACGGTAATACGTGCATCTAGATTAATCTCATATATCTTCTGTATATATACGAGTATATTCTTACTTTGTTACCTTTTTATGGAAGCTTTATTACCTTGAAAAAATGGTTTTAGTCCAGAATATTTCGTGGAACTAAATAAGCGCATTAATTCTCTTAGCATTTTTAGCTACATCATAACTACCTGCAAACAACGTTCGTGAATTAATTAAAATAATGTTTAAGTGTGCTGATGATGCAAAAGTTGGCAGGGCTCAAGATGTACTTCATCTAGAGAAATTAGATGGGCAGAAAAGTGGCAGGCAGTTGAGGTTTAAACATTAAAAAATGCAACGCCCTGCATATGGATAGCAGTACAGTAATTCCAAAATAAATCAACTGGATAGTACCATATTCAAGGTGGTGAAGAGTGAAAGAGACCTAGGGGTAACTGGTACTGCCCGACATGACGTTCTCTGAGAAGTGCAGACAGCCCAGGGGGGGGGGGTTGTCAATGATATACAGGAATTTTGCTAACAGGGATAATTCGATGATTGTACCGTTGTATAAGGCTACATCTTCAGTACTGCATACAGGTCTTAAAACTTCATTTTAGGAAGAATGTTTATCTGTTGTGACGGGTGCATCAAAGAACAAGACTAGTCAAAGACACAAAAGAACATTCTTACTAAGAAATACTTCATTTCTGCAACTTATAGCACTTGGAAACTAGGCGCCTGCAAGAAGACCTGATTGGGAGCATTTATGGCTTTAAATGGATTGAGTAAACGAAATGTTGAACCGAATCCTTACTTTTTCCTGGATCACAGTACATAAGGGGACATGAATTTATATTAAAAAAGAATAGTTGTTGGAATAAACTTTCAACTGATTTTGTAGAAGTGGGTAGTTTGAATAAATTTAAGAAACGATTAGACAAATTATTAGAGCGGATGGATAAATGATTTGGGTAATTTTTCCCCCTTCGGTTAAAGCTATGTAAACTTTCTTTGTTGCATCATATGCCACTAATGCTAATAACATTGACAATCATCTTTTTTTTTTTTACATGTGCTGTGAGATTTTTATTCCCGAATTTTTAAGTTTTTTTTTAATTATCCTTGTATTTTTTAATTAATCTCTCATTTTATACAGGGTGGTCTAGGAAAAGCTAAATGGGCTAACTCACTGCGAATGAAGTTCTTCTTTACAGAAATCTTGTACAGACAACAATGATCTTGTTTGTTCACATGTGGATGGTCAGAAATGTTACGATATCCGACAGGTGAAGAAACTATGACGACGGAGCCCTTCTTTAGAAGCTGTGGTACTGATGGAATTGAATAACTATTGCAAAGCATAAAACACAATTTAAGAATCAACTCCAGAAGCCACTATGGAATAAAACCATTTGGCTGTGACTAGACATCTTTAGGAAGATAAGCACTGTGTATTTAGGAAGATAAGCACTGTAGAACATGTAGTATCATAAAAAAAGGCAATTAGAACATATATCCACGTAGGCAGGGTGTTTGAAAAGGTACCATAGAAAAAATGAACTTTATTTATCAGAAGAATTTGCTGCAATGTCCTGCAGCGAATTCTGGAGGAAACTGCAGCATTTTCATATCGTATACAACTTCCTCAAAGGGTGAAACCAAAGTACTTCGGTTCCCTTTTTGTATACGTGCACTGACTAATATTTAGGAGAATGCCAACTATCTTAAAATGATGATGGTTAGACGAAAGTCGTGAACTAATTCAGATATGCCAGTAAGCAAAATATGCGTTAAAAAACATTCTGAGAAATTTGAATAGGACCACTGCATCCTTATAAAGTCAGTTTTGGCAGCTGTTGTTGTCGTCGTCATCGAGTTTGACAAAGGAAAAACGATCACTTACTGCCAGGTAACTTGGAAATTTTCAATGAAAGTATAGGTATTGACTTCTTTGCTAAATATATCCTGCAGCAAGATGGGGCTACAGCCTATGAAGGGGAAGAAACTTGAAGCTCTTGTAAGAGGTGTTTCCAGGTCGTTTACTTTCAAAAGATAACTTCCATACTGTAAGCAGTCTCGACCTCTCTTTGCCTAGAATATACCTGCAGGGCGGGGGGGGGAGAACTGTTGTAAGAAAAAAGTTACCCTTCCGCCAAACTGAGATGAGTGGTTAATATTTAGCACTGCATACCTACCTCTCTCTCTCACTCACGTCTTTATGATGTTTTCGGCTCGAAACAAAGGAAGTTGCGTATCGTCGCAACTTAAAGATAAGGAAGGAAAAGGGGGGTTGAATAATTACAAAGTTCTGGGGTTGGGGAATGGAATTATTTTTGTTGGTGTTTAGTGCGTGTCGACGGAATAAAAGTTTGAAAAGCACTGCATCATGGCGTTCTGGAAAAGACATACGTGTTTAGCATTTGTAACGCCTGAAAAATCTTTTCGTGTACGTCAGTTTTCATTATTATGCAAGTGAACAAAAAGGTGAATTGTGCCTGCTGCTCTCCTTTTGGTTATAGTTCCTTGCTTTTTTTACTCACATCGCATGTTATCTTGAAACGCCGGAATAAACAGGGAGAAAAAGTTCAAAGAAGAAAAATAATTTCCAACCGAGCTCTATTTCAGAAGCAGCCTATTACACTATGAACTGGATAAAGAGAAGGCTGTGCGACATCTTTTACGGACTGACTTGCCTATTTGAAGATGAATTGACGAGAATATCACCAATTCCGTTATATCATCGAATATAGAAACATGAGAAGCTACTTCTTTGTGTCTGTTCTCGGACAAGAAGTAAAGAGTAATTTGAAATCTTTGCACAGAAAAGAAGGATGTCTCTTTTGTGTGCAGTCGAAATGCTTCCAGTTTGAAAAATATTCAATTTCTGTCCAAGGAAAACCGGAGATAAATAAGATAATGCTGGAGATGGTTATAACTATTCGAGGAATGAAGGAAACTGAAATTTGATAATGTATTAGGCGCTTTCGGAATGGCAAAACATATACATATTCAATTATTTTGAGGACGCATTTCATCTCAAGAAAGTTAGAAAAATTATAGTGTTGTTATAATTATTATAACCTTCACAAGACCGGTGAAGGTTAATGATGATTGTTCGTAATTGGAGGCAGGAGAAATAACTTTAGGGGAAGGTGTTCTGTAATTGAAGGAAAGCAGTTAGAAAAACAGAGCAACCATTACTTCTTTGATGTCGCAAAGCAATACTGGCTTCATGACTATATACCTACATTTAAGCGCAATTGTAATGATACCTTCATATGTCCTTGAGAATTGTTAATTGAGCGAATTTCTTTTACATCTTCCTTATTGATATTGCCCTAGGCCAGCCCATTTAAGAGAAGGAAAATACGTTTCCATGGAACAATAGAAATATTAATTTAGTATAGTACTCATAAATAATACCGTGAACCCGCTTTTTTAGTCTCTTTTCTGCCCAACAACTTTTTTATTACTTTTCCTGAAACAATTATACTTAATTCTTCCCTTTATCGATCCTGTAACAGGTTGTACGCAGTTTCCAAGTTACATAGATTACACTAATCAATTCATTTGTAATAATAATGCTGTTGGCACAGTACTGGATTGCTTTCTGGGCGAGAAATCCAGAAATTTTTCCAATTATGGTTAGAACCTTTGAAACTTTTTTAATGAATCTGCACCATTCAAGTGGCTAATCGCCGATTAGCCACTTGACTTAGGCATTTAGCTGCTTTATTGACCAAATAGTAATATAGACTTAGAGATTAAGTATGCCTCAGCTTTCTTAGCATTATACTGTAGTCAGCGAAAAATTGCGAAGATAATGACAGAGTTAGTGACAACAAGTTGCTTTATTAGGCAGAATAAAATACTTATGGAAATCACGACTTGCAGTGTATATCGTATATTCCGACTTCTACTATTTGACCTGAAAATTAGTGCTTAATCATATATTCGCCTCATAAGTCAACCCCCCCCCCCTATTCAAGGTACACTTGAATAGGGGGGTCGACCAGTACACTATTCAAAATAATTCTTGCATTAATGTTACAAAAGCGTCCAAAAGTTAAATTACCACAATAAAATATATAGCAGTTGGAATTGTGCCAAATCTTGTGTGGAAGAATAATGTCAAGGACGGGATTATATTGAGTTCGAAAAGAAGTACGCTTCTATTTTCATGAAATGTAAAGATGGAATAATGCCCAAAACTAAGCTGTGAATTATAATAATAAGATTCTTTATTAAGCTAATTCTTCATGATAAAATTTTTGTGTTGCCATAAATATATGTTTATTTTTTATCAAGAGCGCATTTTATCGCATTCAGAGTTCTGGCAGGTGATTGTTATATCCCTCTAAGTTTCCCAGATATGCGCAGTCTGTATCAGATTTGGAGATCTTATAGGCTACTTCATTCGAAAAATATCGCAGAAATTAAGACTGAAACTGAGGGCCTCACTGAGTAACAGGTTAATTGTGCACATAATTGATACACAAAACGAAAAATATCATATGGAATTCATATTATACTACCGATGAACAGATTTTGATAAACAGTCATAACTAATCACCAGTTATAATGAAATGTGGAGTAACTTGCTAGCATCGTTGGCAAAGAAGAAAAAGTAATAAGTACTGTTGCTTAACTCTTGCTATAGTTAAGCAGCATTTGTTACTTATATAACAAGAGCCTTCAACGCCAGAGTCCAAGCATGCATATACGCAAAAAGATTAGAATAAAAATGATGTTTGGTCATTAGTAGCAGAGCCACAAATCTTCCCTCCCTTATAGATTTGCAAACTGTCCCCATGCTGTTTAACAACTTCACTACCATTTGGTCAACCTTGACTGTAGTCTCACCGAAGCTTGAGATTAACCATATCAAGATTTCCAGTCGTTGGGCGACACTTATAAAAGTGGTAGATATGAGAGAGAGAAAATCTTTATTGCAACTAAATGAATACAATGTACGTACATAGCTGTAAGTGAAGTTGCAATTGTCCCGTCACGGCCAGGGGCTCACATCAGAATCCCAGAATCCATCAACATGGATTCTGGGATTGGAGCTAGCTGCTAACCCTTCTTTCCTATAGGTTTTATTGCTGCAAAGCCTATGAAAGTCAGCGTCAAGGTGCTGTACTTCTGGTATCATTTGGTATGGGAGGAAGCGGTCTGCGATATGAAGCCTCCAATGCTTCGAGTAGAGCATCGGGGTTGGCCGAAGTTCTGGCTTGGATATTCTCCAGTAACAAGAATCCCAAATGGACGGTGTTGAGATCTGACTCGTGATCATTTTAACTGTAGCTATCAGTCGTTGTATTTTAATGATATCAGGCAGTCGCTGCATCCCCAGTGAAGTAGCTAAGGCTTGTAGTTCTGTTCTGTGGTGGGAGACAAGCTTTCCGGTTAGCCCATTTAAGTAGCCAGAATTCTGCAGCGAGGATTGGTTTCTTCGTTGTAGTAGCTGCTGATGCCCACACTTCAGCAGCATAGAGGGGTGGAGAATAAATTACTGTTCTGATAAATTTCTTAATTATATGAGGCTCCTTAATATAAATTAGTTGTTTAGCTGCCCATTGGAGAGAGGCTGTTCTGGACGTGAGCTTGTCTACATGAGCGTGAAACCGAAGTTTTGGGTCAAATACTATTCCCAAATCTGCATGGGTGGGAGTGGCAGATATTACAATTCCATCAAGTGTTGGGGCTATTATTGTAGGGAGAGAGAGAACACCATTAGTTTTGTTTTTTGTGCGTTGATTGAGAGTCCATACTATTTGAGGTAAGAGGCAACGTTGATGAGACAACGTTGATTATTGATACGTGCTGTGGCCTCAAGGTGATTGTTGGAAGCAGTAGGCGTTAGAATTTTTATATCATCTGCATACGTGATGATTTTCTCATTGTTACGGACCAGAGGTGCAATGATGGCTGTAAATAATAAACCAGATAGGACTCCTCCTTGTGGAACACCAGCAGAGATCGCCTTCTTGTGCGATTGTCATAGGCATCAATCTGTAGAACCCTATCATGGAGGAGTGATGCTATGAACCAGAGGATATTACCTTGGATTAGATAGTGGTCTTCCAGTAAGCAGAAGAGCGCCGACCCGTTGATGGTGTCAAATGCAGCTTCATTATCCAGGTACGTGATTGCGAGTTCCTCATGATGTTCAAAGGTGGACAATATATTACATATGGTTGCAAGGAGGTTCGTCACTGTGGATCGGTTTCGGATGGTGTAGTGGATCTGTGGCGGCTTATCTCCAAGAATCTAATTCATTAAGGTGGGCAGCATAATTATTTAAAGGAGCATTGAGGGATTAGATATCGGCCGAAAGTGCATAGGTAGAGTGGTGTTTCGAACTTTTGGATGTGGTCTGACAAGGTAGTTATTCCAGGCTTTAGGAAAGATTCTTGTGGTTAGAATTCCGTTTAAGATAGATCTGAGCGGTTGGAGGATGAATGGACTGAGGCATTTTACCATGAATTGTGGCACTTTGTAGGCCCCCGCGGTTGCTGTCTCTGGAAGGCAGTTTATCGCTGCTGTCAGCTGGTGTGTAGAGATGGTGATGGAATGCAAGATGTCTTGTTGTAATTCATCGTCGGGACATAAAAGAGGGTTTAGTTGACCTGCGAGCGTATTGAATCTGATATGATCTAGCAATTGAGCTGGGTCCAGCTGACTAGGAAAGCTATGGGATCTGAGGTAGTATGGGATTTTCCCTTTTTTAAGTTGGGCGCCCAGGTGTGCTGTTATTGCTCTTGATTTCGCCCTGTTAAATTGCGCTCGTGCTCCTGAATAGGATATCCTGTCGGAAACCTGTTGAGTACTTTTCCAGATCTGGTGTAGCTGCTACTGCTTTAATAGGAAAGCCATGTGTACATTTGGATTCCACCAGACTTTGGAGTGGGATGAGATCCTTATCTTCTTTGATGCAGAATGTTGTGCAATGTTGTTTACCCAGTTTGTTAAGTGTTACAGCAAGCGAGACGTCACATGTTTCAAGGACATGCCAGGCATAAGGGTGGCAGCTTGCAGGCGTTTTTGAATGTTAAGGAGCTTGGGGCTGATGATGACGGTGGTTTGAACGTTTTCGGGCTGGTGGTCCCCGAGTAGGAATAATTAATTCTGCGTAGATATGTTGGTGATCCGAATTGTAGTGCGTCTCAGGTGGTTCTTCAGTCATGCATGCTAAGGAGGAAAATAGCAAGTCAAGATGATTTTCTCCTCTAGTAGGACAGTGATCGATTAGATGCATATTTGCTGACTTCAGGTAGTCAACAAGGATCTTCTTGTGAGCTGTGGAGTGAGGTTGAAATCAATTATGTCAGTATAGACTGGTAGTCTTGAGTTAGAAAAAATTAATAAAGTTAAGGAAATTCATTGCATCAACGATAGTTATTGGCCAAAATAAAACGATGGTAATCAACTTTAAGGTTCTGGACTTCTTGCAGCATATGTTGGCTACTGTAAGTCAAGGAGTTAGGTCAGGAATCCTACATTACGAATATAAACTACTGCGAATATAAATACAGTGATGCGATGAATTCGTAAATCACTTTGACTGTATGTTTTTTTTTTTTTTAGTGTGCACGACATGCACATCGGCCAGCCTATGAACACATTTGTACAGACATAACACATAATAAAATATCGTAGGAAACTTGAGGATTATGGGGAATCCCTGGAAACAAAATTCCTGAAGATGATACTTATTGATAAAGTGTATACGAGTGTCGAAGCGATTTCAGCTCGCCTATACCTCCTTGTGTGCCCTGTAGTTTCTGCCAAGCACCAGATCTCTGTGGACCCCATTTTCAGTACTCTCTAGCTGCATCTCTCTACGAGCCTTATTTCCTGATATGAGATTGAATATCAAAGGAGGGAGAGGAGAGATTTAAGGATGATTTGATATCCATAGACATTGCAAGAGCTACTTGTAGAGCTTTACGAAAAAAAGGAATTCCAGTCATTCTTCCAACGATGGCAGAATCGCTTGACGTCGTGTATTAAGTCCCAAGGGAGTGGCATAATCCACGGACGTAAGTAAGTTAAAGGAATCTTTGTTTTCGAAATACATTCTCATAACTTTTGGATATCGTGGGATGGTCTAGGTGATGAGTTAAGTAAAACGTTTCTGTGACGTTATTCTAAAGTAAGCATGGTAAAACTAGAATTTGAAAGTATTTCTGGACATCTAAACCATTGTACAGCACGCCAACACACACACACCCATGGAAAAAACAGCGACCAACAATTTTTAAACCTTTAAGGTTTTTTTTAAACCTTCTTCCTCCAACACAAAAGTTTTTAACAACTTTTCCATTTACTCTCGCTCTACATTCACCTCAAGGGACAAATTCTGTTGGCACTGTTTACGAGAGACGCACAAAAGGTTATTGATGAATGAAATTCTGCCCAGCCGTCTTCAACGGTTCATTGACTTAACGACCTTTTAAAGCGAAATTAATATCCCCTCGCGTGATGGTCGCGCAACATGCACTGCCTTATGTTTTGTTAACTGGGCTTCAGAAAATTACAAGAACTGGTTTTGCGAATTTTACCTGTCGTAATTAATCAGTGACAGTTCAGACAGCAGGATTCAGCTTGCGTTTAATTTATTATTACAGTTTATAGAGAGAAAGATGAATGAACTTCATTATTTACAGAAAGGAAAATGGACGACTGTTGTCACTGCGAGTTCTGTTTTCTAGAAACAGTAAAAATGTAAGTGCAGTTTCTAAAAATATTGCAGTAAATGGAGTATTTATGCCACTATTCTAACAAAGAGCGTATTGACTTCTTAAATCACAGTAGTGCTTTGCTTACTCGTGTAATGCTTTTGCTTAAATAACATATATTAGCTTCCTAAGCCACGCACAAAATTGAAGTGAACTTAGCTAATCAGTCTGGAATGACGTGATTAATTAAGTCTGTCTCCCTCCGCACGCAGAACTTCTCCCTGAGCTTAGATTTCGTTATTTTTCTTCGTGTACTGTATAACAGAGGAGTAGGATAGTTTTTTTTATTCTTTTTAGTGCCAGCTGCAATGGAATCCTCCTTTCAAGAAATGGCATCAAAAGTACCCTTCATTTTTAATAATAAACAAGTGGAGAAATAAAACGATATTCCAATTCGTACTGCAGCACCGTTTTCTTCTTTATCCCTGTAAAACTGTGTTTATTTATTTTCTGCTAAAACACTGCCAGAATACATTAAATTATTTGCATAATTAGAGCATATAATTACAATTCGCCCAAGATTCCATCCATCGCCATTTAAAAATTAACATTTGAATTCCAGGTTCGATAACTGATATTTAGCGGTAGTATGTAAACTTAACACTTTTCATAAGTCACCAGGAAATATTGAGCCTCGTGTATAATACAAGTGGTGTGACCGATATAAATATGATGCATATTAAACACCAGTAAATAATATCAGTTATCGAACCTGTGAATTTAACAGTTGATAAAAGTTCATGTACGTTTGCCCTAATTGATATTAGAATTACCGATATTGCAGTTGACGAATTGGTACAAGCTGTTAAAAACATTTAGAAGGTTAATATATAAATAGTTCAATTTCAAACTCATCGAGATTCAGTTTTCATTATTCGAAACTCGGATGAAATAAAATGTTATGTTTGGTTTGGTCACCCTTTTGGGAACGATATAACTTCGTGTTTTTGTTTTTTTTTTTATATGTTTTGTAATGGTTCGGCGAATTTCTTAGATAGATTCAAGCGACTAATTATAAGGCAAATGAAGTGGCTGAACAAGTTTATTCTGCAATTCATAAATAATAGAATAATTCCATCAATACTGGGGATAAAAATTCTTTCATAATTTTAATTATATTGTTTTGAGACAAAGTGACAGTGTAGACTCAGAGTAATACTTTCGAAGGATAGTTTTGGAAGTCCTAGTTTTAAGATTAGGTCAAACAGCTCAGATTGGCCCATTGCTTCATGAACTCTTGTCTAATCGCTTGTATAGAACAGAAAGAATTCTGGGGAGTTGTTTGTTGTAAACAACGTTTCAGAAAGATCTGAGGTAGTTCCCTGCAACAGATTAGAACGAACTGAGTTTGATGTAGGAGAGAGAGAAGGGAATGGATTAGTAGTCTGCAATCCCACAGGACGGAGCAGAAAGCGTCATAATCAATCAAACTTCTTGACCTGTCAAATTTTGTTAAGGCATAAGCATTAATCTTGCTCTTTAACTGTCTTCTTCGCTGGTTATATCCATCAAGTATATAGATAAATTTACGCACTACTCCAATATAGAACATATTATAATTTATTATGCAAAAGTAATGCACAAGATGAAGCTTTATGTGGGATTTATGTCAATCCCGTGGACATAACACTTAACTACCACCCAATAACTCATTTGTGCCTGTTTACTGTAAAGGGATTTAACCTACAGTGCATACAATTTAAACTAAAATGAACATAAAACAAATTTAGAGGGAAGGGTAATACGAGGAATAACAGTTTACGAAATTAATTATGAATATCCAAAAGATTTATATAGGCGAATTCTTAAAAACAGTGTTATGGCGGGTGTTAAAAGAATACATCAGATGTAAAATATGGGCGCGTAATAAAATCCAAACACTCGACACATATGAAACAGGTCATGCCGTGTGAATTCAGAAATATCCTTAGAATGGAACAAATTAAAAAAATTAAAAAAAAAATGACTGTTAAAGCGGGCTTACTTAGCAAACGTTGCTTTAAATGAAAGTGAAGAGAAACCAATTGACCTGATCTAACATCATATTCTGTAACGAAGTAAGGCCGAGGGCCAGAATACGCGTTACGTCCCTTGAGGTTATGTCGGATGGGTAAGCTTTAGGACTAAGGAGGAATACTTATGAACTGACGGATGCGTGAAGTCGGTAGAAAAGAGACATCTGGTTGTTTCAATAGAGATGGTTTGTCTCAGATCGTTTCGTTTGCTTGTAAGGACACTCACGGATACCGAAGCGAACAAAGCACAGCAATTCTTCATTCTGAAAAGCGGATATTCCTTTTCGTGCAACGAGTAAGAATTTCCATCTCAAAAAAGCTTCAGCTGTTTTATAAAATACATTTGACGTCTGTCACAGTTGAGTGTTTGCATGGGTATTACAACCTTAACTCTCTTAACGGTTATAGTAGAGAGAAAATCTCTAGGCGGATCAGTATTCACTAGCAATTCCGCAATGCATCATTTGTATATATAATTTCATCCCTTCTCTTAAAGAAACTGTCTGTTGGTTTTAGAAACGCACCGAATTATGTGCCATAATTCAGTGCCACGAATTATGTTAGTGAAAGGTATATGGAACGAGAGAGAAGGTTGAAGGTCATTCGTTAGCACGGCTAACGAATGACATTCAACAGTCTATAGAATTTTTTTCCCGCTGTAATACAAAGCTAACCACCTCTATCCGCTTTCGGCATGGAAATATAAGGTGACCAAGTCACTCTAATAAACCAAGTCATTCAAATAATTAGTAAAAAAAATAAATAAAAGTAATGTTTTATTATATTTTTTAATTTAAAAAAAGAGAATAGGAAAAAATCAAGAAAAGGACAAATAAAGTAAATAAGAAAATTAGGTTGAAGAGGTAGGAGGCTGAGAGGCCAGCATTGAGATGTGGGTTTGGCTGCTAATAGTAGTAGTGGTGGCCATCTACACCCGCCATAAGGAAGGCAGGTTGCTAAACATAATGAGCTTAAGTCTGTGCACAAATCAAAAGGGCCACCGGATTTTGCGGCACTAACCAATAAAATAAATAATAAAAATAAAAAATAAATATATAAAAAGGAAAATAAACTACATGCCATACAGATTATGAATGAAGTAAATGTCTGTCTCTCCCATTCCCCATTGTCAGCGAACATATCCTACCCCCGGAGCAGGATGGGCTTGACCATCCTACTGGAATCGACACAACATACCATTTGGTGATCTGAACTGGGTACTCAAACCCAGTTCCCTTTAAAACCCCATTCCCAGGCAGGGGGGGAGACGGGTCTCTGTCGCCTCCCCCATACTTTGCCTGGTGGGGCTCGTCCCCACTGACCTCTTTGAGGATGCCTACTCTATCGTACCCATCCTTCTACCTGTTTACCCCCAATCTTCAGTCTCCCACCAACTCTAACTAAACTTACCGAGTACGCCCCTTTAACAATGACGCCAAATTCTAATCAACATCTAAATTTAACCGCTGTCTCGAAAATCTCTTTTGGCTTCTAAATTCGTATCCCCCCATTTTTTTTTTTTTTTTTTTATGAATAAGCCTTACCACTGAAATCCTTGGAAATTAGGTGGCAGGGCCTACCAGAGTACTTAGATTAATCTACTGGGTGCCTGACTTAGATTAATCTACTGGGTGCCAGAGTACTTAGATTAATCTACTGGGTGCCTCCTCGTGGCAAAGTGTGGGCAGTGGTGGGTCTCAATAGGGGACCAAAGACTAAATGGTCAGAGAAACAATAGCACATAACACTACACGACATTCCACTCCCCTCACACTTTTTAAATCTCTGGCCTCCACAGAGGTCTGTGTCACAAAAACAGCGTATACAACTCGGATATGGGGGTAACCCCTGGTGCCGTCAGACAATTAACACACTTTACATACATGTTTCTCTCAGCACGTAGATGGCTGTTGAGCTGACCATTGAATTTCCCCAAGATGTCGTCTCAACTACTTAAGATTCCACTAATTAAGAAATCGCTGGCTCAAAGAAATCTTCCCAAAATCCAGTCTTCTTAATCTTTTTTCCCGTAATTTGAATTAATGGCCGTAGTTCTGTGATAATTAATTTACAGATGTAGGGGCAAGTTTCATTTAACGTTTCCAGGTCATCGAACGAACGCCTTTATCCCTTAGAAATCTGTCTCGTAAGGGGTAAAAGCACCTTTCCGAGTAAGAATTTGTATAGGAAGAAAACTCCGCGGCAATTAAAGCAGTTGCTTGTTGTGGTAGAGAGCAGGTTTTGTTTAGAACTGCTTTCGCTACGCCCTGAATTTAGTAGCTTCTCAAACATAGTAGGGGTAATTCAGATCTCCAAGGAGCATTTCATTTGCTGCTGTCAACCATGAATATTAATTTTTCCTTTTAATCTGTTGTTTTAGCCAAAGGCTGCTAGCTGAAATGTTTGCGACTGTGAAGGAGTCCATTGTTCATCGTCAGTCCACTTTCGAAGTCAAAATTAATCTGCAGAGATCCGGTGGATGAATGCAGTGTGGGGGTGGACAAGCCAGCCGATTCAATTCAGACTTAAGCGGGTCTGTTTGTTTTCCATCTGATTATAGACATACTCATATGCAGATGGCCATGTAATCATGAAAAGTTAGCTCGTGATGAAGACACCCCCCCCCCCCCGATGATTACGAGGGAACTCTGTAAACGGTGCTTCGAGTATAAGTTGAAAAGAGGAGTTCTGCCTTAGGAAAAGGCCATCACAGATGTTCGTGAATTCAAATTAAATGGGCGCGAAGCGTTTTGGATATGAATAACTGAGAAGACCTAAAGACTTATACTAAAATAATATTTCCTCAACTGTGACAACTAATAAAATAAAAAAATGAAAAAAACAGAAGTTCTATTTATAAACAATATTTATGAATTAAAAAACAATCTACGTGTTTTTCTTACAAAAGTTCGCTGAAAACTTTGTTTCTTGCAGAATTAATCTAGTAATACGTCAAGCATATACATCATAAATTATACTGCGGCATGAATTTGCAAGATTCACGCTGTACAGGAGTATAACATCGCAAATGAATCTTGTAGCTAAAGTCTGCTTTTGATGTGTGTCGCCAAGAGTGAAAATTTTTACTCTCTCGATTAACGAGGTTTCGCTGTGTATCTGAGGGATATCATCCTCGTAGGAAGTTAAGGTATAATTAACAATCTCTTTTAGTATATTTTGCCTGGAGTGGCCAGTATGTTCAATAATTGGTGATCCTTTGTACCTTCCTCAAAATTATCAAAGAAACCGGTTTTAATTCCGATAAATGACTTCCTATAAATTAAATCATTAACTAAGATGACGGAAAAGACTTGCCTTATCTATGTCTTGTAGGAGTGCCGTAGTTGTCCACATCAAGCAACAAAAGCCACCCTTGCCTACGTTGTGAAAGGATAGTTTGTTCTCGGAAGAAGAACATGGAAGTTTCTGTTTAAGTGCTTTCACTTTTCACCAGCGATAAATTACAAACAAGATTTTCATGCAGAGATAGAATCGCATTGTTCATTTCACTGTGATTGTACACATCACAGCGGATTACTTTTAAGTGCTGATACTTTGACCTAACACGGGCCTTGTCAAGATGGGAGCAACCAAAGAGGTGGCCACCAGCTCTGATCAAAAAAACAAAGCTCTTTGCTGGACGGTATCTTTCTTTGGAGTTGAAGCTTCTTGCCTCAAGGCATCACAGAATTGGTTTGGCTGAAATTCTTTTTTAAAGCTCGTCGTGTTTGAATTTTGAAAATGAAGTTTGATTAATTTCCATTAAAATGAAAAGTTCACTATCTTTATTCAGTGCTGTAGATTCTAGATATAAACAGTTCCACAGTTCAGTGATGTCTTCAGAAAAAATATTACAAAATGGCATACTATTGATCGCGGTACATCCTTTGATCTCGATATCATTTATTGAAGATATTTATCTGAGGTTTACATATGTCCTTCTCAACTCATCATCAAACTAATCTATTACAGCAAATACTTCTTATTTGTCTTTGGTTATCCTGGAATTTCTCCAGTTAATTCTGAAGATTGATGATCTTGGGTGTCTTTATAGAAGGAAAAAAACTATCTTTTAATTAGACAAGATCCCTAAGGGCACAAATCGGTTTTACCTTTTTTTTTATCTTCTCAATTTATTGAGGAGGAAGAAGGAGTTAATGGCAGATAAAACGCCTCATATAAAAGATCCCTCAAGCCTTGACAAAGTTTCGCCAAACTATACGCATTTTTGTGGAGCACGTAAAGCAAACTTTGTTATAGCTATTCGCTTCTGAAAATAATGCACAGATATTTCAATTTACTTCGTAAACATATGAAAGTGATGTTTCCATCTCTCTACAACTAAAAATAATTTTAAATTAGGGTTTCATTCTTTGCGAAATCGCACAGTTCAGCAGTGTTTGTAATTCCTGTATTATCGCTGATGCTCATACGTATTCTTAGTATTTGTACATGTAGAAGGGACAGAATTACTCTCGTTCTCTTATTCTGTAATGTTACAAAGAGAATGCAGTTTTTTCTTTCTTTTTTTTTTTTTTTTAATATCATTCCCACGCCACTGTTATGGCCGGAAGGTCATGAATACTAAAGGAGTTCCCTGCTTTGACCATCTCCTTAAGCGAGTTCTGTCCAGAATAAAAAAGTAATCTCTAGAAAATGTGCTCTTTAAGAACAACACTTTCCATTAGTATCTAAAGAAAACGACAGAAATGAATTCACTGGGATTACATGCAAGGACGCGTGTTACCTACCAGGTATCACGAAATTGGTCTTCTCCAACCAATTTTCCATTTGAGACTTAAGAAACACACAGACGAAATGCGCCAATACATTCAGAGAAAAAAGAATTTAAGGCATATTTATCCTGACTTTTACAATACGATTTAATTACCTCACGTTAATTTCACAATACGTTGTAAACAATGTGAAGGCCTTTTTTGTTGTGTTCTTTTCCAGTCTCGTAATATGCATATCGCCAGCGAATTTTAGAGTACGTAAAAGTTCAGTTAGTATATGGTTATTGGATCATATTTCCTTGAAAGTTATAATTTTTGTTATTGGGTCACATAACGGGATTCAGTGGTCCTGTTATGTGACCCAATACAAAAATTATAACTTAGATGTGGAGTAGTGCCCAACCGCGGTACATTCTTTGATCCTGTGCAGCCATGTTAAAGTTAAGTGCAGCCATTATCAACCCACTACAGGATGGAAGCCTCCTCAACAATTCATGCTGTGGGAAATGGACCATAATCTGCCACGCTGGTCCAGTGCGGGTTGGCAGATCGACAATATTTATCAGTCAGGGGCTTGAAGCCCGGTCTACTCAAAGAGCGTGTGCTACTGCACTCCTGCTCCTGACTACTCGGCTACGGAGGCCATGTAGGCAGTCCTAAATGTTCGCTCTCCCCACCATGCAGTTTAAAACTAGCGTGTCAAGAATTATAGTTTCATACTGACTTTTGAAAATATCCGTTTTTAATAATGTTGGACGATTTTTTGTATTTCTTTCTTACTGTGTATCTTCTTCAGTATTTGACCATACAATTATAATATAGTCGAAGGTCTATATAACGAACCCTTAGGCCGCAGTGCTTTTCAACCGGGGCGCCGCAACAACATTCCAGGGGTGCCCGTAATTTGGGTTTAAGTTCCTTAAACTTATTATTATTTTTTAATTTATATGTTTATTTCCTTATAAAAAGGTGTACAGTATCTTTTTAATTTTGTGGCGATCTATAATTGATGTTTATTTAGTACCTCTATAAATTATACATAATTTGTATTATGAAATGCAATTTTTATAATTATTATTGAAATAAATATCATATAACATATATTTTAATATTAATATATTTTAATATATATATATATATATATATATATATTAAAACAACCTTATTAAAAAATGGTTTAAAACCGCTGCCTTAGGGGAATGAGAAAAACGCTTGCTATATATCGGAAAGACGTTTTAGCGATTATTCATAAAATCAGCAACAAAACAAGTAAAAGCTTGAAAATTTAATGTAGTGCTACTAATATAATATAATATAATCTTATTTATAATATGTACTACAGTATTAAACAAGAAAGTTATGATTGTAGAGCGCAGTAAGGTTACAATTAAATTATAAATTTCACCACATAAGGCTTTGAGCCTGGTTTGTGATGATAAAAGTCCATATCGAAGAATCTTTTCAATGTTTCATTTTTTGTTTTAATCTTTTCATTTCAATCTTTACTGATCGTGGAGCAATGTTCACACATTGAAGTCAGTACTTTCAAAATTTTAAGTAAACTTGCATGTCTGGCTCACATATCAACATTTTGAGCCAGATATGCAAGTTTACTTAAAAATTAGGAGTCATTCGTAAATGTAAACATTGATTACATTCCGATCCCAAAATTGGAACTTTCAGGAAATGCAGTAGAATCAGCGGCGCGTTATCCTATGGGCAAAAAGGGCAATTGCCTAGGGCCCCCACCAACAGGGGGGGCCCAAAGTCCCCAAATCAATATTCTATAAACTCATTTTTGTAGTAAAAAAATCGGAAATTAAATTTTGGTCCCATATCTGGGGGGGGGGGGTTCCATACCTAGATTGCAGGTGTATGGCAAGAAAATAGGATAGAAATGAACCTTCCAACTTTACAGTATCAGCCGGCGTTATTATTGATCAAATTGAAAACAATACCAACAACGCAACTGTGTACAATATTAATGATAACAATGATAAAAATATTAATACAAATATCAATGATAATAAGGATCAAAATATTAATACAAACAATATCAATGATAATAAGGATCAAAATATTAATACAAACAATATCAATGATAATAATGATAAAAATACGAATGCAATACATACAAATAATGTCAAACATAAAACATACACTAAAAATGTTGCTTTATGGCCAAACCCCATCACAAATGATTTTATTGAGTTTTGCCTTAGCGAAAAATCGCAAAATTTTGGAAACATTAAAAATTAAAATCGAAATTTTAATTGTGTTGGAAAAATCATTACTAGAAAATTAAACGAATCACATTTCTATTTAAGTAGAGCTAATGGTACCACAGAAAAAAGAGTGGTTAATATTTTCAGAAACCACAAAATCTGTGTACTGTTTTATTTGCAAATTGTTTTCGGTTAAATCCAAAAAAAATTATTAGTTACTGCATGTAATGATCGGAAACATATTGTTCATATTTTAAAAAAGGCACGATGAGTCTAGAGAACATAAAGAAAATAGGTAAAGCGCTTGAAAAGTGTAGGAAGAATTGATTTAGAGTTGATAAAAAGCTTATGAAAACCACACAAATTATTGGCGTGAGGTTCTAAAAAGAGTTGTTGCGACTGTGAAACTGTTAGCTTCATTAGGGTTGGGATTTCGAGGGCATCATAGTAATGTAGGAAATATTATGAGTTGCTTAGAATACTTAGCTAATTTTGATATGTTTTTGAAAACCCACTTAGAAACTTATGGTAAAGGACAGGTGAATTATCTTTCTAATACTACGTGTGACGAATTATACATTTAATGGTCGCTAACATAAGAAATACAATTATTAATGAAATCAAACAGGCTAAATACTTTTCACTTATTGTTGACTCTACTCCCGACATAAGTCACATAGATCAATTATCATTTATTATACGATCGATATTTAGATAAAGAAAATAAAATTCAGGAACGTTTCTTGTCTTTCCTACATATTGAAAAGCACGATGCTAGCTACTTAGAAAATATTATAACTTCAAAATTAACGGAATATGGTTTAGATATCCAAAACTGTCGAGGACAATCTTACGACAATTCAGCCGACATGTCCGGGATATACAACGGATTACAAACGAAGGTTAAGAGCTATAGTAAAACTGCATTTTATGTCCTCTGTGCGGCTCATAGCCTAAATTTAGTGGGAAATTCTGCTGCAGAAGCTTGTCCAAAAGCACTCCATTTCTTCGATTTTTATTCAAAATGTATTTGCATTTTTCTCTTCCTCTACAAAGAGATGGGATATTTTAATGAAAGCGACTACAAAAGGAAATGTAACAATAAAAGAAATCTGTTCTACAAGATGGTCCTCAAGAGCAGATGCAATTTTAGCTGTTAAGATGAATTTTTTGGCCATAAAAGAATCTTTTATTTAAAATTTTTGAAGATTATAATGAAAAACCTGTAACAAAATTAGAAGCAAAAAAAGCTATGTGAAAACTTTGAAGATATTGAAAAAATACTTTTACTTTTCATAAGGAATGCAATTCTACAAAGATTGAATGCAACTAGTTTTCAAAATAAAAATTCTGATTTACATAATGCCGTAAATCTTTTAAAATCGTTATCTTTGTACATATCAGAAGACATTCGAAACAACAACGAATTTTTGATACTATAGCACAGAACGTTTTGCATTAACAAACAATACAAATTATGAGTCAGACAAAGGGAGAAAACGCAAAAGAAAATTACTGTACATTTTGATGAGAAAAGGGATGGAGATGAGGATGTGCAATTGGCAGGCAAGCAACGATTTATAGTGAATTGTTTGAATGTTATTCGCGATCAGTTGGTATCAGACATTCAAAGACGTGTTGAGGCTTATCAAAATATTTTAAATTATTTTGCCATATTAATAAATATCAACTTAAAAGAAATGAGTACGATGAATGTATTTTAAATTTAATAAATACGTATTCAAACGACATCGACGTTAGTATTTTTAAGGAAGAACTTAGCCACATTGTACATTTTGCAAAAAATTAAAATTTAAATTCTCCTTTATTAATGTATAAAGCGATTCAAGAAGGACTAGTTTCTACGTTTGTGGACATAATTTTAAGAATATATTTAATCACACCTGTTTCTAACGCATCGGCAGAACGTTCTTTCAATGTACTTAAAAGAATTAAAAATTACATTAGAAATTCTTTAGGCCAAGAAAAATTATGCAATTTGTTAATATTATGCATTGAAAATGACATTACTAGTGGGGTTGATTATAATGAGCTGATTGATAATTTTGCAGCTCAAAAAGCACGGAAAGTGAACATATAATAATGTTCTTAAAATTTTCATTCTAATTACGACTTTTATTAGGTAATTTGTTATGTTCCGTTAAGAATTGTTTTTATTTTTAATTTATAGAAAGTTTGTTTCGTTATATTAAATATATATTATTCTAATTCTCGTTTAATTAATCTAGTTTATTATTTAATGCAATAAAAGTACTAATTGAGTTCATTTATGACTTTTTCTTGTGGATTATACTTAATCTATATACAGTATAAAAGTTCTTTATAAATGTCATACATGTAATTTTGTTTTATTTTTAATAAAATTATATCTACAATTATTATTATTTAGCTTTATGCATGAGTAAGAGTATACCGGAGGCGTGGGATTTCCCCTCAAAGAAAAATTCAACACTATACATGGGCCCCCCAAATTAAAATTTGCCCGGGGCCCCATGAAGTCATAACGCGTCGCTGAGTAGAATAGAGTATGTTTTTTGTTTTTCATATTTTAAAAATTACGGGTCTTTCGAATTTTTAAAATCCAAATCGACCTTAAATCTAAAAGTGACATTAACCTATCAAGTGATATACCAAATGAAAGCCCTGAAAAGAGCTCCAAAATAATAGTGCTATTGCTGGAGTTACATGCAATATAAAAAAATCTATTTTTAAATTCTCCCTCTGGATATTACTAATTACTAAATTAATCTATACTCAGTGCGTTGAGGTTCAGGTGCGTTCATTTTTTTTTTTTTTTCTTAAATTAATTTTTTTTCTCAATTTCTGTGATTAATAGAAGTGGAAAGTAAATATAGTTATCTCCTTATCAATTAATTAAAGATTATAACTTTAATTATAACTTCATAGAACAATTAATAAAGCTCTATAGTTTTAAGTTCTCCAAACTTAGCTGTTCAGCTTAATTACAATTATGTACAATATGTATTACTCTCCTCCCGTAACTTTTTTAAGCCTCTTTACTCTCTCTCTCTCTCTCTCTCTAAATATATATATATACTGTATATATATATATATATATATATATATACTGTATATATATATATATATATACTATATATATATATATATATATATATATACACACACACACACACACACACGAGGTGTGGCATTAAAGTTCCGGACTGGCGCTGTTCTAGTCATGTTCGATGAGTTTAAATATAAGCAAAATTGGTATGGAGATTGTCCATTAATCTGACAGGTTGCAGGTAACCCAGTTACCAGTTTCGTTGGTAGAGTTAATGTTCCGTCTCAGATTTTAAAATGGAGCAACAAACGAATATCACATTTTGTTTTGAACTAGGAAACTCTTCAACAGAAACGTGTGAGATGTTAAGTCGTACCAGTATGTTTGAATGGCAGCAGTTCAAAGACGGACCTGAGGATGTTTGCGATGACCCAAGAAGTGGGAGCGTCTGTCAATGTCGAACCTCACGAAATGAGTTGCAAAATTTCGAGAAGTGTTGCAAGAGATCGTCGTTCAGTGATGCTTCTGTGGTACAAAAATTTGTGAGGAATAAACCCATGGATTATAGGATAGAAGTTCAAAAACGAAAACAGAATTTAATTAAAACTTTGAAATGATCTTGTAGTCCACCTTGCTGGTGTAGAAACGCATTCACTCTTTGTAGTATAATTTTGCGCATCTCTGCGATGTATATCCATCCGTGCAGTTCTCAATGTCATTAAATATTATTACTAAATGTCTCTTGACATGGTAAAAATAATTTGGATGTAACGTAATGTTCCAAAATAAACATCATCTCGGGGAAAGAAAAAAAATGTACCGCACTAAATGTTGTACTTACCTGTCAGGTACAACTGCTGCCATGATGAAACTACCTTCACCTGTCTAAAATTACCAGACTCCATATCTAATAACATCCTGCTCTGTTGCCATAGTTATTACTTCCGCACATATAGTTGACCAATGGGTTGTGTAATAAATGGGTAACACTACCTAATGAAACACCGTTTTAATTTTCGTGTTTAATTTTTTTTTTTTTTTTTTAGGGCCAGAATTAATCAAGCTTACGAGGCTAGTTCTCAGTTGAATATTGTATTTATAGTAATTTTTATCAATCGCGGAATTGATGCACTAATTATTAATTTTCATACTGACCAGGAAGTGTTCAAGTGCTAATACATTTTAGTTTCTTTTGGACATGAGGTGAAAATCCTAACATACTGGAAATAACTACTTGTTAATTGGTGCATCAATTATTAGCAGTTATTTATTTATTTATTATTTTTATTTTTTTAAAAAACCCTGTTTTCCTTCTAGAATGATAACATTATTTCTACAGTTTCGTCTTTTTATTTGTAGCAAGCTTCTGATAATGCCATTTAAATGTCTAACGTTCACTGGAGTTTATTTGGCCTTTCGATCAATAAAGATATCTGCTGCCTTTTCGCTTTCTATCATATCGGTTCAAACTCATGAAAGGCTGCTTAGGTTTCCAGGTTTTGTTGGAATACCAAATTATCTTTCTCTCCTCGCATAACTACCCTTATAGGAATTATATGCGAACTTTAAAATGGATTTACTATACGTAACAGACCCTAATATTCTTATATATTTATATTCTTTTCTTCTTCATCTCAGTCATCTGTTTGTGTTTTGTGGTTGGCAAGTATCTCGATTATTCGATTCCGCTCACATGTTGTTAGCGTTGAAGATCCTCGAAATACGATTTCATTTTTGTAGATAAAAAACAGGCATTGCTCAACATTGAAAACAGCATTGCTCAACCTTTTCAATAATACGATCCACTTCTGCCTACTTCATGTGTGTATATAATCTTGACAAAAATACTGTATATGGTTATAGAGAACAAAATATGATTCGTCAGGACACCACGTTTTGTTCAGCATTTTTGCTGAGGATTCTTCTATTTATGCTCACTGTTGCGATAATTTTTGTTTAAATTTGATGCTGCACAAAATCTAAATGAATGTACCTTTGTGATTCAGTTAAAAACAAATTTATGCACACAATGCATTACATTTCAGGCTAGTTCGATTTTTTATTTATTTTTTTTATTATTATTTTTCTGTTTATTAATAGAAATGAAAAGCAAATATATTTATTTCCTTATCTAATAACTAAGATTATAACTTTATTGAATACTCACTCGTAATAACTCCGTAGTTGTACATTCTCTAAACTTAGCAGGTTCATTTTTCATTTCAACTGTATAATTTTCTTTATATATGTTTCACAAGCGACACCACATTCACGAGTCTTATAATAACAGTACACGCGAAGTGTGCACGGACTGGCAGAAGCTGACAACACAGGATTAAAACTACATTTAATCTATGAATTTCTTTTTTCCATACAGTTTGTATCGAAAAAAGAAATATTAATTGCCGGATTTCTATTGGTTCGATTTTAATTAAATTTGGAATTATCGATAAATATTTTTAAAAGGCTCAAATTTAAAATTTCAAGAACACCTATCCACTGTGACACCTTCTGTTACATGCGGACGGATATGGTGAAGGCAATACACACACACACACACACACACACACACACACACACACACACACACACACTGTATATACAGTACATATATATATATATAAAATGTGTGGTTTGTAGAATAAATAGTGTCTGTGAAAATGGAAATGAAAAGTCCACAAGGTGCCGGAACTAAGAGAAGTTTAAGAGATAGTAGAAAGTGGAAGTAAAGTAGTGGTTAAACAGGTGAAAGAATATTAAAAACCTAGTGCAAAAATGAACTGGGACTGAGGGACAAAAAAAAGGAATATACAAGTAAATAAATAAATAACACTATATTCAGATATGGGAGGGCAATTTTAGCAAGAGATCGAATCAGGAGATGGCAAATATGCATAATCTGAATATAGTAATGAAAATATGATACATAGCCAGGAAATTCATCAGGGGACTACTCCTGAACATGTATCAGGCACTGAGTTTCCGAACTTGTCTGTAGTATTAGAAAAAGGGGGCAAATATGCAGCCTAGTCCGACTTCCGAAGTAGGACTAGACCCTTTGTGTCTATTTCTTTGAATTGCTATTACGGTTAATGTTAATGTGACCAGATCCTTAGTATTCCAATGCGGGACATCTGGGGGGGGGGAGGGTTAAATTCTCCCCTAGTAACAATATACACATTTTTTAAAATATTTTATATATGAAAAATATTGACATACAAAATATAAATTAAATATATATACTTCTTTGAACTAAACTTATGAAATAAAATATCACACTACTTAAAAAAATATATTATAGCCTATATTTGGGTTTTCCTTTTTTTTTTTTTTATCCTCATAGAAAGACTGCAATTCCGTATACGGTACCCCCGTGTTACGCTACGTAAACGAACAGAAGGTTGCGTGAAGGACGTGAACTGAGAAAAATAGTTGTAATTAGGGAAAGGAAAAAAAAAAAAAAAACACTTATTAGAGGGGGTCATGTTTTAAATCGATTTTCATTTTTGCGTAGTGAAAAAAAGGTTAGATTTTTTTTGTGAAATAATAATAATACATTTAATAATAAAAACAAGAGAAATTAAATAATATAATTAAATGTATTTTTCCGCTGAGTGAATTTTTCTAAATAATTCATTCTTATTTGCTATTTCTTCGTAAAATTCTTCACAAGAATTAGCAAATTGCACTTAACTTGTAGTATTGCTTTTGGCGTTTCTACGGTCAGTTGTGTATTTCTGTTGTGTTTTCAGTTGTGTTTCTGTTGTGTTTTCAGTTGTGTTTCTGGCGCATCGCGAATGCTATGCGCATCACAGTGTGTGACCAACACCAGTTCTCTGCTCAATATATACTACCGTCAACTCAAAGCGTGTGCTACTAAGTACAGTACTTAACAACTTAGCTACGTTAGCGCTTATGATTGCTTAAGACACTCCATTACAATAGAAAGGCATGGCCAGCCATGATATTTTAATAAAATGTTTTATAATTCAGTTTCAATTTCAATATACGATTTTTGTTTATCGTTTTCGAAATGTCTTCTAAATTCTGCACGCTAATGAATACGTAATTTAAAAATGGGAATAGTAAAAGTTTTCTTTGAAAACTCTTTTCTTAGAACCTTACCTCAGGCAGACATATAAAGATGAGAAGCGGCCAATAAATTCAGCCTTCGGAAATGATCTGCCGAGAATGTTATTCTGACGAATGCAGAAATAAGCGGACTACGTTGCTAATCCCATCTAAATCCAGATCATTTCTCATATCAGCAGAGCGTCCAGGATAAGGGGCTGACTGGTTTATGCTTGCTTAAAACAGAATTTGAAGGAAAATAAAACTGCCTGAAATGTTGATCATTTGATGCTTTTCAACGAAATGAAATCTTTGATTACGTCTGCTTCGCTGAGATATTTTTTCTTACACCCCAGTTCAAACAAGACCGGATATATAACAGGATTTCCTCTTATATTCTGTAATTAGATTTGGAGCGAAAATCTAAAATAAGATGGCTATACTGCATATTGTTTATCAATTGGACGGCGGCCATTTTGTTTCCAGAGCCGGTCAAGATCACGAGCTCTGCAAGCACTGGACGTGTATTATAAATTCGGTTTGAATCGAACTGTAAATACAAATTTTACCAGCCAGGAGACAACAATGCAAACAACCATGAGAATCAACCATCTCACTCACAGAGGTATAACTGAAGAAGATCCTTTTACCTGAGTAAAGACTGAAGAGGCTCTATGTCAAGCAAGGCTGGCAAATGGCCTGGTATTGATGGAATTGAGGTAGAAATCCTCAAACAAGCTAGGAAGGCAATTCCCTCTTATCAGATCTAACCAACTGGAAGTTCATAGGCCTGTCGCCAGAGGCTGCCTGCAGGGGTCCATCCTGGGGTCCCTGTGTTGAACAATGGTATTTGATACCTGGCTGAGAAAAGAATACCCAGACACCACATTCCTGGCGTACGCAGATCAATACAATCATGACAGATCTCCGAGACTGGACTACTCAACATACGTTACAGATCTCCCCCACACACAAGACAGTACAGATGCTTCTCAAGAGGAAATTAGTCCCGGAAAGGCCACCCACTGTTAGGTACAATGGCCAATCTATTAAAAGCGTGGCCAGCACAAAGTACCTTGGAGTAATCTTTGATTGCAGACTCTTTTCTCCAACATGTCAAGTATGTCAAAGAAAAAGTCAAGACATATATAAGAAGGATTATTAATATTACTAAGGAGTGGAGCCTTAAACCCCGAACCCTAAATCTATACTACTACAATTGTATTGTGCTTCCAATAATAACATATAGAGCAGGAGCATGGGGACACACAGTCAACATACAGACTGTGGGAAAACTACTACAGGCCCAAAGGGCTACCCTCCTAGCAATGAAAAAAGGAACATACAGGACAATGCTCACAACATCCAGATAAATCTCACCATTCCTGCTAAACAAGATCTGAATAGAATAAGAATGCTGTTAGTCTCCAGGCGGCAGAAGAAATGGAAGAACACACAGCATGGAGCAATCACCCGTAAATTCCTACCAGAGGTAGCTGAGAACAGCAAAAACCACACTAAATGGTTCACTCCTGGGCTCCATGTACTATTCTTATTAACGGACCATGGTAGCTTCAATAAAAAACTGCACAGCATGGGCTTCACAGACAGCTCAGATTGCACCTGCGGAAATGGGGAATCTTGGGGCCACCTGATGTATGATTGTCACCTGTATGTGGACATCCGGACACAACTTGAAATTGAGACTGGCTGCTATACCCAAGATGAAGCACCGGAATTAATTGCATCTCAGGCTTACTGTGCATCCTTCTGTAGGTATGCTAATGTTCTCTTCAAGCGTAGGACAACTATTACTCAAGAACAGCGCCAACGGCATCCTGACTTGTAAACTCTAACATGATCAGATTGATCTGACACATTAATGGATCAATCCTTCGATTGTGGCTTTTCTAACTTAATTCAGAGTGATATCCAGTGATGGACACTTCACTTTTGGTCCACAGAACCACATCTTGGCAGAAAACACTGCAGACCCTGATCTTCCGATGATGGGATCTTCTTTGCTGACCACTGCCTGGGGCAGGATATGCTGCTGACCCTCAATTGAGGTGGGATCTATGCTGCATGCTGACCCCTAGAGAGGGGTGGGATCTTCGCTGCTAACCCCTACCTGGGGTGGAAGCTTGCTGCCTGCTAAAATCCCATCCCCTACTGAGGGGGTGGGATCTTCGCTGCCTGCTGGCCCCCTACCTGGGCTAGAATCTTTGCTCCCTGCTGACCCATACTGAGGGGGTGGGATTTTTACTACTGACCCCCACTTGGGGGTGGGATCTTCATTGCTGACTGAGGGGATTCCTGGACGTACTGTCCAGCGCTCTACTCTGTCACTTTAACTAACAACTCCTACTTCTATGGGGATACCTCTAACTATCATTTCCATCACTATATTCCTCCTTCCCCATCTTCTCCCTGCTATATATCCACTCTCCTTTCCTATATTTCCACGGGCTTCCTCAGACCATCAGTTCTGGGGACGCCCAGCTAGAACTAAAAGATGAATCTGGCCTGCCTCTGCGCAGCTAGAGATGTGAGACAGTAGGTAATCAAACTCGCGTTTGTGTTTGTCTTCCCCTGGTTGCTAAATCGCCTGACGCCGACCACTCAACACAAAAAAAAAAAAAAAGACATCACACCTTCACATATTCCAGCACTACACGCTAACGGCCGGCGATGGCACTTACCTCACCACAAGATGACAAAGCGGCGAGTCGGGGGGAACCCTAAAATCCGCAAAAAAAAAACCTCACTAATAATAATAATAATAATAATAATAATAAATACAAGTTTTGAGCAGGTGATACTAATAAGATTAGTGGATGTCATCTTATTAGGCTTTAATTGAAGTGCACAAAAGTTGTTCGTGAAGGCATGTGATTTTATCAATTGGTATCCATTTTTAGAAAGTATTCTTGGAAAAAAGTGAAAAACAATAAAAAGATATATTTTTATGAGTAATCGGACTTCACTGCCATTGTAGCATAAACATCCAGTAATTCTGTGTTTCCTCACAAATCAGTTAATTGTAAAAAGGTAATTGAAACATTCAAGAGAAAATGGCGGATTAAATTCATGCTTCAGATGTAACAAATATATAATAGGACTATGTGTTTAGAATTCTACCCTAATTATGCTGCTGGAATTTCATATAGGTAAGAGGTCATAGTAGGTATTTGATAGAAGCTGACATTGAGTTTTCGACGTACTTATTACGATGATATAGAGCCCCGAAGGTTATCAATAACAGCACTGACTGAAAGCAGATGTTGACTTATGAGAACTGGCTCAAGCGGCTCTGTTTTTCGTTCTTACCCAACACAAATAATAACACGGCGATTGAGGTGATGATTACCTTTTGTATTGTGATGGATCGTCGTAATTTCAGCAATAAACCCAAAGCTTTCTCAGTTTCGCTTCTGTGATGTCTGCTAACCACTAAATACTGTATAGTGAAATGCCAAAAGAATATCTGATTACACATTCTTAACGTACTTTTAATCGAGATAGCATTTGAATATACAAGAGCCATCGCCAGTGAGAGTGATTACAGTTTTGCTCTCAGTGGACGATTCTTTGGTCTCTTCTCTTTTTCTAATTATTAATAAAAAATCAAAAAGAACATTTTTAAACAGATCAGAATAGTCCAAAAAATGATTAACCGAGTCATCAGTGTCAGAGTTCAAAAACCAGGATGTAATCCCACAAAACGTGCTAATACTGTTGTAATGTCTCTCTCTTATAAACTCCTCCGGCTCTATCTGGCCATCCCAGAGCATAAACTGAAAATCTGGCTTTTTTTATTAATTGTGTTATAATGACCGGGATAGTCCCCTTAACCATCGTTTTCCAGCTACCTACGGAAATCAGGGCCAAGACGCCTAATCACTAAGCACATATTTCTAGTCTTTCCATGTATGAGCGCCCTTTTGTAGATCTCACCAAGCGGATTACTCCTCTTTGGATCCTTTCAAGAAGTTCGATGTCTTTTTTTGAACATCGCTCCAAGTGCAGTCTTACAATTACATCGGGATTATGAGCGCTGTTCAAAAAAAAAAAAAAAAAGTCATCGAGCTTCTTGAAAGGATCCAAAGAAGCTAATCCGCTTGGTGAGATCTACAAAAGGGCGCTCATACATCCCTATCTCACAAGCAAATGTTCAATAAATTCTCGATAGGACATCGTGAGTTGTTTTCCGCTTGTCTTTTCTTCAAAATAACTTCATATCCTGCCGTAAATTAACCCCCAGATTCCTTTCTACTTCTTCTATGGCTGTCCAACAGATCGCTCTTAAATCTGGCTTCTGCTTGGCTATCTCAACCCCCCAAAAAAGTAGCATTATTTCGGCTAGCGTAGCTACATGCATGGACTTGTACATCTCCAAGTGTACTCAGAGGTCAGTATGATTCCAGGCAGTTTATTTATTATTATTTTTTTTAACATTTGTTTCTTTTATTTTGTTATATCCAATGGATTTCTGTTGACAGTTCTATAAATGCATAGCTCGATGTGAATACTCCAAAAAATAAAATAAAATAAAATCGTTGCACTGAAATATTGTTGGGATCACATGTCTCCTAGTAGATATATCACATGTAATAAAAATTGTAATAACTTCCATTACTCGGAATGATTTCTATAAAGTGACCAAGTTCGGCAAAATCGAGAAACTCGGTACTGTACCTGTACATGTCAGTGCAAGCGATTAAAGTTTAATAAGTGGTACGGAATATTTTATGGTTGAAGTGCTTTTTGTTGAAATAAAAAGTATTTCTGAGATATATGACAGATGAATAAAACAAGGAAATATCTGCAGAAGATAGTGAAATTTCGGACGGTAATGGGTGTAGTGAAGATTGCTTGCCATAAATTTGTCCAATCACGAAACGTCATCTGAAATAAGTGTTTCTAAATGAAAGGCTTCTGGCAGTGAGTCTATTGGCGGTGATATTTTTTATCAGAAAGAAAACATTTTAATGGCTAAATTTCGGGCTTTAAATTTTTCTTTTTCTTCTAAATACCACACACAAGAATTTCGTGGCAACTCTAAAATATTAAACATTGTTGTTCAGGGAATTATGCGAATGAAAATGACTGACTAAAACAACAAATATTTGTTGTTCATCGAATTTTTTGAAAATAAAAAATAATAATTTTCTTCTTTGCGTTTTAATTGCATTTTCATATTAATTAATATATACATTTTATGTATTCCAAGTCCAGTGATGTCAGTCAAAATAGTTCTTTTGTTTGTTACAATATTTTTCACAATTCGATCTCGCCAGATTAACTTGCAATTGGCCATTTTATTTTAAAAAGTTCCTTCAAGCATGCGCTTTATTATTTTTATAGCAATAAACAAACAGAGGTGTAATTGATAAGAGTAGATAGGGGGATGTGATAATATATTTGAGAATGGGTGGGATATTCCTGAGAGGATGGAAAGTAAGGAAGCCACTAAACTATATATTTTTTTTTTTTTTTTTTTTGTTTTTCAATGTACCAAATGCAATATTGTAGTTGGCACATTCGTCAGTAGATGGCACTGCGTATGCGCTACTTAACGTACAGTATTTTTAATATTTTTTGTTATACAGTATTTTCGTTATAAATTTATAAAAGTAAACTTATTTTTATTTTCGGAATTTTAATTTCATTTTTATCCGATTCGAATGACGATAGTTGTTGCTGCTGGTTTAGTATTCTTTAGTGACTCTGGCGAAGTAGCCTCCTTTAGTCAGAGCAGCCTCGATTCGTACGGGCATGGTGCCGAAAGTGTTTTACATGGATGCTGGTTCATTGAGACCGAACTATATCCCGCAGTTACCTCATATCGGAAGGCGGCGGATCCCTGCCGCGAACAGGCCATTCCATCTTATCCTACAAATACTCAATGGGGTTGCTATCCGGCTGAGATGCTTATGTTAGTGAGCCACTCCCGAAAGATCCTTGCAATTTGAAATGGTACATTATTCTTCTGGAAATAATTTCCAGATAGATAACTTGTGAACCGTAAATGGAACAATTTTCAAGTAGGCTGTAATATTGGAACGTTGACCCACCAGTATTAGGTGACCTAACGCACGCCACAAAAAACACTTTCACCAGCAGCCTGCGGTGTTGAACCTGGCACGATGTATCTATTGATTCATGCAACTGACACCATACCTTGGTCCTTCCATAAACTTGGAACAGAGTTTTGTCCGACCATGAGTCCTTTTGCTACTCCTGAGATGTCTGGTGACAGTGTTTATCTGCCCACTGCACTTGCTTATTCTTAGCTGACAAGAGTAGAGCTTGGTATTGGTCGTCTACTGTTATACCCGATCTGTAACAGGATATTGTGCATTCCATTACTTTGCATACCACTATTGTACCGCACTGTCTTTCGACCGATTGTGGCCCATCTATTAGGCTGCGTGATTCTTTCCAGCCTCTGTCGTCCTTTCACATTAAACAAGCTGTCTACTGCCACAGGTCTGCCTTTGACTGGATGTTCTCTGGTAGTTGGCCTGTTCTTGGTACTGTCTAAATACTAGTGAGTGAACACTCTAACAGAGCACTAGTGCCCGTGCTACTTGTATTAGAACATAACATCTGGCGTTGAATACCGCCCTCAAAATCAGTGAGGTCGTGGTTTTGGTGACTCCTCTCGCTGAATTTCATGCTCGCGCGCCCACTCTCACTCATCGTCTCTCCGTATCTGGCAACCTACCTTTTATAGAGTTCTACAGATCATTATTGTTTTGAAGCCACCGATTCCTTGGATGATGGGAATCTACCTAATAAACTGGCCACGCAATATATATACAGAAACATGAAAATTTGTTTTTTACACTGATCGGCCAACAATATCGTATGTTTGGGGAAAATCACCGATTTACGAACAACTTTTCAGTAACGCGTGATGTTCGTAAATTCGAAGGTCGCTGTATTACTGAAGGAAACAAACAACGTTGGCACAAGACGTCGTCATTCAACTGATCACAAAAATGCCGTATTGCTACGATCAATATCCTAGCCGGAATGTAATAGTGTGCAGCATCTCCCAAGACTTTCCTTGAAATAATAATAAATAAAGCTAAAGAGATCTGGCAGCGGCTTCCTAAGTTTTACGCACTGTGTGCACGTGTCTTTCTCCCTCCCTCCCTCTCTCGCATTAAACAGTGGAGGGACACCTGCGAACATTTTAGGCTTCAATTTTGTGTATTATTATTTCATCAGGTTATTTGGGCAAAGATCGCTACATCCTTTATATATGGATCGAGAATCTTTTGGTCAAATGGTTCCAAAGAAATTCTATTTTTAGGTGGTGTATATGCGTAAAGTGCATATTGCGTACACTCTGTCCGCTCGCGCATACGTTGCAAGAACAACTAGGCTTCCAGTGAACAGACTTTCATGAAATTTCATATTTCCCTGTCTTAGAAAAAATTGTCTAGCCATCCCAAATTTCAATAAAATCAGCCAAACAGAAATCCGCTATTGCTATTTCTTTTTAATATATAACATATAAGTTTATAATATTATATTTTGTCGCTGAAGCACTGAATATTGTTTGGTGCAGTGCATTGATTGGAGAAACAAATGACAACACGGTGGATATGCTAAAGACTACATATACGAAAGGTGTTGCGTTATTTTTGTTATCAATTTACTAAATATATAAATAATGAATTGTTGCTATGTATTTTTTTTTTTTATTAATGACGATGATCCGTGAAATACTTTTATTTCAGATTATATTGAAATCCAAGAGGGTATAAGTAACTTACATTACAAAAATTTGACTGCATATTACATTGAGGAATATTCAGTGAAGTGAAAAGAATTATTATTGTATAATTAATTTATATGATATAAATTACTCTTCACTTCTGTTAATTACAGAAAATGCAAAATTTCAATTAATTAAAAACATTTCCAGCGTACCTTTAGTGTAACTTGACTTAACTTGTCATAAGTACGCATTACAAGTATGCGCCATCGTTTATATTAAAATTAACATCTGTCTGTCCCCTTGTCTTGGCCGTATTTACCACACAGTAACTATTCTCAAGAAATGGCCGTTCTTAAGTAATGAAAAAATGATTACGATTTCTAAATATACGAGAATCACAATATCATATTTTTAATGCTGCTGTTTTTTTATGTTGACAGACAGATTTTCATTTATATTTTGATGTTACAGGTATCAAGCTTTAGAAATTTAGCTGAAAAGGGAAAGCCTCGGTAATCTTTAGTCACCACAAAAGTCTAACAGTCTAAAAGGAGTTGTGTGTGAAAATGTTTAAGAAAGGTTAGTTCATTTACGTTTTTTTCTTTGTGATATTTTAAATGTCCCGTTATTTTTATGAATGGGGTGGTAATGAAAGGTTCAAAAACGGGATGCCAAAGAACACACATCCCATATAACCCCGGGGCTCACATCCAGTGAGTATGGGCTTGGCACACCTAGGGTCCTGAGCTGGATATCATCATTCTTCTCTTTCTTGGTGATTCCTTTTTACTTCTGATTCTCTCTCAGGATAACTCGGGAATTTTTTTTTGGCTGGTGCAGCATAAGCCTCAGGCTTCCTTGCACCATATGGCTAATAATAATGTCAAATGCTCTAAAAGCAGAAAGATGGTACGGACCACAGACTAGAAAGGAAGATAGCTGAATCGCGCAGACCACTGTGATACTGTAAAAACGGAATCGCTCTCACAGAAATCAGGTAGAAACAGGCTATTCCAATTGATGGTTGAAATTTAGAAAATAGCACTTTATAAATTTGTTAATAATCGTACAAAATATCTTTAAAATATTCAAGATTTTAATACTATAATGAATGTTACTAGAACTATTAATTATAGAAAAATGATTTTAATACAAATTTTAATACAAAGAAATATTAATTATGTGTTTTTGAATAAAAAGCGAATTATGTGTTGTTGAATAAAAATATCTCTGTTTGGTTTAGAGGTATGGATTCGAATTCGACAACGTCAACAGGAAGAACTTGTTAGAAAGTCTTCCTAGCAGTTAAAACTATTCACAACTCAAAACACTACCTTATGCAGGTAATGCAGAGGTAGGCAAAGTTTTGCAGTTTATCAGTAAATTCCTCAGTCCACGTCTGATTGATCTCCTCGTTATTTCCAATAATAGGTTGAAAGGAGGATTTTCCCTCCTGTCTGAAATACGTATTCCTCTTGGGCCACTCCCAAGAATTACTCGGTCCACTGAAGGCAAGTGTTTTAGAACTGACTCTACCTCTTCATGTTTACTGAAACTTAGAAATACTGCTGAAGACACTGACCAACCAAAAATATACTCCCACAGGCATCAGAAAACTCATTCCACCTTACACGACATATCAATCATCAGTAATTTGCTTATGGTTACCAATACCATCCTTGACTCATTTGATAAGAAAATGGAGACAGAGGGATGGAATTTACTTCTGGACAAAAGAACATCCCACCTTTCCATAGAAAAATTAAACCTTTTATACTAGACAAATAAACAAACATCCATTTTTTTTTAGCCGAAATGAGTCGCTGTTTTATAAACAAACAAAACCAATTCATCCTATAAGGTAGAACTGAAACCATCAACAATATTTTATCAAATAATGTAGTTCTTAAAGAAATCTGATCAACAAGTTAACCTAGAAAAATCCACCTCTCATTTAAACCACAGCAACTGTAATTAATTCAGCATGTTGACGCAAAGCTTTGGCCCCTAATATCGAAATGTAAATAGGTTTTTTTTTTTTTTTGTTTAGCATGACCTTTGAGCAGAATTAAGATTAATATTTATAACCATCATTTGTGAAAGAGCCCATTTTCATAATCTAAATGATCACTGGCGGTATCTCTGCGACTAATATTTAGGAGTTAGAGGATACCCCTACCCAGATCTTTCCAATTCGATTTCTCTCTCTCTCTCTCTCTCAAGCAGCATTTGTTGGTTCGCCCCAACTGGTTCAGTCCCGAGATGCTGACCTCCCTAAATTCACACATAACATATAGCATGGACTTACATGCTTTATCTGCCAGTAACTCACCCTGAAATAATCCTTCAATTGATTGGCATCTTATCTCTTTATAGAAAACTCTAATCCAGGAAACATTGATGTATTTCGTTGCCCCGCACGTGAGAAAAGCCTTCATTAATTAATGTGGGCGTAATTAACTTATCCGCTGTTTCAAAGATATCCTGATTCTCATGAATTTTTACACTCAGCACAAAATTTTGATTAAAAAGACTTATTTGCATTACTTGTTTCAACTTGATAAAGAATTCTTAATGCAACGTTTCCATTCTCTTAAAGCAGATGAAATATAGGAACCTTTTGTACTTTCTACTAATCGAATGTTTTAAAAACCTTTCAGCGAAAGATTGCCTTTTTTCAATTATTTGGATGCATTAAGCCTCCCATGCAAAACTATAATGGCCATATATGACGTCACGCCGCATCGCTTTGATCGATTATTTAATTAAATCAGTGTTTACTGTCTATCTAAGGTAGTGGAGTTTTCAAATTTCTTTTCACCGCATATCCTCCATTACATGAAAAAAAAAAAAAAAAAATTCTTTCAAACTGCTACGATTTTCATTGGAGGTTTATTGTATGTGTTTATATATATGAAAACCCCAAACACGAGAGGTATTAAAACCTATAGTACTTAGTACTGTGCTTGGATACAAGGTTGAGAAGACAAGGTTGTTGACATTAGACTTGAACTTCTATAGATTGTAATTTTCAGGAAATACGTATGAAGGAAGGTTGTTCCAGAAAACGGCACTTGATTGAATAAACGAGGAAGGTGAAAAGTTGGTTCTGTGAGTTTGAAGTTGGACAGTAAATGGATGTTGGCTGGTGGCGGCACGTGTTCGGACTGTTTTGAAAGAGAGAGCGGGAATTACAGAAGCCAATTCAGAAGAACAGTGCCCATGGAAGTATCTGTAGAAGAGGCATGCAGCAGAAACAGTACGTCTATGAGACAGCGAGTGGAGAGACTCTGTTAGAGATGAATCATTAGTTAACCTAACTGCCCCCTGTTGAATGGAATCAAGAAGCCTGAGAGAGGTTTTGGGAGCACCACCCCAGATGTGGGAACAATATTCCAAGGCGGGGCGGATTTGCGATTTATACAGAGTGAGCAGCTGTTTGGAAGAAAAGTAACGCCGAGAGCGAAAGAGAAAACCAAGTTTTTTAGATGCAGAGGAAGCAATATTTGTAATGTGCTTGTGCCAAGAGAGATTAGAAGTCAGGGTAATCCCCAAAAGAGATATATCAACTTGCCTAGAAATCGGAGGAGTGTCACCAAAAATAAGCATAGAAGCAGAAGAATCTCCTCTTGCGAGAGATCAGACAAGACTGAGTTTTAGAAGGACTGAATCAACTAAGTTGACTTTGCCCCACTGCAGAATTACCTGGAGATCAGCATCAACTTCTCGAATATCCTAGCGGATATTCGAGAAGTTTATGCTGACTGAGCAGGGCAAGGTTTTTCAAAATGGAAAGTGGAATGCAATGTGCTATCATCGGCAAAACTATGGATAGGACTTCCAGTAAATGGAAGAAGGTCATTAATACACAAGAGGAAAAGAGTGGGGGAAAGAACGGAACCTTGGGGGACACCAGCATTAGTGGAGAAGATAGAAAGCCATCTATCATCACCCTCAGTGAGCGATCGGAGAGAAAACTGAATAACCAATTACAAAAAACAGTTGGCAAACCATAAGGTGAAAGCTTGTTTAGAAGACCTTTATGCTAAACACAATCGAAAGCCTTTGAGATGTCAAGAACAACTGCTTGTGTTTCACGGAACTTTTCCATTGAATTTCCAATAAATGTGTAATATAAGCCAGAATATCACCAGTGGATCGATACTTACGGAATCCATACTGGCGATTGTTGATCAGACGGAAGGTTTCTAGGTAGTTTAAGAGTTGGCGGTTAATTGATTTCTCCATTACTTTAGAAAGAGTAGAAGTAATTGCAATGGAACGATAATTTGATGGGAGCAATTTGTCACCCTTTTTAGGAACTGGCTCAATATGAGCAAATTTCCAAGCAGAAGGAAAAACACCTTTGGAATAAGAAAGTGAAAAAAGGCGGCAAAGAATAGGAGTAAGTTCAGGAGCACAGGTTTTGAGGACAAGAGGAGAAATACCATCGGGACCTGGAACTTTCTTAGTATCAGAATTCTTCAAAATCCTTCTGACGTTCTTTAACGGAAGACTACAGGCAGAATTGAATGGAACGTGTTGGGAATGGTGGGAGGTGTTTTACCAAGATCATTAATACATGAGTTAGAAGAAAAATGGGATACTAGCAGGTCAGCTTTATCCTTCGCTGAAGTGACAAAAGAACCATCTGGTTTTGACGGAGGGGGATGCAGAAGTTGCGGCCAATAGCTTTGGCAAGAGACCAGAATGCTCGGCTATCATTACGGCAAGAAGCAAGTTTTCTACTCTTGGCCTGTTCAAAATCTAGTTTGAATCGATTAATAACTGCTTTACAATTATTGCAGGCAGAAAATGAAACTGAAGAATTGGAATCAAGCCAATAACGATATGCAACACCTCTTGATGAACACCCTTAGCACATTTATTGGAAAACCAAAGTTTAGAAAAAGGACGAGATTTTAAAGTGCAGTGTGGAATAAAGGATTCCATTCCTACAAGAATAATTTCAATGACACGATCTGAGCAAACGTTGACATCAGAAGTTTTGAAACAGTAATCCAACCAAGGAAAAGAAGAAAAGAAATCTCGCAGGTCATCCAATTTTGCATTCTTGTAATGCCAAACAACACAAGGTTGGGAATAGCCATGAGATAAAGGCTCCATTGGAGAAGAAAAATCACCAAGTTGTGATCTGAAATGCCTAAAGGACCTCTCACTTCGACCATGTACTTAGAAGGGTTGTTTGTCAGAATAAGATCAAGCATGCTGGTTGTATGGTTAGGATTGTCCGGTATTCTTGTACGTAAATGAACAGTCTGTGCAAGATCATTAGTAATTGCAAAAGACTCAGCATCTCGACCAGCTGGGTCAGTGTGACTAGAAAAAGGAATCCAGCTGGAGTTGTGAACATTAAAATCACCAAGGAAAATTACCTCATTGTTAGGAAAGTTGGACTGGAGAAAGTCAAGCTACAAAGAAAGGAAGTCAAAGAGCTCCAAGTGATTAGTGGAGTTGGGAGAACGGTAGAGACAACAGATGAATTTGACAGAATGAGGTAGGGAGATTTTAAGCCAGAGAAGATCGAAAAGAGGAGATTCCAAATTACCAAGTCTCTGACAGGAATATCGGAACAGATATATGCACAAGTACCATGTTTGAGGCGAAAGGAATCATACAGCGAATAATTTGGGCAACTGAGATGAGCAGTAGTTGAATAAACCGATAACTGAGATTCTGTCAGAAAAAGTACGTGGATTTTGACAGATTGCAAGTGAAAATGGACATCGTTGAGTTTAGAATTGAGACGACCTATATTTGTGAAATGAACTAGGAAGTGTTTGTTTGGGAGGTTTAGATCTATTAGTTTGACAATTCATGATGTATTGAATAGTAAGAATGAGTGTTGGGGGGGGGGGGGAGGCATGCTGATTCGGAAGCCTCCTAAAGAGTCACTAATTGGTTCGGTCCTGTGTACTAACTAGCGACCGACCTGCGAACACCGTTTTACAGCTGTACCCTCGAAATATAAGGAAGATTGAATCTCCATAATGCATGATGGAAGAGATGGGGAAGATAATCTAAAGAGATAGTAATAGAGGAATGTGATGGAAGAAAGCAAGCTTGTGAGCTTATGTAGCTTCATACAAAAAAAAAAAAAAAAAATCGCAACCATTCCTGTTAAAAGTTTATTCAGTTCTTCCTTGAATTTATTTAAGCCGTCAACTTCCACAATCACAGATGGAAGTTTATTCCAGCAATTAACCAACTGCTGACTAAAGGCAAACTTCCGCACATCTATCCTATAACTGTCTTTCCTCAGTTTGAATTTATGCCCCCTCAGGTTCATAATCTGAGCAAGCGGAAGAATCCCATCAGCATTGAGCTTGCTCAAACCATTCAAGGCCTTATACACCTCAGTCATATCACCTCGCAGGTGCGTAGCCTCCAACCGCTGCAATTTGCAGAACTTAAGCCTCTCTTCATTCCCTCGCCAATCTTGTTGCCCTTCACTATACACACTCAAGCAAATCTACATCCTTCCTAAAATGAGGCCTCCAGACCTGTACGCAGTACTGAAGGCGTGGCCAGAACATTGCGTTATACAAATGAATAATCACCTCCTTTTCCCTGCTAGCAAAATTCCTGTATATCATTGACAAAACCCCATGACCTGCTCTTGCAGCCTGTCTGCATTGCTCAGAAAACTTCATATCTGACTGCACAATTACTCCCAGGTCCTTTTCATTTTCCACCACCCTAAGTTCAGTACCTCACAGTTGGTAAATAAATAAAATAAATAAATTTTCTGTTTATACTCCGGGACGACAAAATGGTCAGAGGAGTTCACAAGATAGACAGAATACAAGAAACAGCACCATATTCAGCAGTCACGAGCTTGAACCCCGGTCACTCAAGGCACGTGTACTTATGCACCCGCGCGCCTGAGCACTAGGCTACGGCGGCCTTTTATGTTCCTCTGGAGTTACTTCTGCCCATATGCAGTACTTTGCATTTGTCAACGTTAAACTTCTTCCACTTGTCAGCCCATCTTCCCAAATTTTCTAGATCCTGTTGCAGTAGCACACTGCCATTACTGTCATTAACAACCCTGCCAACCTTTGTATCATCTGCAAACTTCGACATTACGCCTGATATACCTTCATTAATATCATTGATAAATATACAAAACAACAGTGGACCCAACACCGAACCCTGTGGGACTCCACTAATAACATTAGTCCACGAAGAACAGAGCCCATTGATTATCACTCTCTATCTTCTCCCACTCAACCACCCTTTTATCGATTGTAGCAACTTACACTGAATACCATTCTGCTCCAATTTGTACCTTTCCTGAAATCCAAATATATGATATCAAAATTATTTTTGCTTCCAGTACCTTCGTAACCACATCATAGTATCCAATCAAATTTGTCAGACAAGACATTCCCTTAACAAACCCGTGCTGTGTCTGAATTATTGCTGCAGTCTTGTCCAGATGATCCTGCAATGCATCTTTAACCAGTGATTCCATTATTTTACACGGAACAGAAATTAAACTAACTGGTCTGTAATTACTCGTGTCACCCTTCGATCCCCCTTTGTGAATTGGGAACTTTTCCTGAGACCAAGGATGCTTTCATAATTATGGTTTGCTTATTTCCTTTGCCGCCTCCTTTAATATAACTGGATAGATCCCATCCACCCCAGGTGCATTTTTTGTGTTTAACTTCAACAATTTCTTCTTCACTTTGCTCTCAGTTATTACCAAATCATTAAGCACCCTGTTACAATTTGATAACCTTCTGGCATTTTCAATCCTTAATAACTCCTCATGTGTGAATGTAGATGCAAAATACTCATTCAGTTTGTTTGCTATCTGCTCAGGATCATCAACAGTCGAACCATCGATGTCAAGTGGACCAATCTGATTCATCCCTTCCTTTTAGAGTTTATATAAGTAAAGAAATCCTTGCTGTTTTTCTTAGTATTTTTTAGATTTCTCGAAAGTTATTTTCCAGTGATTTGCCACACCCGTTATTATTTGCCGGTGCGGCAGATCCACTCACTAGATAATATTATCTAACTTCCCATCCTCCGGAGGAAATCTGGAGAAATATGATGCTCTGCTGAATTTCTTGACTGTTTTTTTCCTTCTTTTCTGAAATCTTAGGAAATTTGATACTTTGCTGAATTAAAATTTAGCTTAAAATTTGACTTGATAGATTTCTGTAGTTACTCAAGACATCCTTGCCCTTTTATCAACTCGACTGAGGCGGTTTCTCCGTTTTTCAGACCCGTTGGCGCATATATGCATAAAGCTCCTTTGTATTCATATCCGTCTGTCTGTCCTCATGTAACAACTCGACTCCTAGCAGATGGATTTTCATAAAATTTTATATTTGGCAATTTTAGAAAGATTTGTCGAGCCATCCCAAATTTAATTAAAATCAGACCAATAGAAATCCAGCAGTTATTATTTTTTGTCCGTCCTCACGACTCTACTTTCAGTTGATGAATTTTCATGAAATTTTGTTACTCTCTTTTAAAACGATTTGTCCAGCTTTCCCAAATTTCATTAAAATCGGGCAAATAGAAATCCGGCAGTTATTATTATTTTTTTCACGAAGCAGCTGAAGCTGGATATTAAGTTTGTTGCTGCGTGCTAGATGGAAGAATGAATGGACATTATGATGAATACGCAGAAACGAAATGTTATCGGTTCGCGCATGAACGTTAGTTGCTTTTTTATCGTTTTTTTTTTTGTTGTTGTTAAAATGATGAATTATTACTATTTGCTAATGTCCTTGAAGTGTAATGCAGTGTTCATTAACCAGAATCTCCACTTTTCTTCACTCCTGATTTTCCTCAGTTTGATGACTTTCTTGACTTACTGACCCGTTTTTCTTCTGTTTTTCTTTCGTTTTTGGTCCTAAATTTGGCTTCACAGATTTCTGTCCAGTTTTTGATTCCTTACTCGAAATTCCCCAGTTTGTGATGGCTTTCCCAGGGTCGTCTTTTTCCAATAGGCATGCCTAGTGATTACAAAGTTTTTACTGCCTATATACGGAATATTATTTCTGACTCTTCAGTGGAACACGTCTGATTAAAGACTGTGCAGGATATTTACGTGTGAGAATCTTAGGAAGACAGCCATTGTGCCTGTAATCAAGTACTGTATTGTAAATGAAAAATTGCCGGTTGTATATAACTTAACCCGCAAAAGTATTTCTTCGTTTCCCATAGAAATACTTTTCCGATTTTACTCACTCATTGGCTAAATTAGTTGTTTTCCGCCAGATCCGAGGTTTCCTGGTATGAAGAATAACTGTTTACATTAGTTGATGAACGCCTCTACGTGTGGAGGCTTTCATTAGGTTCTCTCCAGTCTTCGGTCTGTAGTGCATCATCAATCTCATTTTTCCATTGCTTCCTGCTCTCTCACCACGCAGACTCAATGTTTGCATGCGTTACTGCCTAATCTTGGAATGCTCTTGTCGAGCAGAGGCTAATTTTGATAAGTAACATGATTACATCTCTTGTCTTGAGGGCTTTATATTCTGAAGTAGCGAAAGTAATCATCCCTGTTTTCTGGGGGATACTTGGTTTCCGCTAGTCTAACCAAAAGTTGATATTCACTTATTTTATTAGAAACACTCCCAACATTGCCATAAAAACAGTTTATATGAAGTATTCTTTATTACTCTAAAATGTTCCTTAAATTTATTTTAAGCTTTCTTCCCTGGTTTTAACTTCTTGTTCATCTGAGTCACGTATTCTCCGCACATCCTTCTAACGTTAGAAGATTCATTGGCTTCTGCGACCTCAGACAAGCCCCGGAATGTGTTAAAGGGTTACTTTGATCCATGCTATAAATAAACGCATATTTGCATTTCCTCTGTTCTTCCCCCAGTCCAGCAGCATCAAAAATCTTTAAGGCCTGTTAATGACATCAACCCAAAATCAACAACAGAATTTCAAATAGATTCTTACCGAACTAGCAGCATTTTTTTGATATGCACCTCTGCTTATCCACGAAATCCATGGAACTGTTATTATGAATTCACTTTAAAAACTTGCAATCTGTTTGCTACATCATCAGTTTTCAACCCACGCAGACCATTGTAGTTAATCGAGAAAGTTGTTAATTTTCTCCTTATAATAGAGTAAGCCCTGTTGTGTTTCCAATTCCTTTTACTCTAGGTCTTTAATTTGATTTATTAGCTATTTTATCTCATCCAGTACACCAAAATGTAATTTCCGTTTGCCATACTCCTTACAACTGGGATTGAGAGATTATCACCAACTGAACTAAGATTATATACAAGAATTGGCCTTAGAATATGTACCACATGATAAACACGTAACTCCTGACTCATTGGGAAATTTGCCGTCTAACACATCCATTAAATCCTGTATTTAACCACCCTTACTTGCTTTCATATTAACCAATTTTAAAGGTAAAAATTACAAAGGTACTACCACAATGTAATGTATTCAATACAGTATTAGTTATAATACGATTATGTACTTTTAACATTATCATGGGCTACCATTTATTGGACCTGGACTGGGCTACCATTTATTATTACCAGATATTGGACCACACTAAAATTATCGTAAACCATCAATTTCCTTCACGAAGCCGTCTTTGACCCTAATACAATTTTAATTGGCTATTTTAAGTAATTTTTATCTGTCATTGTCATTTTTATCTAATGAAATACGTACGTACGTTCTGTAATCTGCGGCTTTTTTTTCCCTGTCGATAAATAAAAAATCGAAGTTAACAGGAATTTATGGAATTGTAATTCAGACAAAATCCAATTATCTTCACCCAAACAGCAGTTAAAGCTGTCCATGATATCTGTCTGCCTCAGCTGTTAAAGACATGTACAGGATCTTAGCTATTAATTTAAGTTTAACAATTGAAGCGATATCCGCTATGTAAATTTATGATAATTTATTCAAAATGGCGTTTATGACGTAATTTATATTACAGCTATGAATAAGATGTTTGTATAGTTTTAGTTCTATCAATTTTTTTTTTGCGTGAAGTGCAAGAATATTTTTTATTCAAAGATGAGACGCCCTCACGTGTAGTGTAGTAGAAATGACTGTAGTTTTTCCATACGGAAAAGGTGCGAGTTCAAGATGGGAAGAATTTTATTGGCTTTTATCAAACTGTCTACTTTATTCGGTTTGGGGCAAGGGTTACAAGGTCTATCTTCCAGAAATACCGGTTTTTCTTGAAGCATTGAAGTCTCATGGTTCTAGTTGCCTTGGTACTTAATAGACACGACAACTGGACAGTTTTAAGAATAGTATTTTCTTTCGTTATAAAGGGTTTCAACTTCTTTACAGCTATTGCCATCTTGGTGAGGTCCTCCGCGATAGTATATTAGTTTGGCTACTTGACGTCCGTTTGGAAAGGTTTGCTTTCCGGTCCTGGAGTGGAATGGAGGAATTTCTAAATGCTCCTTCAATCGGAGGCTGTAGTAAGCCGATCTCAGACGCATGGCGTATGGTTCCCACCTGTGAATTATTCCGATTTTTTTACACACTTGTACACAATGGTCTAAGTCGCTGATTTACGAATAACCCAACACCAACCAACAAACAAGCTCTATGGAAGCAGATGTAGTTCTCCTGATGAACGCAATGATGCACGTACAGAGTGATTCAGAACCCTCCTGCGAAACTTGGAAATTTCTGGGGAATCTAATAAAGTGATCTTATGAGCGTGAGGTCGAAATTGCATCGTGATGAATTAAAATTCCTTTGAATGTCTGCTAACCAAATAATTACTGAAGTATTATTGCTTCAGTATTTCTTATTTGGTACTTCTTGGCAAATAAGAAGTACCAGATAATTGTAACGAGAATCCTTGTGAACTAATATGAAAAGCAACTCTCAACTTAACGAAGTAGTGCGAGTATAATATTCCTGCAAAAGGAATTGATGTTATCTCAGAGATTTGGTTCTCTTGCCCGGAATGTAGCATAAGGGCCTTTCATGGGCTCGGTGGGTAATAGGATATCTACCAAACCGTTTACTATCTCGAGAGCTTTGTTATACTGCAATCTGAAAATAACCGTTTGGAGGTAAATCGGAATAACCATACCCTGACGTCAGCTCTGCTATTCACGGAGAGATTAGATGCGCGGAGAATTGAATAGATTTCCTGGCCCTACGGGGATCATAGGCGAAATGATATATCTGAACAAATATCCATCAGGATTGCTGGGTAGCCTTGATAGATTTCTCTCATCACTTTATTTTAATAATCTTAATATAGGCTTTGAAAAGGCCTTAAAGTGTATACACAAGTAAAGCATACCGAAAATCTCTGAGAACTCCCGTCTACAGGTAAAGAATTGTTCGGAAGCGAGCGATAGAAATATATTTACACAAAGAGAAGCGAGATCTTCGTGTACAGGATAAGAAGCGAAGACATCAAAAGAGTTTTATATACACTGCCTTACCATTAATATTCGTAAACCCTTTCGTTGATAGTTTTCACGTTCTACCCAAGTATCACGATCTTCAAATGGAAGCGGATTGGTGCTGAAACAATTCGGAAGATCTCCGAAGCTGACGCAAAGTGAAAGGAGACATCTGCAAAGAATCGTCCGCTTGGAATGTAGGTCGACGTTGTTGCAGCACACAATCCTTCATTGATACGATTGGGATACATGTCGGCACCAGTACAGTGCGCGCTACGCTGCATAATTATTGGCTTGAGTGCGGTTACCACAGCCGTACACATCATTCATCCCGACTAATGCCAGATTCCGTATAGTTTGGTGTAAGGTCCACCGTTCTTGGACCGTAGACCAATGGAAAGCTGTACTCTGGAGTCACAGTATTTTAGTACTTGGTAATAAACTTGTAAAACAATTGTAAAATATTAAACCCCTGTAACATTGAAATAATAAATGTTTCAAAAGATTCTAAAGAAGTTTCACTTAACTTCCGCTATGCTTGCTCGGCACGCACAATTTTTTTTACTTCAGCCACATTGGAAAGAGGGCGGGGGGGGGGAGCTTACTTATTCCAGTGATCTGCAACACGCCTCCTAAAAGGTGAATTTCATAAGATCCAGCCTTCTATTGCTGGGCTCATCTTGTTACATACTAGGGAAAATATACTTCTCTTTCATTTTACTCCTCCATTTATACATCTCAATCAGGTCCCACTTAAGATATCAAGCTATGCAATTCTCACCTTTTAAGCCGTTCCTTGCAAGGAAAACGATTGAAAGATTTTCTCTCTCAAAAAAACATTACAATTGAAGTAATTGTCCCTTTTGCCTCAGTTTTTGTTATATACTGACGTAAAATGATTATGCATTTTATTGATAAGAAAATAAATTAAATAAAAATCTATTTAGACATTTATTTTCAAATAATTACAAATATACACTGCAGCCCTATCAAAGAAATTAAAAGGAATATTAAAGATGTTTTAGATTGCCGTTGCCTTTTCATTATGACCGTTGAAATTAACATTATGTAATAAGATGGAAAAAATATAGCAGCAAACAAATACGGTTGTGATACCATTAGGTCTTATTTAACAGTTATTAGTATTTTGTTGGCCCACTGCGAGCTTTAATTACTGTATTGCACCTGTCTGGAATGGAGTATCAGATTCTTGGCATAATTGCTGTATACTAGACATGAATGATGGCTTTTTACCATTTATCAGTCCCAAAACACTCCAGCAGTTTTCAGTCTGGTTCAAATCGGTATTATTTCACGGTCATGATAAGGATCGGACACTAGGGTCCTGCATGAACTTCTTCACCTAAAGATAAAAAATAATAATAATAAAACAGTGTTTCAAACAAGTTAAAATAAGCATACTAATTTGTACTAAATTATTGTGTAATGTTATACTAACCTTACATGCAGTGCGTCCATCTGCAGAATCACGTTGGAAAACAATTTCCTGTTCTTTGAAAGAGTCTTTTAAAATTTTTGTCTGGTAGTCACCATTAACAGTACCATTTATAAAATGTATTCTGCCCATTCCTTTGCTAGTTATGCATCCCCAAACCATCTGGCCCAATGGAAATTCTTCTCTTGACTCAATACAGTCAGGGTGATAAACTTCGTTAGATTTACGCCGAAGTTAACGTTTACTGTCCTATACGTGGAGGTTAAATTTGGATTCATCAAAGAATGCCATTGATTGCTATTGCTCAGTTGTCCAATTAGCATGTTCCTAGTCCAGGTTACTTGTTTTTAACTCATGGATTTTTTCAATAAGGCTTATTACGAGGTCGATATGCTTTCTTTCAGACCACTCATCATGGAGTTTAGGTCTGTGTAATTTGCAAAGCTATCACTGAAGCATAGACACTTCTGTATTGCAGCGCTGCCGGTCCCACGTTTCTTTTTAAGTAACCTTGACACTGTAGACTGGTTACAGCCAACTTTTGCAGCTATTCTCGAATGTTGACTACAAAAGCCCTTCTTTTCAAGAGCAGTAATTTCGATTTTCTTGGAGTTAACTTACTTTGCTGAATAGGAAGTAAAACCAGGTAGCAGTCGGTGGATGCTTTTATAAACAAGATGATGCAAAACCACTCATATTACTGAATGGTGATGAAATACCACACTAATTTTAAAGGATGATGTTATAGTGTCTTGGGATCGACATAATTTTACCTATAGAGGGAGTTAAGGAAATATTGAACTTTAAGAGGATGCAATTTGTGGCCGTCAGTTTTTTTGGTTGCTTAACTCCTTAGGTCACTGCTATAAAAACTGATTTAACAAAATTTCAAGGTTTAACTCAGCAAGGAGTTTTAGCATCCATGTTCATAAGAACTGTTTCACTTGTTAATCCCATTAGAGTTCTGAATCATCCTTTATGTTAGCAGGATGATGCGTTTTATCCCTAATTCTGTTAACCCCAATTTGTTTCGTGGGAAATTACTGACAGCTTACGATTTCAGCTTGTATATGCTTCTGGGAGGTTTTAGTTAAATGTTCTAATATTTAGAACTAGAAGGCTTTTCCTTTACTTTTGAAATAGTGTCTACTTGAAGGAAGTTGCATATTTTTCAGCGCTTCCTCAAGATCATTCGTACCCTTTCGTATTATAATTGACACAAGGTGATCATGTATTAATATGCAGTGTACAACAAAACGATAATTAATATGATCGCTAATCAGAATACTACAGTAGAATGATAACGTACAATCTGAGAAAGCGAGTGCATTTAACCTTGAGAACTTTTCCCTTCCCATTCTTCCTTCTAAGTTTCCAGACGGAGCAGTTTCACAGACTGCAAGACAGATTATTGTGTCAACAGAGACGAAAAACAATAACTAGTTGTGTTTCCTCGTGCGCCTAAAAAATGATACGAATTTAAGAGAATATTAATGATCCACATGTAGAACTCATGAAAGGAGGGTTTCCATTCATCGAGAGAAATGTTTGCTTAGCTGTTACATTTATGCCGTCTAAGGTTTCAAGAGATCCTTCCAGTCGAAAAAATGGATTGAGAAAGAGAGTGGTGTGCGCAATTCCTTAAATTCTTCCAACGTTTTTCACTACTCTTTTTCAGCGAGCAATTTCACTGACGGACTCAAAAATTGGGGCCAAAATTTTCTCTAATTATTTTCACCCGCATGTGTGCAAGCGTTCTCTTTAACTTAGCAAAACAAAATTGTAGAAATCGCAAATAGTGGGTAGAACATTCTCAACGTTTTGCCTTCGACATTTCCATTTCCGAATTAACCCAGCACAAACATCGAGAAATGCCTTCATTTTAATTTTTTTTAGTTTTTAAACACTCGCTAATATTCAACTAATACTTTTCTATCCCATTTCCCAAGTTTAGAATACCATCCATCTGTTATTACAATTTCTTTGTGATTCTTTCCCAACTTTTTTTCTAAAATCGAATTGTAATGCGTATGGAGATTAAAATGCAAATATTGATTGAATGGGAGAGCCTTCTGGTGTTGGCTTATTTCCCTACTTTTTTTTTTTTTTTTGCAAAATATAGCGAAAGAGAACTTTTATACTCCGTCTTTTTTATGACTGTTATTGTCTGTGTTATCACTTAAGGTCCGTCTTGCTCTCTTAATTTAATGATCACTCTTTATGTAGCTCCTTATATAGTTTATGGTTCTTCCATGCTTGCTGCATTTGGTTTTCCATTATCGATATTTAGAAAATGTTCTTCATCATCAAAGAAAAGCATGATTTTCTCGTTTCGCAATTTTAAATATTATTTATTATAATGAGAATAAACCCTCCGTTAATTGGCCCAATAACATACCATCATTCATTCATTCATCATCTCTTCATTGGATCTCTTTTTTTTTTTTGCTCAGATATGGGTTCGAAACTTGGCTATAATGAGAAGAGTTTATCGAGATTAGGCGATATTAAGTGTACTATTTCTCCCACGATTTTTTAAGATTGTTTTAAACAAATTCGCAAGATTTGACTTACTTGATTATTGACTTAAAAAGATTGTTTCAATTTTGTCGAAGATGGGTCGGTATTTGCAGGCCTGTCTTCTGTCCTGTCTGACCTCACTGCTTTGGTTTTACATTAGCAATACCCCTTCATGTGGGAATGGACTGGTCTGTGTCGCAGGTGAAGGTTCCGAGTAGAGAACGGCTGGTATAAGATTGTATTTCGCAACGCAGCGATCATATTTTGAGTGTAATGCAAGGAAGAATGGGTCGGCTTCGAGATCATTCCGACTTCAGACGTGGAATGATTGTGAGGGCAAGGCGTGCAGGTACTAGTATCTCTACAACCGCCAGCATGGTTTAATGCTCCCGTTCTGTGCTGTCACGAGTCTATCGTTACTGGCTCAACAGCAGTCGAACAACCAGCCAAAGGTCATGCGTGGAACACCCAAGTGTGGTCGATACCCGTGGTAAGCGTCGTGAGTCTCTTCGTGTAACACAGCACAGTGGTCCAGCTTACTACCCAATACGACTTAGGAATAGCAAGTCCAATATTCACGTGGATTATGCGCTGAACATTAGTTCCTATAGGCTGTAGTTGACGGGCGTTGCGAGTACCCATGCTCACTGAGTGACACAAGAAACTGTGCCTTGCTTGGGCACGTCAGCACCAACGCTGAACCAACAACATGTAGAAATCTGTCACCTAGTCCGGTGAATCCCGCTTCCACTAATATATTATGCTGATAGGCGTATTCGCATTTGGAGAAAGCAACATGAACTCGTGGCACGTGGATGCACAGTTGATGTTCGGGAGAGGTAGTGATGTTATGGTGTAGGGACTGTTTTCGTTGAGTGCCCTGAATGATCTGATCACCGTTAATGAACGGTTCCGTTGGGAACGCCTGCCTTTCCTATCGTCACCGACCAAGTGCATCTCTTCATGATGACAGTGTATCCAGACAGCCCTGGAGTGTTGCCTTGCTGATAGGCAAGGCAACACTCCATGCTGCATGGCTTGTCAGGTTGCCAACTGGTTTCAGAAACACGACAATGAATTCTTCCCACCCTCCCATGGCCTCCCAAATCATCCCATTTAAACCCAGTTGAGTTGAGCATGTTTTGGACCTCCTGGAAAAGGACATTCGACTATCCATCTAACAGTGTGCGGGGATAGACCCATTGTTCATGCTCGCTTATTGCATTACTGGATAAATTGTGCAAATCATTGGTAGCACTACCTCAGGACACACTGCAACACCTTATGGAGTCCATGCCAATACGTGTGTGGGCTGTATTACGGGCGAGGTATTTAGGTAGTTGTTGCTAATGCAAAATCAACTATATCACTATATCATAAGCTGATCATTTAAAAATTCATTCTTCCATCAGAAATATTAACAATAGTTACCAACTGCACACTTTCCTTCCAGTTACAGATCATGCGAGTGTTTGTAATCTTGATAAAATCTGTTGTTGAACGCAGTCGGCAGTTCAAACATGAAATGATATTCAGTGGTAAGCTTCTAGCTTTTTTGCTATCCTCAGTTAAGAAGCTTGCAACTGAACAATCAGAGCCATCATAGCAAGCAGTCCGACGTTGATTTAAAAAAAAGATGTATTTTTTTCATAACTGGAGTCAGTAGTTGGACAGTTCTTGTTTAAATCACATGTTAATTGCAAAACGAACAATGAATCGCAAAGGAGTCTTGTTCTTGTACAGTGTTAAGGCTTCAAACCCCATGTTATAAAAATAATACAGAAAAAATTCCGATCATGCAATGGAATTAGATATATTTTAACTTCAGAAGTGGGAACTTTGGCAGTTTAAGACGCTATATGGCAATTAATTGGGCGGAGTGAGGGAGAATACTTTGAAAGCAAAAATCACAGAAACCATGAACGAATACATACCATTAAAAATATTGCAGGAGGCTGGCCGGTCAAATAGAGCAGAAAAAGAGAGCATGGGACAGCTACAGAGCGAGGAAAAGTATTGAAGCATTCAACAGGTTACAAGTTGATCTATATAGTACCACAAATAAGGTTAGGAAGGCCAAGGGGCTGCGTATGAGAAAGCATTGGTTAATTGGGGACTTTTCATGCATGTGAATACAATGAACAAGAAAGCTAATCAGATCGGACCCTTGTGCACTGATTGTGGGGAGGGAGGTGTCTTAGATAACACAGCTGACGTTGCGGGTATATTAAATAGGAAGTTTGCATCAGTATTTACTGACGAAAGACGCCTCATTCTGAGAAGAGGGTGAGGTATATGAAATTAGTGATTTCGTAATTACAGACGACTGTTTCATTAGAAACAGCCGTCTGGAATATTGTTGTTTCTGATTTTCATAAACGATATTGATGATGGGACAGAAGGTTTTATGTCGAGATTTGCAGACGACGTAAAGATTGATATAGTAGTTAATGATCATCAGTACCAAGCAGCGTTTTTGAAGTCTTGTTCAAGTCATCCCTTCAGGATGACTTGAACAAGACTTCAAAAACGGTCAGAGAAGTGGCAGCTATGTTTTAATGCAACAAAATGCGTGGCCTTACACGCAGGGAATAGTAGTCCCAAAATAAATTATATACTTGGTGGGATTTAATTAAAATCAGTGGAGGAGGAAAGGGATCTGGGTGTTTATGATATGGTCAGATATGAAGTTTTCTTGGCAATGTAAACAGGCATCCAGGAAAGCCCATAGTGTCCTTTCGATGATTTATTGAACTTCATTCTGTAGAGATACGGAGGTCATAATCCCACTGTATAAGGCAATTGTAAGACCACATTTAGAATACTGCGTTCAAGTATGGAAACCTCATCTGAACAAAGACACTGGGCTTCTTGAAATGGTCCAAAGACGGGCAACGGCAACTCGAATGGTGAGATCGGCAGAATGACGACCGTATAAGGAAAGACTACTACTATGTTGGCTGCAGAGCTTGGCAACCAGGCATCTTAGAAGTGACCTGACTGAGGTTTATAAGGCTCTGAGAGAGGTCAGTAAAATGAATGAAGGAGGAATTTTCACTGTTCTAAAGAATTTCAGAACTAGGGGCCATAAATTCAAATTACAGGGGACAATGTTTAGATTAGATTTCAATATTCCAAATTCACTGTTTACAAAATACCAAGGTTTCAAACTCCATCTGCCGAAGTGGAAGATTTACCCCTCCCCCAACCCTACCCTGACTTCTCTGACGATCATTAATCCTTCCGAAAGAACTTGCATCTTTCCTTACTCCGTCATCACTTCTGACTATATTAATTTCTGAATCTTCCATCGCTGCCATTCACGATGTCTGCTCTACCCTGGTGTTCTCGAGCAACCTCAGTTGGTTATTGCTTGCCATTCATTACACGTGATATGACGCATTTGCTGTGTTTTAAAGCAACTGCTTACCACGCCTTATATCAAACCATTAATGAAATCAAAGCAACAGAAGCTAGGACTTGTCATGGATATAATTAAATTGGGAGTGGAGTACTGCGAATATAAATGAACTGCATATGTCGGTTACAGGACAGAGGATGAGTTACTGTAATGAACTCTGCGTTCGGACATTGGAGAAAAAGAGAAATAAAGCGGAAAGACTAAATTCACAGATTTACAGAAATTCATTAGAGGACTCTTGAAGAACCTTCTGAGTATGGGAGGAAAGAGGCTTTATGCAGCATTTTTGAAATCTCCCTCATCCCTATAGACTATCTAAGTGACAACTTACTAAAGAACGTTCCAAGTTGTATTCTCAGCTTATCCGGTTTGGGACATTCTCTTTGGTAAGCATTTTATTTGTCAAGTTTCTTTTTGGGACCTTGGAAATACGATGTTGGAACTCTGTCTTGCAGAAGGAAAGTGCCTTTAGAAGTTTAGGTTGCTACAGTGAGGCAGTCACCTGCCTGCTGAGATTAAATTTGTTGAAAAGTATATGATAGGTAACAGAATGGAACCAGCCTTTTTTGACAAAATGGGATCCTCCATTTTTTACAAGAACCCCAAAACAGTAGTTTTTACGGTTAACGTGACTGTGCATTTGTTCGGTTAACTCACGTTTAGAAATTATACTTCTATTTTCTAAAAGAAAGTCGCCTAATCAAACTGTGTATTGATTGGGCCACAGTCTAAAAACCCAGAGGGCTACTGAATTCGGTTAAGCCTAGTTTTTACGAATATTCTTGACCTCTTAAAATTTGAATAAAACGGGTATAGTTTGCTGCAGGAATTAAGTGAAGCATGCGCGTAGATCTCGGATGCGATCAATTTTATATGAATTATTGGCCTAAAACTTCCTTTCAGCCCTTTCTGCGACGTTTCTTTTGTACATCCGGTTGCAACCGAGATCGTGCAGATATACTTTATCCATCACTTGATTCTATGCTGCTTTCCCTATTTCTTCACTTAAAGACTCTTGAGAGTCTTCTTTTGAATGTGTTCAGCCCTAACCTCCAATTATCCATTCGTTTAAAACTTCCGATGGAGAACGGGCCTCAATGTATGCTTTAAAAGATATTCTTTAATATTTTACTATCAGAAATTCACTTTGTGCAAACTTTAAAAGTATCTAAATATGTTTTGCCTCTAATGGGTTTCTGAACTAAATTCAGTTTTATTGGAACATGCTACTGCATAGAGAAAGAGAAGTTAGTTCTTGGGAGAACAGGAACACTTCTATGAGCGAACTGAGATTAATCAGCATTTAATATAAATAGAAATAAAGTAGTTTCCTGTATATTACCACAGTACTGGGATTATATTAGATTACAGAGTATTATCCAGATTTATTGCATAAAATTTCTAGGAGAGATGATTAATTTTTTAGCGTCTTCTAAGGCGTGCTTTAAATGAACAGTGCCAGAGGAAAGTTTGCCAAAGATTTAAATAGTATTTAATCCGATGATGAACAGTAGCGACAACTGCCGTGTTAATTTATTACGTTTGTTATTTCTAGCCGTTGTATTAGCTTAGAGAGAGAATGAACTCTACTGGCATTTTATTTATTCTCAATAATCAGTTGAACTTCGATTTATTGGTCTATAAAAGAATCGAAAAGAAATGAAAATGGTTGAATTGTCCAATGGTGGACACATTTAGATTTTATGATTACCTTGCAGTCGTGAGGTCTCGAATTGCCCATTCAGCTTGCTCGTTCACTTCTAATAAAGTACTGTACTTTGATATGCTTTAGAAACTTATTCATGCTCAAGGGTGACACGATTCGGTTAATTTAATTACGAAAAGGGACGTAGATTCAAAGCTTGATCGACTTCCTCATTGAATAAGAGAAGTAAATGGAGCTGAAAAAGTTGAGTCTTATAAGTTTTTTTTAAAGGTCAGAAGTACGGGAAGAAACGCCGTGTGTCGTTGGTACTTCTGACTTTTAAAATGGTGTCGTCAACAGAGTTTAACAGTTTTCGACGACAGCTGGAAATAACGCCAGGGTCGTTTTCCATAAATAATCTCTTCCAAATTTATACTGACACCGCTTACATGATTTTATGGCAACAAGCGTCATTCACGCGCTTGTCAAGTTACTCACTCAATCTACTGTGCTTGTTAGAAGAAGGAGTTTACAGAAATCAGGACTTCATTTTTCTTTTGCCTGGCAGTAATCTCTGTATCACATTTCTCCGGATTCCTACTGAAATTTAAACTTCCGTTGACTCCTTTCCCCCTCCGGTAGCTGCAGTAGTAGGAGGAAACAAAAAAAGTACTATATAATCAAAAATAGTGGCAGCCCAATGAGTTCATATTTTCCTCTCTACTTTTTTATAAAGTAAGGAATCTACTTAGAAGCGGGCAAAACAGTTTTTCAAACTGTTACTGCAGATCATTCTAGTTCTCAGCGGAATTTTAATCATTCTTTCGAAGTGTCCATCTTTTTTATCCGATTTCTGTTGCGTAAAGTAGTTGCCCTAACCTTTTCGAAGGCTTTCAGTTGTGTTTGACGCAAAGGCCTTTTAAGCAAACTACCATCTTACGGTCTTCCTGATTTTTGCAATTTGGCAACCGTTTTTCTCTCTGTGCATCTTCGAATGTTCATTGTCCGAAGATGGAAGGCTCGGTCTTTTAACTTCTCGACTAATGCTGGAGTTCACCATGGTTCTTTTCTTTCATCCACTCTTTTCTTCTTGCACTGACTGAAAATCTTATCCGTAGGTTCGTCTATGATAGTGCACTACATTCTACTTTCCATTTCGACAACCGCTGCTTTACTCAGACAGCTATTTCTGAAACATAAATCACCAGTTCGTTAGATGTAGATTTCGTGTGATCCTCCAGTGAGGAAGAATAAATCTTAGTAAACTTCAGCCCTTCGGATACCAAATTCTGTTCTTTTGTCTCTTAACAGCTTCTGCAATTCACGCCATGCTCATCTTCAACAACATTCATATTTACAGATAAGATCACTTACCTTCACTACAGATAACCCTGATTTCTAACCTTTCTTGGCTTAAGCAAAAATTGCTTCATCTGCCTCTAGAAAACTAGCATTTCTCCTTTGCACCTTAGCATTAATTTACTTCTAAACAACTCAATAAGATTCTACAATGGTCTTTAACGGCGTTATCCATAATTTAGCATACTTCCCCCATCAAGATTTGGGGATGTATGGTTAGGTAATGAAACAAAATTACAGTTATTTCAATCTGATAATAGCTTAGTTTATGTTTACAATGTAGTAAAATTGTTCTAAGATCTACTTAATTTAGTTATGGAACTAAGATATAATATAAAATGAATATTTCAAAAAGTTCAAATCACAAATCCAACCCTGACACGGAATATTGTTCCTTTTTTTCGCCACCAAAACCTTTCAAACTGTCCTAGACTCTGTCCAAAAGGATGATATATACCAATTGATGTTCCCTACAAACTCACTCCACTTCTTTTCATACACATGTTAAGTTTCTGCAGCAGATTTCCCTGGGCACTGAACTGGAATGGATATTAACTTGTTGAATATTTATTTCTTCTGTTCCTTCGAACAACCGTCGCCGTATGTGTTTTCGCCACTTGTCATTTATTTGAAGAGCTTGGGTTCGAATCCCAACGGTGACTGGAGAAATTCTTAAAGATCTCCTCAATCAGGAATAATTAGCCGATCTTAAAGGAGGGAGTAGGGTTTTCCAACCCACAGAACATGCAAATCAGCCTGAGAGCATACTCTGGCACCATAAATAAGGCATTATAATCTAAGATGGTGTTGCTGAAAATCAATTTCCACCATCATATTCATTTCCTTAAAATTAAAATACACACTGTTCAAATTCAACGCAAACAAAACCAATCTCACCTCTCAACCTTCAACCCAGCGTACCAAAGTACCGTAGATTCCAATACCTTTCGGAATTGGGATCGCCAAACTCCTTTGAACCTATGGGGTCGTCTGGGAGCATAAACAGAAAATTTATTTATTATAAACATATATATATAAATAAAGTAATCTTGATAATAGCAGGTGACAGACCATTTTGCGAAATTATCTGTTCGTTGACGGAAAAAAGAATAGAAAATGATACAAAATAAGTACGACAGAAATGCATAAAATTCCTACTCCGTTTCGTTGCAAATTAACCACGACTACTACGATGCGCACGACTGCACATTCATTCTCTCACTTGATAGTATTAACTTTTTCTTAAATATAAAAAAGTAAAACGTTTTTATTGTAATTATCCAAAGTAGCCATTATCGAAAGTCTAATCTGTCTACGGATTAACTTTCTGAAGGACTTAAGTTACCCGCTTATTACTTACTTAAGTAATAAAAATAAAACTACGTATTTCGTTGGAACTACAAAATACGTGGCGGAAAATCAGTTGTTTTTAGACTTAACTGATTATAAGTGTGTTTAATTTGTTCTTAAAATGGTTTATGTGCTTGATGTATGTTGTTACTCAAACCCGAAGGTTAGGGATGGTTCTTCAGAAACGTAGCTCAGATTAAAGAACATTTTTTGCTCAAACTTGGTAATCAGTATTAAAGTATAGCTGTAGACATCTTCAGGGATCGGCATCCAGCCAAACTTTACTCACTTATAATTATTTTACCATCAACTATTCTAACTCACATGCTCCTTGGAGAATTCCTGGTCTTGAGCTTTGCCCTTTTTATCCAGTAGAGCGAGGCTAAACATGATCATCATCAGCCTTTTAACATTACACCGACTTTTGTTTCGGGGCATTATTACATTATTTTGGCTGTTAGTGCCCTCGATTACCCCTTTCCCTTGTGTCAAAAAGGTATTTTTGAACTGTGTATGGAATAAAATGTTTAACAAGATTCTTCCATTTCTACTGAGACAACTAATTCAACTCCGAATGAAAATGTTTAGAAACCATTTCGGTGCGCCGAAATTCTAACTCTGACCTTTTCACATGGCAGACATACCTCATTACCGACCGACTACGGGGAGTCAGTGGGCCTCGATTATCGTTAGAAATGTAACGGAGTTTGTGCGAAACTGATGTCATCGTCTCCAATTACCTGTGCCGCTTTCTGTGCGTAGTTGTTTTCAACACAACAAGTGACGTTATACTCCGCACACAGTTCGTCTGCTGTTATCCTCCCTGGCTTCGTTCCAGATTAAGTTCGGCATGTTGTATCAATAACTGAGATCTGATCTGTTACGTTGTTTAACCGATAAAGCCCATCCTTGTCAGGCCGATCGCCTTCAAAAAGCAGTTCCTTCCGAAACGCGTTTGTCCCTTCTCCCCCTTCCCCCACGTCAATGATATCAGGAACTTGGAGTCCTTTTAAAGAGAGACTGAATTAGTCAGGCTGAAGCACAGATGCAAGTTTGTTGCATCTGTGCTTGACGCCGGTTTGGGGATGAAAAATCCTCAGATTTTTCATCCCCAAATACATACACAAACACAATATATACAGACAATCTTATAGTTTGTGCTTGTTGCATTTTTTCATGTGCTTTCTCCGTTTTGGAAGTTACGAACTTCCAAAGCGGAGGATAATTTAGTATTGATCATATTCAAGGCTTTTTAGTCTGCGACCACAAAACCCATTTTAGGTCTTTGTAATTTTACTTATTTTTTTTAAGTGCCATAGGAGGCTCGCGTTGATCAGGGATTTCCAAATAAACCTCCAGCCCTAACGAAGCAGTCGCGACCTTATCCGTTTTCGTCACAGAAGAGTCTGATGAGAGTCAGGCATTTGGACCATATCATCGAAGTCACTGATCTCTTCGCGTGCGGCTGTTGGATGCCACATTCACCTAGTCTCTATATATACATACCAGATGATGATTTGCAGTTTCCTCTGTCGGTGTCGTGGGGCAACAAACTGGTCCTATAATTTATTTTGACAACTTAGCTTGATACTGTCAAGAATGCCTTCTTCATCTTAGAAATCTCCCTAACACATTTCCTCAATTTGTCACAGTCATTCTCAGAACACATCGTAGACTAACGTGATAATGATTTATTTGGTTAGCCCAAGTTCTCGCAGAAGAGCTTATTCAGATAGTTTTTTTTCCAGTCACAAATTTATTTCTAATGATGCTCTGCTTCTAAATGCGCGTTACAAAGTTCATTGAGAGCTAAACCAGCGAGATGTAATCAGAAGGCTCATCCATTATAGCTGATTCTCAACTCCTCGTTTTCTGGCATCCCTTGGTTATTCTACCGAACCTTTCATTTTCGTTTTCTCCTCCCTGTTTGTCCGTTATTCTGGAAGTTTCCCTCTTTTCCAAAAATTTACAAGTATTTATAGCAAGCCTGCTATTTCCATCCTTGTCTGAAATATTTACGGTAATGTGCTACTCGACCCTAAATGTATCAGGGACACTTAATTGCTTAAGTATTTGTGGCTCGAATATCGGGCGAGAAATAACGCTTTCCACAGTCTTTTGCAGTTTTTAGTTTTCCCCAGCTGACAAATGATCTAAAAATATCTCGCCCTTGACAGAAGACTTAAATAGAATCAAGTTCGTCGGGATTTCCGAAGGTTTTATCTATCACAATTCCTCATTTTAAGCTAAAAAGCATTCTGCATGTTAGTTTCTTTGTTTCATCAGGAGGATCTACCAATTCTGTCGTTTTTCAGGAGTTCCTGTATCATTGCACCTTCTCTCCAGTGTTGCCATTTTAGCGGTTTTCCCGCTAGATTTAGCGGAATTGCTTCAGGTTTAGCGGATAAAAATATGAAATAGCGGATAGCGGATTTTTTAGCGGGAAGAGTATAAATGTTTAGCATTTTATGGATTTTGGCAATGTAACATTTATATTAAGAAATATTAAATTAATTGTTCAATTAATTATTTAATTCATAATTGAAATAGTAGGGATATCATATTTCATAGTTTTTTTTTTATAAAGCGAAGAATCGGTTTTATATTATTCTGGATTTCCCTGAGGAGAACCCCAACAATTTTACGTAGTTACGCTCGCGGTCAAACGACCTGATCATTGGGTCATGGCTTTAAATTGTTGGATCAAATCTAAAAATGTGGAAAAAATTCTAATGACGCCTTTTTTTGAAACAGTGAAGGAATGGCATTGGATAATTTTTCTTCGTCGTATTTGTTTGGCTTCCAAGAAATGCGATCCGAATTACCGACATCTCTTTCAACGTTTCTAATAACTACAGAGCAATAAGTAATAACAGTAATAAGTAATAATTATTTCTAATAACCACAGTATAATAATATCTTAGTATAGTCAGTCCTCGTATAGCACGATAGTTGTATTCCTAGAAACCCCCGTGCAATGCAAAATCGTGCGTTTAGTAAATCCACCAGCCGACAAAATCAATTCAAATATTTATACAGTGCCATAAACGATGGTGCAGATCCGAAAAAGATAGTTCATTCGTATCAAACAAGGTGGTTATCCATTGAAGTTGCTATAACAAGAATTTTAGAACAGTATATTGAATTAAAAGCCCATTTTGAAATAACTCGTTTGACTGACAAATGTTATACTGCAGAACTTTTTTATTCAATGTTCAAAGATGAAAGTAATTTAGCATATCTTTTATTTTAAAACCTATCTTATCTGAAGTACAAAGAGTAAATAAATCTTTTGAATCAAATACTGCCGATCCTACATTATTACTACATGATTTAAACATGCTATTGTCGATGATTGCCAATAAAATGTTTTTACCAAATACATATATTGAAAGGATAGAAGAGGACATTAATAATTATTTAGACCCTAAGCCATATTTAGGTTACCAATTTGAAAGAAAAATAAATGAATTAATAATGAATAAACTTATCACAACAACAACAGATGAAATGGCAATAAGAGAGAGAGAGAGAGAGATGCCGTAATTTCTTGATTGATTTGTATCAACAATTAAAACAACGCCTTCCGGACAACATAAAAGAATTAGAAAAAATGTCATTAATCTCAGTTAACAATATATTAAAGCAACAAAAAGAACCACTGATAAATTTATTACAAAATTTCAAATTGTCTGAAGTAGAAATTGAAAAAATTGAGCAACAGTATATAAACATTACTCTCGTTAAATGGGAAAACATCAACAATACAATGAAGTTTTGGTCAGAAGTTTCGAAATATCGAGATGCAAGCGGTAAAAATCCATTTAAAGAAATTAGCGAATTTGCATTGGGTATTTTAATTTTGCCATCATCCAATGCAGATGTGGAAAGAATATTCAGCAATTTAAATCTAGTAAAAAACAAAACACGCAACAGAATGAGTGTTGGCACGGTTAATGCAATCTTATCAGTACGATACGGGCTCAAAAGAGTTGAAAAGTGTTGTAAAAATTATGTTTTACCTGAAGAAGTGCTTCGCAAAATAGGTACACAAGAAGCATATGATGAGGAGGTATTGAATTTCGAAATTAATTTAGATTTTTAGATATTGATTTTATATTAAAAACAGAAAAATAAATAACTATTTATATATACTATTTGTTTGTTTTGTTTTTATTCACTACAAAGTACAAAACAAATGAAAATTTAAAAAATTTGGCTGGTCAAGTGCTAAAAATAGCGGATTTTGAGTATGCGGCTAGCGGGAAATATTATTAAGAGTTGGCAACACTGCTTCTCTCTTTCTCGAAGAACATTAGTGATAGCATAATCGATCATGGAACTTTGATATTCGAATGGAAAGATGTAATTGTGGTAATGTGGGAGAGGGGACATACGCAGAGAGAGAGAAAGAGAGATCAGTCATGTACTTTGGATAACATCAGTTCGCCAGCAATTTTTAACTTTTTTTTTTTTTTTAAATTCCATAATCGACTATATCAATAATAAATAATCTATTATGTGACAATCATTCGATTATTGAAATATTAGATTGTTGACATCATTCGATTATTGATATATTAGATTGTTGAAATCTATTATGTGACAATCATTCGATTATTGAAATATTAGATTGTTGACATCATTCGATTATTGAAATATTAGATTGTTGACATCATTCGATTATTGATATATTAGATTGTTGAAATCTATTATGTGACAATCATTCGATTATTGAAATATTAGATTGTTGACATCATTCGATTATTGAAATATTAGATTGTTGACATCATTCGATTATTGAAATATTAGATTGTTGACATCATTCGATTATTGATATATTAGATTGTTGAAATCTAATAGTAATCTAATTCTAATAGCAGGTTAAACAGTACTGAACTCCGCGTAAATTTTTATGGTGGGGAGGAAGATCGAGTACATTTGAAATAAGGTGGAAAGAAAGCTTTATAGAAACATTCCAATAACCAAACCGTTTAAAGGCTGATTTTGGCGACGTTTCGAAATCTTTGTGGATATTATTGCCAAGTCTAGAGGAAGGAAAGAATAAGGTGATTGTAAGAACTGGTTATATCAAACTCCACGCTGTTTTTAATTATGTGATAATTATTAAAATGTCAAGCCCAGAAGAATAAATTGATATATCAATTCCAGAGATGGTTACAACAAACACTGTTAATTAATATTTTTTTTTGGATTAAGGATATTGAATGAATTTGGTAAGAACAATAGTTGCAAGAAAATTCCACATTATTTATTTTTATTTTTTCTCCCGAGAAGTTAGAATGGGGTAAAATATTGAAAATAGTGAGGAGATAAAAAATGAAATAACTTTTAAGAACTCATCCACCATGTTATATTTATTTATTTTATTATTTTATTTTTTTTTGAATGGGGGAATGGATTCATATTGTAAATGTCTACTGCATCTCTGCTAAGTAGTGTTGTTTACTCCCAAACTCGTTTCCCTCGGTCATAGGATATACGACCTACGCTGTTAGATAATTGGGCGATATCTAATATCCAGTTAATTATTCGGTCGCTGATCTCTTTACAGAGAAACAACTACAAAACTAATGACATCCAACAGTATGGATGAACGCGGTTCGCTATTATTATTATTTATTTTTTTCTGATGTATTACTTGCGCATTTCTTCAATTTTATAGCTTGCTTTTGCGCACCACACTCAAAATGAATCAATGCTGGTACTACTTTAAGGCATGCATTGTTTCGTGAAGCGTATACTCCTGTCCGCAATCGATGGAAATTGCGTTCTCAAATACGGAAAGGTCAAAGGGTACAAATGCTAACGTTTTGTCGACGATGTTTGTTCTCTAATTTGATACACGAAAAGTTAATACGTCAATAGTTCATCGGCGGTATCTCACTAACGATGTTGTCCAGACGCAGGTTAACTGGGATTATGCGAGAATCCCTTGAACCATGCGATTAATGCATTCCTGGAAATCGTGGCGTAAGGCCGAAAACGCGTATATCGAAAATCATTATTCCATAGAAAATAATTACTAAAGGGTCATTTTCGTTCTGAATCAAGATTATTGGACTCGTAATTAGAGGTAGACTTCATATTAATGTGTTATGAAAAGTTTAAATTGCAATTAGGATCTATGACAGTTGGTCAGTAGACAAATCCCAATTATAACTTAAAATAGCTATAAAATATTAGTATAAAGTTTACCCCTAAAGAAACGTCCGATAATCTGATTAGGAACGTAATCCGCTCTTCGAGACACTGATTTTCGCCCTTAGCAAGTGATCTGCCTTTAGGCAATGTTGTTCGTGAGATATCCTTCGTATTTGTTATAAAATGTTGAGGATATTAGTCATTACTTTAGTAATGACTACTATCCTCATTAGGCATTAGAGTTCCTTTAATTAAAGTCATTAATATCCCTATTAGCATTAAACTCATTAGTCATTAAAGAAAGAAAACTATTGCATGACTTAATTTTCGTGTTAAGATATAAGATGGTTGAAGACGACCATTCATATTGGCCGATTCTGCTTAGACGTTGAAAACGATTACTTTTTTTGCTGTTACAGCCTTCCGCTTTTTAATAATAATAATATTATTATAAAAACCCTTTCTCCTTTATGGGATTTTTTTCCCGTCCCTTGACGGGTACTGGCACCAAATTCATGGTGTGGTTGGTTGTGTCTAGTTACTATTATTATTGTTTTTATTGGTGTTGGTCGAGGAACTCTCTTACTATTCTACAGGTGTTCAGGATTGCGACTTTCTGGAGTTCCTTTTGTAGGTGTTCGCTGGGAGACCTATTGCTGTTAGGCTGTTATGTAGGCACCGTTTCAGGGCTATTTGGCCCTTCTTCGGTGGGTGGGAAGGTACCCACCCGAGTGATGGAATGATGGCAAAACAGTTATGAAGTATAACTCCACAATATGAGAGATGCCTGATGATGTATGATATAGAAGAAGGGCCAGATAGCCCTGAAACGGTGTCGTCTGGGTGGTGGTATCCATCTGAGAATAAGTAACATTAGTCTTCTCCTCAGGTGAAGCGTTACTTATTCGAAGTAGTGTAATATCATGGCAACTCGTTGTGAAGGTATTCACAATATGAGATATAACTTAAAACGATGCCGCTTTGCTAATATTCCGTTCATTCAGATTTGGCTATGTATTATTGATGCTTTCGCACTATACTTATACATAGTCTAGACTTTTCTATAGCTTGAGGCTTACGCCTTAAACGCTTTATACTGGTAATGACTTTAATTAGCTGCTCCGTTGTAATAGTAAAAGCCAAAAAATGCATTCTAGGCGATAATCTCCTAGAATCTTAACATCGCGGAACTTCATAAGTGACTGTAGCGAACAGTTTACAATGTTTCTACCGAGAAATACGCAATTAACAGGCTTTTTTATACTGTATTCGCAAATTCCTGCTTAGTTGCAGACTGCTCTGTACTCCAGAGTAGAAACATTTTATTTCCAGTATACAGCTGTCAACTGAAGAGAAGAATCAGTATCTGGTATACTAACGTGGATACGTATAAACGATTGATCAATCATCGATGGCGTGGACTGTTTCAAACTCTCCCAGATAATTATAAAGTATATGAATAAAAGTGAGCGGTTAGAAGACACCCTAAGGTCACCCTTATGTCTCTTAACCGTTTTCAACGGAAGCGTAAATTTTATGCACGATCCCATAATGATGAATGTATTGATAAGAATCACAGGGACTGCCTTGTGATTATCAATTATTTTATAATTACAAATATTAATAATATATTACGTAATTAAAATATTGTATTAAATTTAATTAATATTGGCAATTATTTTGAATGCAGTTTATTTGTTCCTTGCGAACGAACCATTTCCTTTGAGCAGCCCCGCCCACTTGTAGCTGTTAGACATTGTTTCCGCGCTGTATCTCGAGGTTGGCTCGCGGTAGATTAACAGAAATTATTAATATTGTGGAGGAGTACTGCAGTAAACAGTGATTGATTTATAAACACAGCCCACCTCTTGTAATTGTGGCAATTCTAAAAATTCATTTAAAAATGTCCTAGACAGCATATGCAGTTCCAAATTGTGACCTAAATTAAAGAAGAATGTGTTAAATACATTTAGAATAAAATAGTACTTTATACTGTACACAAGTGTTACATAGTGATAATATTTAGAACAGCTGAAAATGATACAAATTTATCAGAAATTTCGCTGAGGAAACAGAACTGTAGGGAAGCGATTACAGATTTGTGTTGAACTTGAAATGCGTAGACGATTTTAAATATGTTCTTGAACAAAAGGGTTATGTTTGAGAATTTTCGAACTCCTAGCTTGAGGATGATAAAACGGATTGTGAAGTCTTGGTACGTGTGTCGAAAGCGTGCAAGCTACTTTTGGCAAAGGTTGCAGCAACATTTCAATTTAAAACGTATTGACAACTGATGTAAACAAAAGTAGTGCAGCGCCACCTGAATCTGGCGGCTGCTTTACTTCAGATATTTGAAATCCGAATAATACGAGTTCTGTTATAAATAAATCATAAATAATTTTTTCGTCGTTATAGTGGAGGACAGAAGGGCTAGTTACACTGCATGCATGCAGAAAATAAATATGAGATCCATTCAAATAAACGAACATTCACAAATAACGTCAAGCATCAAATGGGATACCTCATCTGAGTGGGAACCGCCCAACAAAAATCAAATTAATATTAACTACAAAAAAGTTTATCGTGGATAGAATTAGTCTGAAATAAAAAAAAAATGCATAGGAATTAGTAAACACACTTCCTAGAACTTTTTTTTAAAAAGTAGATAGCAGCATTTATTAAAGTGTAACGGATTTTACAGTTAATAATACGGAGGTCATTGCTTCCCATCTTAAAAGTGCAGGTTTATTATTAATCATTAAGGTAATTAATACCGAAAACCCATGAAACTTCCAAGGAAAAGTTTTGCTCGAAAATAGAACGGTATTTCATTGCACTCAAATTTTATTTTATCAGATAAAAAAAGCCGCCTCCAGCTGGGTAATCGAATCTCAGTCAACTGGACGAAATGCTGACTGGCACATAAAATCTGATATAAAAAAAAGTGTCAAATCCGTTACTCTCGTGTAGTTCAGCCGTTGATTTCCTCAATTTTCGATTTTTTTTTTTTTCTCCTTTTGTAGTTTGCTGTTGGTACGTCAATAATAAATTGGTTTTTAATTCGATACTATGTACGTATCGCCGTAACGAAAAGTTTGATAGTTATGCCAAGAGAGGCGAGGTCCCAGGTAGGGGCCCAAGGGACTATAACAAAGTAATTTTTTTTTTTTTTTTTTTTAATTGATACATGATCATTAAAGCTTAATGATTTCGGAACTCAGCTTTCGCTCTCTCCTTTAGAAAATCCTGGACCCGGCACTGTACCAAAATATCAAAATCTTAAAATATAAAAAATATATCCCCCCCCCAAAAAAAAAGCTATCCTTAAGAGCCCTCCCATCTCTTCAGTCTGTGGCATTTTGTCTCCTAGTCTGTGACATTTTGTTGTTTGATAATTTGTTGACCTAGTTGGGTTGTGTTGATATATGTTGAGTAACATACTAACCAGACAAGGTTATGATACAATCCCAGTTTAGGGTATAAGTTGCATATGGGCGAAAGCCCGAGGGACAACAAAGCCAATGGCTATGACAAATGTGACATCATGCAGGTCTAGGAAAGTTGACAGGTTCCTGCCCATAGAAATACTCCAAAAACGTTCAAGATTGATGCTGACCGCCATAAGTTTATTGAAGACGAATCCTAGACAAGACGTGTATTCAGGGAACAATTCTTATCATACGCTGAGTGGTTGCATATGCAGTTATAAGAGCAGTGATTCAGCAATGGCTAGACGACCCCGTCGATACTAAGCATGCATGACATTGTGTGATGACCATCACCGTTAAAAAAAAAACATGTAAATAAACAATCCACTGTAAATAATTATTATTTGTAATTATCTTTTCATATAATGATATGTTAAACCCCTAGTATTATTGCTGATGCTAGGGGTTTAAAGATATTGCGTTAGTCCCCTTATGTAATCCATTGTATTTTTATATTCACTGATGCAATAAATACAAATTTTTGTATATATATAAGATTAAAGAAACACGCGATAGAAGTTAAAACGAGTGCTAACACGATTTAGAAAAATCACGTGGAGACTGTTCGCCAGTCTGGTGGGGGAGTCCAGAATTTATAGTTTCGTCTCTGAGTGTATCCATGCACTCAGCCAGCTGCGGACACATCGTTGGTGTAGTCCTATATGGTTTCATTGGGCCTTTGTTCCTTGCCATGTGAAATCTGTACAGTAAATTAGACTTAAAATTCAGGTAACATTCAACAATTCTAGAACATTAGAATTGTTGAATGTTACCTGTTATTAGGTTACATTTAAATATTAAATGTAACCTAATAACAGGCTAACTATAGACGCACACCAGTTATCAAAAGATATAAAATGGATGTGGATTATTTCGCAATCGTCAGATGCAATAGATTTCTAAAGCTCGCTGCTAATTTTAAGAAGATTCTTTTGTATCGTTTCTGCAATCTTAATTTATCCCGGAAATTTTTGGAAATCAATCATAGCTTTCATATTCAATTATATACTTGTAGAAGCACCCAGTAGGGAATTAATGGCCATCCTTTCATCTACGAATTCATCTGCCTATAAATTCTCTTAATGCATTTTAAAACTTTTAGCTTCATTCTGTATTTAAGCTCCATATGCAAATCACATTTACAATATTTGTAAATTTCAATAGAAGCTAAAGGAAAGGAGTGCTCTTTGAAAGTAGTTATTGGATTTCAAAGATCTTTACCGCTTCCTGAGCAGACGTTATTCTGAGTATAAATTCGTGACTAATACAGTGGAACACGTGTGCTGTAATAGAAAGTTATCTTTGATGCAACCTTTCCGTTTCTACAGCTTAATTACTTGCAAGGTTCCTCACTGAGTACGAGTATTAGAATTTATTGATAAGCAGGGGCGACCTCTTTTCAATCTGTATGGAAAATGATTACCATAACAGTGTTTGCATGTGTTACGTTTCTATCCTGCTTTGTACGAGCCTGGTAATAAAGTGTAAAGTGTGTTTAGGGTCAAGCGGCACCAGGGGTTTCCCCCATCTCCGCGTAGTTTACATTGTGGGTGAACCAGTTGACTGGAAAAGCCAGAGATTCAAAAGTGTATGGACTTTGTATATGTGTGATTGCCTTGTACCGTTGTTCATCTGGTCATTTAACCGCCAGACCCCTACTGAGGCCCGACGTTGTCCCACTTTCGCCCCATGGAGGCAGACCAGGTACTCACTAGTATATAGTTCACTCTGGCAGGTCCTGCCACCTAATTTCCTGAGATTTCAGTGGCTAGGACTTAAAAAAAAAATTTGTTTATCATGAACACTTATCTTAAAATGTTTTTTCTCAGAACGCTAAATCCTGGCCCACGCCTGACTGAATTCATCAAGATATCAATGTGGAACGCACGACCACCCCCCAGCCCATATGAAATTTATAGGTTCACCACCTGGGGAGCAAAACAAAGGTCTCGTCCCAAATGACGCATAAATTCTTGTCAGATTAACCTTCCCACCAAGGTCTCGTTGATGGCAGTTGGAATATCTTTCACAACGTTTTTTGTGTACGTAATCTGTGCTATTTTAGAAATATTAATTTCAAGTCCCAGCATATGAAGGTAGCCGATCAAGTGCTGGACTTATTCAGAAGTGAGTTAAGAGATGTATCTTGAGTCACTTGGATCACTGGAATGAATGAACAGCTTTGTCATTTGCCTTGGTAAAAATATTTCCAAGAAGGAACGGTTCCATTGCTATAGCAAAAATGGTAATAGAAAACATAACCCTTGAGTTACTCCTCTACAGACGTAGTATATTATTATTATTCAATTTATTGCATATGCTTCACCCCTGAACAGCCTTCAGCTAGGAGGGTGCGTATATACATTTGTACATTATAACTTAGACAGCAGACATAGAAGTCGTACATAAATTACGCATATATAAACATTATTTTCTATAAAATAATACAAATAACATCCAATACGAACAAATAAAGCACGTACACATATATACAGTGACATAAGCAAAAGGTAGAGACATATAATGCATACGTATCGTAATATATATAACTAACACATATACATACAAACAAATAATAATTTAAAACAAATTAATTCTTCATGAAAGTAGAGTTCAACGGAGATTCTATCCTGAAGGAGATAATCATGAAACTTCTACAACTGTATGTGATAGTACATATCCTGTATCTTCTCAGACCTGTACGCTTTTTCATCACAGAACTTGCGGGGATCAATCTTCAGGGTTTTATACGTTTGGAGGAGATGTTAGACGGAAAAAAGGCTTCTAAGCATAGTTAAATTCTGTAATAAGCTTCTTAGGGGAATCCATGCGTCATTGCAAAGGACGCGGAAAGCCTAGGGTCTACAACAAGATTGTGGACATTTGGGGCATCAAGAAGATCGGTGAGCAGTTTGACAGAGGTTGCGCAGATTTCCTGCAATGAGCAACTGATTCCAAGGGGTGCAACCAAGGTTAGCATACATGATTGATCTCGAGATGGTGAAAGGGTGGCCATTAACACGGTTCAACCACCTTAAAATCCAGTACTCGATACCCATGAATTTTTTTGATGTTAGTGAGGGAAGCAGTGGACCAGTTCGTCGAGGCATACATGCGAATCGGAACAAGACATGTTTGTATGTAGTGAGTGGCAAGTTTGTGGTTGTTTACTCCAGTAATTTCCTGTCTTATTGACCACATTGCTGACATTGTTTTTGTCTTAGTGCTGGCGAAGTGCTGTTGAAAGGTCAGGCCTTCATCCCATTTAAGCCCTAGATCAGCGTGATGCGAGACCTTTTGGATCCTAATACCATTGATGTAGATTTTCTTCTTCAGGTTGGGGAAAGACGTTTGTGCTAACTTGGTCGGGTTTATGGATACGCCAACAATATTCTCAAGATAATGGTCAAATTCTTCTATTAGGGCAGCGACATGGGCGTTGATTGCGTCAGATTTGTCACCTTGTTTCGACGAGATGAAGAGTTTTATATCATATGCGTAAGAGCTGCAGTCAGGATGCGAAGAGAGGAAGGGGTCCAAAGCGGCAGCAAAAAATAGTGCAGAAAGGACGCCACCCTTTTGGACTCCTCTGTAGATGAGGTGGTTCGATTGGAAGGTCCTATGTTCAGCCCTCAAATGCCTTTGTTTGAGAATGGAAACGATGACTTTTAATAAGCCTCCCTGTATTGTGAAATGCTTTTCAAGTATTGTCATCAAGGTATTGATTGGGACATTATCGAAAGCAGCTGTAATATCTAAAAGATTATATCAATCTGTTCTTTGGTGTTCAGAGTCGATTGGATCCGAAATAGGGTGTCCATTCAATTCGTCACAGTCGATCTCTTTGTAATCACAGTGTGTAAATATGGAAGTCTTTCTGGAAAAAATGCATGACAAAAATTGGCAGCAGAGTCTTCTCGAACAATTTTAATAAATTGCAACTTATAGAGATAGGACGAAAATCTTTTTTGTCTTTCAGATGTTTGACTTTAGGCACGGGTTTTACAATATAATGTTTCCATATTTCAGGGATAATTAAGTGTGTAGGATTTCTCTAAATATGTGTAGCAAGACCTCAGTGATAAATGGACTGCTTACTTTCATGATGAAGAGGGGGGACATATCGGGACCAGAAGTGGAGTTATATGGGAGACTATTTAATGCCTGAATTACATTTTCTTTGGTTATGGTGATTTCTGTTAGTAGAGGTCTGATATCAAGATTGGATCCAGGTGGAGTCATGTTGTTCATATAATTTACCAGCCAACTGGTATTGTCTGGTACAAGAGAGAGATACTTTAAATTATGATCTGGAGAGCAAAAAATAGTGCAGAAAGGACGCCACCCTTTTGGACTCCTCTGTAGATGCCCTAGCATTGTCTCTGTTGTGGGTATTATTGCATCAGGCAATCGTGTAACCAATCACTGCCTGCAATAAAGATATTTATAAACAGAATAAAGATATTTATAAATAGATGCCGTGGTTCGATTGGAAGGTCCTATTTTCAGCCCTCAAATGCCTTTGTTTGAGAATGGAAACGATGACTTTTAATAAGATTCCAAAGGTACTGTTCGTCCATTCCCTAAATAAGGTTTCGTCCATGGTGAAGTTGGTATTCTTGTTGTTATTGATTCTTTTAGACTGTTTAAGCTTTTTTGAAATGGCAAAGTTGTACTCTTGGATTTTGTGCTTTAAGAAACAGGCCCGTTCTTTTTTGTAAGCGATGTAGTCTTCAGCGGTTTTAGTTTTCTGCCATTTCTGTAAGCCTTTTGTTTTCCTACAAACATTACCTTGATATTGTTGTTAAACCACCAGTTAGACCGATGTGGAATCCGAATCTCCTTAGACGCACCAACACAAGCTATTTGAAATAATTCTTCAGCCAGGATGGAAGCGGCTTCATGCCCTAACTTTTCTAAAAGGCAGTTCTATTTGTACGTAGTGAGGCGATGGAGGATTATTTCTTGCTTTATGAACTTGTTTGAAAATACTCTTCTCGTATGCAGCGGGCCACATACCTTCAAACGATTTTATACCCACTTAAAATTCACAATCCAACGGTTCATGATATGATTTAAAGAAGGTTGATTTGATAAGTTCTGCATGAGGAATGTTGTGAAAAATGAGGTCGAGCTGCTGATTTCCCCGAGTTGGGGAAGTTTGAAGAGGATGAAGGTCGAGCATATGTAACATGTTTTCCAGAGAAGACCGAGCCATTGAGTACCTCGGCAGGACCACGTTGAAGTTCCCTACCAGAATAGTAGGAACGTTGGGTTAGAGGTTGGTACTAATCCAGGCTCCTAGTTCCGTTCTAACATTCTAGGGTGTGTTCTGGAGGAAGGTAGACAGTGCAGACCTGTATTCTAATTTCATCGAAGTCAAGGATTACAGAGATGGCTTCAAAGTTTTCGGAACTACTTGAGTTGGTCCTATGTCGAGAAAAGGAATTTTTATAGATGATTGCCACTCCACCAAACGTCTGTCCACGGCGAATGGCCCGTCCATTAGCTTGAGCAGCATAGTTCAAAAAGAGGCGAAGGGTGTCAATAGATCTATTGTGGTTCAGCCAGATCTCCATTAAACAAATAATATCGTACTCTGCATAAGGAGAATTGACTGAAGTGAATGGAGTTTGCAACTTATGCCTCTTTTGTTATGAATGTAGCATCTGATAGTTACAGATGCGGGTGTGGATGGGACATTCTGTAGTTGCTATGCTTGAGTATTATTATGTCCTCTCTGGAGCATGCGCGTTTTTCTGTCTTCAAAAGGTTTGAGTGTGGTATTTGGTGGCCATGGGTCCAAGCTGATTAGCGGTTGGCAGGGATCGGCTGGCTCTGAGACAATGAAAGAGGCATAACATGCGTGTCTGGTACGTAGTTATCTAGCATCTACTTTGATGGAGTATTCCTTCCAATACATTTCTGCGATTGCCTGAATAGTGGTTTTTGGATTTAATCTTCACACAAAGATTTGGTCTTGAGTCAGTACAGCCGTTATATTGTAGTTATTTGCTGGGCAAGTCGTTTGTTGATTGGATTTCGGACGATGTCTTATGATACCCTTTTAATTGATGTTTTTTAGAGCTGGAGGGAAATAAGACACAGCGCTGGGATTAAGCCCCATGAAGGTTGGTTCTCTTCATGGGTGCTGTTTTGGTTGTCTCTACCCTTGGATCGGACGCCAGTTGGGCTGATAGCGGTAACGTCGGCATAAGACCGCCAAAACAATTGTTTTTGTTGTGGCGGGTTTAAGCTGCAGCCGACAACTTCATTGACTGTATCAGTTTTTTTTTTTTTTTTGCTGGTGCAGCATAAGCCATAGGCTTTCTTGCGCCATTACTAATACTAATACCAGCAAGTGTATCCTCTGTCTTTTTTAGTGTATGAATTTCAGATGAGGGGTTATTATGCGTAGCGATGCATCTCTGAGAAGAAACGGTTGTACTGTTATGCGGATGCCTAGCGATTTTTTCATGTTCGAAGGTGACAAAACATTCTTCAGCTTGCGGTATGTGTCCACTTGTTGATGAGATCATCAGTGGGAACTGTTTGCTAAATGTAGATACTGGGATTCTCTCTGGTTCTAGGGTGACATTTCTATCAGTGACCAGTTGTCGGGTTTCTGTTGAGATCGCGTCTGAATCGTGATATTTATCCCTTTGTTTGTACTTGTCGTATGCTGTACTTTCAGGTCTCAGTGTATGGTCTGATATGAAGATTCATGATGAATTGCTTGAGGGTGAATAGCTCTTGAGAGATTTCTGTATTTTGCGCTCTAATTATTTGGTTTTCGTCAATCAAAACCGCTAGATTTTCTTGAACGTTCTTCAAATTCAAAGCTATACTTTCTATTTCTATTGTATCTGGTGGTAGTGCTCATAAGGAGCATGCAGTTTAATGAGAGATTTATTTAGGATGATTAGCAGGCCCCCAGAGATTATGAAGTCCTTTTTCATGATGTAAAGAATTGTGGGGATGATAGTGTTGTTGAAAGCTGACTTCACATTTAGGAAGAGAACATCTCACTGTGCTTTTGTCATTCGGAGTTTTTTAAATTTAAAATAATGTTAATAGTGGTGGCATCCAATTGAGATTTTGTCTATAATTGTTGTAGGACTTCGGACGTGGAGTTTGGAGTATTTAACCTTATGCTTCTTCCAGATGAAATAACTTTAATCGTTGAAATAACTCTAATCTCCTGTTCTTATTTCTTCCATGAAGTCAATGTAATGTGTCAACCAAGTATCCATTAGGGCAATTATATGACACGTTTTAATTATCTAAAAATAATTTCACTGTCCGAGTCCCTAATCAAGCTTCTGTTGCTGAGATAAATTAATGTTGATGAAATGTTAACCACTATCATTTACTTCGTTGAAATTTCTTATTTCATTTGCACATTCTCTTGTAGATTTTCCTGTAATTATTTTCAGGCATTTTCCTCCAATGTTTCCTCTAAAATAAGGTTATATTACTACCTCTCAAGGGCAAATGTATGGGCGTGAAACTAGCCGCGTTTCCCTTTATTTATGTGTTAAGGAACATACAAAAAGAAAAATAAGGATGTAGATGAAAACGGTGAATGTCTGATTACCATCTTTTTCTTCTGCACCGAAGTGGCAAAGTCCTTGTGGAAAATTACGGCCTTAGATAGAAGTTATTTAACTCCAATCAACCTTTTCTTCTTCTGCATCATGATCACTTTTCTCATATTCTTTCACCATTTAATTTTTATTCAAATTCGGAGTGGACATATCAGCCTTTATTAATTTCCGATGGCTGAAAAGTTTACTTGTATTGTTTGAGATACCGAATTAAAATTGTATACATTTCGAACAGTTTTTGCTGATTATAATTGATGAGACAAGTTTTAAAAATAATAATAAATTTTTAATAAATAATTGTTACTTTAAATTATGGTTAAATTAATAAACGATATTAAAAACCATACCGTTAAAAATCAAACATTCAAAATTTTACAGCAATAGATTATTTTTTAATCTAATTTTCATGATAAGAAAGGCTTCTCTGGTGTTCTGCTATGCAGCAGTAAACGACAATGGATGCCATTTTACCAGTCTTAGATTGGTATGGGCTTTTATCCAACTTTATGTTCCCGACAGTATCAAGTGAATTCATATAAAGTTGATAGATGAAAAATGAGGGTGGTTGTGCGATGTGAAGCAGCAGTCGACAAAACAAGATCGAAAAAGACTGGGACAAATAAAACTGTACTCATAAAACTGAGACAAATAAAACTGTTATAAAAAGCGCGAAACTTAATAAAATATAAAAAGTCTCTAAAAATAGTAAAAGTAGCAGTTTCTTAACATTGCTCCTATCTAAAAGTCGATATCGGAGAGATTGATTTCTTTCAAATTGGACTGGACTTTTATCTTCAACAAGAGACGAATGCTAAATGTAGTTCGATGCCAAGTGTCGGGACAGGAACTGAGAAAGATATTAACGCGCACAATAAAAGGAAATCGAGTTTGTAAATGGTGATGATGCTATTGAATAAATAAAATAGTACAGCATTCCGGCACTCACTCGCTAAATTGAACTGCTTACCACAAAACGATGCATTCGCACTGGTAAGAAAAGAAATGCTACTGCGAAAGGAAATACAGAAATGTAATAGTCAGATCACAGATATGGTGTGTGCAGGATAGGAACAAATGAGCATATTTCCCCTCCTTGGGGAAAAAATTTTATAGAGAGAGACAACGAACTTATTACTTAAAAATTATACTGCATTTTAATAGCCGTGCCATAATTATCGTTTATTAGCCGACCAACCAAGTATCAATTCCATCCCCCATTTTGAATCAAAATGGCGGTCGCCCGGAACTGTAATGCATTCGTTTCCATTGTTTAGCCAAGAACAACTTTATTTACCCCAGCCGTCATCCACAGTTTACCCGAAAATGCATTAAGGTCATCCCTGCTGAGTGTGACAACTTCTATAGCTGTCACAATTTCACAGAGTGCAGAAAATCTATAGAAACTTTGTTCTCGATGGTTGATATAACTATTTCCAGAATGTTGGAGGAGAACCCCATTCTGCAAAGACAGTAATAATCGGTTCTTCTTCACCGACTATTATTACATATATAAAGTAAACTATTAGAATCTTTACTAGTTTATGGGTGAATGCCGTTTCCTGTTTTCAAATATTACTGCTAATTATGAATAAACTTCCATTTCAGTTAGGTGCTCAGGTTTCAATGTCCAATTCATTCTAGTACTTAATGATATTGTACATTTACACAAACCCTTTTCAGTTAGGTACCATAGATATTTATTTATTTATTTATTTTGTACAGGACGCAGGTAGTGAATTCTTTTAATAATTCTATGTTTTATGCTTAGTAACTTCTTAGATGCACAGTTTTACTTTCTTCAAGTTATATGGCAGAAGAAATTTTAATAATTGGTTGAGAAGGTATACTATGAGCTCTCGAAACATCTTTATCCATAGCCTTAACAAAATTCTTCATGAATCAAGCTTTATATGCTTTATTAATGAGGAAGATGAATCTTTCTTGGTTCAATCAGTGGAACATACTTCATATTACTTCTCCATTGCAAAAATTCCTTCTTTTCTGCTGCTGCACAATACAATATTTTTCTGTTGTACGATTGCCACAAAAAACATAGAAAACAATAGTATTTTATGAAACCTGCCTGTAGACCAGTGATTAACCCAGTTATCTTAAGATCGCCGCAGACGATTCAAGCACAGTTATGGTACTTGATTCTACCCACGGTCTTGGATATATACTTTCATACGTATGTTTCTTTTCAAGCCAACAGTATAAAGTAGAGGAACTGATGGGAATGAATTCCATTGTGCGGCAGAACTACTTTTAAACTTAATACCGAGGCATCACTAAATATATACCATTCACTTGGATTGTGTTCAATGCCCAATCTGTTCAAATGACCACTAATATCTTTACAGAAACACATACCGAGATATTTTGAAAATACTTTGGCTCATTTTTGATGCCACTGTACTTTTAGTCCCGCTTCAAGTAACTTCTTTTGTTTTAAATCCAGCTCTTCTTGCCTACTTTAAGTGTCGCACGTTATAATTTTCTGGTTGAGAGTCTAACTCTGTTGAAGTGTACGGCCTAGCAAAGTCTGCAACACATAAATTCTCTCTATATTCAACATTGCTTCTTGTATTCCATGAATTTGGTGGTGGGGGGGGGGGAACCGGTATCGGCAGTTGTTCGTTGTGTGAAACAGGCCTTATTGCATATGATATATTAGGATACTTGTTACTGTGCTTGCCTTTTCTGGTCATCCCTGATTTTATGTCATGCAGAAACAGCAATCGTGAATGTGGTTGCCGCAGTTCTTGTGACACCACATGAATCAAAAGAGATATTTTTCCAATTAGCTGCATCCTCAGATTTGTGGTGCAGGTAAAACAGCACATATGCGGAACCCAAGGTTTTTTTGTCCTGATTACCAATCTTGAAATCGAAGTACAAAGAATATGCACGTTTAGATTTTCTTACTGAGTTTTTGTTTACACGTGGCCCTGCGTTTTAAGGGTAACCATAAGGTAAATGCAATATCAAGATTTTTGAACTTCAGTGAGGACGAGACGAATTGGTAATATTGATTTTAAAATTAAGGAATTCTAATAATAATTTAATAACTCAAAATAGTAATAATTAAATGTTGTGAAATATAAATACGCAATTGCACGCGTAGTTCATAGCCTTGAGGCATTTAAATATTAATGCTAAGATCCTGGATCTTAGCATTAGTATTTAAATACTTTTTACGTTTAATTTTGAATTAAATGAATTTTTATAAATGTAAGAAATTTAGTAGTTATATTTATTACCTTATTTCACGAAGCAAACTGAAAAGAAAATGTATTTTTAAAAGCACTGCAGCATTTCAGAAAGTTAATTTTAAGTTGTGAAGAATCAGTCCAAAAGGACTGACCTTTCTGAAATGCTACGCTGCTTTTAAATTTCTATTACATTTTCTTTCTGGTTTGCTTCATAATATAAACCTTCTTTTAATACTGCTGCATTTAAAATTTTTCTGTCACCTACAATTGAAATATTGTTTAAAAGGGTCGGTTTTCGGGGGGAGAGCCCTTCACGTCCGCGGCCTGAGATCGACTAACTCAACACGGTTGATGGAATAGAGCCGGAAAACTTCCGAAATGCTACTTGTGGGATTCGAACCCAGAGCCTTTCACTCCGTGAGCAAGCGCGCTGACGCTTAATCTACCATGGACCATGCCAGTGTTGAATAATAATCAGATTTTATTCTCTTATAGTTAGCGATTTCTGCAAGTTTCCGTATAATTACCAAGTGCGAATCTGCACGTGTTTTGTTACCTTCGTAAATTATAATTTCTTTTTCAGTGAGTGACTGAAATAATTTTTACGATGTTCCATTAACATTTTCCCCCTCCCATTCTTAAGCTAAATTTCGTTCAGTGAAATGCATATACTGTACCAGGGAGTTACGATTATAGAATAACACTTCGCTGCAATAAATGTTGAACAATAAGATTAAAGGTTTAAATGATCTAAAACAACGTTTCTAACCCATTTGGGCTCTGGGAACACTGTTTTTTAGTGTTCCCATTCGTATATAATTTAAACCAATACAGAATATTTCTAAAACATCAAATAAATTTCCTTCTTTCGTTCATACAAATGAATAAATGTTATTTTTAATAAACAAATTCCTTTAACTCGAAAATTTTACAGAACAGAAAAGAGTTAACGCGCATGCGTGTTAATACCCATGCATACGATGAATCGGAACGGCGTTTTATTCGGAGCCTTTTCTAACGTACAGCTGTGTTGTGACTCCGTAATTTTAAACTTTCCGATAACCTTTACGCATGTTTGACCTTTAGTAAATGGTAATTAGGACACTGCTCGCTTTGCGTTTACAAACTATTTAAGTTAATTGTGAATAATTAAAAGTAAAATTACTTTTAATTATTCACAATTAACTTACAAAGAATCTCATCACGTGACGAAAACAGCAGCAAGGAACTTCTGTTTTATTCTTGACCGTTCTACTGTTACGGTGAAAAAGATTCGATAAATATTCCTATCCGAAATTAAAACTAAGTTTCGTGGTCAATTGCTTCAGTTTTAAATGTGGCATTTAAAAATATTTAAATATATTTGTAGCTATTTATTTATTTTAATGCATCAAAGAAGTAATACAAGAAAGTCGTAGGAACCATTGCACGTAGATAAAGAGAATCGCAAAAAATTTTAAAATATATCGCAGGATTTTTATCGCTTTCGGTAACCAGCGCATGTGGCCAGAACACCACGAGAAACACATGTAGCTATCGACAGGTTGCCAGCAAGTGGGCGATCTGCTGTCTACGCGTGTACCCAATAAAATGAAACATGATTTGTTTCCATGGTTAGCTGTGTATAATATGGCCCTCGATATGAGGAGGAGTGCCTATTTATCCCTCTCAGAAACCAGGCTAAAAATAGCTTAAGATGACAATATTATACACTGATGACTACACATTAAAATATAGTGCATGGATAGAAGAAAGTTTCCAGGTCTTGTCAGACTCGCATATGGCTCAGAGTATGTTATATTCTTCTTGTGAGCAGGGGATTTTTTTTTTGCCAAGCTAGTGTTGCCGACTTCGTGGTGAACACGAAGTCCACATCCATGCTTTCCTAGGATATTGTGTGTTCTGAATGATATTGTATCATCTAACCCTTAAAGGCATGGGACATAATGGCGAAGTGTGCCATGACTTTTGGTATGATATTGTAATTTGTTATAGTACTCCACGGGCAATCTCTCAACACGGGCAACAGGGCTTCCTGAACTTTGATACCGCGAAATATAAAAGGGGATTCGGGATTGTTTGGATTTATTCTATTGTTTCTTGCAGTGAGAACGGGGAGAAATCTTGGCATATTCTTTTATGAGACAGTACTTGAAGATGTAAAATCTCAACTATTCCACACAAACCCGTGCAACTCCATCCTGACAGTCATTATAAACAAGATAGAAAAAATTCTTACAGGGTCAAAGCAGACATTAGGGATCCCCTCACACTTGTAACGACTTTGACTCACGTGAAGATCCTTCCACAGTCTTAGTTTCTTTACCAAGAGGGAGTAATCAATGAACCCCCATCCTTCTGACGAACGGTTCTATTTACAAGACAGCCGCAAATACACACAGCGTACTTAGGTTAACAGATTTGCAGAAGGGCAGGTAGGAGAATTAGAAAGCACAGAGATCAAACTCGTTAGGGATATGTAAAGTACCCTTATACTGACTGGCATGGACGCAGAATTTTGATATCACTGTTAAAGACGAACATTCGACAGTACAATTTTTTTCCAAAACAAAACTCGTGGAACATTTTAGTTTTTAATTAAGCCGAGCTCAGATAAATGCTGTTTAATTGGACGTTACTTAATACATTTCAGAAATAAATATTCATGTTCCTTAGAAATAAGTTGCACAAAAAAGCTAATACATATTAATGTTGAACAAACGCTTCGCTTTGTGGAGTTTTTTCAGGACCTTTTTCCGCTTTGAATTTGTGATGCGCATTACAAATTTCATCTTTATAATCCTTACGATGAATGGAAGTGATTTCTGGTAAATTTCGTTATTGTTATGCCACTTTGCTTATTGGAGGAATCCATGTTTAGTCTCCAGAGCTAAGTTCCAGTCAACCCTCCCCCTCATCTCTTCCATCTTGCAGTATATGATCGATGTCTTTTGCTGTTATGATGAATACCATGGCGAGATCAAAACCTGACGTAGCCGAGTGGACCACGCTCAGTAGTCCACGCTCTTTGAGTGGACCGGGGTTCAAGCCCGTGACTACAAAATGCGATTAACGTTTGTATTGATGATTTATTATAAACTCCACTGACCTGGTGGTCGTGCCGGAGTTTAACAAGAACATTTTTACTGAGAATGCAGTTCTCCCATCATCATTTTTGAGGGTGATGAAAAGCGGAAATATTTCCACTTGCATCTTCATACATCAGAGATTTTATTCGGGAACTAGGATGTAAATATCACATAGCAGTTTAGCAAAATCACGTGGCAAAAATGTGGCCGTTCGTGCAATGGCGCTAGCTGTGAGTCCATGCCTAAGCCTCCAGGATGACGTCACTTCTCCAGGAAGTTACACTGGGTTAGCTAAAAAGAAGAAGATGGGGCTGTGTTAATCCGATAATTGGTCCCTGAAAATCCTTCAGAATCCTCTGATAAAGGTCGTGCAAATCAAACAAACAGCGTCTGTTTTTTGCTTTCCTTTTCTATTACGTGTTCCGTGAATATATGTGGTAGATGACTTTCATCAACCGGTGAAATACCACCACTTTGCTTATTGGAGGCTTGAAGTGGTGAAACCCATGTTTAGTCTCTAGAGCAAAGTTTCCGGCATCCCCCTCCCCCCCATACTTCTCCTTTAACCCATGCACGGTACTAAGTACTATAGGTTTTGATACCTTTCGTGTTTGGGGTTCTCATAAAAAAAAAAAAAAAAAAAAAAAATATATGAGAAAAGATGGTCCACCAGAATTTTTCATCTTTTCCAAAATTTCTTCGTTCCAAATCATGCAGTTCTGAGGATGCATTTTATCATTGTTATTAGCCAGTGGGCGAAACTATAAATTCTGCCTCCTCCCGTCGCCAATTTGGCGAACGGCTCCAAAGTAATCTGTACCAAATCAGCACTGCTCTCCCCCCTTCACTGCGGCATGGTAGTTTCGCCACTGTTCTTAGCCTATGCAGAACGTTATCATAGATGAATAGCTATTCGTTTGCACTTTTATAGTGGGTGGATGTCGTATTAACCGTTGGCTTAAACGTGGGAGACTTGAGGGATGTTTCGTTCCCTAGAATTCCATCGACTGCAATCCACAAAAAATAAAAATATATAAATAAATAAATAAATAAATAAATATCCCTTCGATATTACGATTTTGGCAACATCATTCTATCCAGTTCTCTTTTCTAATTATTTTTATATATTCCTGACGTTGGTCCTGTTATGCGAGTATATAAACAAACCAATCATTCCACGGGAAATGCAAGATGATGGCTTCTTGTTCGAGCAGCTGCCAACAAACGTTTAATTGCGAGGCAATGTAACGTGTCACCTACAGTGATTCCCGAAATGTCAAAATTGCTGTTTCGAATAATGGAGAGGCGTCATGTGGACTGACGAATAAAGTGACGTATTTAGGTTAGGACATGTGTGGGTTTGGAGGTATTAGGGAGAGTGCAAGATTTGGTTCTGTGTAAATAGACGTTTAGGATTAATTTCCGCAGAATGGATTGTCATTTGTTTGCACTGATTACAACGATTTATATCAAACCTTAACGTGATATTTTAGAATAAATTAAGCATAGTGTGATTTACATTTAGTACGTCTTACCTAGATGACGAGTTGAGTACTTTCTAACTGATTAATTTACGACATTGGCCCCAGGGAACTTGTTTCTCTGAGGCATTGGTGATAATTTGCCTCGCTGTGGGAACTCATATACAGAATGATCGGTTCGGTACTCTAAACCAGTGGTTCTCAAACTACTGAGACCTACGGATCCGTTTAAAACTTGGCTCATTATGGCGTCAGTTGCCAATGCCCCATTAAACACCAAACTAACCCTTTCAAAAAGCATTCTTTTCCACACCAGTCTTGGAAAGAATCATTCACTGAGACTGCTCAACCTTGCAAATTATAGACTTTTATGTAATTATTAATAAACTTAGGTAAATACTGCTGCAACGCCTGTCTAATTATATTATTAAAGTTAAATTACCAGGCTTCATCGCAGTCATTCTTGAACATAGTTTAGTCCCGAACTTATCCTCGAGTTTTGAATCAAAAGATATGTCATTCCAGTTCTTTTTTTGAATCCATTAAATTAACCAAGAATACGAGTAAAATGGAATCAAGTGAAGAAAGAATCCCTGTAGCGCTTTCCAAGATGCATACGTTTATGATTAAATTGAAATATGTATTAGGAGAGTCTCAGACGCGAATTTTTGTTACAGTTGGAAAACGAGACGTTTAATTCTGCAGTGTTAAACTTCACAAATAAAAGCGGATTATAAGTTAACGAGAATTGCAATTAAGTACAAGTGGATCTTTTGTAACTCCCACATTAGTTACGACATGAAATTTTTCTATTTGAGAGCTAACAAGGGACTGCTTCTGGAGATCAATGCAGCACTAATTATCTTGGTTAAAAACACCTCAGCCAAGCCGGCGTGAGTTAAAGAGATTATGAGCTTTCATTACTGCATCCCATTTTTCTTGTGTTTCTCGATAAGAAACACACTCTGTTGGATAATATTAATGATCTGTTTTTCCGATGTTATCTAGCTTTGTCAGGAATTCTTGTTTTAAGAAATGGATGTACGAGTACATCACGAAGTTTACGCGGTGAAAAAAATTTGATTTATTATGAGGTTAAAATAAAATTCAAAGGAGGGGATATAAATAAATATTTGCTGCCTCTTAAAGTACAAGTATCTGAATATGATCATTATTAAAAAAAAAACTGCTATGTAAGAAAATATATCTTGCAAATAAAATTCTTGTTATTATACAGTATTGGAGAAATTTGTCTGTTTTGTGGACCTTACAGTATAAATGGTTGTACGGCATCGTCAATAGAGATGGGTTCCCCAGAGTCATTTCAAGTACTGACTGACTGTTTTGGATTTCCTTAAATCTATTAAACCTTCTTAAAATGAAATAATCTGTGGTAGATTTCAGTTGTATTTTTGTAATAGGGTTTTAGGAGCATCAGCGACTAAGGCCATATAGTTCTATATATATTGTCTGTAAATTGCATGTGTTCTGTGGTCGATTTTCTGTTTTTTTGATGAAGAACCCGAGTGTCCGGGAGAAAAAACCATGCTAGCCTTGCCTGAGACCCACTGACTCAGCCACGTTGTGAAAAAGGCCCATTAAAATTCCTCAAGTCATCGGGGAGACTCTAATTGAGATCTTTTTCACCCGGTGAGGTAGGCGATTATAACTGTGCTACCCATGAGGGCTCCTTAGGGGAAGGGCGGTTGTGGTTCCTTAGTTCGCCTAGGGCACCAGTCGTTGGCAGCTAGACAACAGCCATCTCTGTAACTACATGTAGTAGCTGACGAGATATTGTGAATTTGAAATTCGACAGTCGACAAAGGATCCCGAAGCCCATCATGGAGTCCGGTCGTGTAATTGTACTGCGAAACATAACAGGTTCCGTTTAATGATGAGAAGATACATTTCTTTCCTAAGGCCCTACGATCAATTTTCGGGAAGTCCCTCGATTTTCCGACCGCCTGGGATGGGGCCTTTAAGATCAAAAGCGTGATTACATTAAACCCCATCTTTTCATCATCTTTTCAAAAGTAACCCCATCTTTTCATCATCCATTCCCTGTCACAAAGAAATTGTTCCTCCTCTGTCTTTTCTATTGATACTCAATTAGACATTGTTCAAAGTAACATTTGTAATTCCGCCATTGTCCTCTACACCTATCACTTTCCATCCATTCGGAGTTGTTCTTGTTAGCTGCACAATGGACCTTCTCCGCTCGTTCCTACTGTGCGGAGAAAGCCTGTATTTTATTTCTGTCCCCGTCTGAAATGAAATATACTTCCCATTGCCAAGAACTTTTATTGACTTATTCACGCCGTGGCCTAGTTAGGCGACAGTTGTATGTGTTTTTTTTCTCCCCACCTATTTGTTCTTCTCCTGTGCTCCCATGAATTGGAACACCCTTCTCTTTGTATTTTCTAAACGCTGAACCCACCCAGAAAATCAGGTGTTGTGTCGAATATTGCAGTCGTTTTGATGACGGGCATTAAATATATGCAGTAGGGCGCATTGCTCAGAATTTCAGACGGTGGTTTTGGCGTTAGCCCACGTGGACACGCTGTTAAGTACGAAGAACAATAGGCACTTGGTTTCATAACTTTTCGTGGATGTATCAAAGTATTGATAATTGTTAGCATTAAAAGAACTCCAAGCTCGGAATTTGCAATTAGGATCCATAAAAATCTCAAATAATAATGTCCAAAAAAGATTACATTAATCAGTAACCTCCCGTCTCTCACCTTATCCCAATCTTCAGCGTCTTTTTGAAGATCAGGAAAAACAAAACAGTTGAAATTGCGACAGTCCAATGTCGAAAGAGTACCATAAATTAACTTACCTGTCCACGCTCATTGCAGAAATCGTGAACACCGAAGATGCAACCGTTAGAAACGACACAAAGTTATTAAACACGCAGTACTCTTCTCCAAACGGCCAGTGACTATCCAGCATGTATACGAAGTTAAAGACGACGTTAAAAGTCGCCGTCACAAAGTCAGCGATGGAAAGATTGAGTAAGAAATAATTGGTGACTGTTCGCATTCGCGTGTGCGAAATGACGATCCATATGACGATGGCGTTTCCGACGGTTGCCACCACCACAAGTAATCCGAAGGCGAGACCCCAACTCAACTGTTGCCACCAGGGCAACGTGTAGGGAAGTTCAAAGAGACGCCGACTCTGAAGATACTGCTTGCAGTCGCTCATAATGTGCAGGATCTCAGGTGGGGTGTTGTCGCCCCACGTGGATGCGTTGTCAAGTACGGAAAAGCATTCGGCCACCGATAGATTCTGTGAAACAGACCCGTTCGTCGATCCATTGTACACGGATTGGTAATACTGGTAGTCGTCCATGATTCTGTCCCCTCAGTCGTTTATTTATCCAGCATATGTGTGATTTAAACGCTCCTTAAGCACTTGGCATCTCTTCAGAGGGAAGAGCATTTCTTCCGCTTCTAACTCGATATCTTTAAGAGATCCAGCGTTAAAAAAAAAGTCTTAACATTTAACTTCTGCGCATTAAATTCGATTCGATCTATTCCCCGTTCACGAAGCTTTCGTACTTCATTGATAAATGTGCCGAAAAAACGAACTTCGAAATCTAACCGAAAGAAGTGGGATGTAGGGACACCATCGTGCTTCCCGCCGTCGCGGTGAACTAACATATCAGCTGGAGGTGCTCCCTCGTACTGTACTTAGTTTCTACATCCAAACTCACCTTCTAGCTACTGCTCAATGAAAGTTCCGCGCAGAAGCAACACGTTCTCGCATAGGTATCGCGCGTATCTTGGTTGCGTCATAACTGTTTACAAAGCGTGCAATCTCGTGTTTGGAAGTTGGAAGAAAGTTTTCGAAGCGCTTGTAATCAGTTAATGAACGTTCTCAGACAGTATTCGTTTTGTTGTGAAGACGAAAAGCTTGTGTGAATAGAATGAACATTTCGGGAGAAGAACTTCTGTAATGTTTTTTTGTACACCTGACCTTTAGTGATCTGATTAAAGATGCATGAAATCAAGGAAAAGATTTTGGCTGCCTTCTAAAAAATTAATTCGTTCCCTTACATTTCTGTTTAGAGGAAAATACATACAGTATATTGATGATTTTGGTTCTTTTTAAGTTAAATAGCAATTTTTTGTGGTAAATTCGATGCAGCAATTACTCTTTGTGCATTACAACATGCTTTATAATATGTTGTACTGTTGTAATTTAATCAGCACCACTAGAATGTTTATTTTTATATCCAGGAAAGGCCTTTCCAGTTTTGTGCTTTATAAAATGCTAAGGAGTGTTAGGAAACGGACGCGCACAATAAGAACGTAATTTTTTCAGATAGTAATAACAGTAACAGTCTGCAGAATGCTTGATATTGCGGGGGGGGGGATAAAAATGTTATTACTTGTCTTGTTTTTGTTGTGTTTTAATTTGTTTTGATTTCCACCCCCACAAACGCAAATGACTGCAATTCCCAGAAAATTCTAGATTCTAGGGTATGTCGGGTGTTAGCAGAACATTAAAGACACACATTTATTTACAAACCTTTAATGAACATTATATACAGCCTTTACATAAAAAAAAAAAATAATAATAATTACATATATGCATATATATATATATCTGATAACGTTGGATCTCCTCACGAAACCTTAAGAATGAGTAGTCTCGGTACTGCACTATAAATAAGCAATTACTCTGTTAATGAATATTATTGTTAGTTTCAGTAAGGTTAGGTATCACCACCCTGACAGCTGTTTTGATGGCGCTGCTATCGCATTAGATGATGAAAAATAAGTACTTTACCTCAATGATTGCAGGATGCACGTTCCATAGAGACTGAAGCTTTAGAAAAAAATAAAATTATCTCCACTGTTCCCCGATTTCATTATTCTGCAGTGACAGAGTTCTTTGCGATATCCGGAGAACAATTTGCTTCATGATGGGTTTAGCAAGTGTGGCAGTTCTGTGCTGGTAGGACCCTTTTCAATGAACTCAGCATCAACTACTCTACTCCATTGACAAGTGAATTCTAGAAGCTGAGGATCAAAGCACAGCAGCATACAATACAGTGGGAATAAGGCATCTGGATATATATGATGTGATAAGAATGGTGCTCAAGCTCGTGTATTGTGGAGACCTGAAAATTCTGCGCATGCTGCTTAGAATAAAATGCTTACCTAGATGCAGTTTCCACCTGGCTCGATATGAAAAATTTACGAAAGCATTGAATAATAATGATTACTCCCAGCTCCCTCACCTATAGAAACTAAAAGCGTTTTTTAGGGGGGGGGGGATTTCGAGGCAGAAAAGTTAGCAAGAGACAGAGGCCTCTGGCGATACACAACAAAACTAAAAGGTTAAATGTACGTTTTATTTCTCTATTTTACAAACAAATTTTCCGAATACCATAAAATGCAAGCTATTTTTGGGAAGAGAATTTCAGAAAGTAATGTATTGAAAGAAAAACAAGTTTTTATTTCGGACTTGCGGACAATTTCCCGTGTTATACACGTTGAATAAGTTGTTTGAGATGATTCTGTCACGGCACTCTTTTTGATTAATGATTTGGTTTTCGTCTGTTATTCTGAGTATATCAGGATCTTCGAGACGTCTGCATACGTTGTTGATGTACAGGAGGTCATTGATTATTTACCAGTTAATATCTAGACTCTCCACCGACCGTTTTTGAGTGGAACCGAAGCGTACCTCGTTCGTAAAGCACGTCTAGTATATCTTCTTGGGCCGCATTCATATTTTTATATAAATTCTTTATTGCTAATAAGTACAGAACATGTACTAGAGACAATAATACTCATCACGGCGACATGGCCAGGAGTTTTACATTATATTGAGATTAATTGGGAAAAAAATAATAATAAAATTACAGTTACATGGGAAATTGAGTTTACATAATTAAACATGTAAAAATGAAATTATAATAATGAAAATATGAGACTGAACGTCATATGGAGGAAATTATCCCAGTTCCACAGATGTAATCCACTCGAGGAGCGTGTGATGGTATTTGTAGTCGGTAGGCAATTTCTGAAGGTCGACTCCATGACGGAGCAGTGCCTGAATTTTGGGGAGTGCCTGGGCAGGTAGGAACCGACTACACAGTTTCAACCGGTTGTATTTGAAGATTAGTGTGGGCTCTGACCTCAAGGATGGCGGAGGATTGTGCCACTGACAAAAATCCCAGATGTTTGGGGCGTTTTGAAGGGTTAAGGTTTAATCCAGACATCTTCAAGTAAGTTGAAAGGGCGGTCAAGTTCTCTGTGATGGACGACGTAATTGCCATTGGGTTTGCCGACGGTGGGATTAAGGTAAGAAACTTTATATCGTCGGCATATATTAGAGCATCATCACGAGGACTCATGAAAGGAATCAGAATGGCTGAGAAGAGAAGGCCAGACAGGACACCACCTTGTGGGACTCCTACATGCATTGATTTTTCTTGTAAAGTGGGTCTTCTTCAAAGTGAGGTGGACACTTCTATTCCTCAATAAGGCGGTGAGGAAGGCTAGTAGGTCTCCATTAATCCTGAAGAAGAATTGCAGAAGCCTGAGAAGGGTTGTAACGTCTAGGCTGTCAAAAGATATGTCATTATACGCTATAGCTAATCCCGATTTAGTTTCGAAGGCTTGAAGAATTGATGTCTGTACGGCCATGAGGTTTGTTATGGTGGATCTATTTTCGACTGCGAAATGGAACTGTTTCAGCTTCTGTGGCGTCAGCTGTTTGTTTAATGCTGGAAGGAGTACCTTTTCTAGAAGTTTGTGGAGGGTGGAAGAAGTTGAGATTGGTCTGAAATCTTTTAGGTTTGTTGGCGCTTTAACCTTAGGCAGTGGCCTCACAGAGTATTCATTCCATTGAGCAGGGAAAACTCGTGTGGAAAGAACAGAGTTGTAGATTGAGAGTAATGCATCTAGGATATAGGGGCTGAGGCATTTAATTATGAAATGAAGTATCTTATCACGGCCTGCGGTACTACATGGACGCAGGGAGTTAATAGCATATATCAGTTGTTGTCTTGTGATGGAAATTATGGAAAGGTCATCAGTAGGAGCAAATTGAGAGTTTTGGAGAGGAATTTCAGCAGAAGCGGAATTGGTTTTGAATCTTGAAATGTAGTCCATCCAGTTATCTAGACCAAGATTTGAATTAATGCGACTGTCTTGATGAGTATGGCACTTTTTCTTTAGACAAGATAGCATCGGTGTATCTCTTTATTACTGATGCCTTGAGTCTGTTGAACATAGCTCTTGCTCTGGAGTATAGGATTCGATCTTGGGTTGTGCTAGAGATTTTCCACTGCCTGTGAATGTACTGCTTGTTGTGGAAACTGAGCGCTAGATCTTTGGTCCACCAAGCTCTAGTTCTTGGCGAAATGTGTACGGTTTTGGCTGACGCATAGAGGGTGACTGTATTTATCCATCTTGTGATTAGATCAACTTCGAGGATTGGGTCACATCCATCAAGCACATGTCATGGAATAGACTGCGCTGCCTCGGGGCACTTTTTTGAATCCAGAAAATTCGGAGAGAATATGATTTTCTTTTCAAAAGTATTATGGCAATTGAAGCTGGGCATAGGCAGAACAAGAAGTAATGCAATTGGGTCGTGATCTGAATTGAAGGACGTTTCTGGTGGAATGTCGACTCTGCAAATTCCAGAACATATAATAGGCGCCTCCGTAGCCAGGTAGGAAGGAGCAGCAGTGCGTAGCACACGCTTCTTGATTAGACCGGGGTTCGAGCCCGTCATCACCAAATACGGAAAGGTCAGGGAATGACCACCGCATATCCCGGAGCAATATGGCTTTAGTTGCTAATGCTCCTAAAAACCAAATAACAACAGAACATAGAATCAAGTCAAGGCGATTGGTGCCTCTCGTTGGCTCCTCGTTGATAATCGTAAACTTTAATGGAGAGAGATTGTTCATTAGTCGTTGAAGGAGAAGGCTCAGGTGGGGTGGAAGGTTAAAATCGCCGCAGAGAATGTGCGTAGCAGAAGGGTGTAACTTACTCATTATCCAGTCGGTAGCATCGTCAGTTGTTGCAATATCTGGAGCTGGGGGTATGTAGATTGCCGCTAAATCGATTAAACAGGCATTAAACTTCACAGTCACGAGTATTGCTTCATAAAATAAGGAGTTGCTAGATGTGATGTGCACAAATTTTAAGTTGGAATCTTTGACGAAAATGGCAACACCGCCTACTCTGGATTGAGATCTTGATGTGAAGAACGATGAAAATCCAGCGGCCGGAGCATATTGACTCCTGGGCTATTGACTCCTGGTCAGGTTCAAGCCATGTTTCTGATAGATAAATTACATCCATGCTGTTGGGCAACATGAGTTGTTCGAGAGTTTCAAGCTTATTTCGGAGGATCCGGACATTTTGGTAGAAAACTCTAAGGGTGAGTTGAAAGGGAATTTTTATAAGTGCTGATCTATTTGTAGATGCTTTTGAACACCTCAACAGATTAGGCCTCGTGGAAATTATACTGTTAATTGAAAGTGATTGAAAAGCAGGGTTATGTGGTGCCACATCGGTATTTTTATAAGCAGTAGCTGGGGCAAGAAAGTGATTGGAGCTGGACATGTGGTGCGCTGGTTTTCGACAGTCGAGAGACACTAGTGCAGTTTCCCAAATAGTTAGTCATGCAGTGGGGAGAGCTGTGTCATCTTTCGGTTTTAAATAGAATCAAATTAGTTTAAGATGTTATTGAAGAGATCAAGCAATTATAAGCATCTTTAGTGGGTCGAAGTATATTTTTCACTAGACAGATGGGTAGTGGGATAAATCTGAAGTTGAAAGAGCTTCGTCCCTCGTAAAATAAAACATGCTTTTTTCCTGGTTTAGGATATCATAATTCAAAGTAATGTTTTTATTAGGAAAAAAATATTCATTGTGAGAAGCACATTTTTATTATTTCTTAACATACTATTCTATAAACGGTATAATCCTTAGTGTCAGAAAGGAAGTGGTTTTATTTGATGTGATCTTAAACACAAACTAAACTTTTTTGTTTATACTCCGGGACGACCACATTGTCAGGAGCTCACAATATAGAGAATACAAGAAACAGCACCGTATTTAGCAGTCACTGCCTTGAGGAACGTGTATTTATACACCCTGTCGAATGACCACTCGCAACCGACTATTTTGATCATGATGCGCGGTTCCCTAAGTTCAGCGTCTTCCGACGAGTGCAAAATTTCCTGTAACTCTCCCGTTATTGATGGATAGATTCTCCCCTCCCGTGAATGGCGGTTAAGTCATGATCTCCTAAAGTAGCGGAACCTTATCTCCTGTAGGTGGGCTCTAAGGAATCGCCACATAACATCTACGTAAATTAAAAATAACTGAAAGCATTAGCACCATGTTCCCACTTCTAGAAAGTTACTTTTTGAAACTGACCATCTGACACGGTTTTAATTACTTTGTCAATACGAGAGCGAAAGACAAGGCTTCGTGAGAAACGATGTATTTTTCACTGTAATCGATTCTTCAACAGCCACATATCTTAACATTAATGCGTTTTATATTGCTAAAATTCTAAATGTACTGTTATTGATGACAAACCACTCCCGTTTTTCACGAGAACAGAAACAAGATATAATGTTTAATTGCAGTCATCGTGAAATATTTCCTTGATACGAAGATATTAAACTTCTTAAAGTTACCCGTACACCAAGAAGTGCAGTCGATGAGTTCGCAACAAAATCAGTAATTACGTGCAATGTATTTAATAATTGAAAACTATCCCTAAGTTTTAAAAGAAAGAATTGAGAGAATTTTGCGCGTCTTAACCCAAAGATTCGCAAAATTAAAAACATATGTATATAATGCCTTAAGATTTAAATGTGATTATTTCTTCCAATCCAATGGTTTTATTTTATATGTACATAAATTCAAATATTAAAAAATGAGAAGTATGTTTATTTCTTGCCCATTCACCTCTGACGCAAATTCATTTATCAATTTAAGGGATCACATTATCGCAAAGTTTTAGAATCCCCGTCTTAACCTAATGTAAGTCGACTCAAAATTCAATTTAAGAAGTATTATCAGGTCTTGGAACAAATCTGGAGTAGATAAATCTGAAGAAAATGTACATAAAACTAAGATAATGATATTACACAGGAGAGGATGTCTGTAAAACTCGACTTGTAATTCATGAAGTGAATTCTTTAAGTGTAGTACAAAGATCAGCTTTGTCGTCAATTTATCTTTTATCACCTAAATGTACTCAAAAAGCGTATGCTTAGATTGTCACATTGCGTCATTGGAGATGGCTAAAATAAAAATATACGAATTACTTTCAAAATGCAGCTCAATATATTTACATAATGAAAATATTGTTCTCGTCAACTTTCCTTCATTTATTTAGTTAAAAATTAATTGTAGCGTAACCATTCTCAGTAATTTCATTTTATACTCACCTTTACAGATACAAAATTAAATCATCGAAACCGATATTTCACCATCCAGTTTTCTTGATTCTAGTTAAAAGAAAGTGCGTTAAGTCCAGAAATCTTCATTGACACTGGATTTTCTTTTTTTTATGGGTTACAGTTGATAATAGGCAGACTCCTAAATTCGAAATACAGGCATCCATATTTGGGGTTATTGATTCCACTGCAAATAGCAAAAGATAGAAGAAAGCAGTCCAAGCGAAAACGATGTAAATATGTACAGGAGGAGCCAACATCGCATTTTCAAATAAACATTAATTTTATTTATTTTAAACGTGTCATCTTGTTAGTAGGGCTAAATCAAAAGCGTAATAAGACTGGATAAGAAAGGCCGGTAGTCTCACGATCGTGGAAAAAATGTGGAACCACACCGGTAAAGCTATTACTTCACTTAATAAAATAGTTCTTTGGGAGTAGAATCTATCCAGCTCAACTAAAAAAGGCTTTTGTTACTCCTCTTTATAAAAAAAAGGAGACCCATCCTCACCCAGCAACTATAGACCAGTTTGTTAATTGAATACACTCTCAAAGATAATTGAATCCATTGTAATGAAGCAGTTCTTCAAATTTATGAAACTTAATCTGTCGGAATATTCTCACAGATTTGTCAAGGTTCGTTTCACCTGCACAGATATGATTTCGTTTGTCTTGAATATATTCCAGGCGCTTGACGAAGGAGAACAAGTCGACTCCATCTTCCTTGACTTAATTAATAAACTGAACTGTCTTTGGCAAGGTAGTTCAGCAAAGACTAATTAATAAACTGGATCATTATGGTCTCAGCGGATAGGCACTAATCTCGATTTCAAACTGCTTGGAAGGTAGAGAAATGTCGGTGACATTTAAAGGTAAAATCTCATATCATTTTAAACCTGACATTGGTGTTCCGCAGGGCTCATCCAAACCTGCCAAGTACCCTTGGAGACTAGCAAATCAAAATTAACATAAACATTTATAAAGCAATTCGCAATACCAGTTACTGCATCATCCTAAACGAAGCTTTTCAACGAGTTATTCAATGGCTGAAGGAGAACAAAATGGTAGTCAATGAAAATAAGTGTGAGCTGATGAGTTCTGCCAAAAACAAGGAGATCAAAAAGGTTAGTACACCAAAAAATTTAGGTATCTTTATTAAAGAAACACTTACCTTTGATGTTCATGTCTGAAATATTGTGAAGGTAGAAAAGAATTAACCGCGACTTTAATCAATTGGCGCTTTTCATCTTTCTCTACAAAATCTATGTTAGGCCAGCCCTAGAATTTGCCTCACAGATCTGGTCCCCACATGCAGCTTACCAAAAATTAGAAATTGAAAATATTCAAAAAAGAGCAATACAGTACGTTTGTTTTAAAAGTAGTCTTGAATACAATGAGAAATCTTAACCAAGAGTGGTGTGTATTCTTTGGACTTGAAACGCTGGAAGAAAGAAGATATAAAGCCGACTTACTCCCTTTTAACCAGCTGTTAAATGGTACCATAAATTGCTCTCATCAAGTCTCACAAATAAACTTCAGTGCACCTACAAGAGCTTAAAGTAACCATCCTATGCAAGAACTAATTATGGATACTACAACAGGACTGCAAGATCACTCAACAAAGAAAATCTGGAGATATTTGGTACCCCTGGACACTTCAAGAAACAACTGAAACTGCTAACCATATCCGTTATCTGAACTTTAAAATTGACTCTTTTTACCAGTTCTAAGACTGATTCTGTATTGTGAAGAAATACCATTGTTCAACCTTTCTCCTTCCTGTTCACTTCAGTTTTACTGATTCGTCCTTTTATCTGTAGATTTCAATTTACTGTTTTGTGTTCTTTTTATGTACATTTACTTTTATTATTATTATTATTATTATTAGCTATAGGTGCAAGGAAGCCTGAGGCTTATGCTGCAACAGCCAAAAAAAAAAAAAAAAAAAAAAATTCCCTAGTTACCCTGAGAGAGAGAGAGAAGGGAATCACCAAGAAAGAGAAGAATGATGATATCCAGCTCAGGACCTTGGGTGTGCCAAGCCCATACTCAGCAGATGGGCTTGGCACACATTAGAAATTTATATTCCAAGCTTCTGCTTTGGAGCTGCACCCTCAGGCATGTTTGATTGCTGTTAATAATAATAATAATATGGCTTGATGATGCAAAAAGACTGGAAAAATTAGTTTATGCAAATAAATTCCTAAAAAATGGCGTATCGAAGTGTGTGATCCCTTAGTATCGGAGGGATATGAAATGGTCAGTTCGCATTCGTAGCGTTAACGTGAATGCAAGCTCAGCCATTCTGGGAGAGGGCTATAATATTTCACTGGAAACCCTCCTGCCTAGAGAATCTCAGGTATTTCTGTTCATTTATGGTCTCAGGATCCTAGTCATTCCATACATTGATCCATGAGAATTTTGTGAAGTCATGCATTACCGTTCATTAAAAGAAATTCTGGACCAATAGTTCCTGCAAGGATCTCATCTCAATATCTTACAGCCAACGAGTTCTCACTGCGATCCCTATAGCCATTGGCAGTGATTTAAGTCCCCACAACTGAACCATTACTTCGAAATATGTATCTTTCGTTGATGTTAAATTGTTCTTTATTCATTAATGAAGAGAACCATGGCCCGTTGTTCCCTGGACATGCTGTCGGCACCAAAACGGCCTCCTAGGAACACAGAGAGCTGATCTTCTTGAGTAAAAAGACTCTTCTTACCAATCCTTTTACAATGTGTTAACAGCTCCCAAGCGTAACTTATAAATATAAGTATGTCCCATGAGTTATTTCTGGCTGAACTTTATCCCCCCCCCCCCGCCTGAGATAGGCTAACTACAGCCTCGACTGAAATCCTTCTGTAGATGGTATGCTTGGATATAAGTCCTCGTGTAAATCCAGAAAACGGATACGTGGAAGACCACTCACAGATCATCGTAATCTATTTTAAAACGCTGCGAGTCGCATTTAGCTGGTCCTTGTCTTACCTTCACTATTTATTACTCTCCATCTGCAACAATAAAGGTTTTATTTATTTATTATGTACAGATTTTCAGTTGTAGCCACGACTTTTTGTTTAATAGATTACAAATATTTAGTTCTATTTCCACCTTTTGTCTAATTCTTTATTTAAATCCAATTTTAGATTGGCCTAATTCTATCGTCATTAAAATTAGAATCCGCTGTTCATTATATTCACAATTAAAACTGAATTACGTACTGTAGTTTATTCTGAAGTTAACTACTTTTGTTCCAAGCTATACTAGATATTGATTATCTAGTATCATCGTTAATTGCTATGCCAGTTTACAGCAAACATTTGGGAGTAAATTTAGCAGCAGCTGTTTCTTGACGATAACAAAATACAAGGCGGCAGCGTGAAACGTCTGAATTGATACTAGATTAAATAAGGTATCTAAAATTAATGGCGAATGCAAGGGTGAGTAAGAATAATTATTTTTAAAAGCAATTATACAAACGCCTATAGGTGTGCGAAAATGAAAGCATTTATAATGGAACTTTGGTATTCCAGTTAATGTAAATAACGAAGAGTTGTAAAACTACCTCTAGTAGAATAGCATTGGTTATTGTACTATTTGAATTCGGATTGTAGTTATTTTTTCGATATCGTTTGATACGCATCTTAAAGTTTAAAATGTGTATCAAATTAAAGGTCATACAAGTTGGGTTATTGCGGTTTGCGAAGTGGCAAAGTTAGTGACACATGCTAACACTGCAATGAAAGCTGAGGATTTTATTCATGACGATAATGTCTCATCGTTGATATTTTAGTATTTCGAACAAAATTCCGTTTTCTTCAAAGAACAACTTCAATTGGTGGGAGAGTGTTTTTCTAACTACTGGCGAAACTGATAATCACCAGTCCCCAAATAAATAAAACTTGAAGACCCACGTCTTTCATTCAGTGGTTGGAATGCTTTACTAAGTTCAAAAGCTCTGATTTACAAAACTGTTCACACTACAGACACTCGGTATTCTGTAGTGTCTGCGTGTGTAAAAAAAAAAAAAAATTAAGATTTATCACGATATTTGAAGAATGTGACCAGTTTGTAAATTACTGTATTTTTAACAGAATACCATTATTATTAGTAAAAGTTACCAGTTTGCCATTTCCTGTTTCTATGGTGTTGTGAGTTAGTTTTATTCTTGTTGAGTTGTTTTGAGATGGAAGAGGGGATTTAAGCTTACAAATAAACCTGGTCAGTTTTAGCGGATGCCTTTGATACACATAGCATGTTACTTTTATCTGTGATGCGAAGTAACATTCTTTTTGGTACACGGTGTGCGAACACTCAGGCGAAAGAGAGACTGTACTATCTGCTCCGTTGTTTTTTTTTGCGGGCCCTACACGAGATTCATATCGGTAATCAAACGTGAAGAGCTCAGACGTGACCAGTGGCGCCTTCAGAAGATGCGAAGAGTACTTTGGAGAGTCAAGGGTCATCGCTTTCGGTTCTGCCTTTAACGTAATGTAAGCAAACATCAGGTTGGAGTGGGCAGTGCCACTGCCCACTCCAACCTGACTAGAAGAGGTTTTTGTATCCCTCGGTAAAGGAGAATATTCCCCTATAAATTTTAATAAAGAATACCGGTTAGCGTTTAGTGTATTACCTGTAAATCTTCTAGAGACAAAGTTGTCTTCTTGAAGCGAAATATTCGTACAATATGAAATTCCTTTCTGTTTTAGTTATATATAATGGTATTTTCATAGTATGCGAAAATTCTGTTGTTGAAACACTTCTTTGTGATTTATTAGTACGGTTCTTGCGAAAGTACCTTGTCAGTTAATACAACAGACCCTGTGTGTATAGTTATCTTAACTTGGTTTGCCATTTGTTACTCGTTTGGAGAGGTCTTGGTTCGACCACCGGAAGAGGACTGGGCTTTTTCATCCCGTGAACACATACGATAAACAATAGCGCAGTATGATCTAAATCGCTAATGGTTCCTAAAACTTAAAAGTTTTTCTCATGACGTGAATCGAAACATTGTTTCATTTCAGGCATTGGAATAAACAGTGGATGCATTCCATTGAGATATGATTATGATCTGTTCATAATTTGCGTATTGTAGATGAATTTTTGTACTTCCAAGGTAGCCATCTTCTAAGCTGACTGTAATGGTGAAGTTGTGTTTGGAGGCAAAAGCATAACCCGAAGTGAGCTCGACGTGAGAGACTGAAATCTATCCAAAGAGTCCTCAGAGCTTTAGGATCAAAGTAAAATCCAGGAATAGTCTTTTAATGGTATGAACATAACTAAAAAGAATTGATTCCCCATTTTTTTTATATAGGCTCAGTGATATGTATTGCAATAGCATTCCTGGACCGGAATTTCTACCAACTAACAGAGTGGAGACTATTTATTGAAAAAAGAAAACCAGGAAAATGTTAAGTTTCCTTCGGAAAAAAAAATCAGTACATGACTAATGTGTAGAGATTTTAAAGTTATTGTTTTGCTACTCGACCAACAACTTGGTTACTCAAAAATGCATTGAGTTCTGTGTGAGTGGGGTGGTCGAGTAAGAAGTGAATATGGGGAAGGAAAGTGTGGCCACCAACACTGTCTTTGATACAATGTTCTCTGAACATTAAGACGCGTCACTAGTACATCGAAGAAAAGTATTGTTACCTCCTCCACATATAAAGCTGAGTGTAGTGAAACTTATGGATGCTAAAAAAAGAGGAACAGCCATCGAAACTGGCTAACTGCCTGAAGAAGTCAAAAAGGTGCAAGTTTAACCCAGTCACATGTATAAGAAATCCAGTTGGAGGTCACCTATGCTTGACAGAAGGATATAACCTTTGATATTTCTGTTTTTACATAAAAATAACCTAGTTGTAAAATATAAAATAACCCAGAAGCACTTCCACCAATATATATTTTTATTTGCAAAAACTTCTGACGCGATGGAGCATATTTCTAGTAACTTTCGAAATTTCCATTAAAATTTTTAGTTCAGAGAACTTTTCTTAAAATGCAGACCGGTGTGAATTGAATTATACATGAATAATTCACGCACGAATAAAGAGTGTTTTTAATCTATGGTTGATCACTAATCCAATGTTTATTCCAATGCCTAAAATGGAAAAAAAAAAAAAAAAAATGTTTCGATTCACGTCATGAGATCACTTCTCAAATTACATTTGGCTTAGTATTTTTTCACACAGTAATCCTAATGAATGTGGAGAAATGTGAATTATCTATTCGAGAAATAAAGTTACATCTTCCAGGGTAGCATTTTATATCAAACTTAGACATCGGGCCTTTCACAGAGCTCAATAACCCAAGTACGAAAAAGGATAGCATAGGGGAGTTCCCTTTCCACCTGCGCGGTGATCTGATTGAGATGTATAAGGCCTTGAATGGGTTGAGCATGCTGAATTCTGATGGGATTCTTCCACGTTCAGATTACGAACTTAATGGGGCATAAATTCAAATTGGGGAAAGACAGTTGTAGAATAGATGTGCAGAAATTTGCCTTTAGCCAGCGGATGGTTAATTGCTGGAACAAACTTCCATCTATCGTTGTGGAATTTGATAGCTTAAATAAATTCAAGGAGGAACTGGACAAACATTTAGAGGGAATGGGTGTGTGAATTTTTTTTTTTTTTTTGGCTGATGCTACATAAGCTCATTCGCTTGCTTTCGTGCATCACATGCCTCTATTACCTCTGATTTGGCAGGATTTTGTGAAGTCGCGTAATTAGAAGACTTTGTGTAATGTTTGTAGATGTCTCTTCCAGAGAGAACATTGTAAAAACCGGAATGGAAAGGGAATAATCTCAAGAACGTGATAAATTTCAGTTCATGTGAGTTACCTTTCCAAGGACACATTGTAAAAATCGGAGCCATAATGGTTATTTACAATGTACCTCTGGAAAAAACAATATTTCTCTAAATGATTAACACAACATATTCGCTTACTATTGATACGGCCTCACTAGTATGAAAGTCAGTTGCGTAACTAGGATATGGTAAATTAAAGAACAGACCATGATAGCTGAATTTACGATTTATTTTAAAACTATAATAATTTCGTTTGTGTAATAATTATTACAGTTTAATGCTGAACTATGTTTTCAAAATTCTTTACGTCAAAGCTATCCCCCCCCCCCTATCGAATCTGAAGTTTAAAAAGAGTTGTTGTTTGCGATTATTTTTTTAAAATTAGAGTATGCAAAGCCGCTTGAATATCTGTGTTTCTGATTACTTTTTTTGCCTTCAGTGAATCGGGAAAACGTGTATATTAATAAGATATATCGAATTTATGTAGCTCGCAGTGATTTCATAACGAATAAGTGCGCGTGTGGTTCACAATCTTTTCACGAGCATCAGGTTTGGCGTTTGTTACGTTGAATAAGAGATCGCAAATATTATTACTCTTGTAGGATTGATTTTCCCAAAATGTTAACTGTATTCAGTTGCTATCTCGGTCACGTAAGTAAAGTTCATTTGCCTGTATTTGGATATTACGGTGGCCAATTGGATGCTGGTTTTCTGTTCTTTTCTTGGAACCAATTGCCTAGAAAAAGAGATTTGTTGATTCACGAAATAAAGTAGTTTACCGTTTCTGTAGGCCTTATTTGCCTTTAATCTTCTTTGAAAGGACTGCACGCACGCAGTTGCTTGTTTCATGGATTTAAGCGCCGCGAGAAAAAATCAGGAATTATCACTTTAAACGAGTTTTCCACAGGGATTTAAATCAAATTCTTGGCGGTATGAAGAGTGTAGGGAATTTGAATTAATCTTGGTGAAATATGGCATTAATTAATAACACGATTTACAGATTTTTACTAACGCAATGTATAAATTATATCCGAAGCAGTGGGTCTTAATCACTTGGATTCAAGAAAAATTTCGACTTTTTAAGTACTCACTTATCCCTATACACGGTATCTGTTTCTTGTGAATATCAGAGTTGCTAGGCCCTTTTTCACAGGGTCAAATGGGTTTTCCATTTTAAAAAAAATGAAAAAGGAAGTAGATCAGACACTGATACAAAAAAAAAAAAAAAATTGATTGTGAAAAGGAATTCTTGTTTTGCTTACATTTCTTCAGCCTTGATGCGCAAAATTAGTGACTTTTCCAAACTACAAGGAAAACTTCAAGGTAATTCCGCGTCACAATAAAGGCAGTTCGAGTACTCCAGTTGCGTCAGCTTGACTCGCGAATATTTTTGTACCTGTCACAGTGAATCATTACCGAGCACCGCAAGACCGTTGAATGCGAAGTGTATAACAGTGGTATCCAGTAGTTGAGTTAAAATCGTAAAGATTAAGAGATTAACAAAAATAGCTACCTACCATAAAATTCTGTTGCTCGTATCTTTTGTGGAAGAATTTTATACCAGTTATAGTGAGTTTGAAATATGCCTCTGTTTTCGTGACTCATAACACCACAAAAGTGAGGGGGGAAGAATCATTCAGGCGTTTAATAGGGAGTATGGGATCAGCCCTGATAGACAAACAGCGAGTCCTTGTGGTATCATTTATCTACAAGAGTAGGTTTTGGAGCATGGACCAAATTCGATGTTTCCTAATTTCTCTATTCCCAAATGTCCAGTGTAGCCACCCCATTGTCCTTTTCAAGGAATCCGTTGACTACTGAATCCTATGGAGATCCTAAATTATCGGATTTGAAAATGAATTAAGTCTATGGAACCTCTGAAAAACCTCACATTGAGCTAAAGGGTTTCATTCTTTTATTTTTGAGCATGGCTTTTAACCAGAACACCTCAGATCATAATCATCACGATAGTTTTCCCTTTTCCTGCTGTTAGAATGATGGGAGCGTGTTTCATGTTTCTTCCTTTTCTTCCAGAGAAGAAAAAGGCATCAGTAATCAATTTTAACTTTGATATAGACTGTCTCGTAAAGTGAATCTGTTCCATTAGTCTTGGCTCCATAAAGATTGTGTTGTGTGCACCAAGTTATGCGAATTTTTTTTATGGAAGTGTGAACACAAGCCTCTTTTTGGAAACTGTTGTTCCCGTAGTAGCAAATAATTAACGAGAGAGAGAGAGAGAGTTGATTGACTGGTCGTTGTATATCTTTATTAGGGCAGCCGCTGCCCACGGGCGTTCAGGAGGCCCCAAAATTTTTTTTGACATTGTTTTCTGATTGGTTAACGTTCATTAGTATTCAACATTTAAGACGGCAGATTTTATTTCGCCTACTAGCGGCACAGTGTCGCAGCGCTACTGATTACTTTGGTGAATCACACGGTTAAGGACAGGTGGCGGTTATCCTGGGGTGATGTAAATCTTAGTCAACAAGACCAAAGTTCTAGAAACGTCCACTTCCGATTGTCCTTCCATCAGACTAAAACTTAATAAGAGTGGTGCAATTGCAATATTCATTTCTATAGCCTGCCTTCTCTCTTGACTTTAAATCGTATTCATCACATTAAATTACATTTAAAAAAGATGGTTGGGTCGTAATATGTGTAAATGTCCTCCAAAAGTTATAGATATTTGTAGTTTATGAGCAAAATATGCATTTGTTCAAAGATATTAAAGCGTTTTGGTGACAAAAACTGTTGCCATGCTTAGTGGAAGACGTTATACTAATTTCTGATAGAAAGGTGGAGTGTCTTGCAGTCTTGTTCTAATTCTTCATTCGAAAACGTTCAGTTGGGTTGGCCATGAGCTCTGCGCTGTCTACTGCAATGTTTCGCTATTATTCCCTTCGAACCCCAAGTTCACGATCCCTGCTTGTGACATGGTGTTGGAAGGTGTAAAGGTTGCTTACATAAAATTCCTTGATAATTCCGCACATGGAATTGTCAAGAACATCAATATAGGATGCAGAATCTTTCTTCTCCAAGTTCAAAGTTGAGACAGCGTATTGAAGTAGTACATGTTCTCTATGTATTCGTCCATTAGATCGATAGAGCATGTATCGTTGTTACACATGGCCGGTTTCCACAGACATGCAGTCCAGGTTCCGTGTGCCTTATACCATGACAATCGACGATGTGCATTTGTTATCAAAAGTGCGCTGTAAAACCTGCAAGTATCTGACAGCGAGATAAGATAACTTGCCGTGTCAAGGCACAGCGGTTGCTTGGACGTAGTGTCACCTCTGGATTTTCATTTAAATTAATAAATATTTATCGTACAAAGGCCAAGTGCCAGAACCTGTGGGAACTGGGTCTTTCTTATTTTTTTATACTTGTTTTAATTTCTTTACTATATAATTTTATTGCTTTCTAATACCCCAGCTTATTGGAACAACAATTGGGTAGTTGTTGTTAAGTTTGGATTCAACACTGGGATCCTTACTCTCTCCAAGACCCACAAGCTACCATCCTTTTTACAGAAAAGTCGGGTTCATGAGCATTCCTTATTCCTTTTTTCTTCCAAGATATTAAAGTAGCTTCTATAGAGCTGTATGTATTTTACGTAATGATCAGACACATTTTTTATATTATAAAAATAATTTTATTACACAACATACATCTCATGAATATTACAATCCATAATATACAATCAATACCATAAACATATAATCACCTGCTTCTTCCTCCTAATCTATAAAATTTTAACCCTTTCATATAACTATATGTACTCATAAAATTACATTATAATCGCTCTTTCTCCATATATCCTTGTACACTAACTTCGATACATGACTTTCTTTGGTCCACCGATTCCTATAGATTATTAGCAGAACCTTCAAACTTATAGCGCTACACCTGCCTCTTTGTCACAGAATGGTGACATTTTCTCTCTCTTTCTCTCACTACGGCTGCTCCCTTTCTATATTAATTTACACAAATTGAAATATCAGTCCTGCATATTACTTTTAAGACTAATGAACAAATTTAAGAGGACTTACTTTTATTTTTCCTACTCGCTTTCTCTTCCTTCCTCCCGGATTCCTTCAATCTGTTGTCTTCCTTATGGACTTCTGCGTAGCACAGACATGGCTTTCTTCTTCCTACACAGCTACCAAAAAAGAGGTCCCGATCTATGTGCAGCTCCTCCTTGCATATAGAAGATATTTCATGCTCCTCTTCGTCTCACTCTATTTCCTTATGTATTCTTTTACCTTCGCAGACTTTCCGCAGTTCCCCACAAAATACATTTCACTTCCCACACTCCTTTACCAAAAACTACTGTATGTTTTCATAACTTTTTCTCTTCTCCCTCTTTCTTTCCACACCTTCACGAACTGGACCCGGACTTTCTTCCAACCAAACTCCACTTCTCCTTTTTGTTTTTCCCTCTCCCTCCTTTTCTGAGCAATCACCATCAGTTTCACCACAGAGAAGTAATTATGTTTACTACTCTGTGAGTTTCACTTCCAGCATCCTCCAATTCTCTTTTCGTTGTCTCGGCACCGTTCTGGTTGGTCGGGCACCTGTGTTCATAGCGGAGGACAGTTTTAGATTCAGAGACTTCTAGAACATTCCTGCTCGCAATCTTACCACTTTCGTCACACTTTTTAGAAGTGTCCGCTCTTAAAATTTATAAGGGTGCACTTTAACATCGGCCTCTTTATTCATCACTTTTAAAGCCTCTCTAACAGCCATAACCACTCTACATTTCTGAAATGGTCACTTTCTTTAATTACCTGAAGTGCAGCGCCTGCTCTTCTTCGGGTAAGCTGTCCAGCCCCCTCGCAGTTAGTCATTCTTTGTTTACCTCTGTAGCCTCTCTCTTAACAAAGATGAATGCGCCCCTTCATCAAACGAGCCCCGCTAAGCACCTTTCGACGTGATCACTCTCTTTGCCCAAAGTTTTATTTCCAGAATGTATTCATTCACAACAAACAAAAATTTAAATTTCTTCAAAAAGTTAATAAAATACATCATATAAGATATGTATCTTACAAACAATTCACAGCGAGCACTAGGGATTTTACAAGATTAAGCAACACAATTAAAAATTTAATGATGAATTTGCAAGATAGTCACAACAGGGATAGTTCATCTTGGGATGCTTCTGTAGTTTGGAAGAGCGGCCGTACCACCTTGTAGTTCTTTCAAACAAATTGAATGATATCGGAACATCTAAGTGTTCAATTGACTGCCTTAATATACTGCAAAGAAGCCGAATTTTTTCTGCATGCTAAAAAATTCTTTATCATTCACATCTTCCCTGTCGCCTCCAGTTCTGCTTTGAACTCAACCAAACTTGAAAATACAACCACAGGGGTTCACATCTGGTGAGTTTGGGCTTGGCACACCCAGGGGTCCTGAGATGGATATCATTATTCTTCTCTCTATCTCAGGGTAATTCAGAATTTTTTTTTCTCGCTGGTGTAGCATAAGCCTAATAATAATAAAATATACCTCTATCACCCCCTCCCCATAAGATGTCTAGTTGACAGGCTTTGTAATCCGCACCTTTTTAAGCTGGTGGTGGTATGAAGAATGACAAAATTCTTTCTTCGAGTGTGGCTTCCAGACCTGAACACAGTATTCTAAATGCATTCTCGCCATCCTATACAAAGGGATGATAACATTATTTGCACAAGAGCAGAATATTTCGTAGTTACAGAAAATTTTCTGCGATCGGAGGAGTATCTCGTGACTTTGTTACGTACAACCTGATGCTTTCATTCAGTATATACTCGTTTATGTGATATCTCTCCACGGCTGTCAGGGAATTTACAGAAGAGTAGTGCAATACTGAATGATGGCTGAAAATCTAGGTACAGTTCGTAAAAAACTCTTGCATCAGGAAATTGAAGTACACTCTAAGCCAGATGTGCTCCAATAAGTTTTTCTTTTTGAGATTTGCTAGTGAATAGCATTGTTCTCGTCAGCCATACTGAACGTTGCCATGGGGACACCCATAATAGGCAGTTTTATTTTTGACTTTTATTACAATCTGCGCAGCAACTTATGCATATCGACATGACGAAAAAGAGCAAGTACAGCAATTAGCGAATGGATAATGTTAAGATTTAACAAATAAATAACTGAAAATACACACTCCATAATTAAGTTCAGTTTATATGAGAACTTATTTCAGTACCCAACACTTTAAAATTTCCAGACAGTCGTAAAGATTCTCTGACTCCTAAAATAGCCAACCTGTTTTTTTCATAATTCGATTATGCTAAGTGTTTATTGAATACTTAGCTTCACAAAGTGTAACAAATAAATCGAATTCCTTCTCGTACAAGTAGTTATCAAGGTCTTTTCAATTAATTAATTTGAAGTCTCTGATTGTATTTCTTCACTCGTGTTTTGCGCAGCCGCTTTACACTCCCTTATCTCGCTTCTTCATGGGAATATGTTCACACCCAGCAAATTCCCCATTTGGGGAATTTGCTGGGTGTAAACCGCTCTCTTCCAATTATCCACTTATTGCGCTTGCCTCAACTCTTTCCAAACTAACTGAGGAAATACATCAGCTGTAAACGTTCTTGAATGTGAATAACTTTTATTGCATGAACAGTGTTTGAATCTGTAGAAACGGCAACTCAGGATATGCTTAAACATATACTAATTGATAAATAATGTTTGCTTCTCCCCAATATTAAAGCTTTTTTTTTTATCGAAACTGACAAATAAGCAAATCTTTTGCAATAATTCGCGATTCGGCGCTCAAGTCAGAATTAACATTGCGAAGATAGACTAGACATGAATAAATAAGTGACTACATGTAATAATAAAGTTTATGGTTATCAAGTCTGGTATAGAAGTACATGTGCAGTACCTAGCATTCAGCCAAGCATTAGATCTCCTACACTTGGACACATTAACAATTTTTGTTTTATATCACCCTCAAACTGAAGGATCTTTTCCAGCATTTGGTGCCAGAAGTTGAAGAAGATTCTTAGAACTGCAGATTCGGTATGATTTATAGCTGGATGCCTCTGTAACGATATCATTTGTGCTCACATAGGAAGCCCTAAGTAGACGTTGTGGGATCCTCCATTGTGATAGGTTTCAAAGTAGAGGAATATCGATCTATTCAGAAGAACCATATAACAGCGACCACCAAACGAATATGGTCATTTCTTTTCCGCAGTAGAAAAATAATGTAATATCTTTCTCTGAAGGAAAGATGCAAGATTTTAAATTGGAACACATCTTGTTGCATATTCATATTGCAGTTAAGGGAAATCAATAGTAGAGTTCAAACAAATATTGTACCAGGTCTGCTTTTGGGATCTTCCATGCAAAGAAGAACCGAACTTTTTTAATGTAGTTCTTGTAGCGAACTCACCATCACAAGCTCTCAGCCACACTAACGTATTTCCCCTCTCTCAGCTTCTACTAAATCATCAGGCATTCAATTTTCCCCAATTCTAATTCTTGACATGCTGTAGCAATTATCCAAGCATTTATATTCTCAATACTAGTAACCTCGGGTTCTCCTTCGTCTATATCTCTCTTGATGAACTCTCTTCACCCAGTACACGTCCAATCCGGTTTTTCTTATGGCTTTTAGCAATGCCAGATTTAGGTAGTCTTGGGGGCCGTGGCATCGGATTTTCCCACATCCGACAACTTTTATTTGTTCTAATTCCCTTCTCCCCTGCACACACACATTTAGCTAACTTTTCATTCGTTCTCTCTGATTACACATCGGTTATAAATATCTTAGAAACTAAACTGTAACCATATTGGCTAGTTCAGGAATAGCTAATAGCGCAATGAAAGATATTTTGTATAATACAATTCGACTCGTAGATGGCACAGTGGTAGTTCCTTCGATAGTCTGGATGTACATGCCTTACTTCATCTGCTCCAACACGCCTTCCAAAAAGGAAATTTGCTGAAGTTCCTACAGGCCCTACTTACTTGTCGGTCCATTTATAACCGCACAGATAGTCAGATCCTCCAACGCCAACTCCATGCAGGAGTTCTACAGGGTGGAGTTTTATCAGGACTCCTCTTTACCGCCATGATGATCCCGTTCTGCAACGGTAGGGATGATGTATGCACTTATGCAGATGATATTAAGATCCTAACACCCATCCAACCGTCCATGAACAACAGGGCATTGTGTGAGCAGATTAATTATAAGCTTCTGAACTTATTCATGTACTTGGACAAATTTGGCTTGGCCCTAAATCCGCAGAAGACTGTAATCATGGTGTACTCGCTCAAAAAATCGCCTACGCTCGTACACCCGAAACTTAATGGCAAACCTATCCCAGTTGTTGAGACGCATAGAGATTTCGGAGTAACATTTGATACGAAACTTACGTTCAACTCTCATATTGACCTGATTGTAAAGAAAATGAACTACTTACGTTGGGCAACAAAACAGCACCTCTTGCACGTGAAACAGACTGCAACAACCGCACGATATTTAAGAACCACAGTGTATTCAGCCATTTTGTATGGCGCTGAATTGTGGGTGTCAGCCACCCCTACCCACATTAGGAGAATATATGCGAGTGAATTCTGGCTGCTGAAGTGGGCAAACCATAAGCACCACCTCTCTCTGGTGGCCAAGCGTCCTTGGCAGACTCCCTCAACAGTTAAGGACCACGCAGCTCTCTGAACAGCTTAAACTGCAGCGTTTACCAGACATCATTTCCTGGAAACGATTAATAACTACAATCAAAAGGATGACTGGCACGATATCATCACCATGCTTCTGGCAGCTTTGTGAGTGGCACATCCCGCCATCTGCATTGAGAGGCACAAAATTCTTGAGAATGAAGACCAACAGACTGAAGATGGCCGACAGGTTTATACCCGCCAGTGCGTTAGAATCAATTCAGTGCCTAACACATATCGGAATTGACCTACTAAGGCTCATAGAAGATCCGAAATATAGGAAACAAACCGCAGTGTGGCTCGCTGAGGCTACTGTTGCCTAGTAGTTGTGTGAATTTCTGTCAACAACTGTGTGTACGCAATTGAATAATGTATATCTCGCACAAGTTGATCAGTGGATGTGATGTTAAGATGAACTTTTATATTACAATTGCCAGGACTCTAGATAGAAATGTAGTGAAGAGTAATGTAGTTTAAATGTCATCTTTTCGTGTATATTTAACCTTTCGTGTATATTTTAGACATTCTTTTATTCGCATTTTATGATAATCCCCTGGCATTGTCTGCCGTGAAGGGAATTTGTCACTTACCAATATTTTAAATTTGGTAGGACAAATAAAGATTTATTTAATTTAATGTATATGAAAGCTGAATCACTCACTTGTCTTTCAACTCCGTAGGAACCAAACTTTTAAGAAAGTCGTGTGCCGAGACGAAGGGCAGGCCTGCGACGTATATTAATCACATATTGAGCTAACACTGCCTGACACTTGATGGTGGTTTTTAGTGAAGAGAAATTAACACGACAGTTGTAATTTCGGATTGGAATACACTTTAATAATTACCTGTTTTGTTTGAGGCCTTTACCGAACGCACTTTGAGAAAGAGTTCCAAGAAGGGATCTAAACGCTGTACACACGAAGAACCGCTTAGTTGTGGACTGTAAGGTTTGACAATTAGATATTGAGGAAAGTCTTTTCTCCCCTTGTAGGTGAGACACAAATATAAAATCTCAGGAGAAAAATAGAACACTGGACTAATTTGTCTCCCAAGTATGACCAAGTCAAAGCGGGATTAAAATATTATTATTTTTTTTTGGCTGACGCAAAAAATAGTCCGCATCATTTGACCTTATTTATGAAACCTCCATTCACTATATTAATACGCGCAAAATCTTAAACATCCAGTTTGAATATTCTGTTTTTTCTGTAAATTATAATCTCAACTGCTATTGCTTCTTCTAATTTCGTCTCAGAGGAAATTTTTACCATTATAAGTGATTTTAGAAAGTTTTCTTTTGGCCAGCTTGCTAATTGGTTTCTGGTATAGCAGCATTGTTTCTTATGTTGTTGCTTTGTTTTTAATTGCTGAAAAAAAATTAAAGTTTTAACAAGCGGTACTAATAAATTACTGTTTTGTTATGCAAAATAACAAACCATTTCTGTAGTCGCACTGCAGAAATATTTCAAATTATTGATAAGAATCTACTTCGTGTCAGCTTTAGTAGCAATTTAAACGGTGCTAAATAACCTTTGTTAAAACTAATTAAGAACGAACTCTGTTAACCTTTGATCCTTGAATTGGTGGTGCCTCTGCGGTAAATATAGGTCATTCCCAACGTCACTTCGCTGTTGCAGACAAGTTGTCGGCAAACATATGTGACTTTTGCTTCACCTTGTACTTAATGACTTAACTCTGTGTTCAAAAAAAAAAAAAAAAAAAAAAATGCAGTTTAAAAAGAACTCTAATCCCCCCTCCCTAGGCATTGTTAATGATTATCACAGTCTGACTTATGGAGGAAAGGAAGAGCAGCTATCATAATGGATAAGTTATACAGGAGACCTTCAAATTAACTACGAAAAAACTTGTTTATTTTAAGAAATGAGATGGGGAACAGGCGAATTCTCACTGATAAATGAACATTTACTGCACAGAATTATGCGATCGAATTTTCAGAACAAACTTTTAATTATTCTAAAAACTTCCTTTCTTTATAGAGTTTTCGCTGTTTTGTTTTTGGCCAAAGCAACTAAGGCGTCTTCGGAAGGTATGCTTTGATAGATGAAAGACTCGTGGAACCCTCGCTCAAAGCATCTAAACTCAAGAGATCGTACCCACTGTGCTATTCGAGAGGCCGGTGCTAGATGAAAATACTGTCATTAGCTACAATTAAATAAAAAGGTTATCTAAAATGGCGAATGCGGAAGAGATGCAGAGGGTATTGGTTGTTGTTCCATTGTGTCAGATCGTCGATTTAACGATAACTAGTGCATTTGTATCAGTTCACGTTGAGTTGAAATGTTAGCTAGCTAGTAAAATTGTGGTCATAGTGCTCGATGCACGTGAAATGATGTAATAATTCTGTTTGCCAAGCCATACCACACAAGCACTTCGATCCAACAGTTAGTTTTTATCAAGAAGCAAATGCATGATCTGCGAAATCATAAAGATAGATAGCAAAATTACAGTATGCCAGGCGGAACTATATTTTTGAATTATGCCAGCAGTGGGTATCGGTTTTTAAAAAAAGGGGGGGGGGGGGTGTTTAGGGCTGAAAGCCTCACACTACGGGAAATTTACTAGAAAGCATCATTTTTGTTACATCTCATATTGGAAAAAGGAACGTTATATATATCACGAAACTAATGCCATCCTGTTCACACTCTAAAATGCATTATCAGTCACCGTCATATTCTAATCAAAATCTATTAACGTTCACTTCTGCTGATTTTCCAGCGCTCAACATAAATAAGACGTATTAGACGTTCGAAGAACATTAGGGACCTATTTTATTACTAAAAAGAAAGATAATTGGATCAAATGCATGCAACTCATATGGAAGAGATAAAGACATTTTATGACAAATCTATTTTATTATTTTTTTTATAATTCATTAGCATTACTAGAGGCATACGATACAAGAAAGCAAGCTTATACAGCATCATCAAAAAAAAAAAAAAAAAAACCATTTCACACATCCATTCGCAATAGGCATATTATTGATTATACTACTATTTTTCTTAAAGAAATTTAATGAGAGCGGCATTTTTCTAGCATTAACTTTAATAAAAACTGTTTCATTTTTAGTTGTGACCAATAAAAAGTACGAATTTAACGATAAAATAAAGCAACTGATTCAATTATTCTAATTACTTAGTTACGCAGGAGAGCGAGAAAAAAAAGAAGTTAATTAAGCTTGTACAGAAAATGTTCTTATTCTGACTTTATGCAGTCAGCCCAAAGTATAAATATAAAATTTATTTATTCCGAAACTATTGTTTTCCAATTTAAATTCATAGACCTGTTGACATTTCAGAGATTCGGAAGAAAAACGCAAAGCAGAAGGTCTGGAAATTTTCAACGGTTGTGGCAGAGAATACTAGGTAAGTTACAGTATATATATGTATATATTTAATTTTTAAAGATAATTCGAATGACAGGAGAAAACATAACACTCAGGACATTCAGAAGACTAGCCATTAAATTTGCAGTAAGTTTCATTTTGGACAATTTCACTGTAAAGTGGATTTTTAAACCTTAAGGCTAGTCTTCTGGATGTCCTGAGTCTTGTATGAAACAACTCGCTACGATTTAGTTATATTATTTATTAAATTGGCACAATACAGATGTTTATATTAATGTACTAAATCTACATGAAACGAGAAATAAAATAAATATTATTAATACTCCAACGCATAATAATAATATTGTATTTTATTTCTCGTTTCCAGTTGACAGACGATATCATACTCAAGAATTCAGTTTCGTTCTAATATGTACAAGAGTTGCAATTTATTTATAAATTCTATATGTGTGGGTAATATTGCGTTGCTCGCTTCTGTCCAGTCTTTATGTACAGAGGATTTAACAAAAATGGTAACATTGTATTTGGGCTATACATACATATTTTAAGAATGGATCATGAAGATAAAATGTTCCTCTGGTTTAGCTTTAATAGAAATTTAAAATTTCAGTTCTTTTCTATACTTCTCAGCTTGCTATATAGAACTTCTTTTAATATCGATTGGTTCACGGACAACTGAGGTGTAGTTCACCTGGTCTTCCAGTGGCTACGTGAAATAGGCAGCATAATTTGTCATAGAGTGCACAGCGAAGAAGTTACTTGGCTAGAAGCTGTCTGTGAAATGCGTTAACTTCCTATATGAGAATAACATCTATTTCTGAATACTTGCTGTAGTCGTAGTCTAGTTGTCAGCTATGATATGGTAAAGTTAGAGAAACTAGTGTCCTAAGGAAGAGGCCCTACATAGTTAAAAAGACCCTTGTCAAGGCCTTCTCCTACATAGCGGTAGTACGCAGTGGGACGTCAAATGGATTGACCTTAAGCCGCCTGTTGTAATCATATTTGAATATAAATAACATTTATTTATGCAACTAAGTGGGTTTGGCCCTTTTTCTGTTTTAAGTTTCATCTGCGTTGTCAACAAATGTATTTTCGTATTCTGGTGAGACTTAAAGCGTATAAACCTTCCGTTGTTGAGTGCTGTCAATTAACCCTCGAAAATCTGGCTAGTGAAGATATTAAAACATAATTAATACGCATTTCTGGGTTTAATTGTCAAAAGACCATTGTGTAGATGTCAGTTAGGAAATCAATACCACAAAATAGTCTCCATTTGAAATTGTTTAAAAATAAGCTAGGATTGACAATCTCTGTAACATTTGGAAAGCGCCTAAAAGAATAGAAACATGTTTCCATCCTCATGTAACAACCTGGCTCCCAGTGAACGGGTTTTCATAATTGGGTCTTTTAGAAAGATTTGTGGTTTAAACGAAATTCGGCGTGTCCTATTAGTCTGTATAGATATGTGAGCATTACCTGAGAAGGAAAAGTCCCCCCTTCCACACATACACAGAAACTTTGGGATATATTTGGATGATACTCCGATCCTCTCGTACCAAATGTCATGTTAATACGTGAACCCACTTAACATGCTTTTGTTGTAGACTTCTCCAAGTTTAATGAAGCTTGCCGCTGTCCTGTTTACATTGCGAAGTCTCTGGACATCTTTGCATTAAATGACAATGAAATGTTCATTATAGATGTAAACTGCTCTTAGAGAAGTCCGTCCGGCCATATGTTTACTGTATACAAGTGTTAAGCAATAGAAATACTTGCTCAGTTTAATCCCTAGTAATTCCCACTTAACAAAAATTGCATTCGTCTCACAATTTCGCCATTCTGTTTCCCTTCGCGGTGGCGAGCCATCATTAAGTAAGTTAGCTGTTAGAAAGGGAATTACGTTAAACTTCAGGGTTGACGTGTTGATATTTCAACGTGGACCTATGCGTTCATCAGTACTGGGTGTTTTAACGGAGATTAATGATAATTCTAAAATGACTCCGTAAGTATTACAACCCCTCGTCTACTCTACTAAATATAGCCTTTCTGTGCACCTGATGGAATTTCTGTATGGCAACTGACTTTCCCTGTCGTTAGTAATGTAGTCCCTTTGAAAAGCTGGAGTAATGAACTTAGACAATGTTCGACTACTTCTGTTCATCACACGCTAATTGTGGATGCTTGCCAGCCACCTGCGCTCCATGTCATTGTTAGATACTTCAAGAGCTACCTACTGGTGTTTTATTTTAGTCTTTTAATACGACTGGACAGAATACCTCTGCTGGTATCCACTTCCGAATGGAAGCTTTCGGTTCTTAGAATATGTTTATTATTTGTGGAAATAAATTTATTCCACATAACCAATAAAAGTTGCTGTTTTAGGAACGACTTAATATCAGGAGATGGATGATGCGTATGTAATTTTAACATTCTACTGGGACAGAATAATACGAATGGAATTATTTTGTGATGTTCGCCTATAGTTATAAGGTCTGTAAATTGCTTGTATTAGTATTATAAGAGCTAAATAATGCGGAGAAGCAGGCTTTTTTGTATCTTTCAAAAAACCCCACGCACTACCATTCATGCTTTCCCACTGAACTTTAACAAACTATCAAACTCGACCACCGTTGCAGGCAATTCATTCAAATTATCTACAGCACGCAACACGAAAATAAGCTCATCCAGCCGTCTGTTTCTCCCCTGATATATCTCAAGTTTTCCTTTAAATATCTATTTTCCAAACTTTGGTCTGCGCCTTCTAAACCCTTCTCCATAGGGAAATTGATCAGTGCCCTTACAGAACTAAACACAAAATAATTAAATGAGGTTTCACCACACCATAATCTTATATAAAGGGATAATGACATCCTTTTCCCTACTTGAGAAGGTCCTACATATCATAGACAAGACACGCTATCCCAACTTCAGTTGGAGGAATACAGATCTTAGCCTTCACTTTACACTTCAAGAGAAATTTAATGTCTGACTGAATCGTAATCCACTAAGTCTTTTTTCAGCCTGGAACACTTTTAACTCCCCCCCCCCCATTAATGCAAGCCTGCATTTCTATGAAAGTTAAACTTCAGTTGCTATTATTCAGGCAACAGATCTAAGTCATTTTGAAACAAAATGGCCTGATTTGGTTGTTAACCACCTTTAAATAATCAACAGACATTGACAACTTCCCGTGCACTCCCTCATCAATGTCATTAAGGAAGATAAGAAACAGAACTGGCTCCACTTAGTACACTGTTCTATTCTAAGATATGTCCATTTATTACTACTTTCTGTCTCCTTTTAGCCATCCTTTGATTCAATGAAGGATCTCGCGAGTCTGGATTACATCACATCACTAGAATATCGCTGGCTGGTTGGGAAGGGGATGAAAAGTATTAGCAGTTAATTCAGTCATGAGTGGCACCGTAATCTTGTAGATATGAGCCATGATGTCGTCTAGTGAACGAAGGAGTAGTACAGATACTGGTAATATCTCTGCATAAGCAGGGTTCTAGGTTGGCCCATTTCATAAAGAATAGTGATCGCTAAGATTGAGAAAATAAAGTATGTTAGTCACTCTCATACAAACAGTTCATGTTTGAGGCTTCAGGGCAAAATGGCATGAAAATAAGAAAAGCTGACACTAAAGCCAGATTAAGACATACATACACAGGTTTATGCATGCCATTCGTATATTTAACAATGAAGATATCTTTAAAGAATACTGAGAAATGGCTATACATATTAGTGGTCAAGAATTAGTATCTAAATAAGCAAATTCTATTGAATTTGCTTATTTAGAATTCTGGTATTGAGCAAGGTTGCTTACCATTTAGATTGAGAGGTATAGTGTTTATTGTAAAATGCGGCACCAGGGGTTCTCCCACTATAAACCGCGATGTATACTGTGACACAATACAAAAGAGTGTAAGTTTGCGATTTTTAATGTTGGTCTGCTATTCCTCTGGCATTTATGAGCGATGGCCCTTAGTGGGACCGCGCATTTCCATCCATTGCCTCAGTGAGGCAGCCAGCTAGGGTTCCAGTTAAGGGGAAAAAATAAGCTAGAGGAGGAAGACGTGAAAAGGAGTGACAGGGAAGGAGATGAAACAGAGCAAGAAGATTAAGGTGGGCGATAGCAAGGGATAGAAGGGTATCCCTGTGGAAGAAGGCCATCCTCCATGGGGGAGAGGTGGGACTGTCAAGAGAAGTGAAGGGTTTTTGGTGGTAGGAGAATAAAAGCATAGGGTCAGGGTGCCCTATGTGTATTTCCACACCAGCTGTAGTCGGTGTCAGCATGGCCTGCCAGAACAATACATCAAATTAGTCACTCTTTGCGACAGGGCTGTACTTATGGACAGGTGCATCTTGGGCTTTGCATAGCCTCTGTAATCTTGATAATCATTGCCTTTCAGACCCCTATACAGACTACAGGCAAATAATACGCTCTAAATTATATTCCCAATGGCAAGATTCCTGGAACGGACAGGCCACAAATAAACTATATCACATTATGCCTGTAATCACGCAATGCGCAATGGCAGTCCTGTCTACGCAGGGTCTGAAGAGAAGTTGTTCTTGCTCTGCTCCGCACAGGTCAGTCATCTAACCCATTCCTTTTTGCTGAAGGGATGACCTACCTATATGTGAGATGTGTAACTGTTTTAACAGTTTGTCACGTTTTTATAGAACTACGACGTTTATTTTTCAAGGATTTGAATAATCTGGTCGAACCATTTACACTCAGTCAATTTATATACAAAGATTTAAGTTTATATTTCTTATTTACCTTTATACAGTAGTATATGATGTTTACCTTCTTGACGTAGTAGCCAGTTTACAGGTTACCAAAATTTTTTTTTATCGACTTTAATTTTGACTTGGTGCATTATGGCGTCAGTTGACAATGTGCCATTAAACACCAAACCAACCAGCCAAAAGCTTAAAAAGTGATTTCTTAATTCCCTGATCTAAAATAAACTAGGGCCCACTTGTAAACAGAGACAGGTGAAATTTACTGAAAGTGTGGATGACTCATTTCTGCGGAAGAACAGATTTCCAGAATAAAGGGAAACCACTCTCTTCTAATTCTCTAATAGGGTGTAACAGTAGAACACAGGTTGATCATAGCGTATTATATGCGTCGGGAATATGCCTTAATCTTTTCCACTGGCTGTGAACACAAGAAAGCAGTTGACCAGTGCAATATCGTGGTACAGTATGTAGGAGTCAGTTGTAAATGTGTTACGGACACCACTAAATTGTGGAATGTCCCTTTATTTTTAATTCGTGCATTCTCTATTGCACAGCAGCTATATTGCCTATAGGCTAGAGGTGCAAACAATGCATACCCAGGTCTCTCGAAATCCGTTTGTTCTACAGAAACTATTTTAATTCGACCACAGTAGATAGGATTCACGACCTATCTACTGTGCTACATGCATAGGCCCTCCTCTCCTATAACTTGTTTGACAGATGACTGGGCTCTTAACAGTAACTGAAAATACCTGCCAATCAAAGACCAGAATGTGGGATGACATACCTTGCAGGCGACTTGTCCAATTAAAGAATGTTCTTATCGGATGGTCAAAGTGTTTCCTTGCTGAGTTATTTTTATTAAACGTCCATTTGGGTGTGGTTGTTTTTATACGTTTTCTGGGTTTAAGCTAGCATTTTAGAGTGATTATGCTCGGCTTATGTTGATGTCGTAAAGGCTTTATTTGTGCTATGTCTTAATGGCACTTAGTTTGTTTTCAGTATCAGATATGGGTGCTTACTTCACAGACCACGTACAGTCTTATTTGCATTTTCTTCACTTAACTCCATTAGGGTGTTTTGTATTTGTCATAGATGTTTTAAAAATACATCTGTGTTTCCTTGTTGGGACATATACTGAGTGATCACTGAATTATGACCACACCTATAAAAACTGAATGCGACCCTCTGACCATGTGAGGTACGAGAGTGCGGAATTAGTCGACCTATGTAGCATAGATAAGGTGTCAGTGGTTCAGTAGGCAGTAAAATTCCGAGCATGATGGGCAAAAAGAAGGATTTATCAGACTTTGATAAAGGACAGATTGTGGGTGCTCGACTAGCTGGTGCCTCGATTTCCCAAACGGCTGAACTGGTGGGGTGTTCGAGAGCTGCCGTAGTTAAAGTATACCAGGACTGGTGTCAAAATGGTCAAAAAACTGCAAAGGTTAATGTTAGAGGTGAGCGCCATCCCAATGACTCATACAGGTGAATAGGCACACCATTGTCGAAGAGTTGACTACTCAATACATGGTCCAACCCAGAACAATATCTGGCATGACCATGCGTCACACGTATGGGCTATACCAGCAGATCCCTAACCAAGGTTCATCGAAGCAAAGAGCATGTACGTTAGAAGACTGGAAGAATGTGTGCTGGTCGGAAGAGTCACGTTATTTACTCCACACCGTGGTCTTGTACGGATTTGGCGTCAAAAACGTGAGGCTCTTGATCCATCATGCATGGTATCAAAAGTGCAGGCCGGTGTATGGTATGTGGAATAAAATGTCAGTGGTCTCTGCTATCGTCAACTGCTTGCTGACTGTGTACATCCTGCTACTATGTTACACTTTTTCCTGTATGGCGATGGTGTCTTCGAAGATGACAATGGATTGTCATCAAACCATTCCTGCACACGTGCAGGAATGGTTTGAGGAACACACTTCATTTCGATGTAAGCTATATTACATCGAAATCAGCTGAACATCGCCCGATTCTTTGTGTAATTCAGTATCAGCAGACACCAGATGCAGGGCGCCTCCGTAGCCAGGTGGGCAGGAGCAGCAGTGCGTAGCACACGCTTCTTGATTAGACCGGGGTTCGAGCCCGTGATCCACCAAATACATAGGATGCGGAAAGGTCAGGGAATGACCACCGCATATCCCAGGAGCAATATGGCCTTAGTTGCTAATGCTCCTAAAAACCAAACAACAACATAACAACCTTTTCTGTGGTTTAGTCACGTCCATCTAGTCGAGAGGTCTATGTGGGTAGCACAGCAGTATCGTCACCGTCCTCCCCTCACTGGGTGGAAAAGGTCCGGGTTCGAATAGAGTCGATGAAACTTTAATGGGCTTTTTTTTCACTCTGTGGCTTAGTCGGTCTTATGTGTAAATAGCAAGGTATTTTTATCCAGAAAAACAGGCATAATACATATATAAGAAATTATGGGTGGCCTAATATAATAGTTTTTTTAGTAATCGAGAAGCAAGATCCTTTTCTTTGGTTCAGTCATGACCCAGTAACTGTCACAATTGAAGATGTGAAGGTCATGATTGGGAGAACAAGACCCCTCAAGTGGCTTAGTCATGTCCAGGTATGCGTCAGTTGGAGTATATGTATATTCAGTGATTGCTCTTTGGCATGCATGTTAGGATTATTTCCTGTATGCTGTTCAGTAGGTGGAATTCATGATTTTGGTGATTAATATAGAACGAGGTCCTCGTACAGGGGAAAAATCATATGATGGTGCCAGCTTTCCACAAGCACAATCTTTAATGATGCCCGGTGATGGTAACTTGGCTTTAATGGATCCATTAAAGAAGAAAAGCAACGCCAAGTAGGCATTGCGCTTCTTCCTTATATCCATTAGCCGTCTTGGTATTTGAGAGGTGGTATAGCAATCCCCCTTCTGACCACCTGCCAGAATCTGAAGGGTGTGGGTTTTGACCGTATAGAAGTCATGGGTAGTAACAAGCAGAATGGGCCACTGAATGGTATCTTGTATTTTTTTCCTGTTAGAAGCCATAACAGCTTTGGTGAACCAGATTCCTGAAGCATGTGATGATAGGTATAAAAACAGCCTTATATAATAATGAGAGGGTTCTTCACCTAAGGCCCCAGTCTTGGCGTGAAACAATGGCAACAAGAGCAGCATAGTTCCTGCGGTATTTCAGATGTGGCTGGAATGAGAGGTTTGTATCAAGCATTACTCCAAGGTACTTCATTTGCTTTGATAATTTAATGGTCTTTCCATCTATTTTTATTTGGGGTGGTCTTCCAGTATTTAGGTTGCCTTTCTACTCTTTACGTATGGAGATATTTGAAGGTAATTCCCTTTTGCCCAGCTTTGGAGAATGCAAAGACCTCAAGTCCGGCCCTGAAGTTTTCAGCCACAGTGATGTTAAGATCATCAGCATATGCTAAAATTTGACCTCTCCCAGTCAATGTTGAAGAAGTTGTCCAAAACAATATTCCATAATAAAGATCCCAGGACTGAAAACTGTGGGCAGCCGCAGATGTTTCTGGAGACTTTGTGATATGGACAGTTAACCACGATGGATCTGTTGGAGAGATATGATTTGATGGTCTCAAAGGTTTTTAGGGATGGAAGCTCTGCGAAGTCGATGGCAATAATCAAGAAGTGACAGACACTTTTGTAGTGCAATTTGACAGACACTTTTGTAGTGCAATTTGACAGACACTTTTGTAGTGCTGTCAAATAGTTTAATAAAAACTGAAAGAAGTGCAACTGGGCAGCAGGATTCTGGTAACTCTGGAGGTGTTGTGGTGGGGTTCTTAAGGATAAGTTTCAAGTTGGCTATTTTCCAGTTGCTTGGGAATATTTCAGCTTGCAAACAGCAGTTGAGTAGATTTAAAATGATCTCGGGTATATGGATCATTTCATTGCTTTGGGTTGCTGGATCGCTAGATCCAGCAACCCAAAACAATGGTAACACTTCATTTACGTGAACTGTCGTGTCATATTTGTGGACATGAGGATTAAATTTCATGTTTTTGCTTCTAATTCCCTTTGAAGATGACGACAAAATACTTGCTTCAGTGCCATTTTCTGTCTCCATTTTCACTGAAGAAATTTTATTTTCCTCAGCCAAATCCATATCACCCCGAACATTTCTCTTAACTTTACTTAATTCTTTATCCGAATCATTCTCATTGCTTCTTCTAAAAACAGGAGACGTACTGCACAATGAAGCGTTTCCACCTTTGGTGCCATGTTTTATGGGATATTCAGATGATCTACGGGTGTCAAAAGTGAAGTACCCTCATCACCCTCTGCAATTCTGCCAAATGACAGCATTACCCGAGAGAACTTCCTCCCATTATTTTTTTTTTTTTTCACCCGTATCTCTGGAAACAGAAGCCCCAGATTCTCTGCTTACACCCTGACAATTTTCCTTGTGATATATTTTGATCCCAAAATTCCAATTCTTCCTCAATTTATGTGTAAAATTTGCCGACACAGTCAATATTAGACTGTGGGAACCTGATTCCATTTGACAAAGGCTTTTTTTTTTTTTTGTATATAACACTGAGGTAGAGGCTGGCCAAGCTGATTGAAGTTTCCTGCACTCGCAGCTTTGTGAGGCTCCTTCAATGCATGTTCTCTTGTCTGCCTACAACTATATGCTTTTAGTTACGAGTTTTGTGGGCCACATTCTACCACCTAGTGATAAATCTTCTGCCGCACTAGACACACTTATTGCAATAGATGCTGCTACAGATATTGTTTCCAGCAGGCTGACAGGTTGCAAGTAACAACCAGCTTTGTCAGTAGCGTTAATGTTGTGTCATGATTTTGCTTAACGCTGGGAAACTCTGTACCAGCGTATTTGAATGGTATAAGCAGTTCAAAGACGAATGTGGGAATGTTCGTGATGATCCAACTTCATTTCGATAGTTTGACGGAAACCCGTCAAACTATCGAAATTGAAGACAGTTGCAAAAGTTCGGAAAATTGTGGAAAGAGATCCTTTGAATCTTAGAATGATGGTTGAATGTGAATCATCAAATTCTGCATGAAAATTTAGGCAAAGGGGTATGCGCAGAATTTGTGCTGCACAGCTTCACGGATGAGAAGAAGCAACAAAAACTATCCAGACTATTGTATTGGGTGTTTCAGTACAAGACAGATGAAGTGGCAGAGCATGCAGTAGACTTCAGAATTATCAGCAAGGTCCAAAAAGTTTCGTTTACAGGTGTCCAGGATCAAGACAATGCTGATCATGTTTATTGACAAACAGGGCGTGATTCTCAAAGAATTTGTTCTGAAGGAGAGAGTCAATGCTGCAATTTCGAGAAAAAGGCAGCTGGTTCTTGTAGCGAGGACATTTCTGATACAACATAGCATTGTACAAATCAATCATCCACACTAAGCTCATCCAGCACCAGCGGACTTCTTCCTCAAGATGAAAAGGAAAGATTTCTGGATGTTGAGGATATAAAGAAAAATGCAAACGCCTTCGGTGAAATAAGTGCATTCAATCAGGTGGGGAGAGACAGGAAAAAAAAGGCCTCTTTTAGTCTACAATAGTATGTCTAATAGGGCTTTTACAATGCCAAAAAAAGTTGCTAAGATATTAGGATGCGTACAGAAGAAAGTAAACTTACATCTAGGCTGCACAGAATTTTAATGAGTTGGTCGTTCTTAATTTAGTGGAAAAAGTGTTTAGTGGTGTACAGAAGCTTTGCCTAAATCAAGGTAAATAATATGAAAGTTTCTTGCATCCAACTGTTTTATGATTTCATCGTAATAATTAACTAGACTTACCCGTCACAAACCCATTGAGGATACCATTCCTATCAGTGGCGTAGCTACCCTTTTTCGGGCCCGGAGGCAAAGAACACGTTCAGGCCCCTACTTAAATAATGAAAAATTGCAAAAACAGGAGTAAAAAAATATAAACACGAGAAGATTTTAAAAAATTGAAACCATCATAATTCCGCCTCTGTAGACACTGTAATGAATATAATTTTGAAGGTATATATGGTGTATTAAAAAATAAATATCGACTTTATATCAAACCCTATTTTTTTATAGAATCTTGAAGCCGTTCGTCTTGGGCTAAATCTTCAAACATTTTTTTAACTTTCCTATTGCGTTTGTTACTAAAATTTAAATTTATCCCCCAAGATCTTGCTAAGGAAAACGCAAAACTTTTACTTTCTTGATAATTATCTCTTAGCAAAACCACAGAATTTAAATGACACATTGCCTGACCGAGATCTAGATTTTTTTGTTGCAGTAACTTTGAAGTTAAATTAATTGATTCCAATATTTTGAAATTTAATACCAAAAGGAAACAAATTGTAACGTTTCCATTTTTTTTTTTGCAAACCAATTGCTTGGCATATTTCGTCTCGTTTTTTTGACACTAATATTATTTTTGCTAACGTTTTCAGGACATCTGTAAATCTATAGCGCAATGCTAGTAAACAAATCTTGATGACCAACGCGTTGGACACAATTTCTTTAGAGTAATTGCTGATATAGCGCTATCATTGGCATCTACGTTCTGTTTCTGATTCAATAGATCCCATCGTACAATACCATCCGTAAAAAATGAGTAAATATTTTCAATTTATGTCATAAAATAAAGACACGTCAGCTACTTTTTTTCACAGCATCATTAATTACTAGTTTAAGTTATGCGCCGCGCAATGAACATAGTAGGCATTTGGAACTTTTTGTAATGTTCTTGATTGCACAGCGCTATATGCCCCACTCATTGTTGCGGCACCATCATATCCTTGACCTCGGCAGTTCTGTAAATCTAGCCCTTTGGATTGTATACAGTAAATAATGTCACTTTCAATTTTGCTAGCTGATTGATTTTTTATACTTTATAGTATAAAATTCCAAAAATCGCTCATTTATAATGATTTCTGATGGTATATCATTTTCTGTTTTTACAGTGATATAACGAAATATTTGACTCATCTGATCAGTTTTTGTGACATCCAGGATAGTGTCCATGATTACAGAGAAAAACGGCGCAGACTTTATTTTATCAGTAATAACATTTTTGACTTTCTCAGATAAAAGACAAATAATTTCATTTTGAATAGTTTGGACTCAGATATGTTGACCGGTAATTACGTTTTGAAATAATTTTTCTTTTAATATGTTATCAGTTTGATAGAAGCTCAATTATAGACAAAAAAGACCTGAATACTTCGATATTTCCTTGATATGTATTTGATACAATCAAAAAATTTCAAAAGAAAAATAGAATTTTCATTATCACCATAAAGTGTCATGTTTGGATGCCTGAATTTCATTCTGAGCTGCAAATGTATTTTCACTTCTCTTGCGCTGACAAAGTAGCTATTTGCCGAATGAAGGAAAACAGGTTCATTTTCCTGAAATTTCCAGTTCCTTTCATTCACTTGGGGGGAAAAAACTCCTTAGGGGAGGGAGTTTGACCTTTATAGTCAGACCTTATGGGGGGGAAAGAAATAAAAATACCCTTTTGGTGGGGAGATGGCCAGGAGGCGATACTGAAGTTCTAATAAGTTACTTTCATCGCAGATGTGGAAGTTCTAATGTCTATTTCTTTATTGCATTCAGTTTTACAACAGATGCTAAAAGTTATAATAAGTCAGCTTCATCCTAGCATTAGGCTGCAGCTCCCCAGAACAAGCCAACCCCTCTCTCACCCTATTTTTTTTTCCATCTATTTTATTGATTATTATTTTATTTATTTGTTTTTTGCTTCTGTTGTTCTAGCAATCCATCTTGGATTGGAGCTTCTCTGGGCCGGGATAGTCCTCTTTTCTCCTTTCCTCTCTTCATCTTATACAAGTTTTTCTTTCCTCCCTGGGAAACTCGTTCCCCAGGTAGTCAAAACACACACACAGTTTTTCTTTCCTGTCACTTTCTCCAGTGCGAGACAATTTTTTTCTCTCTCACTCTTGCCTTCCTTTTTGTCTGTCTTCATCCGGCATGGGATATTCCCATGTGCTATGTCGAATGAATTTTTTTTTATTTTAGCATTAGCATTAGTAGAGGCATTTGATGCAAGAAAGCAAGCTTATGCAGCATCAGCCAAAAAAAAAAAAAAAAAAAAAAAACCCACTTCCACTTCACCCCTCTGTTCGTTCAAAATACCTGTCCAGCTGAGCCTTAAACTTATTTAGGCTATCAACCTCCACCACAAGGGATGGGAGTCTGTTCCACCAACCAACCACCCGCTGGCTAAAGGCAAATTTCCGCACGTCTATTCTACACATGTCTTTCCTCAATTTGAATTTATGCCCTCTCAGGTGATTTTTCTGAGCTAGAGGAAGAATCCCATCAGCATTGAGCATGCTTAAACCATTGAAGGCTTTATACACCTCTATCAGATCACCTCGCTGGTGCCTAGTCTCCAGACACTGTAATTTGCAAAACTTAAGCCTTTCTTCGTAAGAGAACCCCTTTGTTCCATTCACTAATCTTGTTGCCCTTCTCTGTACTCGTTCCAGCAGCTCTACATCCTTCTTGAAATGAGGCCTCCAGACCTGTATACAGTACTCTAGGTGTGGCCTGACCATTGCCTTATACAATGGAATAATCACCTCCTTATCCCTGCTGGAAAAATTCCTGTATATCATTGACAATACTCCATGAGCTACTCTTGCAGCCCGTCTGCACTGCTCAGAGAATTTCATATCTGCCTGCACAACCACCCCCAAGTCCCTTTCATTCTCTACCACTGTCAGTGTAGTACCACAGAGTTGATACGTTGCTCTGGGGTTGCTGTTTCCCATGTGTAGTACTTTACATTTGTCAGTGTTAAACTTCATTTGCCACCTCTCAGCCCTTCTGCTCAACCTTTCCAGATCCTGTTGCAGCAGCATAGTGTCAGTAGTGTCCTTGACAACCCTGCCAACCTTTGTATCATCTGCAAACTTGGACATTAAGCTTGATATACCATCATCAATATCATTTATAAATACAGAAAACAATAATGGACCCACCACTGAGCCCTGAGGGACTCCACTAATAACTTTAGTCCACAATGAGCAGTGTCCATTGATTACCACTCTGTCTTCTCCACCTCAACCACCCCTTTATCCATAGCAGCAATTTGCCTCCAATGTCTGTTCCAATTTGTGTAGCAGTCTTCCATGTGCAACAGTATCAAAAGCCTTTCTAAGATCCAATTATATAATATCAAAGTTATTCCCTGCATCCAGTTCTTTTGTGACTGCATCATAGTATCCAATCAAGTTGGTCAGGCAAGACTTCCCCTTAACAAAACCATGCTGTGTCTGAGCTATAACTGAAGTCTTGTCTAAATGATCCTGCAGTGCTTCTTTAACCAGTGCCTCCATTAATTTTCCTGGAACAGAAGTTAAGCTCACAGGTCTATAATTACTTGTGTCAGCCTTTGATCCTCCTTTGTGAATTGGGGTCACATTGGCACATTTCCAGTCTATGGGTACCTCCCCTGAGTCCAAGGAAGCTCTCATAATTATGGCTAAGGGTTTGCTTACTTCCTTTGCTGCCTCCTTTAATATAACTGGATAGATCCCATCCACCCCGGGTGCCTTTCTTGTGTTTATCTTCAACAGTTTCTCCTCCACTTTACTCCCAGTTATTTCAAGATTCTGTAGCTTACTGCTAGAGTTGAATACACCTCTGGCATTCCCCTTGCTGAATAACTCCTCATGTGTGAATGTCGATGCAAAATATTCATTTAGTTTGTTAGCTACCTGAGCAGGATCATCAACAGTTGACCCATCAATATCAAGTGGACCAATCTGATTCATCCCCTTCCTTCTCTAGAGTTTACATAAGTAAAGAACTCTTTGCTGTTTTTCTTTGCATCCCTTGCCAAAGATTTCTCGTAATCTGCCTTCGCCTGCCTAACCTCCTTTGTAACTTGGTTACAGATCAACTTGTATCTATCATAGGCTTCTGTGTCATGTGTTAATTTGTAAGTATCCCATGCATTTTTCTTCTCTGCCATATGCCTCATTAGTTCATCTGACATCCATTTTGGCCTAAACCTTGAACAATATTTCTTAGTTGGTATGTAAAGCCTAGTAGCTTCCAAGATAAGTTCTTTGAATGCTTCCCATTTTGAATTTGCTGTTGGTAACATCATCAGTTGGTCCCACTGTATAGAATTTAAATACTGTCTCAGTCCATCGTAGTCGCCTTTACGGAAGCAATAACCCTTCCCTTTACCCCTAATAGTAGTTACCTCTTTGAGTAAATCCCACTTCAGCACACTGTGATCACTGCTGATAATCAAATCAAGAGTATTCCTCCCTCTAGTTGCCTCCCGAACATGCTGATGTAGAAAACAATCATCCAATAAATCCACAAAAGCCCTGCTAGTGTGTGAGTAACCAGCCCCCAATTTTCAGTCAATATCTGGGAAATCAAAATCTCCCATTATAAGACTCTCTGATTTACTGGCCCACTCTATTTCCCTGTACAGTTCCTTATTATACTCATCAGAGTCATTAGGCCTATAGCACACTCCTACTCTCAATTTTGATCTCCCAATGCTTATGTCACACCAAACTGACTCAACACTGCACTGTCCAGCGATGTCGACTGGCTTCACTTCCTTGGTTTTTGTGTGTTTCTTAACTAATAGCATAACCCCTCCCCCCTTCCTATCCTGTCTATCCTTTCTGTAGACGTTGTACTCCCCAAATTGCAGTTCTGCATCCCTTATATCTGTGTGACACCATGTCTCTGATATCCCAACAATATCTGCCTTTGATGTTTTGAGCAATACCTCAAATTCATCAAATTTATTTACTAAACTCCTAGCATTGGTGTACACGCAAGTATACCTGCACCTGTTTCTATTCTTAGCTACCCTAACACAACCCATGTTTTTACTTGTACCGCAATGGCTCCCAGCAGTCTCTGAAATACCCTGCATCTTGTTCTTCAGGCTTCTGCTCATTCTAATAGAAGCAGTGCAAGAATCTCTTTCACCTCTGCCAGTGGCTACTGTCAATCTATTGGTCTTTGTCTCCCCCCAAGCTAGTAGTTTTCCGACCCACCTAACACTGCCTCGATAGCATCAGCAAATATTCTTGCACCCTTTCTATTTAAGTGTATCCCATCCCTGTAGAAGCAATCTCTCCTGTTAACAAGTACAGTCCAGGCTGAAAAAAATTCTACCACGACATTTTACACGACACACACTGGCCTTACCTTGACAGAGTCTGTAAAAACTGGACAGAGCAGCGAAGCGGAGACGAACTTTTGTTTTAGGAGGCGCCCATACAAAAACACAAATAAAAAAAATAATAAAAAACTAGCATTATAGCTCTAAGTCAGCTTCATCCTAGGAAGCTGACGTTCTAATTTGGTCCAGTGCGAATTTGAGAAAAAAAATCCACTTTGCTTTTCTGTAATTATTTCAGGGAACAATATTTTACATTATTGCTCTGTTACAATGTTTTGCTTTGTTGCTTTACGTAATTGCTGTAGCCAACAATGTCGGTGTGCAGGACGTTTCATCACAGATGCTGAAGTTCTAATTAGTCAGTTTATCCTAGGATGCGGAAGTACTAATAAGTCCGATTTTGGTCTGGTGCAAATTTGAGTGACCACGTTTTATTGTGGATACTTTCTTCCAGTAAAATCATTTGTAATAGTGCATTATTGTACTAAAGTTATGCGTTTTGTTGGGGGAAACGGTTTTTGCTCCTAATTGATGTAGCACTTTCGAATTTTCGCAAAGTGGATCATCTGAAGACAATGTAAATTAGAAGGACAGTAAAAGAGTTGATAATTGGTTCCATTGGTGGGCAGCATTCCGACAAACAAATTTTCTGTTTATACTCCGGGAAGACCCTGGTCAGAGGAGATCCCAAAATAGAGAGAGAATATAAGAAACCGCACCGTGTAAATTTAGCAGTCACGGATTGATTGTGTGAAATTACACAATCTGCCAAAAACCACAGTAAAACAAGAGAAGTGATGGGGAGAAAATTTATTTTTCAGAGGGGTTTTTCTTCTTATTGCAGCTCAGAACAGCATATGACCGTGGATTTATGCGGCTTCTGTACTAAAACTCTCCCTTTGCGATGACATCAAAGCGTAACAAGCAAATATCTTCTAACAATACTTTTTGAGCAGCCAGTGATTCGCAATCTGTTAGCTTTGTACCGTTAGAAATCTTGCAGTATTTTGAAGAAGATACATTTCAAGAAACAATCCGTTATTCATAGCGGATTTTTTTTTTCTTCTTTTGCACACCAGTTTTCGAAGTTTATAACGCAGCTATAAATAGAAATATTTTCTTGAAATTTAGTTAGAAGACCAAATATACATCCAAGGAAACTGCTGTTCCGATATTATTCCCTAAAAACTATTACAATAAAGCAAACCTTTTTTTTTTTTTTATCAAATGGGCATTGCAGTGTTATCAGTTTTACACCATTTTTTCCCGTTTCCAGTGTGGCTTCCAGTAGATGAATTTACTTGATTTTCTGCTAACCTTTCTTTGTTTTCCACACACAAACACATAACTAAGGAGGTCACAAATTAATATGAAAACAATTAAATAAAATTAGCCAAAGACGCCGGGCCCCGGAGGCAATTGTCCTACCTGCCTACATGGTAGCTACGCCACTGATTCCTACCAAGATGGTTCTGTATACTGTATCTATCTTTAATCAGAAACTCCTCAATCTTACCTACCATTGAAGTCAAACTCAGTGGTCTGTAGTTGCCCATGCAGTTGAACACCTCAGGGGCTCACATCTGGTATGGGCTTGGCACACCCAGGGTCCTGAGCTGGATATCACCATTCTTCTCTTTCTTGGTGATTCCCTTCTATTTCTGACTCTCTCTCTCTCTCTCTCTCTCTCTCTCTCTCTCTCTCTCTCTCTCTCACACACACACACACACAGGGTAGCTCAGGAATTTTTTTTTGGCTGGTGCAGCAAAAGCCTCAGGCTTCCTTGCATCATATGGCTAATAATAATACCTAATAATACATCTCCAGTCCAAAGTCAAAGAATGGTGAAAAGTAATAGCATCAAATGTTCTTACCTTATGATATAGAGCAGATACATGAAAATATTGTATGGGCAAGACTAAATATTTAAGTGAGCTCTGAAGGTGAAATTTTGATTCCAGTAGTTGGAAGGTAGGGATGGCAAAAAAAATATATATATATAAATCGATATACTGCAAATTTATTTATTGTGCTGTCCAGGTTGTCTTAGTGGATGATATGAAAGGTATTCAAAAAATAAGTTACACCTGCCGCCATCTCTTGGCATAATTGCGCAACAAATGTGGCACCTGTGCGGAATGGAGTTCATATCGTGCGCCCATGGTAGGTGAGTTACTTTGATGTAGCGATAGCAGTTGTGTAGGAGCAAGCATTCATGATGGCGTGTCAGCTAGAATTTTACTCCAAGTTCGAGGTACGCAGAGCAGTACGATTTTTGTGGGAGAAACTTCTGAATTGTTCTGAGATTCATCGTGAAATAACGGCAGTGTATGGGGAAAATGCAGTGTCGCGTCCAGGCATACTGAAGTGGTCCGTTGATCGAAAAGGAAGGCCATCAACGTTGACCACTGCAGACAATGTGATGCAGGCCAATGAAATGATTCGCAACAATCGAAGACTGACAGTCGCAGAAATGGAAAAGGAGTTGGATATTTCGATAGGCAGTGTCCATTCCATCTTCCGTGAACATCTTGACTATCTAAATTGTGTGCATGATGGAGGTCCTCGTTCACTGACAGATGAACACCAAGGTCAACATTTTTTGTCTTCTCTAGCCTTCCTTTAATACTACAGGTGACCCCCGCTTAACGCTGATAATGCGTTCCGGAAAAACAGAGCGCTAAGTGAATCCGTGCTAAGCGAGCGCCACATTCCCATAAGGCAACATATGTATTTGTGAGTTGCGGTCGGTGCCATAGGATATTTCCTAATCAATAATAAACGGTAGTGAAAAGATGCACAAATGTCGGTCAAAATATTTGTACATATAAAATATTCTGCATTACATACGTATATAATTATATGGTAACTACTTACGTATCAAAATTAAACTTGTAAAAATCATTCCAATTAAAATCATAAATTTAATTGATCTAAATTGATTTAATTTAATTGATGAATTTAATTATGAACAGTGTGTCGATTTTGGGTTGAACTTTGGCCTTCTTCCAAATAAACTAAAAGGGGTATTAATTTTAAATCCCCCGCAGTTTAATTACCACCCAACAATAAAGTCACCCGATCCTTCGCCGCTTTGAAACCTGGCATGTTTTTTGTTTCTTTCAATATGAAACTTCTTTTAGGCATTCGTTTCCACAAAAGTCCTGCTTCATCTATGTTATAAACTTGTTGAGAAGTATAACACACAATACCCCTCTTCAATAATTTTAACAAGTTCTTTTTTGAAAGTTTCGGCTCCTTGATCTGCACTTGCGGCTTCTCCCTAGATTTTAAATCTATTCAACCAGCCGTTACCAGTTTGAATGGTTCCACATTTTTTTTTAGGTGAGTTTTCTTCAGATCATCATATAGGCTAATCTCTCTCTCTCTTTTATTATTTATAATATTTAACTTAACTGAATTCTGCATTGGATATTATCTTCAATAAAATTAGTTAGTCTTCAATCCTAATAGCCGGCCTTGTCCTAGTTGCTTGCAGTGGAACAGCTATCTTTCCCGCTGCTAAAATTAATTCTTTATTTTTTTATAATTGTTCTTACAGTTAAACTTGTAAGTCCTAAATTATGGCACACATCCGCTTGTCTTTGACCGGATCGATTCGCTTCAAAACGTCTAATTTAATTTTCAAATTCAGTAGTATTTTTCTTACATTTATAGTCTTCGTACTGCGCCCAGACGTTGTTGCTTTTTCATTCTTATTGGCCATTATTAATTCTTCGAAAATGTAACTGCGTTGGTTGCATTAATTATGATACAATGTTCCAGTAAACTGTCCGTTACGCACGATGTCTAATACTGTACTGAGTGATGATTAGACTTCGGATAAATGCATATAACGCAAATATTACAAGCAATATACTTGATTATTTTTTAAAATGTTGATCTCGGAACTATGTAACAAGTCACTGTACTGCAATTAAATTAGCGCGCGAGAGAATTTCACTGAGCGTGGGAATATTTCTCAAGTCGGCGTGGGAAACGCTTTAACCGTATTTTTATATTCATTTTCAAGCTATGGACTCCATCAAATGAAACGCTTTCGTTTTAAATATGCCAAAAATGCAATCTGTAAAAGAGCGTTATAGTCAGATAGGGGTTATAATATAAGAACAGCGTTATAACGGGGCCAGCTGTATACTATTTCATCATCACTGGCGGTGAAACGTGGGTGCACCATTTCACCACAGAAACGAAGAGAGCATCTATGGAATGGAGACACAGATCGCCTGTGCGTAAGAAATTCAAATTTGCACCATCAGCAGAAAAGGTCATGGCCACTGTGTTTTTCGACTGTGAAGGAGTTGTTTACACGGAATTTATAGCAAAAGGCACAACAGTTAATGCTGCTAAACATCACTGTCTTTGCAAACGGCCATGAAAAACAAGAGGCCTGGAAAGATAAGCAAAGGTGTTGTTCTCATTCAGGACAATGCCACGCCACACAATGCATGCACAACACGGCACTTGCTCCAAAGTTTTGGATGGGAGGTATGACAACATCCGCTGTACAGTTGCGATCTTTCGCCTTGTGACTATTACATCAAGGGGGACGATTTGCAAACAGCAGTTCGATGGTGGCTGAATGACCAAAGAGTGGATTTCTATCATCAGGGAATCGAACATTTAGTCACACGTTCCGAGAAGTGTTTAGACTAAGTCGGTGACTATGTGGAAAAGTAGTGCAAGATATGTGCTTTCTATTGCATGTTACATACCTCAATAAATGTCTCTTGGACTACAATAGTCAAGTATAACTTATTTTTTAAATTGCCCTCGTAAAAAGTACGATATAAGAATTTCATTAATATCATGTACCCAAACCCACAGGTGTGTATTGCTATAATGAAAAATTAATATGGTATTCTGTATTTAAATCGGTACAATTTAACAGGATAACAAATTAATGTTTCATTATATTAGCAATAATCCTGTGTGGGTCCATGATATTAATGAAATTCTTATCACCATCCACTAAGACACCAATTCCCCGAATAAGTTGATTTCCCACCAAAGAAGTCTGTTTAATCTTTATGATAAAAAGAATGTCAGTTCTTTTATCAAAACCGGCACCAGTAAAGAAGTGGAAAATCACAATTGCGTTTTATTATTGTTTTACCAGCCTCAAACCTCTTGACACCAATTTGGGTGGAACTTCACTAGAATATACTGAGCAAAATATCTGGGGAGATATCACTGCCGAAAACTTCAGCTCTTTGTAGCCTCTGCCTGTAGCTAAGTGTCGGAATGTTGAAGTCAAACGTTCGTGAGGCAAGATGGCCTCTCATTAGTGTCTTTTTTTTTTTTCTTTATTAATGGAGATACAAAAGATTACGATAATAAACAACTATTTTCGTTTATTCAAGTAACAAATGCTTCTCTGTTTTGAAAGTTTCCTTTTTCTAGAGTAACAAAACAAAAGCTCCAAATCTCTCATTTCCAGATGGGATGGAAAATTCCAATCCGACAGAAGTTAACACTTTTCTGCTAATGAAACAACGACGGACATTCCGTCATTCCTTCAGCAGAAGAAAAGTGTTTCCTGCCTTGAACTTAAGTGTTTGCATGTAGGGCCACCTTTAGTCTTTCCAACTGAGGTTAGCAAGGGATATCTAAACTAATTGTTTAAAGAATAAACAAACTTAAATTTTGAATTTCTTTTATGAAAGAGATATTATAGTATTGTCTTGAAAGATAGCAACATATTCGAGCGTTGTTTTTTTTTTTTTTTTTTTTATTTGGTAGTTGTTGGCGCATCGGCTTCTGTGGCCATAATGTACCTCCCAAGGTTTTTGCAGTACTTTGATCCAAGCCCGAGGCGGGATTCGAACCCGCGACCTTTGGGTTGCTAAGCAGGCACTTTACCCACCCGGTCGGCTCGAGCGTTGTGTGTAAATTTGCAAGAAATGAATGTTCTGAATAGAGCTAAAGCTAGACAGATGCCAGAATTCACGCAATTCTTAAGGGAGAGGTCACATGCTAGGGTTGAAGGGCTTGCATTGGTGATCGCGCAACCTTGTTTACTATGATATTGAGTTCTCTGGACACGAATGGACGTTTGGCAGTCTGACTATTATAAAGATTTTCCTATTGCAGCTCAAAAACAGATGTCCATGTGGGATGTCTATCAGGGAGTTCGGAGGCCACTGAAAGACACTATTTCTGACTGATGCATATACCCGGACACCCATAATCCAATTTTCATCACGTAAGTGCATCTATCTGAAGAAGTAGAAGAGAGAGCATGGAGAATGTTCAATCCTCTCATGCACTTTTGTGTGTGAGTCCAAGAATCTTGTCTCCACTAGCAATAAAAATAAAAGCAATCTTCTCTGGTGAGAATGTCAAATCACTGGCCATTGCTATCAATGGCTTGTTGCATGACTGGGAAAATATAATGGAAGAATTTGATGGCAAACGGATCCAGGATGACTGAAACTTGGAATAAAAGGGCAAGGTGATCTCTGCCTGCAATAATAATTTAAAGAAAGTTATATTGTGATCAAGAATATCATATCTATAGGCACTCTTTTACTTGAAGTCATTTGCATTTTCATTTAAAATGATTACCCTGTATAAATCAGGGATACTGGTTTTCTCTCATTTGAAACTGTGCTTATTAAGCATTATTTTACCTAAATTCGAAAAATAGCAAAGGCTTAATTTTCCATTACTCACCTAGGTGAGTAATGGAAAATCTGCAATTATTTTTTTTTTATTTTGGGGCATTGCTGTAAAATAATGCTTTAATTAAGCATTATTTTACCTCATATTTAAAAAAAAGTGGGGGGGGGGGCTTCACTTTGACAGATTAATTGAAACAGCAATGCCCCAAGGACAGAAATCATGGTGTTCTCTAGCTTCTACTTCTGAATGGAAGTAGGAGAGGTTAGCATTAGCATTAGTAGAGGCATATGATGCAAGAAAGCAAGCTTATGCAGCATCAGCGAAAAAAAAAAAAAACCCACTCCCATTTCGCCCCTCCGTTCGTTTGAAATACCTATCCAGCTGAGCCTTAAATTTATTTAGACTATCAACTTCCACAACAAGGGATGGAAGTCTGTTCCACTAACCAACTACCCTCTGGCTAAAGGCAAATTTCCGCACATCTATCCTACATCTGTCTTATCTCCTCTCAGGTGATTATTCTGAGCAAGAGGAAGAATCTCATCAGCATTGAGCATGCTCAAACCATTCAAGGCTTTAAACACCTCTATCAGATCACCTCGCCAGTGCCTAGTCTCCAGACACTAATTTGCAAAACTTAAACCTTTTTTCATAAGAGCAACCCTTTGTTCCATTCACTAATCTTGTTGCCCTTCTCTGTACTCGTTCTAGCAGCTCTACATCCTTCTTGAAATGAGGCCTCCAGACCTGTATACACTACTCAAGGTGTGGCCTGACCATTGCCTTATACAAGGGAATAATCACCTCCTTATCCCTGCTAGAAAAATTCCTGTATATCATTGAGAAGACTCCATGAGCTATTCTTGCAGTCAATCTGCACTGCTCAGAAAACTTCATATCTGCCTGCACAATTACCCCCAGGTCCTTTTCATTCTCTACCACTGTCAGTGTAATACGAGAGAGTTGATACATTACTCTGGGGTTACTGTTTCCCATATGTAGTACTTTACATTTGTCAATGTTAAACTTCATTTGCCACCTCTCAGCCCATCTGCTCAACCTTTACAGATCCTGTTGCAGCAGCATACTGTCAGTAGTGTCCTTAACAACCCCTGCCAACCTTTGTATCATCTGCAAACTTGGACATTAAGCTTGATATACCATCTCAATATCATTTATAAATACAGAAAACACAATGGACCCAACACTGAACCCTGAGGGACTCCACTAATAACATTAGTCCAAGATGAGCAGTGTCCATTGATTACCACTCTGTCTTCTCCCCCTCAACCACCCCTTTATCCATAGCGGCATTTGCCTCCAATGTCACACTGCTCCAATTTGTGCAGCAGTCTTCCATGTGCAACAGTATCAAAAGCCTTTCTAAGATCCAAATATATAATTTCAAAGTTATTCCCTGCATCCAGTTCTTTTGTGACTGCATCATAGTATCCAGTCAAATTGGTCAGACAAGACTTCCCCTTAACAAACCCATGCTGTGTCCGAGCTATAACTGAAGTCTTGTCTAGATGATCTTGCAGTGCTTCTTTAACCAGTGCCTCCATTAATTTTCCTGGAACAGAAGTTAAACTCACAGGTCTATAATTACAGCATTTTATCCTCCTTTGTGAATTGGAGTCACATTTGCACATCTCCAGTCTATAGGTACAGATATCAAATTAATATTAATATTAAAAAAATACAGATATCAAATTAATATTTACATCTTATAACAAATTATGTTCTAAATTCAATTCATACAAAACAACATACGAGTATGGGACACAAGGTCATAATATTATTATATATTTGATTAGATGCCAATCAGATTGTCAAGCATATTACATAGGCAGTACAACAGCAAAATTCGAGACATCAAAAATTTCTAACATGCGTGCATACTACCACTTTAATAAATTCAAATCTAATTTAGCAAGTACAGAACTAACACAACATGTTCAATCTTATAATCGTAACCCACGATTCAGTTATTACAATAGTTATAAAATCCTTCAAAACGAAGCCCTCGTCATTGAGTGGTTTAAGTGCCACACATCACTTAACATATTAAACAAAAAAGATTCTTGCCAACTTCTCCCCTATTTGGAATTTAGCACGTATAAAGTTTCCATGTGCACTGAAATGCATTTCGGGAACTCAACCTGTATATAACACACTCACATGCTCTCCCCTCCCCATTATAGCTAACTGAAGATGATTTCGAAAGTCGCTCGTGCGCGGCTATTAGCTTTTATCTCACTTAATTTAATTTAATTAGACAACCATAGAATGGAAGGTGCACTTTCCTTTTTTAGAAAAATTCTTAAAGCCCATAACTTAGTTTTTAAATATATAATTCCCGTAAGTTATTAGAATCTCTTAACCACTATGCACGTGGCAAAACTTTCAACAAACTAAGCGGATTACTATGAGGTGAGTGCTGAAAAATGAAGCTAAGCTATATATATAAATGATATCTATGATACAGTCATTACGTCACAGCACATAAGCACTCCTTAAAATATCATCAGTTAAATGATTTTCTAATAACTGAGAGCAAAGTGGAGGAGAAATTGTCGAAGCTAAACACAAAAAAAAAAAAAAAAAAGCACTTGGGGTGAATGGAATCTATCCAGTTATATTAAAGCAGGCAGCAAGGGAAGTAAGCAAACCCTTACCCATAATTATGAGAGCATCCTTGGACTTGGGGGGAAATGCCCCGTGGACTTGAGATGTTCAAATGTATCTCTAATTCACAAAAGGGGGATCAAAGGTTGACACGAGTAGTGACTCAAGTCTCGGTTCTTGAGGTTGTCACAGACATTCTCTCAGATATGCCAGACAAGCTGTAATTGCTACCTGGAAGTTTAAAATGCTGATGGAACTAATATTTGGGTCACATTTAAGTCAAGTGGACCCAATTTCAGCCAAATTCTCTGCTTGCACCTTCACGACGGTGTGACTGTTAGTAATCCTGGGTATAACCCCCATGCACAAGCACACTGTGGTTGACCACTCAGGTGTGAACCAACATAAACAGGGGCCGAGGTGTTGTGCCCACACCGCATGGAAGAATGTGCTACTCTGTGTTACTAGGCAATACTAGGTGGTAGATGACTCTCATCAACAGGTGCAATACCACCATTTTGCTTATTGGAGGCTTGAAGTGGTGGAACTCATGTTTAGTCTCTAGACCTAAGTTTGAGTCAACCCTTCCCCATCTCCTCCATCATGCAGTATGACTGATGACTTTTAAGGTTATGATGGACATCATGGCAAGATCCAATTTTCCTTACATTTTGAGGGTACAGCTCTAAAATGGTGTTCGCAGGCTGGCCACTCTTTAGGAGGCTTCTGGATCAACTAGTGTATAATCTTGCTACCTCTGCTTTGCCATATAGTGACTGGAGGGAGTCCAAGTAGTGTGTATGCAGGGGGCATTATCGAGGCCACGTTATGTCAAGGATCTGGGTATATTCTTACCCTGTGTACGCCAATCTAAAAATTTCATTACTTCATATAGCATATATCCTCCCCACTTTTTATTACTATGGAATACACCATGAATTATCAAACTAATAGAGTAAGCTTATCTGCAAAAAGATCTAAACCTTCCAAACACTTCCTAGTTCATTTCACAAATATACATGGTCTCAATTCTAATCTCAACAATGTCCATTTCCACTTGCAGTCTGACAAACCCCATGTACATTTTCTGACAGAATCTCAGTTATCGGTTGATTCAACTACTGCTCATCTCAGTTGCCCAAATTATTCGCTGTATGATTACTTTTTCCTTAAAGGTGGTACTTGTCCGTATGGTCCTTTTTGCACCTCAGATCACAACTTGGTGATAGTCTCTTCTCCAGTGGAGCCTTTATCTCATGGCTATTCCTAACCTCGTATTGTTTGGCATTACAAGAATGCAAAATGGGATGACCTGCGAGATTTCTTTTCTTCTTTAGTTTTCCACCTCCAACCAAAGCATGGTACTAAGTACTATAGGTTCTAATACCTCTCATGTTTGGGGTTTTCATAAAAAAAAAAAAAAAAAAAAAAAAAAAGAGTAGTTACAGACCTGTTAGTTTGAATTCTGTTCAAGGGAAAATAATGGAGTCACTTGGTTAAAGAAGCATTGCATGATCATTTAGACAAGACAGCAGTAATAATTCAGACAGGTTTGTCAAGGGAAAGTCATCTGACCAATTTGATTGGACACTATGATGAGGTCACAAAGAAACTAAATGCCAAAAATAATTTTGATATCATATACTTGGATTTCAGGAAAGCTTTTGATACTACTGTAAAAATCAGAGCAGTATGGCATTAAGGGCAAGTTGCTACAATGGATAAAAAGGATAGTTGATTTGGAGAAAACAGAGTGGTGATAAATGGGTACTGCTCTACAGTGACTAATGTTATTAGTGTTGGGCTCATTGTTGTTTTGTATGATGAGCCAAAACATTGACCATTAAGACACTGATGAGCCAAAACATTATGACCAGCAAGTCGTTATGAAAATTGAAGCAACTGCAGGTGAACTATGGTGTGTGCACAGGGAAAGTCGTCTGACCAATTTGATTGGATACTATGATGAGGTCACAAAGAAACTAAATGCCAAAAATAATTTTGATATCATATACTTGGATTTCAGGAAAGCTTTTGATATCGGGACACAGTATAAAAAGCACCTGATACCAAGCTCCGTTAATCAGAGTTACTCTTGTTCTTCAGATGGGAAAGGCAGCGGACTTAAATGAGTTTGACAAAAGCCAAATTGTAATGGCCAGATGACTGGCTAAGAGCCTATCCGAAACGGCACGACTGGTGTGTGCTTATGGTCAGCCGTGGTTAGTACCTACCGAAAATGGTCTGAGGAAGGGAAACCCACAAACCATCGGTGAGGTGTTGGATGACCATGGCTCATCGATGCTCGAGGTGATTGAAGGCTCTTCCGGATGGTATGTGGCAACAGAAGGACGATTGTGGTGCAACTCGCTGGTAATTGAAATGCTGGTGACAGGAGTAATGTGTCACAACACATAGTACATCGAATCCCGCTGAAAATAGAGCTGCGTAGCTGCAGGCCGCTCCGAGTGCCCATGCTAACCACAGTTCACCGGCAACAGCACCTACAATGGGCACACAAGCATCAAAACTGGACATTGAGTGATTGGAAGAAGGTCGTCTGGTCCGATGAATCAAATTTCCTGTTGCACCATATGGATGGCCTTGTACATGTCTGTCGTTTGCCTGGGCAAGTGATGGTCCCTGGATGCACAATGGAACAAAAACACGCTGGTGGGGGCAGTTTCATGCTTGTCAACGGTCTTCCCCTCTGGCGGTGCAGTGTTTCAGCAGGATAATGCACCATGCCACACCACCTGGATTGTTCAAGACTGGTTCGTGGAACATGAGGAAGACTTCCAGGTATTGCCCTGGCCTCCAAATTCCCCTGACATCATTCCCATCGAGCATCTGTGGTTTGTGTTGGAACAGCAACTCCGATCTGCAGCATCTCAACCACGGACCTTACAGGAGTTAAAGGATCTGCTGGTTACGTGATGGTAACAGATACCACAAGACACATTTAGAAATCTTGTAGCGTCCATGCCTTGCCGGGTATGAGCTGTTATGGTTACACGTGGAGGACCAACATCATATTAGGTGGATGGTCATAATGTTTTGGTTCATCGGTGTATTTATCAATGATATTGATGAAGGATATCAAGCTTAATGTCAAAGTTTGCAGATGATACAAAGGTTAGCAGGGTTGTTAATAACAGTGTACTGCTGCAACAGGAGAGAAGTGGCAACCGGAGTTTAACATTGACAATTGCAAAGTAATGCCTATGGATAGCATAATTCCAGAGAAATGTACCACCTATGTGGTGTTATACTCAGGGTAGTGGAAAATGAAAGAGACCTGGGGTAATCGTGCAGTCAGATATGAAGTTTCTGAGCAGTGCAGACAGGCTGCTAGAGTAGGTCATGGGGTCTTGTCAATGATATACAGGAAAGGAGGTGATTATTTCTTTTTTTTTTTTTAGGCAATGGTCAGGCCACACCTTGAGTACTGCATACAGGCCTGGAAGCCTCATTTTAGGAAGGATACAGAGTTGCTATAACGAGTACAGAGAAAGGGAAAAAGGGGTGCTCTTGTGAAGAAAGGCTTAAGTTCTGCAAATTGCAGCTTCTGGAGATTAGTCACCTGTGAGGCGATCTGATTGAGGAGTATAAGGCTTTGAATGGATTGAGCAGGCTCAATGCTGCTGGAATTCTTCCTCTAGCTCAGATTACAAATCCGAGGGGATATAGATTGAAACTGAGGAAAGACAGTTGTAGAATAGATGTGCGGGAGTTTGCCTTTAGCCAGCAGGTAGTTGATTGATGGAACAAACTTCCATTTGTTGTTGTGGAAGTTGAGAGATTAAATAAATTGAAGGCAGAACTAGACAAACATTTGGAATGAATGGATCAGCGAAATGGGAAGGTTTTTTTTTTTTTTTTTTTTTTTTGGCTGATGCTGTATAACCTTGCTTTCTTGCATCACCACCAAAGTTAGTTGGAAATTTGTTCTGAGCTTTCATGTAAGTTATTCTTGTTGCTCCTGTTCTGGGAAAGGTTGGTAGCATGAAGATGTTTACTGGTCATCATGGGGAGCAGAAAGTACTCTATTTTTTTTAATGGTAAGAAATGCTAGGGAGAAAGATTTTGGTGTGTCATAATCAAAACTACCTGTCTCACTTTAAGATAATGATAAAATTCACTCTATGCCCTCTGTATACATTGTGTGAATACCAGTTCAAATCAATTAGAATTATCTCAAACTTATATTGGATGTCCAGTGACATAGTTTCGTCCCACACAAAAAAAAAAAAAAAAAAAAAATTTCCTGCTATGGTATGAGAGCATGGAGGCATCACGAAAAGTAGAATTTAAGGATACTGACCTAACAATTGTCTGGTTGGGAGTATTCATTTCTTTCTCATCACAATCTGATAGCTTACTACGATGCAAAAAATAATTTTGACATCATATACTTGGATTTCAGGAAGGCTTTTGTTACTGTTATTAGTGGTGTTTCCCCATGGTTCATTGTTGTTTTCAATATTTATCAGTGATATTGATGAAGGTATATCAGGTTAACGTCTAAGTTTGAAAATGATGCAGTAGCTTAGGGTCAGCTACTGCAACAAGATCTAGGAAAACTGAACTGATGGGCTCAGAAATGGCAATTGAAGTTTAACATTGACGAATGCATGGTATTGCACTCAGGGTAGTGGAGAATGAAAAAGACCTGGGGATAACTGTGCAGTCAAATATGCTGCCAAGACAGCTCACGATAAGGAGGTGATTAACCCTTTGTATAAGGCCACAGTTAGGCTGCACCTGAATGCTATATACAGGGCTGTCAGTCTCACTTTAGAAAGGCTTCAATTCTGCAAATTGCAGCTTTCATCACCAGGCACCTGTGGGCAGATCTGATTGAGGTGTTTAAAGCCCTGAATGGGTTCAGTAAGCTGAATGTTAATGGCATTCTTCTACTTGCAGCTACCCCATACATGAAGGTGGATGAATTCAAGTCGAGGAAGGATGGTTGCAGGATCAATGTGCAGAAGTTTGCCCGATGCTGTATAAGCTCCCATCATTTGCATTACTACGACTACAGTGTGGGGATGAGTTTTCTTTTTTTTTTACAAAAACCCCAAACACGAGAGGTATTTGAACCTATAGTACATAGTACCGTGCTGGGGGTGGAGGTTTAGAAGATGAAAGAAGATATTTGTTGACATTAGACTTGAACTGCTGTAGACTGTAATTTGCAGGAAATACTTAAGAAGGGAGGTTGTTCCAGAAAATAGCAGTTGAATGAATAAACAAGGAAGATGAAAAGTTGGTTCTGTGAATTTGAAGTTGGACAGTAAATGGATGTTGGCTGGTGGCGCCACGTGTTTGGACTGTTTTGAAAGAGAGAGCAGGAATTATAGAAGGCAAATCAGAAGAACAGTGCCCATGGAAGTACCTGTAGAAAAGGCATGCAGCAGAAACAGTACGTCTATGAGACAGCAAGTGGAGAGACTCTGTTAGAGAGGAGTCATTAATTAACATAATTGCCCCCTTCTGAATGAAATCTAGAAGCCTGAGAGAGGTTTTGGAGGCACCAACCCAGATGTGGGAACAATATTCCATGGTAGGGCGGATTTGCGATTTGTACAGAGTGAATGGTTGTTTTGAAGAAAAGTAACATTGAGAGTGAAAGAGAAAAATGAAGTTTTTTAGATGCAAGGATAGCAATATTTGTAATGTGCTTGTGCCAAGAGAGATTAGAAGTCAGGGTAATCCCAAAAAGAGATATCATCTCGCCTAGAAGCAGAAGAATCCTTTTTGCGAGATATAAGACAAGACTGAGTTTTAGAAGGATTGAAATCAACTAAGTTGTCTTTGCTCCAATGGAGAATTACCTGGAGATTGGCATTTAAGGAATTGGTAGCGGATATTTGAGAAATTGAAGCTGATTGAGCAGGGCAAGATTTCTCAAAATGGAAAGAATGCAATGTGCTATATTGGCAAAACTATGGATAGGGTTTCCAGTAAATGGAAGAAGAACCTTGGGGGGGGGGGACACCAGTATTAGTGGAGAAGTTAGAAGCCAGAGAGCCATCTACCATCAACCTGATCAGAGTGATCAGAGAGAAAACTGGATAACAAATTACAAAAAACAGTTAGCAAACCATAAGATGAAGCTTGTTTAGAAGACCTTTATGTAAAACATGATCAAAAGCCTTTGAGATGTCAAAAGCATCTGCTTGTGTTTCACCAAACTTTTCCATTATATTTGTCCATAAATGGACAATGTAAGTCAGAATATCACCAGTGGATCAACACTGGCGATCGTTGATCAAACGGAAGGTTTCTAGATAGTTTAAGTGTTGGCGGTTAATTGATTTCTCCATTACTTTAGAAAGAGTAGAAGTAATTGCAATGGGACGATAATTGGATGGGACGGATTTGTCACTCTTTTTAGGAACTGGCTGTATATGAGCAAATTTCAAAGCAGAAGGAAAAACACCTTTAGAATAAGCAAGTGAAAAAAAAGGAGGCAAAGAACAGGAGTAAGTTCAGGAGCACAGGTTTTGAGAACAAATGGAGAAATAGCATCAAGATTCGTCAAAATCCTTCTGACATTCTTTTGACGGAAGATGACAGGAGGCACTGAATGGAGCGTGTTGGGAATGGTGGGAGGTGTTTTGCTTAGATCATTAATACACGAGTTGGAATAAATATAGGATCCTAGCAGGTCAGCTTTATCCTTGGCTGAAGCGACAATAGAACCATCTGGTTTTGACAGAGGTGGGAGCAGAGATGGGCAAAAGTTGGGGCCATTAGCTTTGGCAGGAGACTAGAATGCTCGGATATTATTAGGGCAAGAAGCGAGTTTTCTACTCTTAGTCTGTACTGATTAATAACTGCTTTACAATTGTTGCGAGCTTTGATGTAGGTAGAAAATGAAACTGAAGATTTGGAAACAAGCAAATTACAATATGCAATGCTCTTCTCTTGAACAGCCTTAGCACATTTATTGGAAAACCAAGGTTTAGATTTTAAATTGGAGTATGGGATAAAGGATTCCATTCCTACAAGAATAATTTCACTGACACGATCTGAGCAAATGTTGACATAAGTTTTGAAAAAGTAATCAGACCAGGAAAGAAAAGAAATCTCGCAGGTCATACCATTTTGCATTACCAAACAATACGAGGTTGGGAATAGCCACGAGGTAAAGGCTCTATTGGAGAAGAGACAATCACGAACTTGTGATCTGAGGTGGCAAGGACCACTCACTTCGACTGTGTACTTAGAAGGGTTGTTATTGAGAAAAAGATCAAGCGTGTTGGCTGTATGGTTACGATTGTCTGGTATTCTTATAGGTAAATGAATAATGTGTGCAAGGTCATTTTTAATTGCAAAAGCCTCAGCATCTCGACCAGCTGGGCCGGTGTGACTAGAAAATGGAAGTCAGCTGGAGTTGTGAACATTAAAATTATCTCACTGTTAGGAAAGTTGGACTGGAGAAAGTCAAAGAGCTCCAAGTGATTAGTGGAGTTGTGAGAATGGTAGAGACAACAGATGAATTTCACACAATGAGGTAGAGAGATTTTAAGCCAGAGAAGATTCCAAATTACCAAGCCTCTGACAGGGAATATTGGAATGGACATATGCACAAGTACCACCTTTGAGGCAAAAGGAATCATATAGCAAATAATTTTGGCAACTGAGATGAGCAGTCGTTGAATCAACCGATAACTGAGATTCTGTCAGAAAAAGTACATGGGGCTTGGCAGACTGCAAGTGGAAATGGACATCGTTGAGACCACGTATATTTGTGAAATGAACTAGGAAGTGTTTGGAAGGTTTAGATCTTTTCGCAGATAAGCTTACTCTATTAGAGTGACAATTCATGGTGTATTCAATAGTAAGAAAAAGTGTGGGGGGGTACATGCCATATGAAGTAATGCAATTTTTGGATATGGTGTACACATGGTAAAAATATACCCAGCTCCCTGACATAACGTGGCCTCTAGAATGCCCCACATGCATACACACACCACTCAGACTCCCCACGGTCACTATCTGGCAGAGCAGAGGTAGCAAGATTATTAGCATTAGCATTAGTAGAGGCATTTGATGCAAGAAAGCAAGCTTATGCAGCATCACCAAAAAAAAAAAAAAAAAACCCACTTCACCCCTCTGTTTGTTCAAAATACCTGTCCAGCTGAGCCTTAAACTTATTTAGGCTATCAACTTCCACGACAAGGGATAGAAGTCTGTTCCACCAACCAACCAACCAAGGCTCAAGGGTAAAATTTTTTTCAGCCTGGACTGTACTTGTTAACAGGAGAGATTGCTTCTACAGGGATGGGATACACTTAAATAGAAAGGGTGCAAGAATATTTGCTGATGCTATCGAGGAAGTGTTAGGCGGGTCGGAAAACTGCTAGCTTGGGGGGATACAAAGACGAATAGATTAAGAGTAGCCACTGGCAGAGGTGAAAGAGATTCTTGCACTGCTTCTATTGGAATGAGCAGAAGCCTGAAAAACAAGATTCAGGATATTTCAGAGACTGCTGGGAGTCATTGCGGTACAAGTAAACACATGGGTTGTGTTAGGTTAGCTAAGAATAGAAATAGGTGCATGTATACTTGCATGTACACCAATGCTAGGAGTTTAGTAAATAAATTTGATGAATTGCTCAAAACATCAAAGGCAGATATTGTTGGGATATCAGAGATTTGGTGTCACACAGATATAAGGAATGCCGAACTGGAATTTGGGGAGTACAACGTCTACAGAAAGGATAGACTGGATAGGAAGGGAGGAGGGGTTATGCTGTTAGTTAAGAAACACAAAATCCAAGGAAGTGAAGCCAGTAGACATCGCTGGACAGTGCAGTGTCGAGTCAGTTTGGTGTGACATAAGCATTGGGAGATCAAAATTGAGAGTAGGAGTGTTGCTATAGGCCTAATGACTCTGATGAGTATAATAAGAAACTGTACAGGGAAATCGAGTGGGCCAGTAAATCAGAGAGTCTTATAATGGGAGATTATAAGACTCTCTGATGGGGCTGGTCACTCACACACTAGCAAGGCTTTTGTGGATTTATTGGATGGTTGTTTTCTACATCAGCATGTTTGGGAGGCAACTAGAGGGAGTAATACTCTTGATTTGATAATCAGCAGTGATTCTTCATGCATTAAGAATCTGCAGATAAATGAACCACTAGGTGGCAGTGATCACAGTGTGCTGAAGTGGGATTTACTCAAAGAGGTAACTACTATTAGGGGTAAAGGGAAGGGTTATTGCTTTCGTAAAGGCGACTACGATGAACTGAGACAGTATTTAAATTCTATACAGCGGGACCAACTGATGATGTTACCAACAGCAAATGCAAAATGGGAAGCATTCAAAGAACTTATCTAAGAAATACTGAAACTAAGAAATATTGTTTAAGGTTTAGGCCTAAATGGATGTCAGATGAACTGATGAGGCATATGGCAGAGAAGAAACATGCATGGGATACATACAAATTAACACATGACACAGAAGCCTATGATAGATACAAGTTGATCTGTAACCAAGTTACAAAGGAGGTTAGGCAGGCGAAGGCAGAGTACGAGAAATCTTTGGCAAGGGATGCAAAGAAAAACAGCAAAGAGTTCTTTACTTATGTAAACTCTTTACTTATGTAAACTCTAGAAGGAAGGGGATGAATCAGATTGGTCCACGTGACATCGATGGGTCAACTGTTGATTATCCTGCTCAGGTAGCTAACAAACTAAATGAATATTTTGCATCGACATTCGCACATGAGGAGTTATTTAGCAAGGGAAAGCCAGGGGTGTATTCAACTCTAGCAGTAAGCTAGAGAATCTTGTAATAACTGAGAGTAAAGTGGAGGAGAAATTGTTGAAGATAAACACAAGAAAGGCACTGGGGTGGATGGGATCTATCCAGTTATATTAAAAGAGGCAGCAGAGGAAGTAAGCAAACCCTTAGCCATAATTATGAGAGGTACCCGCAGACTCGAGATGTGCAAATGTGACCCCAATTCATAAAGGAGGATCAAAGGCTGACACAAGCAATTATAGACCTGTGAGTTTAACTTCTGTTCCAGGAAAATTAATGGAGGCACTAGTTAAAGAAGCACTGCAGGATCATTTAGACAAGACTTCAGTTATAGCTCGGACACAGCATGGTTTTGTTAAGGGGAAGTCTTGCCTGACCAATTTGATTGGATACTATAATGCAGTCACAAACGAACTGGATGCAGGGAATAACTTTGATATTATATACTTGGATCTTAGAAAGGCTTTTGATACTGTTGCACATGGAAGACTGCTGCACAAATTGGAGCAGTGTGACACTGGAGGCAAATTGCTGCTGTGGATAAAGGGGTGGCTGAGGGGGAGAAGACAGAGAGTGGTAACAATGGACACTGCTCATCGTGAACTAATGTTATTAGTGGAGTCCCTCAGGGCTCAGTGTTGGATCCATTATTGTTTTCTGTATTCATAAATGATATTGATGATGGTATATCAAGCTTAATGTCGAAGTTTGCAGACGATACAAAGGTAGGCAGGGTTGTCAAATCTTTCAAATTCAACCCTATTTCACCGCTTTTTTTCAACAGTGACCTGTACTTGTTAAGCAATTCTGCCGGTCTCCTACTCTTGATATCATTAGTGCCAACGTGTACAACTATATCACCTTTTGTGCCCTTAAAAGATGATATCTGCTGTACAACGTCATCAACCTTTGCCCCTGGCAGACATATTCCACAGCATGTTCCACCTATCCTTTTTACATTATACGCTAGCTGAACCAGAAGCCTCGTAAAGAGTTACCAATAGGTTCAGTCGGGTGTACTAACTAGCAGCCGGCCTTTGAGTCGTCAGTCATACTGCATGGTGGAAGAGATGGGGAAGGATTGACCGGAACTTAGCTCTGGAGACTAAACATGGGTTCCACCACTTCAAGACTCCAATAAGCAAAGTGGTGGTATTGCACCGGTTGATGAGAGTCACCTACCACCTAGTACTGCCTGGTACCACAGAGGGGAGGAATTCCTCCAGGTTGTGTGGGCGCTTACGTTGGTTCACACCTGGGTGGTCACCCACAGTGTGCTTGTGCATGGAGGTTATACACAGGATTACTAACGGTCTCACCATCGTGAAGGTGCAAGCAGAGGATTTGGCTGTCACAGACTGTCCGGACATTGCCGAAATTGGTCCACTTGACTTGAATGTCATCTGAATATCAGGGATTTGTTTTCCTTTTCACAATAGGAGGTGTTTTAGACCCCTAGGTAGCAAGTACAGCTTGTCTGGCATATCTTAGAGACAGCCTCAAGGATTGTTGTTTCTATGTTAAAACCAAGGTAATGAATAGAAGTAATCTTAGTCATAAATTGCAAGTGTGGTTTTCACACACACACACACACACACACACACACACACACACACACACACACACACACACACACACACACACACACACACACACACACACACACACACACACACACACACACACACAGACAGAGAGGATATTTTGATCTAGAGAAAATTAATCAGTTCTTTTTCTTTTTAGGGAATGTGAACATTATGTAGAAGTTTTTTCAACACTGATAACTATTTCATATTGCTTGCTATACAGTCATCGCACATATCTTGTTTAATAGATTGGTTTATTACACACACACACACACAACCACTATTATTTCATAATTAAGATTTTTAGCTAGTAACAGTACCAAAATGTGTAAGATTTATAACAATCTTCTTTTTACTCAATTTGGCTAGTAACAGTACCAAAATGTATAAGATTTATAACAATCTTCTTTTTACTCAATTTGAGGCCTTCTCTGCCATAATGTGGGTTGTGACAAAGTTTCTTCATCTTCTTTTCACAAAAAATATGTTTAAACTGGATTTTTTTAAAAAAATTGTTAGGTAAACAAATTGGTCGGCAGGTATGCTATGGTAGCCTATGTTGCAAAAGAGACTGCTTAGTGCTATTTGCAGTTATTTAGTGAAGCTAATTAATAATAGCTGCAATAACATGTTCTCCCTGTGTACCACATGTAGTTGTGATTTTTCAATTTTAAGTGGCAGGGAATGTAGAAACATATGTGCTAAATGTGTTTTTACATCTTCCTGAATTGTGCTGACCATGCAGGTATTGTTCAGAAAAATACAGTTGTGGAAAAATAAAAACAGACATTGTTAGTTGAAGGCAGTAATCAAAGTGAATCCAAGTTATATCCCACTATGATAACCTCTTGTGATAATAATAAAAAAAAATCAACTTGAAAGCAGCTTGCTGTTAGTGCCACAATTAGAAGTTGACTCTACAGGGAACAACATTACACATCTTGTTCTGAACAAATTAAGCATGTGCGATTCCTTCAAAAAACTGGAACAGCAAGGCAAAACAGAAGTTCAGCACTTAGTGGTAATAGGCTGTCTTTAACATATTATTTTTGTATGCTGAAAATGGATCTGCATGGCTCTTCTGAAGGAATATTTGGCAGACATTCACTACCTTTGGTTAAATGTGTAACTAGACTAGTAGAACAGTGTCAACTTTGGAAGTCTGCTACTGTTCTACCAGTCTAGAAATCTGTTTAAAGAAGGTGCTAGAAAAGTCACAAGCACTTTTCAGAGCTACCAAATTGAAAAGTATAAGAGATTACTAGTGAGTGCCATAAACTCACTGGTAATCACTAGTGAGTTTGTTTAGAGATTAGCATTAGTAGAGGCATTTAATGCAAGCTTATGCAGCATCAGCCAAAAAAAAAAAATAAATAAATAAAAAATAACCACTTCCACTTCACCCCTCTGTTCGTTCGAAATACCTGCCCAGCTGAGCCTTATATTTGTTTAGGCTATCAACTTCAACAACAAATGATGGAAGTCTGTTCCACCAACCAACCGCCCGCTGTCTAAAGGCAAATTTCCGCACATCTATCCTACATGTCTTTCCTCAATTTGAATTTATGCCCTCTCAGGTGATTATTCTGAGCAAGAGGCAGTATTCCATCAGCATTGAGCATGCTCAAACCATTCAAGGCTTTGTACACCTCTATTAGATCACCTCGGCAGTGCCTAGTCTCCAGACACTGTAATTTGCAAAACTTAAGCCTTTCTTCTTAAGAGCAACCCTTCGTTCCGTTCACTAACCTTGTTGCCCTTCTCTGTACTCGTTTCAGCAGCTCTACATCCTTCTTGAAATGAGGCCTCCAGACCTGTATACAGTACTGTAGGTGTGGCCTCACCATTGCCTTATACAAGGGAATAATCACCTCCTTATCGCTGCTAGAAAAATTCCTATATATCATTGACAATACACCATGAGCTACTCTTACAGCCCGTCTGCACTGCTCAGAGAATTTCATATCTGCCTGCACAACTACCCTCAGGTCCCTTTCATGTAGTACCACAGAGTTGATACGTTGCTCTGGGGTTGCTGTTTCCCATGTGTAGTACTTTACATTTGTCAATGTTAAACTTCATTTGCCACCCCTCAGCCCATCTGCTCAACCTTTCCAGATCCTGTTGCAGCAGCATAGTGTCAGTAGTGTCCTTGACAACCCTGCCTACCTTTGTATCATCTGCAAACTTCGACATTAAGCTTGATATACCATCATCAATATCATTTATGAATACAGAAAACAATAATGGACCCAATACTGAACCCTGAGGGACTCCACTAATAACATTAGTGGAGATTACTAGTGAGTGCCTCAAATTGAGTAAACTCCAGTTCATGATCCAAAGTTTTTAAAGAAGGAAAAGCCATCCTAAACATGTCAAGCAAGCTGATAATTCTAGAAAGTCTGTTGATGTTTCTCTCTTCTAACTTGAATAAAGCAACTGTAACTCTTTAAATGTGAAAATTTAATTTTACCAACAGTTTTCAAATCTTCTATTTTGAAAATTGATTACCATCACAAACTAAACCAAAAGTACAATTCTGATTAGTCATAGGTAATTTCTGTTGTTTTAGACTCTTGGATGTAAGCCAAGGTTGTGGAAAGTCTAAAACAACAGAATATTTTGTTCTTTTGCTGAGTGAGGAAGTACATTATGGCTGCACAAGTTCCCATTGAAAAATAATGTTCTTATAAAATTTTATAAATTTTAAAAGTTCTTATAAATTTTTTTTTGTATACAAGTTTTCTGTACTTCTTGATGATGTTAAAGATAAAGATGTTTTTCAGCATTGGTTCTGTCAATTTGTATGGTATTTGTATGAATTGATGTATGGTAGTTCTTGGTTGGAGAACTGACAAGTGCACAAGGAAGTTTGAAAGAAATTATCCAAATCATGCCTGGCACTTTAAGAGGCCCTCATAGCATATGCTGAGCAAGAGAGTATATTCAGATCTTTTCTTTCTGGCAAAGCAATAGTTATGAACATAATTTTAATTCAACATTTCTGAAGAGGGCAAAGTCTGCAACAGAAAAAATGTGTAAAATTATTATACAATTATTATTTGTATAATAATTATACAAATAAACAATTATTATACAAATAAACATTGTATTAATATACAATGTTTATTTTGTTAGTGAAATTTAATTTCTAGTGCAGTGTGGACTTCAAAAATGCTGTTGCTAATCTAATAGTCTGTGTAGATTACCCCCTGCCCAACGTGTTCTGCCCCAGAAACCTTTTGTTTACAAATCTTTGGTATCTCTAGCTTTTTGAAAGTCAAAAGTTGGCAACAAACTATGCATTGTTCTACAATATTAAAAATTTATTTTGGATAACCATTTGTAGCAGAACTGTTATTTTTATGCATCAAAACAGTCTTGTGTTCATTTGATAACCAACTGCATATCGTAAACTATACTGGTCACACCACCATACTGCCATATCTTAATTTATAGTTTTACTTCTGAAATATAAGTACCTTGCAATGTGGTTGAAGCTAAGTTACATTCAGTATACGTCAAAAACATTCAAAGTAACTCTAGATTTCATGTTATGTTCAAAAAAGCCACGTAATCCTTTATACCTTGCTCTCCACGCTGCTGCTAAACTATTAGTCTGTGCATGTGGGTCAAACAATTAGCAGTTGTTCAACTTGCCTAATGGTGATGGTGTCTTGATATCATCAGAAACTATTCTTGCATTCTCTTCTCTTTGTATATCCCAGCCTTAAAAAGTATCTTCTGAAAATAAGCACAGACCACGAAAAATTCTATCCTATGAACTTTATAGTCTCTTGAGAGCTAAATTGCAAACATTTTCAAATTTTGTCGTAACTTGACTTTTTTTTTTTTTTTTTTCCCAATACTGCCCTGATTTTGTTAAGTAAATTCTCAGATCTATTGCTCTTAATATCACTAGTAACAAATGTGTACAACAATATTACCTTTTGTAGTCTTAAAAGATGATTGCTGCTCTATTGAATTAACATTTGCCCCTGACAGATATACCCTGGTCTTATTCTATCTGTTTTACAAAATTTGTTTCCCTGAAAATAGCTACTGTTGTGTTGGGTCCCGCAAACCCGTCAGAACACTGGATTAGTGCTTATTCTCTTCACACTCTCTGCAGCTCTGATTTACAGAGGACCACCATTGATGTTTCTCTCTTGAACCAAAGCATTCCCATTGCTTTGCTGCATGATTTTAGTCTAAATTTACTTTAAAAATACCATACAAACTAAGAGATAACAGTACAGCAATGGTAATTTGTACTATGTGATTGACTTGGTAAATGCTTAGCTAGGTATAGTCATGATTTAGCATAACTCTTCAATCTGGTGGTCATGTTGAAGTATAAACAATTTTTTTTTTTTATTATTACAATTTAAAACACTGAAATTAACTACACTACAAGTTATGATAACCCTGAGCCATAATTACGAGAGCATCCTTGGATTCAGGGGAGGTCGCTATGGACTGGAGATGTGTGATTGAATCCCCAGTTCACAAAGGGGAATCAAAAGGTGATATGAGTAATTACAGACTTGTTAGCTTAACATCTGTTCCAGGGATAATAATGGGGTCACTGGTTAAAGAAGTAAGGCAGGACCATCTAGACAGGAATAGAAGTATACTACATTTTGTAATGTAGTATACTTGTATTCCTGAAATGTTTAATCCATGTAGATTTTAGAGCCAATTAAGCTTCACTGCACAACTAATTTCCAACTTTGAAACCTCAAATAAATAGTAGAAGCATGTGATGCAAGAAAGCAAGCCGATGTAGCATCAGCCAAAAAAAAAAAAAAAAAACAACAATTTCACATATCTGTTCCCTCTAAAATTTTGTCCAGTTCCTCCTTGAATTTATTTAAGCTGTCAACTTCCTCAACTACCCAGTGGCTAAAGGCAAATTTCAGCACATCTATTCTGTAACTGTCTTTCCCCAATTTGAATTTATGCCACCTCAATCAGACACCTTGCAGGTGCCTAGTTTGCATAACAATCTGCCTTGCAGAATTTGCCTTTCATTCCCCATCTCTGTACTTGCTCAAGCAACTCTATATCCTTCCTAAATTGAGGCCTGCAGACCTGTATGTAGTACTCAAGGCTTGGCCCAATCATTGCCTTATACAAAGGGATAATTACCTCCTAGCAAAATTCCTGTATATCATTAACAATACCCCGTGACCTGCAGCCTGACTGCACAAATACCCAAAGGTCCTTTTCATTTTCTACCACCCTAAGTGTAGAACCATACAGTCAGTAAGTTTCTCTGGGGTTACTTCTACCCATCTGCAGTAATTTGCATTTGTCAATGCTAAACTTCAGTTGCCATTTCTCAGCCCATCTGCCCAAATTTTCTAGATCCTGTTGCAGTAGCACACTGCCATTAACAACCCTGCCAACCTTTGTATCATCTGCAAACTTGGACATTAAGTCTGATATACAAAACAACAGTGGGGACTCCACTAATAACATTAGTCCACAAAGAGCAGCATCCATTGATTACCACACTCAGTTTTCTCTCACTCAATCACCCTTTTATTCATTGTAGCAACTTGCCCTTAATACCATACTGCTCTAATTTGTACGGTAGTCTTCTATGTGCAACAGTATCAAAAGATTCCTTGAAATCCAAGTATATGATATCAAAATTATTTTTTGCATCTAACCAAATTTGTTAGAAAAGACTTTCCCTTAACAAACTCATGCTGTCTGAATTATTACTGCAGTCTTGTCTAGATGATCCTGCAATGCTTCTTTAACCAGTGACTCCATTATTTTCCCTGATATAGAAGTTAAACTAACAGGTCTGTAATTACTTGTGTCACCCTTTGTGAAGTGGGGACTTCCCATGAGTCTAAGGATGCTCTCATAATTATGGCTAAGGTTTGCTTACTTCCTTTGCTGCCTCCTTTAGTATAACTGGATAGGTCCCATCCATCCCAGGTGTCTTTCTTATGTTTAACTTCAACAATTTGAAGCTGGCAGCTGAGAGCTTGACGGGTCCCCCACTTTGATACCTTCGAGGGCATTTACCCAACTTTTCAAACTCTCATAGGTGGCCATCAGAACGCTGAGATGGTGCCTAAATTCTTGACACACTCTGCACCCAGCACACACAATGAGGTCATTTCCTGTTCCAAAAAGATCTGCAAACATTTCACAAGTCTTCCATTTTTTTAGGCTGTGATACATTGGAGAATCTCCCTCTTCGGTTCGAATGAAACAACGGTTTTAAATATATTAAGTAGCAACCTACAAAATCTCTATCTAAATTAAGAATAAAAATAACAAGCATAACTAGTACTATAAAGTACGATATAATAATATGACAATTAAGTAAATAAAATGGCAAAAAAAAAAACCCCATATGATTTCTTGGAGCTTGAAATTCAAGCTCCAAGCTTGGAGCTTCTTGCACTTGTAATGACAGGTGTACTGTACACCTCTCATAACATTGAGCTTAACAGCACCATTGTTTATATGAATTAAATCTTAACGATGAGGAGACAATCTCTGAAATGGAGCCATTAGCACACTACTCAGAATAACTATCAATATATTTCTCCTTTGGGAGGAGTGTTATTTATAACTCACGACGTGATTCACAATAATGATAATGCATAAGTGAACATGCCTAAAAATACCCTGCAGATGTTGCACGCAACTCTGAAGGCCTAGGATTAGGAAAATTCATATAGCTACTAGATCAAGGAATTATCTAGGATAGCGCTTCTCAAACTTTCTGAGCCCACGCCTCCCTTGACCTGTAAAATTTTCCCGGTACCTCCCTTGAAGTAAAGCATCTATAATTGTGCAATTTCTTATTTTTAATATGTTAATACAATAATTATTAATACTACGTGAAATAATAAGCATCTGTAGTTCTAAATTACTAACGTAATTTAGTAATTTAGATTCTAAAGTAGTAAATTACTTCTAAAGTTCTGTAGTTCTAAATTACTAACTTAATTTAGAACTACAACTTCTAAATTACTAACGATTATTATCAGTAAGTAATCACGCCAAAAACAATAAAAAAACACAATTGCACACTGCTGAAACCATATTTTCAACCATGCAGCTAATGCTATACTATGCAATCTACCTATATATGTCATACATAGTACGCACTAAATTATATATATTACATTACATCTTAATTCATCAATCCATTTCAGCAAAATATAATTTTTTTTCCAAATGTTTATATCGAAGTTAGAGTGAGATAGGTGGCGGTAAATGCTTTAAAAAATAGGTTATAAAATTTAATGTTATGTTATGAAAGTTTATTTATATGTATATATTTTTTTATTTATATATGTTATGTTATGAAAATTACATTTCTGTTAAACTTTTCGTGCCTCCTTTTGCACTAGCCCGTGCCTCCCAGTTTGGAAATCGCTGATCTAGGGCATGAAACATGCATAATGGTGACGTTTCCCAATCTTCAATAGACTGTGGGTCACCAGAAAAAAAAAAACATATATATTACATTAGCATAAAAATGAACTAAGATCTCATTCATATTTATACAGACAATACTTGTAAAAATTTATTTTTCAGCATAGACTTCATATCATCTATACTTATATTGTTTTGTGCAAAAGGCCAGTTTCAATTTCATTTAAACTTTATTATAAGTTAAAAATAATTTGGCAACACTCCTAGTGCAGGGGTGTACAGCAAACTTAGTCTGGGAAGGACATGATCATGCCCTATATAGAAAGTTTTTTGACACTTTCAAAAAAAATTTCTGTACAGGGCATGATGCTAATTTAGATAACAAAGCTCTTATAATTTGAACACAATCCATTGTTAGCTAATAAATGAACAGCAATGGATGGAACAGCAAATTAATGGAGCAATCTGCTCCATTATTGTTTTGAAGTGATTCCTTTCAACTGATTCATGCTACAAAATGATAGCATTTGTAATGAAATTGCTATTTAGGATTAGCTTTGTAAACACACAAACCTTGATTTAATGAACTAAATGGGAGTAAGCCTGTCTACTAAACTGAAATTAAAATGTTAAATGCTGTGATATTGTATTTTATGGCATTTATTGTGCAGAGCAGATGAGCTTGAAATAATTTTGCTGTATCATATAAAAATCTTATTCAGAGTAAAAAAATCTCATTCATGGATAGTAACTTGACTGAATTTTTAGATGACTCACTGGGCAGGCTGATGATGAATTCTATTTTGTGTAACTGTCATTTACAGCAAGGTTTTAACTGCAATACACAAACAGTGGAAGGGCAGTATGAAATATCTCATTATTTTTAAACAAATTATAGTTTGCTACCCTCAGTATAGAATCATTGATATTATATTACACAGTCAACAAATTTATAATATAGGTTAATATATTTTTATATCATTAAATTATGCTACTGCAAAAGGATCAAGGATCTAGAGAAATGGCAGTTGAGGTTTAACATTGACAAATTCAAGGTAGGAGTAATCCCAGGTTAACTTACCAAATGTGTGGTACTACACTCAGATATGAAGTTCTCTGAGCATGCAGCATGGGGTTTTGTCAATGATACACAGGAATAAGGAGGTAATTATCCCACTGTACAAGGCAATGGTTATATCACATTTTAGGAAGGATGCAGATCTACTGGAATGAGTACAAGGAAGGGTGGTCTTACCAAGAACGGTTTCAATTCTGCAAACTGCAGCATCTAGAGGTTAGACACCTTGCAGGTGCCTAACCTCTAGCTTCCATGATTAATCTTTTCTGTAAATAGTGACTTAATTTACACACACACACACACACACACACAATAAAGGTAAAATACTACAACTGTAATCAGTTTTCCAGTTGCAACTTTACAGTGGCCATTTTCTATCTCTTTTCATCCACAGCTGTTCTAAAGTAATGTTACATGTTCATGCAAGCATTCTATGATCTGCGTATGTAGCTGTAATTTGTACCAAGTTAATCAAATAAGAAATAGTGATAGAGAAATGTCACCCTTTCTTTGCATGGATTACAAGTAAAGAACATATCAAGATTATGTATATTCTCTCTCTCTCTCTCTCTTTAGAAAAGATGTATAATTATATTTAATGAACAGCAAAAATTAAACGAATGATCACTGTTATGTGTCAGGAATTGAAAGACTGCACCTACCTCATTGTTAAATCCAACTTCTAATGCAAAAGTATATTTTCTCTTGTATTGAGAATATACATGCAGTGCAAGTTAGAAGTACTTGAATTTCCAGTTGCATTTCTGGAGGGAGTAGAATGTTAATTTTAAAAGACACATATTGGCTGAGACCCAATGTAGACTTTAAATCATCCACACTAAAACCCTATGTTATAGAGCCTTTGAAATACAAAGCGCATTAAGAAGGATATACTGTATGAGAACTTAGGTGCCCGTCTTGAATATGGATGTGTAAACAACTCAGTGTTCTAAATCTTATTTTGGTATTCTGATCAGAAGTAAAAACTTGTTAAAAAGTGATTATGTTTTTAAACTATATATTTTTGATGTGGTTACAGTGAAATAAGGTATTTGTTGATATCTAGATTAACTGAGGATGAAGAGAACTATAGTATTACAAAGTTATATCTGATCTGCACTAATACAAATATCATGTGTAGTTTAGTTTTATCTTGACATACAAATATTCAATAAGCAGAGACAGACAAATTATTTTAATTTTAAATAAAAGAAAACTATTTATCACGGTATTTAATTCAATACAAATGTGTTAATACATGCAAAATGGTCATGATAATCTATGATTTAAATGCTTCTATATAACACTTACATCTACAAAGTGAAATGATGTTACTCAGCATGTTTATGCTAATTTGTTCCCCCCATTTTTACAAATCTGGCTGATTTTTAAGCAAATGTCACGAAACAGCACTCATAAAAAAATAATTTTATGCCTGAAGCATGCTAGAAACCATGTACATTGAAGATAAAGGCAGTGAAAGAAAATTATATATCACAACATATAACCACATAATTGACCTTTTTCATAGTGCACTCAAAAATTTAGTAATAAGTAATTTCAAACATCTTGAAGGTGCACTTTCTTTTCATCCAGAATTAGGAAACTATATCACATAAATAACATGGAAGTATACACAGTAGTATTAATTAGGATTTGCAATGTATGTATTTTAACTCCAAAAGAATCACTGATGGAATGTGACAATATAAACAAAACATATAAGTTAAAATTCTTATTAAATTCGCAAATTAATTTACATGACTTTTTCTGCAATGGTACATGGTTCTAACGATACTCACAAAATTATGTAATTAATACATTATTCTTAAAATCAAATTACGTCAATGATTACCTGTACATTCAAGGAAACACATGTTGTTCTAAAATTTTTGTCCTGGAAAAAAAAAAAAAAAAAAAAAAAATACATAGAAAATAAATACAGGTCCATATTTATAAGACGTATTGAAAAAGACATTACCCTGTACATAGACAATGTTTAAAAAGCAGCAGCAGTCTGCCTTTCAATATATCACACTACTACCTCTTATTTTCATACCACAGTTGGGCACTTCTCCAGCATATTACATTTCTACAAGTTCTCCATGCACAGAAATTTAAAATTCTTCAACAAAGGTTTTTGTTGCATCTTGAGCGAGAACAGTATCCAATGGTTCAACACAGTTACTTGGAACGAGACCCCCTGAATTAAAAAAAAAAAAAAAAAAAAAAAACGATAACATTAATTAAACTTACAAAACACAAACTTTCCCGTGCCAAAAAAAAATCTGACTTTAAACATACAGTCAAAGGATTGTTAACATAACTTATCTGGTAGATAACAACTGATTATGACTAGATGCTCTTCAGAAATTTAAGTCAAAGGTGTGTTTATAACAATGGCCTTGTCTAGACTAGTGTTTCCCAGGACTTGACAATGGGGGGGGGGAGACTTTTCTTGTGGTAGGCAAAAATCCTATAAACAGTGATGGGAAATGCAGGTATGCTTCATAACAAACTAAATATCACTGTTATTAATATATATGCACGTACAGTTTTATGTAAGAAATAAAACCATAGACCATAAAAAACATCTGAGAAACACTAGTCTATAGTTTGCAATCATGAGCATTCCAAAGTTTTGAACCAGACTGAATACCATTTCACACTTTTAACATTACTACGAGGAATTTTTATAATGCCAAGCATGGTGTAGAATAATTTGTTATATTTCAAGCTTCCAATTACGATATAGTTTAGGGTTAAAGCCTCAGGTTATGTAAAGAGTTAACTAATGTACAAGTTAGTGCAATTGCATCATTTCAGAACATAGCCAACTACTTAAGTAGTTATAAATTGGCATCATTAAGTATATCTCATATTGTGAATACCTTGATGAGGAGCCAATAAGCTTCGAAACAGTGCTGAGAATAAGTAACAATAGTCTTCCCCTATGTAAGAAATAAAACCATAGACCATACATATTCGAGGTAGTGCAATATCATGGCAACTTGTTGTGAAGGTATTCACAATGTGAGATATACTTAACGATGTACTGAAATGATGCAATTGCACTAACTTGTACATTAGTTAACTCTTTACATAACCCGAGGCTTTAGCCTTAAACTATATCGTAATCTATATTACTCCACACCATCCGGCATCTCTCATATTGTGGATTTATACTTCGCAACTGGGTTGTCATCATTGCAACACCAGGGTACCTGCTGAGAATAAGTAGCAAGTCTTCTCCTATGGTGAAGTGTTACTTATTCGAGGTAGTGCAATATCATGGCAATGTGTTGTGAAGGTATTCACAATATGAGATATACTTAATGATGCCAATTTATAACTACTTAGTTGGCTATGTACTGAAATGATGTAATTGCACTGACTTGTACACCTGTCAATCCCCAATAAAGGATGATTCAATCTTGTTTTATAATAGCATCTGGTAGGTTCTCACAATAAAACTGATAGAACTGACGCAAATTATGTAGTCATGTGCAGCAGTAAAGTACATTACATCGTCAATGAACAAAAATCTTCTCTTATTTTAGACTGACTGTCCATGGCTAAATCAGAATTATCCTTCTGACTTAGGCTGCTATGGTAATCAATTTCCAAATGCAAGTGGAAGATTTAAAAACTGTTGGTATAACAAATTTGCATAACTTTCTTCGGCATATCTAGGATGACTTCAGTTACACAAATGTGGGATCTATGGATTTTGAAATGTTGGCATAACATTTCAAAGAAACAAGCTGCTTTATTTAAGCCTTACATGAGGAACATGGAGATACTTTCCATACAAGTGAAGGTTCAGTCAGAGTTAGAAGTTTGCTTGGCTTATTTAGGATTGCTTTACCAGAAGTTCGTTAATTTTTCCTTCTTTCAAACTACTTTTGGACATGTGGCTCTTACTAGTGGTCACCTGTACATTCAATTCTAAAAACAGTCGCACAGCTTTTTCACTGCTTCTTTAAACAGACTTGTCAGATATTGATGCTATGCTACCAGTCTAGTTAAACATTAACCCAGTGTGTAAACAAATGCTTCAAAATCTTTATTCACTTCAGTGGCATACATTAATCAAAGATATTTAAATCTATCTTTCCTTTTAGCACACATATTTATACCATCAAGTGTTCAATCTCCTCTTTTAAATATCCTTGTTGCTCCAATCATCAGGCCCACTATAACAACAATAAATGTCAGGAAGTTTTTTAAAGGAATCTTATTAGATACAATAGTTATGATTAATTTATTAAAAATATATATATACAATATTATGTCAAACTATCATATAAATAAAATTTCCAATCTTGAACTCTTCTTTATTAAGTTTGGGAATATAGAGCTGCAGAGAAGAGCAACAAGATTAGATGTAGGCACAAAACAGTATTCTTACTAAGAAAGACCAGTTCTGTGAATTTTAGCATGGTTTGTGTAAATTAAATACTGATGATATTTGTTCATTGGTTCACTGCTCCTCAGTATGTGACTATATTTCCTGAATGATATCCATCCGAAATTTATTCTTCTCTTGACTTCCAGCCAATGATTTGTCCAAGATAAATATATGAATCCAACTTTTTGCATGGGGTGTCTATGTCTTGTCTTTTCATAATCCACAAATGCCAGGCATAATGGCATTTTATATTCATTCGCTGTGATATTACATGAAGGTGATCAATCATTGATTTTCCTGTCCTAAAACTAGCTTGCTCTTTTGGCTGATTCCCATCAATTATTTTTTATAATCTGTTAGTAATGACCCTTGTGAACAACTTGTAGATGTGGGACAAGTTAATTGGCCTATAATTTTTTCTTACGCAGCAAAATTATGATTGCATTATATGATTGCCTTAGGCATCGTGCATTTCCTAAAGAGTCTTGCTAGTTTCTATGTTTTGTCTCCTCCTCCTAATTTTAACAACTCTACAGTAACTTTATCTTCTTCAATGCATGTTCTAACTCATCAGGAAGGATATCGGGTATGTTGTATGTGTTTCTAATTTGTGATCCACCTTCCTCATTGTTGGCAGTGTGGAAATTGGATCACTTCCCCTCGCTCCTTATATAATACTTTATAGTACTCTTCTGCTATTTATAAGTACACCATCACTATTCTTCAGATTCAGTATCATTGCTCGTTTAAGTCCTTTGTTTTCCCTTAATGCTTCTACTTTTCTTATGTCCTCCCTGAGTCTCTTTTGAATGGCTTTGCATAACTCAGTATACTCAATTTTGTCCTTGTCTGTTTATTTTGCTCTTCATTTGTCGTCTTCGGTTCATCACAACAAGTGTTTCAAAAGCTGGCTTTTTCCTTCGTCCTCCTTCCATATAATTGCAATTTCAACACCTTCTGAATTACACCTCACCCGGATGCATCCGTTCCTGAAGAAAACCCCAGGTAAGAGTATTCTTCTGCCTTAAAATAAAATATGTAATATAATATTTCTTTAAAATTTCCAAAAATAGCCTATACTACCCTTTTCAAAAAAAATCCACAAAGAGATGGCAGATCCTCTACAAGGAAAAATGACAAATTATTAGCATTTGTCCGATTTTACGAAAATTAGTGGGTCTCGACTACTCAAGTTTCGAGACAATGCATTTCTTGAAGTTAATAAGAATTGCAATGAAACATCCTCATTTTTATTTCTTATTGTTCCAAATACAAAGCTGATATAGTATATTGCTGTAAGTTTTTAAAAATATATTATGCTAACTATACAGACAATGAATGCATTCATAGCATTACCAGTCAGTAAAAACAGGAAACATCACGTGTGGAAATTTTCTGATACACTGTATGTATGTAAATAAATGAACAAGAGAGGTAAAACCTCTGAAAAAAACAGATGCATTTGACTTCACGGTGCCTAGATAACAGTTCTGACATACACAAAAAGCTCACCTACAATCCGCGTCCCATCTTCAGTACGTAGACGCACCACTTGCAGCTTTGCATTATGTGACCCTTGTACAGATGACAGTACAGCTTCAACCTTTGTCCACACAGAAAGCACAGACCCACTAAGGACATAATATGTCCTTTGTCGCAAACCTATTTCACAAGACATTTGTGCTGCCACTCTCCTACAGTGACCATACCTGAAAAGCAACATAATTCAAAATAAGCAGCTATATGAATCAGGATCTTCAAAAAGCTTTTTAAATTCTGTGAAATAAAAATTGACTATATAAATCATAAAACTTACATTCACCAAGCTTGCTATTTTCAATTTTAACACCATATAAGTGATTTAGAGAACCTCTTTTCATGTTCTGAAATCTTCAATGAATTTTAAAATTCAAATCAAAACTTTTTTTTTTTTTTTTTTTTTTTTGGTTACTGCTTTACAATCAAGGTAAAAGAGTATTAGTCAGCAACCAGATCTTGAAGAATCTGCATAGCAATATTTTTTTTTTTTTTTTAATATAAAAAAAACATAATAAAATTAGGTCAATGAGCTGAGAAATGGCAGTTGAAGTATGGCAGCTGGGATTACTGCTACCCATATTGCATATGGGTAGCAGTAATCTGAGAGTAACTTATCATGGTACTTGGGATTAACTTATACATGGTAGTACACTCAGGGTAAGGAAAAAGGCCTAATGGGGGGATGTAATTTTGTAGTCAGATAGGAAATTCTCTGAGCAGTGCAGACATGCTTCAAGGAGAGCCCATTAGGTTTTGTCAATGATATACAGAAACTTTGCTAGCAGGGATAAGGAGGTGATTATCCCTTTGCACAAAACTTTTCCATCAACTACTAAATTAAAACCCATCATTTTGCATTTTCACCAAACAAAAGATTATACTTGCTAACAAAACTGAGGATATTTTACTGTAAAAATTAGAATGAAATTGTACCATCTGGGAAGTACCATTTAAATAAGACACTCTTATAAATTTAGTCAGCAGTTAAAATATTAACCCAGAGCAAGTTTCCTTATGGAGTTTTGAAAATTTGTAAAAATAAAACACTATACATAAATGCCTTAAAATAAAAATAAATTAATATTTAGACTTGACTGCCCAAAATTAAAATGAAATTGTAATAAAAAAAAAAAAAAAAATTGACATCTATATATGTATCATTTGATTCAGTTTTCAACTTCTAGATCTGAATTCCAAATCACCAAAACTGGTGGGATCTCCTCCAGTTTTGAGTTGCCCACTGTTATAAACTGTCTACAGTTACTTGGAAATACAGATAAGAGTTAGCAGCATTTATTGGAAGGTGTTAAGACAATTCATACATAAACTGAAACATTTGAAATTTGTGTACACTCTCTCTCTCTCTCTCTTTGGAAATGGTCAACTATTTTAACTTCTGAGATACTAAGGTAAATTGCTAATATTAATCTGGCAGTGGCGGCCTCTTCATAGACACATTCTTAAAATATATCTGTGCTGAGTTGGATAGGATAACCCTATATAGATTAACACAGTTGCTGCTGCTTATATCTGCAAGGGTCATTTATTTGTGCCTCTGGGTACTGGAACAAGTAGGCAGTGCTTAGTAAATGGATTTCATCTATGAAGAATTATCACTGAAAGTGATTCAGCATCCTAACACCAACAGATTCATCTGAATGAGATTCAGAATCTGCATCACTTGAATAGAATTCATATTAAAAAGAGCTGATTCAATGTCTCATCAGCTTTAACATACTGCCCATCCCTGCTCCAGGCTGTGATTCCATTATAACAACCCTTTAGAAGAAATTTTACCATTTCTTCTCATGGAAAAAGCTAAATGAGATAAAATAACTTAAGTAAAGAACATATAAACTCGTGTTGTTTGGCATTACAAGAATGCAAAATGGGATGACCTGCGAGATTTCTTTTCTTCTTTTCCTTGGTCGGATTACTGTTTCAAAACTTCTGATGTCAACGTTTGCTCAGATCGTGTCAGTGAAATTATTCTTGCAGGAATGGAATCCTTTATCCCACACTCCACTTTAAAATCTCGTCCTTTATCTAAACCTTGGTTTTCCAATAAATGTGCTAAGGCTGTTCAAGAGAAGAATGTTGCATATTGTAATTGGCTTGTTTCTAATTCTTCAGTTTCATTTTCTGCCTACACCAAAGCTCGCAACAATTGTAAAGCAGTTATTAATCAGTCCAAACTAGAGTTTGAACAGGCTAAGAGTAGAAAACTTGCTTCTTGCCCTAATTGTAGCCGAGCATTCTGATATCTTGCCAAAGCTATTGGCTGCAACTTTTACCCATCTCTGCTCCCACCTCTGTCCAAACCAGATGGTTCTGTTGTCACTTCAGCCAAGGATAAAGCTAGCCTGCTAGCATCCCATTTTTCTTCCAACTTATGTATTAATGATCTTGGTAAAACACCTTCCACCATTCCTAACACGCTCCATTCAATGCTTCCTGTGGTCTTCCGTCAAAAGGATGTCAAAAGGATTTTGACGAATCTTGATGCTAAGAAAGTTCCAGGTCCCGATGGTATTTCTCCACTTGTTCTCAAAACCTGTGCTCCTGAACTCCTATTCTTTGCCGCCTTTTTTCACTTTCTTATTCCTCTGCTCTAAAAAGGGTGACAAATCCCTCCCATCCAATTATCATCCCACTGCAGTTACTTCTACTCTTTCTAAATTAATGGAGAAATCAATTAACCGCCAACTCTTAACTACCTAAAAACTTTCCGTCTGATCAACAATCGCCAGTATGGATCCACCGGTGATATTCTGGCTTATCTTACCCATTTATGGACTAATTCAATGGAAAGGTTTGGTGAAACAAAAGTAGTTTCTCTTGACATCTCAAAGGCTTTTGATCATGTTTGGCATAAAGGTCTTCTAAACAAGCTTCCATCTTATGGTTTGCCAACTGCTTTTAGTAATTGGTTATCCAGTTTTCTCTCTGATCGCTCACTGAGGGTGATGGTAGATGGCTCTCTGTCTTCTAACTTCTCCACTAATGCCGGTGTCCTCCAAGGTTCAGTTCTTTCCCCCACTCTTTTCCTCTTGTATATTAATGACCTTCTTCCGTTGACTAGAAATCCTATCCGTAGTTTTGTCAATGATAGCACACTGCATTCTACTTTCCATTTTGAGAAACCTTGCCCTGCTTAATCAGCTTCAACTTCTCGAAAATCTGCTTCCAATTCCTTAAATGCTGATCTTCAGGTAATTCTCCAGTGGGGCAAAGACAACTTAGTTGATTTCAATCCTTCTAAAACTCATTCTTGCCTTATATCTCGCAAAAAAATTCTTCTGCTCCTATGCTTATCTTTAGTGACACTCCGATTTCTAGGCAAAATGACATCTCTTTTGGGGATTACCCTGACTTCTAATCTCTCTTGGCACAAGTACATTACAAATATTGCTTCCTCTGCATCTAAAAAAACTTGGTTTTCTCTTTCGCTCCTGCCGTTACTTTTCTTCCAAACAGCTGCTCACTCTGTATAAATTGCAAATCTGCCCTGCCATGGAATATTGTTCCCACATCTGGGGTGGTGCCCCCAAAACCTCTCTCAGGTTTCTTGATTCCATTCAGAAGAGAGGCAGTTAAGTTAATTAATGATTCATCTCTAATAGAGTCTCTCCATTTGCTGTCTCATAGACGTACTGTTTCTGCTGCATGCCTCTTCTACAGATACTTCCATGGGCACTGTTCTTCTGAATTAGCTTCTATAATTCCCGCTCTCTTTCAAAACAGTCCGAACATGTGCTGCCACCAGCCAACATCCATTTACTGTCCAACTTCAAACTTGCAGAACCAACTTTTCATCTTCCTCGTTTATTCATTCAACTGCCGTTTTCTGGTACAACCTTCCTTCATACGTATTTCCTGAAAATTACAGTCTACAGAAGTTCAAGTCCAATGTCAACAAATATCTTCTTTCGTCTTCTCAACCTCCAACCCAAGCACGGTACTAAATACTATAGGTTTTAATACCTCTCATGTTTGGGGTTTACATAAAAAAAATATGAAACTGTGAACCAAGTACACAGCTTTTATAACACTCTCTAGATAGTGTAATGCTAAGCAAAATCCCAGCCGTAATGTGATAGCCTATGGTTGAATTAGTATGCTGATATCATTCATTTATTGACGAAATTTGAATGGAGGCATATTTTCATTAATGCACAAAAATTGCATTTCATTTTGACACAAGTTTCCTAAGGGGAACAGGAGAAATGCTATCCTTCCACTTTTTTTTTTTTTTTTACTTAACTTATGAAATCATGCATTACAATGAGATAAAATTGCATTGGAATATAAATCTATTTTATTTTCCAGTCAATTCTGTTTCATGTATATGAAATTTTTCTCATTCCTCCACTTGGAAAAAACATCAACCGTGACCCAACCTTCTTATTTTTTTATTCTGACTTCACAACTCGGGGTGGCTTGAATTTTATAGATTCAACTGGTAGAGATGTTTAGCTTTTACTAAAAGTAATAATGTTATGCAATTTCTTCAAGACCTAGAATACCAGACAGCAGAGGCAGATTGGTAGTTACAAGAGGCTTGGAAAATATTTTGAGGACACTTTGTAGTAAAAAAAAAAAAAAAAAAAAAAAAAAAAAAAAAAAAAAAGTCCTTCACTGATTGCAGGAATGGGAGGGTTATATTTCAAGTGAGTAGCAAAATCATAAAATGTAAATGTATAATTTACATTTAGATTTTTAACAAAATGTAAATTATACATTTACATTTTTATACATAAAATGGAAAGAGCGCTCAGTGTGTGGATGGAAAACAATATAAAAAATGGATTTCCAATCGATTCAACAATTTTAAGAGAAAAAGCAAAATCTTTTTATAACCATTATCACAAGGAACAAGGTAGAGAAGGATCATCTGACAGTTCTACAAATACTTTCACTGCCATTAAGGTTGGTTTAAAGGATTTAAAAGAAGATTTTATTTAAGAAATTTAAAGGTGTTTGGCGATGCAGCTTCTGCTGACCAAGAAGCAGCAGCAGTTTTCCCTGAAGAATTTCACAAAATAGTAATTGAGGAGACGCGGGGTACATGCCGGAACAAATCTTTAATGCAGATAAGTCTGAGCCTTACTGGAAGAGAATGCTTAACAGGTCCTATGTTACCCAAGAGGAATAACGGATGCCAGGATTTAAAGCAAGTAAAAATAGGACAATGCTTTTATTTTGTACAAATGCAGCAGGCGATATGATCAAACCTGTTGTGCTTTAAAGAGAAAAAACAAAAATGAACTCCCTGTCTACTGGCAAAGTAACAAAAAAGCATGGGTAACACAAGAATTGTGCCTGGATTTGTTTAAGCATTGCTTTGTACTTGCGGCTGAAAAATCTTTCGTTCAAAGTTATGGTTATACTGGACAATGCGCCAGGACATCCACAGGAATCAAAACATCTAAAAGTAGTCTTTCTGCCAACTAACATGACTTCTCTCATTCAACCGTTAGATCAAGGTATAATTCGGATGTTCAAAGCTCATTACACAAAATTGTCTTTTCGTCAAATTTTCAATGCAATGGAAGAAAATTAAAATGTTGGAGTTATGCAGAGCTGGAAAAAATTCAATTTTGCAGATTTCATTGTCACAGTTAAAGCAGAACTGAAGGAACTAAAACAGGACGTGGCCAATGCATGCTAGAAAAATTTATGGTGGGAAGCTGTGAAAAATTCCATAAAAATCCCACAAAAATTCCTTCTGCTGACCAAGAAATTCTTAACATGGAAAATTGTATTGAAGGAGAGGGATTGTCTGACATGGTACCTGAGGAGGTAGAACTTTTACAAGAACCTAATTATAAGTTTACACAAGAGGATCTTGATGAGCTTATACAAAGTTTAACTGATGTAGAGAAAATGAATGTGAACAAATGGATGCTAGAGTCTTTTGCAGATCTATTTAGGGACTTTAGAAATTTAAAGCACAAAATCCGTGAATTAGATCCTTCAATGAAAAGGAGTACGAGAATTGAAACAGGCATTTGTGCAATACACCATGCTGTACAGTGAAATGAAGCAAAAAAAGAAGCAGCTCCCTATAACACTGGTTTTTCATAAAAAAAGATTGATTTCCTGTATGTTAACCAATAAGATATGTGTGTTCATATATATAGGATAATTAAAAATAATTTTTCTTTAGTTTTTATTTAAATCTTTGGCCCTTTGGAAGGGCCAAAGATTTAAATGCGTCGACAAATATAACAATAAACTGATTTTTCTTATTTTTATTTTATTAGCATTTACAAGAAGGAAAATATCCCTTAAAGAAGAGTGCGGAAGAAATGAGCCACTGAACCGCTATAGAACACTGGCACATTGGGTGTACATTTACTTAACAAAAAAAAAAAAAAAGTTTTTCTGAGGAGGGGGGGACATTGATAATTCACGGTAAGTCTTGGAATGCATCCCCAGCAAATATCGAGGGAACATTATTTCCCATTTACTGCTTCAAACTGTGATTTTGGTCTGATAAAGCAAGGATTATTCTAAAAACTGAACTTGCATTCTTTTCAGATGTTTTTACCAACTGTTTTATATATTAACTCACAGAGGTACATTTATAAATTTGTGTGCCCTAGACAATATAGCCATACATGCATCTCAGAAAAAATATCCGATGAAGTTATTATTTTCTAAACACTAATTTGGGTCCACTTTCTATTCAGAACAGTGTAATAGTTGTAGCATGAACTATGTTCTGATGAAACTGCTGTTTTTTTTTTTTTTTTAGGAGCATTAGTAACTAAGGCCACATTGCTCCGAGGATATGCGGTGGTCATTCCCTGATCTTTTTGCATCCTCCATATTTGGTGGTCACGGGATCGAAACCCGGTCTAATCAAGAAGCATGTGCTACGCACTGCTGCTCCTGCCCACCTGGCTACAGAGGCACCTCTCTGATGAAACTGCCTACACATTTCTAATTTATAAAGTTAATGCAATTAATTGCAACAGAACCTGGGCTAGACCATCAATTCAGCCCAATTAGCTCATGTAACCTAAAATTTGGGAAAGATTAAAAGCAGAATTGTCAAGACTAGTGAAGAGATTCTGGGAACAAAGTCAAAAATGATGCAAAAGAAATGGTTGATGGAGGAGATTTTGAGTCTGATGGATCACTGAAGAGCAGTCAAGAACAACTGTTTTGATTGTGATAGAATTCAGAAATTGATTAAAATGGCAAAGGAGGAATGGATGGAAGAAAGATGTGAAGAAATTGAGATTTTACAGCAAAAACATGAACGAAATTTGCACAGAAAGTTAAAGGAAACTGCAAGAATTTTCAGAAAGAGAGTACTGACCTCCATGAGAAATACTGAGAATGGACTGCTGATGCACTAAGACAAAAAGGTCAAGGCCTGGAAGGAATATGTTAGAGATTTATTCAGTGATGTGGGTCGATTGGATGCGATGAGAGATGGAACTGACATGGAAGGGCCAAAGATATTACAATCAGAGGTGCACTAGGCCATCCAGCAGGCATTGACTGTAAAAGCTCCCAGTCCAGATGAGGTTGCAACTGGGATGCTCAAACTTATCGATGATGATGATAATAGCATAGAAAAGCTTACTGACCTATTTAATAAGGAATATCAAACAGGACATATCCCAGATGATTGGCTTAAATCAGCTTTCATGGCACTCCCTAAGAAATGCAATCCTAAGTCTTGCGGTGATTTCCCACCAATCAGTCACGAGCTGAAAATTTTATTAAGGAGATTCAAAACTGCATATTTGCTAAATTTGAATATATGATTGGTGATATGCAATTCAGATTCTGCAACGGCCTTGGAACCAGAGATGCACTTTTCTGCATGCAGAGACTTAGGACAAGATGATTATGTATGTTTCACTGGTTTTGAAAGCCTTTTGACCATTTACAACACGTTACAACAGATTGGACTTGATGGTAAGGACATATGTATTATGAAGAATCTTTATTGGAAACAGAGAGCAGTAGTCAGAGTGGAGGACACTGAGATCAGTAGAAGAGTCAGGCAGGCTGTATACTCTCACCACTACTTTTCCACATATACTCCGAATATATTTTCAGGGAAGCTTTAGAAGCTGTTAAAAAGGGTATAAAAGTAAACGGCCATGTAATAAACAACATTCGTTATGCTGACGATATGGCATTAATAGCAAGTAGCAACAAAGAACTGCAAGGAATGTTAGAATGAGTATCAGGGCTTGCATATCAACATACAAAAAAACAAAATTAATGACCATCAGTAGGACAGGAGTTGACAGGACAAATCATGTTTTAAATGGCTAGAGTATTGAAAGAGTTAAAAGGTGTCCTTCAACTGTTGGCGAAATGAAAGTTTAGACCCTGATGAAGAGATCAAGATCAGAACTGAGATCTCAGTGCTATGTGTGGCAGCTACTTCTGTATGGAGTGTAAACTTGGACACTCAGGGCTTCAGCGGTGAAGTCCTTTGAGATGTGGGTATATAGAAGAATGCTGGGGATCCCCTGGATGAAGCCGATGACAAATGAATGAGTGTTACAAATTATAGGACATAATCAGCAACTGAGGAGCTATTGTTGTTGTTATTTGGTTTTTTAGGAGCATTAGCAACTAAAGCTATATTGCTCCGGGGATATGTGGTGGTCATTCCCTGACCTTTCTGCATCCTCCATATTTGGTGGTCACGGGCTTGAACCCCAGTCTAATCAAGAAGCGTGTGCTACACACTACTGCTCCTGCCCACCTGGCTACGGAGGCACCCAACTGAGGAGCATCATGAAAGATGGAAGATAAAATACCTAGGACATATCACAAGAGGAAGGAAGTATGAGTTATTACAGGTGATTCTGAAGGGGAAAATAAAAGTTGGCTGATGGAAAATCTCATAGATAACATCAACAGATGAATGGGACTGGTGCAAAGACTGGTTCGAAGAGGTGCAAAGGGTTAAACCTTCTTATTCTAATAATTTCTCTGATTGTGCCAGTTAAATTATTCTTGTAGGGTTGAAATCCTCTATACCCCATTCCAGCCTAAAATTTAACTTTTATTTAAACCATGTTTCTCAAAGAAAAAAGCTAAGGTGATTCAGAATAACAACAAAGCATGTCATAATTGGTTGTGTCAAAATTCTTTTTCTTTCTACACCAAAACTTGCAACAGCTGTAAGCAACTTATTGACCAAATCAAACTATTTTAAAATGTCCACCAGTAGGAACTTACCTCTTGTCCAAATGGTAAGTCAAGCCTTCTGGCCACAAATTCTGTCCATACATACTTCCACCTCAGTTAGATTAATGTAGCTCTATTGGACCTTTATCTGATAAAGCTGATTTAAAAGTATCTAATTTTTCTTTTAATGCTGGTGAGATTGGTAAATCCTTTCTACCATAATGAACTGAATGCCACTTTTGGTTTCCAGAGAAGAACCCTTAAACAGGGCTTAGAATGAACAGCAGCAAACCAGAACAATGTCCAGTTAATTATACATATTGGTCATGTATACGCTTTATTTTTAATGATTAAGATAGTTTACTAACAAGCATTCCATTCAGGGATGGCCAGCCAGCCAACATGCCACTTTCTCAGGATGATGAAAATTGATATATATGAAAAAGGAATTCTGTATAGAGTGTGAATTTCTGATTTTAATGTTTTTTTTTTTTAAAGCAAATTTACCTGATACTTGATTGTTTGGTATGACATTTTAAGCCAAATAAACATCCCAAGCAAAGCCCTCGAAAGAGGTAATTTTGAATATATCACTGTCTCGCTGCTTTCAAAAACAATAAAATACGTTAAAAATTGCAAAACATTTTAAATGCCTTCTGGGCTGCAAAAATGTTGGTAACTAAACCTGAACTTGAGAAATCGCCTTAAAAAAAAAATGATAAGAAGTTGTGATGTGACAGAGAAGAAAATTTTAGGGTCCACTTTTCTACATTTTAGACAATGCAATCTAGTTACTGAAAGACAGGTTTGAGTTGATTGCACAGCATAATGGTTAATTTCAATTTCTATGCAATTTGAATTATGCCACAGAAATTGTTATTAGTTGCATAACAATTTTACAGATTTGGATATTCTGCATACAGATGGTGATAAGAAAGACATCTCTGGCATCAATGGCAAATCTTTTTGTGGTGCCAAGAATTCTTGTAACATTTCCATCTATTGCAGAATGGAGCTTTTCAAAACATATCTTCATTTCACAATGACACAAGATTAGTTGAATGGGCTGGCAACCTTATCAATTGAATAAGCCATTGCCAATGCTTTATACCTGGATGATATGATCCAAAGATCTGCAGCTGTTAAGGACGGAGAAAGTCACAGCCAAAATTTCAATGAGTATGTAATAATCAATGCTAATTATTTATTAAATTATATTTTGTTATTTAAACCTTTTTCAGCTTATATGAATGGGATGGGGAGGCCAAAGCAAAGGATACCAACAGTAAATGCTAAGTGGGAAGCATTCAAGGAATTAATCGTGGAAGCTACTAAAAGTTTCATACCTATTAAGAAATATTGTTCAAGGTTTAGGCCTAAATGGTTGTCAAATGAACTAATGAGACTCGTAACAGAGAAGAAAAATGCATGGGATGCATATAAATTATCAAGCGACTCAGAAGCCTATGGCAGATATAAGTTAATCTGTAATCAGGTCACAAAGGAGGTTCGGCAGGCGAAGGCAGATTACGAGAAATCCTTGGCAAAAGATGCTAAGAAAAACAGCAAGGATTTCTTTACTTATATAAACTCTAAAAGGAATCTGATTGGTCCACTTGACATCGATGGTTCGACTGTTGATGATCCTGCTCAGATAGCAAACAAACTGAATGAGTATTTTGCATCTACATTCACACGTGAGGAATTATTAAGGTTTGAAAATGGCAGAAGGTTATCAAATTGTAGCAGGGTGCTTAATGATCTTGTAATAACTGAGAGCAAAGTGGAAGAGAAATTGTTGAAGTTAAACGTAAGAAAAGCACCTGGGGTGGATGGGATCTATCCAGTTATATTAAAGGAGGCGGCAGGCAACTAAGCAAACCCTTAGCCATAATTATGAGAGCATCCTTGGACTCAGGGGAGGGTCCCACGGACTGGAGATGTGCAAATGTATCCCCAATTCACAAAGGGGGATCGAAGGGTGACACGAGTAATTACAGACCAGTTAGTTTAACTTCTGTTCCGGGTAAAATAATGGAGTCGCTGGTTAAAGATGCACTGCAGGATCATCTAGACAAGACTGCAGCAATAATTCAGACACAGCATGGGTTTGTTAAGGGAAAGTCTTGTCTGACAAATTTGATAGGATATTATGATGTGGTTACAAAGGAACTGGATGCAAAAAACAATTTTGATTTCAGGAAAGCTTTTGACACTGTTGCGCATGGAAGAGTATTGTACAAATTGGAGCAGAATGGTATTAAGGGTAAGTTGCTACAATGGATAAAAGGATGGTTAAGTGCGAGAAGACAGAGGGTGGTAATCAATGGGTGCTGCTCTTCTTGGACTAATGTTATTAGTGGAGTCCCACAGGGTTCGGTGTTAGCTCCACTGTTGTTTTGTATATTTATCAATGATATTGATGAAGGTATATCAGACTTAATGTCGAAGTTTGCAGATGATACAAAGGTTGGCAGGGTTGTCAAGGCCACTACTGACACTATGCTGCTGCAACAGGATCTGGAAAGGTTGAGCAGATGGGCTAAGAAGTGGCAACTGAAGTTTAACCTTGACAAATGCAAAGTACTGCATATGGGTAGAAATAACCCCAGAGAAACGTACCAACTGTGTAGTACTACACTTAAGGTGGTAGAAAATGAAAAAGACCTGAGAGTAATTGTGCAGTCAGATATGAAGTTCTCTGAGCAATGCAGACAGGCTGCCAGGGCAGGTCATGGGGTTTTGTCAATGATATATAGGAATTTTGCTAGCAGGGAAAAGGAGGTGAGTATAAGGCAATGGTCAGGCCACACCTTGAGTACTGCGTACAGGTCTGGAGACCTCATTTTAGGAAGGATGTAGATTTACTTGAGCGGGTACAGAGAAGGGCAACAAGATTGGTGAGGGGAATGAAGGGATCCTCTTACCAAGAGAGGCTTAAGTTCTGCAAATTGCAGTGGCTGGAGACTAGGCACCTGCGCGGTGATCTGATTGAGGTATATAAGGCCTCGAATGGATTGAGCACGCTGAATTCTGATGGGATCCTTCCACTTGTTCAGATTACGAACCCAAGGGGGCATAAATTCAAATTAAGAAAAGACAGATGTAGAATAGATGTGCGGAAATTTGCCTTTAGCCAGCGGGTGGAAGTTGATAGCTTGAATAAATTTAAGGAAGAACTGAACAGGCATTTGGAGGGAATGGTGTGATTTTTTTTTTTTTTTTTTGGCTGATGCTGCATAAGCTCATACATTTGCTTTCTTGCATCACATGCCACTACTACTACTACTACCTGTGAGCAAGCTCCGATTCATGTTCTTAACATTATTCAATCCAAGAACTCTTCACATGTTAATGGTATTTCTGCACTTGTTTTGAAAACTTGTCACTAGAGTTAACTTCTGTATTGTATCTTTTTTTTTTTTTTTTTTTTTTTACACTATGGTACTTTTTCCCTTCTGCATGAAAATTTGTCCATATCAAGCCAATACCTAAAATGGGTGTCAAATTTCTCCCTTACAATTATTATTATCTATATACTATATATATATAAATTTTTTTTTTATAGATTATGTGAAGCCTTTCCAAAATAATGGAAAAATCTATCAACTACCAACTCTATGTTGTGTCTTGAAACTTTCCATCTGTGTAAATCCACTGATGATATCTCATGTTACTTAACTGTAGCCAAATTGAAGGAAAAGTTTGGAGAAACTGAAGTGGTTACTTTTGAAATTTCTAAGGCTGTCAATTGGGTTTAGCATAAGAGTTTTCTAAACAAACTTCCATTTTACCTTTACCCATTTACCCAGTTCTGATATCTGATTGCTCCCATGATGGCAGATGTTTGTTTTCTAATTTCTCAACCAATGCCATGTTCCTTCACCCACTCTTTTTTCATGTATATAAATGATCTTCTTCCAACAACCATAATCCAACCAATGATAGTAAACTATTTTTCACTTTCCATTTTATCAATTCCTGCTTTTGCAAACAGCTGCAAATTTTTGGATGTTCACCACTTAATTGCCTATCTCCAGATAATTTTTCAGTGTGGAGTCTTTCACCTATGCTTATAACTCAGATGTCTGTGTAATCTGGAATAACTCTGATTTCTAACCTTTCTTGGGCCTATACAATCACATGTACAATATGTACTCGCTGTTGTTTACTACTTTGGTGACACTCAGAGCACGCAAACAGAGGTGTGCAGAGCCCAGTATTCCCTACCGCAGTTGTACCTATTACATGCATACCATGCTCTGTGCAAGCTCACATTGTGTCATATCACTGTTAAATCAGTTGTGCTTTCTATTTTTATTGAGTTAGTTTATGTAAATGTGAAAATCATACCCCATTTAATTACAAAATCTAAATAACCTCTAAACAACATCAAGTGATAGTTTTGTGCAAGCTAAGAATAAAAATATTATATTGGAGCAAAAGTTGAACATTATTCACAGGTCTGAAGCCACTGAATGTGGTAGATACCATGTAAAATTTATCGATGACACAAACTACAACGATCTATTTTCAAAAAATAGCAAAAGTATTTAGAAGTGTACTGCAAAATGTTACTTCCATGGGTGAAACCATAGTAACAAGAATGGAAAAACTTTAACAATCTGATGGGATATGAAACAGCAACATATGCCCATTTGTAGGAGAATAATTATGGACAAGAGAGTGAAGTTTACATGTATGTGTATAAGCGAGAATTTGGTGAAAGTGCAATGAAGCTTATAATGCTGGTTGTTGACTTCTTTAAATGCCAAGAAACTTCTGGCATCAAGATTTCTGAAGAGGAAACAAGTGCAGACAAACATGCTTACCCTCATTTCTAAGCCAGAACAGAAATTATAGTAGTAGTGGTAGTGGCATGTGATGCAAGAAAGCAAGTGTATGAGCTTATGCAGCATCAGCCAAAAAAAAAAAAAAAAAAAAATCACACTATTCTCTCCAAATGCCTGTCCAGATCCTCCTTAAATTTATTTAACCTACCAACTTCCACAACGACAGATGGAAGTTTGTTTGTTCCAGCAATTAACCACCCGCTGGCTAAAGGCAAATTTCCACACATCTAGTCTACATCTGTCTTTTCTTAATTTGAATTTATGCCCCCTTAGGTTCGTAATCTGAACAAGTGAAAGGATCCCATCAGAACTCAGCGTGATCAACCCATTCAAGGACTTATAAACCTCAATCAGATCACCGTGCAGGTACCTAGTCTCCAGCCACTGCAATTTGCAGAACTTAAACCTCTCTTGGTAAGAGGATCCCTTCATTCCCCTCACCAATCTTGTTGCCCTTCTCTGTACTTGTTCCAGCAGCTCTACATCCTTCTTGAAATGAGGCCTCCAGACCTGTATACAGTACTCAAGGTGTGGCCTGACCATTGCCTTATACAAGGGAATAATCACCTCCTTATCCCTGCTAGAAAAATTTCTGTATATCATTGACAAGGCACCATGAGCTACTCTTGCAGCCCGTCTGCACTGTCAGAAAACTTCATATCTGCCTGCACAATTACCCCCAGGTCCTTTTCATTCTCTACCACTGTCAGTGTAGTACCACAGAGTTGATACGTTACTGTTTTCCATATGTAGTACTTTACACTTGTCAATGTTAAACTTCATTTGCCATCTCTCAGCCCTATAACAACAGATAGAAATACAGTAAGTTTTCTAACATGGAATAGGTTTATTTTTGTAATCTAGGTAAATTTTAAGTAATCTAGGATCATTAGTTCCTTCGTTTTCAGGTGAAAATCCCAGTGAATATGTTTCAGTAACTGGAGAGGCTCAGATATAGCTGACTGGCCAGAGAAAATTGGTATCTGTAAAATTCGTTCTTAGAACTCAGAGTATATCAAGACTTGTCAGTCCAGTTTCCTTCAGAGGAAAAGAGTAAGCAGTAGCTGAGAACACAATGATTATGATTTGAACAAAGTGGTTTGTTATTATTTTTTTTTTTTTAAGGAGCATTAGCCTTAGGGATGTGCGGTGGTCATTCCCTGACCTTTCCACATCCTCCATATTTGGTGGTCATGGGCTCGAACTCCGGTCTAATCAAGAAGCGTGTGCTACGTACTGCTGCTCCTGCCCACCTGGCTACGGAGGTGCCAACAAAGTGTTCTGAAGTAAATCTCCAAGTTTTCCTACTCAGTGGGGATTAGCATATTTGCATCTGAATTTTGACACTGATTACAAACCAGCAGAGGGCATCTGTTCATTGCCAATTCCAAAGGCTTGTTGTGCTTGTCTGTCAATGAGCAGACAGAACTCTTGATTCAAAGAGACAAGGTGTAGGATTGATACTAATACTTCACAATAAACTAGGGGTAGTGAAGCAATTTGTCAAAGCAATGCCTTCAAGCATATATGCTTAATATCCCCAAAACTGTGAAGCAAAGTGAAAGGTAAAGAGCTGAACAACAAAATAACTATTGCTGGAAAGAATGTCTGACATGGTTTTAGTGCATGAGTTTCTAAATAAAAATAAGAAGGTAAACTAAAAAGAGCTGGTTGAAAATTTTAAGTGAACAGTACAAAAGGCAAGTGCAAAATATCTCTAATACTGTACTATTTCCATTAATGCTTAAATAATGTGGGTGAAGAGCATGGTAATGTCTCCATAGAATGTGTGTTCATTCTTGTCTAATGTCCTAGTTTTCTTCTTTGGCAGTAACTGTACTGAAATAATGCATGGACTTCCCTCAACAAAGGGATGCATTTTTGTAAGTTAAATGTTGATAATAAACACAGGTATAGCATATTTACTTTTTTTTTTTTTTTCTTTTTGAAAATACAAGAATGCAAAAAAAAAATAAAATAAAAAATAAAATTTAAAAAATTTATTATACAGTGTTATGTATCACTGTTTATTATTAATATGCCATGCTTTGACAACTTTAATAGTAAATATTTTTCCCTGTAATTGACATTACTTTTTGCTTCAAAAGGACTGTATCCTGGAATAAATAATTTTATTGAAATCTGAGAATTATCAATGAAAATCTTAAATCAAATACAGAATTATGTAGGACGGTGGTATTGCAATTTATTTATTTATGGAAGCCGACTAAACAAAAGTATAGTAATTTCATTAAAATCCGATGTGCTGGTTATTTCAGTTAAATGTAAAAACAGAACTGCATAAGATGGTATCTATCTAGATACTAATCAGAATGAAGAATTTTGTGTGATAAACTTACCAATAAATATGACTACAAACATCTTCAGAAGCAGTGAAATTTTCCTTCCAGTGAGACTCAATTTCTTCTGATGAAACCTATAAAAATTTTTAATTGAAACAAATTTATGGCAACCACTACCTCAAAAAACATTCAGCTTTATGGAAATCCCTTAATAACTAAACTGACCACACAGAGATATATCTAAGTGAATGGATGATTGAGATTTATTTTCATTTGAAAAATACATCTCTTATTGTTACAAATTTAGGATGAGAGCATATAAATCCATATCATGAATGATATGGATTTATATGCTCTCAAAATTATCATATATCATCATTTTTCTGTTGAATGATTACCAAGTTATGAACTGGGAAGGAAATTTTTCTTTAAACAAAGGGTAATATTTCCTGTTGAACTGAAGCCTGTTCTTCCTGTCAGTGATGACTGATTCACATTTACTGAAGAATAAATGCTTCTGTTTACTGCCTAAAGTAAAAAGAGTGGAGATTGCACTGTCAAAATCCCATGTGTTCCCAAACCAAGGAATATGAAGGGCAGTGTCATATTTTTCTACATTCATTCTATGTTAACCTTGTAACCACAATTTATTTAAAAATATTATATGGTGATATCATCAGTCTTCTAAGCACAACCTCACATCATCTGTCTTGATGGTGTGAAGTTGTGCTTATCTGTATCTGGAAAGTTTGTTGTCTTATATTTTCTTAGAAAGTTAATTAAATTATATTTGTTTATATTAAATATTAACTGTACAAAAAAAACTTTTTCATGCGGAACAATTATCTGTCCCTTCATCATTTTATATTTTTTTGTTGCACTTGCAACTCTGTTTAAAAACAGGACAACATAAGTAAAATATATTTCCTATAATGTATAAATCCTTTGTTTTAAAATATACAGCCCCTTTAACACCTTTGAATAATGTTATTGATTTTCTGTGTACTGCCTCTCCCTCTACAGAGTAAGATAAAAAAAAAAAAAAAAAAAAAATCAGCAAATGGCATACTTTTTTGTATTTTGACTTTAACTCTCCCAGGGATTCTTGCTTTGCTTGAAGTCCTGTATTTGGACGATAAACACGGAAAAGCTGATCCTTATCATTTTTTTCTTTGTTTCTTCTGGCCGAGTCTGACACTGCAAGGATTGCAGTTTTTCTATTGTTGCGACTCTAAAAAAAATGAAAGGGAAAAAATCATGCCAACAAAATATTATAAACAAATACTGACTACATTTAGTTATTTATTATTATTATTTTTTTATGGACATGTAAAGTTATAAAATTATTTGCAAGTGATCTTATATTCGCTGACACATGCAGCTCCTTTGCTGCCTTCTCTTAGGATTATAGGATAGTTTGATTCCAATCATATGAGTGTCCAGTTTATTTAATTTTATTTAGCCTCTTTGACAAAAACATAAGACATCATATTCCGAAAAGGAGAATTACGAAGGTACATGTAAAGTTCCAATTCCTGATGAGCACCCTTCAACAAAACTTCTTTCCAACTACATTAGATCCTTTCCACCATCAGTACAAATTTCAGGTTCCAACACAAAAAATTATTGAAATATGTCTTATATTAAAAGTAGGCCCTTTGAGGATGCATTAAGAATTCTGAAGTAACTGCTGCTAATTCTTAATAAATCATGTTAAATGAACAGTAATTATTGCCAATGTGCTTCACAATACTTTACATCAATCTATCATTATTAGTTTTGATAAATTAGTCTGATAACTTCAGTACTTTTTATAACAACAAACAGGCATAATTAACACATTTTGTTCTGAATGAAATACTGCAATCAAATTGTAATCAGCTAACCTAACCTAACCTAATGATAATTGTGGTATATTATCCATACCTCTTATAGACACTTTCAGAAAGAGTATATCTGACAATCGCATTATGTACAGACATTAATGATTATTACCTGTGTTGATAAATAGAAACCTTCATCTGTACCAGTAAGTTCAGCAGAAAGGCCAGAAGCAGTTTCCCAGGACATTCCACGCTCAACTCTCACCTGCAATAACATAATTTAGATATTGAAAAACACTGTTATAAGTTAAGAAATTAATCCAAAGCTTTCAAATTACTAATTATGACAGTGTTCATTATAATCCTAGTCAACATTATAAATCACACAATCACTTCAAGCAACTGCCATTTTTTTGTAAAATAAAATTACCCCAGCAGATAAGTTTTTCCCAAATCAGGAACTTGTCACATATACTAGCATAATTCTCAAGCTGGTTATAATTCATGCGACATCTTTTGAATAAAATATTTCTTTCATTAATATTGCCCCATTTTTGCACATATGGAATAAAGAGCCTACAGAAATTAAAAGGTTATGAATACAAAAAAGGGAGACACGATGTTTATGACATTAATCAAGTTTTATAGTAGTTCATGGACTTTCAAGGAATCATTTCTATGCTGGTTGATGGAATGATGTTGACAAAATGAATATTATTAAGTAGTACCTTAAAGTGTGTAGTGCAATTTTTTTTTTTTTTAATGGCAAACCTACCAATGAAGAGCTAGTAAAACTAGAGTTCAGTCAGGGTTGCTTAAATTAGTAAAAAGGTGCTTTGAATCAATTATGTCCTGATATGTTTTGTCTGCAGGAAGTTCGTCTGCTTTGCATGATGAAAAATAGTTTATAGAATAAAAAGAAAGCAGACACATTCCCTCAATCAATGAAAGAATCTGAATAGATGCTGTAAACAATGCAAAAACATTGCATTCAAACTAGTCTGCTGCAAATTTCAATAGAGGAATTTATAGTCTTACTTTTTAGTAACACTTTATGAGAGCATTTCCACATGTAAAATATTTTAAGACACCTGGAATTTGTATAGATTTCAGTGGTTATTCAGAAGATATATGAATAACAGTGAAAACTATGCTTTTTTTAAAAGGTGTTGACAGATGTTGATATCAAACACAGAATTGTCAACTTTCACCCAGAGAAAAAAAAATGAAGTCTTGAAACTAACTTTCACAGACATATTACAAAATTTTAATATTAATGTCTAATCTTCCAACCTCAACAATCCACGAAACATTTTCTTTTATCATTAATTGTAAAACTTAAAACAGTTATTCTCTAATTTTAATCTTAGAGAATAACTCTGTTATTGTCAGGAGTTCTTAATTAACACAAGTTAAACGAAATAAAATACAGTCGGATCTCTCTTTAACATACTTCCATATAGCGAAATTTTCTATGTAGCAAACTTTTTTTTATTCCCCCTTGGTCATTACATTGAAAATAGTTTCCGTATAACGAACTGATTTCGAGAGACCTGGGTATGCATTGTTCGCACCTCTGGCCTTTATAGCAACAAAGCTGCTGCTGTAGAAATCACAAAGTAAGAGCTAAAACATTTTACAATTTAATGGTGCCTGTAAAACCCTGTAGGAGGAAACTGGCCAACCACGGCGTGGGATAGAAAAAGATGGAAGTTTGAAAGAGGCCTTTGCGCGGCAGTGGGTCAGCAATGCCTAAAAAGAAGTAAAACCTATACAACTTATACTTTACTATGCTGAGAAGTCTCGCTGTTCATCTGTCCACAGCCATTGGCAAAGATTAAAGCATATTCCCGATGCGGGCATTGGCACTGGTCAACCTATTTTCTACCGTAAGCATCCTATTAAGAGAATTAGGAGAGAGTGATTTTCCTTTATCTCAGAAATTCATCTGTTGTTTGGAAGAAATGAGTCATCCACACTTTCACTAAATTTCACCTTTCTCTGTTTACGTGGTAGCTACAAGTGGGTCCTAATTTCAGTTTTGTTTTAACTGCTTTGAAAGTAACCATACAGTGTCTAAGAGGAAATCCTTGAGTGTAGTGTGAAAAAGTGGAAGTGCTTAATAGTGTAGATTGCAGCCTTAAAATTTGATGTCCCTGCCAGAATGTGTCAACCATTCTGAAAAACCCTGTTTCTATCCTCAAACTGCTTGAGGAAACTGGACCCAGTCGGAAGCGTGCGAAATTATGCCCTTGGGAAGATGTAGATGAAATAGTTTTTAAGTAGATGAAGTTGATTCGAGACCAACACATGCCAATATCAGGGCTATTAATAAAAGAAAAGGCTATGGAGTACGCATATTTTCTGGTATACAACATTCCAAGCCAGTTCTGGTTGGCTGGACAAATTTAATGAGTGCCATGGCTTACTCGAAAAAGTTATTTCTGGTGAAAGTGGAGTTGTAATGGAAGAAGACTGTACCCATTGGAAAGAAACAATTTGAAAAAAATTACGGAGGCCCACGAGCCCAAAGACACAGTCAACATTGAAGAAACATGTCTATTTTTTAAATGCTTGCCGAACAAGACACTGACTTTTAAAGGTGATAAATGTTTATGTGAAAAAAATAGTAAGGAGAGAATTCCACTCTTGGTTGCGAATATGGCTGGTAATGAAAAATTGAAGCTTTTGGTAATAGGCAAAAGTAAATAACCCCGATGTTTCAAAGGAATAGTCTTAAGAGTTGGATTACAACTACATACAGCAAAAAACCTTGAATGACAAGTGAACTTTCTGAGCAGTGGATTTTAAATTTCGATAGAAAGATGATGAAAGAAAACAGAAAAATCGCATCGATTGTCGACAACTGCCCTGCCTGTCCACCTTCACTCGGTAATTTCGAAACTTACAAGTGTGAAGCTTGTTTTCTTCCTTCTGAATAATTCGTCTTAACTGCAGCCAATGGACCAAGGCATTATCAAAAATTTGAAAATGCACTACTGAAGGTGCATACTGAGAATAGAAACTAACCAACCTATAGATTCTATTATAGATTTGTGGATGTGCATATCAGAGTTGGTGAAAGTGTGAAGTGAAGATGTGATGGAAACAACGATTAATTTTTAATCGTTTTAGTTTTAGCAAAAGCAGGTTTTCTAAAATGCTAATTAACAGATATGAGAGGGATAAACTGCTAGAAGACATTGATCAATCTTCGGAAGAGTTTCAAGAGAGGTTTGATCAGTGGAGAAATTGTTCTTGATGAATTTATAGGAGTTGATAATAATGTCATAGTAGCTGAAATCCGAGTGATTCCCAACCTTTTGGAGCGTATTTAAAGAACTAATGACAATATCGATGATCAGCCGGATGAAAATGAGGGCAATATTAAACCTTCCAAACAAATGTTGGTAGCATTTGAAACTTTTCATCAAGGCATTCAGTGGGAAGGCCTTGATGCAAAGGCACTGTTACCTTCACCGCTGGCTTAACTTATAACTTTTATGAACCAAATTCAAAAATTATGGGATTGAGGAGGAGATAGAGACATTTTTTGGCTTTCTTCCCACTATGGCTGAATTAATCAGCCACTGGTGAAGGTTTCTTGACAAAAATATCCAATTTTTCTTCTGTCAACTCGGAAGAAACTGGTTCATAAAGTCAGATGACTTCTCCAAGTGGAATAAAAACCCCTTCTCTCTCACACACACACCTGCCAACATGTACATGAAACACATAATGACCTTCACATACCATTTATGCATTCCATGTATGTACAAACTATGTATGAAAAAAAAAAATACACTCATACTAGTTTATTTATTTATTTTTCAACAAGGCTTTTTTTTTTTTTTTTTTTTTAGTTACAGAGGCAATTGAATCAAAACTCACTTAGGTGACTTCTATTAAACCTGTGTTTAATAGAAGACAGAAACCAAACACTCGCCACAACTGGCAAAAGTTATTTAAAAGAAATAACTTTTTGAAGCTTTTAAGTTAAAAGGGGCACAGCAGAATTTTAGAAATACAGTAAACCCTCACTAGATTAATTGGGGGAGAAATCATCGGGATTGAGCGATAAATGGATTAGTGAAGCAAAAGATAGCCCTAAAACACAGCCTGGTCTGTACTTGTTAACAGGAGAGACTGCTTCTACAGGGATGGGATACACTTAAATAGAAAGGGTGCAAGAATATTTGCTGACGCTATTGAGGCAGTGTTAGGTGGGTCGGAAAACTGCTAGATTGGGGGGATACAAGGACTAATAGATTAACAGTAGCCACTGGCAGAGGTGAAAGTGATTCTTGCACTGCTTCTATAGGAATGAGCCGCAGCCTGGAAAATAAGATGCAGGATATTTCAGAGACTGCTGGGAATCATTGGGGTACAAATAAACACATACGTTGTGTTAGGCTAGCTAAGAAAAACAACAGGTGCATGTATACTTGTGTGTACACCAATGCTAGGAGTTTAGTAAATAAATTTGATGAATTTGAGGTATTGCTCAAAACATCAAAGGCAGATATTGTGGGGATTTCAGAGATGTGGTGTCACACAGATATAAGGAATGCAGAACTGGAATTTGGGGAGTACAATGTCTACAGAAAGGATAGACAGGATAGGAAGGGAGGAGGGTTTATGCTATTAGTTAAGAAATACATAAAATCCAAGGAAGTGAAGCCAGTCGACATTGCTGGACAGTGCAGTGTCGAGTCAGTTTGGCGTGACATAAGCATTGGGAGATCAAAATTGAGAGTAGGAGTGTGCTATAGGAATAATGACTCTGCTGAGTATAATAAGAAACTGTACAGGGAAATAGAGTGGGCCAGTAAATCAGAGTCTTATAATGGGGGATTTTAATTTCCCAGATATTGATTGGAATTTGGGGGCAGGTCACTCACACACTAGCAAGGCTTTTGTGGATTTATTGGATGATTGTTTTCTACATCAGCATGTTCAGAAGGCAACTAGAGGGAGTAATACTCTTGATTTGATTATCAGTGGTGATTCTTCATGCATTAAGAATCTGCAGGTAAATGAACCACTAGGTGGCAGTGATCACAGTGTGCTGAAGTGGGATTTACTCAAAGAGGTAACTACCATTAGGGGTAAAGGGAAGGGTTATTGCTTTCTCAAAGGTGACATACTACAATGGAGTATTTAAATTCTATACAGTGGGATCAACTGATGATGTTACCAACAGCAAATTCAAAATGGGAAGCATTCAAAGAACTTATCTTGGAAGCTACTAGGCTTTACATACCAACTAAGAAATATTGTTCAAGGTTTAGGCCTAAGTGGATGTCAGATGAACTAATGAGACATATGGCAGAGAAGAAAAATGCATGGGATACAACAAATTAACACATGACACAGAAGCCTATCATAGATACAAGTTGATCTGTAACCAAGTTACAAAGGAGGTTAGGCAGGCGAAGGCAGAGTACGAGAAATCTTTGGCAAGGGATGCAAAGAAAAACAGCAAAGAGGTCTTTACTTATGTAAACTCTAGAAGGAAGGGGATGAATCAGATTGGTCCACTTGATATTGCTGGGTCAACTGTTGATGATCCTGCTCAGGTAGCTAACAAACTGAATGAATATTTTGCATCGACATTCACACATGAGTTATTCAGCGAGGGGAATGCCAGAGGTGTATTCAACTCTGGCAGTAAGCTAGAGAATCTTGTAATAACTGAGAGTAAAGTGGAGGAGAAATTGTTGAAGATAAATACAAGAAAGGCACCTGGTGTGGATGGGATCTATCCAGTTATATTAAAGGAAGCAGCAAAAGAAGTAAGCAAGCCCTTAGCCATAATTATGAGAGCTTCCTTTGACTCAGGGGAAGTACCCATGGACTGGAGATGTGCAAATGTGACCCCAATTCACAAAGGAGGATCAAAGGGCGACACAAGTAATTATAGACCTGTTAGTTTAACTTCTGTTCCTGGAAAATTAATGGAGGCACTGATTAAAGAAGCACTGCAGGATCATCTAGACAAGATTTCAGTTCTAGCTCGGACACAGCATGGTTTTGTTAAGGGAAAGTCTTGCCTGACCAATTTGATTGGATACTATGATGCAGTCACAAAAGAACTGGATGCAGGGAATAACTTTGATATTATATACTTGGATCTTAGAAATGCTTTTGATACTGTTGCACGTGGAAGACTGCTGCTATGGATAAAGGGGTGGTTGAGGGGGAGAAGACAGAGAGTGGTAATCAATGGACACTGCTCATCGTGGACTAATGTTATTAGTGGAGTCCCTCAGGGTTCAGTATTGGGTCCATTATTGTTTTCTGTATTTTTAAATAATTGATATTGATGATGGTATGTCAAGCTTAATGTCCAAGTTTGCAGATGATACGAAGGTTGGCAGGGTTGTCAAGGACACTACTGACACTATGCTACTGCAACAGGATCTGGAAAGGTTGAGCAGATGGGCTGAGAGGTGGCAAATGAAGTTGAACATTGACAAATGTAAAGTACTACATATGGGAAACAGCAACCCCAGAGCAACGTATCAACTCTGTGGTACTACACTGACAGTAGTAGAGAATGAAAGGGACCTGGGGGTGGTTGTGCAGGCAGATATGAAGTTTTCTGAGCAGTGCAGATGGACTGCAAGAGTAGCTCATGGTGTATTGTCGATGATATATAGGAATTTTTCTAGCAGGGATAAGGAGGTGATTATTCCCTTGTATAAGGCAATGGTCAGACTGCACCTAGAGTACTGTATACAGGTTTGGAGGCCTCATTTCAAGAAGGATGTAGAGATGCTGGAATGAGTACAGAGAAGGGCAACAAGATTAGTGAATGGAACAAAGGGGTGCTCTTACGAAGGCTTACGTTTTGCAAATTACAGTGTCTGGAGACTAGGCACTGGCGAGGTGATCTGATAGAGGTGTATAAAGCCTTGAATGGTTTTAGCATGCTCAATGCTGATGGGATTCTTCCTCTTGCTCAGAATAATCACCTGAGAGGGCATAAATTCAAATTGAGGAAAGACAGATGTAGGATAGACGTGAGGAAATTTGCCTTTAGCCAGCAGGTGGTTGGTTGCTGGAATAGACTTCCATCCTTTGTCGTGGAAGTTGATAGCCTAAATAAGTTTAAGGCTTAGCTGGACAGGTATTTCGAACGAACAGAGGGGTGAAGTGGAAGTGGTTATTTTTTATTATTATTTTTTTTTTTTGGCTGATGCTGCATAAGCTTGCTTTCTTGCATCAAATGCCTCTACTAATGCAAGTGAACTCATACACCGACCATTAAGCAAGTTTTACTGTAACTAAAATTTTACAAATAAATAACAAATTATATAATTTACAATAAACTGGTAGCTGTATATTACGGAATTCTAAAACTATAATGAACATAAATTAAATAAAATAATAAAATCACTTACTATAAAATATGCTAAAATATAAAGATTAAAATAGCTAAAAAACCTGAAGTTTTCGAGAGCATCAGCTCTCTTCCTCAACAGTGATAAGACTTCCTGCAACATCTCCTTATATAACAGGCTCACGGTACCTCCACACGTATTATTCCTCCACATGGTTCCCTCAGCGCATGGGCAGGACCAGAAGCAGAAATGTCTCGGGTATGTGGCAAACAAAATCGTTCATCCGTACTGCGGACAACTGCTTCAAAAATAGGATGTATGCGCATACGTCTGTCTCTATTCATGGTATTTTTACTGGATGAGCCAATCCGCAAACCCTCTAGCCACTTACGCTCCCAGTACCCATGCGCATGGTCCACAATGATCATGTCCTCTGGGGAGATTTGATGCTGCTTCTCCCAAAAATGTTCGGCCACAGCAGACTTATAATCGGCGGTTCTTATAGCATTTAAATGCTCTCCCAGACGATCCCTGAGCCGTCGTTTTGTTTCCTCCACATAACACTCCCCATAATCCAGGCATTCTATTCTGTCTTGTGGGGAATTTGACTATAAATGATAATGAGAGTATGATCTCTTTTGATGTTGTATCTTTATTCACATGTATTCCTATTAAACATGGAATACATTGTGTAAAAATGGCATTGACTAAGGATGTCTCACTTGGTAACAGGTCATTGCTTGGTATAGAAGATATTTTGCCAGGGTGGAATTATGTCTGGCTAGCACTACCATGTTATTTCAAGGAACTAGGTACAAACAGGTTCACGGTACGGCCATGGGTTCGCCCATTAGTGCCACTATGGCCAATTTGGCCATGGAGGAGTTAGAAGGTAGGATTTTTAATGGGTTTTCGTTTCCTATTAGAAATTGGAAGAGATATGTTGACGATACTTTTGCCCTGGTCCAGAAGGGGAGGGAGGATGATGCAGTTTGCTGGCTTAATAGCTTCTCCCAATTTATATAATTTACCTCAGAGGTGGAAATGGGTGGTACCCTGTCATTTTTGGATGTATTGGTCTCTAGGATGGGTTCCAGACTTAAGACATCAGTGTTTAGGAAACCCATGTGTAGGGGCCAATACACCCACTACAACTCAGCACAAGCTGGACAATATAAGAACAGTGTAGTAAAAGCTTTATTTGATAGAGCAGGATCACATTGCACCACCTCTGAGGATAAAGAAAAGGAAATTAATCGTGTCACGGCAGACCTTAGTATATGCGGATACCCCCAGAGGATCCTGGACAGATACAGCAGAGGAGTGTCTGAATGTAGGGAGCCATTCGTTCCGATGGCCACCGCATACATCCCCTACTATCAGGGCCTTACTGAGCATCTAACGAGAATTTTATGGGGTTATAACACATGCTGTGTACAGCTTCCCGGGCGGAGGCTGTGCACAGCTGTATACCAGGTGAAAGACCGTATTCCAGTCTTTCACTGGAATACGGCATTATATTCTGTATACAACTCCAGTAGTGGAGTTGTATTCAGAATAGAATGCCCGGATTGTGGGGAGTGTTATGTGGGGGAAACAAAACAACGGCTCAGAGATCGTCTGGGGGAGCATTTAAATGCTATAAGAACCACCGATTATAAGTCTGCTGTGGCTGAACATTTTTGGGAGAAGCAGCATCAAATCTCTCTCTCCAGAGGACGCGATCATCGTGGACCATGCGCATGGGTACTGGGAGCGTAAGTGGCTAGAGGGTTTACGGATTGGCTCATCCAGTAAGAATGCCATGAATAGAGACAGAGGTATGCGTATACATCCTATTTTTGAAGCAGTTGTCCACAGTACGGATGAACGATTTTGTTTGCCACATACCCAAGACATTTCCGATTCCAGTCCTGCCCATGCGCTGAGGGGACCACGTGGAGGAGTAACACGTGTGGAGGTACCGTGAGCCTGTTATATAAGGAGATGTTGCAGGAAGTCTTATCACTGTTGAGGAAGAGAGCTGACGCTCTCGAAAGCTTCAGGTTTTTTTAGCGCTTTTAATCTTTATATTTTAGCATATTTTATAGTAAATGATTTTATTTTATTTTATTTTATTCATTATAGTTTTAGCATTCTGTTATATACCAGTTTATTGTAAATTATATAATTTGTTATTTATTTGTAAAATTTTAGTTACAGTAAATCTTGTTTAATGGTCGGTGTATGAGTTCACTTATTTCCCAGACATAAATTTTCCAGACCTCAGAGGCCTCTTTCAGGAAACAATAAAAGCAATTTGCACTTTCCAGTTTACTGGGCTTTTCTGTTAGTGCAATCTATTATAAACGAGTTTGTTGCATTTGCGATAATACCGATAACATTTTTACATTACGGTATTATGGTGAAATGAGTTCCCCTTCACTGAAATCTTCAATCATATAAAAAACATAAATAAATTTTTAGACTCTTCTCTTCATTCCTATTTACTTATTACAATGGTGAAGGAAAAGGAACCAACAGAAAGTGCTGGCAGTGCTAGGAAACGAAACAAAATTTATTTAGAAATGAAGATGATTAATTGATTAATTAAGAAGTACAAAGCAGGACAAAGTTTGACATCCATTGCACGGGAATTAGGTCTCGCTGCTTCAACAATAAATACTATTTTAAGGAACATGTTAAAGGATCACCACATTGAAGACCAACAGTGATCATAAAACAGCGTTCAGGTGCTATATCGAAGATGGAAAAGCTATTAATAATATATATATGGATGGAGAATCATATTCAGAAACTACTGCTCCTGAGTCCAATGGCCACTCAAACAAAAGCAAGAGGTATTTATGAAGATATGAAGGATAAGTATGGCGAAACCCAAGTATGCAGTGAAGTTGCCAGTGCCAATTTTGCAGCTACAGAGAAATTGTGATGTGTTGGAAAAAACCCCTTCTAAATCATCACAGCGGCATGCTTATCAGCTGGAGAGTTAATTCTGGCAACGATTCTCAAAAGGTAAAACTTGCTGACATAATGCCTGTCTCCTTCTCTTTTTGTAATTGCACACTTTTGTAATTTTTTCTGCACATGAGATAAAAAAAATTTAATAAATAATTCTATTTACATGTTCATTGAAAAAATCTTTTTTTGATTCAATCAAATTCAGCACTCATAGTTGCGAGCGATGCATAAGCATTTAGGGAAATTTTGACTTACGTAGAGTTCCATAGAACACAACCCTTACGTAAGCCAAGGAGTGGCTGTACTATCTGATAATTTCATCAACTTCATAGAACTGAATTCTGGACAATTTCTTCAAATTCAGCTTGCACACAAAATAGACTTGAATCCTCCCATGCCCATTTCAAAATTAACATAAATAATGGCTACTATTACTTGTAAACACAATTATCAGATGACATGTTTAAATCTGGATCATTTAGAAATGACTTGGAGAATCATCCCAAATTTCAAAAAAAAAAACCAAACAAACAAAACTTTTTAATTTTTCCATAAAATTTATAAGTATACAAATGGAAATATGTTTTGGATGTTTGAGCACTGGCTGCTAAGAAAAAGTCAGGTCAACACCAAGGAAGGTTTAGCATAAATTCTAATTCTGTATCTCTCCAAGTCCCTCCCACTCCAGAAATCTACATAGATTTTCCTACATAGTCTCTGGTAAAGTTTCAGGCCCAATTACACAGCTTGCTAAGTCACCCCCCCCCCAACAGAAATGTTACTTTTTTATGTTGATAGGTTAACCTACATTCCCCACCCACACACACTCGTAGTGTGTGTGCCCTAAAGGAGTACTACTACCCAAATCTTACTACCTAACAGCTACCCATTAATCATTCGATTCTTCTTTCAAAATCTACCTTTCAGGTGGCTTTTAGTAAGTTCTCATCGTGCAGATCAAATAACACATACATACACACAAGAGATAAAGTCATGTGGAAATAGCAATAATTTATATGGTCAGTTCTTGCCATAAAAAAAAATAAAAAGTCATGTGGAAATAGCAATAATTTATACGGTCAGTTCTTGCCATAAAAAAAAATAAAAAGTCACATGGAGTAGCATGTAGTGAATACAGAGGTTTGCTGGACTCAGGCAATTCCATGTTTGCCCAAAAAACTCTGTACAAGTAGTGATGAATGTGACAGCACGCTATCATGGTGAAGAAACCATGTAGCATTTCACTATTTTTTTTTCTCTGAAAATGTAGAACTCTAACTATTTCATCCACTGCAGTGTAAAAAATGGTAGCAACATAGTCTTTGTTCACTGTGCACTTGCCATGCTTTTTGGTGTTGTTTTTTTTTGGGGGGGGAGGGGGGTCCACTGTTTGGTTTAGAGATTATACCTGTAAACCCATGTTTCATCTCCAGTTATGATACATTTCAAAAATGCTTCATTATTAGTTGCACATTCAAACAAATGAGAATTAACTTAACTTGCTGGAATTATCCATTAAAGTGTCCCTCTTAACAGCTGTGGCATGTGTTCACAGTTTCGTTAAAATGGAACGTATTATTAATATTATAAAAAAATAAGTAAAATCTGATGGAGATACAAGTTTATTCAATGATTTTACAAATAGTTGAACTTCAATCATTTCATACCAATGTTTGCACTTGAAACACAACTTCATTTGAAAGATGAGAGCCGTCCAGATTACAGATCGCTTTTGACAAATTCCCCACCCTCTTTGAAATGATGGTGTTAATTGAAAACATTGCAATTATCATATGCTATTTTAAGAAGGTCAAATGTTTCACCTGCTGGATTTCTAATTTTAAAGAAAAACTTCACATGTTCTTCAATGCATTCTCACATGGCAATGGTTAGGCCACACCCAAGGTGTGGCCTAATTTTAGGAAAGATATGGGTCTGTTGGAACAGGTTCAGAGAAGAGCAATGAGATTAGTGAGGGTACAAAAGGGTGCTCTTACCAAGAATGTCTTCAGTTCTACAAGTTGCAGAGTCTGGAGAATGGGCACCTGCGAGGAGATATGATTGAGGTGTTTAAGGCTTTGAATGGATTGGGCAAGCTAAGGGCTGACGGCATCCTTCCTTTTGCTCAGACTATACATGAGGGAGATGTATTTTTTGGCTAATGGTTTTGAAGATTGTTTTCCTTCATCATTTGCTACTACTGATACATTTTGAGATGTGACTAGCTGTAAAAACTCCTTGTTAGTTTAGGGATTATACCTGTAAACCCATGTTTCATCTCCAGTTATGATACATTTCAAAACTGACAATAACAGGCTGCTTTAAGAGTGAATGCATGGAGTTAAGGATGAAACATTATCTTGTTCCAGTGCATTCCATTGTCTCAAGCATAACCTGATACTTTTTGGGCAAACCTAAGTATAAACATGTCATTCAACTTTTGATTAAAAAATGTGAGGTACTCTAATTTACTTACATTTATGTGTAATTAAGTACATACTTACTGTATGAAGCTCAGTTTTAGCAGTGCCTGTGGCATGTGGCCTAATATAACAATTGCATTTTACTCTCTTTACTTGATTTCCTCCAAGATCTATTAAAAAATACTGTCTGTTATTATATTGGATTTAATGTGTAATGCACATTACACAATTTAAAAGTGATTTGATATGAAAATACAGTATTAATTTGAAGCAAACAGTAATATTCGGTTTATCCACATATAAAGTAATAGTTATTGTTCTCTCTGAATGAAATCAACAATTAGATCAGTTGGAGAAAACAGACAGATACAGAGACATTTAATGGTGTTCGTTTTAGTGCTGCTTAGTTTTTAATAGATCATATTTACAATGTAAAAGTAAAGTCTTTGACAATTTTTTCTCAACCTGAAGATTATGGATTTTACATTTTAAATTATCTAGAAATGCTATAAAAAATTAAGCAAATGAAATTTATTTAAAATCAATTATACCAGTAAAAATATCTTATGCAGTTTGTACTGAAACAAACCCTGAATCTTTATTTGCAAATTAGTAAAGACAAGGTTTAAGTGTAAGAAACCAGAAAAAGAATAAACCAATATAGCACACTGATTTAGACTTTCTTGTCATCAAGATACTGACATATAGATTGTGGAGACTGTGTAAAACAATATATTTTCATACACACATTGTTAAGTGATGCTGATATAAAACCATTGATATGACAATTTCAAAAATGCCCCACATTAATGGTTTATTCCCTTCTCTGATTTAAAAAAAAAAAAAAAAAGTATTAGGGAAGCTATATCCTCTGCTTAAAAGGTATAATAATATTTTTAATTTTAATGTAATAATTTTCAGTTTTTATTATTCCCACTGCTGAGGTTTGAGGAAATATCCAATTAAGGATTGTCTGAACAAGTTATTTAGGGCTTAATCTGGTGCTTTATTTATGGGCATCTCCGTAGCCAGGTGGGAAGGAGCAGCAGCAGTGCATAGCACACGCTTCTTGATTAGACCAGGGTTCGAGCCCATCGCCACCAAATAGGGAGGATGCGGAAAGGTTAGGGAATGACCACCGCATATTCCCAGAGCAACATGGCCTTAGTTGCTAATGCTCCTAAAAACCAAATAACAAACAAACAAACAGCTTTATTTATGAAAGTTGTTATTAAACTTCTTTAATCGATTAGATCTCAGGCTTGGTATGTGTAGCAGTAGTGTCAAATAATGCAAGAAAGCAAGCATATAGAGCATCACACAAAAAACATCCACCTCACCTGTCTCACCCCTCCAAGAATTTATTCAAATTACACACTTCCACAACAGATGGAAGTTTATTCCAACAATAAACCACCTGCTCACCAAGGGTAAACTTCTGTACATCTATCTTGCAACCACCAATCCTCAATTTGTATGTACCAAGGTTGGACTAGATCTCTTTGACTAAGTTTTCTCTTAATAAAATGCTTCTGACAGTGCCTGGTTTTCCTGTCTGATGGTTGAAGTGATCTTGGCTGCCCGCAATCTTCTGTAGTTGTTGGATTAGTAGTGGCAAGTGATGCAAGAAAGCAAGCTTAAATAGCATAGGCCAAAAAAAAATTCCACTTCACCTATTCATTAGCTCCAATAGTTTTTTTCAATTCTTCTTTCAACTTATTGAAGCTATTAACTTCCACAACAACAGATGGAAGTTTGTTACAGCAATCAACCACCTGCTAGCTAAAGGTAAACTTCTGTACATCTATTCTGCAACCATCCTTCCCCACTTTGAATTTGTGTCCTCTCATGTGCATAGTCTGAGCACAAGGAAGAAGAGGAAATTATGTATCCCCAATTCACTGGGGGTGGGGGGGGATCAATGGGTGACGAGTAATTACAGACCCGTTAGTTTAACTTCTGTTACGGGTAAATTAATGAAGTCACTGGTTAAAGAAGTGATGCAGGATCACCTAGACACTGAAAATAAGATTTCAGTAATAGTTCAGACACAGCATGGGTTTGTTAAGTGGAAGTCTTGTCTGACCAATTTAATTGGATACTATGATGTGGTCACAAAGGAACTGGATGCAAAAAATAATATTGATATCTCTTGGATTTCAGGAAAGCTTTTCATACTGTTGCACATGGAAGACTGCTGTACGAATTAGAGCTTATGGCATTAAGGGCAAGTTGCTACAATGGATAAAGAGATGGTTGAGTGGAAGACAACAGAGAGTGGTAATCAATGGACACTGCTCTTCGTGGACTAATGTTATTAGTGGAGTTCTTCAGGGTTTGGTGCTCGGCCCATTGTTGTTTTGTGTATTCATCAATTATATTGATGAAGGTACATCAGGCTTAATGTCCAATTTTGCAGATGATACAAAGGTTGGCAGGGTTGCAAATGACAGTAAAGACAGTATGCTACAAAGGTTGGCAGGATTGCAAATGATAGTAAAGACAGTATGCTACTGGAACAGAATCTAGAAAAGTTAGGTAGATGGGCTGAGAAGTGGCAACTGAAGTTTAACATTGACAAATGCAAAGTACCGCATATGGATAGCAGTAACCCAAGATAAACGTACCAAATGTGTGGTACTACACTCAAGGAGGTGGAGAATGAAAAATACCTGGGAGTAATTGTGCAGTCAGATATGAAGTTTTCTGAGCACTGCAGATGGGCTGCTAGAATAGTTACAGTTTTGTCAAAGATATATGGGAATTTTGCTAGCAGAGATAAGGTGGTGATTATCCCTTTGTATAAGGAATGGTCAGGCCACACCTTGCATACAGGTCTGGAGACCTCATTTTACAAAGGATGTAGAATTGCTAGAACGAGTACAGAGAAGGGCAACAAGATTGGTGAGAGGAACAAAGATCTGCTGTTAGCAAGAAAGGCTTAAGTCTGCAAGTTGCAGAATTTGGAGACTAGGCATCTGCAAGGTGATATGATTGAGGTGTATAAGGCCTTTAATGGTTTCAGCAGGTTCAATGCTGATGGGATACTTTCGCTTGTTCAGATTAAGAACCTGAGGGGGCAGATATTGAAATTGAGGAAAGACAGTTGTAGAATAGATGTGCAGAAGTTTGTCTTTAGATAGTGGGTAGTTGATTGCTGGAATAGAGTTCCATCTGTTGTTGTGGAAGTTGATAGCTTAAATAAATTTAAGGCTGAACTAGACAAACTTTGGAGTGACTGGACAGGTGAAATGGAAAGGTTTTTTTTTTTTTTTTTTTGGCTGATGCTGTATAAGCTTGCTTCCTTGCATCACATGTTTCAACTAATGCTAATACCATCAGTAATGAGCTTGTTCAATCTATTTAAAGCTTTAAATACCTCAATTAGATCACCTCACGGAACCTAATCTCCAGATGCTGCAATTTGCAGAACCTTTCTGGGTAAGAGTATCCCTTTGTTCCACTCAATGTCATTGCTTTTCTCTGTGTTCGTTCCAGCAGATCTACATCCTTCCTAAAATGAGGCCTGGTATTGCCTTCTACAATGGGATAATCTCCTCCTTATCCCTGCAAGAAAAATTTCCACATATTGTTAAAACCACATGAGTTGTCCTGGCTGCCTGTCTGCACTGCTCAGAGAACTTCATATCTGACTGCACAATTACCCCCAAGTCTTTTTCATTTTCCACTACCCTGAGAGTAGTACCTCACAGCTGGTTCGTAATTACTCTGGGATTACCGCTATCCATATGCAATACTTTGCATTTGTGAAACTTCAATCGCCATTTCTCAGCCCATCTGCCTAACTTAGATCCTGTTACAGTAGCATACAGTCATTATTGATATTAACCACCCTGCCAACCTTTGTATCATCTGTAAACTTGGATATTAAGCTTGATATGCCTTCATCAATATCACTGATAAATATAGAAAACAACAACCCCAAACTCTGGAGAACTCCACTCTTTGTCTTCTCCCACTCAACCATCACTTTATCCATAGTAGCAACTTGCTCTTAATGCCACACTGCTCCAATTTGTACAGCAGTCTTTTATGTGCAACACTGTCAAAAGCTTTTCTGAAATCCAAGTACAGTGGATTCCTGTTATTTGGGCCACCGGTTAATCAGGGCAGCCGTTTATTTGGGGCAAATCTTAAAAAACAGAAACCAATCAAGAAAATAGCCAGGGTTTGCTTTGCTTAATTGGGACAGCATGCCGTTTAATCGGGGCAGGAGACCGCAGCACTGAAGATTACCCTACGATTGTCTCCAACTGTACCATGTGGTTCAGTCGAAATTCTGGATGCCACAACCATAAAACAATTAGCAGTCACCTGTTTATTGGGCTTTTCTGTTAGTGAAATCTATCATAAACGGACAGTAAACTCAATCTTACTGAATTTGCGATAATACCAACAGCTGGAATTCTGTGGGTGGTTATTAATGTGAAATGTGTTTACAGTTTACATGAAATCTTCAATCATATAAAAAAATTAATTTTCAGATCTTCTCTTCATTCCTATTTTTAAAGCTTTGTACCTCTTTACTCCATTCTTACTTGCAATTTGTTTGTTGTTTGTTATTTGATTTTTAGGAACATTAGCAACTAAGGCCATATTGCTCCGGGATATGCGGTGGTCATTCCCTGACCTTTCCGCATCTTCCGTATTTGGTGGTGACGGGCTCGAACCCCGGTCTAATCAAGAAGCGTGTGCTATGCACTGCAGCTCCTTCCCACCTGGCTACAGAGGCGCCTACTTGCAATTTGTGTGTGCCGTGTTCTTTGTTATTGATTGCTTATCTTTTTAGTGTTTTAAATTTTAACTCCCACCCACAAATGTCAGTGAACAGAAATGTCAACTAGTTTGTATGTACATATTACAGTACACATTAATTATTCCAATTATCACGTATATTCTTCCGATTTATACGTATCATTTAATTTTTTAATTGGTAAGGTAATAAAGGGTAAATTTGTGCTTAATATATCTTTGCTTTTATAGCCTGTGGATAATATTCCTTCTATTTTCGCTAATTAGAATTTCTGTTTAATAGAATTAAAATTCAATTCGCAAACGTGATCACAATGACTGGCGCTTACTGTACATGGTATAGTGAACGGTACTTTACTATGGTGACTCCATCATAACATGATTTGATTGTACAATGAACCAATTGTAAGGGAGGGGGGGGTAAATAGTATTTTTAACTATTTACGTGAAACTTTGGTGGGGCAGCCGCTCAATCGGCCAAAATGCACTAGTCCAGATGTGTCCCAAATAACCGGAACAGACTGTATATGTTATTAAAATTATTCTTTGCATCCAGTTCCTTCGTTGGAATTGGATGCAAAGAAAAACACAAACCCATGCTGTGTTTGATGTCTAAGTGATACTGCATTATTTTTTTAATCAGTGACTCCATTATTTTTCCTGGAACAAAAGTTAAATTAACAGGTCTGTAATTACTCGTGCCACATTTGATTCTTCTTTGTGAATTGGGGATACATTCACATATCTCCAGTATGCAGGGACTTCCCCGAATCCAAGGATGCTTGCACACATGTGGCTAAAGGTTTTTTAATTCCTTTGCTGCCTCCTTTAATTTAATTGTATAGATCCCATCCACTCCATGTGCATTTCTTACATTTAACTTCAACAGCTTCTCTTCCACTTTCTTCTAAGTCATTACAAAATTATTCAGCTCCCAATTAGAGTTTGGGAGCTGAATAATTTTTCCCAAATAGACTTCCCTAAAGAATTCCTCATGTGTGAATGTAGATGCAAAATACTCATTCAGTTTGTCTGCAACCTGGGCAGGATCATCAACAGTCCACCCATCGATATCAAGTGGATCAATCTGATTCATCCCCTCCTTTCTAATGTTTACACAAGTAAAGAAGTCTTTGCTGTTTTTCTTTGCACTTTTCTCGAAGGATTTCTCATAATCTGCATTTACTTGCCTAACAGCCTTTGTGGCTTGATTACAGACTAGTTTATATGTACCACTGGCTTCTGTGTCGCCTGATAATTTATACATCCCATTTACTTTTTTTTTTGTTCTCTACCACGCATCTTATGAGTTCATCTGATATCTATTTAGGCCTATACCTTGAAGAGTATTTCTTAGTTGGTATGAAAAGCCTAGTAGCTTCTCTGATTAGTTCAGATCTAGAATTTGGCTTATGGTAACATCTTCAGTTGGTCCTGCTGTAGTCACCTTTAAGAAAGCAAAAATCTCTCCCTTTACCCTTGATGGTAGTTACATATTTCAGTAAATCCCAAATCAATACATTGTGATCACTGCCGCCTAGTGGTTCTATTATCACCAGATGCTTAGTGCATGAATAATCACTACTGATAATCAAGAGTTTTACTCCCTCTTGTTGCCTCTCTAACATGCTGCTGTAAAAAAACAGTCATCCAATAAATGTCTTGCTGCTAGTCTGTGAGTGACAAACCCACAAGTTCCAGTGGAAAGATAAAAAACCCCCATTATAAGGCATTGATTTACTGGCCCACTGTGTTTTTCTTCACAGCTGTTCATTGCGCTCATCAGTCATTAGGCATATAACACACTCCTACTCTCATTTTTGCTTTCCCAGTGCTTATGTCACACTAAACTGACTCAGCACTGCCCTTCTTAACTAAGAGCATAACCCCTCTTAACTAAGAGCATAACCCCTCTCCCATCCTATCCCCTGTCCCTTCTGTGTACACTGTACTCCCCATATTCAAATTTTGCATTTGATGTCTTGACGAGCACTTTAAATTCATTTACTATATTCCTAGCATTGGTGTATATGCAGTATTTATGCACCTTTTTTACTCTTAGTTTCCCTAACACAGTCCTTGTATTTACTTGTTTCATGCTGCCTCTCTGCAGTTCTTGAAATTCCCAGCACCTTGCTGCTCATTTCAATAGAAGCAGTTCAAGAATCACTTTCACCTTTGCCTGTGGCTAATCTATTAGTCCATGTATAACCCCAAGCTAGCAGTTTTCTGACCTAACTAACACTGCCTCAATAGCATCAGCAAATATTCTTGCACCCTTTCTACAGGCACTCCCCTGCTTACATAATACTCGACTTACAGAAATTCAACTTTATGTAAGTTATTGCCTGCCAGTGCAAACTTAAAAAAACAACAACGTGGAAACGTATTTTGCATCCTAGGAATAAATGGAGGTATCATGAAAATATTGTAACGTGAACCCAATAACACATTGTGTTTTTTTTTTTTTTTTTTTTCCCGTAATTCATTCTAAGACTTTGGAAGTTGAAATTTTCGCTATATAACTAAGCTGTTTATCTCTCTAAAAGGTTATTTTTATAATGGAAATTGCACTACACTTTCATTGTTATCATATGTTCGTTTATAAGAATCAATTTTGAAAGCCTTTGTAATATTTTTATAAAATACATTTCTGGAGGTCACTACCATAAAACAATAAAAACAATTTGCACTTTCCAGTTTATTAGGCTCTTCAGTTAGCACATCTAATTATAAACGGTTAGTAAACTTGATCTTATTGCATTTGCAATAATACTGATAACTGGAATTTTGTGGGGTTTACATTATGGTATTATGGTGAAATGAGTTCCCCTTCACTGAAATCTTCAATCATATAAAAAAACATAAATTTTCAGAATCTTCTCTTCATTCCTATTTACTTATTATAATGGTGAAGGGAAAGGGGCCAATGGAAAGTGCAAGTAGTAGCAGTGCTAGGAAACCAAACAAAATTGATTTAGAAATGAAGATGAAAGTGATTAAGAAGTATGCAGCAGGACAAAGTTTGTTATCTATTGCACTGGAATTAGGTATCGCTGCTTCAACAGTGAATACTATTTTAAGGGACAGCGCATGTATAAAAGAACATGTTAAAGGATCAATGCATTTAAGATCAACAGTGATCACAAAACAGCATTCAGGTGTTTATATCAAAGATGGAAAAGCTATTAATAATTTGAATGGAAAATCAGATTCAGAAGCTAGTGCCCCTGTGACCAATGGCCATCCAAGCAAAAGCAAGAAATATTTATGAAGATATTAAGGATAAGTACGGTGAATCCCAAGTCAAGTTTGTGGCAAGCAACGGATAATTTAATAGGTTTAAGCATCGCGCTGGTTTCCAAAACATTAAAGTATGTGGTGAAGTCTCCAGTGCCAATTCTGCAGCTGCAGAGAAATTATGTGTTGGGAAAAACCCCTTCTAAATCTCCATGGCCCTCAACTTCTGCAGTGGCATGCTTATCAGCTGGAGAGTTAATTCTGGCAATGATGCTTGAAAGGTAAAACTTGCCTGTCTCATCTCTCGTTTTGTAATTCTATAATTTTGAAATTTTTGTAATTTTGTACACTTTTGTAATTTTTCCTGCGCATGAGATAAAAAAAATTGAATAAATAATTCTATTTACATGTTCGGCAAACATTTATTTTTTGCATCAATCAAATTCAGTGCACATAGTTGCGAGTGCTGCATAAGCATTTAAGGATCTTCCGATATATGTAAAATTCGACTTACGTAGAGTTCCATGGAACACGACCTTTACGTAAGTCGAGGAGTGGCTGTATTTAAATGTATCCCATCCCTGTAGAAGCAGTTTCTCCTGTTAACAACAGACTACGCTGAGAAAATTCTGCCCTCTGAGCCTTGCATAATCTCTCCACATATATTCTCTCCTATTGTGTCTGGGCAAAATTGCAGACTTTCAAATTTAACCCTATGTTGTGCAAATTTTTTTTTAACACTGCCCTGTACTCGTTAGGTAAGTCTGTAGATCTCATACTCTTAATGTCATTAGTGCCAACGTGCAAAACAATATCACCTTTTGTACCCTTACAAGATGATACTGCTCTAAATCATCAACTTTTGCTCCTGGAAGGCGCGCGCACGCACACGCACACGCACACACACACACGTAAAATAAAATAAATTATGGTTCACCCAGACTATGAATAATTTGCAGAAATTTAAAAACACCTGACACATTGTCATTGATAAAATCTGACTGAATGAGTAAAAGCAGTAAAACACATATTTTGAGCATAAGTAAAATTAATACGATCAATTAAAATATGTTTTATAGATAAAATGGTGTCACAAGACTTGCATATAGGAGGGTCATCTGCCCTCAACAGAGTCAAGCAAGAACAACTTGCTCACTACGATTCTTGTAGACTGCCATGTTTCAATTCCAGGCTTTATCTGATATAATTTATTTGTTGTCTGTCTCTGCCATAATTCTTGCCATTCGGAGTATATCTTATGTACTATTTGCCTGTAGACAGTATGGGAGACTGACAGGCAATGATTATTAGTGGAAGTTGCTGATTTGGCTGCAAAGGGGAAATCATTTGGCTGTAAGCCAAATGATTTCCCCTAATCCCAATGTGGCTAGAAATCCAGCAGAAGCAAATATCAAATTTGTCTTCTGAACCCGAGAAAGATCTGGATGGGAATTGTATCTCAAAAATAATGAAGCCTGTAATACACCTAAAAAATCAGAATATATTAGATCTTCAGTATTGACAAGTTTTAATGTGGTCCAAGATTAACTCTATAGTGTGCAGGTCTGCTGATAACATAGTGTATGAGCGATGTCTGTTAGTTTTCCCTATTGATGAAAATAATTGTCACAAGATGGCATGATGAGACCATGGAGGGTTGGGATCTACAGGATCTTGTAGGACTTTATTGAAGTGTGTATTTTAATTTTCTGCTAATTCCTTTAACCTAATACCAGCAGGCTGAGTTGCCAGTGGATCATTAAGTACTGACCAATTAGGATGGGTCAACTGGCTTTGGATCTTGGTTGTGCAGTTCAGTAATAACATCAACAAATCTCCTTTTGTTGATGTTCAGACCTTGGTTTGATTTGATAAGAAATGCTTCAAAGAATTCCCTCCAAATATGGTATCGTAGCTCTGATGATAGGCTGTGAGTGTTGGATCCCAGCGATGCTAATATGGAGGACCAATAGCATCACTGGGAAACCCGCCCCCCCTCCCATCATTTACAGGTGCCCAGATCGAGGGACATTTGTAGCAAATCAGCCTATAGCTCAATGGATTAGCAAAACTACAACTGTAATGCAGTAAAATCAACAATGGATTGTGGCATGAGGGAAAAAAATATTACTGCTCTTAGGTTAAATTATACTGTATATAATATGGTATTAAGGGTGTAGAAAACCACAATCAGCCAGTTTAAATGAAAATGCATATTTATAAATTATTTACATGCTTTTCAACACTAATTAAGAGAAATAAAAGTTTCCTAATTTTACAGCACACACACACACACACACAAACCTTTAATATTCCACATACATATCCTGCCCAATGAAGTTTTAACAAAGTTTATTTTATTTGTTTGTTTAATAGTCTTGCTGAATTTTTGAAAATGCCTTACCTTCTAAAGAGAGACTTACCACAATAAACCTGCCCAGTATTTCCCTTCTCCACTGCAATCAGCATAGTATGCTATGCTAGTAAACAGGGAACTCGAGAACAGCAGGTTATCACATTGTGTGGAAGTGGTACAACTACAGATGCAATCTATGTGAAAGTAATTCTTCTACACAATGGCCTTATCTATTAGAGGCAGGATCAATAATTTAATTATAGTCTTTAAGAAATTTCAAATTATCTTTACAACTCCAACTTTTATTTTTAAAACACACAAATATTATCTGTTTTCTTTTGGGGGTAAAAAATTTTTTAGTTTCTTCGGCTCCTTGCAGAGGATAACTTACACAGCTCACTATCTTTCCTTATAGAACTAGCTTATTATTTTTCAGTTACCATGTAAGCATTAGTTGTGATGGTTACTTACATTTCTTCCATAAAGTTAAGTTCTAGATCAAAATAAAATATTAACAAATATACCCAAGAACCTTTTTAAAATCAGGAAGCTGTGCATTCCATGTTATGAATGCAGCTTGCTATCACCAAAAAGGTTAACTTAACCTTCCAGCACTCACATGGCACCAATCAGATGCTACATGAGTAATGGAGGGTTAAAATATATTTACTTTCATAAATGATTAACACTCTTGTGAGAACTGTTCAACAAAATTTACATGCAATGTTTCTTTTATTACATTTGTTAAATTTCATGATTGCATTTGAAGCACTTGTTCCTTGATAATTTGCCTTAAATCAATGGAAAAGAAAACTCTCCTATAACTTTACAACAGAAATGGTGGAGGGAGGAGTTTCCCCTATAATGGTTTGGTCATTAGCTGCACTGAACTTGGTTTTTGTAATCAAGACAGCCTAAGATTTATTCTGTACTGAAGGGAATCTCAAGAACTGTATCACTTTTTTGGAAAATCTGTCCAAAAGACCGCAGATATGCAAAGATACATTTGTGATACACACAACTTCACTGTTTAATTTTCATGTTATCAGTTAATCCAATATCTGTATATTTCAAATACAAAAAAAAAAAAAAAATTGCATGTATATATAGTGTGGGTTATGTGTCATTTTCAGGAAAAATAATTTGCACAATTTAAATATTAAAACCAATTTCATTATTATGTTACTTTATTATTTGTAAAAGAATAAGAGAAGGTTACCTCAATATGATACGTAGAACACTTCCATATGATACCCTCCAGAAATTAAAACGAAAACAATTAAAAAATTGAAAATCTTACACTACAGTAAGAAACACTTAACAATAATTAAAAATCAATTTAACGAAAAAAATTGCAAAACGATTTTCCTTCCTCCCTACTTTATTATATTTTATATGATGTTAATAACATTTAAATGAATTATTCAAACTGTTTTTAGTAACTCTCTTCTCAGTAAACTGACATATGGCTGGCCTGCACTCACGCATATACATTTTGTTTAATGAAGATATTATTTGATTTTTAATGTTTTTTTGTTGACTAACCTATAGATGATAACTGTTACAGATCCCAGGTTTATGCAGATTTTTAAAAACCAGACAGAAAATAAAATTGATAAATTTTGCAGTAATCCAACATGAAAAAAAGAAAAAAACAGGAAGTATCAGGGCATACCATGGATATGACCTATTTGAAATAGCATAACATACTTTTCAAAAGTTTGAAGTTAAGCAAAATAATAATAATAATAATAATAATAAAAGACATACCCAAGATCCCCATATCCCAGCGACCAGTCTTCTTCGCATGCTGAATGATTGCATCTAAAGTATCAGTAAAATACTGAAATAATCTATTTTGTAGATCAACTTCTATTCCAAGTATTCGATTAAGGAATTTACTCATGTTATTAAAATCTAAAAACAAAAAAACCATGTTAATAAGATTTGGCATATATATTTTTAATATAAATTAGAACTGTTATTAGTATGCAATTACAAATAATTTACATAATACAGTAGACTCTCGATTTTCCAGGATAGATGGTAAAAAACAAGTCTCGGATAATCGATTTCCCAGTTAATCCAAAAATACAGAAGTCCCAGACATACGTAAGAGATACGTTCCAGGACTTCTTACTTCGTCGAGTTTTACATAACTCGGGAATGATTAATAACATATTACTACTATATTATTATTGACAAATCTGAATTCAGCGCGATAATTGTTAATGTTTGACCATTTTCATACATTCTTATTATCTGAATTTTCTGATCCAACTCAATCGCTTTCCTTTGGTTGGTAGATTTACTTGTAGCGCTGTCACTTATTTTCTTAGTCGGCATCATGATAACTGTGAAGTTCTTTACTGAAAATTTCATTTTCAGTAAAGAGAACTTCACAGGGTTTAGGCGAAAACTCACTATTTTCACCCAGCATGAGCTCACATTTTGCTAAAGCACATTTCTGGAGGTCACTACCATAAAACAAAAACAATTTGCACTTTCCGGTTTATCGGGCTTTTCTGTTAGCGCATCTAATTATAAATGGGTAGCAAACTTGATCTTATTGCTTTTGCAAAAATACCGATAGCTGGAATTCTGTGGGTTTTTACGTTATTATGGTGAAATGTGTGTCCTCTTCACTGAAATCTTCAGTCATATAAAAAAGGAAAAAAAAAAAAAAAAAAAAGCCCCATAAATGAATTGTAAGAATCTTCTCTTCTTTCCTATTTTGTTGCTTGTTACTCCGTATCTCACTTGTACAATTTGTGCATGCCGTGATCGTCGTCATTGATTGCTTATTTTATTTATTTATTTTTTTTTTTGTTTTAAATTTTACAATCCTAAAACAAAAAAACAAAAAAAAAATTTTTTTTTTTGAAAAAATCTGTCATTGCGTAAGTTGGGGACTTACTGTATCGAAAAATGTTCATTAACCTACATAAAAAAATATGGAGATAGATAAAAAAACGAGAAAAAAAAAAAAAAAAAACTTACCACGCACTACTTGCGTGTCCAGTACAATGCTTTCTTTCTTTTTTTTTTTTTTTTTTGTGATGTTGATTTTAAGTCTATAGCTTTCCTCTATTATTTACAATGTTGCGTATGGTTTGGTCACCAACATTATAATGGTTCCTTACAGATTTAACGGATGCACCATTTTCGAACTTTTGTATAATTTCAAGTTTTTGTTTAAACTAAAAGCACAATTCTTTTGTGTTTACCCATCATTTTTGCTATTTCTAAACAAAAAAAAAAAAAAAAAAAAAAACTAAAAAAAAAAAAAAAAAAATTGACATCCCTGATATAAATAACTAAACAAAATTTGTCTTTTTGCAGTGCGACAGAATACAATAATCGACGCAACGCACCAAAAAAAAAAACTAAACATTTGGTCTCTCTTTTTTTTTTTTTTTTTTTAATTTATTTTTTTGAGCAGCGGGTGTGAAGACAGAGGGGGTTTCAAGATAATAGGTACACTAATCTTCTAATGACAACTTATAATGTCGCTTGTGGCTTATTTACGACTTGCAAAACACCTGTTTATACCTATTCTAGTTATTACTTGAATTTTATGATTTCTGGTTGATTTTTTTTATTTGGAATCTTGAAGTGTCCCGGTTAATCTGCTTCCCGGTTAATCGAGAGTCTGCTGTACTAATTATTTTTAATTATCATAAAATCTGGGTAGATGCTGTATAATAAGAAAACTAAGTTTTGCTCTATTTAAAACTGATTTTCGATAACAGGATACCAGAAATATACAAGCTGTAGGTCTGAAATAATTTCTTTTGTTAACACAGTTAGAGAAACAAATTAAACAAACTAGCTCTCTCTTTTAATAAAGCCTATTTTGAATTTTCAGTTTTTCTATTTTCTTGCCTTTCTTAAGACCGTTTGGTGCCTGTAGAACATCTTCATCCTTTGAATCTGTTATATCCCAGTGGCTGCACAAGTCAGTTCTTCTGGACTATCAACTTTCATTCTTTCAAACTATCCCATTTCCTATTAGATTTTTAGCCTTAGCTAGAGTAAGCCACTCTTTCTTTTTCTTTTAGGTCCACAAACCATTCTGTTTAGCTAATCTCCTTTTTCCCATCCTTTCTACATGCCTATACCATTTAAGTTTGCTCCCAATTTTTATATGACTAATTTCATGGAAGATTCTTAACTTTTATTTGGTTTACAGCATAAATCATCTGCATATAAATAATAATGACCCAATTTTTGCATCTCCCACACGTTTCCAGCAGATTTCATAGTAAATTTCATTTTTTTTATTAACCCTAGAAACTATCAATAAATGAATGGATATTAATACTACTGCTTGTAAAATTTACTAGTCTATAAAAAACGAAACTTTGTGGGAATAAAAAAATAATTTTATTCCTAAAGAATATTAAAAGTGGCAAATGTGTACTATCTGAAGCAATTTTATGTCATGTTATTTACACTCAAGATAGCAATCTGCCTGGTGCTGTCAAAATTAGCCTCTTTCAATGTTTACCCCTCTAACAATCTTTATGAACAAGAAGGTACAAGCTGTGTGCTTCTTTTCACCACTGGTTGAAGCCTCTTGTGCAGTGCTTTTGAAAACTTCCCTCCAGCAAGGCTATTCTTGGGGAATTGGGGCTGTTCAGAAAGGAAAACTGGATGGAACTAAACTTTAGTTTTAGCACCTGGGTCCTTGGTCACTACAATTGGCTCAGCTCTCTAGTAATCTACTACCATTGCACATTCGATATGAAATGACTAAATAGTAAGTAGATTATCAGTTCCTCGGTACTTTCTCTAGGACCTCAAATAAAATGGACAACGTTTCTTGAGGAAGTTGTTTTCCTTAAATGAAAGTACAAGAATAAACCATTTGTGGCCAATTTTTAATTAGTGGTTTTTTTTTTTTTTAGGAGACATTGTTTACAAAATTTAAATTAACACATTAAGATTTCTAAAGCAATACTATAAATACATAAAACTGACAAGACATTAATAAATGGACAGAAAAGAATAGTTATTAACAAAATATAAGAATACATGCATGTTCAGTTTTATGGTACATCAATATATTTGTTTTAATTGATGGAGAGCATTTCTGTATCATAAATTTTAAAAGCCGTAATATCTAGGCCCACAAAAATTATAAAAAGAAGTAGTGATAAGACAGTCCTCCTCACTCCAAGTTTACCCTTAAGCCATTTTCCAATGTTTCTTTCAATTCTTACTGCAGATTTACAAACTTTTTATTCCACTTAGAAAATTATCTTTGATGCTATATTTTTCTAAAATTTGAAAGAGTGGATTTCTAGGCACTTTATAATGCTTTTTCAATATTAACAAATCCTATAAAGAACTTTGTTACTGTTCCATAAGTTTTATTGTGAATATTTGATCTTTACATTCACTGGCCTAAAACTTAAAACTGCTTCCCCAAGATTACATTCAACACTATTTCAAATCCTTTTTCTCTAAAACAGATTTTAGTTATATATTCTTAATGAAAAATAATATACACCCTAAAGTATACATGTTCTTGGAAAATAGTATGTAACCAAACATTATATGAGAAATTAAACACATGTAAGTTACCACGATACACTGCAAGTAACTAGATTTTTAAAAAATGAAATAAGAATAAATACAGTTACTACATACATCTCTGATTAATTAATCTGGTTTAAAAATTTTGAAGATTCTTTATGATGAAAAAAGGCAATCTTTTCATCAAAAAGAATCTTACAGAAAATGGTATCATCACAAAGGTTTTTGGCAACATTACCACTTCTTTCAACAATGAATTGGAATCTTCTATCATTCCTATTGTCTCCTAAAAAAAAGGGATCAGGGATCATATGTGACCTCTCTCTTAAATGTTTGAGGTTCAGGCTCTTTACAGATGTACTGGAGCTTATCACTTATGATCCCTTTTCTTTAATTTGCATTTTTACCTGAAACTTAATCAAATTTTTAATTGTGAGGTCTTCTCTAAGCTCTTAGAGAAATTCATCCACACCTTCAGTATACACTTCCAGAAGAAAGGTAAGGTGTTTTTCTATGTCTAAATTTCCTGTGTCTTGGAAATCTTCAGTGGGCACGGGCAAAGCTTTCTACAACAACCCACCATAGTGGATTTCTCGATATCTTTTTTTATTGCATCATTGTTAACAGTACTTTCCATTGGTAACAGACAGAGTCATGGTTCTTCTCAAATAATACTGCTTAAATGCAAAAATGACCCCTTGATCCACAGAGTGGAGTAGGGAAGCACTGTTTTGGAGGAAAGGAACATTAATCTGAAGATGAGAATCCATAATATGAGAGGGATGACCACACATATACTGCTGAGGATTAAAATCCATTAAATATTTTTCAACAAGTATTTTTCTACTTTTCATACAAAATAGTGCAGAAATCAGGCCTGGAAAAGTGTTGAAGTAACTAATGCTTTCTAACTCAAAATCAAAAGAACAAGTTTAGTTTCTTAATAAATTCATTTATACAATAATTAAATAACTGGGACTGAAGAAAATTGCTGAATGGTGTGTATTTATTAAAAACTACTTTATTAAGAATTAGAGTAACTAAATTCCTGTGCTAAGAGGCATTCTGGTGCTAAAAATACAAAAAATATTATTTTTAGAATGGCAAAATTCAAAATAATACACTCCCCATCCCTCTCTTTAAGGACTAAAATGTTTGTGATGGATACCTATTTCAGAAGTTGATGAGGTTTCTCTTGAAAAGAAGGTCTAAAAATTATCTTCAGTCAGAATAGGGTGCAGTAAACTCCACAAATTAAAATACGAAAAATAAAGGGTACAATGCAACTCTCAAAACTCGCAGATCTGGATATTTATAAGAGAGCACTAAATTAAAGACAAGCCAAAACTTATTAGGCTTAGAGAAACTGTCTAGTCAACCTCAGATTTGAGTATAAGTATTACGCAGGTTCTTCAACCAGACTATATGGAACTTCCCAATAGATCAGCTAAAACAACTCAAGTCAGCCAGAACCTAATAATCGTGATTTTTAAATAATAAACTTCAAATTTAATCAGAAGTGGGTGGTCCCTTTTTAACTCATATTGCTTGAAGAAAAAATGAATTATTGTTGAGAAAAGGTACTGTTCAATTGCACTGTCTTACAGAGTAAAAAATATTTGAATGTGTAATTTAACTTTTCATTCTATCCTGCTTCACCTATGGATGTTGCCACACAAAATGCTGTTGCTATTTTATACCTGCGGATATATATACACATATATCAGATAAACAGTATCAGAATTGGTTGTACATATCATCGCTGAATGTACATCAACCAGATGTAAGGCAAGCAAGCATTAGGTGTATTGTTGTGATATATAATAAAGATATTCCTCTGTAATTTCCACATTCAACATTATTTTTCTTTTTATATATTGGTACAATTACTACCTTGTTCTAATCTTCTCTAACTTGTCCTTCAAAAAACAACCACTGAAAAATGTGATGTTATCTTTCCCCTGGCTTTCAGAATGTTCGGTCTGATGTCATCTATATTTCCTTTCTATACTTTATTTTTAGTTAACAGAAAGCATATCCAATTTTTTTTATTTTTTTTTATTTCTATGCTTTCAACATTCTCTTTAGCTCCTTCATTTAGCAAATCAAAATATCTTTTTATTCTGTTTTAAGTTCTTCCATATAATTTTAAAATTATTTATGGATTTTCTATCCTAAAATTTTTTAAATAAACAGCAATATGTTTTTCCAACTTCCTGACAAGTTTTCCATATATTTTTTTAAATAGTAGTAGTAGTGGTGGTATTGGCAAATGGTGCAAGAAAGCAAATATTAGTCTAGTCCATCCTTGAATTTATTCAAACCACCACTTCCAAAAAAACAGATGGAAGCCTGTTCCATCTGTTTTATATTGCACTTTAAAGTAGCCTTATAATTCTAATTATGCTGGTTATTTTTTATTTTAGATAGTTTTTGCAGGTTACTGATTAATATACGTAAAACCATTGTTTCACTCGAATCTTGCAGCCATTGTTTTCGTATAGAGAATTCAAATTTTTAATTGTGGTAAATAGGTAGCTCTAACGTAAAATTAGATAGCATAATACATATCACTGTATTTAGGATTCTATTAGATAGTGTAGTATTGATAATTAATTAATTAATTAAATTTATTGATTTTTGATATCATGCCCCAGACTAGAGCAGGAGTGCTGCGACTCCGGGGAGAACTGAGTGGGGCAATTCTCCAATGCATCACTACCTAAAAAAATGTGGAACTTGTGAAATGTTTGCCAAACTCTCTGGAACAGAACATGATGTAGCTGAAGAGGATTTCTCTGTGTGTGTGCTAGGTCCAAAGAGCGTCTAGAAAATTAGGCAACAACTCAACGTTGGGTGTCTATGAGAGCTTGAGGTATAAGGTAGATGCCCTTGAAGAAATTAATATGAGGGACCCATCAAGCTGTCAGCTGCCCAACTCGCCAGAGCTCACTCTTGTGCATCAGGCAACACAGCAGCAATCTTCAAAGCAGAATGCGCTGGTCCCACAGGAGTTGGTTATTGTTGGTGACTATTGTCAAGGGGATGGCTAATATATTGTGTAAAAAACGATAGATGGAATAGCTCCATGGTATGTCTGCCAGGGGCAAAAGTTGATGACATTGTAGAGCAGATATCATCTTATAAGAACACAAAGGGTGATAATGTTTTACACACTAATGACATTAAGAGTAGGAGAGCTTCAGATTTCCCCATGTATAAGACGCACCTTAATTTTGGGGGACGAAATTTGAAAAAAAAAAAAAAAAAAATGTATTACATAAAGTTATTGAACTCAAGTTTTATTCATCATAAAATTCATACAACTCCTCATCACTGTCAAAACTCCCATCCATTAACTTGCCCTCATCTGTGTCTGATGACGAACCACTGTCTTCATATATTGCCTCGTCCTCAGGTCCATCTATGGCATTTGAAATGCCACACTTCTTAAATGACTTGACAACGATCTCAATATTATCCCTGGATCTTTTCACCCAGGTACAAACTTCTCCTATAGTTGGTTTCTTCACTCTTCCTGCTGGTGTCAAATTGTCCCCAGAAGACTTCATCCATTGGTTCCATTTGTCTCTCATGGCAGCTTTGAAGGGTTTGTTAATGCTGACATCAAGTGGTTGGAGCTGGGATGTCAAGCCTCCAGGTATGACGGCAAGTTTTGTTTTTTGCTCTGCAGCAATCTTCTTTGTGTTTTTTGTTGTGTGTGCCCTGAACTGATCAAGCACCAATAGGGCAGGTTTGCGTAAGAGCCCACCTGGTCTCCTGCTCCAAACTTTCTCAAACCAGATCTTCATCCCATCCTGATCCATGCAACCCTTGTCACGAACGTGGACGATCACTCCTTGAGGAATGTCTTCTATTAGCATTATTTTGCATTTGAAAATCAGCATAGGAAGCAGCTTGGTTCCGTCGGCACAACAAGCTAGAACAACTGTATAATGGCTCTTTTCATGTCCACTTGTCTTCACAATTACAGTTTTCATCCCCTTCTTATCAACAGTTCTGTTACTTGGGACATCAAATTGAAGGGGGACTTCATCCATATTTGCAATCTGTCCCAACTCAAACTGATGTGTCTTCCGACATTGAATGACAAAACGAAGAAATTCAAGGACCTTCTGCTCATAGCTTTCAGGCATCTTTTGGGCAAGTCTGGTGCATGTACGCTTGCTTAGTCCATTCTGTTTCATGAACCTGAAGCACCAATTGTATCCTTCTTTGAAATCAGTAACTTCTTTTTCATCAGCAATTCTTCTTGCATCATGCTGAACCATCTTTGTGGACACAGGAATTCCAATTGCCCTTTGCTCTTCAATTCCCTCTCGAAATCAGGCCATTTTGCTGACTTGCCTCTCATGGCCTTCTTCTGCCGTGGCGTTTTCAGTAGGGTTTCTTCTTCCCGTAGCCAGTCTGGTAGATGACTTTCATCAACCGGTGAAATACCACCACTTTGCTTATTGGAGACTTGAAGAGGTGAAACCCATGTTCAGTCTCTAGAGCAAAGTTTCCGGCATTCCCCCCCCACACTTCTCCTTCAACCTGTGCACAGTACCATGTACTATAGGTTTTGATACCTTTCGTGTTTGGGGTTTTCATAAAAAAAAAAAAAAAAGTCTCAGATTGTTTTCTCAGTTGGAGGAGGACCAAACTTATGTTCAGCAGCACGATTTCCATTCACTTTTTGCAAACTGGATCACTTTTAACTTGAATTCAGCACTGTACGAAAATCTTTTCTGAACCATTTCTGGGCAGAACGTGAAAAAACGTAACCTAATATACTGGTAAAAAGTGCGAAACAATGAGCGCAAAGACAACAAGCGTGAAAAAGCGGGAAATGCAAGAAAAAAATCTACAACCACTGTACAGGTGACCCCCGCTTAACGCTGATCATTAGTTCCGGAAAAACAGAGCACTAAGTGAATCCGCGCTAAGCGAGCGCCGCTTTCCCATAAGGTAACATGTATTTATGAGCTGCGGTCAGTGCCATAGGATATTTCCTAATGAATAATAAACAGTAATGAAAAGATGCACAAATGTCAGTCAAAATATTTAATATTCAAATATTTGCACATATAAAATATTCTGCATTGCATACGTATAATTATGTGGTAACTACTTGCGTATCAAAAGTAAATTTAAAATTCCAATTAAAATAATGAATTTAATTTAATTGATGAATTTAATCATGAAAAATGTGTGGATTTTGAGTTGAACTTTGGCCCTCTTCCAAATAAACTAAAAGGGGTATTAATTTTAAATCCCCCACAGCGTTACAACCAACAATAAAGTTAACCGATCCTTCACTGCTTTGAAACCTGGCATGTTTTTTTCTTCTTTCAATATGAAACTTCTTTTAGGCATTCGTTTCCACAAAAGTCCTGCTTCAGCTATGTTAAAAACTTGTTGAGAAGTATAACACATAATACCCCTCTTCAATAATTTTAACAAAAGTTCTTTTTTGAAAGTTTCGGCTCCTTGATCTGCACTTGCGGCTGCACCCTGGATTTTAAATCTATTCAACCAGCCCTTACCAGTTTTAAATGGTTCCACATTTTTTTTTTTTAGGCGAGTTTTCTTCAGATCATCATATTGACTAATCTCTTTCTGTCTCTCTTTTTAATATTTAACTCAACTGAATTCTGCATTGGAATATTATCTTCAATAAAATTAAAGTCTTTCCATTTCAATCCTAATAGCCGGCCTAGTCCTAGTTGCTTGCAGTGGAACAGCTATCTTTCCCGCTGCAAAAATTAATTCTTTATTTTTTTATAATTGTTCTTACAGTTAAAGTTGCAAGTCCTAAATTATGGCACACATCCGTTTGTCGTTGACCGGAATCGATTCGCTTCAAAACGTCTAATTTACTTTTCAAATTCAGTCTTTTTCTTACATTTATAGTCTTCGTACTGCGCCCAGACGTTGTTGCTTTTTCATTCCTATCAGTCATTTTTAGCTCTTCGAAAATGTAACTGCGTTGGTTGAATTAATTACGATACAATGTTCAAGTAAACTTTCCGTTACGCACGATGTCTAATACTCTACTGAGTGATGACTAGACTTCGGATAAATGCATATAACGCAAATATTACAAGCAATTTGTACTTGATCATTTTTTAAAATGTTGATCGCGGAACTACGTAACAAGTCACTGTACTGAAACTAAATTAGCGTGCGAGAAAATTTTACTAAGCGTGGGAAAATTTCTCAAGTCGGCGTGAGAAACGTTTTAATGCTGTTTTGCTATTCATTTTCAAGCTATCGACTCCATCAAATGAACCGATTTCGTTAAATATGTCAAAAATGTAATCTGTAAAAGAGCGTTATAGTGATCTGTGACAGCGTTATAGTCAGATACGGGTTATAATATAAGAACAGCGTTATAGCGAATCAGCGTAAAGCGAACCGCGTTATAACGGGGGCCTGCTGTATAAGACGCACTCAGTTTTTAGACCCCAAATTTTTTGAAAAAGGGTGCGTCTTATACATGGGGAAATACAGTACTTAACAAGTAAAGGTCAATGTCGAAAAAAAAGTTGTGAGTTAGGGATAAATTTAAAAGTGTCTACAATTCTGCCCAGACATGACAGGATGGAGTATATGATGAGAGCCTTGTCAATAAATTCGGCCCTGGAGGGATTGTGCAAGGCTGATGGGGTAGAATTTTTCTCAGCATGGTCTGTGCTTGTTAGCAAGAGAGCCTGCGTCTACAGGGATGGAATACATTTAAATAGAAGGGGTGCAAGAGTGCTGATGCTATTGAGGCAGCGTTAGTGAGTCAAAAAACTGCTAGCTTGGGGGAATTCACAGACTAAAAGGTTAAAAGCAGCCACAGGTGAAGATAATTCTTGCAACCTGGAGGGCAGAGTGCTGGGGGGTTTCAGGGACTGATGGCAATCATCATGAAACGAATAAATATATGGGCTGCGTTAGGGTAACTAAGAATAAGAATAGCTGCATGTACACCAATGCTAGAAGTATAGTAAATAAATTTGACGAATTTGAAGTGCTGGTCAAGACATCAACGGCGGATACTGTTGGGATATCAGAGACATGGTGTCACACAGATATAAGGAATGCAGAATTGGAATTTGGGGAGTACAATGTGTACAGAACGGGAGGAGGGGTTATGTTGTTAATTAAGAAAAACAAAATTTGAGGAAGTACAATGTTGAGTCAGTTTGGTGTGACATAAGCACTGGGAAAGCAAAAATAAAAGTATGAGTATGTTATAGGCCTAATGACTCTAATGCATACAATGAACAACTGTACTGAAAAAGTGGGTCAGTAAATCAGAATGTCTTATAATGGGGGATTTTAACTTCCTGGATATTGACTAGAACTTGTGGATTGGTCACTTGCACACTAGCAAGACGTTTGTGGATTTATTGGATGAATGTTTTCTGAAACAGCATGTTCGAGAGGCAACCAGAGAGGGTTCTTGATCTAGTTATCAGTAGTGATTATTCGTGTATTAAGAATTTGCAGATAAAGGAACCACTAGGTGGCAGTGATCTCAGTGTACTGATGTGGGATTTACTTAAAGATATAAATACCATTGGGGTAAAGGGAAGGGTTTTAGCTTCTGTAAAGGTGACTACAGTGGTCAGTTTTCAAATTCTGTATAGTGGAACCAACTGACGATGTTACCAACAGCAAATTCTAAGTGGGAAGCATTCAGGGAATTAATCGTGGAAGCCACTAGACTTTTCGTACCAACTAAGAAATATTGTTCAAGGTTTAGGCCTAAATGGATGTCACATGAACTAATGAGACTCATGGCAGAGAAGAAAAATGCATGGGATGCATATAAGTTATGAGGTGCATATAACTTATATGGGATGCATATAAGTTATGAGGTGACACAGAAACCTACAGAAGATATATGCTAGTCTGTAATCAAGTTGCAAAGGCAGATTACAAAAAATCTTTGACAAAGGATACTAAGAAAAGCAGCAAGGACTTCTTTACTTATATAAACTCTAAAAGGAAGAGGATGAATCAGATTTGTTCCCTTGATATTGATGGTTTGACTGTTGATGATCCTGCTCAAATAGCTCACAAACAATGAGTATTTTGCATCTACGTTCACACATGAGGTGTTCTTAAATGAAAATACCAGAAGTTTATCAAACTGTAACAGGTTTCTTAATGATTTTGTAATAACTGAGAGCAAAGCGGAAGAGAAATTCTTGATAGATCCCACAACCCCAGGCACCTGGGGTTGATGGGATCTATCCAGTTATATTAAAGGAGGTGGCAAAGAAAAAGCAAACCTTTAGTCATAATTATGCAAGCATCCTTGGATTCAGGGGAAGTCCCCCACGGACTGGAGATGTAAATGTATCCCCAATTCACAAAGGGGGAATCTAAGGGTGACACGGGTAATTACAGACCAGTTCGTTCAATTTCTGTTCTGGGTCAAATAATGGAGTCACCAGTTAAAGATGCATTGCAGGATCATCTAGACAAGACTGTGGAATAATTCAGACACGACATGTGTTTGTTAAGGGAAAGTCTTGTCTGACAAATTTGATTGGATACTATGATGTGGTTACAAAGGAACTAGATGCAAAAAATAATTTTGTTATCATATACTTGGATTTCAGGAAAGCTTTTGACACTTTACTCTCACATATTTGTAGCCCCCTTTTGCATATAGTGCAATAAAAATTTATTTGGCAAAAAATTTTATATTTTTTCTTTTCTCCAACTACTCCTTTAACTTATGTTCAATACAGCACTCTGAATTTTCTGTCTTTACAGACCCTTGCCACTACATACCTCTTTTGCCATTCTTCATCTAAAGTAATGCTAACATCAGGAATGACATTTAACTTTTTATCAAGAAGAATTTTATATTTGATAGCTGTTGGCAAATCTAAATAACTTTCAGATTTAATTAAATCTAATTAGTACTGCATATCAGTTAAGTCAAGTCAAGGCGTTTCTCGTACTTTTAAACAAAAGTACAAGAAACCCCAACATATGAGAAAAAAAAAAAAATATTAGTATTTCAATAATGATTTTATGCTTTACTAGAAATAACATTAAAAGAAAACTTACCTTTATCTAGGAACTGCATACCAGTCTTCTCTTCCTCATTTATAAGACCTACTCCAATTAGGGATTTTCTGACATCTGTCAAGAAATTAAATCATGATTAAACTTCATTAAAAGAAAATTTTAAATAATAAAATATGAATGGTAAATCTTTGAATCTTTATACAACTTAGTCTAATTTAACTCTTGGTTTCTCAGTATTTAAGGTAATTTGCAAGTATGCACCAACATTTTTAAGTGAAATTACATTATAAACTTCCTTAAAAAATAATAAGTACACGAATGTAAATATCTTGTCAACTGAAGTGTTTAGTACTAGTATTAGAATGCCATATGATGCAAGGAAACAGTTTTTCACATCAAAAAGTGATGCCACCATGGAAGGTAATTTATTCACTTAACTTCATAAGATCCAGTCTTCTATGTCCTAAGATTTTAGATTTGTGATCTGGTTGCCTGCTTGTCTTCGAACAATCTCCAGAAGTTCTGGAGAAAACATGGTTACACAATAGAACCTCATTAGCATAAAGTTCAAGAGACCTATTTTTCAGGTTTTATAATAACAGGATCCACCAAAAATGTCAAACCTTGGTCATTTTCAACAGTACTTATCTATTAATATTAACTTAAGCTTTGTATAACAATAATAATATTTTGTTTAGATTTTCTTTTATTTATAAGAGAATCCACGAGAAAAGAAATATTGAAATTTAAATATATAATTAGCATCACATAAAGTAAGTTTAATATAAACTTACGTAAGTTTCTACTCACGTAAAGACAGTTTAATATTAAACATGAAAAACCAATTAAATCTTAATTAATTTAAAGTAAGAATCCAATTTCATTTGTGTGGTTTATGTCTTTCATACATTATTAATTACATCACAGACATATTTTAACTTTCATTTACATCACTGGTAACAAAAACTCATTTTGCTCCATGGTCAGTAGATCTTTTGATGTTTGCATTACTATAGAAGCAACGTTATGAACCACCTTAAACTCCCTAAATTCTCCAACAAAATGCATATGCTCCTTCAAAGTTTCATATCTTCCACATCCCATCTTATTTGATAGAATATTTCTGGCACAACGAGCAACTATGACTATAGTGCATCATGCTTATGGTGGAAGATTAAACAGTGAGTTTTACCAAAGGATTTTCTTTTGCACTTTTCTTAGAGAACACAGTGTGTATCGATGAACACTTTTGTGATGTTTGAAATGTTACATAAAATTAACCATTTTAACTTTCATGTCAAAGGTGATATCAAGAATAAGAAACTACTGTTGATTCCAATTTTGACATGATTATAGCTGAGTGGTCAGATGCATCACAGAGTTCAATTCCTCTTCATACTACAAAAATACAGCAGTATTTCCTGTTCATCCCTCTGGCCTATAGCAGCTATATCATTATATTACCATTCAAGTCTTCCTACAGTTCTACACTGTAAGTAGTATTCTAAACAGGCTAGCAATCACATTAAATGCAATCATTTAATGTGATTGCAATTAATTGTCCCAAAATGATATTAGTTTGGTGTCATCCACCTTTTTACAGACTTCAGTAATTTTCATGTAAAATTATATATAGCTTGGGGGGGGGATACATCGAGTAATAGATTAATAGTAGCCGCTGGCAGAGGTGAAATTGATTCTTGTACTACTATTGGAATGAGCAGCAGCCTGGAAAACAAGATACAGGGTATTTCAGAGACTGCTGGGAGTCATTGCAGTACAAGTAAACACATGGGTTGTGTTAGGGTAGCTAAGAATAGGAATAGGTGCATGTATACTTGCATATACACCAATGCTAGCAGCTTGGTAAATAAATTTGATGAATTCGAGATTTTAGTCAAAACATCAAAGACAGATATTGAGATATCAGAGACGGGGTGTCACACAGATATAAGGAATGCAGAACTGGAATTTGGGGAGTACGATGTGTACAGGAAGGATAGAAAAGGAGGAGGGGTTATGCTATTAGTTAAGAAACAAAATCCAAGGAAGTGCAGCCAATCGACATCACTGGACAGTGCAGTGTCAAGTCAGTTTGGTGTGACATAAGCACTGGGAGATCAAAATTGAGAGTAGGAGTGTGTTAGAGGCCTAATGACTCTGATGAGTATAATAAAAACTGTACAGGGAAATAGAGTGGGCCAGTAAATCAGAGAGTCTTATAACGGGTGCTTTTAATTTCCCAGATATTGACTGGAATTTGTGGGTTGGTCACTCACACACTAGCAAGGATTTTGTGGATTTATCGAATGATTGTTTTCTTCATCAGCATGTAGGGAGACTAGAGGGAGTAATATGCTTGATCTGATTATCAGCAGTGATTCTTCATGCATTAAGAATCTGCAGATAAATGAACCACTAGGTGGCAGTGATCACAGTGTGCTGAAGTGGGATTTACTCAAAGAGATGACTACCATCAGGGGTAAATGGTAGGGCTTTTGCTTTCTTAAAGGCAACTACAGTGGTCTGAGACAGTATTTAAATTCTATATGCTGGGACCAACTGATGTTATCAACAGCAAATTCAAAATGGGAAGCATTCGAAGATTTAATCTTGGAAGCTACTAGGCTTTACATACCAACTAAGAAATATAGTTCAAGGTTTAGGCCTAAATGGATGTCAGATGAACTAATGAGACGTGGCAGAGAAGAAAAATGCATGGGATACATATAAATTAATGGGTGACATGACAGTCTATGATAGATATAAGCTGGTCTGTAACCAAGTCACAAAGAAGATTAGGCAGGCAAAGGCAGATTATGAGAAATCTTTGACAAAGGATGCAAAGAAAACCAGCAAAGAGTTCTTTACCTATGTAAACTCTAGAAGGAAAGGGATGAATTGGTCCACTGGATATTGATGGTTCAACTGTTGATGATCCTGCTCAGGTGGCTAACAAACTAAATGAGTATTTTGCATCTACATTCACACATGAGGAGTTATACAGGGAGGGAAATGCTAGATGCTAGAGGTGAATTAAACTCTGGCAGTGAGCTAGATGATTTTGTAATAACTGAGAGGAAAGTGGAGGAGAAATCGTTGAAGTTAAACTTAAAAAAGGCACCTGGGGTGGATGGGAGCTATCCAGTTATATTAAAGAAGGCAGCAAAGGAAGTAAGCAAACCCTTGGCCATAATTATGAGAGCTTCTTTGGACTCAGGGGAGGTACCCATAGACTTGAGATGTGCAAATGTGACCCCAATTCACAAAGAAGGATCAAAGGCTGACACAAGTAATTATAGACCTGTGAGTTTAACTTCTGTTCCAGGAAAATTAATGGAGGCACTGGTTAAAGCGGCATTACACGATCATCTAGACAAGACTTCAGTTATAGCTCGGACACAGCATGTTTTTGTTAAGGGAAAGTCTTGCTTGACCAATTTGATTGGATACTATGACACAGTCACAAAGGAACTGGATGCAAGGAATAACTTTGATATTATTTATTTGGATCTTAGAAAGGCTTTTGATACTATTGCACATCGAAGACTGGTGCACAAATTGGAGCAGTTTGGCATTGGAGGCAAACTGCTGCTATGGATAAAGGGATGGTTGAGAGGGAAAAGAGAGAGTGTGGTAATCAATGGACACTGCTCTTCGTGGATTAATGTTATTAGTGGAGTCCTTCAGGGTTCAGTGTTGGGTCCATTGTTGTTTTCTGTATTTATAAATGATATTGATGATGGTATATCAGGCTTAATGTCCAAATTTGCAGGGTTGTTAAGGACACTAGTGACAATACACTGCTGCAACAGGATCTAGAAAAGTTGAGCAGATGGGCTGAGAGGTGGCAAATGAAGTTTAATATTGACAAATGTAAAGTACTACATATGGGAAGCAGTAACCCCAGAGTATCGTAACAACTCTGTGGTACTAGACAGAAAGTTGTAGAGAATGAAAAGGACCTGGGGGTAATTGTGCAGGCAGATATGAAGTTTTCTGGGCAGTGCAGATGGTCTGCAAGAGTAGCTCATGGTGTCTTGTCAATGATATACAGGAATTTTTCTAGCAGGGATAAGGAGGTGATTATTCCCTTGTATAAGGCAATGGTCAGGCCACACCTTGAGTACTGTATACTGGTCTGGAGGCCTCATTTCAAGAAGGATGTAGAGCTGTTGGAACGAGTACAGAGAAGGGCAACAAGATTAATGAATGGAATGAAGGGTTGCTCTTACAAAGAAAGGCTTAACTTTTGCAGATTACAGTGTCTGAAGACTAGGCACCTGCAAAGTGATCTGACTGAGGTGTATAAAGCCTTGAATGGTTTGAGCATGCCCAGTGCTGATGTGATTCTTCCTCTTGCTCAGAATAATCACCTGAGAGGGCATAAATTCAAATCGAGGAAACAGTTGTAGGATAGATCTGCGGAAGTTTGTCTTTAGCGAGCGGGTGGTTTATTGCTGAACAAACTTCCATCTTTTGTTGTGGAAGTTAGCCTAAATAAATTTAAGGCTGAGCAGGACAGGTATTTGGAATGAACGTAGGGGGTGAAATGGGAGCATTTTTTTTTTTTTTTTTGGCTGATGTTGCATAAGCTTGCTTTCTTGCATTGTATGAATCTGCTACTGCTAATACTTTCACCGTCAAATTTACTTTTATAAACAAAATTTTTAACCACCAGTGTATATAACTAATTATAGATAGATTAAAAAAAGTTCACTGCTAAATGAACAAAAACTTAATATGTATAACATTCTATTTATTATCATGTGATAAAAATTTATTTACCTGCAAAGAAATCTCCTTTGTAATCACTGGGAGGCTGCACCAGGGGAGCTTCCATTAACATTACTGCTCGCATTACACTTTCAAGTGCAGAACGTCCATACTATTAAGGAAATAAAAGTTATTTGGTTTTTTTTTTTTTTTTTTTTAGGAGCATTAGCAACTAAGGCCATATTGCTCTGGGATATGCGGTGGTCATTCCTTGACCTTTCCGCATACTCCGTATTTGGTGGTGACGGGCTCGAACCCCGGTCTAATCAAGAAGCATGTGCTACGCACTGCTGCTCCTTCCCACCTGGCTACGGAGGCGCACGGAAATAAAAGTGATTTATTATATAGATGTGAGAGAGAAAAAAAAAAATAATAATAGAAGAGGCAAAGGCAAAAGATATAAATCTGTTGCATATATCTAGGATTTGAAAAATCTAGATATATGCAAGTTCACACAGCAAATTCTAATTTATTAATTGGTTGCCATCTACATACAAAAAATAATCTATTTTATCAAGCAAAGCATTATCAATAATCCAACATGGGTCGTTTTATTCACAATGATAAGCAATTATTAATGTAACAGGAAATGTAAGGAAGGAAAATCTCAATTTCTAAATGCAATTTTTATAAAATTTCAGAAACCTTCGATAAAATAGTAAACCAGAACACTTTAAGGTAGTGTTTTTTGACCTTTTTTTAGTAACAGCACCTCTCTTCAATTCTCTGCCTGTTAGATCCAATTCCCTCTGTGTGCGCGCGTGTGTGTGTGTTTGTGTGCGTGTGTGTGTAATATTAAAAAGATATGTTATATGATAGTTATTACAATAATATAACTATTAACAAAATTACAATTCATATATATATAATAATTTTATTCTGTATATATAATAATTTTATTCTGTATATATAATAATTTTATTCTTTATATAGAGGTACTAAGTAAACATCAATTATACAAAGGGTACTAGGAAAGTTTTGCAATATGACGCAACAATGAATCACAGGAAGCTGCTTGTTGCTCCATGTTGAGACATGTTCATACGTGCATAGTAGCCGCCGCGCCAAGTCGATGGGCTCAGTTATTCATTAGTAGTGAGAGTGTAAAGTGCTTGCGATGGCATCGTGGTCACGAAATGAGATAAGGACAGTTTTGCAGTATAATTTCGTGCGTGGTTTAACCATAGACCAGTGCTTAGAAGAAATGACTCTTGCACTAGATGATGATTGTCCACATTGTACAACGATATTCAGGTGGTATAGAGAAAGGGGAAATTTCACTCTGGAGGATTCTGAGAGGCCGGCAAGGCCACGAACGTCAGTTACGGAGGAAAACGTTACTGCTGTGAGGAAAATGCTTGACGAAAACAGGCGAGTGACCTACCAACAGATAGAGGATACTTTGGGCTTAAATGCACCAGCAATTCGTTCAATTCTGCAAGATCATTTGCACGTGAAGAAACTTTGTTCTCTCTGGGTGCCGCATCAACTGACTGAAGAGCAGATGACACGACGTGTGACTTGGTGCCGGGAGATGTTAAAAAAGTTTGATAAGGGACAATCTCGGTATGTGAACAACATCGTGACAGATGACGAGACTTGGCTGTACTACTACGATCTGCCGACCAAGGCTCAAAACAAAGTTTGGGTCTTTGATGATGACGACACACCCGTAATTGTCAGAAAATCCCGATCTGTAAAGAAGAAAACGATAGCTGTATTTTTCAAATCGAGTGGAATTGTGGAACGTGTCGTTTTGGACACGCAGAAGACAGTCACAGCTAAGTGGTATACTGAACAATGCCTGCCTAAAGTCATTGGATCTATGAAGAACCTGCGGCCAAAGTCAAGAATGGACACCTGGTACCTCCATCACGATAATGCTGCAGCTCACCGCGCCAAAGCCTGCACCGAATATTTGACCACGACAGGACTGAAACTTCTCGAGCACCCTCCCTACAGTCCAGACCTTGCTCCCTGCGACTTTGCACTGTTCCCGCATGTGAAAATGAAGCTAAAAGGGAGGCGGTTTTCCAGTGATGAGGACCTTCTACGGGCTTGGGACAACGAGTGTGATTTACTCCCTAGTGAAACTTGGCAGAACTGGTTTAAAGATTGGTTTCGGAGGATGGAGAGGTGTATTGAATGTAGAGGAAATTACTTTGAAAAAATTAAATAAACAAAGCTGTATTGCAAAACTTTCCTAGTACCCTTTGTAGATCACCACAAAATTAAAAAGATACCGTACACCTTTTTATAACTTTTAAAAATAACTAAATGGAACAAGGCATAATATGTTAAGAGTAAGAGTTTAATATCTATATAATATCGGTGTAGATACACTATAGATAACTCTTAAGAAACTATGATGGAAGGCATCATTTTCTCTGCATCTCAATATTGTGCTCTTCCTTCACAACGAGTTGCCACGGTATTGCACTACCTCGAATAAGTAATGCTTCACTATTGTTACAAGACTATTGTTACTTATTCTCAGTGAGTACCACCACCCTGTTGGCACCGTTTCAAAGCTTTGGCCTATCATCAGTGGGTGGGCAGGTACCCTGGTATTGCAGATATGACAACCTTAAGAAACTACGATGGTAGTGTGGTCTTTATAACTAAATGCCTTTTTGCATTTAGTTATTTTTAAATATTATCTTTTGATAATAGAGAGCTATTAAGTGCTCGATAATTCTTATATTCTATTATATTATGAATCAACAGGGATTACCTTTATTTTAGATATGGAAGCTTCTTTTCCTATATCTTGGACTAGGAGAGTTGGAAAAGAAGCTTCCTATATCTAAAATAAAGGTAATCCCTGTTGATTCATAATTAAATATTATCATATAAACCTTTTGGCTTCTCTCATATTGTGTGATTATCTTCACAACTGGGTTGTCATGTACACTTCTAAGTACACAGTCGAATTGAGAGGTCCATTAGGCACCTCAGATCACAACTTGGTGATTATCTCTTCTCCAGTGGAGCCTTTATCTCAAGCTATTCCCAACCTCATATTGTTTGGCATTACAAGAATGCAAAATGGGATGACCTGCGAGATTTCTTTTCTTCTTTTCCTTGTTTGGATTACCATTTCAAAACTTCTGATGTCAATTTTTGCTCAAATCGTGTCAGTGAAATTATTCTTGCAGGAATGGAATCCTTTATCCCACACTCCACTTTAAAATGTCATCCTTTATCTAAACCTTGGTTTTCCAATAAATGTGCTAAGGCTGTTCAAGAGAAGAACGTTGCATATCGTAATTGGCTTGTTTCTAATTCTTCAGTTTTATTTTCTGCCTACACCAAAGCTCGCAACAATTGTAAAGCACTTATTAATCAGTCCAAACTAGAGTTTTAACAGGCTAGGAGTAGAAAACTTGCTTCTTTCCGTAACGGTAGCCGAGCATTCTGGTCTCTTGCATATCTCTGCTCCCACCTCTGTCCAAACCAGATGATTCTGTTGTCACTTGAGCCAAGGATAAAGCGGACCTGCTAGCATCCCATTTTTCCTCCAACTCATGTATTAATGATCCTGGTAAAACACCTGTAGGTGTGCAAATGTGTCACCAATTCAAAAACGGGGTTAAAAAGGTGATAAGTAACTATAGACTTGTTAGTTTAACTTGTTTCAAGAGAAAATAATGGAGTCACTGGTTAAAGAAGCATTCCAGGATTATCTAGACAAGACTGCATGGGAATAGTTAAGACACAGCATGGGTTTGTTAAAGGGAGGTCTTGTCTGACCAATTTGATTGGATACTATGATGTGGTCACAAAGAAACTGAATGTCATAAATAATTTTGATATCATATACTTATGATATTAAAAATTACAGCTTAATTTTTGATATAATTAGAGCTCTAATTGTTATTTTATATTGTACTTTATATGTAGTCTTATATTTCTAGTTACGTTGGTTATTTTTATTTTAGATAAGAGTTTTTGTAGATTATAATTAATATACGTAAAACCGTTGTTTCGTTTGAATTTTGCAGCCATTGTTTTTGTATAGAGTGGTAGGGAATTCAAATTTTTAATTGTGTTAACTAGGTAGCTCTAACGTAAAATTATATAGCGTAATACGCATCACTGCATTCAGGATTTTATTAGATAATGTAAATTAAATTAATTAATTAAATTTATTGATCTTATTAATTTAAAATATCATGCCCCAGACTAAAGCAGCAAAACAACGAGCACAAAGTGGCAGGAGTGCTGTGACTCGGGGGAGAACTGAGAGGGGCGATTCTCCAACGCATCACAGCCTAAAAAAATGTGCAACTTGTGAAATGTTTGCCGAACTCTCTGGAACAGAACATGATCTAGCCAAGGATGTTATTGTTATTATTTGGTTTTTAGGAGCATTAGCAACTAAGGCCATATTGCTCCGGGATATGCGGTGGTCATTCCCTGAATGACCTTTCCGTATCCTCCGTATTTGGTGGTGACGGGCTCGAACCCCGGTCTAATCAAGAAGCGTGTGCTACGCACTGCTGCTCCTTTCCACCTGGCTACGGAGGCGCCAGTCTAGCCAAGGAGGATGTCTTTGTGTATGCTAGGTGCAGAGAGTGTCTAGAAATCAGGCGTCAACTCAGCATTCTAACGCATTCTCATCCTATGACAGCTTAAGGTGTAGGGTAGATGCCCTCGAAGAAATTAATGAGGGGTCCAACAAGCCCTCAGTTGCCCAACTCAATGCCAGAGCTCACTCCTGGGCATCAGGCAACACAGCGGCAATCTCCAAGGCGGAATGCGCAAGTCCCACATGGTTAGTTATTGTTGGTGACTCTAATGTCAGGGAAACAGGGAATATAATGTGTAAAAAGGATAGATGGAAGAGAACCAGGGTATGTCTGCCAGGGGCAAAAGTTGATGATGTTGTAAAGCATATATCATCTTTTAAGGGCACAAAAGGTGATGCTGTTGTACATGCTGGCACCAATGACGTTAAGAGTAGGAGGTCTGCAGATTTGCTTAATAAGTACAGGGCAATGTTGCAAAAATAGTTGTGAGTTAGGGTTAAATTTGAAAGTGTCTGCAATTCTGCCCAGACACGATAGGAGAGAGTACATAATGAGAGCCTTGTCAATCAATTCGGCCCTGGAGGGATTGTGCAAGGCTCAAGGGGTAGAATCTTTTTCAGCGTGGTCTGTGCTTGTTAACAGTAGAGACTGCTTCTGCAGGGATGGGATACACTTAAATAGAAAGAGTGCAAGAATATTTGCTGATGCTATCGAGGCAGTGTTAGGTGGGTCGGAAAACTGCTAGCTTGTGGGGATTCACAGATTAAAAGGTTAACAGTAGCCGCAGGCATTGGTGAAGGTGATTCTTGTACTACTTCTATTAGAATAAGCAGCGGCCTGGAGCAAGGGGTCGTCGGAGTTTCACGGACTGTGGCAGTGATCGTGAAACATGGGTATATGGGATGCATTGGGTAACTAAGAATAACAATAGGTGCATGTATACCAATGCTAGAAGTATAGTAAATAAATTTGATGAATTTGAAGTGTTTGTCAAGACATCAAAGGTGGATATTGTTGGGATATTAGAGACGTGGTGTCACACAGATATTAGGAATGCAAAACTGGAATTACGGGAGTACAATGTGTACAGAAAGGATAGGAAGGGAGGAGGTGTTATGCTGTTAATTAAGAAAAACATAAAATCAAAAGAAGTGCATCCAGTTGATATAGATGAAGAGTGCACTGTTCAGTCAGTTTTGTGTGACATAAGCACTATAAGAGTAGGAGTGTGTTATAGGCCTAATGACTACAATGAACAATTGTACAGAGAAATAGATTGGGCTAGAAAATCAGAATGTCTTATAATGGAGTATTTTAACTTCCCAGACTGGAACTTGTGTGTTGGTCACTTGCACTAGTAAGTCTTTTGTGGATTTATTGGATGATTGTTTTCTGCAGCAGCATGTACGAGAGGGTAAAACTCTTGATCTGGTTATCAGCAGTGATCATTCGTGTATTAAGAATTTGCAGATAAAAGAACCAGTAGGTGGCAGTGATCACAGTGTACTGATGTGGAATTTACTTAAAGATATAATTACCATGAGGGGTGAAGAAAAGGGTTTTTGCATCCGTAAAGGTGAGTACAGTGGTCTCAGACAGTTTTTAAATTCTGTACATTGGGATCAACTGATGATGTTACCAACAGCAAATTCTAGGTGGAAAGCATTCAAGGAATTAAGTGGAAGCTACTAAAAGTTTCATACCTATTAAAAAATATTGTTCAAGGTTTAGGCCTAAATGGTTATCAAATGAACTAATGAGACTCTTGACAGAGAAGAAAAATGGATGGGATGCATATAAATTATCTGGTGACACAGAAGCCTATGGCAGATATAAGCTAGTCTGTAATCAAGTCACAAAGGAGGTTAGACAGGTGAAGGCAGATTATGAGAAATCTTTGGCAAAGGATGCTAAGAAAAACAGCAAGGATTTCTTTACTTATATAAACTCTAAAAGGAAGGGGATGAATCTGATTGGTCCTCTTGATATTGATGGTTCGACTGTTGATGATCCTGCTCGGATAGCAAACAAACTGAATGAGTATTTTGCATCTACATTCACACATGAGAAGTTAAGGTTTAACAATCCCAGAAGGTTATCAAGTTGTAGCAGGGTGCTTGATGATTTTGTAATATCTGAGAGCAAAGTGGAGAAGAAATTGTTGAAGTTAAACATAAGAAAGGCACCTGGGGTTGATGGGATCTATCCACTTATATTAAATGAGGTGGGAAAGGAAGTAAGCAAACCCTTAGCCATAATTATGAGAGCATCCTTGGACACACGGGAGGTCCCCACGGACTGGAGATGTGAAATGAATCCCCAATTGACAAAGGGGGATCGAAGGGTGACACGAGTAATTACAGACCAGTTAGTTTAACTTCTGTTAGTTTAAGGGTAAAATAACGGAGTCACTGGTTAAAGATGCATTGCAGGATCATCTAGACTACAGCAATAATTCAGACACAGCATGGGTTTGTTAAGGGAAAGTCTTGTCTGACAAATTTGATTTGGGTATTATGATGTGGTTACAAAGGAACTGGATGCAAAAAATAATTTTGATATCATATACTTGGATTTCAGAAAAGCTTTTGACACTGTTATACATGGAAGACTACTGTACAAATTGGAGCAGAATGGTATTAAGGGTAAGCTGCTACAGTGGATAAAAGGATGGTTGAGTGGGAGAGGACAGAGGGTGGTAATCAATAGGTGCTGCTCTTCGTGGACTAATGTTATTAGTGGAGTCCCACAGGGTTCGGTGTTGGGTCCACTGTTGTTTTGTATATTTATCAATGATATTGATGAAGGTATATCAGGCTTAGTGTCGAAGTTTGCAGATGATACTTGGCAGGGTTGTCAATGACAGTAATGACAGTATGCTGCTGCAACAGGATCTTGAAAATTTTGGCAGATGGGCTGAGAAGTGGCAACTGAAGTTTAACCTTGACAAATGCAAATTCCCACATATGGGTAGAAGTATCCCCATAAAAGCGTACCAAATGTGTGGTACTACACTTAAGGTGGTAGAAAATGAAAAAGACCTGGGAGCAATTGTGCAGTCAGATATGAAGTTTTCTGAGCAATGCAGACAGGCTGCCAGGGCAGGTCATGGGGTTTTGTCAATGTGCAGTGATCTGATTGAGGTGTATAAGGACTTGAGTGGGTTGAGCTCGCTGAATTCTGATGGGATTCTTCCATTTGTTCAGATTACGAACCTAAGGGGACATAAATTCAAATTAAGGAAAGACAGATGTAGAATAGATATATAGGAATTTTGCTAACAGGGAAAAGGAGGTGATTGTCCCTCTGTATAAGGCAATGGTCAGGCCACGCCTTGAGTACTGTGTACAGGTGTGAAGGCCTCATTTTAGGAAGGATGTAGATTTGCTTGAGTGTGTACAGAGAAGGGCAACAAGATTGGTGAGGGGAATGAAGGGATCCTCTTACCAAGAGAGGCTTAATTTCTGCAAATTGCAATGGTTGGAGACTAGGCACCTGGGCAGTGATCTGACTGAGGTGTATAAGGCCTTGAATGGGTTGAGCTTGCTGAATTCTGATGGGATTGTTCCACCTGTTCAGATTACGAACCTAAGGAGACATAAATGAATATATGTGCAAAAATTTGCCTTAGGCAGTTGGTGGTTAATTTCTGGAACAATCTACCATCTGTCGTTGTGGGAGTTGATAGGCTAAATAAATTTAAGGAAGGACTGGACAAACATTTAGAGGGAATGGTTGTGTAATTTTTTTTTTTTTTTTGCTGATGCTGCATGAGCTCATACACTTGCTTACTTGGATTTGATACTGTTGCACATGGAAGACTGCTGTACAAACTGGAGAGGTATGGCATTAAGGGTAAGTTGCTATAAGGGATAAAGGGATGGTTGAGTGGGAGATGACAGAGGGCGGTAATCGATGGACACTGCTCTTCATTGACAAATGTTATTAGTGGAGTACCCCAGGTTTTGGTGCTGGGCCTATTGTTGTTCTGTGTATTCAACAATGTTACTGATGAAGGTATATCAGGATTAATATCCAAGTTTGCAGATGATACAAAGGTTGGTAGGGTTGTTAATGACAGTAAATACAGTATGCTACTCCATCTGGAACTAGATAAGTTGGGCAATTGGGCTAAGAAGTGGCAACTGAAAGTTAACATTGACAAATGCAAAGTACTGCATATGGGTAGCAATAACCCAAGAGAAATTTACCAACTGTGTGGTACTACACTCAGGGAAGTGGAAAGTGAATAAAACCTGGGGGGTAATTGTGCAGTCAAATATGAAGTTTGCTGAACAGTGCAGACAGTCTGCCAAGGCAGGTCATGGATATATAGGAATTTTGCTAGCAAGGACAGGGATGTGTTTATCCTGTTGTACAAGACGATGGTCAGGCCACATCCAGAGTACTGTGTACAGGTCTAGAGGCCTCAATTTTAGGAAGGATATATAGTTGCTAGAACGAGTACAAAGAAGGGCAAAAAGATTGGTGAGGGGAAAAAAGGGGTGCTCTTACAAAGAAAGGCTTAAGTTCTGAAAATTGCAGCACCTGGAGAGTAGGTACCTGCAAGGTGATCTGATTGAGGTGTATAAGGCCTTGAATGGATTGAGAAAGTTGTATGCTGATGGGATTCTTCCTCTTGCTGTGATTAAGAACCTGAGGAAAGACAGTTGCAGAATGGATGTGCAGAAGTTTGCCTTTGGCCAGCGAGTGGTTGATTGGTGGAAAAGACTTCCATCTTTTGTTGTGGAAGTTGATAGCCTAAATAAATTTAAGGCTGAGCTGGACAGGCATTTGGTATGAATGGATGGGTGAAATGGGAGGGTTTTTTTTTTTTTTTTTGGCTGATGCTGCCTAAGCTTGCTTTCTTGCATCATATGACTCTACTAATCCTAATGCTAATAAGTTAACATTTTATATAATAATGGGTTCTAAAGGACTGAAAAGTGGAATAAAAAGAAAAGCTACTTTAACTATCATTAACAAGCTGAAAGTGATAGAACAACTTCAAAATGGTGTTCCTGGAAAATAAAATAGCTGAAGAATTTGGTTTTGGCCAACACTGTGTCAGATATCAAAAAACAAAAAGAATCTATAAAGTTGTTTTAAAATTTAATGTGGGGAGTGATAAAAATAGTGTATCAAATAGACAGACATAAAAAAAAAAACCAAAAGAAGTGTTGCTGGAAGAAGATTTATTTAAGTGGTATTAACAGCAACGATCAAGTGGAATTGGTGTGCATGGTGTTGAGCTGAAGGCAGCATCATAATAGTTTGCAATACATTTGATGTTAATTGATGAACCGCAAGTAAAATTGATGTTAAACAATTTTACTTGCAGTTCAGGATGTCTGTGGCAATTCAGACAAAGGCACAATATCACTAATAGAAAAATTTGTGATGAAGACCTAAGTGGCAATGTTGGAGGTGAGCCATTTAGATAAAAATTAAATTAAGTAATAATACAATCAGGTCTTTTTTATTCTCAAATATATAATACTGATGAGAAGGGATGGGATTATTTTGGCATGGTCTACCAGAAAACACACAAGCCTCTCTTACAGAGCAGTCAACACCAGGGCAGAAAAAGACAAGAAATATTCAGCTCAGCACCTCTTTGTACCAATGCAGATGGAACTCATTGGCTAAAGTCTGTTGCAGTCAGAAAGGTTAAGAATCCAAGGGCATTAAAAGACTGTATGCACATATTGCCTGTTGTCTACTACAACTTGCAAAATGCTTGGTTCACAGAAATTACAAAGAATTGATTCCATAACCACTTCGTACTTGAAGTCAAGCAGTGCCAGAAAGAAGTGTTAAAATTTTCAGATTACCAGATTAAAGCACTTCTAATCCTTGATATCCAGATATTGAAATATCCAGATATCCAGATAATCCCTGCACATCCAGATATTGAAAATATGTCCAATAATGATGGTAAAATAAAGTGCTTGGCTTTGCCGCCTGCCTTAATACAGCCTAAGGCATCATTATGGCCTGTAAGAGGATCTACAAGTGCAAGTTCTTTCATGATAGTAGTGTTGGAAGACAGAATGGATGAAGATAATGACACAAGAGGGAGAAGAATGCTGGAAAATATAAAATAGTACAATATCAAGTCTACTATCCTTTAGTACATGGAGGGACACTAAAAAGGAAACTTTAGTGAATGGCTGGAAAAAAACCCTTGCAAAATACAGTTGGTGATATTGACTTTAAGGAATTAGAGCCAGAGGACTCTAATCAGACTGTGTTGAGGGTAGCTGGAGAGACTGAAATAATACAAGAAAATATCCAAGATTAGCTTGAACTGGAAGAAGGAAATCCTGGATTTCAGCTTCTGACAGAGGAAAAAAAATTGCTACAGATGTTAAGGTTTCTACTATGGAAGAAGAAGAATCAGATAATGAACTACAAGAATCTACAATTGAGAAGAAATTCTTAGTTTTGCAAGAGATGGTATTGATGCAGTAATCAATTCTGTGGACTCTTTAACAAATCAAAAATTGCAGGGATTATTATGAACACCTATAAACTATGAGGGAGATCCTAATTAAAGAACAGCATCAGAGGTCAGTTCAGACAAAATTTGGCAGTTTTTTCAAACCTGCATTATTATGTCCTAAGACAAGTACAACTTCTGAGTTTCTATAAATGGATAAATGTATTGACTTTTTATAGTTTTTAAATAAATGCTCTAGAGTGATTTTTTTTTATTTATTTTCATCAGTACTATCTACAGTGCCGGACCAAAACCTGCATCACTTGTGAATTTTGCAAATATTGTGTGTTGCGCTGCACTGTGGGTTGCAGAAATGTTCGAAATGCATTTGTTAGATGGGATATATATCTTTGTGAATGAAATATAATAAAGACTCCACCTGATGTACCTAATTGCCATAAATATCTTCCCAAGGGTAAAATGCGCAATTAATGAAAATAAGAGAAATCATGCAAGTGGCAATCATGACAACCAAACATACATTTTATCGCATTTATGGGTACAAACTGAAATGACAAGTTGACATAATAGTACTATGTACTGTAAATCAGCAAAATAAGTCCTCAATATTTTGTTGTTCCTCCTTGAGCTGCAATTACAGCCCTGGAACGATCTGGCATAGAGTTAATCAACTTCTGCATATACAATTACCCAGTTTCGTGGTACCACACCCTTACAATGCTTTCCTGCAGCTGAATCTTACTTGTTGGTTTCTTCTGAGCAATTTTAGACGACATTATGTACCGACAATTTTCAATAGGGTTCAAATCTGTTGTGTTGCCGGGCCAGACCAACACTGTAATGCCATTATAATAGGTTTCAGGCATTCCTCCAAGATAGCAGTGTAGGTTTCTGCATTCACTGTTCCTTTGTTTTTTTTAGGAGCATCAGCAACTAAGGCCATATTGCTCCAGGGATATGCAGTGGTCACTCCCTGACCTTTCCGCATCCTCTGTATTTGATGGGCATGGGCTCGAACCCCGGCCTAATCAAGAAGCGTGTGCTACACACTGCTGCTCCTGCCCACCTGGCTACAGAGGTGCCTCTTCACCGTTCTGTTTATAAACTTAATTTGCCCCACCCCTTTGCTTGTTATACATTCCCAGACCATCTGACTGCCGGGGAACTTTACAGTCAGTGTTATGAAGTAGGATGGTATGCCTTCGATTTTCGTCTTCTGACGTATTGCTTCCCATCCGAGCCATGCAGTTTCAATTGATTTGTCAGAAAAGATGACAGTGTCCCGTTGTTTTTTGTCCATGAAACATGCATTTTAGCATAAGCAAGTTGCTTCTTTCTCATTTGTTGGGTCAACAAAGGCTTCTTACTGGGCCGATAGGCATGCAGACCACATTCCGAAAGCCATCTTTGGATAGTTCATGCACTTGTTTAAACACCAGAGGCCATCTCAAAATCCAGTTTTAGATCAGGAGCACTAGCATGGCGATTACGAAGGCACAGCCATTTCAAATATTGATCTTGGAAAGGCATAGTCATTCAGTTACGGCCTGATCCAGGTTTTCTCTTCACATCACCGGTTTCACGCTTTGATTTCAGCACCTGGAATACAGTTGACTGGTGGCAGCCTATTTTATCAGTGATAGCACATGTAGAAAGCCCTTCTTGGGACAGAGCAACAACTACACTTTTTTTTTTTCTTGGTGTCAACTGAACGTATGGAACTATGCTTACACCTCCGCAAAACAAGACACTAACGAGCGTGTATACCCTTCCAATGCCGTATTTATAGAAATGGCTTTTATGGTGATGCAGTTTTTTTGTCCGCCACTGTATGTCATTAAATTTTCCAGTTATTTTTGTTCTAAGTTGTTTTTTTTGTTTTTTTCTTCTTCTTTTAGGGATATCTTTTGCTTCACTAATCCGGAATATTGCTTAATCTGGATATCCTCTCCCCCATCCCCAACTTCTGGGATGCTCAATGTTTTTTGTTAATTTTTTCTCACATGGTGATTATATAACTTTGGTTTCTCATTTCTTATTGAAACAATGATTAACTGTAGAGATAATTTGTTCCATGAAAGAGAAGCAAAGCTTGTTCAATTTATGAATCGTATTTTCACTACTTGTTAAAGAGTTCTGGGCATCTATGAGAGTTTGAGGTGTAGGGTAGATGCCCTCGAGGAAATTAATATGAGGGGCCCATCAACCTCTCAACACCAGAGTTCACTCCTGTGCATCAGACAGCGGCAATCTCCAAAGCAGAATGCACTGGTCCCACAGGACCAGCGTATGTCTGCCAGGAGCAAAAGTTGATGACGTTGTAGAGCAGATATAATCTTTTAAGGGCACGAATGGGAATATTGTTGTACACTTGGTACTAATGACCTTAACAGTAAGAGATCTAAAGATTTAATTAACAAGTACAGGTCAATGTTGGAAAAAAAAGTCACGAGCTAGGGTTGAATTTGAAAGTGTCAGCAATTCTGCCCAGACACAATAGGAGGGAGTATATGATGACAACCTTGTCGATCAATTCGGCCCTGGAAAGCCTGTGCAAAGCTCATGGGGTACAATTTTTTTCAGTGTGGTCTGTGCTTGCTAACAGTAGAGACTGCTTCTACAGGGATGGAATACACTTAAATAGACAGGGTGCAAAAATATTTACTGATGCTATCGAGGCAGTGTTAGTTGGGTCGGAAAAACTGTTAGCTTGGGGGGAATTCACAGACTAAAAGATTAACAGTAGCCGCAGGCAGAGGCAAAAGCGATTCTTGCACTGCTTCTATTGTAATGAGCAGATGCCTAGAGAGCAGGATGTGGGGGATTTCAAGAGCTGCTGAGAGGCATCATGGACAAAGTAAATACATGGGCAGAGTTAGGGTAACTAAGAGTAAGAACAGGTGCATGTACACCGATACTAGAAGTATAATAAATAAATTTGATGAATCTGAAGTGCTGATAAAGGCATCAAAGGCAGATATTGTTCGGATATCAGAAACATGGTGTCACACAGATATAAGCAGTGCAGAATTAGAATTTGAGGAGTACAATGTGTACAGAAAGGATTGACAGGTTAGGAAGGGGGGAGGGGTTATGCTGTCAGTTAAGAAACAAAATCTAAGGAAGGGCATCCAGTTGACGTGGGTGGACAGCGCAATGTTGAGCCCGTTTGGTGTGACAAATACTGGGAAAGGGAAAATGATCGTAGGAGTGTGTTATAGGACTAATGACACTGATGAATACAACGAACAATTGTGCAGAATAATAGAGTGGGCCAGTAAATCAGAGTGTCTAATAATGGGGGATTTTAACTTTCCAGATATTGACTAGAACTTGTTGGTTCATCACTTGCATGCTAGCAAGATTTTGTGGATTTATTGGAGGATTGTTTTCTACAGCAATATGTTTGAAGGGCAACCACAGGGGGTAATACACTTGATTCGATTATCAGCAATGATGACTCATGCAGCAGTAATTTGCAGATAAAGGAACCACTGAGTGACAGTGATCCCAGTCTAATGATGTGTGATTTACTTAGAGATAACTAAAAGAGAAGGGTTTTTGTTTTCGTAAAGGTGACTACAATGGTCTCAGGTTGTTTTTAAATTCTACACAGTGGGATCAACTGATGATGTTAAAAACAGTGAATTCTAAATGGTAAGTCTAAGGAATTAATCTTAGAATCCTCTGGTAAGGAATTAATCTTGGAAGTTACTACTTTTCAAATCAACTAAGAAATACTGTAGAAGATTTAGACCTAAATGGATGTCAGATGAACTAATGAGGCTCGTGGCAGAGAAGAAAAATGTGCTGGATACATATAAATTATCAGGTGATGCAGGAGCTATCAACTTCCGCAAAAAAAGATAGAAGTCTGTTCCAGTAATCAACTACCCGCTTGCTTAAGGCAAATTTCCGCACTTCTATTCTACAACGGTCTTTCCTCAATTTGAATATATGCCCCCTCAGGTTCTTAATCTGAGCAAGAAGAATCCCATCAGCAATTCAGATTGCTCAACCTATTCAAGGTCTTATACACCTCAATCAGATCACCTTGCATGTGCCTACTCGCCAGATGCTGCAATTTGCAGAACTTAAGCTTTTCTTAGTAAGAGCAACCCTCTGTTCCCATCACCAATCTTGTTGTCCTTCTTTGTACTTATTCTAGCAACCCTATTTCTTCCTAAAATAAGGCCTCCAAACCTGTACACAGTACTCAAGGTGTGGTCTGACCATTACCTTGTATAACGGGATAATAACTTCCCTGCCCAGGCAGCATGTCTGCACTGTTCAGCGAACTTCATATCTGACTGCACAATTACTCCCCAGGTCTTTTTTTCACTTTCCACTTCCCTCAGTGTAGTACCATACAGTTGCTACGTTTCTCTTGGGTTATTGCTACCCATATGCAGTACTTTGCATTTGTCAATGGTAAACATCAGTTGCGACTTCTCAACCCAAGTTACCCAACTTATCTAGATCCAGTTCGAGTAGCATAGTCTCTTTACTGCCGTTAACAACTCTACCAACCTTTGTATCATCTGCAAACTTGGACATTAAGCCTGATATACCTTCATCAATATCACTGATGAATACAAAAAACAACAATGGGCCCAACACCGAACCTTGGGGAACTCCACTAATAAAATTCGTCCATGAAGAGCAGTGTCCATTGATTACCACTCTGTCGTCTCTCACTCAACCATCCCTTTATCCATTGTAGCAACTTACCCATAATGCTATACCACTCCAATTTGTACAGCAGTCTTTCATGTGCAACAGTATCAAAAGCTTTCCTGAAATCCAAGTATATGATATCAAAATTATTTTCTGCATCCAGTTCCTTTGCGACCACATCATAGTATCCAATCAAATTGGTCAGACAAGACCTCCCTTTAACAAACCCATACTGTGTCTTAACTACTGCATCTTGTCTAGATGATCCTGCAGTGCTTCTTTAACCAGTGCCTCCATTAATTTTCCTGGATCACAAGTTAAACTAACAGGTCTATAGTTATTTGTGTCACCCATCGAACCTCCTTTGTGAATTGGTGATACCTTTGCACATCTCCAGTGCATGTTGTTGTTATTTGGTTTTTAGGAGCATTAGCAACTAAGGCCATATTGCTCCGGGATATGCGGTGGTCATTCCCTGACCTTTCCGCATCCTCCGTATTTGGTGGTGACGGGCTCGAACCCCGGTCTAATCAAGAAGCGTGTGCTACGCACTGCTGCTCCTTCCCACCTGGCTACGGAGGCGCCACCTCTCTCCAGTGCATGAGAACCTACCCTAAGTCCAAGGAAGCTCTCATAATTATGGCTAAGGATTTGCTTACTTCCTCTGCTTCCTCCTTTAATATAACTGGATATATCCCATCCAACCAACTCCTCCACTTTTCTCTCAGTTATTACACAATCACTTAGTTCCCAGTTAGAGTTTGATAAATTTCTGGCATTCCAATCTGTGAATAACTCCTCATGAGTGAATATAGATGAAAAATATTCATTCAGTTTATCAGCTACCTGAGCATGATCATCAATAGTCAACCCATCTATGTTAATTGGTCCAATCTGATTCATCCTTTTCCTTCTAGAGTTCATATAAATAAAGAACTCTTTGCTGTTTTTCTTTGCATCCTTTGCCAAAGATTTCTCTTAATCTGCCTTTGCCTGCCTAACCTGCTTTGTGACTTGATTACAGACAAGCTTATAACTGCCACAGGCTTCTGTGTCATCTGATACTTTATATGCATCCCATCCATTTTTCTTCTCTGCCACGAGCCTCATTAATTCATCTAACATCCATTTAGGCCTGAACCTTGAACAGTATTTCTTAGTTGGAATGAAAAGCCTAGTAGCCTTCCCATTTAGAATTTAAAAACTGTCTGAGACCCTTTAGTCACCTTTATGAAAGCAAAAGCCCTTCCCTTTATCCTTGATGGTACATCTTTGAGTAAATCCCATATCAGTACATTGTGATCACTGTCAGCCAGTGGTTCCTTTATCTACTGCAAATTCTGAATGAATGAATAATCACTGCCGATATCAGATCAAGAGTATTACTCCCTCTGGTTGCCTCTCGAACATATTGCTATAGAAAACAGTCATTCAATAAATCCACAAAAGTTTTGATAGTGTGCGAGTGACCAATCAACAATTTCCAATCAATATCTGGAAAGTTAAAATCCCCCATTATAAGACATTCTGATTTACTGGCTCACTATTTCTCTGCACAACTGCTCATTATACTCATCAGATTCATTAGGCATATAACACACATATACTCTCATTTTCCCTTTCCCAGTGCTTATATTCCACCAAACTGACTCAGCATTGCATTGTTCACCAACATTTCTTCTTTGGATTTTATGTTTTTCTTAACTAATAGCATAACCTTCCCGTCCTGTCTATCCTTTCTGTACAGATTGCACTCCCCAAATTCCAATTCTGCACTGATAATATCTGTGTGATACCATGTCTCTGATATCCAAACAATAAGCGTTTGAGGTCTTGACCAGCACTTCAAACTCATCAACTATACTCCTAGCATTGGTGTATATGTTCAGGATGGGCATAAAAAAGGCACCTGGGGCAAATAGAATCTATCCAATTATATTAAGTGAGGAAGCAAACCCTTAGCCATAATTATGAACAGATCCTTGGATTCAGGGGAGGTCCCTATGGACTGGAGAAGTGTAAATATATCCCCAATTCATTGTTGTTGTTATTTGGTTTTTAGGAGCATTAGCAACTAAGGCCATATTGCTCCGGGATATGCGGTGGTCAATCCCTGACCTTTCCGAATCCTCCGTATTTGGTGGTGACGGGCTCGAACCCCGGTCTAATCAAGAAGCGTGTGCTATGCACTGCTGCTCCTTCCCACCTAGCTACGGAGGCGCCTCCCCAATTCATACAGGGGGATCAAAAGGCTACAGGAGTAATTACAGACCTGTTATCTTAATGTCTGTTACAGAAAAAAATAATTGAATCACTGGTTAAAGAAGTACTGCAGGACCATTTCAACAGGCATGCATTTATACAGCAATCACAGCATGGATTTGTCAAGGGTAGTCTTGTCTAACCAATCTGATAGGTTACTATGATGCAGTGACCACGAAACTGGATGAAAAAAATAATTTGCACATCACATATTTTGATTTCAGGAAGGCTTTTGATATTTTGCACATAAAAGAATACTGTACAAACTGGAGCAATGTGACAAGTTACTGCTACAGATAAAGGGATGATTAAGTAGAAGACAGAGAGTGGGTATCAATGGGCACTGCTCTTCGTGGTATACCTTCAATGAAGGTATATTAAGCTTAATGTCTAAGTTTACAGATAGTACAAAGGTTGGCAAGGTAGTTAACAACAGTCATCAGGGTAAGTTATCGCAACAAGATCTAGGAAAATTGGTTCAATGGGCTGAGAAATGGCAGTTGAAGTTTAACATTTACAAATGCGAGATACTGCATATGGGTAGCAGTAACCCCAGAGTAACTCAATTGTGGGTACTACACTCACGTAAGTGGATAATGAAAAAGAGCTAGGTGTAATTGTGCAGCCCGACACGAAATTCTCTGAGTAGTTCAGGGATGCTACCAGAACAGCTCATGGGGGTTTTGTCAGTGATATACAGAAACCATGCTAGCAAGGATAACGAGGTGATTTTCACTTGCTATAAGGCAATGGTTAGGTGATGGTAGTGTCAGGCTGCATCTACAGTACTGTATACAGGTCTGGAGGCCTCACTTTAGGAAGGATGTAGAGCTGCTGGAATGGGTGCAGAGAAGGGCAACCAGATTGGTGAAGGGAACAAAAGGATGTTCTTACCTAGAAAGGCTTCCACTCTGCAAATTGCAGCATCTCGTGACCAGGCACCTGCAGGGAGATTGACGTGTTTAAAAACTTGACTGGATTGAGCTAAGCTGATTGTTAATAGTATTCTTACACTTGCTGAGGTGGCATGAATTCAAGTTAAGGAAGGATGGTTGTGGAACAGGTTTCTATCTGTTGTTGTGGAAGTGAATGGGTTGAATAAATTCAAGGGAGAACTAGACAAATTCTTAGAGGGTATGAATGAATTATTATTTTTTTCATTTTTATTTTTTTGGCTGATGCTATATAAGCTGGCTTTTTTTTTTTTTTTTAGCATCATTGACCATTACTACTATTTATCAACATAAAGTTCACCAAGAGAATTAATTACCTGCCAGAGTTACTGAGAACTTCAAGGCAGTGTTAGGTGGGTTGGAAAACTGCTAGCTTGGGGGGATACAAGGACTAATAAATTAACAGTAGCCATTGACAGAGGTGAAAGTGATTCTTGCACTGCTTCTATTGGAATGAGCAGAAGCCTGGAAAACAAGATGCAGGATATTTCAGAGACTGCTAGGTGTCATTGCAGTACAAGTAAACACATGGGTTGTGTTAGGGTAGCTAAGAAAAAGAACAGGTACATGTATACTTGCGTGTACACCAATGCTAGAAGTTTGGTAAATAAATTTGATGAATTTGAGGTATTGCTCAAAGCATCAAAGGTGGATATTGTTGGGATATCAAAGACGTGGTGTCACACAGATATAAGGAATGCAGAACTGGAATTTGGGGAGTATGTCTACAGACAGGTTAGGAAGGGAGGAGGGGTTATGCTATTAGTTAAGAAACACATAAAATCCAAGGAAGTGAAGCCAGTCGACATCGCTGGACAGTGCAGTGTCGAGTCAGTTTCGTGTGACATAAGCATTGGGAGATCAAAATTGAGAGTAGGAGTGTGCTATAGGCCTAACGACTCTGATGAGTATAATAAGAAACTGTACAGAGAAATAGAGTGGGCCAGTAAATCAGAGAGTCTTATAATGGGGGATTTTAATTTCCCAGATATTGACTGGAATTTGGGGGCTGGTCACTCACACACTAGCAAGGCTTTTGTGGATTTATTGGATGATTGTTTTCTACATCAGCATGTTTGGGAGGCAACTAGAGGGAGTAATACTCTTGATTTGATTATCAGTAGCGATTCTTCATGCATTAAGAATCTGCAGATAGAGGAACCATTAGGTGGCAGTGATCACAGTGTGCTGAAGTGGGATTTACTCAAAGAGGTAACTACCAGTAAAGGGAAGGGTTATTGCTTTCGTAAAGGCAACTACGATTTCTATGATGGGCTGAGACAGTATTTAAATTCTATACAGTGGGACCAAACGATGATGTTACCAACAGCAAATTCAAAATGGGAAGCATTCAAAGAACTTATTTTGGAAGCTACTAGGCTTTACATACCAACTAAGAAATATTGTTCAAGGTTTAGTTCAAGCCTAAATAGATGTTAGATGAACTAATGAGACATATGGCAAAGAAGAAAAATGCATGGGATAGATATAAATTAACATGTGACACAGAAGCCCATGATAGATATAAGCTGATCTGTAACCAAGTTACAAAGGAGGTTAGGAAGGCGAAGGCAGATTACGAGAATTCTTTGGCAAAGGATGCAAAGAAAAAGAGTAAAGAGTTCTTTACTTATGTAAACTTTAGAAGGAAGGGGATGAATCAGATTGGTCCACTTGATATCGATGGTTACATTGACAAATGTAAAGTACTACGTATGGGAAACAGCAACCCCAGAGCAAAGTATCAACTCTGTGGTACTACACTGACAGTTGTAGAGAATGAAAAGGATCTGGGGGTAATTGTGCAGGCAGATATGAAGTTCTTTGAGCAGTGCAGACGGGCTGCAAGAGTAGCTCATGGTGTCTTATCAATGATATACAGGAATTTTTCTAGCAGGAATAAGGAGGTGATTATTCCCTTGTATAATGCAATGGTCAGGCCATACCTTAATTACTGTATATAGGTCTGGAGGCCTCATTTCAAGAAGGATGTAGAGCTGCTGAAACGAGTACAGAGAAGGGCAACAAGGTTAGTGAAGGGACAAAGGGTTGCTCTTACTAAGAAAGGCTTAAGTTTTGCAAATTACAGTGTCTGGAGACTAGGCACCGGCGAGGTGATCTGATAGAGGAGTATAAAGCCTTGAATGGTTTAAGCATGCTCGATGCTGATGGGATTCTGCCTCTTGCTCAGAATAATCACCTGAGAGGGCATAAATTCAAATTGAGGAAAGACAGATGTGCGGAAATTTGCCTTTAGCCAGCGGGTAGTTGGTCGGTGGAACAGACTTCCATCCCTTGTTGTGGAAGTTGATAGCCTAAATAAATTTAAGGCTCAGCTGGACAGGTATTTCGAACGAACGGAGGGGGTGAAGTGGAAAGTTTTTTTTTTTTTTTTTTTTTTTTCCTGGGTGATGCTGCATAAGCTTGCTTTCTTGCATCATATGCCTTTACTAATGCTAAAGTTGAGAGTTCTAAGAGGAATTGGAGAACTTACTTGTGCCAGGTAGAGTTTAACAGCAAGTCCCCCCCTTCCTTTTTTGGCCAGATACAGCAAAAGTCTATCTTCCTTTCATCATTTGGCCACTGACTAACTGACTTCTTAGCATATAATACTAAAGTTTAAATTAGAATTTACATATTCACTGAGAATTACTTGAACTATTCTCACACAGTAATAATGATATGATCCTGGCTGGGCAATTTTAAAACTAAAATAACTATAATGCCTTTTCAGAAACCTTCAAAACTGATGGAAAATCAAACACAGCAAAACATTTAATATAAAACAAGATTGTGGGCTTGTTTTATTTTACTGATAGTGCTATTCAAAGCCATTATTCTTTAGTGTTGATTAAATATATACTGCCCTACCAATTTAATGGAGAATCCATTTTCTCAAAATCCAAAGTATTTTTTGGTTTTATCACTTATATTAATGCAACGACTTTCAAAAATGTGTTAAAAGGAAATTCTGCTATTCCATTTCCTGTATGCCATGCAGAAAATGATATAACAATAACACTAAGATAACAAACTTCAAAATTACATTTATAGATAATAACTCACCTTATTATCAATGTTAAAGCGGCTAAGATCCCTACTTTCTGAAGCTCGCCTATCACCATGTGTTAATGCACCCTTTAAAGTAAAAAAAAGTACCATATTACAAACAGAAACATAATTAGGCCTTTCTAGCAAGAAAATGTCATTATATGATTTTTAATATTTTTTTTTCTAAAAATAAAACACTACTTGACAAGCCAACCGGGCTAGCCGGGTGGGTAAAGTGCCTGCCTGGCAACCCAAAGGTCGCGGGTTTGATTCCCACCTCGGGCTTGGATCAAAGTACTACATTTTAATGATCAGGGTCAATTTAATGGTTTTCACTTTATTTCTGTGTTGTAAGGTAAGAAATATGTTTCAACATATTTCTTACCTTATGTTCTTATCTGTATGTATTACTACCTTTTGTTCTTATCTGAAATACAAGTCTTCCACTATGATTTCTGTCAGCCACAAATGCAGTTTTCATCAGTTTACAGTGATATGCACTGTAAACTACCTTTTTTTGTCAAAGGTACATTCACAAAAAAAGGTGCCAATTGCCTAATGCTAAAAGGTGCCTCAATACCAGATTATCACTCACACACACACACACACACACACACACACACACACACACACACACACACACACACACACACACACACACACACACACACACACACACACACACAACAGCCTTTAATGCCTCCCTAAATAGCCAGCTCTGCCATTTTTGTTTTTAAAATTAAGAGAAACTCTGAACTGTTTTTCATTAGTGTATATTGTACTTTTAGCTTAGGCCTATTACCACAAAGCATACTGATACAATATGCTTCTGTAGTGGTAGCAGTAATGTAAAACTCTAACATCAAAACATGAAACCAATTTAGATTTATGCTAAAATGTCAAAAATATCTTTATCTGACCAAAAATAATATTTAACAGGTTTTACAAAGTCTCTATTAACTTGATTGCTTCAATGATTTTCACTTTAGTTCTGTTTTGGATATTTTTTGTATAGAATGATAAGTCAGCCAAGTTTCAGACAGATACATACACTCTAGTGGATTGCTTAAGACTTTATGAAAAACATTACATGCTAACTTAATGATCTTACCTAAAATAGAGGTGTTTTAGGTAAGAACTTTAAGATGTGGGTTTTCATCAGTTTACAGGGTACAAATCAGTCAGTTAAACACATATACACTGTCCAGTCAAAACATTATGACCATCAATGTAAGAGCAGGTACAGTCAGTCCTCGTATAGCATGATAGTTGTGTTCCTAGAAACCCTCATGCAATGCAAAATCGTGCAATATAAATAACAGGCCCTATGGGAAAAATAGGGTTAGGTGCTGAACACCCAAGATTGAACACACATTTGTAACCAAAACATTACCAAACACAATAAATAATCGTAATCAAATACGTATTTTATTAGGATTATTACGTAATAAAATATTGCTAATGCTTTTGCTTCTATTGTAAGTGAATTCGGTTCATGTTATATGCGATATTGTTCCACTATTTATAAATCGTGTATGATCGAATTCATGTAGTGTAAACACATCATATACGAGGACTAACTGTATGTCCTTTTCTTGCCACCAGTACTCCTGCCACATGGTAAGGTATGGACTTTATAAGGTATCTGAACATTGCAGTAGGTATGCCGTACCATACTGTCAGGATTTTACCCATAGATCTGTGGTAGTCCATGGTGAAAATCCAAACGCTAGATCCAAGAAATACCAGAGATGATCTATGGGATTCATATCTGGCAAATCTGGTAGCCAAGGTAGCACCTTGGAAGTGACTTTCGTGTTTGGCAAACCATTCCTGTACAATATTGGCAGCATGGCAGGGCACATTACCCTGATGGAACACACCTTTACTATCTGGAAAGAACTGGATAATTTTTTGAATGGTAAAAACTATCCAGCCATATTGGATAGTTTTTACCATTCAGAGTGTGGTCTAGGCAGGGGATCACCAAACTTTTTTCACGACGGGCCAGATAACCGAGAGATTGACGAGCGCGGGCCGTATAATCATTTTGTTCAATATGTAATTCAGTAAATACAACAAAAATGAAGAAAACGAATATATTTATTTACCAATACACAAAATATGCAAAAATAAAGAATATATAGAAAAATAAAGATAACAAATATATTTATTTATCAAAAACTTATCAAGGAATGAAACATTAGGAATAAGATAAGCAGAAAAGATTAATGTGATTTATGGAACTGGGTGTTTAGCTTTTAAAATATCATCAATGTTTGCTTTTGAATTGCTACACCCAACCAAGAGAATTGCCTTTAAATGTTCATCACTCAGCCTTGTTCGATATGTGGACTTTGCATATTTCAGTCTTGAAAATGCTTGCTCACAGACATAAGTTGTACCGAACACTGATGCCATACCAGAGGCAAATTTCTTTTATTTTGAAAACTCATTATCTGATAAGCAGTGATAAAATTCTACAAGATTTCCTTCTCTGTGTTTCTCTTTCAATAGGTCATTTGCTTGTAAATCAATGATCTCTAACTGTAGTTTGACTGGCACGTCATCAACGTTACAATGAAATGGATTTTGAAACAAAAGAATATCACTCTCAATTCTGTCGCGGTCTGAAAATCTTTCCAAAAAATGCTTTTTTAAGTCATTAATAATTTTCTTTGGAAACTCGAGATTGATACTTCTCTGATTTCAGCAAGAAATGCTTTGAAAGTGAAATACTGAAAATGAGAGAAATTTCCTCTTTCTAGTTGTGCTTCAAAAAGTAATAGCTTTCTTCGAAATCCTTTAATGATTTGGTAAAGGTCACAGATAAAGTTTTCTTTTCCTTGAAGTTTTAAATTCAATTCATTCATGTGAGATGTTATGTCAACCAAAAATGACAATTTTGATAGCCAGGTAGGATCTCATAGAAGTGTATCAGCTCTATCCTTTTTTTGTGAGGAAAATATCTGTTTCTTTTCGTAGCTTATAAAAACGAAACAGGACTTTACCGCAGCTAAGCCACCTCACTGCTGTGTGATAAGGTAAGTCACAAAATTCAGAGTCAATTTCCTCAAGAAAAGCCTGGAACTGGCGGTGATTAAGTGCATGGCCCTGAATAAAGTTCACCGCAGAGATGACTGGTTTCAGTATGCAAGAAATATCTAAGTCTTTGCCACATAGTACTTGTTGATATATAATGCAGTGTATAAACAAAGCACCCGGAAGTTGAAGATATAACTTAGTTCTAATCTTCCCTACAGGACCCTTCCTAACATCTATCCCCTGAACACCCTAGCGATCATATCCCATAACCATGATCGACGGAGATGGGTGGTAGATACGACTACGTTAACGAATGGTGGGTGTTCCTGACAAAGCACCCTTTTGTGATGTCACGTGCGGCACAGCTTGCCGTTGCCAAGGTATAAGCTCCGCTCACAAGCTGTCACAGTAGTATGAAACAGTAGTATTTCATTGATTCACTATTTATTATATTTCCATATAAATAATTACAATATATTTTAGAAATCTTGATAATTTGTAGCACAGGGCAGACCGGATGAACAGACTACGCGGGCTGGATCTGGCCCGCGGGCCATAGTTTGATGACCCCTGGTCTAGGGGAATGAGAGCTCCAAGAAGTTCCCAGGAAAACATCCCTCTCCATAACAAAACACTTTTCTCACATGCCTATTTTTGTTGGACTGGGATATCGGAGTGATTCCTCTATGTAGTTTGTTGCCATACCAGCCATCTACTGTCCACATTGCACAGCAGGAAACACGATTCATTTCCAATGAATGGAAAAGGCAACTTTTTCCAGTTATCAGTGGTCCAATGATGCTATTCTTCATTGTTTGCATCACTGAGTCCAATTATGCAAACTTCAGGTGTTATTGGATCATGGTCTTGGACTGCTGGTCGTCCCCTCGTTAAAGTCCATGCCCACCGTTCTGTCGATATCCACCACGACATCGACGAGGCATGGAATGGCCTGCTATTGGTCTACTCTTGAAGCACCCTAATTATGGCTGTCTGTGAACAACCCACAAGATTTGCAATTTCCATAATACTGCCAATCCCTGAACTGGTACCCAACATTCATCCCTTTTTGAAGTCCATCAGATCATGGACTGCATGACATGAACCTGCAGTGTCACATTTACCAGTTCTCACTGCAACATGAACGTCATCCACATTCCCTCCTGCCAGGTGGAAGAAATGTCCGATTTCTAAAACATGGGGTGTGGTCTTAATATTTTGACTGAACAGCATCTTTCCCTTAATGTTTCACTAAATAGTGGCTGTGTTGTTTTTCTTTTTAAAATTAAGAGGAACTGTTTTATATTGGTGTACAACAGTATTTTTAGATTACACTTAGCTTGATGCAATACTCTCCTCTTTTGCACTTACCATTATCTTTGTTAGAGCATATTGTTGTTTTTCAGGAATGTAAATCTAATTTGAGAGAGTGAGAGAGAGTCTTTACTGCTTGTATACTAATACATGTATAGCAATTCATGGCTTCAAGGCCAGGGGTCTTATAGAAAAGTTTCAAGATTGGATGACATAATATTTATTGAAAATGTAAGTAATTAGTAAATGATAATACAAGAGCTGCTCAATAAAGAATGAGAATAATTTTTCATTAACAACTATACTGCTTGCTATTTCTAGCTGAGCTGCAGAATTTAAGACCAAACCAATCTGCATCACATTGCAACTGCACAGATGAACTCATGTGCATGGTGGCTGGTCAAGTTTATGCCCGTTCAGCTTTGCTTACCTAAAAATGGACGTAATGTACAAGGAACAGTATACTACTGTCATATTTTGTTTTCATCTTAAGAAAACATTAGCTGAAGCATATGAAATGTTAAAAGAAGTAATGGTGAATCTATGCTTCCATGCAGCACAGTTTGCACATGGTTTAGATGTTTAAAAACGGGTGCGATTCAATAACAAAAATTGGAGAGAAGCAACTTGAGAGATGTTGAGAATATCAGTAGGAAGCACACGTGGTATTCTCCATGACCATTTGCATATGCCACGTTTGTGCACACTGGGTTCCAAAGACTACTCACACCTGAGCAAAAGCAAGTTTGCATGGATGTTTGTCAGGAGCTGCAACTGATGGTTACTGAGGATGGTGAGGTTCTGCACAAGGTGATAATGGCAGATGGGACATGGCTTCATCATTCAGAGAGTAAGCAACAAAGCTCTGTTTGGCAGTCTACATTATTGCTAACACCGAAAAAGGCAAAAAAAGTTGACCTGCAGGAAAGGTTGTGGTTTTTTTTTTTTTTTTTTTTGAAATTCAAAGAATGGATTACTAGAATGTTGTGCAATGCCATACAACTATTACAGGATCTTACTACAGAACTGTATGGCACACTTTGTGGGATCACATTCATTGCAAATGACCACAACTGCATGCAGGCAGGTGAATGCTGTGTCACAACAAAATGAGATCTCACATTGCTCACACTGTCATCGAGTACTTAGCCAACATTAATGTCAAATGTGATCCTCATCCACCCTAGCACACTGCGATTTTTGTATTTCTCAAGTTAAAGAAGCTGTAAACAAAACATTTCCAGTCATCAGAAGAAATTGGAGAGGGCGCTGACTCTCTTTAGAAAATACAGCTGCGAGTTACAGGCTCCGAAAAAAACGATACGTGTTTGCTTTTTATTTACATAATTGTTATTTTATATTGTACTCAATACGTAGTCTTATAGTTCTAATTACGCTGGGACATGGTTGTCAGCGTTGTTTTGGGCCTATATGAGAGTTTAAAGGACAGGGTGGATGCCCTCGAAAGATGTAAATTGAGGGACCCATCAGGCTCTCAGCTGCCCACATCAACGCCAGAGTTTGCACTTGGTCATCACGCAACACAGTGGCAACCCCCAAGGCAGATTGCGCTAGTCCCAAAGGAACTAGTAGTTGTTGGTGACTATTGTCAGGGAAACAGGAAACATCCTTTGTAAAAAGGATAGGTGGAACAGGACCAGGGTATGTCTGCCAGGGGCAAAGGTTGATGACGTTGTAGAGCAGATATCATCTTTTAGGGGCACAAAAGGTGATATAGTTGTACACGTTGGCACTAATGATATTAAAAGTAGGAGACCGGCAGAATTACTTAACAGGTACAGGTCACTGATGAAAAAAAGCCGTGAATTAGGGTTGAATTTGAAAGTGTCTGCAATTCTGCCAAGACACGATAGGAGGGAGTATATGATGCGAGCCTTGTCGATCAATTTGGCCCTGGAAAGATTGTGCAAGGCTCAAGGGATAGAATTTTTTTCAGCCTGGACTGTACTTGTTAACAGGAGAGACTGCTTCTACAGGGATGGGATACACTTAAATAGAAAGGGTGCAAGAATATTTGCTGATGCTATCGAGGCAGTGTTAGGTGGGTCGGAAAACTGCTAGCTTGGGGGGAGACAAAGACCAATAGATTGACAGTAGCCACTGGCAGAGGTGAAAGAGATTCTTGCACAACTTCTATTAGAATAAGTAGCGACCTGGAGCGAGAGGTGTTGGGGGTTTCAGGGGATGGCAGTCATCGTGAAACAGGTGGGTATATGGGATGTGTTAGAGTAACTAAGAATAAGAATAGGTGCATGTATACCAATGCTAGAAGTATAGTAAATAAATTTGATGAATTTGATGTGTTGGTCAAGACATCAAAAGTGGATATTGTTCGGATATCAGAGACGTGGTTTCATACAGATAAAAGGAATGTAGAACTGGAATTTGGGGAGTACAATGTGTACAGGAAGGATAGAAAGGGAGGAGGGGGTTATACTATTAGTTAAGAAACACACAAAATCCAAGGAAGTGCAGCCAGTCGACATCTCTGGACAGTGCAGTGTCGAGTCAGTTTGGTGTGACATAAACATTGGGAGATCAAAATTGAGAGTAGGAGTGTGTTATAGGCCTAATGACTCTGATGAGTATAATAAAAAAACTGTACAAGGAAATAGAGTGGGCCAGTACATCAGAGAGTCTTATAATGGGGAATTTTAATTTCCCAGATATTGACTGGAATATATGGGTTGGTCACTCGCACACTAGCAAGGATTTTGTAGATTTATTGAATGATTGTTTTCTACATCAGCATGTAGGGAGGCAACTAGAGGGAGTAATATGCTTGATCTGATTATCAGTAGTGATTCTTCATGCATTAAGAATCTGCAGATAAAGGAATCACTAGGTGGCTGATCACAGTGTGCTGAAGTGGGATTTACTCAAAGAGGCGACTATTATCAGGGGTAAATGGAAGGGTTTTTGCTTTCTTAAAGGCAACTACAGTGGTCTGAGACAGTATTTAAATTCTATATGGTGGGACCAACTGATGATGTTACCAACAGCAAATTCAAAATGGGAAGCATTCAAAGAATTAATTAAGAAGGAATGCTGAACTGGAATTTGGGGAGTACAATGTGTACAGAAAGGATAGACAGGAGAGGAAGGGAGGAGGTGTTATGCTGTTAATAAAGAAAAACATAAAATCAAAAGAAGTGCATCCAGTTGATATAGATGAACAGTGCACTGTTCAGTCAGTTTGGTGTGACATAAGCACTGCAAAAGCAAAAATTAGAGTAGGAGTGTGTTATAGGCCTAATGACTTGAATGAGTACAATGAACAATTGTACAGAGAAATAGAGTGGGCTAGTAAATCGGAATATCTTATAATGGGGGATTTTAACTTCCCAGATAGTCACTGGAACTTGTGGTTTGGGCACTCACACACTAGTTATCTGGTTATCAGCAGTGATCATTCATGTATTAGGAATTTGCAGATAAAGGAACCACTAGGTGGCAGTGATCACAGTGTACTGACGTGGGATTTACTTAAAGATTTAATTACCATCAGGGGTAAAGGAAAGGGCTTTTGCTTCTGTAAAGGCGAGTACAGTGGTCTCCGACAGTTTTTAAATTCTGTACAGTGAGATCAACTGACGAGGTTACCAACAGTAAATTCTAAGTGGGAAGCATTCAGGGAATTAATCGTGGAAGCTACTAAAAGTTTCATACCTATTAAGAAATATTTTTCAAGGTTTAGGCCTAAATGTTTGTCAAATGAACTAATGAGACTCGTAACAGAGAAGAAAAATGCTTGCGATGCATATAAATTATCAAGCGACTCAGAAGCCTATGGCAGATATAAGTTAATCTGTAATCAGGTCACAAAGGAGGTTTGGCAGGCAGATTACGAGAAATCCTTGGCAAAAGATGCTAAGAAAAACAGCAAGGTTTTCTTTACTTATATAAACTCTAAAAGGAAGGGGATGAATCTGATTAGTCAACTTGACATTGATGGTTCGACTGTTGATGATCCTGCTCAGATAGCAAACAAACTGAATGAGTATTTTGCATCTACATTCACACGTGGGGAATTATTAAGGTTTGAAAATGGCAGAAGGTTATCAAATTGTAGCAAGATACTTAATGATTTTGTAATAACTGAGAGCAAAGTGGAAGATAAATTGTTGAAGTTAAAAGTAAGAAAAGCACCTGGGGTGGATGGGATCTATCCAGTTATATTAAAGGCGGCGGCAAAGCAACTAAGCAAACACTTAGCCATAATTATGAGAGCATCCTTGGACTCAGAGGAGTTTCCCACGGACTGGAGATGTGCAAATGTATCCCCAATTCACAAAGGGGGATCGAAGGGTGACACGAGTAATTACAGACCAGTTAGTTTAACTTCTGTTCAGGGTAAAATAATGGAGTCGCTGGTTAAAGATGCATTGCAGGATCATCTAGACAAGACTGCAGCAATAATTCAGACCCAGCATGGGTTCGTTAAGGGAAAGTCTTGTCTGACAAATTTGATAGGATATTATGATGTGGTTACAAAGGAACTGGATGCAAAAAACAATTTTGATTTCAGGAAAGCTTTTGACACTGTTGCGCATGGAAGAGTATTGTACAAATTGGAGCAGAATGGTATTAAGGGTAAGTTGCTACAATGGATAAAAGGATGGTTAAGTGCGAGAATACAGAGGGTGGTAATCAATGGGTGCTACTCTTCTTGGACTAATGTTATTGTTGGAGTCCCACAGAGTTAGGTCCACTGTTGTTTTGTATATTTATCAATGATATTGATGAAGGTATATCAGGCTTAATTTCCAAGTTTGCAGATGATACAAAGATTGGCAGGGTTGTTAATGACAGTAATGGCAGTGTGCTACTGCAACAGGATCTAGATAATTTGGGCAGATGGGCTAAGAAGTGGCAACTGAAGTTTAACCTTGACAAATGCAAAGTACCGCATATGGGTAGAAGTAACCCCAGAGAAACGTACCAACTGTGTGGTACTACACTTAAGGTGGTAGAAAATGAAAAAGACCTGGGAGTAATTGTGCAGGCAGATATGAAGTTCTCTGAGCAATGCAGACAGGCTACCAGGGCAGGTCATGGGGTTTTGTCAATGATATATAGGAATTTTGCTAGCAGGGAAAAGGAGGTGATTATCCCTCTGTATAAGGCAATGGTCAGGCCACGCCTTGAGTACTGCATACAGGTCTGGAAGCCTGATTTTAGGAAGGATGTAGATTTACTTGAGCGTGTACAGAGAAGGGCAACAAGATTGGTGAGGGGAATGAAGGGATGGATCCTCTTACCAAGAGAGGCTTAAGTTCTGCAAATTGCAGTGGCTGGAGACTAGGCACCTGCGCATTGATCTGATTGAGGTATATAAGGCCTTGAATGGGTTGAGCACGCTGAATTCTGATGGGATCCTTCCATTTGTTCAGATTTCGAACCTAAGGGGGCATAAATTCAAATTAAGAAAAGACAGATGTAGAATAGATGTGCGGAAATTTGCCTTTAGCCAGCGGGTGGTTAATTGCTGGAACAAACTTCCATCTGTTGTTGTGGAAGTTGATAGGTTGAATAAATTTAAGGAGGAACTGGACAGGCATTTGGAGGGAATGGTGTGATTTTTTTTTTTTTTGGCTGATGCTGCATAAGCTCATACATTTGCTTTCTTGCATCACATACTACTACTACTACAGAGTTCATTCTCAAGTGCAAAAAATGTCTTCTACCATGTTTTCGAAGAATGGCAGAAACCGGGGACGAAGCCAGAGATGAGCGAATGCCCCCAATCATAAATTTTGTCCTACTTGGCACCATCTTCCCAAGTTCCCAATTAATCCATTTTTTATCCTTAACATCTGAAGATATTTCAATAATGACATATGGTAATTTTTTTAGTTTATGCTTAGTAAGTTATTGCTTGATAAAAGCCCATAATGTGAAGGTTTTGCAATAAAATAATACATTCTGGTACAAATTTTTTAAAAGATAATGTCCTTTAAATAAAAGTTATGTTTCTTATTGGTTAGTTGACTTTTACCATTAGCATAGGCATGTGATGCAAGGAACCAAACTTATACAGCATCAGCCAAAAATGGAAAAAAAAAAAAAAATCCAATTTCACCCATCCATTCGCTTCAAATGTTTGTCCTCTTCTTCCTTGAATTCATTTAAGCTATCAACTTCCACAACGACAAATGGAAGTTTGTTCCGGCAATCAACCATCGCTAGTTAAGGCAAATTTCCACACATCTATTCGACAACTGTCTTTCCCCAATTTGAATTTATGTCCCTTTAGGTTTGTAATCTGAGCAAGAGGAAGAATCCCATCAGCATTGAGCCTACTCAATCCATTGAAGGCTTATACAATTCAATCAGATCACCTTGCACGTCCCTAGTCTCCAAAATAGACGCTGCGATTTTCATAAGTCATGCCTTCCTTTGGAAGAAGACCCCTTTGTTCCCATCAGCAGTCTTATTGGCCTGCTCTGTACTGAATTCTAGCAACTCAATATCCTTGCTAAAATGAGGCTCCCAGACCTGTATGCAATACCCAAGGTGTGGCCTGACCATTGCCATATACAGGGGAATAATCACCTCCTTATTCCTGCAAGCAAAATTCCTGTCTATCATTGACAAAACCCCATGACATACTCTGGCAGCCTGTCTGCACTGACAGTGCTGCACTGTCAGAAAACTTCATATCTGACTGCACAATTACCCCCAGGTCTCCTTCATTCTCCAATATCTAGTGTAACACCACCCAGTTGATACATTTCTCTGGGATTACTGCTACCCATATGTAGTACTTTGCGTTTGTCAATGTCAAAATTCAGTTACCACTTCTCAGCCCATCTGCATAAATTTTCCAAATACTGTTGCAGTGGCATACTGTGATTACTATTTTTAACAATCATGCCAACATTTGTATCATCTGCAAACTTGGAAATTAAGCTTGATATACCTTAATCAATATCATTGATAAATATACAAAACAACAATGGACTCAACACTGAACCCTGAGGGACACCACTAATAACATTAGTCCATGAAGAGCAGTGTCCATTGATTACCACTCTCTGTCTTCTTTCACTCAACCATCCTTTTACCAATTGTAGCAACTTGCCATTAATGCCATACTGCTCCAATTTGTACAGTTGTCTTCCATGTGCAACAGTATCAAAAGCTTTCCTGAAATCCAAGTATATGATATCAAAGTTATTTGCTGCATCCAATTCCTTTGTGATCACATCATAGTATCCAATCAAATTGGTCAGACAAGACTTCCCCTTAACAAAACCATGATGTGTCCGAGCTGTAACTGAAGTCTTGTCTAGAAGATCCTGCAATGCTTCTTTAACCAGTGCCTCCATTAATTTCCCTAGAACAGAAGTTAAACTAACAGGTCTGTAATTACCTGTCTCCCCCCTTTGATCCTCCTTTGTGGATTGGGGTCACATTTGCACATCTCCAGTCCATGAGTACCTCCCTGAGTCCAGGGAAGCCCTCATAATTATGGCTAAGGGTTTGCTTACTTCTTTTGCTGCCTCTTTTAGTATAACTGGATAGAATCCCATCCACCCCGGGTGCCTTTTTTATGTTTATCCTCAACTTCTCCTCCACTTTCCTTTCATTTATTACAAAATCATCTAGCTCACTGCCAGAGTTTACTTCACCTCTGGCATTCCCCTTCCTGAATAACTCCTCATGTGTGAATGTAGATGCAAAATACTTGTTTAGTTTGTTAGCCACCTGAGTAGGATCCTCAGCTGTTGAACCATCAATATCCAGTGGACCAATCTGATAAATTCTTTACCTTCTAGAGTTTACATAGGTAAAGAACTCTTTTCTGTTTTTCTTTGCATCCTTTGCCAAGGATTTCTCATAATCTACTTTTGCCTGCCTAATCTCCTTTGAGACTTGGTTACAGACCAGCTTATATCTATCATAGGCTTCCATGTCACCCATTAATTTACATGGGTCCCATGAATTTTTTTTATCTGCCACATGTCTCATTAGTTCATCTGACATTCATTTAGGCATAAACCTTGAACAATATTTCTTAGTTGGTATGTAAAGCCTAGTAGCTTCCAAGATTAATTCTTTGAATGCTTCCCATTTTGAATTTGCTGTTGGTAACATCATCAGTTGGTCCCACCATATAGAATTTAAATACTGTCTCAGACCACTGTAGTTGCCTTTAAGAAAGCAAAAACCCTTCCATTTACCCCTGATGGTAGTCACCTCTTTGAGTAAATCCCACTTCAGCACACTGTGATCAGCCACCTAGTGGTTCCTTTATCTGCAGATTCTTAATGCATGAAGAATCACTACTGATAATCAGATCAAGCATATTACTCCCTCTAGTTGCCTCACTACATGCTGATGTAGAAAACAATCATTCAATAAATCTACAAAATCCTTGCTAGTGTGCGAGTGACCAACCCATATATTCCAGTCAATATCTGGGAAATTAAAATTCCCCATTATAAGACTCTCTGATGTACTGGCCCACTCTATTTCCTTGTACAGTTTTTTTATTATACTCATCAGAGTCATTAGGCCTATAACACACTCCTACTCTCAATTTTGATCTCCCAATGTTTATGTCACACCAAACTGACTCGACACTGCACTGTCCAGAGATGTCGACTGGCTGCACTTCCTTGGATTTTGTGTGTTTCTTAACTAATAGTATAACCCCCTCCTCCCTTTCTATCCTTCCTGTACACATTGTACTCCCCAAATTCCAGTTCTACATTCCTTTTATCTGTATGAAACCACGTCTCTGATATCCCAACAATATCTGTCTTTGATGTTTTGACCAACACCTCCAATTCATCAAATTTATTTAACAAACTCCTAGCATTGGTGTACATGCAAGTATACATGCACCTGTTCCTATTCTTAGCTACCTTAACAGAAGCGATGTGTTTCTTGTCCTGCAATGACTCCCAGCAGTCTCTGAAATACCCTGCATCTTGTTTTCCAGGCTGCTGCTCATTCCAATAGCAGCAGTGCAAGGATCACTTTCACCTCTGCCAGCAGCTACTGTTAATCTATTAGTTCACGTATCCCCCCCCCAAGCTAGCAGTTTTCTGACCCACCTAACACTGTCTTGATAGCATTAGCAAATATTCTTGCACCCTTTCTATTTAAGGGTATCCCATCCTTGTAGAAACAGTCTCTCCCATAAGCAAGCACAGATCAGGCTGAGAAAAATTCTACCCCTTGAGCCTTGCACAATCTTTCCAGGGTCGAACTGATCAACAAAGCTCTCATCATATACTCGCTCCTATCGTGTCTGGGCAGAATTGCAGACACTTTCAAATTCAACCCTAATTCATGGCTTTTTTTTCAACAGTGACCTGTACTTGTTAAGTAATTCCTACAGTCTCCTACTCTTAATATCATTAGTACCAACGTGTACAATATTACTTTTTGTGCCCTTAAAAGATGATATCTGCTCTACAACGTCATCAACCTTTGTCCCTGGCAGACATACCTTGATCCTGTTCCACTTATCCTTTTTACACAATATGTTCCCTGTTTCTCTGACAACAGAGTCACCAACAACTACTAGTTGTTGGTGACTCTGTGGGACCAACACATTCTGCCTTGGGAGTTGCCGCTGTGTTGCATGATGATCAAGTGCAAGCTCTGGCGTTGATGTGGGTAGCTGAGAGCTTGAAGGGGCCCCTCAATTTAGATCCTTCGAGGGCATCCATCCTGTCCTTTAAGCTCTCATATAGGCCCATAAGAACGCTGAGTTGTTACCTGATTTCCTCACATTCCTTACATCGCGTGCACACACAAAGACATTCCCCTTGGGGGAAAAAAAAAAAAAAAAAAAAAAAACACGTGGACACAAATATTAAATACCTATAAACAAGGATAATTGTTCTTTTTCAAACTTTAAAAAAATTGCCAAGTAGTTACTATATTATTAAATATAAAATAGTCTACCTAATGGAGCGAGGATGTTTTGGTTCTACATTCTTTATTTTAAAATCATTTTAGTCAATTTATATTTTGGTCCTTTACTATTTAAAGATTTTATTGTAATGTAATTATTATATGTTTGTCCTCATAGAGGTGCTGCTTATAGGTATTTATATTTGTGTCAGTGCATTTTTGGTTCATTTTTCATAGCTAGGTAGAATCCTTGTTTTATAGAATTTAAGCAATCTCATTTGGGGTTGTACGCAGTGCAGGCCTTATGAGGAATGGGCTTCTCATTGGTTAATTTCTTGGTTACACAAAGGTAGGCTACTGCACACTTTAACCTTGAGTGAGCAGCTGTTCCCTCCAGACCCTTCTTCTTGGGGTCCTGTAGCTCAAGACAGAGGCATCTATAATATATATCGTATATGAAGCTGATCCTAGCCTGATTTAACCTGAACCTCAAATTCACACTGGCTTTATGTGATGTCCCTTTCTGTTAAAGTGAACTACGAATTGATAGGCATAGCTCGTAACAAGCTAGAATCAGACTGTTTGTCTTTATGTTGTCAATTATTTGAGGAATGAAATTTAAAAAGTACTTTAGCCATAGAGTTTTTAAAAGATAATTTCTTATCTATTTATATATGTATCCAATTAATTAATTGTTTGGTGAATTACTCATAACATCTATTACGAATAACTGCAAAGTTCTGACTTTTGAAAAGATGGAGATGGGGAAACTGTAAGCAGGAGAAAAACAAACAAGTAAGGGTATGTTTATTTAGACAGGAGATTTTTTAGTGAAAACAACAGCTTTCTTGTAAAAAGCAGGAGGTTTTTTAAAGTTCAGGCTATGGACTTGATATTAAATTTCACTGCCAATATATGCATTTTATATTAAAATATGGCCCCATATATGCTGTATGGTAAGCTAATGGTTGAATACCATAAGAACATTACCAGTATGGTATGTATTCAAACATTAGCTTACTTAGAATTGTTCTCAGTGGATTTCTGTTTGTATTGTGTGTTAAGACCAACTGACTACTTCAGGGAAAATAATCGTTAAAATTTTGCTGTTTTCAGAAATGTTAAGTTCGGGTACTTTTTTATAATAATGGACCTGCTAACTAAACTTTGCTGTCAAGGGCATTTCTGAAGCCTCGTCGTAAAGAAAATCTGAAATGCATTTTTGTTTTCTTCACTTGACTGAAAATCCTTACACTCAGAATTGCTAAGAGAAATTAAAATGCCAAGTATGAGTTGAGATAATTTGTTATATTTCAAGCTTTCAAGAATAAACAAAAAACTAAATATTTTCAAAGACTCAACAATATACCTTCTGAGAATCCTAAAATCCATGAATTAGATTAAAAATACAAAACAACTAGAAAGATCAAGAATAAATTGGATGAATTAAGATGTTAGCCAGTTCAACAAAAGGACTGATATATGATCTCCTAACAAAATTTTAACCTGAACGGTCAGTTCAGCAAATTACCTTTCCTGTAATTACAGACACGATGGCAAAGTCAAATAATTGTTACTGTTTTTGCTTATCCAATAACACTACACTGCATTACTGATTATTTCAGTTATCAAAATTTCTTAATTACTAATGATTCAATTATGGAAGTCATTCGGCTATGGCCATTACTACTGACAAACAAGCCATGGCAGAAATGAAAGCATTTTAAAAAATTTCTGAAAGACAAAATGGAGCAGTCACTTGTAGTTCCTCAAAACTTTTGTTATTTTTTTTACTTAGTATATGTTAGTGTTTGCTTATGGATGATGCACTGTGGGCATTTAAGTTGTTTCAAGCAGCAGTAGCATCTTATTTTTTCAGAATCCAATGCAACTATGCTTTCTTGCACAAGTACTTGTTAATTATGGTTTCATTTTTATTTTGCAGTGTCATAGTTTCTTTAAAATTTTGTTATTTTAACTGCTTGGTTACAGGTAGCAGCAATCTTCATACAATTTAAACATCACTGGTTGATAATACCTGAATTAATTTAAACCTTGGTATAACTCACTCACTCTCTCTTTTTTTTAATCAAAATACAAAAGCAGTGTAAACTATTTCTATCCATTTCATTAACTATTTGTCCTCAGTAGTATAATAAAGGCTTCATTGAATTTATTCAATATAAGCTTTATTGAATTCAAAAGTATTCGATACTTCAACTACTTTTGATTTACTTAAATTTCTTACCTGATTCACATGAGAACATTTAATGGAAATGGGGGGGGGAGTAAAAAAAGGAACAAAAGAATGTAAATTATTAATCAAATGTAATAAATTAAAGAGAAAAACAGAGGCAACTCACTAAACTTTCCAGCCTCTTTGCAACGATAGAAGCAAACCTCCTCTCTCCAGCTAGATTAGAAATAAGGAAGTAATATTCTGGAGCAGTCACTTGATTGGATCTGTGTGTACGTCCTAAAATAGTAATGATGTTTATTGTTATATTCTATAAAAACTCTATCTCCTCACACACACACACACACACACACACACACACACACACACACACACACACACACACACACACACACACACCCCTCCAAATGAGTCCACCATGTGGCTTGATTGTAACATGCAGATGTAGAGTCCTCCTATTATTATTATTAGCCATATGGTGCAAGGAAGCCTGAGGCTTATGCTGCACCAGCCAAAAAAAAATTCCTGAGTTACCCTGAGAGAGAGAGAGAGAGAGAGAGAGAGAAAGGAATCACCAAGAAAGAGAAGAATGATGATATCCAGCTCAGGACCTTGAGCTGGATATCATCATGCCAAGCCCATATTCACCAGATGTGAACCCCCTCACAAATATGCTACTTACACTTCCAACTAGAGTGTGCTTACGGATGGCACAGGATAAGGTGCCAATTAATCCTGCTATGCATACTTTAAAGAGTGACTTATTTGATAAATGATAGGTGTCATTAATGAAATGCCCTCCTTTTCATCACAGGAAAAGATGTCCAAATTAAGGATAATAAAACCTGGTACTACAATTTACTTGGTCCTTGAGTAGCATAAGGTGGCAATTTCAGATAAAAATGTCCAACTCTGCCCGATACTATCATAAATCACAAAACAATCACTTTTAAATGGAATGAACTATAATGAGTGACACTAATACACCATTATAAAGACTAAGTTGTTTTATTGAAAATGTTATAATTTAACTGAATATATACCCCAATAGAAACATTTAAACAGTTTAGCCTGTTAGACTGGCTCCTTGTTATGCATCTGGATTGATGGAGAGCCAAATTAATGATAACTAATTAATGCATGTCTTACACTACAGCAGACAAATTACACATATCATGAAATGCAATAAAATAACATTTGAAATTTCTTTGCTTTTATTTATTTCATTCGGTTAAATTACTTTGTATTTTCTAATGCAAAATCATTGTTTCATAACTTATCTGAGGTTTGCTAGTGTGCCATGCCAACTTACATTAATGAACTACCACAACACACTCAATAAATTCAAAGTAACCCAATTTTCTGCCACAAATTATTTTAAAAAGAACAAAATTACACATTTAAACTAACCTAATATTCTTTTAATAGTAAACACAACTAAGAGCAAATTGCCTAATAACCAGTATCAATGATGGTGTGCTAAACTTAAGTCATTTACACAATTTTCAGAAAAAAAATGCAGGCAAGCATTAAATCTTTATTATAAAAATCAAATGTGGCAACTTACCTGTCAAAACATATGATATACAAGTCTAGATTTTTTTTGCATCTAATTTGTAAACATACAGTATATTGGCATGCAGTTTTTATACTTCAGCTAAGTGTGAAAACAGAAACCTGATGCTGGCTTATACACACATCATTATATGCTCTTGTATCCTCTATCCTATGAACTCCTCAAACCTTATGCAGTTATCCCAGAATATAAACAGAAAATTTATTGCTTTGTCCTACAGTGATAAGTTTCAGCTTTAAGTTATTCCACATAATCAGCTTAATCAGTCCAGTCTCATTCATTCAATAGCCATGTAGCTGATTCCCTATTAATGGTTTGCATCAAATGTAAGCAGCAGTAATTGGGTCTGGATACCAGTCTATTCCCCCACAAACCTAGTCTAGAAGACGTAGGTTCCTTCCTAGTTAGATACTCTCAGATCGTTCAGTAACCCAGTAATTTATGAATATCTGATTTTTTTGAATGCACAACATATTAACAGAACATCAGTTCTATGTATTATCAATTTCCTGAAATCACGTTTCTTGAAAACTGCTGATATCCAAACACTTTTGGAAGTACAGTGTAGCACAAATATGGAAACTATAAATATGCATATTGGCTATTTTGGCCATAGTATGTTAGTTCATATGGTTTACAACAGTGGTCGGCAACCTTTTTTTTTGAGTGAAGAGCAAATTTTGATCTAATTGAAAAAAAAAATAAATAAATAATAATAATAAATAAAAATAAATCCGAAGAGCCGCACCTCAGCTCAAGCGGGGGACGGGGGGGTTGTTTTTTAAGAAATGGAATAATAGAGTGGAAAGGTATTTTATTAAAAAATATTTTTTTTCTGTCGACATATTTTTTGTCAACATATTTTCTGTCAGCGCCTGCTGTGCGCCACTCTTGTCGTACATGTGGGCTAAAAGTTAGAAAGCTGCAGTTACATGTTCAAAGAGCCACATGCGGCTCACGAGCTGCAGGGTGCCACCCCCCTGGTTTACAACATATCACTTCTGTTCATAGGCCAATTTATTTTGTGGGATGAAAAACCTACAACTTGACAGGAGAGGCTGTTAAGAATTCCTCCAGTCTTAAATGATTCTCCCCCCCCCCCACGAGGAATTTCTTTTAACTGTAAACAGTTAACTGCTTCTGATTGAAGAGGCCTTTAGTCTCTTCAGTCAAGAGCATAGTTAACCAATAAACTTTAGATTCCACCTCCAGTTTTTGATAGGTTTTTTGAACCTAGATTCTGAATTGTTTTGCTATATATACTGCAGGTTTTAGTAATTATAAAAGAATGAAAAACAAATTTTATCAAATGACAGTAAGTTCCCTAACATAACCAGAAACAAATATCCAAAGGTCCCCTCAAAATGCTGCTTGACTTTTTATGCAATCTTTAAAATGAACAGGCCATTCATTAGTGGCAACATGCAAAATATTCATGGATAAGTTGCTTACTGCTTTCCTCCAAGACTGACTGGGAGTCAATAACCAGGATGGGATCTACTGCTACTCATGTTTTTAATGTTATTTTTTAAATTTTCATATTATAGAAATCATAATTTTTAATATTATCGTATTTTTTATTTGTTTCAAACCTGAGCTTCCAGGACAGGTTTGAATAAATTTTGTTAAAAATATTGTCTTGGATTAATTTAATTATCAAGGATATTTGCTGTCTCTAAATAAACTCTAAAAAACAAGTAATTAGTCAACTATCTTGAAAAGAAGCCTTTGATTATGATCAATATCACTTTTATCCATAAAACATTTGTTGATAAATACAACAATAGAAAGTTTTTACCCAAAGACAAAAGCTCCCTTTAGAATTCTGACATGCATCCCAATGCTTTACTAATCTATATATTATTTTTTTAATGAAATTGTTTCAGCTGTAAATGGAACCATTATTTCAAAGGCTATTCTGATTTAGTTTCCAAAAGCTACTGACTTCTGAAAAGCTGACAATCAGGTGACTGTGAGCAGGAGAAAACCTTTTTTTTTTTTTGCCTAATCAAACAAAAGAAAAAGTTTCCGGGAAAAAGTTAAGTTTTTAAAGTCTACACTGAACTATATATTAAATTACATAGGACTGTTTATCCAGTACAGTATACTTTCAAACATTAGCTTACCTAGGATTTGGCTGGCTGCAGATTTTTTGTTTGGATTGTTTGTTACATCAACTGACAAGTATAACTTACTGATACAACAGTACAGTATACTTTCAAATGTTAGCTTATTTAGGATATGTCTGGCTGTGGATTTTTGTTTTACTGTTTGTTATGCATCAATCTATTATGATTGTTTCAAGAAAGATAATGATACAGACTTAGCCCTCTTCAGAAATGAGTAAGAGGTTTTCTTTATAACAATGGTGCTGCTGTTGTTTAGACTTTGCTATTGAGAGCATTTCTCAAGGATCTCCAAAAAGATCTGAACTCAGATTTTTTTTTTCACCTGGTAGAATATTCTCTCAAACTCAGCATTACTATGACAAACTATTAAAATGCCAAGCACAATTTTAGGTATTTCGTTATATTTTGGGTTTCCTTGTGCACTTTTTTAGTTCCCCCAACGAAAGACCAAATATTTTGCAATTCTTTCATAATAATGAAAGAAGAACTGAAAAATTTGTGACAGAAAGGCAGCAGGCGACCTTCTGCTATGGGTGTATTAAATATTTAAAGCTGTATTACAATTTGCTGGATCTTATTAGTACACATATAATCTCAATGGTGGAAATGCAATAAAGTTTTTTTTTTTTTTTTTACATTATATATAAAACTCATTAAAGTTTGTCATGAACATTATGGCATACTAGTGATCAGTTTTTTATCCATTAACATGTTTCCTGCCACTTACATTTGGAAGGGTGCTTTCTGTGTGAACTGGTGTGCTGGAACAAGTAGGCAGTACTTTTCAGTAAATGGAAGAGATTTCATCACTTGAAGTAACCCCACATCTGCTGTTTGTAGTGTCCCAAACGTCAGCAGATGCATTTGAATGAGATGAATCAGAATCCACATCACTTCAACAGAATTCAATTTCAAAATCAGATGACTTAATATAAGGAGTTACAATATCATTGGTGTCAACATACTGTCCAACCCCAGTCCCTTTTCAGTCATTATGTTACAGGCTGTGGATCCATTATAACAACCCTAAAGAGTTGTTATAATGGATCCACATAAAAGGATTTAGTTTCTTATAGGAAAACACATCCTGCATATTTATTTTCTTTGAAAATAAATCTTTAATGATATTAGTTTTAAATGAACTTTTAAGTTCTTTTATTGATTTCTAAATTGAGAGGTTGGTTGTTTATGAGTTTTATGGTGCATCAGCATCTAAGGCTACAATGCACCAAGTCAAAAGTATTAAAATATAATTATTAAAAACCAATATATAATTATAAGACAAAATATTCTGACATAAAACTGATACGTTGCCATTGTCCGATAAAATCTACCTGAATGTATAAGGCTCAGAGGGGTAACACAAACAGCATTCATTACTAAAAGACTTACACATTCAATTAAAATATGCCAAACTGTTAAAGTGGTTTTTGTTATGTTTTCTGGCAAAAGGTCTACGTAGGCCATACTGCACCTCCCAGCCTAATTGGGACTACTTTTGACAACTGCAAGGGAAAGTCAGAAGTAGTTGTGTTAAATTTGTTTTAGAAAAGAAAAAAATTCAGAAACATTCATGCCATTATCCATGATAAGGAAGAGTGACAAAGGTTCCATTAGATTTGAGAGGAAACTGAATGCAGAGCATCGGGTGTTGTTGAACAAGGCATGTTCAATAAGTATATAGCCCATTTTGCAAAAACACACATAACCAGGTTCTAGTGTTTCTCAGCATCATTGAAAAACATTCACAGAGTGGATGTGAATGTTCCATTAAGTATACAGAAGAAAGAGTGGTAATCAATGGGATTACCATAAAGGCGAACTGCTCTTCAGACTAGTGTTATTAGTGGAGTCCCCCAAGTTAAGTGTTGAGGCCCACTGTTGTTTTCTATATTTATTTATGAAGGCATATCAAATTTAATATCTAAGTTTGCAGATGATGCAAAGGTTGGCAGAATGGTTAATGACAGTAATCAAGGTATGCTACTGCAACAAGATCTAAAAAATTAGGCAGATGGGCTGAGAAATGGAAATTGAAGTTTAACGTTGACAGATGCAAAGTATTTCAGAGAAATGTACCAACTGGGTGGTGTTACACTCAGGGTAGTGGAGAATGAAAGAGACTGGGGGTAATTGTCCAGTCAAATATGAAGTTTTCTGAACAGTGCAGATAGGCTTCTGCAACATCTCATGGAGTTTTGTCATTGATATACAGGAATTTTGCTAGCAGGGATAAGGAGGTGATTCTTCCATTGGATAAGGCATTGTTCAGACAACATCTCGAGTACTGCATACAGGTTTGGGGGGAGGCCTCATTTTAGGATGGATGAAGAGCTGCTTGAACGAATTCAGAAAAAGGCAATGAGATTGTATGGAAACAAAGGGGTGCTCCCTGACCAAGTTCTGCAAATTTCAGCATCTAGAGACCAGGCACCTTACTAAGCACCTGTGAGGGGATTTGGAGGTGTTTAAGGCTTTAAATGGATAGAGCAAGCTCAATGTTGATGGTATTCTTCCCCTTGCACAGACTACGCACAAGGGAGGGGTATAAATTCAAACTGAGGAAGGATGGTTGCAGAATAAATGTGCACAAGTTCACCTTTAGCCAACGGGTGGTCAATTGCTGCAACAAACTTCCATCTGTTGTTATGGAAGTTGGTAGTTTAAATAAATTCAAGGAAGAACTAGGCAAACTACTGGAGGGAATAAATAGGTAAAATGGGAAGTTTTTTTCTTGCTACTGTATAAGCTTGCTTTCTTACATCATTTGCCACTACTAATACTAATATGCTTTACTGTGTGTGTGTGATATCAAACAGGGCATATGCTGTGGAGGATCCTGTTAGAAGAAACAGATGAGTAAGGTGAGCATGACCTATTTAAAGTTCTTGCTTGAATTAATTTCTTCTTTTCTATTTTTACAGAAGCTAGAGGTCCAAAATTGTGGTTCATGTTTTAAATTTTGCATTTTCCATAGAAGTGCCCATCATTCCATGCATAATCTTTGTACATTGCATCTATAATCAGTATATGGAACTTGAACATTCATTAGAGTTGTACAGAGTGATGTTTGCAGCATGACCTACACATTCATTTTCTGGAATCTCAGTGTGTTCGGGGATCCAACAGAACTAAGAAATATTGATCAAGGTTTAGGTCTAAATGGATGTCAGATGAACTAATGAGACATATGGCAGAGAAGAAAAATGCATGGGATACATATAAATTAACATGTGACACAGAAGCCTATTATAAGCTGATCTGTAACCAAGTTACAAAGGAGGTTAGGCAGGCAAAGGCAGATTACAAGAATTCTTTAGCAAAGGATGCAAAGAAAAACAACAAAGAGTTCTTTACTTATGTAAACTTTAGAAGGAAGGGGATGAATCAGATTGGTCCACTTGATATCGATGGTTCAACTGTTCATGATCCTGCTCAGGTAGCTAACAAACTAAATAAATATTTTGCATTGACATTCACACAAGGAGTTATTCAGAGAGGGGAATGCCAGAGGTGTATTCAACTCTGGCAGTAAGCTAAATAATCTTGTAATAACTGAGAGCAAAGTGGAGGAGAAATTGTTGAAGATAAACACAAGAAAGGCACCTGGGGTGGATGGGATCTATCCAGTTATAATAAAAGAAGCAGCAAAGGAAGTAAGCAAACCCTTAGCCATAATTATGAGAGTTTCCTTGGACTCAGGGGAGGTACCCATAGACTGGAGATGTGAAAATGTGACCCCAATTCACAAAGAAGGATCAAAGGCTGACACAAGTCATTATAGACCTGTGAGTTTAACTTCTGTTCCAGGAAAATTAATGGAGGAACTGGTTAAAGAAGCACTGCAAGATCATCTAGACAAGACTTCAGTTATAGCTTGGACACAGCATGGTTTTGTTAAGGAAAAGTCTTGCCTGACCAATTTGATTGGATACTATGATGCAGTCACAAAAGAACTGGATGCAGGGAATAACTTTGATATTATATATTTAAATCTTAGAAAGGCTTTTGATACTGTTGCACATGGAAGACTGCTGCACAAATTGGAGCAATGTGGCATTGGAGGCAAATTGCTGCTATGGATAAAGGGATGGTTGAGGGGGAGAAGACAGAGAGTGGTAATCAATGGACACTGCTCATTGTGGACTAATGTTATTAGTGGGGACAAGTATTTCGAAGAACGAGGGGTGAAATGGAATTTTTTTTTTTTTTTTTTTTTTTGGCTGATGTTGCATAAGCTGGCTTTCTTGCATCATATGCCTCTACTAATGCTAATGCTAAAGATAATTAGGCTAAGGTAAAGAAAGCCCACACGAGAAGCACGCAAAAGTTCGATAAATTTACCGGTAAAAGTACTTTGTTCACACAGAAAATTATTCCCACTTTACTAAGATCTGCAATGATGATTCAAAATCTAGCAATGAATTGGGTGCAGCTGATGTCTTCCGTCATATAACTGTTTCTGTTTGACTTCAGAAAGCAGCAGTTATACTGCAAGTTATATGCCTAGAAAATATTTCACATCTTTAATCAACAAAAGCATAATAATACTAATTCAGAGTGTCTCTTAGCTTTGAAAAACAACTCCTCACCTAACAATCCTTTATTAAAGCACATAAGATGTGAGTTGTTACATCTCCATGTAAATCAGAAGATAATTATCAGCGAAGGTAAAGAAAGCCCACACGAGACGCACGCAAAAGTTCGATAAAATTACCGGTAAAAGTACTTTGCCGTAACGGCATTTGTATTGTTGCTCACTCGGTAAACAGTGGGTGTTATCGGTCTGGAGTAGAAGTTGAATCCCATTTTCGAAACCCTCCGGAAGTGTGTGTTGGGGGGGGTAACCTGACCTTTTTTCTTTAGAATCACTAAGTGAATTAACTAATTGAATCACGAACAAAGTCATTTTGCAATTTTTGGCATCATAAAAAATGTTCGTAACGTAGTTTCAGCGGTAAACTTTTTCGAAGTTTGCCATACTTCTTGTGTGGGCTTCCTTTACTTTGGCCCTTTTTTTTTTTTCTTAATAAACAATTTATCCACTAGATCACCAGTGATTCTAAAGAAAAAAGGTCAGGTTACCCTCCACTTCAGGATGGTTTAAATCTCCCATGGGATTCAATTTCTACTCCTGACCGATAACACCCACCATATGTTTACTGAGTGAGCAACAATACAAATGCCGTTACGGCAAAGTACTTTTACCGGTAATTTTATCGAACTTTTGCGTGCGTCTCGTGTGGGCTTTCTTTACCTTCGCTGATAATTATCTTCTGATTTACATGGAGATGTAACAACTCACATCTTATGTGCTTTAATAAAGGATTGTTAGGCGAGGAGTTGTTTTTCAAAGCTAAGAGAGCACTCTGAATTAGTATTATTATGCTTTTGTTGATTTAAAGACGTGAAATATTTTCTAGGCATATAACTTGCAGTATAACTGCTGCTTTCTGAAGTCAAACAGAAACAGTTATATGACGGAAGACAGCAGCTGCACCAATGAATCATCATTGCAGATCTTAGTAAAGTGGGAATAATTTTCTGTGTGAACAAAAATGTAGTTGTCAGATGTTAACATTTATTAGAGCATCTTTAACCCATTTCTAAAAGTAATCGTTACAAGGAAGTGTGAAGGTGGTCTGGGTCTGCAAGATCTCTGAGATTTTATGGAAGTGAACATTCCATTATTCCATTACTATCTGTAATCTGACCCCACTAGGATGATTTGCTCTGGAAACCCACTGTGGGTTCTGCATTAGTGGTCAAATAGGATGGGATGGCTTTTAATTTAGCTGCATAGTTAAGTAGAAACTTCTTTCTTCTGATACGCGTTGGAGTCTCACATGCTTTAATATACAAACTTTGAGCTAGAGATGTTCTGAATGCACCTAGGGCAATTCTAAGTGCACAATGCTGGATAGTGGCAAGACATGCCAAGGTACTTTCTCTAGCAGAATCATACACATGTGCTCCACAGTCTAGATGGGATCTAACTAGGAGACTATATAAGCTGGAATATATGGTTTAGCAATTTGTACCCCACATATACTAGAAATGACCTGGAGTATATTCATTTTCTGTGGATGTTTAACAGGCTCTTGGAAGTTTAGCTTGTTGTCAAATATTAACCCAAGGAGATGAATAAATACTGTTTACTATTGGCAAAGGATGGATGACTAATCATAGTTCAGGTTCGGAATGTATTTTGTGCTTGTTCCAGAAATTTATGGCTGTAGATTTCTGATGAGGTAATTTGTATCCATTCTGTGTCATCCATTCTGTGTCAATGTTGTTTATTGAGATTTGCACAATGCGGTTCATGTTCTGGGAATAACAGGATATGGTAAGATCATCAGCAGATTTAGTTCTCCACCTGGAGATGTCTCAGGCTAATTACGAGTTAGCACTATTTATTGACTTCGAGGGGACTTTTGATAATGTCTGGTGGGAGAGTGTTCTGGACTGCCTTCGAAAAGCAGAGTGCCCAAAAAATCTCTACTGGCTATTAGGAAGCTACTTTGCAAACAGAGAAATTGTAATTAGATCAAAACACCTCCAAGTCCAAAAGGCCATCCATGGGGGGGGGGTTCCCCCAGGGCTCTGTGCTGGGGCCTCTGATTTGGAACCTGGTTCTCTAAGACTGGCTAAGAAAACCTTTGGGAGGGGAAAAAAAAAAAATAAAAAAAAATATATAGCGCTTGCTGACAATAAATAAATTTTCTGTTTATACTCCAGCATGACAACCAAGTCAGTAGAGTTTACAATAAATCGTCAATACAATATTTATCGTATTTAGTAGTCACGGGCTTGAATCCCGGTCCACTCAAGGAACGCGTGCTATGCACTCTCGCTCCTGACCACTGGGCTACGTCAGGCCAATCTGACCATCGTTGTCTCTGGAAAATCACGCATGGCAATAGAACAAGCAGCCCAAACAGTCTTCACATCAAGGACCACACTGAATAAACTGAAGATCAGCCTAATGAAATCCAGCATGACGGTGTTTAAAACCAGATTAGATCTGAGAAGGCCTCCTCAGGTCAAAATTAACAGAATTCGACTCCCCATCGCTGAACAAACTAGAGTTCTCGGCGTAATAATTGACCATCGACTCTCCTGCACCTGCAGCATGCCCACAACAACAAAGCAAAGAAATTCCCTGCCTCCATAGTTAGAATGTCAAGAAACAAGTGGGTTTCTCAAGGCGCACCCTGACCCTCTATTATAAGGTGTTTTTCTGCCCATTGTTTCATATGCAGCAGGGCCTGGTTCCACTGGGCACAGTAAATGTCAATGCTGCTGGCCTCCCATCGGGTTTGCCACGCAGTCTCCATGGCTGCATTACAAGTATTGGCTGGCACCCTACCACTAGACCTACATATTATCTTCGGGGGGGGGGGGGGGGGGTTATCCTACAGAATCAAGAAACGCATCCCAACAGCAATAGCAGGAGTAGAGATCCACCTAAACTAGAAGTTAAACAAGAAAAAACACGCTGTTATAATGAAATGGTAAAACTGTGGCAGATAGTTGAGACAACTCACCGGCGGGCACTGTAACCAGGGTATTCCAAAGCAACCAATAAGTGGTTCTCCCCAACCCTCCAGTCCTCTTTCATTCTCACTGGGCATGGGTCACTAAATAGCAAACTGCACCAGCTAGGACTCCTTGACACAGAACGCTGTCACTGTGGACAAGAAGAAAATTGGAGGCATGTGCTTCTCAACTGTGCCCTCTACCAAGAACAAAGAAACAACCTAAAGAGGGAAATCCCCACCTACAACAAGGAACAACTACACCAATTAATAGACACCCCACACAAACTGAAGGCATTCCAGGTCTCTGCCGCAGAAGTATTTTAGAAGAGGAAAACCTATGCTAACCATCAAAACTACCAGACCCCGTGGCTTCAATTGTCGACTAATGCCAACCAAATGACAGAATCCTTGTACTGTTGGACATTCTACATTTAGTCACTGAAAGACTTCACCCTCCAATTTTCTGCACTCTGCCTTGGCTCCAGGACAACCCCTGGAGCCTGGGCAGCAATAGCACCCTACTGCTATCTTTTCTTCTCTGTCCATTGCAGGGTATGGTGCCTTTGTGCAGGATAGAAACAACTTTTTTTTTTAAACACTCTGCTGCTGGCACCTTTGATCATCAGTCCTTTTCTGTTCCCAGCTAGGGTGCTGGATCAAAAAAAAAAAAAAAAAATTTTTTTTTTTTTTTTTTTCTCTCTCTCTCTCGCGCTCTGCCCTGAGCTGGGGCTCCCCAGGCCAGCAAACTCTCTCTCTCTCTCATTTATTTATTATTAATATATTTTTTTCCCTCTTTAACAATTATCCCAGATTGGGGCTCCCCTGGGCCTGGGGAGTCCTCTTCCTCTCTTCTCCTTCATCCTCTTCGCTTTGCACTTATTTTCATTTCCTCCCTGGGAAATAAAAGTAGAGGCATATGATGCAAGAAAGCAAGCTTATAAGCTTATATAGCATCATCCAAAAAAAAAAAAAAACCTCCCCATTTCACCCATCCATTTCCTCCAAAAGTTTCTCTAGTTCAGCTGTGAATTTATTTAAGCTGTCAACTTCCACAACTACAGATGGAAGTTTGTTCCAGCAATCAACCACCCCACTGGCTAAAGTCAAATTTCTGCACATCTATTCTACAACTGTCTTTCCTTAATTTGAATTTATGTCCCCTCAAGTGAGTAATCTGAGCAAGAGGAAGAATCCTGTCAGCACTAAGCTTGCTCAAACCATTCAAGGCCTCATACACCTCAATCAGATCACCTCGCAGGTGCCTAGTCTCCAAAAGCTGTGATTTGCAGAACTAAAGCCTATCTTGGTAATAGGAACACTGTGTTCCACTCACTAATCTCATTGCCCATCTCTGTACTCGTTCTAGTAGCTCAACATCTTTCCTAAAATGAGGCATATCAACATGTAGCCTGACCATTGCCTTCTACAGGGGACTAATCACCTCCTTATCCCTGTTAGCAAAATTTCTATATATCATTGTCAAGACCTCATTAGCTACTCTTGCAGCCCGTCTGCACTGCTCAGAAAACTTCATATCTGACTGCATAATTACCCAGAGGTCTTTTCATTCTCTACTATCCTAAACTGTGGTATTCTCCATGCAGAATTCCAAAATCCTATAAACTTTCCTTTTAATCAAGTGTAGCTCAACTGCAATACCATATGAAAAGCACATCCTTCCTGTTTCACATTAGATAAACTATTTCCATCTCTAAAAATTGAAACTAGGTGACATTACGTTTCCAAGTAAGTTGTTTATTTGATAATTAAATAAATTAAAGCAGTTACTTGTAATTAATGTAAAGATAAATGCTCTGAGCTGGGGTAATAATCTTTCCAGGTAAATCAGCATGACATGAGACACTGGCAAAGGGAATTCACTAGGAAAGAGAGAAATTGTAAGTAATCTTCTCATTTTAGAAACTACAAAATTTTCATTATTTTGTACATACCAAATTGCTGAACAGCTCTATCAGCACTCCATGGTAATTCCAGTGTTAAATGAACTCGTCTAGCTTGATTTTTGACTCTACGATCTGACTGAAGTGAGATACCAGAACTTGCTGCCTCAGAAATAATAGCAATATGCTAAATAAAACAAATAAACACACAAATAAATACTTACATACATAAATATCTAAACTGAAATATGTACATTAAGAATAAATTTATGTTAAAAATATGTTAGCAGAATGACAAACCAAATTAAGGAATTAGAATGAAAAAAAGTGCCATACCTATAGCAGCAAAAGAGGAGGGAGACGACTAAATTAATAAGCATGTTTTAAAAGGGATACATTGCTAAATAATTTAAAATAATAGCGACTAATTAGAATAAATTCAGCAGCACTCCCCTGATCACATTAAGTATTTGAAATTTCACTCTGAAGATGAAAATGGAAACCTACTACAAAATTGTGACCATCACTATGAAGCAAAAATAAATTAAAGCACACTGATCATGGAGTTCCATCTCATCAGAAGGTCACAATGCAACAATGGCTACGGGATTACTGCATTTCAAATGTTAAAACAAATCAATGCATTGCCGCAATTTACTGTTAAACTAATCAGTGTGAATCCTATGAAATAGACTTGAGTGGTCTTATGCAGTGAGAAATTAAAATATACCAATATGCAGATGTAAGAAGAAAATTCCAAACTGTTAAGGAAGAACAAAGTTAAATAAGAAATAAAATGAATATAAGAAACAAGGTTTGTTTGTTTGTTATTTGGTTTTTAGGAGCATTAGCAACTAAGGCCATATTGCTCTGGATATGTGGTGGTCATTCCCTGACCTTTCCGCATCCTCCGTATTTGGTGATGACGGGCTCGAATCCCGGTCTAATCACTGCTGCTCCTTCCCACATGGCTACGGAGGCACATAAGAAACAAGGATAAAAATGGCAACATGGACTGCGCATTTGCATCTCAGCCCATTGCCACCACATAACATACAAAAGAAAAGCACAAAAAAAGAGAGTATCAGAAACTTTAATGCTAAAAAAGTATTTTCAACTGCATGCATCAGAATATATCAAACTGAAATTTGTAAATTAAGGATGCAATTAAGTTGCACTAATACATCAGAATGTCAAATTAAGTGAATAGAAAGAAAACCATTAATATACCTAGAGTTAGTTCCCCACTATCAAGAGAATTGTAATGGTTGTGGCCAACTAAATTTGAAAATAAAAATCTATGATTCACTGTACATTCATAAATATAAAGAAATTTTTACTTACTATGGCTTTTGTATTTTTTTTTTTCATCATTTTCTCAGAGTTACTGCATGAGAGAACCTATCTGGATGTGTGCCACATTCATTCTAATTTAAAGTTGTAGTAATGCTAGTGTGAGAACCTGATAGGTACTGCAGATATAAAGCTTGGAATTACAGTATGCGTTTATTTCTAATTCAAGTTATTTATAGAATTCTCCCACAGGAACAACCATCAATGTAATAGCATAATGGATATGTCAATGGTTTAATATTTTACACAAAGTATTTTTCGGCGAAGGTAAAGAAAGCCAACAACAAGAACCATGGGAAACTTTTAGTAGTCAAATGTGTTTCCTGGCACCGCAGCTTCTCCCTGCATTCTCAATAAACAGATGGTGCATGTTATCGGTAGTGGCAGTAGAAGTCGATATCTGGATATTGATTAGTTTTTTTTCTCATTATTAAAAGCAGATTATTGGAGTTCGTGAGTGTAATGCGGGTGAAATTTTCTTATGGGTACACCTTCCAGACTGCCTCAGTCTTAGAGTGTTTATCCCCCTTCCCGCTGTTTTAATCTGATAGGAAAACGACTTCTACTGCAACTACCAATAACACACACTGTCTGTAGAAGTCACTTTCGTATCGGGTTAAAACAGTGGGAAAGGGGGATAAACACCCTAAGACTGAGGTAGTCTGGAGGGTATACCCATAAGTAAATTTCAGTCCACTCATGAACTCCGATAATCTGCTTTTAATAATAAGAAAAAACTAATCAATACATTGTTATCGACTTCTACTGTCACTACCAATACCATGCACCAACTGTTTACCGAGAATGAAGAGAAAAGCTGCAGTACTTAAGGGAAATGCAATTGGCCAGTAAAAGTTTCCCGTGTTGGCTTTCTTTGCTCTGGCTTATTTTTAAAAAATTTGTTTGAAAGATTCATTATTATTCAAACACAGAAGGCAATATTCATCACAATAGAGCATTAGCAATAAGTGTAATAGTCACATTTTACATGTTTCATGATAGGGCAAATTTGAAATAAATTTTGAAAAAATTTGAAAATTAAACCGATTAGTAACCTATACACATCTCTCTATACATCAAAAAAAAGTTTTCCTCCTAGCTAAATTAAAAAAAAAAAAAAAAAAAATATATATATATATATATATATATATATATATATATATATTTATACACATAAGCAGAAATGTACAGCACATGCGTGCATTTGAAATTTCATTAATTTTAAGTTTTTTAATTTTAAAAAACTTAAAAATGGAACAGGCTAATGGTATTATCTTTATATTTTATACTAATGACTTTTTTTTAATTTCAAGGAAAAAGTAATTTTTATTATTTTTTTTTTTTTGTAATAAAAAGGTGTAAAAAGACAGCATTCTTTGAACATTTAATACTAAAAATTACATATAGTAAGTATTGAAATCCATTAAGAAAAGATGAAATATTGGCATGTTCCAAGTAGAAATCAAAAACCCTTTTAATTTCTGGAATAACTGTTTCCAGAAATTAAAAAGAAAGTTCTCACATGTCAAGTTCTCCACCACTGACTTTGTTACAACATAAGGTGCCACCACTGCAGGTTCCCTAAATTTATTAAAATAATTTTACTAGCATCCTTTTCACAGCATCAAAGCCAAACTATGTGAAATATCACTACGATAGTCAGAAATTCTTTGTAGCCACCAGCGGTTTTGTCTTTCCATCTTTTTGTGCATTCTTCCTTTTATATTACAAATTTAATGACATACAAGTTAGTGCAAATGCATCATTTTAGTATGCAGCAACCTACTAAAGTAGTTAAAAAGTGGCATAATTTAAGTATATCTCATATTGTGAATACCTTCGCAACTAGTTGCCATGATATTACACTACCTATAGGTCTAATGACTCTGATGAGTATAATAAGAAACTGTACAGGGAAATAGAGTGGGCCATACATCAGAGAGTCTTATAATGGGAGATTTTAATTTCCCAGATATTGACTGGAATTTGTGGGTTGGTCACTCACACACTAGCAAGGCTTTTGTGGATTTATTGGATGATTGTTTTCTACATCAGCATGTATGGGAGGCAACTAGAGAGAGTAATACTCTTGATTTGATTATCAGTAGTGATTCTTCATGAATTTAGAATCTGCAGATAAAGGAATCACTAGGTGGAAGTGATCACAATGTGCTGAAGCGGGATTTAAAGAGGTAACTACCATCAGGAGTAAAGGGAAGGGTTATTGCTTTCATAAAGGCGACTACGATGGTCTGAAACAGTATTTAAATTCTATACAGTGGGACCAACTGATGATGTTACCAACAGCAAATTCAAAATGGGAAGCATTCAAAGAACTTAACTTGGAAGCTACTAGGCTTTACATACCAACTAAGAAATATTGTTCAAGGTTTAGGCCTAAATGGATGTCAGATGAACTAATGAGACATATGGCAGAGAAGAAAAATGCATGGGATACATACAAATTAACACGTGACACAGAAGCCTATGACAGATACAAGTTGATCTGTAACCAAGTTACAAAAGAGGTTAGGCAGGCGAAGGCAGATTACGAGAAATCTTTGGCAAGGAATGCAAAGAAAAACAGCAAAGAGTTCTTTACTTATGTAAACTCTAGAAGGAAGGGGATGAATCAGATTGGTCCACTTGATATCGATGGGCCAACTGTTGATGATCCTGCTCAAGTAACTAACAAACTAAATGAATATTTTGCATCGACATTCACACATGGGTTATTCAGCGAGGGGAATGCCAAAGGTGTATTCAACTCTGGCAGTAAGCTAGAAAAATCTTGTAATAACTGGGAGTAAAGTGGAGGAGAAATTGTTGAAGATAAACACAAGAAAGGCACCTGGGATGGATGTGATCTATCCAGTTATATTAAAGCAGGCAGCAAAGGAAGTAAGCAAACCCTTAGCCATAATTATGAGAACTTCCTTGGACTCAGGGGAGGCACCTCCGTAGCCAGGTGGGAAGGAGCAGCAGTGTGTAGCATAAGCTTCTTGATTAGACCAGGGTTCGAGACCATCATCACCAAATATGGAGGATGCGGAAAGGTCAGGGAATGACCACTGCATTTCCCGGAGCAATATGGCCTTAGTTGCTAATGCTCCTAAAAACGAAATACAGTAATACCCCGACTTACGCGAACTCGGAGTTACGCGGTTCTTGATTTTTTCGTTTGGCAACACTGCCGCCCACTATCTTCAAGGTCGTTTTTTATATGTTATCGATATACGGTGCGACGGCGGAGAATGAGAGCGACAGATGAACAAAATTCAACTTTGCTGCGCATGAGCTGCACACATACACAAGAATTTGTATTCCAACTATCGTATTTATATGTGTGCGTTTGAATTCGTGCTCAACCTTTGTCAGAAATTACATCGTTTTCACGAGAGAAATGGATTGCGTCAGTCGAGCCGTATACAGTCAGTCCTCGTATAACACGTGTTTACACTACACGAATTCAATCATACACTATTTATAAATACGGTAACGATATCTTATAATATAACATGAACCGAATTAGCTTATGCACGATTCACCTTTGTGTTTACAAGAAATGGCAGTCGAATGCAGAATCACCCCAACCGAACGCAACACGATAGGAATGAAGAGAAGATTCAGAAAATGTATTTATGTTTTTTGCATCAGTGAAGGGGAAACACATTTCACCATAATAACGTAAAAACCAACACAATTCCAGCTATCGGTATGCAAATAGATCGAGTTTACTACCAGTTTATAACAGATTCCACTAGCAGAAACGCAACTGGATTTTTATTGTTTTATGTAGTAACCCCTAGAAATGTGTTAATAGTGTATCTCTGCCTTTATGGTGTTGTTTATTCAGTTGCTACACACGTGCAACATGTGTAGCAACGCGCCTCCTCGTTTTGTAATTCTGCTTTATTCCCTACAAATGAGTAAAATACTTAAAAGGTGTGAAAAGGAAGCGTCCTGGTGAAGACACTGCAGATTCAGAGAGAAAAAGAAAAGCAATTATCGATAAACAGAGGCGGACTGGGTCAAAAATTCCTACCCGGGAAAATTTATAGTGGCCTCATACTATGGTTTATGGCCGAAATCACACCAGCCCACCGGGGTTTCCCCTGTAAAGCTTATGGCCAGTCCGCCTCTGTCGACAGAGAAAAAATATGAAATTGTGAAACGCTTTGACGGAAATGAAAGACCATGTGATATTGCACGTGCTACTGGCCTAAATGAAGCAACGGCGAAAAGCACATGACAATAGCAAACTTGACAGGTTGAAAATTGAAAAGGGCTCAATTGTAAAGGGCTTAAAAATTTTAGAAAACATAGACTCCAACAAAGAACGCGTTATAGCTACAAAGCAAGGAATAAAAAAATGATTAGCTTGCTACGATGAAATTCTGTGTGAAAAAAAGAAAGCGCTGTGTCGTCAGACTAATTTGTTAGATTTTATGAAGCCATCGACATCAAAATAACTTTTTTTTACGTAAGTCATTTATTTTTTTAATACATATTTTGTATTAATATGTATAAAGAACTGCAATTTTATTAATATTTTTCTTCTAAACTAGTGTTTTTGTTAGTCCTTGGTCCCAATTAAACAAAATTTATGTGTATTTATATGCAAAGTGTACCCCGACTTACGCGAATTCGACTTAAGCGATTTTCGTCGGACCCACCTATCGTGTAACTTCGGGGTATTACTGTAACTAACTAACTCGGGAGAGGTACCCACAGACTGGAGATGTGCAAATGTGACCCCAATTCACAAAGGAGGTGATCAAAGGCTGACACAAGTAATTATAGACCTGTGAGTTTAACTTCTGTTCCAGGAAAATTAATGGAGGCACTGGTTAAAGAAGCACTGCAGGATCTAGACAAGACTTCAGTTATAGCTCGGACACAGCATGGTTTTGTTAAGGGAAAGTCTTGCCTGACCAATTTGATTGGATACTATGATGCAGTCACAAAAGAACTGGATGCAGGGAATACCTTTGATATTATATACTTGGATCTTAGAAGGACTTTTGATACTGCTGCACAAAATGGAGCAGTGTGGCATTGGAGGCAAATTGCTGCTATGGATAAAGGGGTGGTTGAGGGGGAGAAGACAGAGAGTGGTAATCAATGGACACTGCTCATCGTGGACTAATGTTATTAGTGGAGTCCCTCAGGGTTCAGTGTTGGGTCCATTGTTGTTTTCTATATTTATAAATGATATTGATGATGGTATATCAAGCTTAATGTCCAAGTTTGCAGATGATACAAAGGTTGGCAAGGTTGTCAAGGACACTACTGACACTATGCTGCTGCAACAGGATCTGGAAAGGTTGAGCCGATGGGCTGAGAGGTGGCAAATGAAGTTTAACCTTCACAAATGTAAAGTACTACATATGGGAAACAGCAACCCCAGAGCAACGTATCAACACTGTGGTACTACACTGACAGTGGTAGAGAATGAAAAGTATCTGGGGGTATTTGTGCAGGCAGATATAAAGTTCTCTGAGCAGTGCAGACGGGCTACAAGAGTAGCTCATGGTGTCTTGTCCATGATATACAGGAATTTTTCTAGCAGGGATAAGGAGGTGATTATTCCCTTGTATAAGGCAATGGTCAGGACACATCTTGAGTACTGTGTACAGGTCTGGAGGCCTCATTTCAAGAAGGATGTAGAGCTGCTGGAATGAGCACAGAGAAGGGCAACAAGATTAGTGAATGGAATAAAGGGGTGCTCTTACGAAAAAAGGCTTAAGTTTTACAAATTACAGTGTCTGGAGACTAGGCACCAGCGAGGTGATTTGATAAAGGTATATAAACCTTTGAATGGTTTGAGCATGCTCAATGCTGATGGGATTCTTCCTCTTGCTCAGAATAATCACCTGAGAGGGCATAAATTCAAATTGAGGAAAGACAGATGTAGTAGGATAGATGTGCGGAAATTTGCCTTTAGCCAGCGGGTACTTGGTTGGTGGAACCGGCTTCCATCCCTTGTCGTGGAAGTTGATAGCCTAAATAAATTTAAGGCTCAGCTGGACAGGTATTTCGAACGAACGGAGGGGTGAAGTGGAAGTGGGTTTTTTTGGCTGATGCTGCATAGGCTTCCTTTCTTGCGTCATATGCCTCTACTAATGCTAATACCTCGAATAAGTAAAACTTCACTGATGGAGAAGACTATTGTTACTTATTCTCATCGGTGGGTGAGCAGGTACCCTGGTGTTTCAACAATGACAACCCAGTTATGAAGTATAACTCCACAATATGAGAGATACCTGATGGTGTGTAACTAGAGCAAATTAATCGCCTTAGTGACTAGTTATCAGGCGCAACATGAGGCTTTAGCCTTAAAATACTTATTTAATTTTTCCATATACATATACACACCGAGTTGGCTTTTCATTAGCAACACTCCCTTCTGTAGGAATGGACTGGTCTATGATGCTAGCGAAAGCTAAAAGTTGGGAACAGGCGATACAAGATTATAATTTGCACACATGGCGATTAGTTTTTGAGTGTCTATGATGACGAATAGATTAGGCATTGAGATCTTTCCAACTTTAAATATGGAATGATTGTGGGAGTGGGATATGCAAGTGCCAGTATCTAGACATCAGCCAACTGACTGGTTCAAAAGCAAACAACCAGCCAAAGGCCACAAGGACAGCCATGTTTGGTCAATGCCCACCGTAAGCATTGTGTCTCATATCATAACATAGTAGTACAGTGGGTGGCACAGCTAACCATTCAGTTCCATATGGATACTGGTCTTGCTATTCCTCTGTTGTACTGAGTGGTTTGATCATACAGCTTATGGCAGTCAATGGCCATTACAGGTATCCATGCAGACTTTCTTCTTCTTCAGGTTCTATGTTCAGTTTGAACATTGGAGACCAACATTTTCTAGCCAACTCTATCCCTTGCCTTGCCTTGTGATATAGTTCTTGTGCTGAAAGACCCCCCCTTGTCCATTCTTTGATGTTATCAAGCCATTTTTTTTGATTTCCTTTTGCTCTTTTGCCCTTAATCTTCCCTTGCAGGATTAGTCTCTGCAGGTCATACTGAGGGGCTCTTAAAATATGCCCAAGGTAGGCAGTCTTCCTCCTTGCAATTGTAGTTAGGTGTTCTTGTGGTTTTTGACATCTTAAGGACCCACTCATTGGTGACCCGATCTGTCCATGGAATTTTGAGTATTCTTCTGAGTGTCCACATCCTGAAGGCTTTCAGTTTCCTGATTTCTTCATGACCCAGGTCTCGCATCCATATAGGAAAGTTCGCATGTGTTGGCCATTCGATATCTTTTCTGAAACTCCAGTTGTATTGCAGAGGAAATTCTTAAATACCTCTTTGGTCATACTAATTCTGCTTTAATTTTTGTGCCCTAGTCATTATTATTTGTGACGATCTTCCCTAGATATTTAAAGCTATAAACTTGTTCAATGGGGGAGTTGCCACAGCAATTTGATCCTAGGTGAGGTGTTTTTGCTTATGATCATAGTTTTGGTCTTTTTGGCATTACTTGTTAAGCCTATCCTGTTTGCTGGCTGTTACAACTTTGTTGAGGAGCATTTGTAACTTTCCCTCTGATGTTGCAACGAGGGCAGTATCGCAGACTACTGATAACTGAACCATTAACAGTAATTGCTTCTTTAGGCTTTTGTTTTATGTCTATAATGATTTCGGCATAGAGATTGTACAGAATAGGAGACAACAAACAACCTTGCCTCACCCCTTTCTGGATTTATACCCAGTCTACATTTTTTTCCTCTACAGCCATTGCTGCTTCTTGCTCAAGATATAGTATCCATATAGCCATAGTATCCTTAGTTCCTTGGGATCAATGTTTAGTTTGTTCAAGAGCTGGAATAGGATATCATCTCTCAAGCAGTCGAATGATTTGTCAAAGCCAATGAAGCAGATGAATAGATTATGCTGGTGTTCAATTGCTCTTTCTGCCAGTATATTCAGAGCAAATATTGCTTTTCTTGTACCAACCCCGTTTTTAAAACCCATCTGGTCTTTTCCAATTTGCTCTTGTATCTTGCCTTCAATTCTGCATAGAATCATCTTCAAGAGAACTCTGGTATGGCTATGAGGCTTATTATGCAGTGGTCTGCACATTTTGCTGCTCCTGTATTTTTTGGTATGGGAATAAAGATAGATCTCAGAAAGCTAAGCAGAAGGTTTCCTCCATTGAGGATATCATTGAAAATATTGAGGAGCTGTTGTTTTCCTCTTGTTCCCGAGCATTTCGGCTGGGATGCTGTCAATGCCAGTTGCTTTGTTTTTGTTCATTGACTTCATTACTTGCTCCAGTTCTTCCATCAGAAAGTCTTCATGTCCATCATCTGTTTGGGTGTTGTCATTTCTTAGTTCTCTTCCTCATCGCAGCATAGTTCCCTCAGATAATCTTGCCATTTGTCCTTTTTTGTTGTTTTTATTTAGAATGTGACCTCTTGCATGGTTTTTACTGATGTTGCATAGTTTTCTTCACTTCTTTGTGGACTAGTAATTCCTTATGTTCACTTTGCAGATATTCAATTCTTTTGCATCTCTCCTCCATCCATATCTGTTTTGCCTTCTTATTTCCATTCTAATCAAACTGTCATAATCTTATATTTTTTCTCATCTTTGTTCTTAAAGTTTTTCCTGTGCCCCATTAGCTATAGTATCTCACTTGTCATCCATTGCTGTTTGGCTTTCCTTTACACTCATCCAAAAGTTGTATTTGCAGCATCTGTTATTATCTTCTTGAACTGGATCCACTCCAATTCTGGGTCTCTATCTAGCAGAACAAAATTACTATTTTCCATTCGCTCTTCTGTTATACTTGTGAAATTTCTCCCATATGCAGGCTGGCTAGGGTTTTCTTTGTCCCAGGCTTCTTTAGTCCTTTATTGCCTTTAATTTTATAACAAGCTTCCCTATTAGTTGGCAGTGGTCTGAACCGATATCAGCTCCTGGATAGTTTTGCACTTTTGATGATGTTTCATGCATACTATGAGACACAAGTACCCTGCCCTGTGTAAATCTGTCACATGTCCAATGAATCCCATTCCCAACTATCATGCTGATGGGAATATCCAAATTTGGAGAAAGCAACAGAAGGCCATGGCACTGTTGCTACATGGTAGGCTGGGGACTGTTTTCGCAGCATGCCCTGGTCCTCTCATCACCGTTAATCAATGGCTCGATGGGAACTCCCATCTTTTTATCGTTGCCAACGAAGTATATCCCATTCATGATGACAGGGTATGCAGACAACTCTGGCTGATCAACGATACAATGTCACATGCCACAAGGCTCAGCAGGTTTAAGGATCATGACAATGAATTCTCCATCTGTCATGGCTGCCCAATTCACTTAATCTCAACCCAACTGAGCATGTTTGCATCCTACTGGAAAAGGACATTTGATGCCATGACCATTTACCTATAATATGCAGGCAGGCATTCCTGGCAATGCTGTGTAATGGATGGGTAGAACTACAACAGGACATCCTGCAACACCTTATGGAGTCCATGCTGAGATATATACAGGCTGTATTATAAGCAAAAGATGGCCCCATAAGGTATTAGGTATTGCTAATGCAAAGCTAACTCAATAGTGTGTATGTTTATTTAAGATGGAATTATGAGATAGCCATATGCCACTTTGGCTAAAAAGCCATACGGCCATGGTATAGCATGAGTGAAACACAAGTGCTTCTGTTGTAAGGAGAAAAATAAAAGCATTTATATACAAACAAGGAAAAAATACTACTACCAATTATAGCTAGAATAATTGAATGAAACATTATCAGGGATTACCAACATTCAATATATCTAAACCATAATTTGATAGTATAAACCAGAGCTGTGATGCTCAATACATTCTACGTTGATTTCAATATTTGTAAAAGAATAAGGGAAGTTTACCTCAATATGATACGTAGAATACTTCCGTATGACACTCTCCAGAAATTAAAACTAATAACATTACAGTAAAAATTAGATTAAAAAATCGAAAATATTACATTACCGTAAAAAATAAATTGAAAACAATTAAAAATCAATTAAAAGAATTTAATTGATTTTTCACGAGAATTCTGTTAAATAGGGGTTTGTCTTTGTGCATGCACTTTTACGTATAGCAAATCGGAGATTATATATGGCTGGCAAACATTAACAGAATTCTCGTGTAATTTAATTTTGACGATTTTTGCAATTAATACTCTCATATAAAGGTCATTTTTTTTGTTGCAAACGAGGAAAGGACTGAGCAATTGTTCAGTATAGTGTGTAATTTCCGTATTGGTCTGGCCACAATTTTAAATTCAGCATCTTTAAAGAATCTGTTAAGCTGTTTGTGCCACTGTTATATGGGACAGAAATAAAGTATTTTTTGATGTTACTATTGTTGGTTAGTGTAGTTTTTTTGTATCCTATCCTTAGCTTGTACCCTAATTTGGTTTACTATAGCAAGAGGGTAGCCCCTGTTTAAGAATCTGCTGGTTAATATTTGTATTTCTGAGCCCAAAGCAGATTCTGTCATTGAATATTTATAGACATTGAGAAATTAATTAAGATAATAGATATTTTGTAGGTGAACAGGTGATAGCAGTTATAATGCAGAAGCATGCCGGTGTTTGTAGGTTTACAATAGATACTAAATTGGATTTTATTCGAGTCCAGAGAAAGCATGATATTTAGAAAATGTAATGACTTAGTATCCACATTCTCCCTTTCCAATGTAAAATTGAGTCTAGAATGCATATTATGAAACAAATGTAAAATATCTTGGACAATGCTACTATCAGTAATAAACAAGAACACCATCTAAATACCTCCCATAGTATGTGATATGGGATAGAAAAGGCGTCAGATATTAAGCTGCTCAGGCTCAATCCCATTGGCAAACCAAAAATTTGTTTATATACTTTGTCTCGAATGCTAATATAGTTGGCTTCAACTAAAAGTTTAATTAAGTGAAAAACTTCTTTAATAGGAAGCTTTGTATAATTAATTGGTATAGAGTTGTTATTTAGCATATCCCAAAGAATATCTAATGTGTATTCAACGTTTACATTCGTATATAATGAGGTAACATCTAGTAAGAATAAATTATCATTATTGACAAGTCTACAGCCCTTAAGGTTATTAAATAATATATCATAGTTTTTTTTATCCCAAACTGTATTGCCTGTCTAAAGGGTTTTATAATGCTATAGACATGTGTGGACAAGGATGAAAATGCCAAGTTTCTGTAGGAAGCAATGGGCCAAATAGGAAAACTGGCCTTATGCAATTTTATCTGACTGAAAAGCGGTAATGTTGTATATTCTGGCCTTGAATTCCTTTAACTGAGCCATAGTAATGTAGTCATTTTTTCAATACGGGGTTAATGTATTGATTTATTTTATTGTATTATATTATAGTTTATTGTATAGTATATTAGTATATATTGTATAGTATAGTATATAGTATATTATAGTTTATTGTATTGATTGAACAAATTGGCAAATAGCACCAGGTCTACTTCAAGACAAGTGGAGGTATCTGATACAATTGAATCTAACTTCTTTGTATAATCAGGTTTATCGAGTATTACAACTATATCTCCTTTATCTGCTCTCTGAATAATAATGTCTTTATTTTCCGGAAGTGCATGTAAAGCTGAATGTCATGTCTATTCAATTTAGGAAGTCATGTTTCTTTTATTTTATTCACCACGTGGTTAACTTGTCGAATAAATTAATCTTTTTGTGGAACATTATGAAGTCCAAATTCAATATCAGTTATGCACTGTTCTTTAGGTAGTTGGGAGGTGGTAAATTATAATTTAATCCTTTGGATAAAAGGGAAATCTGATCCTGTGATAGCATATATTTGAAAGATTTGTAACCTGGTGATATGTCAGTTTTCTGAACATTGGGTGAGGGGTGTTCGTGAACTAGCTGAAGTATTCTGTGGTAGCACATATGTATGTGGGGAAAGGGGGGGGGTCATTACCGAACTATTATGCACTGGGTCGCACACTCACGACTGTATTTGAACTCGTATGGACGTGTCTTGACACCCGATAATAATGTATTCAATTTGTTAATGTGTCTGTTTTTTTATTTCTAAGGGCTGTGCTCCTTGTTGCAAATCTATGGAGGTCTTCAATACAGACCACTTGTTAGGATGTAGATAATTTTTTAATTTGTTGCGAAGTCTCCTAACCTGGGAAAGGTATTTTTGTTTATTAGAATACTGAGATCTCAAAGCAAGTTTAACTATATTACATGATGTGGCAAGTGCTAGTTGCTTTATGCCCGAATTTTATGATTTAAATTGACCTTGGCAAACTTCGGAATGATGTTGTTTTGAAGACAATATTTTAGAAAAGAAATATGGTAACTTTGGGCCAAGTATCTTAGTGTTAATCTAATGTAATTTTGCACCAAGCTGTTCAAAAAATCCCCCATAATTGTGTGTATCGATAGGTTATAATTGGAAAGAAAGGAAGTGAATGAAATAGTTAATAAGAGTTTAAAAAATGAATTTGATAGTATAAACCAGAGCTGTGATGCTCAATACATTCTACGCCTCTGCATGGACTCCACAAGGCATTGCACAGCATGTCCTGTATTGCCTGCACATTATCAGGTCATAGCATCAAATATCCTTTTCCAGTACATTCCAAACATGCTCAGCTGGATTGAGATTGGATGAATTGGGTAGTCATGAGAGGATGGAGAAATCATTGTTATATTCCCAAAACCAGTTAGCAACCTGCTGAGACTTGAGGAATGTCACACTGCCTTGTTGATAGATGCCAGAGTTGTCTGGATACTCTGTCATCATGAAGGACTGTACTTTGTTGGCAACAATAGAAAGGTAGATGTCCCCATTGAGTCAATGATTAACTGTAATCAGAGGAACAGGGTATGCAACGAAAACAGTCCCCAGCATGCCAAATAACTCTTATGTTGCTTTCTCCAAATGTGGATCAGTCCTTCAGCATGATAGAGTTAAAAATGGAATTCATCAGACTATGTTACAGATTTGCATATGTTGGTGGTTTGGTGTTAGTGCTGATGTGCACATGCAAAGAACAGTATCGTGTATCTCACAGTGTGCTGTTGTTATTTGGTTTTTTAGGAGCAATAGCAACTAAGGCCATATTGCTCCGGGGATATACAGTGGTCATTCCCTGACCTTTCCGCATCCTCTGTATTTGGTGGTCATGGGCTTGAACCCTGGTCTAATCAGAAGCGTGTGCTACGCACTGCTGCTCCTGCCCACCTGGCTACGGAGGTGCCCTCACAGTGTGCATGAGCAGTGATAACTGCCATAGCCTAAATGAGATAATGTTTGGTGCATAGTCCATGTGGATATTGGTCTTGCTATTTCAGTGTTGTACTGAATAGTTAGCTGGGCCAATGTGCTGCATCACTGCTGTGTTAGATGAAACACTGCTCATGATTGGTGTCAACCACAAGTGGCTGTCTCGTGTGTGACCTTTGGCTGGTTGTTCAACTGCTTTTGAGCCAGTAATGGTAGACTTGTGACACTTAACCATGTTGGCTGTTATCAAGATACTGGCACCTGCACACCTTGCCCAAACAATGATTCTATGTTTGAAGTCAGAGAGATCTCCAAGAGACCTATTCTTTCTCACAGGCATTCAAAAACTGATTGGCATTTGTACAACCTACAACCTTATATCAGCTGTTCCCAACTTTGAGCCTTCACCAGCATCGCAAACCAGTCTATTTCTACATAAGGGAATGCTGCTAATGCAAAGCTAATTTAGTTTATAATAAGAATTAAGAAATTAAAATTTGAATTATCTTTCAAGTACAAAATACCTTTTGTCCATCCATGAATCTTTGCTTTTCTGTCATATTTAGAGTTTCTAAAGGCACATCGACTTCAGATCGAGATTCATACTGAACAGTTCCATTATCTGTGCTCACTACTCTTCCTTTTCTACCTGTCATCTAGAAGACAATGAGTAAGAAACATTTAATATTTTCACAGAAAGCATATAAATGTTTAAATCTGATTCATTAACAAGTTAGATAATGTATTAATTGCACTACATTTCAGTAAATTTCAAATTAATTATTTTATGTAGAATTCTAAATAAATACACTGTGAAATTTTAATGCTGCTGTTATGCATTAACTATGAGATTAAGAAATGTACCATGTTATTTGTTTCATTAACAAACTAAATTATCATTTCTTTTATGCAGGAAATATTTAACATTTTTTACCATTGATTACTAAGTTTCCTTTCTATCAAAATTTAAATAAAAACTCATTAATTCTGAAATGTTCAAGATTTTTTTTTTTTTTTTTTTGATTTGGTAGTTGTTGGCGCATCGGCTTCTGTGGCCATATTGCACCTCCCAAGGTTTTTGCAGTACTTTGATCCAAGCCCGAGGCGGGAATCGAACCCGCGACCTTGGTTGCCGGGCAGGTACTTTACCCACTCGGCTAGCCCGGTCGGCTAATGTTCAAGAAATCGTATCCTTAACATTTAGACGTTTAATGTTATTCTCTTTAATAGATAAAACACTTGTATGTATTGTTGTTTAAATATCCTTATTTTAAAGTATGTAATTAACATTTAAGTTACTTTTCTTGCCTTTGCTTATAAACAGGCTGTACATCTTTACTTTTATATGCAGATGCCGAAAGATTTTTTTTATAATTTCAACAATAGTAATTTAACACATTTTTATATTTATTCATTTAACTCAACATATTAATAATATTCTCTTCAAGTTTTACTGTAATTCTCCTCCCTACTCTAATGCCATGTGATATCATGTGTCAAATAAGCAATGATCACTTTTTCAGTGTCAGTCAGACAAGCAATAATTATAAATGAATACTAATAACAATGTAAGTATATATAAGCCTGTCTTCTTCCCAATCAGATATTTCACTGAGTTTATTAACAGTTATGTATTTTGGCTTCTTAGCATAAACAAAAATTACAACATTTCACAAATTATAAAACTTAATAATTATTCTACAAACAACCCAAGATATGTTTAAAATATAAATAACCATTTGAAACAGCCTAATCAAAAGAACATCAAGAAACACAAGTTACAATGTCAAAAGTTATGGCATTATGGTCACTGCAAGCCCACAAAGCGTGAACCATCCAGTTATTAACACACTGCCCAAACGTTCGGTTTGAAATTGTAATCTAGATTGTAATCTAGACTGGCCCTGTGGTGAAACAAAAGTGGGTGGTTGACCATGAGAGTTCCACAATGTTAGATTATTAGTTCTAAGTAATTCTTCCAATAGTTTTCCCTTTGGATCAGTCTCCAGACTATTCCAAAGAGTGGAAGAAGCATTAGCATCCATCATAATAAGCACTCTTTTGCCAGACAGTTTAAAAGGTTTTCAATATAGTTGAGAAAAGGTTCTATAGCCTGATGGTGTTGACTTCACTGTGCATACATGGAAACAAAGTAGGATGGCCCATAGGAAATCTGTCCAAATGGGCCATCCAAACAGGCACAAGCAGAATGAGTAATGCAGGACTATCAATCCTAGTGACAGTATACCCGGGATCTGCCACCACCAAAGAAGTCCAAACTCTAGTAGTAGCATTACCCCCAACTCCTCTAGTAGTTTCTGCAACTGATGGAATCATTCTACAACGAAAAGGTAAGCCTTTCACAATCCCCTTACGTGTATATCTCCTGTAAACCAAGAAGTTTGATATTATGCTCAACAACGAGCTTTGACAAATCACCCATAACTGCAATTGCACACTGACAATTCATTGCAATTTTTTGATGTTTTCACTAATATTATTTCTATTAACTGGTGTACTAAGCATAGTCAGTTCTAACTTTAGTGGCTTTCTGAGCTCTTATAAATTCTGGGCACTTAATACCTCTTAAGAATGGTCAGACTTACGATTTCGCAACTTGCAGTTTGGACAAACGACTGTAGATGCCTTGTTTGGGTACTCTCCAATCTGGTGACCCTGGTTGCCACAATTCCCGCAGGTACTTTGTTCCTGATGACAATTCTATGGACAAATGTCCATAGTTTAAGCACTTAAAACATTCTGAAGCGATTAAAGAATCTTTGGCACCATGCACGGACCAGCCTAAGTACATCTTAGCACACAAACCCATGAGAATTTTTTTAATAATACCAGCTGTTTCTATAATCCAGCGTAGATTATTTTTATTCTGTGACCTGATTTTAAATCTAATTTTACTGTGTGCTTAAATTCTTCTACTGTAATTCCATGATCAGACAAGTTTTTGTCATAAAGATCATCTAATAAGTCAGAGTCATCTTTATCAATGTCATAAATTATTAACGTAGGATTGAGTTTCTTTGGTAGGTCAACAGATAAATCTAATTCTTTAAATTTATTACAGCTTTTAAGCTTATCTAGATCATTCTGTTTGTTTGTTTGTTTGTTTGTTTGTATTGAGGTTTAATGGCGCATGGACTACGCAGGTCATAATGCGCCAAGATCATTCTGTGACACACTTTCTATCAATATACCTTTTTCACAAACCTTTCTCACCGATCTTATTATTAACTGTTTAATCTCATATTTAAAGTGTTTTGAGACTTTCTGTCTCATCACTTCGCTTGTTTTGTAGGTACCATTCTATCCCACTCTTAAAATCACTATATGCTTTGGCATTACCCCTTTATCATCCAAGACCTGTGTGCCTATTTTAGAGGCAGTCACACTAGCAAAGCTAGGTGCCTGGTCAATCATAGGTGAGTTTTTCTCCTCTATCCTTGCTTTCAATTTCTCATTCTCTATCGTTAGGTCCAGCACCTACCTCTCTATTGAATTCCAGATTCAACTAACTTCTATAATCATTACTGTATGTTTTTAAAATTAGTGTTCCACTATTGTCTCTGGCATTTTCTTCCAATCCACTGACACCCATTCTGTAAATTTTGATGCTGGCACTTTATTTATTTTACCTGAAGGTAACAATGAAAGATTTGCGGTCAATAACCAGGACCCATATTCCTTCTTCAAATAATCCTTAAATGATTTGTTGTTCAGATAAATGTCTACAAAATGCATCGAGAACTAACATACTAGGTGGGTTATGTAGAGCACCCAGATATTTTAGATGGACTTTTATCCAGTCATCCATCAGCTCAGCAATCATCCATCCATTTTTTTGTCCAGGCACAATAACATCTTTGGAGAAGATCTCATTCTTTTGTATTGTTTTGCAGTTTAAAATTATACATGGCGGCAACCATCAGCCATTGGCAGTTATGCATGGCATTGCAGTAATAATGCTGCTTTTCATAATCTTGATTTCTTTAGCATTGACAGTATAATTTTGAGAAATATTGAAGAATACTGAGGTTTTGTCAACATTTCCTACTTGGCTAAAATAATAGTTTCATTTTCTCCTTAACTGAATTACATGTTACCGGAAGTTAAGCAGCTTCTGTCGAAAGTCATCAGGAAGCTTTTGACAAATCAACGCCTTAATGACAGTCCTGCACGACGCATCAATCAATCACACCAGCATCTTGTTGCCTTTAAATTTTTTCATCTATTCTGAGGGATTTGGCAATTTCTCCTGCCTTCAGTTGCATTGTGTGGCATGCAATCCTTTTTTGTGTGTATCTTGGTAACAAAGCATAATACAGCTTCATCTATTTGTGGGTATTTTCCTTTCTTAGGTCCCATAAAGCACTTGGTTGTTGTTTTGCAAGAAAGTATGGAGATGCAGTCATTTCTCCAAAAATGAATACTTGTTTCACTAATATGAAATTTACACCCTGGTGTTCTGTTTCTGTGCTTTTGCTGCCTATACAAAGTTTTTTGTTTCAAGATAGCATCATAGTGAAATCTGTTTGAAGACATTTTAAATGGCCATTATGGGCCAAAATTTTAGTTACACATGTAATAGCACCAATGAACATAACGTAACTGAAGTGACAACAGGATGAACAGATATGCATGCACTTGCACAGGCACTCCCACATGCCTTGTGACCTCCCTCCCACCAATGACCATCCCTCCTGCAACTTTATTTTGACAGCGATTGTAAAATGCCATTGACTGTAGGACACACCCCAATTTCAGAGACATTAAAATGTAAAAAAATGTGTTATTGTTATTTGGTTTTTAGAAGCATTAGCAACTAAGGCCATATTGCTCTGGGAATATGCGGTAGTCATTCCCTTTACCTTTCTGCATCCTCTGTATTTGGTGGTCACAGGCTTGAACCCCGGTCTAATCAAGAAGTGTGTGCTATGCACTGCTTCTCCTTCCCACCTGTAGCCAGGTGGGAAGGAGAAGCTTACACTGTTTATGGTTGACAATCCTGTTCAGCTTTCTGGCAAACATCTGAATAGGTAATTAGCATTTACATTCACAAAAAATTTTTAGGGATCAGATTGCCAGAATTTTATCAAATTCTAATAAGGAGCTAAATGATTTTGTAATAACTGAGATGAAAATAAAAGTAAAAGAAAAGACATCAGGAGTAGATGAGATCTACCCAATTATATAAAGGGAGTAGGGGGTAGCAAAAGAAGTAAACAAACCTTTAAATATAATTATGAGATCATCCTTGGATTCAGGGACTTATGGACTGAAAATGCATGAATGTATCCCCAATTTGCAAAGGAGGATCGATGTGTGATATCAGTAATTTTAGCCAGTCATCCATCAGCTCAGCAATCATCCATCCATTTTTTTGTCCAGGCACAATAACATCTTTGGAGAAGATCTCATTCTTTTGTATTGGTTTGCAGTTTAAAATTATATATGGCAGCAACTTTCAGCCATTGGCAGTTATGCATGATATCGCAGTAATATGCTGCTTTTCATAACCTAAGCATGCTGACAGGTCTGTCCTTCATAGGACAGACCTGTTAGTATGACTTCTGTTTCAAAGATTCACTATAAAAAGAAGTAATGCAGGAGTGTCTAGATAGGAACACAGTTTATAGTAATCACAGCAGGATTTTTAAGGGGCATTCTTCTCTGACAAATCTGATTGGATACTATGATGCAGTAACAAAGAAACTGGATGCAAAAAATAATTTTTAACTCATGAACTTAGATTTCAGAAAAGCTTTTGATACTGTTGCACATAAAAGTTGTTGGCATTAGGAGCAAGTTAATGCTATGGATAAAGGGATGGTTGAGTGGGAAAAAACAGTGGTTCAGTCCTGGGACTATTATTGTTTTCAATATTTATTAATGATACTGATTAAGGGATATCACACTTAATGTCTAAGTTTGTATATGACAAGAAGGATGGATGAGTGGTTAATAACACTAAACAACGTATGCCACAACAAGATTTAGAAAATTTAGAAAATAACACTAAGCAGATGAGCTGGGAAATGGCAATTGACGTTTAACATTGACAATTAAGAGGTACTGCATATGGGTAACTGTAATCCCAAAGAAACATACTACCTGTGTGGTACCACCCAGGTATTAGAATAATAAAAAGACCTGGGATAACTGTGCAGTCAGATATGAAATTCTCCAAGCAGTGTGTACACAGACTACTTAAAAGAAAATACGGCAGGAGTTAGATGGGATCTACCCAATTATAAAGGGAGGTAGCAAAAGAGGTAGACAAACCTTTAGACATAATTATGAGGTCATCCTTGGATTTAGGGGAGTTCCCCATGGACTAAATATGTGTGAACATATCCAAAATTCACAAAGGGAATCAAAGTGATCATGGGTTTTTTTTGTTTTTGCTGATATACAAAGTGAATTTGCCAGCAGGGATAAGGATGCCATTTTCCATTATATTAAGGCAATGGTTAGGCCACATCTTGAGTACTACATACAGGTCTGTAATCCTTATTTTAGGAGGGATGTTGATCTGTAGAAATAGATACAGAGAAGAGCAACAAGATTACTGAGGGGAAAAAGAGGGTGTTCATACCAAGAAATGCTTCAATTTTGCAAATTGTAGCATCTGGAGACTAGGAACGTGTTAGATCGAGAAGTTTAAGGCTATGAAGGATTGAGTAATCTCAATGCTGTTCGCTTCTTTCCTTCTTGCTCAGAATAAACACAAAGGAACATAAATTCAAATTGAGGAAGGATGGTTGTAGGAAAAATATGTGGAAATTTACCTTCAGCCAGCAGATAGTTTGAATGAATTCAAGGAAGAACTGGATAAACTTTTAGAGGGAATGTACATGTGATATGGAATATTGTTTCCCACTACTAATACCAAAATTTCAGTAATCTTTCAATGAAGGTATGATATGGGCTTAATTTTTGGTATTTTTGGAACCAGCAAAACAATTTCCTTTATAAACTGAAACTTTTGCTCCACAGGTACAAAAAAAAATATTTTTTTGGTCAGTGTAATTAAGATCAATATATTAAATTATGAACAGAGTACTAACCTCAGCTACATTTTCTGGTCCACCCAAATCATCAATTAACTGGTCTAAAGTATTAGGAGGAAGTTTCTCACTTAGCTGTTCTAGTTTTTTCATAAGCTCATCCTTTTTTGCAGCAGCTTTCTCAACCACATGAAGAGGTGGTGGCTTAAAATCTTTATCTACAAGAACCACAGAAGTTTGAGTTAACTAAAATTTTAATTATTTTGTATTATTTACTATGAATAAGCCTACATAAAATAATGACAAAAAGTGTATAAAAATAACAGCTTGTAGCTGAAAAGTTATTCTATCTCACAGTCAGTCATATCTGTTATTCAGCTTACTTTTTAATACATATTAATATTAAAAAAAAAAAAATTGATTTTAAGGGGGGCATTCATTACGTAATGCAACTAACTTTTTTGAGCCCCTATTTCCCTCTATAACACTTTAAAGTCAACTTTCACCATGCTTTCCAGTTTCATGCAGTTTCCCCAATTAGAATAACACATCAGAATATTTTATTTGACCCCAATCTTATTCTTAGGATTCGTACTCCAATGTAGTGTGTTACTTTTGGTACTGTGCTACATTTCATACTGCAATGTAGCACAGTACCAAAAGTAACACACTGAAAACTTGTAACTTTGTAACCCATCAAACAACGATGGATAAAAAATAATAATAATAAAAATATACAGTTGAATTTTTGAGAAATATAAGATCTATTAATAACAACAGCACAAGTAAAATAAGCCATGTATATACTAAGTCGCAACACCATTCAAGTGAATTTGTTTTTAAAATTACTTTTTTTTTTACTCTGAACATTTAAATCAATTCATTTTGGGTCAATCTCTACAGCCTAATCCTTTTGCAACAGTTACTATAGATACAAATTTTTGTGGCTCCTGTGAAATAAGTGTGTGTGTGTGCGTGCTTTGAAGATTGTATTCATGCAGTATCATCAAATTATATCTTAAAGTGTGGACTGTCTTGAAACTATACAGGAACATGTTGCCATCTATTAAATTTTGGAAATCAGCATAGGGGTATAACCTTTCAACAAGATTTGAGATTATACAGACTTATACAAGTTGAAAATCAGGAAATTCTGATCCAAAAGTTATTGACACAAAATCAAATAATGCATATAGGGGATATTATTTCATTAAAATAAAAAATAGGATTTTTTTAACAATAATTTCATTTTAATTATGAATAGGAAAGAACAATATTTCGAAGCATTTTAAATGAAAAGGTTATTGGTCTAAACAACTTCATGAAGTTCTAGCAACTAAATGGATTGGACTTACAGACATTTCATTTTTTCTGGTAAATCAATGAGTGCCCCTTCCCCCAATAACCTATGGCCTTTTAGTTTACCATATAGGGTGGGCATTACCAAGTTTACTAGAAAAAAATTTTGTATTTTTTTTTTTTTTTTTATGTAAGACACAAGAGTATACATCGATTCATTATGCTTATGCTTTAAAGGAGAGCAAACTTTTATATACAGGTTGTTCCCACTTTACGAAGTTTTTTTTTATTTTTTTTTTATCAAGTATCAACAAAAATTGCAAAAAATGAATATTAAACATTCATAAATACTGCATTTCAAACCACGCGCTGCGCTATGTTATACTGTGTACCTCTGCTTTACGATATTAATCCGGCACCATCGTATCGCAAAAATATCGTAATGTGAACCTAATAACACATTGTTTTTTGGTAATTCATTCCACGACCTCGGAAGTTGAAATTTTCGCTATATAACTCTCTAAAAGGTCGTTTTTATAGTGTAAATTGTATTAGTTACCAATTCAAATCATTAAACACACTACACTTTCATTATTATCACATGTTCTGTTATAAGAACCAATTTTGAATGGCTTTGTGACATTTTTCTAAAGCACGTTTCTGGAGGTCACGACAATAAAACAATTCGCACTTTCTGGTTTATTGGACTTTTCTGTTACTGCAAGCAATTATAAACGGGTAGTAAACTCCATGTTATTGCATTTGCAAAAATACCAATAGCTGGAATTGTGTGGTTTTCTTACGTTATTTTGGTGAAATGTGTTTCCCCTTTACTGAAATCTTAAATCGTATAAAAAACATAAATTTTCAGAATCTTCTCTTCATTCCTTTTTTTTTTTTAAAGCTTTGTCAACTTGTTACTCCGTGAAAATTGTTTGTTAGTTGCAATTTGCATGTTTCGTTAAAAAATGCTTATGCATGTTATTGAAATTTATAAAGAAAAGAGAAGAGTATCTTGGAAACAAGAGCCTCTTGAAGCATTTCGGAAGAAGATGACTCCTTGTACAACAAACAAATGAGTGCCAAGCCAATAATGAGTGATCAACGAGTGTGCATTTAGTCAATGATGAAGAATAAACATTCTTTAACATTTTTAAGTCATAAATAATTTCTCTATTATTATAATTTGCTTATTTATTATTTGGACAAATCAATCATTGTTTAAACATAAACTAATTAGCTAACTAATTTCATTGTTAATAACGTAACCCGTATTTTTAACATTATGTCTATGGGAAATAAATTCCTGCTTTACAAGCGCGCGCTAGGAACAAATTAACTCAAAGTCGAGAGCTACCTGTATTAATAAAATATTAAGTAGGAATAATTTGATAAAACACTTTTTACATGTGAAGTAATTTTAATTAGTTTACTGGCTGTCTGTCTGTGGATCAGAATTTTAGGATTCTATAAAATTATGTACCAAGAGAAGTTAACAAAGGATGACAATACATGACATGAACCTACTTCTATAGTTGACAGTTTTAAATTAAAGTTTTAAAATTAAATTCTGAATTATCCTTTAATGACTAAACATATTTACTCTAATACAGTAGACTTTCAGAATAACGGCACCTTCAAGGATTCAAGATGCCGCTATTCAATTTTCCGTTATCTAGAAAGTTTTATTTTTAATATATTTAATGCAGAAATAATGAGGCTAAATAACAAATAGAGATTAAGAATGCAATTATATTAACTGCACATAAAAAACAAACATATTGATGATTCAATGTTATGTTCTAAAATTAATACACTGCTGCTTATGCCCCGTTCTATTTTCTTTATTAATGAAATCTAGCTTGCATAGTAGCACAATGGTATTGTCACCGTCCTCCCCAAACTGGGTGGACAAGGCCCAGGTTCGAATCCCGTCGATGACACGAGGAATTTTTATGGGCCTTTTTCACTATGTGGCTGTGTTAGTTGGTATAAGGCATTGGATAGCCATGTTTTTTCCCCAGAAACTGGGGTTTTTCGTCCAGCAAAACAGGCAAAGAACACATGCAATTTACAGACACAATACACATGGGTATATGAATTAACTTTCGGGTGATCCTAATGTAATAGTTTGGATTATATCAAGTCTGTCACTAAGCTTTAATGTTGTTCTTCTTTTCTTTTCTGTATGAGGTTTATTAACTTTAGGAGCCATAGTGAGGGGTTTTTAATTTAAAATAAATTTAAAACAGCGATATAATCCGTGATATCAGTACAGAATTCATTTTCAAAATGGCAAATGTAAACAATGCAGTAATCACATGACTTGCTGTTTTCTTTTTTTTTTTGCCAGTGCAAGACATCTGCGCTGTATGTAAACATCCGATCTCAATGTGCCATTAGCTCGAATGTGCAGCTATTTTGACAGTCTACTGTAGATATGTTTAATAAACTAAACAAAGTAAATTGACAGCTCTCTTTCCTTATATTAAGGGAAAAAATTTTAGCAGCTAAAAATTCAAAAAAGACAAGAAAATGACATCTGGGTTTTTTTTTTCCAATTGACATGGATCGAGGAATTTGGTTTCATAACACAAAATGAAACTTTGCTGTGTTATACTGCTACATATAAGAGAAGAGAAAAAAAATACAGGGAGAGAGAGAAAGAGAGAGACACACATGATACAAGAAAGCAAGCTTACATAGCATCAGCCAAAAAAAAAAACCACCACCCACCATTTCACACATCCATTCCCCCCTAAATGTTTGTCCAGGTTCCTCCTTGAATTTATTTAAGTTATCAACAACTTCCACAGCGACAGATGGAAGTTTGTTCCAGCATTCAACTACCCGCTGGCTAATTAATTAATTAATCAAATTTATTTAATTAATTATCAACTACACTATCTAATAGATTCCTAAATGCAATGATATGTATTAATTACACTATCTAGTTACACTAGAGCTACCTATTTACCACAATTAAAAATTTGAATTCCCTACCAGTCATTCTATACTATAACAATGGTGGCAAGACTAGAACGAAACAACGGTTTTAAGTATATTAAGTAGTAACCTACAAAATCCCTATCCAAACTAAAAATAAAAACAACGGCGTAACTATGAGTATAAAGCCACTTATAAAGTATGATATAATATGACAATTAAGTAAATAAAATGGCAAAAAACTTATGATTTCTTGGAGCTTGAAATTCACTGCATGCACTTCAATGAAATGGAAGGGAAATTCATTGATCGATTTTTATGGCACAAAAACAGTAAGGTTATAGTGTACCACAAAAAAGGAAGGGGAAACAGAAGGAAGATGTAAAGATAGGGAGTACAGACTGATGGTACAGATTTTATTTTGAAACCTTTAACAAAGTTGTAAAGAATACAGAATGAAAATAAATTTTGATAAGACTAATGGTATGATGGGGAAAGGGATGAAAAGAAATTAACTATTAAAATGGATGATAAGATGATAATATGTATGGATCATATATAAATACTCACCTGCATAAAACCACATGGGGCTATTTCAGAGATGTATTCTTCAATACATAATTTGATCAAGAAAAAAAAAAAACATAAATACCAAGCTGAAATTTATTAAGAATAGAAATATCTCCAAAAGCAAAACTGCCCTTTTACACTGGTTTGTTTCCACAATTTATAATTAACCCACAGAATTAACTCACAAATGAGTGTATTTTGATAAAATATTTAAATTTAAAAAATGATAAAATAAGTTTTTTTTTTTTTTTTTTTTTTTTTTTGGTAGTTGTTGGTGCATCGGCTTCTGTGGCCATAATGCACCTCTCAAGGTTTTTGCAGTACTTTGATCCAAGCCCGAGGCGGGATTCGAACCCGCAACCTTTGGGTTGCTAGGCAGGTACTTTACCCACCCGGCTAAAATAAGAGTAACATGAATGTCAATTTTATTACTCCTCAATTATTGTTATTTCCTTTCAAACTGCATCCTTTTTTTTGTTACTGAACAAACTTAGCCATAAAAAAAATAAAGTAACAGATTCACTTTAGACCTTTTCTCAGTAATTATAGGTCTCTTTCTTGCATCTAATTGTTGAAGTGCACTTGCTTCATATTTTATAGCACAATCTCCAATTACTGATATACCAGCTTCATATTCTATTGCCATGTCTGGCTAACATTCAGTTCTTGAAGTACACAAGGTTTTCACTTTCAGAGTGACGTTTGCTTCTACATGCAGCAATATTAGCCATAAGGGTGCATTCTTTTTCCCCCAGTAGTGAAGGTATGCACAAATAGAGGTGGCATAGAACAAGAGCAATTGCTCTAAAGTCTGAAGTATCAGAGAGAGATTTTTAAAAAATGATTTAAAGATGTTTCCAATATAAAAAATGGCTTATTTATCTGAGGGTGCACCCATCAAAGAGATAAAAGCGTTGTGTATTGAACATTCAGTTTTTAGCTGGTGGCTGTCATCTGCTGACACAGGAGTGAAAATGAGACTTTGTGGAAACACTCAGTGAATTATATCAAAAAAAATTACAAGTTAGGTTATTAACGCAATCTATTGTTTAAAATTTCTTAAACAAGAAATGTTTTGAAAATTAATGTGATTCATGGTAAATGTTTCTGATGTCTAATGGTAATCTTGTGTTTAACACATCTGCTCTGCTTGATGCATTTGGTGTCCTTCAAATGTGTTAATAAAGGAAATGTTATGAAATTGAAAAATCCTTGTGGCCAAGGCCTTGTAAATTTTATGTGGAAGGAAGTTTAAGAATTATACTCTGTCCACTTCTTGGGATGTAATTTGCAGCTTTGACATGTACACTGAACAACTTGAATGCCACACAATCAGAAGTAAAACTATAAAGGTGGTTGTATATCTCGTCCCCCCCCCTCATAACTGAGAGCACTGCTTATATATTTCTGTGGACATCCATCTTGGCATTCAATGAGATTTACTAATGCTATGTTATATAACTTTGCCCACAGAATTATATAGGCAGCACTACAACTATCAGTATTATGGCTATGAGTTTCCAAATACAACTAGAATGAGCAAGTGAGTGAGTGCCATGTTATGGAGGAATTCAACTTACCACTCACTGACTGGAAGTCCTGGACTGGAAACTTGACCTGTGGAGTAAATTTCCTGAATCAACTTGATGACTGCAATTTGTTTCATCATGTCACAAAGAGTAAGAGGTGCAGGGCATTCTTGATCTAGTCATTATCAGTGATTCAAGTAACATCATAAATACAATGGTACAGGAACCATTATCGGAAAGTGACTACAGAGTCCTAAAGAAGACAATGACAAATGAAATTCTAGCAGTCAAGAGTAGGAGCAAGAATTTTAATATTACCAAAGGGATATTACTGGTGACTGAGAAAGTTCTTAAGACTGAACTGATTTGGAAGAAAAATGTGAGTTAAAAGTACATTTTATTTTAATGGCCCCTGGGCATTACCCAAATCATCTGTATATAGTGTGTACATTGTGTCTATAGAAGTCTATGGGCTGATTTGCATATGGTGCAGACTGGAAACTATTCCCTCTATCTGAAATTGGCTAAACTACAGCCTCAATTGAAAAGGACTTCAGAAATTCCTCCAGTCATTGAATGGGACTCGATCCCAGACCTCTCCAAATGAGTTGACAAGTGGTGAAACCACTATACTGTCATGGAGGACTGAGTGAAAGTACAGGGGGGGGGTCTTCGTTATCCGAGGATAATTGGTTCCAGAAAATTCCACTTAAAGTGGGGGCAAATTTTTCAGATTACTTGTTCTCCATTTCTTTTACAATGTATAACTTCTAATTTAACATCTAAATCTTTTATTATTATTTTTAAATGATGTTTTATCATCAGCACTTCACTTTGAATGCATGATTAATAAAAATAAGAAAACTAAGAATTCACTTAATGTAAAAATTATCAAAAATATCAGATGAGTCTACTACAAGCAACAGTAAATGAGAAATTGCCTGTAGGTAGAGGGAGTTGAGTCAACAGGACACTTGGAGGAAGAGCGGGACAGAAATAGTCAAGTGTATAGTGGGGTCCTTCAATGTAAGGCAAAACAAAGTACATAGATACAATTATATTTTTTCTGTTATCGTATTTTTTTATGTATTATTTGCAATCCCATAACTGCGGGGACTCGGATAATGAATACTCGGGTACTGGGGATTCCCCCGTGTACATAGTTTACATTGGCTAGAGGCACCAGGAATACCCCCCCCCCTCAACTCTGCAATAGTTTCTCTATGATATATATATACACTAGAATGAGCATCAGCCTGGAAATCAAGGTGCTGGGGAGTTCCAGGAATGCTGGTAGTCATAGCGGAACAAATAACTACATGAGCTGTGTTTTATGTTAGAAGTATAGTTAATAAATTTGATGAGTTTGAAGTGCTGGTCAAGACATCAGAGGCCGATATTGTCGGGATATTAGAGACATGGTGTCACACAGATATAAGCAGTAAAGAATTGGAATTTGAGGAGTATAATCTCTACTGAAAGGATAACAGGACAGGAAGGGGGAATTATGCTGTTAATTAAGAAACACACAAAATCTAAGGAAGTGCATGCAATTATATATGGTGGACAATGCAATGTTGAGTCAGTGTGGTGTGACATAAGCACTGGGAAAGAGAAAATGAAAATAGGTGTGTGTGTGTGTGTGTGTGTGGGTGTGTTATAAGCACAATGAATCTGATGAGAATAATGAGCAATTGTGCAGGGAAATAGAGTGGGCCAGTAAATTAGAATGTCTTATAATGAGGGATTTTAACTTTCCAGATATTGTTTGGAACTTGTGGGTTGGTCACTCACACTCTAGCAAGACTTTTTTGGATTTTTTCAATGACTATTTTCTATAGCAACATGTTCGAGAGGCAACCAGAGGGAGTAATACTCTTGATCTGATAATTAGCAGTGATTATTCATGTGTTAAGAATCTGCAGGCAAAGTAACCACTAGGTGGTAGTGATCACAGTGCAGTGATGTGGGATTTACTTAAAGATATAACTACCATCAAGGGTAAAGGAGAGGAATTTTGGTTTTGTAAAGGTGACTACAGTGGTCTCAGACAGTTTTTAAATTCTATGCAGTGGGATCAACTGATGATGTTACCAATGTTGAATTCTAAATGGGAAGCCTTTAGGGACTTAATCTTGGACGCTCCTAGGCTGTTCATACCAACTAAGAAATACTGTTCAAGGTTTAGGCCAAAATAGATGTAAGATGAGTTAATGAGGCTCATGGCAGAAAAAAAAAAAAAAAAAAAGGAATGGGATGCATATAAATTTTCAGGCGACACAGAAGACTTAAGTCACAAAGGAGGTTAGGCATGCGAAGGCAGATTATGAGAAATCTTTGGCAAAGGATGAAAAGAAAAACAGGAAAGAGGTCTTTACTTATAAAAACCTCTAGAAGGAAAGGGATGAATACAAGTCGGTCCACTTGACATTGATGGTTCGATTGTTGATGAATCTTCTGAGGCAGCTGGCAAACTGAATGAGTATTTTGCATCTCCATTCACACATGAGGAAGGCTGTAGAGAAGTGGAGGCCAGAAACGTATATCAAACTCTGGCAGGGAGCTAAATGGGTTTGTAATAACTGAAAGCAAGGTGGAGAAGAAATAGTTGCGTCATGGTGTCTTGTCAATGATATACAGGAATTTTTCTAGCAGGAATAAGGAGGTGGTTATCCCCTTGTATAATGCAATGGTCAAGCCACACCTTGAGTACTGTATACAAGTCTGGAAGCATCATTTTAAGAAGGATGTAGAAAAAACAGCAAAGAGTTCTTTACTTAAGTAAACTCTAGAAGGAAGGGGATGAATCAGATTGGTCCACTTGATATCGATGGTTCAACTGTGAGGGTATGAATGAATATTTAGTATAAATATTCAACTGTGAGGGTATGAATATTTAGTATAAATATTCATTTATACTAAATGAATATTTTGCATCGACATTCACACATTAGGAGTTATTCAGGGAGGGGAATGCCAGAGGTGTATTCAACTCTGGCAGTAAGCTAGATAATCTTGTAATAACTGAAAGTAAAGTGGAGGAGAAATTGTTTAAGATAAACACAAGAAAGGCACGTGGGGTGGATGGAATCTATCCAGTTATTTATTTATTTATTTTTTTGGTAGTTGTTGGCGCATCGGCTTCTGTGGCCATAATGCACCTCCCAAGGTTTTTTTTGCAGTACTTTGATCCAAGCCCGAGGCAGGATTCGAACCCGCCACCTTTGGGTTGCCAGGCAGGCACTTTACCCACCTGGCTAGCCCGGTCGGCCTATTCAGTTATATTAAAGGACGCGGCAAAGGAAGTAAGCAAACCCTTAGCCATAATTATGAAAGCTTCCCTGGACTCAGTGGAGGTACCCATGGACTGGAGATGTGCAAATGTGATCCCAATCCACAAAGGAGGATTAAACTTCTGTTAAAGTAACCTGTTAGTTTAACTTCTGTTCCAGGAAAATTAATGGAGGCACTGGTTAAAGAAGCATTGCAGCATCATCTAGACAAGATTTCAATTATAGCTCGGACACAGCATGGGTTTGTTAAGGGGAAAGACTTGTCTGACTAATTTGATTGGATACTATTATGTAGTCACAAAGGAACTGGATGCAAAGAATAACTTTGATATCATATATTTGGATTTTAGAAAAGCCTTTGATACTACTGCACATGGAAGACTGCTGCACAAGTTGGAGCAGTGTGGCATTGGAGGCAAATTGCTGCTATAGATAAAGGGATGGTTGAGTGAGAGAAGACAGAGTGGTAATCAATGGGCACTGCTCTTCGTGAACTAATGTTATTAGTGGAGTCCCTCAGGATTCGGTGTTGGGTCCGTTGTTGTTTTCTGTATTTATAAATAATAATAATGATGGTATATCAAGCTTAATGTCCAAGTTTGCAGACGATACAAAGGTTGGCAGGGTGGTTAATGACACTAATGACAGTACACTGCTGCAACAGGATGTAGAAAAGTTGAGCAGATGGGCTGAGAGGTGGCAAATGAAGTTTAACATTGACAAATGTAAAGTACTACATATGGGAAGCAGTAATCCCAGAGTAACGTATCAACTCTGTGGTACCACACCAACAGTGGTAGAGAATAAAAAGGACCTGGGGTAATTGTGCAGGCAGATATGAAGTTTTCTGAGCAGTGCAGACGGGCTGCAAGAGTAGCTCGTGGTGTCTTGTCAATGATATACAGGAATTTTTCTAGCAGGGATAAGGTGGTGGTTATCCCTTTGTATAAGGCAATGGTCAGGCCACACCTAGAGTACTGTATACAGTTCTGGAGGCCTCATTTTAAGAAGGGTGTAGAGCTGTTGGAACAAGTACAGAGAAGGGCAACGAGATTAGTGAATGGAACAAAGGGTTGCTCTTACGAAAAGGCTTAAGTTTTGCAAATTACAGTGTCTGGAGACTAGGCACCTGCGAGGTGATCTGATTGAAGTGTATAAAGCCGTGAATGGTTTGAGCATGCTCAATGCGGATGGGATTCTTTCTCTTGCTCAGAATAATCGCCTGAGAAGGCATAAATTCAAATTGAGGAAAGACAGTTGTAGTATAGATGCGCGGAAGTTTGCCTTTAACTAGGGGGTGGCTGATTGGTGGAACAAACTTCCATCTGCTGTTGTAGAAATTGATAGCTTAAATAGATTCAAGGCAGAACTTGACAAACATTTGGAGCGAGTGGATGGGTTAAATAAGGGGGGGGGGTTGGCTGATGCTATATAAGCTTGCTTTCTTGCATCATGTGCCTTTGCTAATGCTGATGGGTTTGTAATAACTGAAAGCAAGGTGGAGGAAATATAGTTGAAATTGAACATAAGAAAGGCACCTGGGATGGATGGAATCTATCCAGTAATGTTAAAGGAAACAGCGAGGGAAGTAAGCAAACCCTTAGCCATAATTATGAGTTTCCTTGGACTGCAGATGTGCAAATGTATCCCTAATTCACAAAGGGGGCTCAAAAGGTGAACACAAGTAACTATAAACCTCTTAATTTAACTTGCATTCTGAAAAAAATAATGGAGTCACTGGTGAAAGAAGCATAGCAGGATCATCTAGACAAGACTGCAGTAATAGTTAGGACACAGCATGGGTCTGTTAAAGGAAGGCCTTGTCTGACCAATTTGATTGGATACTATGCCATAATTATGGCAGCATCCTTAGAGTTAAGGGAGATTCCCACTGACTGGAAATGTGCAAAGGTATCCCCAATTCACAAAGGGGGTGCAAAGAGTGACACAAATAATTATAGATCTGTTAGTTTAACTTTTTTTCACGGGAAAAGAATGGAGTCACTGGTTAAAGAGGTGATACAGGATCACCTAGACAAGACTGTAGTAATAGTTCCGACACAGCATGGTTTTGTTAAGGAAAAGTCTTATCTGACCAATTTGATTGGTTACTATGATGTGGTCACAAAGGAACCGGATGCAAAAATAATTCTGATATCATATACTTGGATTTAAGGAAAGCTTTTGACACTGTTGCAAATGGAAGACTGCTATACAAACTGAAGCAGTATGGCATTAAGGACAAGTTGCTGCAATGAATATAGGGATGGTTGAGTGGGAGATGGCAGAGAGCATTAATAAATGGACACTGCTCTAAGTGGACTAATGTTATTAGTGGAGTCCCAAGGTTTGGTGCTGGGCCCATTGTTGTTTTGTGTATTTATCAATGATATCGATGAAGGTATACCAGGCTTAATGTCTAAGTTTAGAGATGATACAAAGGTTGGCAGGGTTGTTAGCGACAGTAAAGGCTGTATGCTACTGCAACTGGATCTAGACAAGTTGGGCAAATGAGTTGAGAAGTGGCAACTAGAGTTTAACATTGACAAATGCAAAGTACTGCTTAAGGGTAGCAGTAACCCAAGAGAAAAGTACCAACTGTGTGGCAAGAAAGGTACTAACTCAGGGAAGTGGAGAGTGAAAAAGACCTGGGATAATTGTACAGTCAGATAAGCAGTGCAGACGGGCTGCCAGAGTAGGTCATGGAGTCTTGTCAATGATATATAGTAGGGGTGGCCAACAAGTCAATCGCGATCTATCAGTCGATTGCAGCTTTAATTTTGGTCGATCATGACAAATTTTAAATATAGTCAGTCCTCGTATAGCATGATAGTTGTGTTCCTAGAAACTCTCGTGCAATGCAAAATCGTGCAATATAAACAAAAGGCCCTATGGGAAAAATAGGGTTAAGTGCCGACCACCCAAGATTGAACACACATTTGTAATCAAAACATTACCAAACACAATAAATTATTGTAATAAAATACTCACATATTTTATTACGACTATTACGTAATAAAATATTGTTAATGCTTTTGCTTCTATCATAAGAAAACTTGTTTTTTGTTTGATTTTCTATCCAAACAGATAGCCATTCCATCTCTTTCAAGTCTTTGTGTCTTAATCTAATGGATTTTAATTACACTTTGAGTTGTTCCTGCTATGAAAGTTGTTTTTATTTTCTCTGCATTCTTTGTAATTCTCGGCGTTGCCTCATTTAGGCCTGTAGCACGTGTAATATCACATGGTCTTTCATTTCGCTCAAAGCATTTCACAATTTCATATTTTTTCTCTATAGACAGAGGCGGACTAGCTATAAGCCTTACTGGGGAAACCTCAGCGGGCCGGAGGCCGGTGTGATTTTGGCCATAAACACTAGTATGAGGCCACTACAAATTTTCCCGGGTAAGAATTTTTGACCCAGTCTGCCTCTGTTTTTCGATATTGCTTTTCTTTTTCTCTCTGAATCTGTAGTGTCTTCACCAGGACGCTTCCTTTTCACACCTTTTAAGCATTTTACTCATTTTTAGGAAATAAAGCACAATTACAAAATGAGGAGGCACACTTGATGTACATAAACAAAGCTGTGCGCGTGTAGCAACTGAATAAACAACACTGAAGGCAGAGACACACTATGAACACCTCACTAGCTCACATTTTACTAAAGCTCATTTCTGGGGGTTACCACCATAAAACAATAAAAACAATTTCCAGTTGCGTTTCTGCTAGTGGAATCTGTTATAAACTGGTAGTAAACTTGATCTAATTACCACCATAAAACAATTTCCAGTTGCATTTCTGAGTGGAATCTGTTATAAACTGGTAGTAAACTCAATCTAATTGCATTTGCGATAATACCGATAGCTGGAATTGTGTGGGTTTTTATGCTATTATGGTGAAATGTGTTTCCCCTTCACCGATATAAAAAACACAAATACATTTTCAGAACCTTCTCTTCATTCCTATCGTGTTGTGTTCAGTTTTTTTTTTTTTTTTTATGAAAACCCCAAACACGAAAGGTATCAAAACCTATACTTAGTACCGTGCATGGGTTGAAGGAGAAGTATTGGGGGGAGGGGGATGCCGGAAACTCTGCTCTAGAGACTAAACATGGGTTTCACCACTTCAAGCCTCCAATAAGCAAATTTCACCGGTTGATGAAAGTCATCTACCACCTTAAAATTTGGGGTGATTCCGCATTCGACTGCCATTTCTTGTAAACACAAAGGCAAATCGTGCATAAGCGAATTCGGTTTGTGTTATATAAGATATCGTTCCCCTATTTATAAATTGTGTATGATCGAATTCGTGTATTGTAAACACTTGTTATATGAGGATTGACTGTATATATATAAAAATAGATTAGTCAAAATTTAAATGTTATTATTGTTATGTCTAGTGAAAATTTACGCAGTTACGTTGTGAAGAGCATAATGTATGTGTCGAATTCTTATTTAGATTACTTAATATTAATAACTGGACAGTACTTATACTGTAATTTAATACCTTTGATTTAAAACGAATACTACGAAAAAGAGTAAACTGCATAATTTTCATCAAGGGTGAAAACTACTTTTTATACTGAGAATAATGAGAATACTTTTTTGTAATGATAAAAGAAAAATGTTGTTGTTTGATTTGCAATGTTTCCGTGGCTATACCCAAAATACTTTCTAAATTTCAGCTATGAAAATTAGAAAGGCACTTCAACACACTCCATGGTAAATACCAATCGGATTTTCCGCCTAATAGTGACCTTAGAAAAAATAAATTAAAAGAACTTAAATCCAGACTATTCGCACAACAAAATTTCTTCATGACACCCAATTTACAATCTAAAGCAGTAACTGTAGCATCATTTGAAGTGGTCATCTTGCAAAAAATGCAAACTATTTTCTGATGATCAATTCATCAAAGAGGCATTTTTAGAAAGAACATAGTCTCTTTAAATACTAAAAGTGTTACGGACATACAGCTCAATTGCTCATTTTTATTCGTATGGTTTTCGATGATTCTGCCACTAGAGAAGAACTGATAGGTATGGTTTCATTAAAAGAATGAACTAGAGGTTTTGATGTACTTAACGCATTCAAAAATTTTAGAAAAAATTAAATTACCACTATTTAAGCTCGTCTCAATAACAACAGATGGAGCTAAGGTAATGACGGGGCATCTTAGTGGATTCATCGCATTGTGTGTGCCAAAAGGATGATGAATTCCCAGATTTTTTGAGTTACCACTGATACATCCACCAACATGTGTTAGCCAGCAAAAGATTAAATACTAAAAGTGTTATGGACACAGCTTTCAAAATCATGAATTCCATCAGAGGACAATCTCTTCAAAGGGACTTTACAAAACACAACTTTATTAAAATGAACCAGATCTGATATTATACACAGATGTGAAGTGGCTGAGTCAGAGTAAGTTTCTACAGAGATTTCAAAAATTTGTTGAAATTAAAAAAAAATTGTTGATCAAAGGGGAGATGACATCACTAGCTACAAGATTCGGAGTGGTTGTGTGATCTGGATTTTACCAGTAAATTAAGTGATCTGAATTTGGAATTACAAGGAAAAATTAATGTGGGTGACATGATTAATAGTATTTTTTGGCATCAAATTTTGGCAATGGCTTCCTTAGCCATTGCCAAAGATCTCAAAGAAAAAAAAATATCCTATTTTTGAATTAAATAGTGAGAAATACGTTTCTGAATTTGAGAAAGTTGTGGATGATTTTGAAACCAGATTCAGTGATTTTAAAACAATTGAAGACATTGTTCAATATATTTCTTATCCATTTAATATTGACTTAGATACGAAACAAATTGCAGAAAAAGAATCGCTGAGATTTTTCACATGGAGAAAAAAAATAATAAAATACTTGAAAATGAAATTATTACATTGCAAAACAATATCTTCCTAAAAGCCAAATCATCGGAAAAAGACTTTTGGAAATATGTTTGCCAAGAAAAGTACTCAAATGTGAAAAAAATGCAGTGAACTTTTAAATTTCTGTTTTGGTTCCACATATCTATGTGAATCGGCCTTTTCGTATTTGAAACAAACAAAGACGGAGAATCGTACTACTCTTACGGACTTGCATACAGAAGATTCTTTACGGTTGGCCTAATCACAGTATATCCCCGATTTTGAAAGCTTGGCAGATGACATGAAGACACAAATTTCACATAAATTAAAAATACGTATGAATTTAAAATAAGAATTCTGAATTGTATTTAATTTTAAAATTTATAAACAACATTTTTCAATTTGTTGATTAACTTTTTTAACCATGTGCAATGAAATTCTTGAAATGGTAGATCGTGGCACATTTTGAAGAAAAAAAGTAGATTGCATCATAAATTAAGTTGGCCACCCCTGATATATAGAAATTTTGCTAGCAGGGACAAGGAAGTGATTATCCAATTGTACAAGGCAATGGTCAGGCCACACCTTGAATACTGTATACATGTCTGGGGCCTCATTTTAGAAAGGATGTAGAGTTGCTAGACTGAGTACAGAGAAGGGCAACAAGATTGGTGAGAGGAACAAAGGTGTATTCTCACCAAGATAATCTTAAGTTCTGCAAATTGCAGCATCTAGAGACTAAGCACATGAAAGGTGATCTGATTGAGGTGTATAAGGCCTTGAACGGGTTCAGCAAGCTCAATGCTGTTGAGATTTTTCCTCTTGCTCAGATTAAGAAACTGATGGAGTACAGATTCAAATTCAGGAAATACAGATGTGCAGAAATTTGCCTTTAGCCAGTGGGTAGTTAATTTCTGGAACAGACTTCTATCTCTTATTGTGGAAGTTAATAGCTTAAATAAATTTAAGCCTGAGCGGGACAAGCATTTGGAGTGAATAGATCCGTAAAATGGGAAGGTTTTTTTTTTTTTTTTTTTGGCAAATGCTGCATAAGCTTGTGCTATTCTGTGAAGGCCAGATTCTGTATATATGTATATATTTGTGTGTGTGGTGCAGGGTTACTCTGATATGTCATTCACACGGCCATTCTAGGGGCCCATGAAACAGCACTGACCCTTAGAGTTACAGTCCATTGGCAAGGTGAGCCAGGCCAACCTCAGAATCACTTGAGCTTTCTGGGAAGGGCCAGAAAAAGAAAAAAAAAAAAAAAAAAAATTATTTTTATTTTTTTTTATTGAAAGAGTGTGCAGGGGGATTAATTTAGACTTGGAGGGTACCGGTGTAGAATATAGTGGTGGATCAGAGGAGAAAAAAGCATCCACCAGGAGAATTAGAAATAGGAGACAGCAGGATTCCAGCTGGGCAAGTTCCCCTAATATGGGGATGACAGAGGCAGTCATAGGGAGAGGGTGCCCTATATGAATGCTGCTTTGGCAGTCACTGTTCTGCACTAGCAGCAGCCTGGTACTAGCAAAATTGTATGACTGGCAACTTAGCTAAGTTTCCCCACAACTGATTACTATCTCTGGCATGTAGAGTCAGGTTGGGTACTAAGAGAATTCAAAAAAGATTTGCATTCATCACCAGAAGTAGCTTTGATAAAAATATGAAATTTTTTTTTTTTTTTTTTGTTTGTTACCTTGAAATCTCTATATTAACCATACAAATTTTGGTTTTGATCAGACAATTCATTTTTTTTTTCTTTGCAGCACTGAATAAAGTTTTTTTTTTTTTTTTATGTGAACCCCAAACACGAGAGGTATTAGAACCTATAGTACTTAGTACCATGCTTGGGTTGGAGATTGAGAACACGAAAGAAGATATTTGTTGACATTGGACTTGAACTTCTGTAGATTGTAATTTTCAGGAAATACGTATGAAGGAAGGTTGTTCCAGAAAACAGCAGTTGAATGAATAAATGAGGAAGATGAAAAGTTGGTTCTGTGGGTTTGAAGTTGGACAGTAAATGGATGTTGGCTGGTGGCGGCACGTGTTCGGACTGTTTTGAAAGAGAGAGCAGGAATTATAGAAGCTAATTCAGAAGAACAGTGCCTATGGAAGTATCTGTAGAAGAGGCATGCAGCAGAAACAGTGCGTCTATGAGACAGCGAGTGGAGAGACTCTGTTAGAGATGAATCATTAATTAACCTAACCGCCCTCTTCTGAATGGAATCAAGAAGCCTGAGAGAGGTTTTGGGGGCACCACCCCAGATGTGGGAACAATATTCCATGGCAGGGAGGATTTGCGATTTATACAGAGTGAGCAGCTGTTTGGAAGAAAAGTAACGCCGAGAGCGAAAGAGAAAACCAAGTTTTTTAGATGCAGAGGAAGCAATATTTGTAATGTGCTTGTGCCAAGAGAGATTAGAAGTCAGGGTAATCCCCAAAAGAGATATATCCTAGAAATTGGAGTGTCACTAAAGATAAGCATAGGAGCAGAAGAATCCTTTTTGCGAGATATAAGACAAGACTGACTTTTAGAAGGGTTTAAATCAACTAAGTTGTCTTTGCCCCACTGGAAAATTACCTGAAGATCGGCATTTAAGGAATTGGTAGCAGATTTTCGAGAAGTTGAAGCTGATTGAGCAGGACAAGATTTCTCAAAATAGAAAGTTGAATGCAATGTGCTATCATCGGCAAAACTATGGATAGGATTTCCAGTCAATGGAAGAAGGTCATTGATATACAAGAGGAAAAGAGTGGGGGAAAGAACTGAACCTTGGGGGACACCGGCATTAGTGGAGAAGTTAGAAGACAGAGAGCCATCAACCATCACCCTCAGTGAGCGATCAGAGAGAAAACTGGATAACCAATTACTAAAAACAGTTGGCAAACCATAAGATGGAAGCTTGTTTAGAAGACCTTTATGCCAAACACGATCAAAAGCCTTTGAGATGTCAAGAGCAATTACTTGTGTTTCACCGAACCTTTCCATTGAATTAGTCCATAAATGGGTAACATAAGCCAGAATATCACCAGTGTATCGACACTGACGGAATCCATACTGGTGATCGTTGATCAGATGGAAGGGTTCTAGGTAGTTTAAGAGTGGGCAGTTGATTGATTTCTCCATTACTTTAGAAAGAGTAGAAGTAATTGCAATGGGACGATAATTGGATGGGAGGGATTTGTCACCCTTTTTAGGAACTGGCTGGATATGAGCAAATTTCAAAGCAGAAGGAAAAACACCTTTAGAATAAGAAAGTGAAAAAAGCAGCAAAGAATAGGAGTAAGTTCAGGAGCACAGGTTTTGAGAACAAGTGGAGAAATACCATCGGGACCTGGAGCTTTCTTAGCATCGAGATTCATCAAAATCCTTCTGATATCCTTTTGACGGAAGACCACAGGAGACATTGAATGGAGTGTGTTGGGAATGGTGGGAGGCGTTTTACCAAGATCATTAATACATGAGCTCGAAGAAAAATGGGATGCTAGCAGGTCAGCTTTATCCTTGGCTGAAGTGACAACAGAACCATCTGGTTTGGACAGAGGTGGGAGCAGAGATGGGCAAAAGTTGCGGCCAATAGCTTTGGCAAGAGACCAGAATGCTCGGCTACCATTAGGGCAAGAAGCAAGTTTTCTACTCTTAGCCTGTACAAACTCTAATTTGGACTGATTAATAACTGCTTTACAATTGTTGCGAGCTTTGGTGTAGGCAGAAAATGAAACTGAAGAATTAGAAACAAGCCAATTACGATATGCAACATTCTTCTCTTGGACAGCCTTAGCACATTTATTGGAAAACCAAGGTTTAGATAAAGGACGAGATTTTAAAGTGGAGTGTGGGATAAAGGATTCCATTCCTGCAAGAATAATTTCGCGGAAACAATCTGAGCAAGTATTGACATCAGAAGTTTTGAAACACTAATCCGACCAAGGAAAAGAAGAAAAGAAGTCTCGCAGGTCATCCCATTTTGCATTCTTGTAATGCCAAACAACACGAGGTTGGGAATAGCCATGAGATAAAGGTTCCATTGGAGAAGAGACAATCACCAAGTTGTGATCTGAAGTGCCTAAAGGAGCTCTCACTTCGACCATGTACTTAGAAGGGTTGTTTGTGAGAAAAAGATCAAGCGTATTGGCTGTATGATTAGGATTGTCCGGTATTCTTGTAGGTAAATGAACAATCTGTGCTAGGTCATTAGTAATTGCAAAAGCCTCAGCATCTCGACCTGCTGGGTCGGTGTGACTAGAAAACGGAAGCCAGCTGGGGTTGCGAACATTAAAATCACCAAGGAAAATTACCTCACTGTTAGGAGAGTTGGACTGGAGAATGTCAAGTTGTAACGAGAGGAAGTCAAAAAGCTCCAAGTGATTAGTCGAGTTGGGAGAACGGTAGAGACAACAGATGAATATGACACAATGAGGTAGAGAGATTTTAAGCCAGAGAAGATCAAAGAGAGGAGATTCCAAATTGCCAAGTCTCTGACAGGGAATATCAGAACGGACATATGCACAAGTACCACCTTTGAGGCGAAAGAATCATACAGCGAATAATTTGGGCATCTGTGATGAGCAGTAGTTGAATCAACCGATAACTGAGATTCTGTCAGAAAAGGTACACGAGGTTTGGCAGACTACAAGTGGAAATGGACATCGTTGAGATTAGAATTGAGACCACGTATATTTGTGAAATGAATTAGGAAGTCCTTGGAGGTTTAGATCTTTTCGCAAAGCTTGCTCTGTGAGTTTGACAATTCATGGTTTTTTTTTTTTTTTTTTTTTTTTTATGAGAACCCCAAACACGAGAGGTATTATAACCTATAGTACTTAGTACCGTGCTTGGGTTGGAGGTTGAGAAGACGAAAGAAGATATTTGTTGATTTTGGACTTGAACTTCTGTAGATTGTAATTTACAGGAAATACGTATGTAGGAAGGTTGTTCCAGAAAACGGCAGTTGAATGAATAAATGAGGAAGATGAAAAGTTGGTTCTGTGGGTTTGAAGTTGGACAGTAAATGGATGTTGGCTGGTGGCGGCACGTGTTCGGACTGTTTTGAAAGAGAGAGCGGGAATTATAGAAGCCAATTCAGAAGAACAGTGCCCATGGAAGTATCTGTAGAAGAGGCATGCAGCAGAAACAGTGCGTCTATGAGAAAGCGAGTGGAGAGACTGTTAGAGATGAATCATTAATTAACCTAACTGCCCTCTTCTGAATGGAATCAAGAAGCCTGAGAGAGGGTTTGGGGGCACCACCCCAGATGTGGGAACAATATTCCATTTTGAAAGAGAGAGCGGGAATTATAGAAGCCAATTCAGAAGAACAGTGCCCATGGAAGTATCTGTAGAAGAGGCATGCAGCAGAAACAGTGCGTCTATGAGAAAGCGAGTGGAGAGACTGTTAGAGATGAATCATTAATTAACCTAACTGCCCTCTTCTGAATGGAATCAAGAAGCCTGAGAGAGGTTTTGGGGGCACCACCCCAGATGTGGGAACAATATTCCATGGCAGGGCGGATTTGCGATTTATACAGAGTGAGCAGCTGTTTGGGAGAAAAGTAACGCCGAGAGCGAAAGAGAAAACCAAGTTTTTTAGATGCAGAGGAAGCAATATTTGTAATGTGCTTGTGCCAAGAGAGATTAGAAGTCAGGGTAATCCCCAAAAGAGATATATCATTTTGCCTAGAAATCGGAGTGTCACTAAAGATAAGCATAGGAGCAGAAGAATCCTTTTTGCGAGATATAAGACAAGATTGAGTTTTAGAAGGGTTGAAATCAACTAAGTTGTCTTTGCCCCACTGGAGAATTACCTGAAGATCGGCATTTAAGGAATTGGTAGCAGATTTTCGAGAACTTGAAGCTGATTGAGCTGGACAAGGTTTCTCAAAATGGAAAGTTGAATGCAATGTGCTATCATCGGCAAAACTATGGATAGGATTTCCAGTCAATGGAAGAAGGTCATTGATATACAAGAGAAAAAGAGTGGGGGAAAGAACTGAACCTTGGGGGACACCAGCATTAGTGGAGAAGTTAGAAGACAGAGAGCCATCTACCATCACCCTCAGTGAGCGATCAGAGAGAAAACTGGATAACCAATTACTAAAAACAGTTGGCAAACCATAAGATGGAAGCTTGTTTAGAAGACCTTTATGCCAAACACGATCAAAAGCCTTTGAGATGTCAAGAGCAACTACTTGTGTTTCACCGAACCTTTCCATTGAATTAGTCCATAAATGGGTAACATAAGCCAGAATATCACCAGTGGATCGACACTGACGGAATCCATACTGGCGATCGTTGATCAGACGGAAGGTTTCTAGGTAGTTTAAGAGTTGGCGGTTAATTGATTTCTCCATTACTTTAGAAAGAGTAGAAGTAATTGCAATGGGACGATAATTGGATGGGAGGGATTTGTCACCCTTTTTAGGAACTGGCTGGATATGAGCAAATTTCCAAGCAGAAGGAAAAACACCTTTGGAATAAGAAAGTGAAAAAAGGCGACAAAGAATAGGAGTAAGTTCAGGAGCACAGGTTTTGAGAACAAGTGGAGAAATACCATCAGGACCTGGAGCTTTCTTAACATCAAGATTCATCAAAATCCTTCTGATATCCTTTTGACGGAAGACCACAGGAGGCATTGAATGGAGCGTGTTAGGAATTGTGGGAGGTGTTTTACCAAGATCATTAATACATGAGCTCGAAGAAAAATGGGATGCTAGCAGGTCAGCTTTATCCTTGGCTGAAGTGACAACAGAACCATCTGGTTTGGACAGAGGTGGGAGCAGAGATGGGCAAAAGTTGCGGCCAATAGCTTTGGCAAGAGACCAGAATGCTCGGCTACCATTAGGGCAAGAAGCAAGTTTTCTACTCTTAGCCTGTTCAAACTCTAGTTTGGACTGATTAATAACTGCTTTACAATTGTTGCGAGCTTTGGTGTAGGCAGAAAATGAAACTGAAGAATTAGAAACAAGCCAATTACGATATGCAACGTTCTTCTCTTAGACAGCCTTAGCACATTTATTGGAAAACCAAGGTTTAGATAAAGGACGAGATTTTAGAGTGGAGTGTGGGATAAAGGATTCCATTCCTGCAAGAATAATTTCACTGACACGATCTGAGCAAACGTTGACATCAGAAGTTTTGAAACAGTAATCAGACCAAGGAAAAGAAGAAAAGAAGTCTCGCAGGTCATCCCATTTTGCATTCTTGTAATGCCAAACAATACGAGGTTGGGAATAGCCATGAGATAAAGGTTCCATTGGAAAAGAGACAATCACCAAGTTGTGATCTGAAGTGCCTAAAGGACCTCTCACTTCAACCTTGTACTTAGAAGGGTTGTTTGTGAGAAAAAGATCAAGCGTATTGGCTGTATGATTAGGATTGTCCGGTATTCTTGTAGGTAAATGAACAATCTGTGCTAGGTCATTAGTAATTGCAAAAGCCTCAGCATCTCGACCTGCTGGGTCGGTGTGACTAGAAAACGGAAGCCAGCTGGAGTTGTGAACGTTAAAATCACCAAGGAAAATTACCTCACTGTTAGGAAAGTTGGACTGGAGAAAGTCAAGTTGCAAAGAGAGGAAGTCAAAGAGCTCCAAGTGATTAGTGGAGTTGGGAGAACGGTAGAGACAACAGATGAATTTTACACAATGAGGTAGAGAGAGTTTAAGCCAGAGAAGATCAAAGAGAGGAGATTCCAAATTGCCAAGTCTCTGACAGGGAATATCAGAACGGACATATGCACAAGTACCACCTTTGAGGCGAAAGGAATCATACAGCAAATAATTTGGACATCTGAGATGAGCAGTAGTTGAATCAACTGATAACTGAGATTCAGTCAGAAAAAGTACATGGGGTTTGGCAGACTGCAAGTGGAAATGGACATCGTTGAGATTAGAATTGAGACCACGTATATTTGTGAAATGAATTAGGAAGTCCTTGAGAGGTTTAGATCTTTTCGCAGGTAAGCTTGCTCTATTATTTTGACAATTCATGGTGTATTCAATAGTAAGAAAAAGTGGGTGGGACATGCTGTATGAAGTAATGAAATTTTTGGATATGGCGTACATGTGGTAAGAATATACCCAGATCCTTGACATAACGTGGCCTCGACAATGCTCCCCGCATACACACTACTCGGACTCCCTCCAGTCACTATCTGGCAGAGTAGAGGTAGCAAGATTATACACTAGCTGATCCGGAAGCTTCCTAGAGAGTTACCAATAGGTTCAGTCCGGTGTACTAACTAGCGGCCGCCTGCGAACACCGTTTTAGAGCTGTACCCTCGAAATGTAAGGAATATTGGATCTCGCCACGACATTCATCATAACCTCAAAAATCATCAATCATACTGCATGATGGAAGAGATGGGGAAGGGTTGGCCGGAACTTAGCTCTAGAGACTAAACATGGGTTCCACCACTTCAAGCCTCCAATAAGCAAAGTGGTGGTATTTCACCGGTTGATGAGAGTCATCTATCACCTAGTACTGCCTGGTAACATAGAGGGGCGGCGTTCCTCCATGTGGTTTGGGCGCCACACCTCGACCCCTGCTTACGTTGGTTCACACCTGGGTGGTCACCCACCATGTACTTGTGCATGAAGGTTATACCCAGGATTACTAACAGTCCCACCATCGTGAAGGTGCAAGCAGAGGATTTGGCTGTCATAGACCGTCCGGACTTCGCCGAAATTGGGTCCACTTTGACTTGAGTGTCACCCGAATATCAGTTCCATCAGCGTTTTAGACTCCCAGGTAGCAAGAACAGCTTGTCTGGCATATCTGAGAGAATGTCTGTGACAACCTCAAGGACCAAATGGTGTATTCAATAGTAAGAAAAAGTGGGTGGGACATGCTGTATGAAGTAATGAAATTTTTGGATATGGCGTATATGTGGTAAGAATATACCCAGATCCTTGACATAACGTGGCCTCGACAATGCTCCCCGCATACACACTACTCGGACTCCCTCCAGTCACTATCTGGCAGAGTAGAGGTAGCAAGATTATACACTAGCTGATCCGGAAGCCTCCTAGAGAGTTACCAATAGGTCCGGTCCGGTGTACTAACTAGCGGCCGGCCTGCGAAAACCGTTTTAGAGCTGTACCCTCGAAATGTAAGGAATATTGGATCTCGCCACGACGTTCATCATAACCTCAAAAGTCATCAATCATACTGCATGATGGAAGAGATAGGGAAGGGTTGACCGGAACTTAGCTCTAGAGACTAAACATGGGTTCCACCACTTCAAGCCTCCAATAAGAAAAGTGGTGGTATTTCACCGGTTGATGAGAGTCATCTTCCACCTAGTACTGCCTGGTAACATAGAGGGGTGGTGTTCCTCCATGTGGTGTGGGCGCCACACCTCGACCCCTGCTTATGTTGGTTCACACCTGGGTGGTCACCCACCATGTACTTGTGCATGGGGGTTATACTCAGGATTACTAACAGTCCCACCATCGTGAAGGTGCAAGCAGAGGATTTGGCTGTCACAGACCGTCCGGACTTCGCCGAAATTGGGTCCACTTGACTTGAGTGTCACCCGAATATCAGTTCCATCAGCGTTTTAGATTCCCGGGTAGCAAGTACAGCTTGTCTGGCATATCTGAGAGAATGTCTGTGACAACCTCAAGGACCAAGTGAACTATTATAATGAATAAAGCGGAATACAGATCAGTGATTTGGTTCCTCTTTCTGCAAGGAAAACACCCAAAACAATCCATAAAGAAATGGTCACTGTTTATGGTGAATACTGCCCAGGTTACAGTGTTGTTGCACATTGGCACAAACAATTCAAATGATGAAGAACCCCAGTGCATGATGAAGAAATTCCACACACCCAGCAACTGCTCTAATAGAAGAGGGTGTTGCAAAAATTGAGGCATTAGTCCTGGAAGATCGCCATATTAGAATCAAAGAACTAGCTGCAGTGCTCCAAATATGTATAGGGTCTGTGGAGAATATCATCCATCAACAGTTGCACACTAGTAAAGTATCTGCTAAATGGGTTCCCAGACTTCTGATGTCTTACAAAAAGGAAAGGACACAATGTGCACACAAAATGTTGTCAATGTACCAGGAAAAGCAAGAGGTGTTTTTACCACAACTAGTCACTATGGTGACTAGTTGTGGAAATAGGATCATAATGAAAATTGGATCCATCATTATAATCCCGAAACTAAACAAATGTTAAAACAATGGAAGCCTGCCAAATCACACTCCCTCCCTAAAAAAGCAAAAGTGCAACCAAGTGTTGGCATGGTGATACTGTCAGTTTTTTGGGATCAGCATTGTATAACAATAACAGATTAAAAGGGCTGTACTGCGATGGCACAGTATTATTCCAACTTTCTCATAAAGTTACGTGCTGCTATAAAAGACAAAAAAAAAAAGGGAAACTGTGAAAAGCTGTGCACTTGGTCCACAATGCCCCTGTACATTCCATGCATGCTGCAGTGAGGTGTGCCCATAAACGTGGGTTTGAAATATTGCCACATCCTGCTTATTACCCCAACCTTACACTATCAGATTTCTTCCTCTTTCCTACCCTGAAGTCCTTCCTTCGTGGAAAACACTTTGATGCTGATGATGAGGCGACTGCTGCTACCACGTCAAGGTTTAAAGGAGAGTTAGAGGAATTCTATAAGGATGGCATGCAAAACTGTTTTCAGAGGTGGCAAAAATATGTCATTTTTGTCTGGAGACTACAAGGGAAGGGGGTTCAACAAAGATTTGTATTCACCCAGGAGTAGTTGTGATAGAAGTTGAAACAAACATCTTGTATTAAACCGCAAGGTGATGCTGACTGCATCACCTTGCCAGCACTTGATTGCATCTTCGCCTTTTTAGGTGGGGTAGTGATTCTGCAGGCTTCCAGAGTGTTATGACATTTGTTTAGTTTTGGGATGACAGTGATGGATCCAAGTTTCATCTATGATGACTAACTGAGAAAAAAAAAAAAAACTCCTTTTGCTATTTCTGGCCAATTGACAACATTTCATGTGCACATTATGCCCTTTCTTTCTTCTGGTAAGGGGATCAGAAGTCTGGAACCCATCTAGCAGACACTTGACTCATATGAAACTGTTTATGGATGTTGATTTCCACAGATCCTAACACTAATTTGAAGCTCTGCAGCTAGTTCTTTGATGGTAATATGCCAATCTTCCAGGATTAATGGTTCAATCAATTTTTGCAACATTCTTTTCAATTGTTTTGGGCATTTTCCCTTGCAGTAAAAGGAACCGAATCACTGATCTGTATCCCAATTTTTCCACTGTGACATTTCATTTTATTCAGTGCTACAAAGAATAAAAAAATGAACTGTCAAATCAAAACCAAAATTTGTGTGCTTGCTATAGAGATTTCAAGGTATCAAAAAAAAAATAATAATAATTCCATCTTTCAATCACAGCTACTTCTGGGTGAATAAAAATATTTTTTGAACCCCCCCTTGTATGTTGAAAAAGTGTAATATATTGTGTTTGCTTAAACCTTCTGTCACAACAACTTCTAGGTGAATACAAATCTTTTTTGAACCCCCTCCACCCCATACTATCTTAGCATCACGGTCTTCATCTTCTTGCTCTATCTTTAACCCTCCAACCTGTAACTTCCCAAATACAATGGTGGGTTAAAAATAAATAAAATAATAATTCCAAGTATTCTAATGCTTGGAGGAATTCAGGTAGCAAATATAGTTAAAGTTTACAAGTTCAATCAAGTTTTAATCGATGTAAAGTTTGAGTTTGCAAGTACAATCAAGTTTGAAGTTTCCAGTTTTTCAACATCCATTACTAAGCTGATCTCTAGATAAATTATTCTTCAATCACTAGTATGAAAACTTTCCATGTAAGCATGAAACAACCAAGCACAATGAGCTGAAGTTCAAAATTAAAGAGCTTTAACCATATGATCAGTGGGTGCTAGCAATAGGTGCACTGGTGGGTCAGGCCTTTAAAAGGAACTTCTTGATCTTCTAATTGAGAAGTTTCTTTTGAAGACCAGACCCACTGTGTGAATGGGCAGAAAGTCCTGGAACCACCAGCAAATAGTGTACATAGTGTTTGAGGAGGGAATGCCACTGGTGGTTTCCCAAAACTGCACCAGCACAATGAGATGGCAGAAACTCACCATATCTACACAAGGAACAGAGACCAAATCATTTCTGAAGTTCAAATGTTATCAGTGCAGGTCTGCCTAAGGAGCAGACATTATCCTTACATACCAGCACAAGGCACCTTCGTAGTCAGATGGGCAGAAGCGGCAGTGCGTAGCACACGCTTCTTGATTAGACCGGGGTTCGAGCCCGTGACCACCAAATACGGAGGATGCGGAAAGGTCAGGGAATGACCACCGCATATCCCCAGAGCAATATGGCCTTAGTTGCTAATGCTCCTAAAAACTAGATAACAACAACAACAACATGCCAGCACAAGGAACTATCAAAGTAAAATCATTCATTGCCACATTTCTGCTTATTCTCTTCAACTCAAGAAACTAGGTGAAGAACATGACTGAAACAAACTGACAGTTGTTGATCCACCATCTGAGTTATGTATCCAAGTCCACTTCTACTCTGTACAATAATTTATTTTCTCTGTTCTATTTACCTAGACTTGATCAGGGCAAAACAGTCCATAAGATCTTTTATCATAACAATGTAGTTCATAACCACCATCAACAATCTGTACTCAGCAGAATGCCAGTTCAAAACATTCCATCATTATGCCCTGTATGATCTGTCACTATGGATAAGTCACTGCTTGACCTCCTCCAATTTTTCATAATCAGATCCAGGCAACAAATTGAAAATTCCAAGAAACACTCCTGACAGAACTGAGATCGTTGTTTGAATATAATAAAGAAGTCAAAATCTAAGTTAGTATTATTATTTCCAAATTGGAAATATGCACATAATGGGGTAAACGTTTTGTGGTAATTTCTTACCATCTCTTCGGTGACTGCAAAGATATTAACTTTTTTTTTCTTTTTATGAAAACCCCAAACACGAGAGGTATTAGAACCTACAGTACTTGGTACCGTGCTTGGGTTGGAGGTTGAAAAGACAAAAGAAGATATTTGTTGACATCAGACTTGAACTTCTGTAGACTGTAATTTTCAGGAAATACATACGAAGGAAGGTTGTTTAAGAAAATGGCAGCTGAATGAATAAACAAGGAAGATGAAAAGTTGGTTTTTGAGTTTGAAGTTGGACAGTAAATGGATGTTGGCTGGTGGCGGTACTTGTTCGGACTGTTCAGAAAGAAAGCGCGGGAATTATTGAAGCCAATTCAGAAGAACAGTGCCCATGGAAATATCTGTAGAAAAGACATGCAGCAGAAACAGTACGTCTATGAGACAGCGAGTGGAGAGACTCTGTTAGAGAGGAGTCATTAATTAACCTAACTGCCCTCTTCTGAATGGGATCAAGAAGCCTGAGTGGGATTTTGGGGACACCACCCCAGATGTGGGAACAATATTCCATGGTAGGGTGGATTTCCGATTTGTACAGAGTAAACAGCTGTTTGGAAGAAAAGTAACGCCGAGAGCAAAAGACAAAACCAAGTTTTTTAGATGCAAAGGAAGCAATATTTGTAATGTGCTTGTGCCAAGAGAGATTAGAAGTCAGGGTAATCCCCAAAAGATATATATCATTTTGCTAGAAAACGGAGTGTCACAAAAGATAAGCATAGGAGCAGAAGAATCCTTTTTGCGAGATATAAGACATGACTGAGTTTTATAAGGATTGAAATCAACTAAGTTGTCTTTGCCCCAATGGAGAATTACCTGGAGATCAGCATTTAAGGAATTGTTAGCGGATATTCGAGAATTTAAAGCTGATTGAGCAGGGCAAGGTTTCTCAAAATGGAAAGTGGAATGCAATGTGCTATGATCGGCAGAACTATGGATCCATGTCAATGGAAAAAGGTCATTAATATACAAGAGGGAAAGAACTGAAACTTGGGGGACACCAGCATTAGGGGAGAAGTTAGAAGATAGAGAGCCATCTATCATCACACTCATTGAGCAATCAGAGAGTAAACTGGATAACCAATTACAAAAAACAGTTGGCAAACCATAATATGGAAGCTTGTTTAGAAGACCTTTACACCAAACACGATTGAAAGCCTTTGAGATGTCAAGCGCAAGTGCTTGTGTGTCACCGAACTTTTCCATTGAATTTTCCCATAAATGGGTAACAACATAAGCCAGAATATCACAAGTGGATCGACACTGACAGAATCCATACTGGCGATCACTGATCAGATGGAAGGTTTCTAGGTAGTTTAAGAGTTGGGGGTTAATTGATTTCTCCATTACTTTAGAAAGAGTAGAAGTAATTGCAATGGGACAATAATTGGATCAGAGTGATTTGTCACCTTTTTTAGGAACTGGCTGGATATGAGCAAATTTCCAAGCAGAAAGAAAAACACCTTTGGAATAAGAAAATGAAAAAAAGGCGGCAAAGAATAGGAGTGAGTTCAGGTGCACATGTTTTGAGAATAAGTGAAGATATACCATCAGGACCTGGTGCTTTCTTAGCATAAAGATTCGTCAAAATCCTTCTGATGGAAGACCACAGGAGGCATTGAATGGAGTGTATTGGGAATGGTGGGAGGTTTTACCAAGATCATTAATACATGAGTTGGTAGAAAAATGGGATGCTAGCAGTCAATGGGATGCTGTTGTCACTTCAGCCAAATCCTTGGCTGAAGTGACAACAGAATTATCTGGTTTTGACAGAGATGGGCAAAAGTTGTGGCCAATAGCTTTGGCAAGAGACCAGAATGCTCGGCTACCATTAGGGCAAGAAGCAAGTTTTCTACTCTTAGCCTGCTCAAAATCTAGTTTGGACTGATTAATAACTGCTTTACAATTGCTTTCGTGTAGGCAAAAAATGAAACTGAAGAATTGGAAACAAGCCAATTACGATATGCAATATTCTTCTCTTGAAGAGGCTTAGCACATTATTGGAAAACCAAGGTTTAGATAAAGGACGAGCATTTAAAGTGGAGTGTGGAATAAAAGATAACCATTCCTACAAGAATAACTTCACTGACACGATCTGAGCAAATGTTGACATCAGAAGTTTTCACACAGTAATCCGACCAAGGAAAAGAAATCTCGCAGGTCATTCCATTTTGCATTCTTGTAATGCCAAACAATATGAGGTTGGGAATAGCCATGAGATAAAGGCTCCATTGGAGAAGAGACAATCACCAAGTTGTGATCTGAAGTGTCGAAGTGAGTGGTGCCTAAAGGACCACTCACTTCGACGGTGTACTTAGAAGGATTGTTTGTGAGAAAAAGATCACGCATGTTGGCTGTACGGTTAGGATTGTCTGGTATTCTTGTAGGTAAATGAACAATCTGTGCAAGGTCATTAGTAATAGCAAAAGCCTCAACTTCTCGACCAGCTGGGTTGATGTGACCAGAAAACGGAAGCCAGCTGGAGTTGTGAACATTAAAATCACCTAGGAAAATTACCTCACTGTTAGGAAAGTTGGACTGGAGAAAGTCAAGTTGCAAAGAGAGGAAGTCCAAGAGCTCCAAGTGATTAGTGGAGTTAGGAGAACAGTAGAAACAACAGATGAATTTGACACAATGATGTAAAGAGATTTTAAGCCAGAGAAGATCAAAAAGAGGAGATTCCAAATTACCAAGTCTCTGACAGGGAATATCGGAAACAGAATAATTTGGACAACTGAGATGAGCAGTAGTTGAATCAACCGATAACTGAGATTCTGTCAGGAAAAAGTACATGGGGTTTGGCAGACTGCAAGTGGAAATGGACATCGTTGATATTAGAATTGAGACCACATATATTTGTGAAATGAACTAGGAGATTTAGATCTTTTCGCAGATAATTTTACTCTATTAGTTTGACCTGCTTAATAATAATTTTAAATTATTACGCAATATCGCTTATATTAAAATGTAGTACTGGAAATATTTCATAAAAAATATTCAGAACTATTATAAGATTTCAGAGAATTTTATTGATTAGTGGTTTGCAATAAAAATATCATGCTGAAAGGGGTTCGTGAATCAAAAAAGGTTGGGAATTGCTGCTGTAAGCCATACACTGTTAGGAAATACTGATATAAAAATAATTTACATTAAAAAGTACAATTAGGAAGAACAAATGCCTCCACTTCATTGGTGTATGTTATCATTTGATGTCATTTTAAAGAGCAAGGCAGCATCTGACAAAAATATTTAGGATTAATATTTCTTAGTTTTCATTTCTTTTTTTCATTCTTTAAATTTAATTTGATATACATACAAATATAAACTGAAATCTTACTTTTAGAACCATGATGTCTTTTGCTTGAACTTTTCTTCTTTTTGCCTCCTTTTGATTTAGACTTTCTACTTAACCATGGGTCTGAAATGAATAATAATAATATAAGACTAATAATGGCCAACAATAACAGGTTATTTTACATAATACATTACACTGTAAAAAAACTTCTTAAGTCAACATTTCTTTGTGGGATCCATTTGAGGGAATGGACCCCACAAAGAATCCTGTGACAAGACACAGACTACTTCAATAAGCAAACAATACCAGATTATCTCAACAATGACAAAGTAACACTAGACAACATCCACACAGCCATTTACTGTGCTGCTGTAGTGGCCACCACAATAAATGGAAGGGAGATCAGAAACCAACATAACACAAAATGCAAAGATAAGGAACTACCAGCCTGGGAAAGAAGAGATAAGGGTGAAGATTAACCAACTTACCCAATACCAATGAGGTAACAGAAGTAAGAAGCTGATCAGAAAAGTAAAGGCCATCCTCTTCTGATCAGCTTCTTACTTCTGTTACCTCATTGGTATTGGGTAAGTTGGTTAATCTTCACCCTTATCTCTTCTTTCCCAGGCTGGTAGTTACTTATCTTTTGCATTTTGTGTTATGTTTGTTTCTGATTTCCCTTCCATTTATTGTGGTGGCTACTACAGCAGCACAGTAAATGGCTATGTGGATGGTGTCTAGTGTTACTTTGTCATTGTTGAGATAATCTGGTATTATCTCAACAACAACACACACACTTCACCCAGATGAAATGCACCCTGACACAATCCCAGTCTTTGACTCAAGGAATCACCTATTTGAAGGATATGAACAAAGACATCACAAATCCAGCAATGTACATACCAATCACCTGTCTTCCAACAATGTATAAGATCCTGACCAGCTGTATAACTGAGAAGATATCAGACCACTTGGAGAGCCAGATCATCATGGCCAAGTAGTAGAAGGGAGGTAAGTAGATAAACAGAGGATGCAAAGCACAACTGACCATTGACACTTCAGTTATGCAGCAAGCCTACAAGAAGCCCTGCAATCTGTCCACTGCCAACATCAACTACTGCAAGGCCTTTGATCCTGTTCTCCATAGCTAGCTGATAGACACTGAAGATCTACAAAGTGAATATGGAAAGACATTTCCTAGAAGCAACCATGGCAAAGTGGAGGATCAAGAACATCGCAACCAGACTGATACCCATCGGAAGAGTAATCTTCCAGGGAGATGCTCTGTGCCCACTAAGGTTCTGTCTAGCACTCAACCACTGTCTACCAAGATCAATAACAGCAAGTATGGATATACCCTAAAAGAAGGGAGAAAGAACCTGTACACCCTCTCTCACTTGATGTACACAGATGACATCAAATGCTATGCCGCAACTGAGAATCAGTTCCAACAGCTATTCCAAATAACTGAAGAGTTTAGCACTGACATTAGGATGCATTTAGACAAATGCAAGACCTGTGGTTGCATCAAGGTCATCCAGTTGGACAAAACTAAAAGCTGACAACCGGTGAAGAGATTGAAGCCAAGACAGATGGAGAAACATACAAATGTTTGGGGATGATTAGCATTAGTAGAGGCATATGATGCAAGAAAGCAAGCTTATTCAGCATCAGCCAAAAAAAAAAAAAAAAAAAAAAAAAACACCACTCCCATTTCACCCCCCCATTCGTTCGAAATACCTGTCCAGCTGAGCCTTCAATTTGTTTAGGCTATCAACTTCAACAACAAGTGATGGAAGTCTGTTGCACCAACCAACCACCCGCTGTCTAAAGGCAAATTTCCGCACATCTTTCCAACATGTCTTTCCTCAATTTGAATTTATGCCCTCTCAGGTGATTATTCTGAGCAAGAGGAAGAATCCCATCGGCATTGAGCATGTTCAAACCATTCAAGGCCATATACACCTCTATCAGATCACCTCGCCAGTGCCTAGTCTCCAGACTCTGTAATTTGCAAAACTTAAGCCTTCCTTCGTAAAAGCAACCCTTCTCTTCACTAATCTTGTTGCCCTTCTCTGCACTCGTTCCAGCAGCTCTACATCCTTCTTGAAATGAGGCCTCCAGACCTATATACAGTACTCAAGGTGTGGCCTGACCATTGCCTTATACAAGGGAATAATCACCTCCCTATCCCTGCTAGAAAAATTCATGTATATGATTCACAAGACACCACGAGCTACTCTTGCTGCTCGTCTGCACTGCTCAGAAAACTTCATATCTCCCTGCATAATTACCTCCGGGTCCTTTTCATTCTCTACCGCTGTCAGTGTAGTACCGCAGAGTTGATATGTTGCTCTGGGGTTACTGTTTCCCATATGTAGTGCTTTACATTTGTCAATGTTAAACTTAATTTGCCACCTCTCAGCCCATCTGCTCAACCTTTCCAGATCCTGTTGCAGCAGCATAGCATCAGTAGTGTCCTTAACAACCCTGCCAACCTTTGTATCGTCTGCAAACTTGGACATTAAGCTTGAAATACCATCATCAATATCATTTATAAATACAGAAAACAACAACGGACCCAACACTGAACCCTGAGGAACTCCACTAATAACATTAGTCCACGTTGAGCAGTGTCCATTGATTACCACTCTCTGTCTTCTGCCACTCAACCATCCCTTTATCCATAGCAGCAATTTGCCTCCAATGAGACAAACTGCTCCAATTTTTGCAGCAGTCTTCCATGTGCAACAGTATCAAAAGCCTTTCTAAGATCCAAATATATAATATCAAAGTTATTCCCTGCATCCAGTTCCTTTGTGACTACATCGTAGTATCCAATCAAATTGGTCAGGCAAGACCTTCCCTTAACAAAACCATGCTGTGTCTGAGCTATAACTGAATTCTTGTCTATATGATCCTGCAGTGCTTCTTTAACCAGTGCCTCCATTAATTTTCCTGGAACAGAAGTTAAACTAACAGGTCTACAATTACTTGTGTCAGGCTTTGATCCTCCTTTGGGAATTGGGGTTACATTTGCACATCTCCAGTCCATGGTACCTCCCCTGAGTCCAAAGAAGCTCTCATAATTATGGTTAAGGGTTTGCTTACTTCCTTTGCTGCCTCCTTTAATATAACTGGATAGATCCCATCCACCCTAGGTGCCTTTTTTATGTTTATCCTCAACAATTTCTCCTCCACTTTCCTCTCAGTTATTACAAAATCATCTAGCTCACTGCCAATGTTTACTTCACCTACAACATTCCCCTTCCTGAATAATTCCTCATGTGTGATATGCAAAATACTTGTTTAGTTTGTTAGCCACCTGATCAGGATCCTCAACTGTTGAACCATCAATATCCAGTGGACCAATCTGATTTATCCCTTTCCTTCTTGAGTTTAAATAGGTAAAGAACTCTTTTCTATTTTTCTTTGCATCCTTTGCCAAGGATTTCTCATAATCTGCCTTTGCCTGCCTAATCTTCTTTGTGACTTGGTTACAGACCAGCTTATATCTATCATAGGCTTCAATGTCACCCATTAATTTGAATGTATCCCATGCATTTTTCTTCTCTGCCATATGTCTCATTAGTTCATCTGACATCCATTTAGGCCTAAACCTTGAACAATAATTCTTAGTTGGTATGTAAAGCCTAGTAGCTTCCAAGATAAGTTCTTTGAATGCTTCCCATTTTGAGTTTGCTCTTGATAACATCATCAGTTGGTCCCACTGTATAGAATTTAAATATTGTCTCAGACCCTTGTAGTCGCCATTACGAAAGCAATAACTCTTCCCTTTACCCCTGATGGTAGTTACCTCCTTGAATAAATCCCACTTCAGCACACTGCGATCACTGCCACCTAGTGGTTCATTTTTCTGCAGATTCTTAGTGCATGAAGAATCACTACTGATAATCAAATCAAGAGTATGCTCCCTCTTGTTGCCTCTCGAACATGCTGATGTAGAAAACAATCATCCAATAAATCCACAAAAGCCTTGCTAGTGTGTGAGTGACCTGCCCACAAATTCCAGTCAATATCTGGGAAATTAAAATCCCCCATTATAAGACTGATTTACTGGCCCACTATTTCCTTGTACAGTTTCTTATTATACTCATCACAGTCATTAGGCCTATAGCACACTCCTACTTTCCATTTTGATCTCCCAATGCTTATGTCACACCAAACTGACTCGACACTGCACTGTCCAGCGATGTCGACTGGTTTCACTTCCTCGGATTTTATGTGTTTCTTAACTAATAACATAACCCCTCCTCCCTTCCTATCCTGTCTATCCTTTCTGTAGACATTGTACTCCCCAAATTCCAGTTCTGCATTACTTATATCTGTGTGACACCACGTCTTTGATATCCCAACAATATTCACCATTGATGCTTTGAGCAATACCTCAAATTCATCAAATTTATTTAACAAACTCTTAGCATTGGTGTACACGCAAGTATACATGCACCTGTTCTTTTTCTTAGCTACCCTAACACAACCCATGTGTTTACTTGTACCCCAACGACTCCCAGCAGTCTCTGAAATATCCTGCATCTTATTTTCCAAGCTGCTGCTCATTCCAATAGAAGCAGTGCAAGAATCACTTTCACCTCTGCCAGTGGCTACTGTTAATCTATTATTCCTTGTACCCCCCCCAAACCAGCAGTTTTCCGACCCACCTAACACTGCCTCGATAGCATCAGCAAACATTCTTTCACCCTTTCTATTTAAGTATATCCCATCCCTGTTAAAGCAATCTCTCCTGTTAACAAGTACAGACCAGGCTGAAAAAAATTCTACCCCTTGAGCCTTGCACAATCTTTCCAGGGCCGAATTGATCGACAGGGCTCTCATCATATACTCCCTCCTAACGTGTCTGGGCAGAATTGCAGACACTTACAAATTCAACCCTAATTCCCGGCTTTTTTTCAACAGTGACCTGTACTTGTTAAGTAATTCCACTGGTCTCCTACTGTTAATATGATTAGTGCCAACATGTACAACTATATCACCTTTTGTGCCCTTAAAAGATGATGTCCGCTCTACAACGTAATGATGGCTAAGAGGTGCTAACACTACCCAAAGTCAGCTAAAGTGACCATTGCCCATAAAGGAGAGAGGATTGACTGACCTCATTGAACAAGAGAAGGTGAATAAGAACCTGTGAGATTACTGGAAAAAACAACACCAATCTACCACGTCATCATCATCAGCCATTTTCAATCCACTGCAGGATGAAGGCCTCTCCAGCAACTTTCCAGTTCCTTCTGTTTTGAGCACTGGCCATCCATTTACTACTCGAAAACTCATGAATTTCATCTATCTATCTCCGCCTTTGTCTTCCAGGTTTTCTTCTAGCTCCTCTTGGGTACCATTCTGTTATTTTCTTAGTCCATCTGTCATCATGTCTTCGAGCTATGTGTCCTGCCCAAGACCATTTTAGTTCTTTAGTTTTGATAAGAATGTCCTTTACTTGAGTTTGCTGCCTAATCCATGTGTTTCTCTTCTTATCTAACAGTCTGATTCCCAATATGATTCGTTCCATTCTTCGCTGTGTAGTTCTCAGCTTCTCTTCCATTCTTTTGGTGAGTGCCCAAGTTTCACTTCCATAAGTCATGGTGGGAGTATACATTGATTCATTATTTTACGTTTCAGACAAACTGGGATATTGCTCTTCAGTATGTGACTATATTTCCTGAATGCTATCCATCCAAAATTTATTCTTCTCTTGACTTCCAGCCATTTATCATTATTACAGCTAATAACTTGTCCCAGATAAGTATATGACTCCACCTTTTCAATTACTGATACTTCAATCATTATTTCCCTTTCCGTGGCATACTTGTTCATCATTACTTTTGTTTTAGCCATATTCATCTTTAGTCCAAAATCCTTACTAACTGTGCATAACTGATTAAGATTTTCCTCTAATTCTTTGGGATCGTGGCTTATGACCACAATGTCATCTGCAAATCGTAAATGGTTTAGGTACTCTCCGTTCACATTGACTCCTTTCTGCGACCAGTCTAATCTTCTGAAAGCTTCCTCAAGGGCAGCAGTAAACAGCTTCGGAGATATTGTGTCTCCTTGTCGGACTCCTTTCTCGATTTTAAATTTGCTACTGTCTTTGTCTAGTCTAATAAAGGAGGTAGCACTCTCATATATTTTCTTCAAAATCATAATATATGGAGTATCTATGCCTTGTCTTTCCAGTGCCCGAAACATTGCCTTATGCTGTATGGAGTCAAATGCCTTTTCATAATCCACACATGCCAGGCATAATGGTGTTTTATATTCATTTGCTTTCTCCATTAGCTGTGATATTACGTGAAGGTGATCCATAGTTGAGAATCCTGTCCTAAAGCCAGCTTGCTCTTTCGGTTGATTCTCATCAAGTATTCTTTCTAATCTGTTAGTAATGACCCTTGTGAACAACTTGCAGATATGGGATAACAAGCTAATTGGTCTATGATTTCCAATTTCTGATTTATCTCCTTTCTTATGCAGCAAAACTATGATTGCATTATTCCACTGCTTAGGCATCACACCTTTTCTAATGCATTTTGTGAAGAGCCTTGCCAGTTTTTGTGTTATGTCTCTTCCTCCCAATTTTAACAACTCTACAGTAACTTCATCTTCCCCAGGGGCTTTCCGATTCTTCATTTTCTTCAATGCATGTTCTACCTCATCAGGAAGAATATCGGGTATGTCGTATGTGTTGCTACTTTGCAATCCATCTTCCCCACTGCTGGTATCATTCCCTCGCTCCTTGTATAATTCTCTATAGTAGTCTTCTGCTATTTGAATTATGCCTTCTCTGCTGTTTATAAGTACACCATCGCTATCCTTCAGTTTCAGTATCATTTGTCTTTCTGTATTACTGCTCATGGCTGCTGATTTAAATCCTTTGTTTTCCCTTAATGCTTGTTCTACTTTTCTTGTGTTAAATCTTCTTATGTCCTCTCTGAGTCTCTTTCTAATGGCTTTGCATAACTCAGTATACTCAATTTTCTCCCTGTCAGTGTTTTTCTTGCTCTTCATTTGTCGTCTTTGGTTCATCATGACAAGTGTTTCTTGACTAATTTTTTCTTCTTTGGATTTCGGTTTCCCTATAGGTTTCTTGGGCTTTATCACTTTCAGAAAGTTGTAATATTCCTCATCGATATCTTGGTCCTGAGCAGTCTGCAGAAGCTCAAACTTGTTCTTAAGTTCCAGTGCATACTGCTTTTTCTCCTCCTCTGTTATTTCAAAGACCTTTGTATTATTTACTCGAGTCAGTTTTTTTCCTTTCCTTTCCTACATCTATATCAAGTGTACATCTTACCATTCTGTGATCACTTCCAACATTTACCTTATTCAGGACGGTAACATCATTCAGAATATATCTTCTGTTAGTGAGGATGAAGTCTATTTCATTAGTTGTTAATCCATTTGGACTCTTCCATGTCCACTTTCTGTTCACCCTTTTCTTGAAAAAAGTGTTCATTACTGACATTCCTTGAGATTTTGCAAATTCCACAAGTCTTTCGCCTCTTTTATTTCTTTCACCAATTCCAAAATTTCCTATAGTTCCTCTTTCTGCGCTGTTTTGCCTTTTTCCAACCTTAGCATTGAAGTCCCCCATAATAATAGTGTAGTGGGTTTTCTGCTGATCTAGAAGACTCTCAATTTCAGTGTACATTTCTTCAACCTCTTCATCATCATAGCTCGATGTTGGTGCATAAATCATTATAATCTTTAGCTTGTACCTCTTAGAAATCTTGAGTATTAGTCTTGACACCCTTGGTGATGTACTTTTGAATTCCAAAATGTTGTTTTTAAAATCTTTATGGACCAGAAACCCAACTCCACCTTCACTCCTTTCACTGTTTCCATTGGTGTACAGCAGATTTCCACTTGATAAACTTATAAGTGATTCATTTCTTCTTCTTGTTTCAGCCAAACCGATGATATTCCAATTCACATTTTCTAATTCCTTTTCCAGCTCTAATATCCTGTCTTCACCGATGAGTGATTGTACGTTATAACAGGCCAAGTTCAATTTCCGTGCATGGCAGCCTGGTCGTACCCAGAGATTCTTAGCACCCTCTGCTTCCACTCTGATCCTCTCGCTGCCGTAAGAGGGAGAGTGAAAGCTGCTGGAGACTGAGGGCCATTTGTATTGTTGTGCTCTCATTGCTGGAGGGTTTGGTCTTTTCCTCTTCACGCTGACCAGGCGTCTTGAAGAGAACCACTCTACACGTTCACTCTACCACGTCATAAGATAGACAAATGGCATATAACCCAACCTCAACAAGGGGACTACACTCACACAGACAGAAAGATGGGAAAAGAAGACATTTCATGGCAGGCACTACAATGACCTCCATCAAGACTACAAAGATAACATGGCTTCCACCACTTAGCTTATGAACGACAGGCTCTTCCCCAAGAATGAAGGATTCACGCTCGCTATCCCAGCCCAGGTAATCAACACTAGGAAATACATCACCAAGGATCCTGGAGTAACAGATGACACCTGGCCCCAGAAACAATCCAGCACATCACCACAGAATGCAGGGTGATCACCCAAACGAAGTACCCTCACAGACATGACCATAGGGCCAGGATAATACATCAGAAGCTAGTGCAAAAATACCAGCTGATCAAAAAAAAAGTTCACAGTATTACAAGTATGAGCCTCAGGTCATACTAGAGATTACTGCTCACAGATTATACTAGGTCTATGCCATCGTAATGGACAAGATGATCCCACACAACAAGACCAGACATAAACCTAATTAACAAGAAGGAAATGGATACCTACCTGATTGAGGTAGCAGTGCCCAAAACCAGCACCCTCCAGAAAAAAAGAAAAAAAAAAAAAAAAAAAGAGGTAAAATCAGAAAGTACTCAGACATAAGACAGGTAATCAAAGATACGTGGCATATGGAACAAGTAAAGACCATCCTGATCATCGTGTTAACCATTAGCATGGTGCCAAAGAGCCTCCATTAGTACCTAGCAATAGGTACTTCCAGAAAACACTTAAATGGAACTCCAGAAAGCTGCAATCCTGAACAACTGTAGGATAGTAAGAGAGTTCCTCGGCCAACTGTAACAATAATAGTAACCAGACACAACCAACTACTACGTGCATTTGATACCAGTACCTGTCATGGGGCAGAAAAAAATCCCACAAAGGGAGAAAAAGATAACAATAATGTCAGACTAATAATAGCCAGTAATAGCAGTAGGTTACTTTATATAATACACTACACTACAGAAAAACTTCTTAAGTCAAAATTTCTTTATACAAGAGGCGTTCAATAAGTAACCTAAAAATATCTGAGTTAAGGATTTGAAAATTGGCTAGCAAATCTGTCCTTCTCTATGTAGTTAGGTGTGAGGGTGAAGGTAAAGAAACCCCACACGAGAAGCATGCAAAAGTTCGATAAAGTTATGGGTAAATGTACTTTGCCATAATGGCATTTGTATTGTTGCTCGCTTAGTAAACATACAGTGAGTGTTATTATTTTATTTTTTATTTTTTTATGAAAACCCCAAACACGAAAGGTATCAAAACCTATAGTACTTAGTACCGTGCATGGGAAGGAGAAGTATGGGGGGGAGGGGAATGCCGAAAACTTTGCTCTAGAGACTAAACATGGGTTTTGCCACTTCAAGCCTCCAATAAGCAAAGTGGTGGTATTTCACCGGTTGATGAAAGTCATCTAACACCTACGTCAGGAGTAGAAATTGAATCCCATGGGAGATTGATATCCTCCCGAAGTGGAGGAGGTAACCTGACCTTTTTTCTTTAGAATCACTGGTGGACTAGTGAATAAATTCTTTATTAATAAAAAAAAAAAGGCAAAGTTTAAGGAAGCTCACACGAGAAGCATGGCAAACTTCGAAAAAGTTTACCGGTGACACTACATTACAAACATTTTTTACGACGCCAGAACTTCCAATGTGACTCTGTTCATGATTCAATTAATGATTCTAAAGAAAAAAAAGTCAGGTTACCCCCCCCCCTCTCCACTTCGGGAGGGTTTCAAGCTACCTGAGATTCAACTTCTACTCCAGACCGATAACACCCACCATCTGTTTCCTGAGCAAGCAACAATACAAATGCCGTTACGGCAAAGTACTTTTACCAGTAAATTTCATTGAACTTTTGCATGATTCTTGTGTGGGCTTTCTTTACCTTAGCCGGTTTGAGAGTTACAATTTTTTACATTTGTGGACAAACTCTTTTAGGACTCTTGAACATAGCTAACTCCTCACTGTGAGCAGAAAACTAGTCTTTGCACATACCATTGCACAGTAAAGTCTGCTGTACAAATTAGAGCAGTGTGGCATTAAGGGTAAGTTACTGCTATACATAATGGAATAGTCGAGTGGGAGAAGCCAGAGAGCACAGAGATTCAGTGCGGGGCCCACTGTCATTTTCTATATTTGTGAATGATATTGACAAGGCATATCAAGCTTAACACGTACAGGTCACTGTTGAAAAAGAAGCCGTGAATTAGGGTTGAATTTAAAAGTGTCTGCAGTTCTGCCCAGACACGATAGGAAGGAGTACATGATGACAGCCTTGTTGATCAATTCAGCCCTGGAAAGATTGTGCAAGGCTCAAGGGGTAGAATTTTTTTCAGCCTGGTCTGTACTTGTTAACAGGAGAGACTGCATCTACAGGGATGAGATACACTTAAATAGAAAGGGTGCAAGAATATTTGCTGATGCTATCGAGGCAGTGTTAGGTGGGTCGGAAAACTGCTAGCTTGGGGGGAGACAAAGATGAATAGATTAACAGTAGCCACTGGCAGAGGTGAAAGAGATTCTTGCACTGCTTCTATTGGAATGAGCAGAAGTCTGAAAAACAAGATTCAGGATATTTCAGAGACTGCTGGGAGTCATTGCGGTACAAGTAAACACATGGGTTGTGTTAGGGTAGCTAAGAATAGAAACAGGTGCATGTATACTTGCGTGTACACCAATGCTAGGAGTTTAGTAAATAAATTTGATGAATTTGAGGTATTGCTCAAAACATGAAAGGCAGATATTGTTGGGATATCAGAGACTTGGTGTCACAAAGATATAAGGAATGCAGAACTGGAATTGGGGAGTACAACATCTATAGAAAAGATACTGGATAGGAAGGGAGGAGGGGTTATGCTATTAGTTAGGAAATACATAAAATCCAAGGAAGTGAAGCCAGTGGACATCGCTGGACAGTGCAGTGTCGAGTCAGTTTGGTGAGACATAAGCACTGGGAGATCAAAATTGAGAGTAGGAGTGTGCTATAGGCCTAATGACTCTGATGAGTATAATAAGAAACTGTCCAGGGAAATACAGTGAGCCAGTAAATCAGAGAGTCTTATAATGGGAGATTTTAATTTCCCAGATATTGACTGGAATTTGGGGGCTGGTCACTCACACACTAGCAAGGCTTTTGTGGATTTATTGGATGATTGTTTTCTACATCAGCATGTTCAGGAGGAAACTAGAGGGAGGAATACTCTTGATTTGATTATCAGCAGTGATTCTTCATGCATTAAGAATCTGCAGATAAATGAACCACTTGGTGGCAGTGATCACAGTGTGCTGAAGTGGGATTTACTCAAAGAGGTAACTACCATTAGGGGTAAAGGGAAGGGTTATTGCTTTCGTAAAGGCGACTACGATGGACTGAGACAGTATTTAAATTCTATATAGTGGGACCAACTGATGATGTTACCAACAGCAAATACAAAATGGGAAGCCTTTAAAGAACTTATCTTGGAAGCTACTAGGCTTTACATGCCAACTAAGAATTATTGTTCATGGTTTAGGCTTAAATGGATGTCAGATGAACTGATGAGTCATATGGCAGAGAAGAAACATGCATGGGATACATACAAATTAACACATGACACAGAAGCCTATGATAGATACAAGTTGATCTGTAACCAAGTTACAAAGGAGGTTAGGCAGGCGAAGGCAGATTACGAGAAATCTTTGGCAAGGGAGGCAAATAAAAACAGCAAAGAGTTCTTTACTTATGTAAACTCTAGAAGGAAGGGGATGAATCAGATTGGTCCACTTGATATCGATGGGTCAACTGTTGATGATCCTGCTCAGGTAGCTAACAAACTAAATGAATATTTTGCATCGACATTCACACATGAGGAGTTATTTAGCGAGGGGAAAGCCAGAGGTGTATTCAACTCTAGCAGTAAGCTAGACAATCTTGTAATAACTGAGAGTAAAGTGGAGGAGAAATTGTTGAAGATAAACATAAGAAAGGCACCCGGGGTGGATGGGATCTACCCAGTTATATTAAAGGAGGCAGCAGAGGAAGTAAGCAAACCCTTAGCCATAATTATGAGAGCTTCCTTGGACTCAGGGGAGGTACCCACAGACTGGAGATGTGCAAATGTGACCCCAATTCACAAAGGGGGATCAAAGGCTGACACAAGCAATTATAGACCTGTGAGTTTAACTTCTGTTCCAGGAAAATTAATGGAGGCACTAGTTAAAGAAGCACTGCAGGATCATTTAGACAAGACTTCAGTTATAGCTAGGACACAGCATGGTTTTGTTAAGGGGAAGTCTTGCCTGATCAATTTGACTGGATACTATGATGCAGTCACAAAGGAACTGGATGCAGGGAATAACTTTGATATTATATACTTGGATCTTAGAACGGCTTTTGATACTGTTGCACATGGAAGACTGCTGCACAAATTGGAGCAGTGTGACATTGGAGGCAAATTGCTGCTGTGGATAAAGGGGTGGCTGAGGGGGAGAAGACAGAGAGTGGTAATCAATGGACACTGCTCGTCGTGGACTAATGTTATTAGTGGAGTCCCTCAGGGCGCAGTGTTGGGTCCATTATTGTTTTCTGTATTCATAAATGATATTGATGATGGTATATCAAGCTTAATATCGAAGTCTGCAGATGATACAAAGGTAGGCAGGGTTGTCAAGGACACTACTGACACTATGCTGCTGCAACAGGATCTGGAAAGGTTGAGCAGATTTGCTGAGAGGTGGCAAATGAAGTTTAACATTGACAAATGTAAAGTACTACACATAGGAAACAGCAACCAACCCCAGAGCAATGTATCAACTCTGTGGTACTACACTGACAGTGGTAAAGAATGAAAGGGACCTGGGGGTGGTTGTGCAGGCAGATATGAAGTTCTCTGAGCAGTGCAGAAGGGCTGCAAGAGTAGCTCATGGTGTATTGTCAATGATATATAGGAATTTTTCTAGCAGGGATAAGGAGGTGATTATTCCCTTGTATAAGGCAATGGTCAGGCCACACCTAGAGTACTGTATACAGGTCTGGAGGCCTCATTTCAAGAAGGATGTAGAGCTGCTGGAACGAGTGCAGAGAAGGGCAATACGATTAGTGAATGGAACAAAGGGGTGCTCTTACGAAGAAAGGCTTAAGTTTTGCAAATTACAGTGTCTGGAGACTAGGCACCAGCGAGGTGATCTGATAGAGGTGTATAAAGCATTGAATGGTTTGAGCATGCTCAATGCTGATGGGATTCTTCCTCTCGCTCAGAATAATCGCCTGAGAGGGCATAAATTCAAATTGAGGAAAGACAGATGTAGGATAGACGTGCGGAAATTTGCCTTTAGCCAGCGAGTGGTTGGGTGGTGGAACAGACTTCCATGCCTTGTCGTGGAAGTTGATAGCCTAAATAAGTTTAAGGCTCAGCTGGACAGGTATTTTGAACGAACAGAGGGGTGAAGTGGAAGTGGTTTTTTTTTTTTTTTTTTTTTTTTTGGCTGATGCTGCATAAGCTTGCTTTCTTGCATCAAATGCCTCTACTAATGCTTGGTGACAGTAAGCAAACCCTTAACCATAATTACAAGAGCATCCTTGGACTCAGGGGAGGTCCCCACGGACTGGAGATGTGCAAATGTTTCCCCAATTCACAAAGGGGGAATTGAGGGTGACACGAGTAATTACAGACCAGTTTAATTTCTGTTCTGGATAAAATAATGAAGTCACTGGTTAAAGATGCATAGCAGTATCATCTAGACAAGACTGCAGCAATAATTCAGACAAAGCATGGGTTTGTTAAGGGTAAGTCTTGTCTGAAAAATTTGATTGGTTATTATGATGTGGTTACAAAGGAACTGGATGCAAAAAATAATTTTGATATCATATACTTGGAGTTCAGGAAAGCTTTTGACACTGTTGCGCATGGAAGACTACTGTACAAATTGGAGCAGAATGGTATTAAGGTGGTAATCAATGGGTGCTGCTCTTCGTGGACTAATGTTATTAGTGGAGTCCCACAGGGTTCGGGTGTTGGGTCCACTGTTGTTTTGTATATTTATCAATGATATTGATGAAGGTATATTAGGCTTAGTATCGAAGTTTGCAGATGATACAAAGGTTGGCAGGGTTGTTAACAACAGTAATGGCAGTGTGTTACTGCAACAGTATCTAGAAAATTTGGGCAGATGGGCTGAGAAGTGGCAACTGAAGTTTAACATTGAAAAATGCAAAGTACTGCATATGGGTAGAAGTAACCCCAGAGAAACGTACCATCTGTGTGGTACTACACTTAAGGATGTAGAAAATGAAAAAGACCTGTGAGTAATTGTGCAGTCAGATATGAAGTTTTCTGAGCAAGGCAGGCAGGCTGCCAGGGCAGGTCATGGGGTTTTGTCAATGTCATATAGGAATTTTGTTACCAGGGAAACAGAGGTGATTGTCCCTGTGTATAAGGCAATGGTCAGGTCACGCTTTGTGTACTGCGTGCAGGTCTGAAGGCCTCATTTTAGGAAGGATATAGATTTGCTTGAGCATGTACAGAGAAGGGCAACAAGATTGGTGAGGGGAATGAAGGGATCCTCTTACCAGGAGAGGCTTTTAAGTTCTACAAATTGCAGCAGCTGGAGACTAGGCACCTGCAAGGTGATCTGATAGAGGTGTATAAGACCTTGAATGGGTTGAGCACGGTGAATTCTGATGGGATTCTTCCACTTGTTTAGTTTACGAACCTAAGGGAGCATAAATTGAAATTGAGGAACGACAGATGTAGAATAGATGTGCGGAAATTTGACTTTAGCCAGTGGGTGGTTAATTGCTGGAACAAACTTCCATATGCCGTTATGGAAGTTGATAGGTTAAATAAATTTAAGGAGGAACTGGACAAATATTTAGAGGGGATTGTTTTGTAATTTTTTTTTTTTTTTTTTTTATCTGATGCTACATAAGCTCATATGCTTGCTTTCTTGCATCACATGCCACTACTACTACTAACTACTACAGCACCCATGTTGACAGCTGTTCATCGCAAACAACGGTGTCGGTTTGCCCAGCAATACAGACACTGGACCATTGAGAGTGGGAACGGGTGGCCTTCTCTGATGAGTCATGGTTTCTGCTCCACCGAGCGGATGGATGGTGGCATATTAGGACTGAAACCTTCAAGAACAGACACTGGACATGATTATTGGCAGAAGGCAGGCTGGTGGGGGGCGGCGTTATGGTCTGTGGAATGTTTTCATGGCATGGCTTGTGTCCACTGATACCTCTGGAGGGCACTCTGTTCACAAATGGTTACCTATGATCAGGTACACCTGTACATATTGACCGTGTTCTCTGGGGGGCGATGGTATCTATTAGCAAGAAAATGCGCCATGCCATGTTGCAGAATTGTCCACGAATGGTTTGAGGGGGTCGATGAAGACTTCAAGATACTCCCTTGGCCACCAAATTCTTCGGGTCTTAACCCAATTGAAAATCTATGGGACTACCTTGATCGACACATCAGATGGATGGATCCTCCACCAAGGAACCTAGTGCCTTTCGCAGCATGCACCGCTGGCTGCGGTGCATGCTGCAAAAGTGCATGTATTCTGGATACTAGGTAGGTGGTCATAATAATAATGTGACTGGACCCTGCATATGCTTATGTATATATGCTAATACTAAAAATTGCAAAAACACGTTATTATCTATTTAAAATACAATGTATTTTACACTTGATTGTAAAGTTTCACAAAACCCTCTAGCAACAGTTTGATTTTTAAATTTAACAGAGGGTCAGGTCTACACATGGATGGAACTATTTATACAATTGCACAATTAGGCTTAAATACCTTTTAATGGCTTTTATCTCACACACACACACACACACACTACAATTAAACACAAATAGTGATTTACTTGGAAGCACAAGAATAGAAATTTCTACAGAGACAATAAAAAACCTAACATAACAAACACAATTTGAAACCAAATGATCTAGGAATATACACTTAGTGATCACCGAATTGTGACCATCCCATCTGCAATGGACTTTGTCACATAATTTGCAGTATAAAAGGCTGAATGCTAGAGATAATATTTGCATCTGGTTGTGCAAGTCAAAGTGATAATGTAGTGGTTATGGGACCTCGTAAAGATATTGGAGTGTCAAAAGGGAATGATTGTGGGTGCTCATGCATCAGGTGCTTCCATATCAGAAATGGCACATCTAGTTGGTTGCTCATGGCCATTGTGGTTAAGATATACAAAGAACGGTATTGAATGGGTCAAACCACATCCTGCCAACAGAACTGTAAAGGATTAAGCAAGGTGGATATTTGTGGTGATCAAAGGGTGCAGCATGTTGTACAGGCTGAATGACAGGTCACTGTGCGACAGTTGACATTACAATACAATGTGGAGAATACAAGAATGGTATCCCAAATGAGGATGAGCTGCACACTCAGATGTATGGGATTCCACAGCAGATGACACAAGAGACACCCTCTTCTTAATGCTGATCATCACTGAGGGCGAATGCTGTGGTGCCAACAACATGCTGGTTAGACACTGAGGACTGAAAATGAGTGTGGTGGTCGAATTATTCCAAATACCTGATACAACACATCAGCAGAAGCTTTCATGTATGGTATAATCAACACAAGTCTACCCCCATTTTGCATGGTGTCTACTATCCGGCGCGTCATTGGGTCTGCACTGTGCACAAGTGGTTCGAGGAACATGGTGAAGATATAACATCTTGTTTGGCCTCCCAATTCTCCTGACCTCAATCCAATTGAACGTCTGTGGGATGTTTTGGTATGGGAAGTGAGGTACATGGACGTGCAACTGTCATTTATTCTGACACTATGGAAATACTTGCTGGCAGCATGGCTGCAGAATCCTATGGACATCTTCGGACATCTAGTGAAGTCAATGCCTAGGTGAATAGCAGCTATTATCCATGCAAACAGTGGTCTAACATGGTATTAAGTAGACGGTCACATATCTGCAATCACTGAGTGTAATTCATTATAATATAGGATAACTATGCTTCAAGCATTTATTGAATGTGCATTATAGCCACAGTTGCTGATGCACCAACAAACCCAACAACAACATTTATTGAACACTCACATGAATTAAGCTGTAGTTTACATTCATCAATATCTACGTACCATCACTATCTGAGTCTTCTCCAAAAGGATTAAAATCGCTATCACCCTCGGACTCTGAAGGGTTAAAGTCTTCATCACTTCCTTCTTCTTCTTCTTCAACAGATTCCATATCTGATGGATCAAAATCACTTCCATTGTTGTCATCGTGATATTCTTCTGAGCTACTTTCATCAGACAACTTATCTTCTTTATATCTTTTAACACCCTGTCTAGCTCGACGAACTGTAGGATAAAAAAATAAAAATAATGTAAAAATACTAAAATGAATAATACAATCTAGATGAAATACATAATGATCTTTTAATATATTTTTTTGCTATTTAAGCTATAATTAATATTTAAAAAATGAAAAACAAAGATAAAACTTGGCATCTGTCTGTTTTTCACCAAACCAACCAAGGCTAGGAAGTGTCAGTGAATTGTGTCCAAAAATTCTATGTATGCAATTGGTTGACTTGCCTGTTTTGATGGATGAGAAAGATGACTTTTCAAGAGGAGACCAAAAATTATCTGTCTTGAAGTTCCCTATATATCTACACCTTTAATTTCATCTAAGTCAGGTTGTATCCTGTTTTTATTATGGTAATTCATCACTCATAATTAAATTCAAGTGGGGCATTATGCCAAGTAAGAAAGATATCAAGACATTTTATCAAACAGACTGAGGAACTCTGGATAAGAAACAGAGTTCCCGAGTAACTCCAGTTTTGGAGTTACTAAACTGTGTGAGAGGAGTTCAGAACTCCTCTCAAACCCAAAAACATAGGCTTGAGGACAAATTTTGATATTGAAATCCAAAACATACCAATTTTATTTAGTTGTTTAGGGGATCTAATTGTACTAAATGTCCTTTTCATATCAATAAACAAATTAAAATACTTCACATGGAAAAAGTGTCCTATTTTAAATCCTCCTTACTTAACTTTTCATTCAGTTTGACTGGCCCCAGGAGCTCAAATCTGGTGAGTATGAGCTTGGCACACCCAGGATCCGGAGCCGAATATCATCATTCTTCTCTTTCTTGTTAATTCCCTTCTACCCCCTCTCTCTCTCTCTCTCTCTCTCTCTCTCTCTCTCTCTCAGGGGTAACTCAGGAATTTTTTTTTTGGCTGGTGCAGCATAAGCCTCAGGCTTCCTTGCACCATATAGCTAATAATAATAATTACATTCTGCCTCTCATTCTAAAAGTCTCCATTAAAAAGCCTAAGATGAGAGGTAAAAGGGCCACAACAAAATTCAAATTCATACTGAATGTAGATAATATATTGGCATTGTAGGCCATAATATGACAAATCTAAGTTTAAGACACTTAACAAGTGATAGGAAACCTAGAAATATGTTACCATCAAATATATATATATATATATATATATATATGAATACGAGTTAAGTTAATAGTGGTAAGAGTTTTTTAAAGGTAAAATATGATATACTAGCTTATCAGGTAAACCATAAACCATGGCGGGTACCCAACGTGACCTGGAAAAAAATCAATCTATGCCATGACATAAGCAATAAATTATAAACATATATAAAAATACCATTAAAATGTTAGTTATGGCAATAAGATACATTGAAAGGGACTTTTTCGAGGGCTAACCCTTACAATGTATCAACCATAATTAACGAGCTATCCGTTTCTGTATATATAACACATGTCAAAGTTATATAAACATACTTCATATAATCCATAGTTCGTGAATTAAATAACCAATTTGTATTATTATTTTATTTTTTTTTTTTTCAGAGTGGCTGAAATCCACAGAAATTACAGAGAACATACAATTAAGTTCTGATAAGAGAAAGGTGATTCTTAAATGCAACTGGAAATTTGAAAATGTTGTAGAGGTTCAGAGTGAGCGGAAAAGAATATAGGACAAGGGCACCTACTCGTCTAACAATAACCCATATGTGTAATAAATTTGAGGAATGTGGAATGTATACATTATCAATAACACAAAGAAAGAAAGAAAGAATCTTTATTTCTCCTACCAAATATAAATATAGTACTACCCTGGTATATGAGATAAATTCCCTTCACGGTAGAAAATTCCAGAGGATAATGTGAATTATGGTTGGCTGATACGTTGTTTAATGACACAAGGGCTGCTAAAGCCATATTATACCTGATTCTATTCTGTAGTGCAATTACCAGTTAAAATCTGTTAAATAATCCTGTCTGCTTTAAGAAAACAAAGAACTCGACTAGATTTGCATTGTCTTCAATCAGATGAGGCAATGTCAAAGGTTCTTGCAGATGTAAAAACTGTGTTTTGATAATTATTATAATGGTTGCAATTTATTAGAATATGCTTCGCCATAAGTGTAGACTGATAAAATGTACAAATAGGTGGATCTTCTCCCATAAGTAGATAAATATGGGTTAGATGCATATGCCCATACGCGTCCTATCCCGGATCATGTCTATTTGATCCCATGCTTAATATACATAACTTAGGTTCCTGTTTAAATCGAAGCAGCTTATTGCCACCCCGAGCCTGCCAGATTTGAACCATTGCTCTTCACATGCTTTTTATGAATGATTTGTAGTCTATATATGGCACTTGGTAGTTAGAAAAGCTTGCAGTGATTGGATGTTTAGTGGCTTGATCTTGATCTGCATATTCATTTCCTTTGATGTCTATATGACCTGCAGATAGATTGATCTATGGCAGAAGTATTTCCAGTGGGAAAATGCACATGAGTGCACCGGTGTTCAGCAGTTAGATTACGTGTGTCCAGTAATGTTTCTATTACTGGACACACACTGCCCTCTTTTATCCATATGTAGACTTCTCCATAATGGGTGGTGTCCATTAGAATCACCTATCAAACAGCTTTCTGCCTATCCAGCTTTTGCCATCCTGGTCTCACTTTGACTTTATGCCACTAGTAGAGGGGATGGAAATTGAGGTATTACAAGTCTGGTCTCTTGTTTTTTTTGCTGAGGAGGTGGTATCTGTGCCACCTCCTCATCAAAGATGGCTGAGGAGGTGGTATCTGTGCAAGAAGCTCATCAAAGTCTCAGGAATACATACATTTGGTTCAGTGAAAGATAAATAGAAACAAGAGATAAAACTATTCCAAATTCTATTCTTACAGCAACAACTTCAAATTAGTTTTTAAGGGGATTTGTCTAGACAGATTAGTAACAGATACCAAAACTGCTATACCTCAATGGGCTGCAGTTGCTGTATTCCTGTCATGCCTGTACAAAGTATATTTCTTTATTGAGGTGGGGGGGGGGATCACTTGTGGAGTTAAAAATGTTTCCTGTAAACAAATTTTGAAATCTCGAATTAGGTCGTAAAGTTCATCTGTACTAGTACGTAATCCTCGACAATTCCATTATAAATTGCACTGCATTATTTAGTTTTAGTGATAGGATGATCCGGTTGCTTTTTTTGAGGCAGTAGGCTTATAGTGATCTATTTAATTTTATCTTTTTTAGGAAAGTTAGGCTGTCCAGTGTCTATACCTTCTTCAGCATAAATTTCTAATAAAGGTTCTTGAGTTTTGCCATCTATATCCATTTCCGCAGTATTAATTTGGCTCTTAGTAGAAGATTGAGCTTTCCCCATCCTGGTCTCACTTTGTGACTTTATGCCACTAGTAGAGGGGATGGAAATTGGGGTATTACAAGTCTGGTCTCTGTTTTTTTTGAGGAACTGAAAGCTGAGCCCTAGTCCATTCACAGCAAGTGATATGTTAGGTGGAACTGAGTCACTGGTTTGTGTAGCAACCAAATGATATTTCTTTGTAACATCTGCATATTTGCGTGCAGGACTATCTTTCAGTATTTGTCGTCTCACTTCCTGATAGGTCACTTTGTGTTCAACTTTATATTTCTGTATTTTTTTTTCCATGTATCCACGACTCACAATTTTTAGAATATGCAGGATGAGCTTCCTTGCAATTAGGGCAAACGGGATATGTTGCAGTACAATCTGAGTGTGATCTTGGGTTCCACATTTTGGGGGTATTGTGTTTCCTCGACATGTTGTCTGAGAGTGTCCGAACTTCTGACACTTATAACACTGTAATGGATTTGGTATATAGGGGCAGATATGGCAATTTAGATAACCAGCTTTAACAGTATTTAGTAAATTTGGAGTATTTAACGCAAGTACAGTCAGTCCTCGTATAGCACGATAGTTGTGCTCCTAGAAAACCTCGTGCAATGCAAAATCGTGCAATACAAACAACAGGCCCTATGGGAAAAATAGGGTTAGGTGCCGACCACCCAAAACATTAACAAACACAATAAATAATCGTAATAAAATACATAAGTATTTTATTACGACTATTACGTAACAAAATATTGCTAATGCTTTTGCTTCTATCGTAAGCAAACTTGTTTTTTGTTTGATTTTCTATCCAAACAGTTGGATAGAAAATCAAACAAAAAAGAGCCGTTGTATCTCTACCAATTCTTTGTGTCTTAATCTAATGGATTTTAATTACACTTTGAGTTGTTCCTGCTATGAAAGTTGTTTTTATTTTCTCTGCATTCTTTGTAATTCTCGGCGTTGCCTCATTTAGGTCTGTAGCACGTGCAATATCACATGGTCTTTCATTTCGCTCAGAGCGTTTCACAGTTTCATATTTTTTATCTATCGACAGTGGCAGACTGGAGGTCGGTGTGATTTTGGCCATAAACCATAGTATGAAGCCACTATAAATTTTTCCGGATAAGAATTTTTGACCCAGTCCACCTCTTTTTATCGATATTGCTTTTTTTTTTTTTTCTCTCTCTCTGAATCTGCAGTCGCCAGGACGCTTCCTTTTCACACCTTTCTATTCCATGAATTTTGCCACTGGATGTGAATCTTTTTGTGTATTATTTGCCTGTAGTCTGTATAGGGGACTGACAGGCAACAATTATTAGAAGGAATTGCTGATTTGGCTGCAGCATCAGCAAAATCATTTTCCCTAATCCAATGTGGCCGGGAATCCATCAGAAGCAGATATCGTATTCACGTTCATGGAGAGAGTGAGGATTATATATCACTGATAATAAAGTCTGCAAGATGTTCAAAGAATCCGAATATAAAAAGAACTGTTGGTGCTGGCATTTACTAATATGATCCAAGGCTAGCGTGCAGCTCTTCAGTGAATCTGCTGCATTCAGGGAGAATATTCTCTGATATAGTGGTGTCTGTAAAGACAGCAGCAGATCCTACATATAATTCTGACTTCGAGCCATCTGTGTAAACTGGTGCGAAGTCAGAATGTTCAGCTGTGCATGCTGAATAAAGCTGCAGGTAGACAGACAATGGAGTGTCTGACTTTCCCCCCTTTTTAAGGGAAAAGTCACATGCTGTAATGTGAGAATGTCAGGGTAGAAGAGGGTGCTTTGGTGTTTGGGCAACCTTGTCTACCTTGATTTTAAGTTCTTTATGTAGCTCTTGGAAACAAATACCAAAAGGACAATTGGCAGTCTGATGGGCGTTGTACAAACTTTCCCATCATGGCTCAAAAACGGTTGGCCACATAGGATGGTCTGGCAGATATTTCAGTTTTAAAGCATATTGAAGAGACACCTGCTTATGTCGAAGAGATAATGGTGGTTCATTTGCTTCAACATATAGGCTCTGGACAGGAGATGTTTGATATGCTCCAGTAGCGATACGGATAGCCTGATGATGAATAGGGTCCAGCCATCGAAGTACACTGTCCCTGGCTGAATTGTATACCTGGGACCCATAATCTAGTCTGGAACGTGCAAGTGCACGGTAAATGCACAGTATGGTGCATTGGTCTGCACTCCAATATGTAGAGGCCAGAGAGTGAAGAATACTAAGACTTCTTGTGCACTTTATACGAAGTTGATGGATGTGATCTAGAAAGGTCAGCTTTTTATCAAATATGAGTCCCAAGAATTTTGTGTCTGACAGTACTGGAATAGATTTTGTCCAAGCTTTAATTCAGGTTCAGGATGAAGATTACGCTTATGACAAAAGTGTACGCAAAAGGTCTTCTGCGGTGAGAACCTGAATCCATTAGCAAGGGTCCGGGAATTAAGGCGCTTAATGGCTTGTTGCAGTTGTCTTTCAATAACCTCCATGTTGCATGACTGACAAAATATGCTAACGTCATCAACATAGAAGACACTGTTTACAGTTGGAGAAAAGAGTGATATTTAATACTGATCCTTGCGGTACTATCTCCTCTTGGCAAAATGGCCGAGAAAGTGAGGATCCTACACGAACTTGGAAGGACCACTTGGCTAAAAAGTTTTTAATAAAAATGGGGAGATGCCCTCTACGACTGAGGTCATACAAATCTTTAAGATGCCAAATCTCCAAGTTGTGTCATACGCTTTCTCCATGTCAAAGAATACTGACACTAAATGTTCGCGTTTTAGGAAAGCATCCCAGATGGATGTTTCCAATCTAATAAGATGGTCCATCCTGTTTCTGCGGAAGCTGCACTGAATGTTGGAGAGGTGGTTTGATTCTAAATACCACATTAAATGAAAATTAACCATTCTCTCTAGGATTTTGCACAGACAGCTGGTCAGAGCGATAGGATGATAATTAGTAGGGATTTTAGGATCCTTTCCGGGCTTCACAAAGGCAAAAACAATTGCCATGCACCGGGCATCTGGAAACTACTCTTCAATATAGATTTTGTTATATAAAATGGGCTGGTGATCCACAGATGTTGATGAAAGGTGTTTAATCATTTCATAATGGATGCCAATCTGGTCCAACAGCTCTTGCTTTAGAAAGTGAGAGAGCTCTTTTTAATTCCTGCATAGTGAATGGTTCGTTGTAGGGACAAAGGCCCTTTAATGTGAAATTTAGTGCCTGTTTTTCTTTTATATTTCAGGACCAGAAACTCTGGGGAATAGGAAGATATCCCCGAGATGTTTGAAAATAAATAGATCAATGGCAGAAAACGTAAGGGTAGGTATGTGGAAGAAGGTGTTTGTTCCAACGTTTAGAAGGGAGAGATCATTGTCATTTAGCATATGATCTATGACTCGTCCCCTTCCATTGATGCTAGCACTATCCCACAAGATGTTATGTCCATTAAAATCCCCAAGAAGTAAGAAAAGGGAAGGTAACTGCATTACAAGATCGTCAAGGTCTTTCTGGGAGATGTCAGTCCCAGGTGGCAAATAAATAGAACAGACGGTTAATAAAAATCCCACTGTAAGGCGAATTGCAACAGCCTCTATGCTGGTTGTAAGTAGCAAGGGCTGAACTGGGGTCTGGTTGCCCACAAGGATAGCCACTCCCTCCATGAGCAGGACCATCCACAATTCTATCCTTACGAAAAATTATGATGTTATGCATGGTGGGGGTCATCATTTGCCTTTAGGTAAGCCTCCCGCAAGCAAAAGCAAACTGGCTCGTGCTTTTGCAGGAGGGCCTTGATGTCATCAGTATTTTGCCGGAATCCACAACATTTACATTGTAGGAATTTAGCCATTATTTTGGCTTGGTGGGTGGTTTCCAAGGTGCTGAGGGCTTACTTTTGTCAGTCTTGGATTTATCTTTTTTGGGGAAGTATGGACACTGTCCCATGTCCATTTCTTTCTCCGCAAAAAGTTCCAAGACTGATTCGTCCAGTACCTCCTTATCCTCTACATCCATTGGTTCTAGTATTATGGGTGGCTCTTCCAATCTTTTTGGCTTTTCTTTACCATTTAGTTTTAGTTTGTTTTTGTTTGTTTGTTTTGTTATTTGGTTTTTAGGAGCATTAGCAACTAAGGCCATATTGCTCCTTGAATATGCGGTGGTCATTCCCTGACCTTTCTGCATCCTCCGTATTTGGTGGTGACGGGCTCGAACCCCGGTCTAATCAAGAAGCATGTGCTACGCACTGCTGCTCCTTCCCACTTGGCTACGGAGGCGCCTGGTTTTAGTGGTGGTGGAATGCTAGGAGGTACGGATATAGGAGTGGCAGCTGACTGTGTTTTTTGGGTGGGCTTTTGGGAATTCAATAAATAGCATGCAATCGGAGTGCATGCTATTTATTGACTCTCTTAATGGTATAGTCATCTCAGTTTGTGTGCCGATAGCGCACTTTGCAGAAACCTTCTGAGCATATGAAGGCTTCCCACTATTTATTGGTTGGATGCATTTTCTAGCCTCTGGGTAGGAGATATTTAGCTCTGTTTTTTTGTTTTTGGATTTTTTTTTCATCCTTCCACCGCTGGCATGTTCTGGAGTAGGCAGGGTGCTCTCCTTGGCAATTTATGCAGATCAGTTTGGAAGCTGAACATTCCTTGCTCTTGTTGTCTTTCGCACCACTTCGAGCCCAGGCAGGGTTACCATGACAAGCTGTTTGTGAATGACCATGACATTTAAAACACCTCGGTGGGTTTATAATGTAAATCCTCACTGGGCAGTTTAAGTACCCTGCCTTGATGGAACTTGGAGGTTATGGGGTGTTAAATGTTAGGATGAGCACTCGGGTAGGGACAAGATTCCCACCCTTTGACAGCCATCACTTCTTGTTCATTCAATTCAGAGCAGATCTCTTCTTCAGAGACATGAAGTTCCACTCTATGACACATCATGAAGAGTGCAGAGTTTTGTGGGGGATTTACGGTGATAGGTATTCCACCAAATGATGTGGCCTTCAGGATTTTTTCTGCCTGTTTCACGTTTGAAGCTGTGACCAAAAGGTCGCCAGAACGCAGTTGTTTTACAGATTTAGGTGATCCTGTCGACCCTTCTAATCCTTTCTGGATAAAGAAGGGTATATTTGCTTGGTATAGTTTTTTTAGAATAATGGAGTGCAATAGTACAGTTGAGGAGTGAAGAGAGGAAGTGCAGTGCATCCTTGTCTATGGAGTAGTAGTCTTCGAGCAGTTACTTGAACGGCATCAAATGCTGTTTCAATGTCGAGGTAGGTTATGAGGAGTTCTCCTTGTTACCACCCTTAGCAAGGATGCTGTGGGTGGTGGCAAGGAGATTGGCAATGGTGAACCTGTTTGGTAATGAAGAATGAATTTGTGAAATGAATGAGGTGAGTGTCCATGGGATGTTACCATAATTGACATTCCCCAATAGAGGTGATTCAGAGGAGCTGTTCTGAGTATTTATCACACTTGGTTTCAACAATGATATATAATTGAAAATTACATAATTTGTTTAGAGCCTCAGGTTACGAAGGAGTTAACCGTATAGGTTTGTGCTATAGCATCATGTTTATATGTAGCCAACTACTAAGCAGTTACAAAATTGGCATCATTTAAGTATATCTCATATTGTGAATACCTTCACAAGTTGCCATAGTATTGCACTACCATGAATAAGTAATGCTTCTTTAATAGAGAAGCATTACTATTAGAGATTAATATATAAACATTATACTAATGTATCATGTTTATACATTAGTTAACTTCTACTTAAACTGAGGCTGTTGTCATCATTGCAACAACAGGGTACCTGCCCACCCACCGATGAGGAGCTAGTAAGTTCTGAAACGGTGCCGTCTGGGGGGCCTGATGGCCACTGAGTTTCCTCGAATAGGTAACAACAATCTTCTCTACTGGGGAAGCGTTGCCTATTCGAGGAATATATGAGCTTTGAGTGCAAGTTGAAGGAGCAATTGTCCCTTTCTTCTTTCTACAGCATTTCCTTCCTCTACCTCTCCTAATATCACCTTACTACATCTTTATCTCTTTTCTAATTAGGATAGTATGAGGATAACCGAGAACTTTATCCCATACCATATTTCAAAACGGTGCCATCTGGGTGATGGTATCCACAAATAATAAGTCACAATAGTCTTCGCTGTTAGAGAAGTGCTACTTATTTGAGATAGTGCAATACCATGGCAACTCGTTGTGAAGGCATTCGCAATATGAGATATACTTAAATGATGCCAATTTTGTAACTACTTAGCATCATGTTTTTATATAGCCAACTTAGTAGTTGGCTATGTATAAACATGATGCTAAGTAGTTACAAACTTATATGCTAGTACTCCAAGAAATGTTTGAAACTTTTGGCTTCTTCTTGCACAGCAGAAAGGGGCTGTTGCAACCTTAGAAAATATGAACTGGATGGACATTGTAACTATGAGCTCTGAAGTCATCATGGTTACATATGTATAAAAATACACACAATGTCCATCCATGGAGAGGACATGCCTTTCCCTTGGTGGTGATCCACAAATGAAAATAAAGTGGCATGTGAATTTAAGCCTATGCACATCCAAGATCCTTTGTACAGTAAACAAATAATGATTTTTCAAGCCAAAGACATTAGCTTCAGTTTCTACATAAAGGAACTACCAGAAATTACTCATCTGGAAATGAATGTATGGCATCATTTTTGTAAATACCCACATGAATACTTCACGTAATATGTGAATCCATTTCCCTGTCCCTATGCCAAATTATACATTGTATAAAGGCTACCTATATGATACGCTTATTAGATACATACACTTCTGTGGTTAACTTGGCAGATTTTTCATGATGAAAGGAAGCCAGAAAGAACCTCCTATAATTAAATATCATAATAATGGCTAAAAGTCTTCATGGCATCGCACAATGCTAATCCTGACAATTTTAAAATATACATTTCCATGTTCCTATTATTAACAAATGTTGCATTTATGCCATCACTGAGGAGGGTATGAAAAGTTTATGGCCCTGATTATGACAGGGAAGTGGTACAGTATTAAACATTTTTGCTTATAAAGTATAACACTTCAAATAGTAACTGACCAAGTTGAATGCAGTTTCAATAAAATCTTTTTTTTTAATTACAGGTCCTGAAGTCAACAAAATTTGTGTGATTGAGGATAGATGGACAAAATCAACCACTGTGCAGTCAACCCATATTTGTGAAGAAAAAAAATGGGGGGGGGGGGGGAACTAATGTGAGACAATTCATGAGGATATGGTTACAACATTTGGGGAAGGATGGCCCTTCCTATTCCATGGTTAAGAAGTGGCAGCAGAATTTAACTGAAAGAGGGAGAGCTTGGAAGATGAGCCATGCTGTAGAAGAACTGCAATGTCCATCATTCTAGAAGTTATTATCATCAGTAGTAGTGACATATAATGCAAGAAAGCAAGCTTATAAAGCATCAGGGAACTTTCACAACAGATGGACATTTGTTCCAACAAAATTAACTACCTGCTGGCTGAAGGAAAACTTCCATACATCTATCCTGCAACCATCCTTCCTCAGTTTGAATTTATGTCCCGTGTGTATAGTGTGAGGGAGAGGAAGAATACTATCAGCACTGAGCTTACTTCCATTTAATACAAGCATCAAACACCTCAATCAGATCACCTCACATGCTTAATCTCCAGATGCTGCAATTTGCAGAAATGGAGCTTTTCTTGGTTCCTTCAACAATCTTGTTGATCTTCTCTGCACCTGTTCCAACAGATCTATATCTTTCCTAAAATGAGGCCTCCAGACATTGTATGTGGTACTCAAGGTGTGGCTTAAATCATTGTCTTATACAATGGAATAATCACCTCTTTATTCTTGTTCCTGTATATCATTGACAAAATCACATCAGCTGTCTTGGCAGCTGTGTGTGTGTGTGTGTGTGTGTGTGTGTGTGTGTGTGTGTGTGTGTGTGTGTGTGTGTGTGTGTGTGTGTGTGTGTGTGTGTGTTGTTGTTGTTGACAGTGCATAATCTGGCAATAAGTGATCAACAAGTGACAGTTCAGTATGTTGCCAGTACAATGGTCCCAAAGTTGTTGACAGCAGATCAAAAACACACAAGAGTTGTGTGTTTTTGTCAAGTGAGTATCTGCATAATTTTCAAGCAGATCCAGCAAATTTCTTTGCAAGGTCTGTGTTCATGGATGAAACATTTGTCTATCACTTTCAGCCAGATACAAAGGAGCAGCCCAAACAGTGAAAACACAACTCCTCTCCAAAGAAACCTAAGTCAATTTCTTCTGCTGACAAGGTAACATCAGTTACCTTGACTTTCTCAGAAACTGCTGACATCAGTTTTTTGGGATGCTGATGGAGTGCTGCTAGTGGATTCAGAAAGGCCTGGAAGTCACAGGTCATATTACGCAGACCTTGTGAGGCATTTATGTGAAAACATCAAAGACAAAGGAAAACTCAGAAAAAGTCTTATTTCAACAGGACAATGTGCCTGCTCAGAATCTTGGAGCACTTCCCACATTCACCAGATCTAGCATCATCACACTTTCGTCTACAGTGGATTCAGGTTATTTGGATCACCAATTAATCGGGGCAGCCATTTATTTGGATCAAATCTTAAAAAACAGAATGCAATTGAGAAAATAGCCAGGGTCTACTCCACTTAATTGGGACAACATGCCATTTAATAGGGGCAGGAGACCGCAGCACTGGAGAATACCCTACGATTGTTTCTGACCATACCACGTGGTTTGGTCGGATTTAGCATTAGCATTAGTAGAGGCATTTGATGCAAGAAAGCAAGCTTATGTAGCATCAGCCAAAAAAAAAAAAAAAAAACAAATAAATAAATAAATAAATAATAACCACTTCCACTTCACCCCACTGTTCGTTCGAAATACCTGTCCAGCTGAGCCTTAAACTTATTTAGGCTATCAACTTCCACGACAAGGGATGGAAGTCTATTCCAGCAACCAACCACCCGCTGGCTAAAGGCAAATTTCCTCACGTCTATCCTACATCTGTCTGCCCTCAATTTGAATTTATGCCCTCTCAGGTGATTATTCTGAGCAAGAGGAAGAATCTCATCAGCATTGAGCATGCTCAAACCATTCAAGGCTTTGTACACCTCTATCAGATCACCTCGCTGGTGCCTAGTTTCCAGACACTGTAATTCGCAAAACTTAAGCCTTTCTTCGTAAGAGCACCCCTTTATCCCATTCACCAATCTAGTTGCCCTTCTCTGTACTCGTTCCAGCATCTCTACATCCTTCTTGAAATGAGGCCTCCAGACCTGTATACAGTACTCTAGGTGCGGTCTGACCATTGCCTTATACAAGGGAATAATCACCTCCTTATCCCTGATAGAAAAATTCCTATATATCATCGACAATACACCATGAGCTACTCTTGCAGCCTGTCTGCACTGCTCAGAAAACTTTATATCTATCTGCACAACCACCCCCAGGTCCCTTTCATTCTTTACCACTGTCAGTGTAGTACCACAGAGTTGATACGTTGCTCTAGGGTTGCTGTTTCCCATATGTAAAATTGACATTGACAAATTTACATTTGTCAATGTTAAACTTCATTTGCCACCTCTCAGCCCATCTGCTCAACCTTTCCAGGACCTGTTGCAGTAGCATAGTGTCAGTAGTGTCCTTGACAACCTTGCCAACCTTCGTATCGTCTGCAAACTTGGACATAAGCCTGATATACCATCATCAATATCATTTATAAATATAGAAAAGAATAATGGACCCAACACTGAACCCTGAGGAACTCCACTAATAACATTAGTCCACGTTGAGCAGTGGCCATTGATTACCACTCTCTGTCTTCTCCCCCTCAACCACCCCTTTATCCATAGCAGCAATGCTACACTGCTCCAATTTGTGCAGCAGTCTTCCATGTGCAACAATATCAAAAGCCTTTCTAAGATCCAAGTATATAATATCAAAGTTATTCCCTGCATCCAGTTCTTTTGTGACTGCATCATAGTAGCCAATCAAATTGGTCAGGCAAGACTTAACAAAACCATGCTGTGTCTGAGCTATAACTGAAGTCTTGTCTAGATGATCCTGCAGTGCTTCTTTAACCAGTGCCTTCATTAATTTTACAGGAACAGAAGTTAAACTAACAGGTCTATAATTACTTGTGTCGCCCTTTGATCCTCCTTTGTGAATTGGGGTCACACATTTGCACATCTCCAGTCCATGGGTACTTCCCCAGAGTTGAATACACCTCTGGCATTCCCCTCGCTGAATAACTCCTCATGTGTAATGTCGATGCAAAATATTCATTTAGTTTGTTAGCTGCCTGAGCAGGATCATCAACAGTTGACCCATCGATATCAAGTGGACCAATCTGATTCATCCCTTTCCTTCTAGAGTTTACATAAGTAAAGAACTCTTTTCTGATTTCTGGCGGTCACAACCATAAAACAATAAAAACAATTAGCAGTCACCTGTTTATTGGGCTTTTCTGTTAGTGCAATACATCATAAATGGATAGTAAACTGGATCTTGCTGACTTTGCGATAATACCGACAGCTGGAATTCTGTGGGTTATTATGGTGAAATGAGTTTACACTTCCATAGAATCTTCAATCATATAAAAAAATAAATTTTCAGAATCTTCTCTTCATTCCTATTTTTAAAGCTTCATAACGTATTACTCTGTTCTCACTTGTGCGTATCATGTTACTTGCAATTTGTGTGTGCTGTGTTCTTTGTTATTGATTGCTTATCTTTTTACTGTTTTAAATTTTAACCCCCACCCACAAATGTCAGCGAACAGAAATGTCAACTAGTTAGTATGCGCACATATTACAGTAAGTATTAATTATTCTGATTTTCACGTATCATTTAATTTTTTTAATTGGTAAGGTAATAAAGGGTGAATTTGTGCTTAACTTGACTTTTATAGCCTGTGGGTAATATTCCTCCTATTTTCGCTAATTAGAATCGCTGTTTAATAGAATTAAAATTCAATTCACAAACGTGGTCACAATGACCGGCGCTTACTACACATTTTTTTTTTTTCTTTTTCTTTTTTTTTTTTTGTAGTTGTTGCCGCATCGGCTTCTGTGGCCATAATGCACCTCCCAAGATTTTTGCAGTACTTTGATCCAAGCCCGAGGTGGGATTCGAACAGGCGACCTTTAGGTTGCCAGGCAGGCACTTTACCCACCTGGCTAGCCCGGTCGGCTACACATCATATAGTGAACGGTACTTTACTATGGTGACTCCATCGTAACGTGATTTGATTGTACAGTGAACCAATTGTAAAACGGGGGTCCATTGTATTTTTAACTATTTACATGAACTTCAGATAATTGGGGTAGCCGCTTAATCGGGCCAAGATGCACTAGTCCCAATGTGTCCCAAATAACTGGAATAGACTGTATTTCCTAATTTGAAAAATTATCTGGATGGCATCAATTTTCTCACTGACAGTGATGCTTTTATTGCAGTGGACACATTCCTGTAGAATTTAAGCATATGGCCTCAGGATCTCTGACACACTCTTGATAGGAAATGTCTATCATTTTCAATGGAAATTCTAGCATTCCCAAACCACTCCTATATTTCTTTTTTGTAAATTTTATCTGATAAACAAAATTTTTTTAGTGGGCTTACAGTAACAACTGATCTGAAACAAAATCTGAATTCGGGACACATTACTGAAGTACTATGACAACAGATATTGACTTACGTGGTTTGCGCTTCCCACCACTTGATGTTGTTGGAGTTGGAGAACTGTCTGGACTGTGTTCTGGTAATGCGCTATTAAGGCCAAGAAGTTTTAAAGTTTTTTTCCTATTTGAGGCTGGGAAATGTTTCTCAATTACACTCTGAAATACACCTCTAAAATAGAAATAAATGATTTGTTTTAAAAATTCATAAGGAACTAAAATTAATGAAAGCTTAATACAAATAGTCAATCATAGTTCCTAATATTTTTAGAAATAAAAATTTATGATACAGGTAGAACATCCAAAATCAAGTTGTATGTTCTTTTATTTTGCAAAATTGGCCCATTTCAATTTGATGCTGATGAACTTGTTCTCCAAATTCAATTATATTAAACAATATTCCTAGAAGTTCATTTCTAACTTTGAATCTATAATTTATTTTCAACAACCAGTACTCTTAAATGCCATAAGTAAACATGCTATGGCCTTACAATAGAAAGTCTGCTAGCTGATAAACAAAATCCAAAATTATCAAATTAATTAATTTTTTTTTTTGTAAATTTGAAGTGAAGGTATGGCCATACCTTCACTTTACTTAAAAATACTTAGTGTGAGATGTTATGCTACAATGAGTTTGTCATCTATCAAGTGACATTTTCATGATGTTTCCCTGTGCTCCTCTCTCACTGGTCTTTAATAAGTGCTGTTGACAGAGAATGCAGCCTTTACTAAATTGTTAATAAGGGAGGACAGTGTTTTAGTTAATTTTTTTAACTTCAAATCTATTGGCAACAAGTTAGAGTTGTCATTCTGTTCACTTATTTGTTTCCAAAATTAATCTTTATATCAGTTAAATTTTTACTGATTTCTAAAACGAGATAGAGTAGCATTTCTGGGACATTGTTTGCATTACATGGAAATAAAAAACCTGCAGAACAAAACTTGCTTGATAGCTTATAGCAAGTTTTTCTTACAAGTTTAGACTGGAACCATATTCATTACTCTTTCCTTTCTGATTACATGACATATAGCTGTTTAATATTTTAGTAAGTAAAACAGGCATGCATGTCCTGTACTGTATTAAAGGTATCTGATTACAGCTACAGAGAATTTTATTTACAATTTCCACTTTGTCTAATGTTCACGAGTACAGTCATATGATACCACAAGGTAGAGGTATATTGTTCAGAAAAACTTGGGAAACTCGCTGGCCTCTTATCTCAAGTTTGACAGATAAAATTGGCATGTACATCTCACACTAGAAGATTATCAACCAATCATCCAAGAATCTGCATTTCTTCTCTGAAGTGACTTTTTTTGTATTTATTTCAAGTTTTCCTCATAGTGGCACTTTCCCATGCCCACCAAAGCAGTGGGAAATGGTTGTGTTGATTGCAGAGGATGGGGAGATCTAATCCTCAAAAAAAAAAAAAAATAATAATAATAATAAATAATAATAAAAAATAAAACCCAATCTATTCCATCTTTGACCAGCTAAAAAAAAAAAAAATCTCATGCATTATTTTGTCTATTTATTTTTCCCTCCATTATTTTATTCATTACTTCTTTAAGGAATATTACTGGAGTGACTTTGTAGCTGATAATTTCAGTAACTTCATGGTGCAGTTTCTTGTTTCAAATTTTGATCAATACCCAAAGGGATAAAAAAATATAATAATAAAATAATGTTGCTAATAAAAATAAGTTAATCCGGTATAAAAACGATCGGAAAGTAGATGCAGATGTGCTGCCAATGTATTCTCTCTCTTCATCTCTGCCAAATTGGAAATTTCATATTCAGTTAGGTTTATTATTCAAAAGCCTGAAAAATCTAAAAATCAGCAATCTCTAGGTTCTGAAGTTGCTGGATTTTGATATTACACGTGTAATATGAAATTCTCATAGTAAGACAGCAACAAATATTTAAAAATAGCTACAGCAACAGTATCAAACTTCAGCAGTAATAATATATACAATTGCATCATAATAACGATTCATTGGTTTTTTTTTTTTTTTTTTTCAAACAACAAATACAAAAAATAATCTGGTAAAGCATATATACCAACAATATCCATATAAAATATTAATAATGGATAATCATCATAAAAGCAAAATGTCTCTGTTCCTACATATCACATAGAACAGTTAAAGGCTCCAAAATATTATTAAAAATTTAAGCTTAGGAACTGCAACCACAATGTTATAAAATGGCTAATGTTCAAGGAAAGAACTCAATTTTAAGGAGGGAAGGCTATAATGGGCTTGAAGACCTTAGGCTCATCAACTGGGTAGTAATTTGAGGTTGCTGGATATAAATGATCTACCGGAAATATTTTAAAAAATTTTCAATCACGTAATCACTCCCAAGTCCAGTGATGCTCTCATAATTAGCCTCAATGGCTCAATGCACTCAACCTCAGGAGCCTTACTGAATGTTTTTTCATTAAATAATCATGTGAAATTTCAATATCATTAATTACATATTTTTCAACTTCACTCTCACAATTTCTCTTTGACATAAAGGAATTTTATTCTGTAAATATATGTGCAAAGTAAATGTTAAGTTTGTCTGCAATATCAGCTGGAGTATCTAATACTATCTCATCTATTACGTAAGGGTCTGATTAGGTTTGTCCTTCTCTTCTTTGCATTTATATATGTGAAGAATTCCTTATCCCCACTCTTTTCAAGAGATTTCTTATAATCTGCCTTTGCCAGCCTAACCTTTTCTGCAGCACTATTACAGATCACTTTGCAGCTGTTATAGGCTTCAATACTTTTTCTTGCTCTGTAAGTTTTCCATGCCATCTTTTTCTGCTCAAGTAATCTGGAAACTTCATTATTCATCCAACTTGGAATCCTCTTCATGGAGTATTTTTTTTTAATGATATACATGCATTGAAGGCTTCTGTGATTAATGTTTTAAAAGTATACCATAATTCAATTGTATTCACTCTCTGTGCAATATCTACCCAGTTAATAGAGGCTCTGTAGTACCTTAAGGCATTTTAAATTCCTTTTCTGAAATTATAACCCATTCCTTTGCCTTTAACTACTGCTGCCTCTCTCTTTATCATCCACCCTAGAACTCCGTGATCACCTCCTGCTACTGGTTACTGTACTGTCAGCTCTATTATGTCATCTGGTTCATGGGTGATGATAAGGTCTAGAATATTCTTTTCCCTAGTACTTTCCCTGACATGTTGGTACAAATAAAAATCATCTAGCTGATTTAAAAATTTTGTCACCCATGTAGAGTTTCCTTCCCATTTGCTCCAATCAATTAGAGGCAAATTAAAATCTCTCATAATAAGAATTCACGCTCACTTGACCATTTCTTTTGAATGTAGAGGCTACGATCGTAATCTTCACAATCAGGTGGCCTCTAGATTATTACCACTCTCGTTATATCTTTGCTTCCAACTATCTCACACCATACAGATTCTATACTAGCATACAAAACATCTGAACCTGGGAAAGCTTTCATTGTGCTCAGGCTCCTTTTGATAAGAAGCATCACCCCTTCTATCTTCTCTACCTTTCTAAATACATTGTACATACCATATTGAAACTCATCATCTCTTATCTCCGGGTGGCACCACGTTTCTGTAAGCCCTATTATGTCAGCGTTACTTGTCCTAACTGGCAGTTCGAATTCACTCGTTTTATTGACGACACTTCTGACATTACTGTATAAACAATTAAGACTTAAGTGTTTTTGTATAGTTAACTACTCTGACACACTCCTTAAAGTTATTTAAGCTCACTTCCCTGGCATTAGCTACCTGCTCATTTGAAACATTTCTGCCCTCAGAACGTCTTGCTAATATGTTCTATTGCGGTAACAAACACGAACTCTTGAAGTGTGTAAGCATTACTTTGACCAATATTACAGATAAAATGCATATCTATATTACCTTTGTTGCCCCCCACCCAAACTAGCAGTTTCCCTGAACCTTTAAGATATCCCCAATAATACTGGCAAAAACCCTTGCACCACATTTTTTTTTTTTTAATGTATCCAGTCTCTACAAAACAGATTCCTTCTACCTACAAGTGCGGGCCAAGCTGATAAATATTTCCCCCCAAAAGCCATGCAGAGTCAAGTCTTGAGTTAATCCACAAGGCTTTCAGCATATAATCCCTCCTATTGTGTCTGGGAAGAAATGCAGACACATAGAAATTGTGACAACTCGCAGCAGGGTCCCATATTTGTCTCACAAATCGCCAGATAGTGTGCTTAATATCATTAGTCCCCACATGAATAATATTCTCTTTAACCCCCTTAAAATCTGACAATTTGTTGGTAACATCATTAATTGTTGTTCCAGACGGATGTACCTGGTTCTAGTCCACTTGTTTTGTTTGTTTGTTTGTTATTTGGTTTTTAGGAGCATTAGCAACTAAGGCCATATTGCTCCAGGATATGCAGTGGTCATTTCCTTACCTTTCCGCATCCTCCGTATTTGGTGGTGATGGGCTCGAACCCCGGTCTAATCAAGAAGCATGTGCTACGCACTGCTGCTCCTTCCCACCTGGCCAGGGAGGCACCTTCTAGTCCACCTATCCTTATTACAAAAATATTTCCCATTTCACTAACAATGGAGTCTCCTAACAAAACTAAGTCCTTTTGAACTAGTTGATACTAGAGATTCCTAATTATCTTCTTTTCTTCTAAGAAATTGATGTGCAACTTCTTTAAACAATTGCAAAGCTGCTAGTTCAGTATCCTATAGCTATGTTTCAAATACATCATCTTTGAGAAGTTCCTTTGTTTGAGACCCAATGAAAATTCCTTCTTTCCGTTTTGCATCTGTTAAATTGGGAATCACTTCTTAGGTAGCAAAGTCTGCTTTATTCTCTATCCAGAGCCACAACAAACTTCATTAATCCAAACTTAATATACAGATATGGAAGAACAGCCTTTATGCTAGTGGTTACTGTACTGTACTGTACCTTCACTCCCATAATTTCTCTTTGACATAAAGGGATTTTATTCTGTAAATGTATATGCAAAGTAAATGCTGAGTTCATCTGCAACATCAGCTGGAGTATCTAATACTATTGTATCTATTAATAAAGGTCTGATTTGGTTTGTCCTTCTCTTCTTTGCATTTATATATATGAAGTGGAACATATTTTATATTACTTTTTTCCTGGTAAAAATATTCATTCCTCTTTTCGCACTGCTCCAGGATATAATGTTTTTCTGCTGCATGACTGTCCCACAAACATAGAAAACAACAATATTTTGTAAAACTTCCCTGTTGACTGGTGAGCTATCCAATTACCTTAAGATCATTCAAAGACATTCAAAGCAAATTCAGGTACTTTATTGCACTCAGGATAAACGTGTTTCTTTCAAGCCAGCAGTATGAAGTTAAAGAACTGATGGGAATGCAGTTCCATTATGCGGCAAACCTACTCTTAAAACTTAATTTTGAAGCATCAATAAATATATGACATTCATTAGAATTATGTTCAATGCCTAGTAGTTCATTCAGAAGACTACTATCTTTACAGAAACGCATACCATCTTCCATAGCGAAATATTCAGAAAACGCTTTAAGATGTTTCTGATACACTATAATTTAGTTCCTGGTTCAAGTAACTTCCTCTGGTGTAACCTAGAACAAGGAGTTCTGCTTCCTCTTTTGATGATGTATATAATTATGCAATTCAATGTATATTCTTTTATGTATTTTGTAACTAATGGTCTGTACACACACTTAATGTTTAGTATACTTAATTCACATATTTATTTTTTCTAATGCTTTAACTTATTTATTATTCTTGTATTTTTTTTTTTTTTATTTATTCAGGCAACCTTGTCGGGCAGGTTGAACCACACCATTATGTAAATCATCATTTCTGTGTTGCAATAAAGCTTCTCTCTCTCTCTCTCTATACATATATATATATATATTACACAGGGTCTCTAAAATATTGGTACAAACGTTAAGGGGAGGTAGGTAACAACTAAAGGAATGTGAATCGCATAGGAACCTATAACTGGAAACGTCACGGGGAAAGTAGTAGCAGAGGCACAAGAAGCAGAAATGACACAATACAGTAATTAGTGGCAAACATTTATTTGACATAATATTAACAATGGAGTATGAGATGGATGCATTTCATGATGTTACAACAGATGCTCGAAGGTTCCACCATGAGACGCGATGCATGCGTGACACCGACGCAGCATGGATTGGCGGACATGGTCGAACACACCTGGAGTTTCTTTGACAGTAGTAGCAGCAGCAGCAGCGACGAGTCTCGCCAAGAGATCCATTTCCATCTCCACAGGCGATTCACACGCGATAGATTTGAGGGCCCCCACAGAATGAAATCAAGGCTCAATAAATCAGGTGAGCATGGGGGCCAGGCAATTCATCGACACCCAAAACACCTGTTCAAATGATCATGAACACACCTTCCATAATGGGCAGGCGCATGTTGAAACCAAATGCTGCGTCTCACATTTGCTGGAACATTGTCAAGTAACCCTGGTAGAACTTGTTCAGGAAAGATCCGATATTTAGCGGAGTTCATGTGGGATGGTAACAGGTATGGGCCGACCATACCTGCCCACACATTTATTGCGAAGCGATGTTGTGCTGCATGGGAGTGCACACCGTGTGGGTTGTTGTGAGCCCACACATGAGCATTGTGCTGATTGAATTATTTCTTCCCGAGTGAAATAAGCCTCATCCGTGAACAAAACATAGGCTGGAAAATTCAACTCTTGAACACTTTCTTGGAAAAACCACTGCGCAAAAGCCACACATGCAGGATGATCTTGGGGGAGCAGTAACTGAATCCTCTGGAGATGAAAGGGGTGTAAGGAATTGTTGTGTCAGACACACTGTACACTGCAACGAGACACTCCTAAGGCAGAGGCAACAGCACGTGTGCTGGTAGTAGGATTATTCTGGAAGGCATTCAACACACTTTCTTCCATGGCGGGAGTTTGCATCAAACGTGGTCTGCCCACACTACTCCTGTTATCGCTAAATGACCCATAATCGCACAAATTTTTATGCACACGCCCAAACAAATGGTGATCCGGTACATGTCTGTCTGGGGAAGTGTTCTCCATAAATTCGTTGAGCGGCTCTTCCATTGCCCTCTGCTAATCCATACACTAGGTGCATGTCTGCCCGATCACAGTTCATATATCAATGCATGCTCTTCGTGAGGCGACTACTGCTTGAATGAGTAAACCAGAAATTTTCCCTCTCGCAAACTGATGCACAGCGCCGTGTACTGACTTACGGTGACATTTCCGGTTATGGGTTCCTATGTGATTCACATTCCTTTAGATGTTACCTACCTCCCCTAAACGTTTGTACCAATAGTTTTGAGACACCCTGTATATATACTTATATTTGAATAATGTTTAAAATAATTGAAAACTGAATCATACATAAAAAAGGGGTAACGCATACAGAGGTAGCAAGAAGCATTTTCCTCTACATGACGCTTGAGATACAAACTTAAGTGAGAATAATAATTAAAAAATTTAAAAAAATTTATGTAAGATTCAGTTTTCAATTATTGGTTGACAACCCTGCCAACCTTTGTATTTTCTGCAAACTTGGACATTAAGCTTGATATACCATCATCAATATCATTTATAAATACAGAAAACAACAGTGGACCCAATACCCGAACCCTGTGCGACTCCACTAATAACATTAGTCCACGAAGAGCAGCACCCATTGATTACCACCCTCTGTCTTCTCCCACTCAATCATCCTTTTATAAATTTTAGCAACTTACCCTTAATACCATTCTGCTCCAATTTGTACACTAGTCTTCCATGCGCAACAGTGTCAAAAGCTTTCCTGAAATCCAAGTATATGATATCAAAATTATTTTTTGCATCCAGTTCCTTTGTAACCACATCATAATAACCAATCAAATTTGTCAGACAAGACTTACCCTTAACAAACCCATGCGGTGTCTGAATTATTTCTGCAGTCTTGTCTAGATGATCCTGCAATACATCTTTAACCAGTGACTTGATATACCATCATCAATATCATTTATAAATACAGAAAACAACAGTGGGACTCCACTAATAACATTAGTCCACGATGAGCAGTGTCCATTGATTACCACTATCTAGCAAAGCAAAAGGCTCAAGCTAATGGGAGTGCTGTGGCTGAGGGGGGCAGTTGCCCTCTGAATCATAGCCTTTTAAGATGCACTGTTTGCTTGATGTTTGCGGAGCAATCGGGTACGGGACATGATACTGCCATGGGGGATGTCTTTGTGTGCATGATGCAAGGAGTGCAAGGAAATTAGGCAACAACTCAGCGTTGTTCTGGGCCTATATGAGACCATGAAGGACAGGGTGGATGCCCTCAAAGGAAATAAATCGAGGGGCCCATCAAGCTCTCAGCTGCCCACATCAACGCCAGAGCTTGCACTTGGTCATCTTGCAACACAGAGGCAGCCCCCAAGGCAGAATGCGCTGATCCCACAGGAACTAGTAGTTGTTGGTGACTCTATTGTCGGGGAAACGGGGAACATGCTTTGTAAAAAGGATAGGTGGAACAGGACCAGGGTATGTCTGCCAGGGGAAAGGTTGATGACGTTGTAGTGCAGATATCATCTTTTAAGGGCACAAAAGGTGATATAGTTGTACATGTTGGCACTAATGATATTAAGAGTAGGAGACCAGCGGAATTACTTAACAAGTACAGGTCACTGTTGAAAAAAAGCCATGAAGTAGGGTTGAATTTGAAAGTGTCTGCAATTCTGCCCAGACACGATAGGAGCGAGTATATGATGAGAGCCTTGTCAATCAATTCGGCCCTGGAAAGATTGTGCAAGGCTCAAGGGGTAGAATTTTTTTTCAGCCTGGACTGTACTTGTTAACAGGAGAGATTGCTTCTACAGGGATGGGATACACTTAAATAGAAAGGGTGCAAGAATATATGCTGATGCTATCGAGGCAGTGTTAGGTAGGTCAGACTACTGCTAGCTTGGGGGGAGACAAAGACTAATAGATTAACAGTAGCCACTGGCAGAGGTGAAAGAGATTCTTGCACTGCTTCTATTGGAATGAGCAGAAGCCTGAAAAACAAGATGCAGGATATTTCAGAGGCTGCTGGAAGTCATTGCGGTACAAGTAAACACATAGGTTGTGTTAGGGTAGCTAAGAATAGAAACAGGTGCATGTATACTTGCGTGTACACCAAAGCTAGGAGTTTAGTAAATAAATTTGATGAATTTGAGGTATTGCTCAAAACACCAAAGGCAGATATTGTTGGGATATCAGAGACGTGGTGTCACACAGATATAAGGAATGCAGAACTGGAATTTGGGGAGTACAACGTCTACAGAAAGGATAGGCAGGATAGGAAGGGAGGAGGGGTTTTGCTATTAGTTAAGAAACACATAAAATCCAAGGAAGTGAAGCCAGTCGACATCGATGGACAGGGCAGTGTCGAGTCAGTTTGGTGTGACATAAGCATAGGTAAATCAAAATTGAGAGTAGGAGTGTGCTATAGGCCTAATGACTCTGATGGGTATAATAAAATACTGTACAGGGAAATAGAATGGGCCAGTAAATCAGAGAGTCTTATAATAGGGGATTTTAATTTCCCAGATATTGTCTGGAATTTGTGGGTTGGTCACTCGCACACTAGCAAGGCTTTTGTGGATTTATTGGATGATTGTTTTCTACACCAGCATGTTCGGGAGGCAACTAGAGCGAGTAATACTCTTGATCTGATTATCAGTAGTGATTCTTCATGCATTAAGAATCTGCAGATAAAGGAACCACTAGGTGGCAGTGATCAGTGTGCTGAAGTGGGATTTACTCAAGGAGGTAACTACCATCAGAGGTAAAGGGAAGGGTTTTTGCTTTAGTAAAGGCGACTATGATGGTCTGAGACAGTATTTAAATTCTATACAGTGGGACCAACTGATGATGTTACCAACAGCAAATTCAAAATGGGAAGCATTCAAGGAACTAATCTTGGAAGCTACCAGGCTTTACATACCAACCAAGAAATATTGTTCAAGGTTAGATGAACTAATGAGACATATGGCAGAGAAGAAAAATGCATGGGATATATACAAATTAATGGGTGACATAGAAGCCTATGATAGATATAAGTTGGTCTGTAACCAAGTCACAAAGGAGATTAGGCAGGCAAAGGCAGATTATGAGAAATCCTTGGCAAAGGATGCAAAGAAAAACAAAAAGAGTTCTTTACCTATTTAAACTTAAGAAGGAAAGGGATGAATCAGATTGGTCCACTGGATGTTGATGGTTCAACAGTTGAGGATCCTGCTCAGGTGGCTAACAATCTAAACAAGTATTCTGCATCTACATTCACACATGAGGAGTTATTGAGGAAGGGGAATGTCGTAGGTGAAGTAAACATTGGCAGTGAGCTAGATGATTTTCTATTAACTAAGTGGAGGAGAAATTGTTGAGGATAAACATCAAAAAGGCACCCGCGGTGGATGGGATCTATCCAGTTATATTAAAAAAGGCAGCAAAGAAAGTAAGCAAACCCCTAGCCATAATTATGAGAGCTTCTTTGGACTCAGGGGAGGTACCCATAGACTGGAGATGTGCAAATGTAACCCCAATTCACAAAGGAGGATCAAAGGCTGACACAAGTAATTATAGACCTGTTAGTTTAACTTCGGTTCCAGGAAAATTAATGGGGGCACTGGTTAAAGAAGCACTGCAGGATCATCTAGACAAGACTTCAGTTATAGCTCAGACACAGCATGGTTTTGTTAAGGGCAGGTCTTGTCTGACCAATTTGATTGGATACTACGATGTAGTCACAAAAGAACAGGATGCAGGAAATAACTTTGATATTATATATTTGGATCTTAGAAAGGCTTTTGATACTGTTGCGCATGGGAGACTGCTGCACAAATTGGAGCAGTGTGGCATTGGAGGCAAATTGCTGCTATGGATAAAGGGATGGTTGAGTGGCAGAAGACAGAGTGGTAATCAATGGACACTGCTCAACGCGGACTAATGTTATTAGTGGAGTTCCTCAGGGTTCAGTGTTGGGTCCATTGTTGTTTTCTGTATTTATAAATGATATTGATGATGGTATATCAAGCTTAATGTCCAAGTTTGCAGACGATACAAATGTTGGCAGGGTTGTTAAGGACACTACTGATGCTATGCTACTGCAACAGAATCTGGAAAGGCTGAGCAGATGGGCTGAGAGGTGGCAAATGAAGTTTAACATTGACAAATGTAAAGTACTACATATGGGAAACAGTAACCCCAGTCAACGTATCAACTCTGTGGTACTACGCTGACAGTGGTAGAGAATGAAAAGGACCTGGGGGTAATCGTGCAGGCAGATATGAAGTTCTCTGAGCAGTGCAGACGAGCTGCAAGAGTAGCTCATGGTGTCTTGTCAGTGATATACAGGAATTTTTCTAGCAGGGATAGGGATGTGATTATTCCCTTGTTTAAGGTATTGGTCAGGCCACACCTTGAGTACTGTATACAGGTCTGGAGGCCTCATTTCAAGAAGGATGTAGAGCTGCTGGAACAAGTACAGAGAAGGGCAACAAGATTAGTGAATGGAACAAAGGGTTGCTTTTATGAAGAAAGGCTTAAGTTTTGCAAATTACAGCGTCTTGAGACTAGGCATCGGCGAGGTGATCTGATAGAGGTGTATAAGGCTTTGAATGGCTTGAGCATGCTCAATGCCGATGGGATTCTTCCTCTTGCTCAGAATAATCACCTGAGAGGGCATAAATTGAAATTGAGGAAGGACGGATGTCGGATAGATATGCGGAAATTTGCCTTTAGCCAGCGGGCATTTGGTTTGTGGAATAGACTTCCATCACCTGTTGTTGAAGTTGATAGCCTAAACAAATTTAAAGCTCAGCTGGACAGGTATTTCGAACGAACGGAGGGGTGAAATGGGAGTAGTGGTTGTGTTTTTTTTTTTTCCCCTTTGGCTGATGCTGAATAAGCTTGCTTTCTTGCATCATATGCGTCTATTAATGCTAATGCTAATAATTATTTTACCAAATTGTATGTTTACTGTACTTCACCTTTTTATCCTTCATTTTTTTTTTAAAAAAACAAACAAACAAAAAAAAAAAAAAAATCACATACACAGTGCTAAGATCAATAAGTTTCTGCAAAATGCAACATTTTTCATGTTTTTTTTTTTTTTTTTTATGATTATGATATGACTACCCAAAATCCAGAAAATTCTAACAATGGTTAGGTCCTGAGGGTGCTGGATTTCAATGATGGGGATTTATATGTATGCACTTACAAAAAAAAAAAAAAAAAAAAAAGTTTAATTCAACATAATTAAGGTAAAATTTCATAATGTTAATCAAATTTTTCTCCAACTGTACTGACATTGAGCACTTTCTTTTATTTATTCTCAGCTGTTATAAAGTGATGTCAAATCAGTTCATGCAAAGCATTATACAATCAGTCAAGTAACTATAACTGGCAAGGGAATTTCATGGTAATTTATTAAGTAAGCAACAGTGCTGAAAGAGAGAAATGTTACCCTTTTTCAGTATACAATGAAAGTATTGAATGGCAAATAATATCCCCAAGACATGGATGCATGCATTCTTACTCTCAGACAGACATGTACAATTATCCATAACAAATAACTTCTCACTATTCTTACATATGGCTCATTGGCACAGGGAGCTCCATGACCAGTTATAATGGCAACAAAAACAAAACTAAGAGATCTTTGTTATTATGTGTAAGAAACCGACTGATTTTCTCATACCAACTAAATTAACATATTAATCATCAATTCACAAAAATGCTTACCAAAAAATTAATAATAAATATATAAAAATAATAGCATGTCCATTCACCAGATAGCAGAAGGAGGGTGATCCACCTGGCTTCGTGGAGTGATGGTTGTCTACTACAAACCCAGGTGACCACCATTAACCCTTTGCAGTTCAATGTCATGACCAGCACACATATTATTATTTCCAATTATGAAATTTGTTTTCCTGCTGTACGGTGCAATTCACATAAACAATCTGAAAAGCTAAACTGGTGTTTATTGATATTTATATTCAATTGGTAACTGCAGCCAGCAGTGTCTCCCCACCCCCATTCAGTCCTCTTTCAGCCTTATGTTATGGTGTCACAAATGTTGGCATTTCCAATTAGGAAATTTGTTTTCTCAGCATGCTGGACAAACTAGTGTAATGCCATCCATTTATACTTCATATAAACAATCTGAAAAACTAAGTCAATGTTTATATTTGATTTTAAAATGGCAGGCAGCGTTGTTTTCCCCTCCTGAAGTCTGATGTGGAAAATAGCACATCTGTCAGAATTTCCAATTATAAAATTTGTTTGTCCCACTGTAATGACACCCATTTATATAAACAATCTGAAAAATTAAATCAATGTTTGTTGATATTCGATTGTTAATGACAGGGAGCACTGGTTTTTTCAGTGTAGAAGTTTACAGAATAACTTGTACTCTGTGTAAGAGTGAAGTATTTAGACATACCATCAATGTCTTGTAAAGGCTTTTCTGGTTGAAAAAAATAAAACTCTTGCAAATAAGATAGTTTCTGACTGTGGTGTAACTAGGTTTCAGTTTTGCTGAATAAACTTAACGAGTTTTTTGGAATTATTATTATCAACATAGGACTTAAAAAAAAAAAAAAACTGACAAAGAAATACTGAAGAATAGAGATGTCTGAAGAATAGATATATAGAATTAAAATTTTCAAACATGTATTTAGGAGGAAGAGAGTTCTGCATATATTTGGGATGTTACATCTCTACCCACCCACAAAAGAAATTCAAAGTAAGTGTTCTAAAGGAAAAAAAAATAGTTTTGATTACCTGGAAATTTTTATGAATATTTTCTTCCAGTTAGAAATATTGCATTAGTGCTTTTAAAATGTTCTGTCATGCTGTTTTATATATTAGTTCATGTAAACACAAAAATAAATAATTTTGGAACATCATATTTCAATTTTTTTTTATTTTTTTTATTGTTAGAGCTGGCCTGCATGGAGTCAATGACACCCGAGCATGTGAGAGCTCAAATGGACAGCGAGAAGAAATTGCCAAGGTAATCTTAAGCTGACCCTAAAGACAGTTGAAAGAAGTGGGATAAATGTCTGATCAGAAAAACACTTCACAGAATAGATTATCATAGTTATACAACTGCTCATAATGAAAAGGTTTCCCCTCTACAGTACATGTCATTTCCTATCCTGGGGCAGAAAATTAAAGGCTTGGACATTACAGCAGTCGCAGGGCACAATGCTGAAGTGAAGGACATACCAAAATGATGGAAAATGCCAAAAGAACAATTTCACCCAGAGTGTATTGCAATGAAAATTAAGTTCGGTGGTGTTAGTATGGTGGCATGGGCCTCTTTTATGTGGTTTGGATTTGGTCCACGGGTTGTAATCAATAAGATAATGAATGCAACTGTCTATTGTGATACTTTGAACAATTCTGCCTTACCTACATTGCGGGGATTTTTTTGGCAAGGAAGCCATATTTGTATCAATATGACAATACTCAGTGTTAACATAGTACAATGGCAGAATAAGGAGAATAATCTGACCAAAGTAAATACCATTGGGATTTCTAAAACATCAACTGAGAGCCAGAACAAGGTATCCTAGTTCATGCAGAAAACTTGATGTAGCCCTAAAGGAGGGCAACAAGGTTTCAGTCTCCCCATACAGAAAGTTTTCTCCTAAAGGTTGCTTGATTATTAAAGTCAGTGTGGATTAAAAATGCATTAAAATTTAATTTTTCTACTCAGATATCTTTTCATTCAGTGTTGGTTTTTTTTTTTTTTTTTTTACAGATTTTTCCTTCTTTATTATTAGTGGTACACTTCAGCATACAAATGACTTTAGCTCAATTTGAAAAAGTTGCTATAATGAAGAAAAAAAACTGAAATATGGAGGAAGATCTCATCAGGAAGACTTACTTTGCAGTTGAAACAAAATCTGTTAATTCCCCTCCAGAGTCTTCTATCTGCTCTAATGTACGTGCTTCACCTGTTGACTGCAAACCGATAACCACACACTGAAAAATTTAAGAAAAAATTATTACATTCATTCAAAATCTTCCGGTTTCAACAATACTTCATGTAACTCATTATATAAAGGTTTTTTTCTCACTTGGGAACTGTTTTACATTATCAAAGAAAACAAAAGTTTTAAAACTAATCTGTACTGGTTGTTGATTCACTTCAATCAGCATAAAAAAAGTTCTTTTCACAAATAGTACATAAAGGTTTTCTTTTCTAACCAAAGCACTATAACCATATATCAATAATTTTGCATATTACTGATATTACATTTATTCATGTATTAAACTCTTAATACTAATGTTCTCATTTGTACAACAGAAAAATCAGTAATATTATATTATATGCAAGGTACATCCCAAAAGTTCCAAGACTGCATTTCTTTCTTTTTTTTAACTTCATTTACACACACATTTTATATATACAGTCAGTCAGTCCTCATATAGCACAATAGTTGCAATCGGGTACGGGACATGATACTGCCATGGGGGATGTCTTTGTGTGCATGATGCAAGGAGTGCAAGGAAATATATACAGTCAGTCCTCATATAGCACGATAGTTGTGTTCCTAGAAACTCTTGTGCAATGCAAAATCGTTCAATATAAACAACAGGCCCTATGGGAAAACAGGGTTAGGTGCCGACCACATAAGATTGAACACACATTTGTAACCAAAACATTACCAAACAAAATAAATAATCGTAATAAAATATTGCTAATGCTTTTGCTTCTATCATAAGCAAACTTGTTTTTGTTTGATTTTCTATCCAAACAGATGACAGCCATTCCATCTCTTCCAATTCTTTGTCTTAATCTAATGGATTTTAATTACACTTTGAGTAGTTCCTGCTATGAAAGATTTTATTTTATCTGCATTCTTTGTAATTCTCAGCATTGCCTCATTTTGGCCTGTAGCACGTGCAATATCACATGGTCTTTAATTTTGCTCAAAGTGTTTCACAATTTCATATTATTTTCTCTATCGACAGAGGCGGACTGGCCATAAGCATCACCAGGGAAACCACGGTGGGTCGGAGGCCAGTGTGATTTTGGCCATAAACGCTAGAACAGAGTAGTAACATATCTTACTTCTCTGTGAATGCTAGTATAAGGCCACTACAAATTTTCCCGGTTAAGAATTTTTGACCTAGTCCGCCTCTGTTTATCGATATTGCTTTTCTTTTTCTCTCTGAATCTGTAGTGTCTTCACCAGGACACTTCCTTTTCACACCTTTTAAGTATTTTACTCATTTTTAGGGAATAAAGCACAATTACAAAATGAGGAGGCATGCTTGATACACAAACAAAGCTGCACGCATGCAGCAAACAACACTGTAAACGCAGAGACACTATGAACACCTCACTAGCTCACATTTTTCTAAAGCACGTTTCTGGGGTTACTACCATAAAACAATAAAAACAATTTCCAGTTGCTTTCCTGCTAGTGGAATCTGTTATAAACTCGATCTAATTGCATTTGTGATAATACCGATAGCTGGAATTTTACGTTATTATGGTGATGTGTTTCCCCTTCACTGATATAAAAAACATAAATACATTTTCAGAATCTTCTCTTCATTCCTATCGTGTTGCATTCAGTTGGGGTGATTCCGCATCCAACTGCCATTTCTTGTAAACACAAAGGCGAATCGTGCATAAGCGAATTCGGTTCGTGTTACATACAATATCGTTCCCCTATTTATAAATCGTGTATGATCGAATTCGTGTAATGTAAACACATGTTATACGAGGAATGACTGTATATATATAGTTTAGATTTTTAAGTTTAAAGTACACCTTTACTGCACTTTATTTTCCTTTTCCAATACCATTTGTCTTTACTTACTTCTGTTCATCTGTACTTATCCATTTTTTTAAACCATTTTCTTACTTCATCTTTACTTCAACTCATTAGTTATATCATATACAAAGCCTGTTCTAATTTACCAACTTTCAGATTCCCATATTCATTTTTAATATCTCTTAAAATCCACTTATTATTATTATTTTAATTTTATTATACTGCATATTTAATTTTACCTTAATTTTGTCATGAAAACTACATTGGGACTACTCTTCCTATCTTTATGGAAGAATTTGCTGCTTTTACCCTCCTTATTATATAAAAAAATTTTAATGCTTTCTTTTTGCATATTATTTTCATTATACCTGAGTATCATTTTTAATATTTTTTCTTCCATAGCTATATATAGGCATAGAAATGCAGTTTATTAATGCATAATCAGGTGTAATTGCCTGAAGAATTACCTATTTATGTATAAATTATTTATAGCATGCATCAAAAAACTTGATTATTTTATTGGTCTTTACTTTCTCACATCATTAGATTTCCTTCCACCCCCTTATTTGGTGCATGCTATTTTATTGTAATCATTAATATTAATCATTTATTTTTACTTTTTCTTTGCAGATTCATGCTATCTAATTGACTTTCTAATTCAGCTTTTAATTTCTTATAATTCAATGTATCATTTAGGTTTTTTTTGCCTTCTTTCCCCATCATCCACCCTTAATATTTCACTTTGTTTCTATCCTTTTCCTACTAATTTGGCACCTTGTGCTCTTTGCATTTCCATCTGTCAGCTCCTTCTCTTGCTTAATTATTACAACTTTGCTTATATACTTTTGTATCCTTTGTTGCTGCTTTGAGCACTTAGGTACATTTGCCATTAGCCTTTATGCTATAACTAAATGCTTTTATCCTCATTTTTGCATTATTATATGGTATTACTTTAAATTTAAAAATCTAAACTTTATTATTAACTTACAATTTAGCTGTCTACTGCTTTGCATGACACTATTTTTATTTTAACTGGAATTCTAATATTTCCATTAAAATACATTTGCACATCTCCAGTCCATGGGGACTTCCCCTGAGTCCAAGGATGCTCTCAATTAATTATGGCTAAGTGTTTGCTTACTTCCTTTGCCACGTCCTTTAATATAACTGAATAGATCCTATCTACCCAAGGTGCCTTTCTTATGTTTAACTACAACAATTTCTCTCCCACTTTGTTTCAGTTATTACAAAATCATTTAACTCCCTGTTAGGGTTTGATAAACATCTGGGCCTCTCCTCCTTGAATAACTCCTCATGTGTGAATGTAGAAGCAAAATACTCATTTAGTTCAACAGCTATCTGAGAATGATTATCTACAGTCAAACCACTGATATCAAGTGGGCCAATCCGATTCATCCCCCTTCCTTTCAGAGTTTATATAAGTAATGAAGTCTTTGCATCCTTTGCCAAAGATTTTTCATATTCTGCGAGGTGATCTGATTGAGGTGTATAAGGCTTTGAATGGGTTGAGCAAACTGAATTCTGATGGGATTCTTCCACTTGCTCAGTTACAAACCTGAGTGGGCATAAATTCAAATTGAGGAAACAGTTGTAGAATAGATGTGCAGAAATTTGCCTTTAGCCAGCGGGTGGTTAATTGTCAGAACAAACTTCCATCTGCCGTTGTGGAAATTGATAGCTTAAATAAATTTAAGGAGGAATTTGACATTTTTAGAGGGAATGGTTGCGTGAAATTTTTTTTGGCTTATGCTACATAAGCTCATACGCTTGCTTTTTTGCATCACATGCCTCCACTACTACTACTACAAGAAAAGGCATATTGTGGTGCTGTTTTTTTTTTAGCTGCTTGTGCTGATGGAACAAAACTTCCACTTCTCCTCATATTAAAAAGAAAAATTTTACCAAAGTTAAAAAAAATTCCACCAGGTATTTTGTCCATGTTCACCCTAAGTGGTGGATGGATAGAGTCAAATTTTGGTTGGAAAAAGTGTGGTCACAGCATCCTGGTGTACCCCTCAAGAAACCAGCCCTACTGGTATGGGACACTACTTTGTGCACATAAAACAGAGTTGTTTGTGCACATAAAACAGAGGCCATAAAGAGAGGGTGGTAAAGTTTAAAACAACTTTCTGCCATTTCAGGTGGATTTAATGGTCAACTGCACACACACTGGTTTCTATTAACAAGCCTTTTAAAGCTTTCATGGAAGAAGAATGGACTAAATGGACAAAGGCACTACACCACAACTTAACACCTACTGGTTGTAAGAAGAAACCAACAATTTCTCAGGTGTGCCAATGGATAAAAAAATTCTTGGGATGCAGTAAAGACCAAGACAGTTGTGAAGTCATTTAAGAAATGTGGCACCAGTAATATGGTCAAATGTGGTCAGCTCAGAAAGGTGATATTCTATTTGATAAGAATGACAATTCAGTATCAGATAGCAACATTAACCATGAGGATGAGTGTGATGATGATCATTATGGTGAGGATAACAGAAGTGATGGATTTCCAGCTTTAAGATGAATAAAAATTTGCTTTTTTCTTTTATTGCCTCATCTTCTAATTGTTCTTTAATGATGAATTAGAATATTTTTGTATATGAATTTTGAGATGATTAAAATATTTTGGGTTCACCTTAGTATGTAAGGTATTATAAAAAGTCATATGTGTAATAAAATACTTTTGTTTAAAAAGTATTGGAAGTAATGTGATATGGGCAATGAAATAAATAAGCTCCTCAAAAATTTTTTTCCTAAATAATCTGATAAATTAATAGTGCATCTTAAACACAATTATAGGTGTCTTAAAACACATACTATATTTCTTGCCATATATGGCAGGATATATTAGAATTATTTATTAGGCTGAAAAAATTAGAATAGCTCAAAGAGAAACCCTACTACCTCCATCAGAAGTCACCTAACTATAGCCAGGACTGAAGAGGCCATAAAGAACTCTTACAATCTTTGATGCTGTTAGAGTAATAATATGCTGATGCTTATATTATATATGAATTAATTAATTAGGTTAATTTTTTTCATCCTGTAAGCAGTTCATATTATATATATATATATTGCTGCCCTAATAGCACATGATATAATATCCATGTCAAAAAAAGTTGCAAAACTGATTAATTTATTACCTTTCCATCTTTTATTGATTCTCTGGTAAGGGCAACTGCATGCTTTACCTTTGAAGCTATACAAAGATACTTGAAGAAACGTTGATGAGCTGCCCAAAACTGGCCCCACATAGTTTTTTTGGTTCGAGGATCTCCTTCCATCAATTCTGCTGCTTCTTGAAATTTGGCACGTGCTTCTACCCACTACAACAAATTAAAATATTACTGATATATGTGAATGTTGAAGTTCAGTTAATGTCAAAAAGCAAAATATGATATGGCAATAAAATAGCTATTTCTATCAGATGTAGGATCCAGAATAATTTCAGTGTATCATAATAAAATGAATGAATAAATATTATGCCCCTTAATTTTTTTTTGTTAAGTTTTTTTTTTTTTTTTTTAATTCCTGGTTCCCAATAAAGATACCATGAATAGAAATACTTAGTGCTAATTATTATATAAAATATTATTATATAAGTAGTAGAACAACTTTCTGAAAAGATTGCACATGCAAAAAGAAGAAAGAAATAAGATCACACTTAAAAAGACATCTTATTTTGCAAGCTATAACAGAAGCAAAGGAACAGTCAAGGACTGTTAACTGTAAAACACTTTTTTAAATATCATTAAAAGCAATAGCTTTTAATGTTACAATACAAAATGAATGGAAAAGAAATTCACGTAATCAGTAACAGAAAGGAGAAATAACCTAAAATTACTAGGTTTCTCCTTTCTGTTACTGATTACGAGCTTGGAAATAACGTAATCAGTAACAGAAAGGAGAAATAACCTAAAATTACTAGGTTTCTCCTTTCTGTTACTGATTACGAGCTTGGAAATAACCTAAAATTACTAGGAGAATCTCAATGCTATGATAAATATAAATGAATCTGCAATAAAGTTACTCAGGGATTTAGACATGCTAAGGAAGAATGTGAGAAGACTGAAAAAGAGAGCTAACAACAATACAAAGGATTCTTCACAAATGAACACTTGAAAAAAAGAGGCCGCCACATTAGACTGAATAGCAGTTGGCAGTAGGCTGTTATGGATCTCCAGGGAGTCAGTAATACAACTTGGATTTTCTATGTGTGAACTTTGTCTTCCCAAATGAGTCCTTAGTACTACTGCTGCAGCATGTGACTAGATGAGTGGAACAGTACAGATCTCAATAGCTGAAGACTCAATAGCTCAATAGATGAAGAATGGTGCTGTTCACTCTCGTAGAAAGGACAACACATTAAAAATCGAAGTGGAAGTGGTTTTTTTTTTTTTTTTGTTTTATATATATATATATATATATATATATATAAAATATACAGGATATCAGAATTATTTAAAAACACACAGCTCAAAAGATACTGTGTATACACCTAAACCACATAAACCTTAATGGGTGATGACACAAAAGTATGGTGACATTATTATTATTAGCTATATGGTGCAAGGAAGCTGAGGCTTATGCTGCACCAGCAAAAAAAAAAAAAAAAAAAATTCCTCATTACCCTAAGAGAGAGAGAAGTAGAAGGGAATCACCAAGAAAGAGAAGAATGATGATATCCAGCTCAGGACCCTGGGTGTGCCAAGCCCATACTCACCAGATGTAAGCCCCTGGGGTTAATGTATACTACTACCACATGTCAAGCTCTTGTGAAATAATGCTATTCATATGTACATGCTGGTTGCAGTCTTTTTTTTTTCCCCCAATATATATACATATTATTTATGAGATTTTTCTGTATACATGGTTTCTGTAATAGGGTATATCTACTCGCCTATCTTGTGAGTGGCTGTAAAGACAGTAGTTTAGCTAACAGGAGGCAGAGTTAGGTAAGAAAATAGGATAGAAATAGACATTCCTGCCCTCGTATAAACTAATAGTCCAGGGTGTGGAAAAAATTAGTTGGAGGAAAGTTTACAGTATACGAATGAAAAATATAAAGTCAGTGCAGTGCAGTGCTCGGGTTATATGGGAGCACATTCCCCATCCATGCTAGTAATGGCCCTGGATATTGTAGATATAGGTACCAGTAAGAAGTTGCATGTATACAAATGTATAATAATTTTATACTTAATAATATATTCTAATAACAACCTTTTACTTAATATATTCTAATAACAATCTTATTATGATTTACAAAATATCCTAATACAGTCAGTCCTCGTATAGCACGACAGTTGTGTTCCTAGAAACCCTCGTGCAATGCAAAATTGTGCAATATAAACAACAGGCCCTATGGGAAAGATAGGGTTAGGTGCCGGCCACCCACGATTGAACACACATTTGTAACCAAAACATTACCAAACATAAATAATCGTAATAAAATACTTACATATTTTATTACGACTATTACGTAATAAAATATTGCTAATGCTTTTGCTTCTATCGTAAGCAAACTTGTATTTTGTTTGATTTTCTAACCAAACAGATGACAGCTGTTCCATCTCTTCCATTCTTTGTGTCTTAATCTAATGGATTTTAATTACACTTTGAGTTGTTCCTGGTATGAAAATTGTTTTTATTTTCTCTGCATTCTTTGTAATTCTCGGTGTTGCCTCATTTAGGTCTGTAGAACGTGCAATATCACATGGTCTTTCATTTCGCCTAAAGCGTTTCACTTCATATTTTTTCTCTATCGACAGAGGCAGACTGGCCATAAGCCTTACCAGCAAAACCCCGGTGGGCCAGAGGCCGGTGTGATTTTGGCCATAAACGCTAGTATGAGGCCACTATAAATTTTCCCAGGTAAGAATTTTTCACCCAGTCCGCCTCTGTTTATCGATATTGTTTTTCTTTTTCTCTCTGAATCCGCAGTGCCCAGGACGCTTTTTCACACCTTTTAAGTATTTTACTCATTTTTAGGGAATAAAGCACAATTACAAAACGAGAAGGCACGCTTGATATACATAAACAAAGCTGTGCGCGTGTAGCAACTGAATAAACAACACTGTAAAGGCAGAGATACACTATTAACACCTCACATTTTACTAAATCACATTTCTGGGGGTTACTACCATAAAACAATTAAAACACTTTCCAGTTGCGTTTCTGCTAGTGGACTCTGTTATAAACTGGTAGTAAACTCGATCTAATTGCATTTGCGATTATACCGATAGCTGGAATTGTGTTGGTTTTTACGTTATTATGGTGAAATGTGTTTCCCCTTCACTGAAATAAAAAAACAAATACATTTTCATAATCTTCTCTTCATTCCTATCGTGTTGCATTCAGTTGGGGTGATTCTGCATTCGACTACCATTTCTTGTAAACACAAAGGCGAATCGTGTATAAGCGAATTCGGTTCATGTTATATAAGATATCGTTCCCCTTTTTATAAATCGTGTATGATCGAATTCATGTAGTGTAAACACGTGTTATACGAGGACTGACTGTACTAATCTTATCCTGTAGTATAATTTTATAATAATCTTATATTTATAGATAACTGGCTGATATACGTAAAACAGAATTTCTTCAGGATCCGCCCAATTTCACTGTTTCAGTATAACATATAGTGTTAAACAGGGCCAGATTACAGATGAAAGAGGCCCCGGACATATTATACAGGACGTCTCAAAAATATTGGTACAAACGCTTAGGGGAGGTAGGTAACATCTAAAGGAATGTGAATTGCATAGGAACCCATAACCGGAAACGTTACCGTAAGTTGGTACACGGCGCTGTTCATCAGTTCGCGAGAGGGAAAATTTTTGGTTTACTCATTCAAGCAGTAGTCGCCGCACGAAGGGCATGCATCAATATACGAACTCTGAGCTGGCAGACATGCACCTAGTGTATGGATTAGCAGAGGGCCCACACGGTGAGCACCCCCCCATGCGGCAAAACATTGCTTCGCAATAAACGTGTGGGCAGGTATGGTCGGTGACTGCTTAGTTGGCCCATACATGTTACTATCCCGCATGAACTCCGCTAAATATCGGATCTTTCTTGAACAAGTTCTATCAGGGTTACTTGACGATGTTCCAGCAAATGTGAGACGCAACATTTGGTTTCAACATGACGGGGCACCTGCCCATCATGGAAGATGTGTTTGTGACCTTTTGAACAGGCGTTTTGGGCATCAATGGATTGGCCGTGATGGACCCGTTGCCTGGCCCCCACACTCACCTCATTTATCGGGCCTTGATTTCTTTCTGTGGATGGGGCCTCAAATTTATCGTGTATTTTTTTTTTTTTTTTTTTATGTGAACCCCAAACACGAGAGGTATTAGAACCTATAGTACTTAGTACCGTGCTTGGGTTGGAGATTGAGAAGACAAAAGAAGATATTTGTTGACATTGGACTTGAACTTCTGCAGATTGTAATTTTCAGGAAATAAGTATGAAGGAAGGTTGTTCCAGAAAATGGCAGTTGAATGAATAAATGAGGAAGATGAAAAGTTGGTTCTGTGGGTTTGAAGTTGGACAGTAAATGGATGTTGGTGGCACGTGTTCGGACTGTTTTGAAAGAGAGTGGGAATTATAGAAGCTAATTCAGAAGAACAGTGCCCATGGAAGTATCTGTAGAAGAGCATGCAGCAGAAACAGTGCGTCTATGAGACAGCGAGTGGAGAGACTCTGTTAGAGATGAATCATTAATTAACCTAACTGCCCTCTTCTGAATGGAATCAAGAAGCCTGAGAGAGGTTTTGGGGGCACCACCCCAGATGTGGGAACAATATTCCATGGCAGGGCGGATTTGCGATTTATACAGAGTGAGCAGCTGTTTGGAAGAAAAGTAACGCCGAGAGTGAAAGAGAAAACCAAGTTTTTTAGATGCAGAGGAAGCAATATTTGTAATGTGCTTTGCCAAGAGAGATTAGAAGTCAGGGTAATCCCCAAAAGAGATATATCCTTTTGCCTAGAAATTGGAGTGTCACTAAAGATAAGCATAGAGCAGAAGAATCCTTTTTGCGAGATATAAGACAAGACTGAGTTTTACAAGGGTTGAAATCAACTAAGTTGTCTTTGCCCCACTGGAGAATTACCTGAAGATCAGCATTTAAGGAATTGGTAGCCGATTTTCGAGAAGTTGAAGCTGATTGAGCAAGACAAGGTTTCTCAAAATGGAAAGTTGAATGCAATGTGCTATCATCGGCAAAACTATGGATAGGATTTCCAGTCAATGGAAGAAGGTCATTGATATACAAGAGGAAAAGAGTGGGGGAAAGAACTGAACCTTGGGGGACACCGGCATTAGTGGAGAAGTTAGAAGACAGAAAGCCATCAACCATCACCCTCAGTGAGCGATCAGAGAGAAAACCGGATAACCAATTACTAAAAACAGTTGGCAAACCATAAGATGGAAGCTTGTTTAGAAGACCTTTATGCCAAACATGATCAAAAGCCTTTGAGATGTCAAGAGCAACTACTTGTGTTTCACCGAACCTTTCCTTTGAATTAGTCCATAAATGGGTAACATAAGCCAGAATATCACCAGTGCATCGACACTGACGGAATCCATACTGGTGATCGTTGATCAGACGGAAGGTTTCTAGGTAGTTTAAGAGTTGGTGGTTAATTGATTTCTCCATTACTTTAGAAAGAGTAGAAGTAATTGCAATGGGACGATAATTGGATGGGAGGGATTTGTCACCCTTTTTAGGAACTGGCTGGATATGAACAAATTTCCAAGCAGAAGGAAAAACACCTTTAGAATAAGAAAGTGAAAAAAGGCGGCAAAGAATAGGAGTAAGTTCAGGAGCACAGGTTTTGAGAACAAGTGGAGAAATACCATCGGGACCTGGAGCTTTCTCAGCATCGAGATTCATCAAAATCCTTCTGATATCCTTTTGACAGAAGACCACAGGAGGCATTGAATGGAGTGTGTTGGGAATGGTGGGAGGTGTTTTACCAAGATCATTAATACATGAGCTGGAAGAAAAATGGGATGTTAGCAGGTCAGCTTTATCCTTGGCTGAAGTGACAACAGAACCATCTGGTTTGGACAGAGGTGGGAGCAGAGATGGGCAAACGTTGCGGCCAATAGCTTTGGCAAGAGACCAGAATGCTCGGCTACCATTAGGGCAAGAAGCAAGTTTTCTACTCTTAGCCTGTTCAAACTCTAGTTTGGACTGATTAATAACTGCTTTACAAATGTTGCGAGCTTTGGTGTAGGCAGAAAATGAAACTGAAGAATTAGAAACAAGCCAATTACAATATGCAACATTCTTCTCTTGGACAGCCTTAGCTCATTTATTGGAAAACCAAGGTTTAGATAAAGTACGAGATTTTAAAGTGGAGTGTGGGATAAAGGATTCCATTCCTGCAAGAATAATTTCACTGACACGATCTGAGCAAACGTTGACATCAGAACATTTGAAACAGTAATCCGACCAAGGTAAAGAAGAAAAGAAGTCTCGCAGGTCATCCCATTTTGCATTCTTGTAATGCCAAACAACACGAGGTTGGGAATAGCCATGAGATAAGGGTTCCATTGGAGAAGAGACAATCACCAAGTTGTGATCTGAAGTGCCTAAAGGACCTCTCACTTCTACCGTGTACTTAGAAGGGTTGTTTGTGAGAAAAAGATCAAGCGTATTGGCTGTATGATTAGGATTGTCTGGTATTCATGTAGGTAAATGAACAATCTGTGCTAGGTCATTAGTATTTGCAAAAGCCTCAGCATCTCGACCTGCTGGGTCGGTGTGACTAGAAAACGGAAGCCAGCTGGGGTTGTGAACATTAAAATCACCAAGGAAAATTACCTCACTGTTAGGAGAGTTGGACTGGAGAAAGTCAAGTTGCAACGAGAGGAAGTCAAAGAGCTCCAAGTGATTAGTCGAGTTGGGAGAACGGTAGAGACAACAGATGAATTTGACACAATGAGGTAGAGAGATTTTAAGCCAGAGAAGATCAAAGAGAGGAGATTCCAAATTGCCAAGTCTCTGACAGGGAATATCAGAACGGACATATGCACAAGTACCACCTTTGAGGCGAAAGGAATCATACAGCGAATAATTTGGGCATCTGAGATGAGCAGTAGTTGAATCAACCGATAACTGAGATTCTGTCAGAAAAAGTACATGAGGTTTGGCAGACTGCAAGTGGAAATGGACATCGTTGAGATTAGAATTGAGACCACGTATATTTGTGAAATGAATTAGGAAGTCCTTGGGATTTGTTATTTGGTTTTTAGGAGCATTAGCAATTAAGGCCATATTGCTCTGCGATGGTCATTCCCTGACCTTTCCGCATCCTCCGTATTTAGTGGTGACGGGCTCGAACCCCGGTCTAATCAAGAAGCATGTGCTACGCACTGCTGCTCCTTCCCACCTGGCTACGGAGGCGCCAAAGTCCTTGGGAGGTTTAGATCTTCTCGCAGATAAGCTTGCTCTATTAGTTTGACAATTCATGGTGTATTCAATAGTAAGAAAAAGTGGGTGGGACATGCTGTATGAAGTAATGAAATTTTTGGATATGGCGTACATGTGGTAAGAATATACCCAGATCCTTGACATAACGTGGCCTCGACAATGCTCCCCGCAACACACTACTCGGACTCCCTCCAGTCACTATCTGGCAGAGTAGAGGTAGCAAGATTATACACTAGCTGATCCGGAAGCCTCCTAGAGAGTTACCAATAGGTCCGGTCCGATGTACTAACTAGCGGCCAGCCTGCGAAAACCGTTTTAGAGCTGTACCCTCGAAATGTAAGGAATATTGGATCTCGCCACGACGTTCATCATAACCTCAAAAGTCATCAATCATACTGCATGATGAAAGAGATAGGGAAGGGTTGACCGGAACTTAGCTCTAGAGACTAAACATGGGTTCCACCACTTCAAGCCTCCAATAAGCAAAGTGGTGGTATTTCACCGGTTGATGAGAGTCATCTTCCACCTAGTACTGCCTGGTAACATAGAGGGGCGGCGTTCCTCCATGTGGTGTGGGCGCCACACCTCGACCCCTGCTTACGTTGGTTCACACCTGGGTGGTCACCCACCATGTACTTGTGCATGGGGGTTATACCCAGGATTACTAACAGTCCCATCGTGAAGGTGCAAGCAGAGGATTTGGCTGTCACAGACCGTCCGGAGTTCGCCGAAATTGGGTCCACTTGACTTGAGTGTCACCCGAATATCAGTTCCATCAGCGTTTTAGACTCCCGGGTAGCAAGTACAGCTTGTCTGGCATATCTGAGAGAATGTCTCTGACAACCTCAAGGACCATTGGGGTTGTCACAGACAACCTCAATGAATCGCCTGTGGAGATGGAAAATGGATCTTGTGGTGAGACTCGTCTGCACTGCTGCCACTGTCAAAGAAACTCCAGGTGTGTTCGACCGTGTCCGCCAATCCATGCTGCGTAGATGTCACGCATGCATCACGTCTCATGGTGGAACCTTCAAGCATCTGTTGTAACATCATGAAATGTATCCATCTCTTACTCCATTGTTAATATTATGTCAAATAAATGTTTGCCACTAATTACTGTCTTGTGTCATTTCTGCTTCTTGTGCCTCTGCTACTACTTTCCTGTGACATTTCCGGTTATAGGTTCCTATGCAATTCACATTCCTTTAGATGTTACCTACCTCCCCTAAACGTTTGTACCAATATTTTTGAGACACTCTGTATATACATATATATATTACTGAAATTACGTATTGAAAAATTAATACAAATGCTCATAGTATGGCAAAACTGTAGAGCAAAAATTATATATATATATGTATATCAACAATAGGGATGAATATATAAATATATAAAATTTATTATCCAGATCAGATTAATGCCATCAAAAAAACAGATTGTACATTACATCAGTCTGTAATCTAGTTATTATAGTAAAAGCACAATAAGTACTATACAGAAGCTGAACATGTATATGAACACAACAGTATACAGCTTGCAATAGGCCATAAGGTCAAATTAACTTATAAAAATAAAGTAGCCCATGCAGGCATACATGGCTGAACCATGGAAGTAAACATAATTAGTAATAAAATATAAATACAGTAAACCCCCGCTATTCGCGGGGGTACGTTCCCAAGAAATGTCGCGAATACTGAAAACACAAATACTGAGTTATAGCTCCCATAGTAATAAAGGGGTTCAGTTCCAAAGTATGAAATATATAAGAAAAACTAGTCTAAAATTTTGTCTATGTATGTATTATATGGCACCTCCGTAGCCAGGTGGGCAGGAGCAGCAATGCGTAGCACATGCTTCTTGATTAGTGCGGGGTTCGAGCCCGTGACCACCGCATATCCACAGAGCAATATGGCCTTAGTTGCTAATGCTCCTAAAAACCAAATAACATAACAACATAACATGTATTACATGTACCTTCATAATATGACTATGTACATAGACAGTACATAGTGAAATGCAAGCATATGGCATCGAAATGAAAATAAAAAACAATTTAATATTAAATGTAATATTTATTAGAAATTTCAAACAAATCTTTCAAACCAGCACCTTTGCTAACTAAAAAAACTTATCCCGTCAGTGCTATCACCTGTTTTGCTAAAGTGTTGATAAAGGAGTTTTGCCTTTTCACGAATGTTGAGTGAACTGAACGGAATTTTATTTTGAGTTCGGTCTTCTATCCACAGATTTAAAGCTTTTCCCGTTTTTTCTAATTTAACATCACGAGTTACAGAGCAAATTTTTGAAGCAATTAGCGCGTTTTCACGGACACTATGGCAGATTTTTACTTCCGATTTTTTGATTGATCGTACCGTTGACTTATTGATTTTATGTTTTGCCACTGAGGAGACGCTTTCACCATTAGAAATTTTGTCTAATAACTTAATTTTATTCAATAATGTCATCAAGTTCTTTGATCTTTTCACATTTCCCTTGTTATTCGTAGCCATATTTTTGTACGGGTTAGAAAGAACTTGTCCAAATAAAGTCACTTTCTTCCGTTAACACACTCGAAAAAGTCTGTTTACACGAACACACTGCAAAACGGTAGATTTTTCACTTTTGTAAGCATATCAATTTATAAATTTATTCAATTTATAAGCATCTAAATTAAAAGCAAACGACGAAACCTTCCATGACAAGCGCATAACACATACTGAACAAGGATTAGCGAGAAACATCCATGCTCGCGATTTTGTCACCCCTCTCCCCCCACCCGCCGAGCACTGTTTTGACCTGGAAAGATAATTTTAGCCACGCCCATGTTTTTTTATGGCGGAAAATGTTCACGGCGCTTTAAAATTCACATTTTTTTTAGGTTTCATTTTATATTAAATCAGTGACCGCAAATACGTGAAACCGCGAATAGCGGGGGTTTACTGTATATAATACAATGCTGATTATGTTGTTAACTATTGGTGTAGAGATACATTGAAAGGGACTTTTTCAAGGGCTAACCCTCTCTTTGTGTCCCACCAATAATTAACAGAGCTATCTGTTTCTGATTTGCTACTAAATTATAACATAATCAAGTTTAAGTTTTGGACACTGTTAAACAGGCAGATGGCAGTCAGAAACAGACAGCTCTGTTAATTATTGGTGGGACACATTGAGAGGGTTAGCCCTTGAAAAAGTCCCTTTCAATGTATCTCTACACCAATAGTTAACTACATAATCTTCATTGTATTATATATTTATATTTTATTACTAATTATATGTTTACTTCCAGGGTTCGGCCATGTATGCCTGCATGGGCTACTTTATTTTTATAAGTTAATTTGACTTTATGGTCTATTGCAAGCTGTATACTGTTGTGTTCATATACATGTTCATCTTCTGTATAGTACTTATTGTGCCTTTATGATAATAACTAGATTATAGACTGAAGAAATATAAAGTACTTATTGTGCTTTTACTATAATAACTATATATATATATATATATATATATGTGTGTGTGTGTGTGTGTGTGTGTGTGGTTTGTAGAATAAATAAAGTGTCTGTGAAAATGTAAAAGTACACAAGGTGCCAGAACTAAAAAAAGTTTAAGGGATAGTAGTAAGTGGAAGTGAAGTAGGGGTAAAACAGGTGAAAGAATTTGAAAAACCTAGTGTAAAAATGAACTGGAACTGAGGGGGGAAAAAATATATACAGTAATACCTTGATTTACGCTACCCCGACTTACGAACTCGGAGTTACGCGGTTCTTGATTTTTTCGTTTGGCAACACTGCCGCCCAATATCTTCAAGGTGAACAAAATTCAACTTTGCTGCCGCATGAGCTGCACACATATACAAGAATTTGCATTCCAACTGTCATATTTATATGTGTGCGTTCGAATTCGTGCTCAACCTTTGTCCGGGGCCGCACGCGCACTACACTGAAGGAATCAGCCTGCTCATCGCTGTCAGGAAGGACTGCGTAACCCCATCAACCTCCTTCGTGATGGGGATAGGGGCTTGTAATTGTTCCCCTTGAACGAGGAATTCCCAGTAAGCACGAGTCATAAGCTCGTGTTGATTACGTCCCTGCCCTTCGTACACACCGCCCATCAGAAATTACATCGTTTTCACGAATAAAAAAAACTTTCCAGGCTTTAAGGTTTCCAAAGACCGATTGACAATGATGGTCAGCGGGAATGCAGCTGGTGACTACAAGTTAAAACCTCTCTTAATTTATCGCTCTGAAAACCCAAGAGTTTTCAAAAATATATCTAAAATTAGCTTACCAGTGATTTGGAAGTCAAATCATAAAGCTTGGGTGACAGCTTCCGTTTTTGAGGACTGGTTTGGTCACCACTTCATACCCCAAGTCGAACGTTATTGCAAGTCTAAACAGATTCCATTTAAATTGATCGTTCTTATTAACAATGCATCCGGTCACCCTCCTGCCACCCTAATTAATTTCGACCGACGTGTGAAAGTTGTGTTTTTGCCTCCAAACACAACCAGCTTGTTTCAACCGATGGACCAGGGAGTCATCAAAACATTCAAGGCCTACTACACGAGGCATTCGTTTGCACGTCTGAATGAAGCTATGCGACAAAATAGTGAGATATCTGTTAAAGACTTCTGGAAACAATTCAATGTTTTAGATGCCATAAGAATCATTGAAGAATCTTGGGATGAAATTCACAAAAGAACATTGAATGGTGTCTGAAATAAACTTTGTCCATTTTTTTTCAAAAACGAGACGAAAACAACGCCAGAAACTGATCATGTCGCTCATATGATAGAAGAAGTTGTTAATCTTGCCAGGCAATTAGATTTGAAAGTCAATGGTGATGATGTCAACGAGTTGTTGGATTCACATAGTGAGGAGCTGACAATGAATGAGCTCACAGAGATGCGTGAGCAAAACATCACTGAATTATCCGACACCCAGACCCAGTTCCACCAGAAAAGCACATGACAATTGGAAGCTTGACAGAAGGTCTCAGCTCAATTGAAAAGGGCTTAAAAATTTTAGAAAACAGACTCCAACGAAGAACGCGTTATAGCTACAAAGAAAGGAATAAAAAATTATTAGCTTGCTACGAAGAAATTCTGCGTGAAAAAAGAAGGCGCTGTCATCAGACGAATTTGTTAGATTTTATGAAGCCATCGACATTGAAATAACTTTTTTACGTAACTCATTTATTTTTTAATACATAATTTGTATTAATATATATAAATAACTGCAATTTTATTAAATATTTTTCTTTTAAGCTAGTGTTTTTGTTCCTTGGTCCCAATTAAACAAAATCTATATGTATTTATATGCAAAGTTGTACCCCGACTTACACGAATTCGACTTAAGCGATTTTCGTCGGACCCACCTATCGCGTAACTTCGGGGTATTACTGTATATACAAGTAAATAAATAACGCTATATTCAGATATGGGAGGACAATTTTAGCAACGGGTCAAATTAGGCGATGGCAAATATGATACATAGCCAGGAAATTCATCAGGGGACTACTCCTGACCATGTATCAGGCACTGTGTTTCCAAACTTGTCTGTAGTATTAGAAAAAGGGGGGCAAATATGCGGCCTTTTATCGTAATACTAGTAGACAAAGTAGTTCCTACGTAGTGTAAAAAATCTAAATTAAAATAAATACAAATATATACAAATTAACAAAAGTGTAATGTGGAATTATAATACAAATGTATGCGAAGCATATATGTTTTTCATGTGCTTCACAAACATTTGTATTATAATTCCACATTACACTTTTGTTAATTTGTATTTATTTTAATTTATATTTTTTACACTACGTATTGACTACTTTGTCTACTAGTATTACGATAAAAGGCCGCATATTTGCCCCCCCTTTTTCTAATATTACAGACAAGTTTGGAAACACAGTGTGTGATACGTGGTCAGGAGTAGTCCTCTGATGAATTTCCTGGATGTATATCATATTTTCATCTATATTCAGATTCTGCATATTTGCCATCTCCTGATTTGACCTCTTGCTAAAATTTCCATCCCATATCTGAATATAGTGTTATTTATTTATTTACTTGTATATTTTTCCCCCCTCAGTCCCGGTTCATTTTTACACTAGGTTTTTCAAATTCTTTCACCTGTTTTACCCCTACTTCACTTCCACTATCCCTTAAACTTCTCTTAGTTCTGGCACCTTGTGTACTTTTCATTTCCACAGACACTTTATTTATTCTACAAACCATACATTATTTATATCCTTTTGCTTCCTCTACTGCTGCACTGCACGTTTTGGAGCATTAGATATACCATAACTTCTGTTATTTCTCTTTTTCTGCTTATTAACTGTTATATATTCCTACTAAAGTGTAAAGAAGGTTTTGTTTAATCATAATGAATCTACAGTATACACCAGAAGTGAATTCTACGAAATGGATAAGGCGTGTAGTGATATATGATAGGATAACCAGGTAAGAGGGGAAAAAGGAACAGATAGTTGATAAGAAATTAAAATAAGAAATGAAAAGGCTACATTGCAGTGTTTTTCACAATGTATATATATGTGTGTGTGTGCAATATATATATATATATATTTCACACATACATATAGATACAAATATTGTACTACACAGGTTTTTATATTTATATTGTGAATAATAATTCCTTGATAAAAATGTAAACTAAGAGATCAAAAATGTTTTATGTTTTTTGACTTGGAATATAAAGTAATAATGCATAGTGATTTCTTGGCTGCACCGACCAAGTGAAAAGAATTTAATTAGTACGTGAGAGAGTAAACACAGTAATACATAAAAAACTGACACAAAGGCATAGATATTTAGGAGATAACATATATTAAATTTAGAAAATACAGAACAAATATAGAAGCTTTCGGCTACTGTATGTTGCCTTTTTCAACTAATTGAGCACTGGCAAGTGGTTGTTTTTATGTGCTGTAGCTGACCTTCAAGTACTTAAGCACGCAAGGTCACGGAGGAGGGGAGAGTGCCGTGGTCCCTCCTGTTTATCGTATTCCAGGTGACACTGATGTGTGCCGATTTCAGCCAATGGCGGATCTTGAAATTGCGAGAGAAGCCTATGATTTTTGCATCCTTTGGTGTGATATCATGGCTCTCCTGCCAATAGTGAGCAGCTAGCACTGAATGGGTGAAGCCAGCTTTAGTGACAGCGGTCTGGTGGTTCCTCAGCTGGTCTTCCAAACAATGGATGGCCTCCCCGATGTAGCTTGCATCACAGTCCCAGCATGGTATGCGGTAAATGATCCCGCTCTGCTTCAGAGGGGGAAATCAGTGTTTTCAGGGGGGAGGGTATGTTGATTGGAGTTTCGTTTCGGGTGTTTGAACGGTGCAGATGTAGCTGCGAGGGATTCTGCCTATGCCATGCACTAGAGCAGGGTAAAATGGGACATGGGGCGACACCTGTCAAATCAGAAGTGTCAGGTTGTCGGGCATCTGATGAGGAGTGTCCAGTGCCGTGATGTCTGTTCCCAGTAGTTGAGGGTCTGCTTAAGGTAGCCGCATTTTCTGAGGTCCGGACTTGACCATATGTATTTCTTCGGGTGTGCCGGTAGCGTTGGAGCAATGTGTCAAAGCCCTGTTCATTAGTGACTGGGTGATGCTATGACATTGTGAGTTGGAGTGACAGGAATGGTAGTTGGTGTATTGTCCAGCACATGCGGATTTCTGATATACTGACGTTGTGACCTGTGAACCTTCTCTTTTTAACCACACGTCTAAAAATGGAAGGGCCTGGTCCTTCTTGGTTTCAATCATGAATTTTAAAAAAGTGATTTGCTGTTGAGATAGCCTAGAAATGCCATCAGTGTCAAAGATCCCCAATAGGGGCAAGATAAACCTGTTGGGGGGGGGGCTAGTCAATCCAATTTAGTCAAATTTGAGTATCTGTCAGGGAGCTGATACAGCAACCTTGTCAGTTTAAATTCGTCTAGACATGTTGAGAGACATGGACATTTTGGTTATGGATTGTTGTTTTGCTTTGGGGGCTGTAAGGCCAGCCTCTGAATGTCTCTACACATTTCAAATAGTTTTGTGTGCAGTCTGTGGCTTTATAATTATTTTTTTCTATTATAAATAGGTGTTCTTCTTCTTCCCTGGGTAGGCAACCAATTTTTGCTATAGTTGGGTTCTCAGTATATCATAAATTGTACATTCATAGAGAATGTGTGCCTAGTCTTCACTTTCGTCATAACAGGTACAGTTTGGGTCATTAGTCAACCCTAAGGAGGTTAATTTCGCCTTTAGGGAGCCGTGACCTGTCAGTATAAATGTTGTGATAAGTCCAGGGGCAAACCAAAGTGGTTTGTCCCCAGACTTTTCACTGCCATCGGTTAGCAATGACTAACCATTGCCACCTATGGCAGAAACCTTTTAGTAACCAAACCTCTGGTTTACTGTTCCCAATTTGTTTGCTTTGTGGAGCTTGGTGGCTATTCACTTTCTTTCAGCCTTGATGTTGTTGGCTGTGTTAAAGGTTATCCCCAGAAATTCTGTGGGTATACCCTCTTGAAGTCTGTAATACAAGCCTCTTTTAGCTATTTCCAAGTAAAGTGGGAGAGCACCAGCTGGCACCAGAAGTGCCGGCTGGTGCTCACAGTGTAACATGCTCTGGTGATAGTGAGTATTGTTCTCTGAATTGTCTCTAATTTGTTCCTGTTTCTGCCTATGGCCGTGCAAGTAAACCATGCACCAGCTTCATAGGTGATGACAGGCAAGAACACTACTTGATGCTATATGATTGCCAAGTTCGCTCTTTTGAGCCTCCAGTCAGCCCAAATAATCCTGGCAATCATGGCTGTGTAGTTTCTCACTTTTTTGTCAAGTATGCCAAATGGGGATAAAAAGTTAATTTTGAGGCAAAAACAAACCCTAGGTATCTTAGTTTTGATACCATTTTTATGCCTTTTCCATTAATTTTAATTTGGGGGGGGGGGTCTCCCTTGGGTTTCCTTTCCAAAGTATGGATTTAGTTTTTTCAGGTGATATCCTGAGCATGTGCATTTGTGCCCACTCCTGCAGTTGCATGAGGGTGGCATTTGATCTTTGCTCTACAAGTATAACATATAATAAGATAGTCCACATATGCAACCTATAATATTTAAATAGTTTTGTTTTCTGCACATATACCCTTGTATATTAGCAAATATATAAAATCTAAATGCTAATTTGGGATGTATTTTTATGGGTTTTATGTAGAGTTAGTTGTGGAGTCTATATTACTTTTGAATTTATATAATGTTAGTATTAGCTAATCCCTTGTTAATCCCGCTTAACTTTTAAATCAGCAATTTGCCAATTGCTGATTTAAAAGTTAAGTAAGAGTTATAAGTAATAATTGTTAATCACATTAGTATTAGTTAATCATATTAATGAACGGACAGAACAGGAACTTACCATGCTGTAAGTTGTCAGGTGAACTGAGAAATGATTGATTTACATTTTTGGCAGCTTTCTGACAGGGGTTAAGAGGCCACATCTAATTGCATTATAGTAATTATAGTAATTACAGGGGTTAAGAGGCCACATCTAATTGCATTATAGTAAACTAAAGTACATTGAATTAATCTAAACTATCTCCTTCACAAAGCTGTCCCCCCCCCCTCCCAGAGGGCATTCTCTTTACTTGCTACAGGATATGGATTAGCTTGTGAAGGCCAAATCAATATATTTACAAAATGGCAGTCTTGCTACTTGCAATCTGGCTATCAATCTATTTGAACCTGGTTTCTATTTTTCATTAATGACTAATCCATGCCCTGTAGCATGCAAAGAGAATATCCTCTGCGGACGGGGGAGATTTGTGAAGGAGATAGTTTAAATTAATTCAATGTACTTTAGGCTTAGTTTAATATAATGTAATTAGGTATACATGTAAAAAAGGTAAAGTGCAGCCATTATCAACCCACTGCAGGATGGAAGCCTCCTCAACAATTCATGCTGTGGGAAACGGACCATAATCTGCCACGCTGGTCCAGTGCAGGTTGGCAGATCGACTGTATTCAGCAGGGCTTGAATCCGGGTCTACTCAAAGAGCGTGTGCTACTGCACTCCCACTCCTGACCACTCGGCTACTGAGGCCTATAGGTATATAGGACGTATATCGAATTAGTTAAGAGAGTTCCTTGCATAAATGTGGGATACGTTCTTTATTTTTATATATTTTTTATTTGCTTTAGCATTTTTTTTTTTTTTTTTTTTTTTTTTTTGTGCTTTCTTGCATACTTTCCCGAATTATATCGCATTAACACTTTCTTGTAAGAGGTCATCCCTTAAGACCCGCCAGAGGACTGCAAAAAAAAAAAGTAACTCAATCATTTCTCAGTTCAAACGACAACATGCGGCATGGCAAGTTCCTGCACTATTCCTTTACTGATATGATATACTACTTATAACCCTCACATAACTTTTAAATTAATAATTGGTAAATTAATTTGTGATTATTTAATATTATTTATAATCTTTACTTAACTTTTTAGTTAAAACTGGCAAATTAAAAAGGGATTAGCTAATATTACTCATTATCTTTATATAAATTCAAAGATAACAATGTACATGCCACAGTTACCTGTACATAAAACCCATAAAAATTCATCCCAAATTGATATTTAGATTTTATTTACTAAAATGCAAGGGTATATGTGCAGAAAATTATTGAAACATTATAGGCTGCATATATGGACCATCTCAGTATACTGTATATTATACTGAAATAGTGAAATGGGGTGGCATCCCGAAGAGATTCCATTTCACATATATATGGCGCCTCTGTAGCCAGGTGGGAAGGAGCAGCAGTGCATAGCATATGCTTCTTGATTAGACCGGGGTTCGAGCCCATCACCACCAAATACGGAGGATGCAGAAAGGTCAGGGAATGACCACCACATATCCCGGAGCAATATGGCCTTAGTTGCTAATGCTCCTAAAAAAACCAAAATAACAAACAAACAATTTCAACAGCCAGTTAGCTAAAAGTATAAGATTATTATAAAATTATACTACAGGATACAATTAGTTATACAGTAAAATCTTGTTAATACAAAGTACTCGTTTATATGAAGCACATACCATTCCCCTGCAAAAGAATAGACTTTTCTATGTAAATATATTTGTTTATTACAAAATTCGGTTAATATGTATTACATATTACCAGAATTTTGTTTGAATTGAATTTTGTTTGAATTTAATTGAATACACCATGAACTGTCAAACTAATAGAGCAAGCTTATCTGCGAAAAGATCTAAACCTCCCAAGGATATATCTCTTTTGGGGATTACCCTGACTTCTAATCTCTCTTGGCACAAGCACATTATAAATATTGCTTCCTCTGCATCTACAAATATCTTCTTTTGTCTTCTCTCGTGTTTGGGGTTTTCATAAAAAAAAAAAAAAAAAACTGCCATATTTGCCAAACACAACAAACATGCGTACACATTCTTCAAAATCTTTTTTAAAATGGCACAATCAGTTGAAATTGTTTAAATCTATCTTTCCTTTTCTCTCACTTGTCTCTACATAGTAGCAAATGTCTGTAAAATATTCATCTACTTTTACAGGAAAGCATGCAGAACCCTTTTTCAGCACACAAATTAATAATATGATGGGGACAGCCTATTAACCAAGTACTCAAATCTCCTCTATTAATACCTTTGCTACTCCAGATTTTAGGTCTATCATAAAAGGTGCATTAGAGTTACCTTCCAATGCTAGCACTGAAATCAAATTGCTTTAGATTTTAAGGGTTTATTTTTATTTATTATTACAAACAGTCACACAGTGGGGTACAGCTTGGAATCACTTTGATGACTGTCACTAGTAACAATCAAATTGTCCATAATCAGAGCCATCATTGCCTGTTCTTTCCCTATCCATGCCTTTCACAAATAATGCCTGCTACCTTTACTCTTTCCCAACTGTATTTTTTTGTTATTTTACTATCAGGAAACCTATTTCTGATTAATGTACCTGTATGATCAGCAGAACTCAGCGGGGGAAAAAAAAAAAAAAAAAAAAAATACAAATAAACATTTGGCACATACATTTCATATTGACATCATAACCACTATGAAATGTATCCATTTTTGCATTTCTATATGTTGTTCTTATACTTATTTGTTTGCGAATATTGCATTATATTACATTTCCCACTACTTGAAATTGAAAAACCATATCTGCGCATAGTACACAAGGTATTACCTTTTTCAGATTTTACAATATATGCAAAATATTGTGCATATGTCTTTTGAAAGACATTAATTAGCTTTGCAAGACAGAAGTACTACCCAAATAATTGCAGATAATAGGATTATGCTATTATTCCATGTCTCTAATTTGCAATATAGACACCTGACAGTCAATTTTTATAAAATAAACAGAACCTCACAATTTTTTTTTTTTATTCCAATAAGTTTTTTTTTTTTTTTGTGAACGGAGAAAACAGAGTTTTGTAAAAAGACAGAAAAACTCTTTGTCATTGATTATATTATAACAGTGAGACAGAAAAGGGTTCAAATCAAGTAAAAAAGATGGACTATCATAAAGCCAGAAAGTTGGGAGTATGAATGTATCTAAAACCATTTTTGGTTCATGTTTACCAAATAAACTCTGAGTTGCAGCATATGAAATTGATTATAGATAATTTTGTCTCACTTTGCAATGACTGTTACTATAATCTACTGCCACAGAAAACCTGATTTACAATTTATACCCATGATAACATTAACTGCCCTTATTATCTTTTACTTGTGGCTATTCATTCATTCTTTACTAATTTTTATTCAGAATCCTGTTGTTGTGTTATCTTTCAATTGGTTTATTATCAATGATAAAGGATCTGCTTTCAATATCCACAAAGAATAAAATTCAGGGGTAACAAATTAGGTCGAAAACTCCACAACATGATGATGTAGGATACATCTACACCTACAATTAAAAATTCAACCATCTTTAGCTATAGGCTAATATGGCAGCAGCAGCAGCACCATTTTCTGGAACCAAAATTATCTGCATAATTTTCAAACACAGATGAAATGTCTAACGCATAATTAACATTTTACACTTTTAAAATATTAATTACGGTTTTAATTATGGATTTAGATCCATCTAATTATATGGCATTAATCTGATCTGATATACATTTTACATCTATTCTTATATTTCATAAAAGATTAAAAACATACATATAAAACCATATCTGCTTTTTGTCAAGTTTATTTTTCAAGTGAGCAGAAATGTTTTTTTTTTTTTTTTTTGTTGGAAAGAAAAACCAAACTAATCAGACAGTATACACAATTATTTTGAAACTTCTGATTAAACTGGAAGGGTTGGCAGGTATGAATGTGTTTGAGGGATTTATCTTCAGATTTAGGATGCAATAGCATCATAAAAGATTATCAGAGACTGAAGCTTGAACAGACAGAAGTTCTGCCAATAACTTCATCCAGATACCAGAAGGCACAACTATCATTTGAGCAAAAAAGTAAGTTTCCTACCCAGAGTTTGTTCAAAATAAAGTTTGGATTGATCAATAGCTTTTTAAAACTGTTGCAAGTTTTAGTGTGAGCACAAAATGAAACTAGAGATTTGATATGTTGCATTCTTATCTTAAACAGCTTATTGGAAAACCAAGGTTTAGGTAAGAGTTTAGATGAGACTTTAAGGTGGAATGAGGAATAAGGATTTCATCCCCACAAGAATAATTTCACAGGCATGATCTTAGCAAAGAAGATGGAAGGTTTAAAATAATAATAAGCACAAGGGAAAACAGAAACAGAAATTATGCAATTTGACCCATTTCATATTCTTGTAATTCCATATGACAAGATGCTGAGAATGGCCATGAGACAGAAAGGCTCCACTGGAGGAAGAGCCTAACACAAAGTAATGACTGGATGTACCTAGACAAAATTAACCTTAACTGTTAATGGTGTATAGGTAAAAATTATTTATAAAGCTTGTTCTTGAGGAAAAGATAGAGTGCTGGATGTGTGGATAGGACTGACTAAAATTCTACTAAGTAAATGAGCAAGTTGTGTAAGGTCATCAGTAAGCAAAACCCTTAGTATCTCTACCAGTTGTGCAAACTATAAAATCAAAAGCAGCTGGAATTATGAATATTGAAATCATCAGATGAAAGATTACTTCAGTGTTAAAAAAAAAAAAAAAAAAAAAACTGGAGAAAATAGAGCTTAAAGAAATTCAAAAATTTTTGAGTAAGTTGTTGTTATTTGATTTTTTAGGAGCATTAGCAACTAAAGCCATATTGCTCCGGGGATATGCGGTGGTCATTCCCTGACCTTTCCACATCCTCCATATTTGGTGGTCACGGGCTCGAAGCATGTGCTACGCACTGCTGCTCCTGCCCACCTGGCTATGGAGGCGCCTGAGTAACTTGTAGAGTGAGGGGAAATGGTATAGGCAACCAATGAATTTGAGAGAATGGGGTAAAGAGAATTGAAGAGAAAACAGATTTCAGATCAGGAAGCCTCTAGCAAGGAATGTCAGAGTGGACACTGCACACAAATAACACCTTTAGTGTAAAAAAAAAAAAATCAGAGCAAATATTAGGAGAAATGAGATTTGTGGAGGCTAAAACAACCAATAACTGAGATTCTGTTAAGAAAAGTAAGTGGAGCTTGGCAGATTGTAAGTGAAAATGGACATTGCAGAAACTGAAACCACATATTAGCAAGGGCATATTATACAAAAAAGCAAGCTTATAACACCATCAGCCAAAAAAAAAAAAAAAAAGAAAAACCTTCCCATTTCACCCATCCAGTCACTCCAAATGTTTGTCTAGTTCAGCTTTAAGTTTATTTAAGCTATCAACTTCCACAACAACAGATATTCCAGTAATCAACTACCTGCTGGCTAAAGGCAAACTTCCACACATCTATTCTACAACTGTCTTTCCTCAATTTGAATCCATTCCCCCTCAGGTTCTTCATCTGAGCAAGCAGAAGTATCCCATCAGCATTCAGCCTGCTCAAACCATTCAAGGCCTTATACACTTCAATCAGATCGCCTTGCAGGTGCCGACTGGGCTAGCCAAGTGGATAAAGTGCCTGCCTGGCAACCCAAAGGTCGCAGGTTCGAATCCCACCTTGGGCTTGGATCAGAGTAAAATGCAAAAACATTGGGAGGTGCATTATGGCCACAGAAGCCAATGTGCCAACAACTAACCAAAAAAAAAAAAAAAAAAACCTTGCAGGTGCTGCAACTTGCACAACTTAACCCCTTTGTTCCTCTCACTAATCTTGTTGCCCGTCTCTGTACTTGTTCTAGCAACTCTACATCTTTCCTAAAATGAGTCCTCCAGACCTGTATGCAGTATTCAAAGTGTGGCCTGGCCATTGCCTTATTCAAAGGGATAATCACCTCCTTGTCTCTGCTAGCAAAATTCCTATATATCATTGACAAAAATCCATGACCTGCTCTGACAGCCATCTGCACTGCTCAGAAAACTTCATATCTGACTGCACAATTACTCCCCAAAGTCTTTTTCATTCTCCACCTCCCTGAGTGTGGTACCACACAGCTGGTACGTTTCTCTTGGGTTATTGCTACCCATATGCAGTATTTTGCATTTGTCAATATTAAACTTCAGTTGTCACTTCTCAGCCCATCTGCCTAACTTTTCTAGATCCTGTTGCAGTAGCATACTGTCTTACTGAGGCAGTAGCATACTGTCTTACTGAGGCAATAGCATACTGTAGCATACTGTAGCAATAGCATACTTGACTGTCATTAACAACCTTTGCCAACCTTTGTATCATCTGCAAACTTGGACATTAAGCCTGATATATTTGTGAAATGAAATTATGAAGTTTCTGGGCAATTTAGATCTTTTTACAGATAAGTTTGTTCCATTAGTCTGACTATTCATTATGAACTAATGTAAAAGAATTAAGAATTGAGAGAAGACACATACAAAATGATAAAATTTCTGGTTATGGCATAGGCATGGCAAAGGCATACCTAACATGACTACATTTTCTCCAGTCACAAGCTGATAGAGTAGAGTAGAGTAGAGTAGAGTAAGCAATATTATATACTATCCGATGTGGATTTCTCCTAGAGAGAAATTACTAGTGGGTTTGTTCCAGCAGCTAGCTTGCAGAAACTGCTTTAAAGCTGTAATCTTAAGTAAGAAATAGTGGCTCTCACAATTATGCCCATCATAACCTCAAAGAAACAAACAATTTTGCATGATAAAAGAGATGGAGAGGTACTCTGGCATTGCCCTGGAGAGAAAACATGGTTTTCACCACTTCAAGAGAAACAGAGCAAATAAAAACAGAATCTTCCTTCCTAAGTGATAGTTAGCAGGTCTATGTTATTCATCATAATAATGTTCCCTAATCAATAATGTCAAAATAGGGTTCACATTACTGACAGGAGAAATCATTATTTAAAAGTAAACTCATTTAAAAAAAAAAAAAAACAACTGATTTCTTAGAAAATTCTTACAGAAATGATGAGAATTAAGGTTCTGAAGAAAAAGAGAACAAAAAAAAAATTAATTAAAACCCTCCTTCCTCAACTGGGAATTAACAGGTCTGTATACATAACAATATTCTCTATCCAATCATGTAAACAATAGCATTCAAATTATTAACTATGGAATTGATTAAATAAAAGTAATGAATCATTTAAAAACAACAGATTTTTTAGATAATTCTCACCATGTCTTAACAAAAGAAACTAATTTATTCTAAATAAAATATTGTTTTCACACTTTGATTAGACTAAATGATTTTATTATCTTACCAGTCTGACAGAGTCATCATACATGTCAATGAAACTTTTTTCTAATGGAATTTCTTCAACTTTAAAACTTACGCCTGCAAAACTTAGTTGCCTAGCCATGTATAAGCCACGTAACTGAGGGGGAAAAAATCATTAGATATTAAAATCCAATAAAATTTCAAAATACTGAAAAAAAGTAAAACAGAATCAGCAACAAATAGTAATATTAAAAGGCTTCTGAAGAAAGAAAACAAGTATTATTATTTATTATTAGTGGTAAATGATGCAAGCAAGCTTAATACAGCATCAGCAAAAAAAAAAAAAAAAAAAACCCAACACTTACCATTTCACCTGTCCATCCCCCTTCTACACTGGTGTTCAATAAGGATTTCATCCCCACAAGAATAATTTCACAGGCATGATCTTAGCAAAGAAGATGGAAGGTTTAAAATAATAATAAGCACAAGGGAAAACAGAAACAGAAATTATGCAATTTGACCCATTTCATATTCTTGTAATTCCATATGACAAGATGAAATTGAAATTGTAAGTGCATCACATAGGAATTTCACATTTCTAATCTTTTTTCGCAATGGTATATTACATTAATGACTAGCATCACAAATAGAAATATAAACAAAAGATATTTATTAACAGTAAGGCAAAACTAGGTACTTGTTTGACAGGTGCTCTCAAAATACAGGCATACCTCGGTTAACGTTACCTCTGATAACGAAGCTTCGATATAACGAAGTCGGCAATTTCAAGCCCCATTTAACATAAAAAAAATACTCCAGTTTAATCACCTGAAATCTAAACAAACTCAAGAAATTACGGAAACCTTTGGGGCTTCTCGTGGTTGGTTCGAGAAATTTAAAAAACGGGCCAGAATTCATAGTGTAACATTAACAGGAGATGTTGTTGTTGTTGTTAATTGGTTTTTAGGAGCATTAGCAACTAAGGCCATATTGCTCCGGGATATGCGGTGGTCATTCCCTGACCTTTCCGCATCTGCCGTATTTGGTGGTGACGGGCTCGAACCCTGGTCTAATCAAGAAGCATATGATATGCACTGCTGCTCCTTCCCACCTGGCTACGGAGGCGCTTTAACAGGAGAAGCTGCAAATAAGTTTCCAGAAAAACTAAAGGAAATAATTGAACGTGAAAATTTTCCAAATTTGGTGTTCAATGTTGACGAAAGCGGTTTGTTCTGGAAACGGCTACCAACAAAAAGCTTCATTTCTACTGAAGAAAAATCAGCTGCTGGGTTCAAAGCAGCCAAAGACCGTTTAACGTTACTCTTTGGATCAAATGCTTCTGGCGATTATAAATTAAAATTGTTATTAGTTTACCATTCAGAAAATCAGAGGGCTTTAAAAGGTAACATAAAAATGAATTTACCTGTAATATGGAAAGCAAATAGAAAAGCGTGGGTTACCAAGGAGTTATTTACTGATTGGTTTGTTAACCACTTTTGTCCTGAAGTAAAACGGTATTGTCAAAAAAAAACAACTTTGAAGAAAAAGCTCTTTTGTTGTTAGACAATGCTCCGGGACATCCTACTGATCTTAACACGTTGGACACATGCATTCCTGTCAAAGTTGTGTTTCTTCCAGAAAAAACAACTTCCCTGATTCAACCATTGGATCGGGGAGTAATAGCATCATTTAAAGCTTATTATCTGCGTCGAACATTAAGCAGTTTAACTGAACTAGAGGATAAAGAGGAAATGACAGTTAAAACTTTTTGGAAAAACTACACCATTAAAAACGCAATTGAAAACATTGATAGTTCTTGGAAAGAAGTCACTAAGAAATGCTTAAATGAAGTTTGGCGCAAAATATGGCCAGAAGTTGTACTAGAAGAAGAAAATAACATCCAACCTCAAGAAATTAGAAATGAAGTTATCCAGATGGCTCAATCAATAGGTTTCGAAAATGTCGATGAAGAGGATGTTAGAAATTTATTGAATGCAGAAAATGATGGTTTTTCAGTGGAAGATTTAGAAAACCTTGTTAGCAACGAAGACAAAGATAATGAAGACGAAGTTAAAGAAGTTCCTGCCGAAAAAGTGTTAACAACCAAAGATTTAAAAAGGTGCTTAAATGACATTGAAAACGTTTTAAATTTTTTTAGTGAAAATGATCCTGATTTAGGAAGAAGTGTTATTGTTAAGCGATCAGTGTTAAATGCAATAACTCCTATAGGCAATTGTTAAATGAAAGAGAAAAAAAGCATAAGCAATCAACTTTAGACTCATATTTTAAAATGTGATTTCACTTTGTATGTAAGTTGACTGTTTATTTAATAAAACTTTTCTTTGTTCGAAAAAAAAGCTTTTCATTTTCTTTACATAGGAACGTATCCCTATTTTGGCCATAGTATTTTTACCTCTGAAAACGAAGTTTCGCTTAACGAAGTAATTTCGTGGAACGCATCCTATTCGTTATTCGAGGTATGCCTGTATTCCAAAATGAGCATTTGCAACCTTTATACAACAGTTTCGGTAAACACGACAATTATGGCTGAAATGTTATCAGAAGCCCTCAGTTTGCTTCAGTTTATCATTTGAAATGGAAGACAAAACGAAAAGTTCACCAGGTGCAAACTAATATTTAGTTGAACCACCTCTGGCATTGATGACAGCAGCACACCGTCAAGGCATTGACGAGATCAATTTCTGAAGATAATCAACTGATAGTTCATGGTCCCACACACAAATTATGGCTTCCTGAAGGGTTTTTGGTTTCTTTCTGGCCACTCCAGATTCCACACGATGCCAACAGTTCTCTATAGGATTCAGGTCCAAGCTGTTTCCTGGCCAGCTATCAGTTGTAATGGACCATTTTTCCAACCATTTTTTAACCCATAACAAAATGTAAACACATTACTGTCGAACCTCTAATGCAGAAATGAAGCTAAGGTAACTACAAAAGTGCCTACTTACACTTTTTTCCCGATGAAAAGGAGCAGAGCATCCTAAAAGATGCAGTTACTTGGCAGGTTGAAACGGTCTCTAATGGTTGGCAGAAATTTTCCTTCCAATATAGCCAGGTATCCATTGGCATTTATGGAACCTTTTCTAAACTGCAGGTGACCTACTACGTAATACAAAATGCATCCCCATATCATTTGGCTGGTAGGGAATTTCACTGTACACACCATACAGTTTGGATGGTATTCTTCACTACGTCTATGGCAAATCGTTTGCCTCCCATCAGAGCTATGCTGGTTGAATTTCTTCTCATTCGAGAAAATAATAACTGACTTCCACTGCTCAGGGATCCATTTGACATGCTGCTTACACCAAATTAATCTAGCCCTTTTCATTTTTTGTGTGAGGAGGGGCTTAGGACGACGGGCTATAAGTCCATTTTTGAAGAGGCATCTTCTGACTGTTACTGCACTTGCTACCACTTCTGCTTGTTCTTCCCATTCTCTTTTCAGCTCAGATGAAGAAGCTTTATGGTTTTTAAGGCACAAGCACTTCAAAATGCGGTCCTGTTTTGGCATAGAGACTCGTTTGCATCCGGTTTCTTTTTTTCCCACCAGCAGAACCAGTATTCTTGAGTTTGGAAAGAAATCTACTCACCGTCGACTGATTACAAGACACTGTAAGCAATATGACAGGAAGAACATCCTTCCTCACGTAAAGCAACACTAGCACTCTTTCTTCGTGGGGTCAACTGCATGTAACTCGCCATCCTGGCACAAGCAAGGAATGACTGCAACCCTTGCAGAGTGTGCTTATATAGCTGAAAGTAACAGCTGATGCAATATTACGTCATCACCTACACGTCTTTCTAATGCAATCTATAAGAAATATTGCCATATACTTATGTTATTCAGACGACAATCACAATTTTAAGGGGTGATGTACTTTCTTTGAACACCAGTGTGTGTGTGTGTGTGTGTGTGTGTGTGTTTGAATAACGTTTAAAATAACTGGAAACTGAATCTTTCATAATAAAAATAAAAAGGTATGGTAAACATCAGAGGCAGCAAAAAGCATATTCCTCTACATGATGCTTGAAATATAACCATAGAAATAAATTAGAATAGGAATTAAAAATAATGCCAGCAGCATGGCAAGACAAGAGCAAAAATAACCAAAATTAAACATAATGATAAACCACGGGAAGGGGGGGTAACAAGAATAAATATTGCAGCAGAAACTCTCTAAGATAATTTAGAACATCTAAATGTAAGGATAATAAAATTGATTAAATTTCGAAAGCCAATTAAATAAATTTAACGGTGCCCCCTCTGATGGGTACCAGGTCCAAATTTACGTGATATATCGCTAACAGAGATGTAAACCACTACAATAAAATAAAACAAATATAAACCAAAAATAGGCTGACCATTACGCCCCATCTCAAAGAGGACCACAAGGCCAATAATGGTCAGGGAATCGCTGCATTTCGATTGGGTGGCAGACTGATCTTTCGATCGACTCGCCTTTGCGGCGATTCCCTGACCATTATTGGCCTTGATCAATGACATCAGAAATGATTAGACATTAAAATTGCCTGAGAATAGACAAATTCAATAGATATAACAGAAAATGGTACCTATCTCACAACAGTTTAAAATTCAAAAACAAAATTGGCAGTGAATATCTGCAACATACAAAGGACCCAATCAGTCTCTATATAAAGCAAAGCTAATAATAATCATAATAATTCCAGACGTAACGTAATTTCAGTTAACTTATATCAACTCAAATTTCAACTTAACTTATGATTTATACATTATTTAGTATAACATAAATAGGTTAGGCTGGCATATAACTAGCATAAACAGATAGTTCTGGTTGTTATTGATGGCATATATTGAGAGGCATTAGCCCCATGATGACGTGCCTTTCAATGTAAGCCTTATTCGATAATAACTGGTAAAATTTGGTATTTTAGATTTTGTACATATGGAATTATTATGATTATTATTAGCTTTGCTTTATATAGAGGCTGATTGGGTCCTTTGTATGTTGCAGATATTCACTACCAATTTTGTTTTTGAATTTTTGACTGTCGTGATAGATACCATCTTATACTATAACTATTGAATTTGTGTATATATATATATACACAGTCGATTCCGGTTATTTGGGACACATCGGGACTAGTGCATTTTGGTCAGATTAAGCGGCTGCCCCAATTATCCGAAGTTTCACGTAAATAGTTAAAAATACAATGTGCACCCCCCCTACAATTGGTTCACTGTACAATCAAATCACGTCAATCTATAGATACTTGGGATTTACGCTCCCGGTAAATCCCAAGTATCTATATAATATGCTGTTTCTATGCTTTTGCTTTCTGCTTGCTAACTCTAAATTTTTAAACCTCAAATCTATTAGAGCAATACGAGGGAGATTGAGGTCTATTACTATCCTTATTTCTCTTTGCCTTAATTTTAGGCATAAGCCTTTCCTTTTCACTACAAAATTAAATAGTTGGTACTCACATTTATTATTCTTGATTCGCTTCCATTATTTTTATTAATTTTCACTGCTATCTGTTGGGCTAGCGGTTATTCTGCCAGTTTTCTGATAAATTTAATGTATATTAAAGTAATTCAACTAAATTGATAATAATAATATATTCGCAGTAAATTCACAGTATATTTGAACATAGAAAAAACTGGCAAACAGAAACAGATAAGCCTCAGCTAATTATTGATTGGATATATTGAGTGGAGCTAGCCCTAGTTAACGTTATATTCAATGTATCCATATATCTATAATTAGCTACATCATTTTAATTTTTACTATTTTATTTTATTTTTTATTATATTCTATGTGTTTATTTATAGGGTACAACAAAGAAGTCCAACTCAGGTTACCAAAATACTTGGCCATTTGACCTAATGGGTATAGTTTTCACCCCTAATACTTATATTCTAAATTCTCCAATTTATCAAGTTGGTATCATATTTACAAAAAAAATTAAGGTTATATATATATATATATATATATATATATATATTATTAAACATATAAACTTATAAAAAAAAAGTTTGCAGGCCCCTATATATATATATATATATATATATAGGGGCCTGCAAACTTTTTTTTTTTTTTTTTGAAAGAGCCCTTGAACGTTTTTTTTTTTTTTTTGATTTTTGAAAGGGTCCATAGATATCAGTAGTTTGGGAACTACTGATCTAATTTATCCATAAATTGTTGATCTTGCATACTAATATTTATTTAACTACAGAGTATCATCTACATACAATAATTTTTACATCTTCCACAATAAATTTTCAATAACTTACATTCTTTTGTTGAATGGTCCATGAAAATTATAAAAAGAAGTGGCAATAAGCTACAGCTCTGCTTTGCTCATAATTTAACTTTAAACCATTTTCTAATGCTTTTTTTATTCTCAATGCAGAGTTACTATTTTTATAAATTTTTTTTTTTTTATTCCCCTTAAAAGATTATTCTTGATTCCATATTTATCTAAAGTTTAAAAGTGCATCTATATATTTTGTTTTATGCTCTTTAAAGACCAATAAATACTAAAAAGTTCTTATGATCCAATGAATTTTATATAATATGCCTTAGTGCAAATATTTGATCCTGGCATCCCCTTTTTGGCCAAAAACCAGAAACCAAATTGTTCTTCCTTGTGGTTTACATTCTACAATATTCATGACACTTGCATATATTTTACTTGGCATGCTAAGAACTGACTCTGTAATTTAGCTAAATCTGACTTTTCCTAAATTTTCCTTTTTACATGTTGGTAAAATTAATGCCTTGCTCCAGTCTTTTGGAATCTATCCTTCAGAAAACACTCCTAATGTAATATGACCACTGTGACACTATTTTTCCCTCCAGAGTTTGGAATTTCAGGTAGCATTTCATATACACATGCTTTCTTGATAACAGACAGTATCAAAATTTCTCTTATTACAATCTTTTCTTCTTCATTTAATAAATCAATGAAATCTAAAATATCCTTTTCTCCTATTTTAGTAACTTCATATACTAATCATTTTTGATTACATTAGTTATGATTTTTCACCTTCCTGATTGTTGTTTTCTATATTTTTCCCAAAATCTTTAGCCTCTTTTGCACATATTTTAGCCTGCTTGCACTTCTTTTCTTTATATTCAATTAAAGATTTATTAGTTTCATTCCCCAAAATATTTTTTTTATTTTTCCTAAGTGACTGCACATTATTGGTATCACTAAAGAATTCTGTATTTCCTGTCTCTCCAACGTACCTCTCTTAAATTTTTAACATTCTTCATCTAAAATCATGTTAGACTGAGGAATTCCATTTCACTTTCGAGCAGATTTCTATATTTAATAGTTTTGACAAATCTGAGATATTTTTGATTTTTGTCCATTTTTGGTACTAATTATCATATTTTGTTTGCCCAATCCAAGATAGTCATTTCCAATCTCAAATCCTCAATGTATCTTCAACCTAGGTATTTAGGATCCTTTTGTACAATTCTACAATTAAATATGCTTTTCTTGTTTCTATTATGCTCCTAACATGTAAACCTTATAAGGCCTTGAATGGGTTGAGCACGCTGAATTCTAATGGGATCCTTCCACTTGTTCAGATTACGAACCTAAGGGGGCATAAATTCAAATTAAGAAAAGACGGATGTAGAATAGATGTGCGGAAATTTGCCTTTAGCCAGCGGGTGGTTAATTGCTGGAACAAACTTCCATCTGTTGTTGTGGAAGTTGATAGGTTGAATAAATTTAAGGAGGAACTGGACAGGCATTTGGAGGGAATGGTGCGTTTTTTTTTTTTTTTTTTTTTGGCTGATGCTGCATAAGCTCATACACATGCTTTCTTGCATCACATGCCACTACTACTACTACCTCTGACCTTTTTTCTAAAATTTTGTTTCAACAAAGACAGTCAAGTTTACCCTTGCGTTTGTAATTAGGAGTGCATGGTTTGTACAAAATTCTAGTAGCCTTTTACCATTGCTGTTAGGTGTACATTCCTATTCAGATTTTGCTACAATATGAGGGGGTTTGAAAAGTTTGTGGCCTGAGTATAAAAGAGTAGTGGCACAGTGTTAAAAATTTCTGTCCTTAATGTATAGCACTTCAAATAATAACCCACCATGTTTCATGCGGCTTCAATATATATATATATTTTTTTTTTAGTTACAGGTCCTGAAGTCATCAAAGTTGTGTGAATGAGGAAAGATGGAGAAAATCGGTCACTATTTGAGGGGGGAAAAAAAAGGGATTAATGCCAAAGGCAATTCACAAGGATATGGTTATAACACTGGAGGAGAATGCTGCTTCCCATTCCATGGTTAAGAAGTGGGCAGCAGAATTTAAACATGCTGCAGAAGATCTGCAATGTCCATCACTCCAGAAGTTGTTGATAATGTGCATGGTTTGGTGAGGAGTGATCAATGAGTGACAGTTCAGTACATTACCAGCATTATAGGCATCTCATCCAAATGTGTGCACCACATAATACAGAAGTTCTTGCTAATGAAAAGGTGCCATCAACAACTTTGGATCCAAACGTTGTTGACAGCAGACCAAAAACATCCAAGAATTGTCAAGTCAAGTGAACATTTGCATCGTTTTCAAGTAGATCCAGCAATTTCCTTGCAAAGATTGTGACCATGAATGAGACGTGGGTCTCACTTTTAGCCAGAGACAAAGGAGCAATCCAAACAATCGAAACACAGCCCTTCTCCTTCTCCTCCTCCAAAGAAAGCCAAGTCAATTCCTTCTGCTTTCAAGGTGATGGCATCAGTTTTTTTTGGAATACTGATGGAATGTTTCTACTAGATTCCTTCAGAAAGGCCAGGCCGTCATAGGGACATATTACGCCGACCTTGTGAGGCAGTTGTGTGAGAATATCAAGGAAATATGGTGAGGAAAACTCAGCAAAGAAGATATGTTCCACTAGAACAATGTACCCTGTCATTGCTAGGGATGTGCTGCGTTGTAGCAGCACATCCCTAGCAATGACAATAAGCTGCAGTGCAGCTTTAAGATCTTCAACCATCACCCAATATTTACTAGATCTAGCACCATCGCACTTTCACCTATTTCCTAATTTGAAAAATAAAAATACCCAGCTAGCATCCATTTTCCTACCGACAGTGACATCACTACTGCAACTGATGCATTCCTGGAGGTTCAAGAGAAATGCTCTTCACAGCTGGAATCAAAACATTGCAGCACTGGTGGCAAAAGTGTATTGACTCCAAAGGGGACTATGGTAAAAAATAACATGTTACCAGACTCCTCAAATAAACCCTTCATACTCAAGCCACAAACCTTTCAAAAGATCCTTGTGTCTCATAGAGGTAATTATAATCTACTACCTTGCTATTTAAATCTCTGCCCAATCTGTAAAATGAACTAATTCATTTCACATGGTCCCAGTTCTAATCTGCTATGTTCATTTAATTTTATTGACAGAATCCAAAACTGACAATTTCCTTGTCCACTGCTCATCACTTTGCCTAACAATTTCTTCTACAGTTCTTTCTGCTTTAAAGGTGGTTCTTTTTGCTTTAAACTGTCAAATTAATTTGTCATCATTGAGATTTTTGATATTTTTTCTTTCAAATTCTACTCCATCACTGTCTTTTTTTTTTTTTTTTTTTCCCCTTGAAATTGTACTTTTTCCAATCTGACTTTTCAATGAGTAACCCCTGGCTTAGTGCCTTGAAGGGTTTGTTACTTTTGCACCTTACAATAAAGATCATATTTATAAATTTCCTTGGTGATTCTAAACGGGCTTTCATTTTTCCTACTTGTATGGTTCCTATGCAATACTGAACTATTAGTAATAGTACTTTTGTATTAGTAATTATCTTATAACTTGTTTTTCATTTACCTACTAGAATCCCAAACAATTAACACTACACTGAATTTCTACATTTTCTTCCGTAGTTTATTTTGGAATTTTTTTTAGAAATTTTTTTAAAGAGATATTTACTACAGAGTTTTGTAGAAGTATATATGAGGGTTATTGACTTTTAAATACCATTTGTAATGTAGTATTTTACTAAATAATATGTGTAATCTCCAAACAATTCATTGCTATCACAGTTATTATCTGTTGAGATCAACACAAGTTGGTAAAGTAATGAATGACAGGAAGGAATGAATGCCATCCTGAAGGAAAATACTATCTACTGAATGTAAGAATCACTATTTTACAAGAACACATTTTAGAGAAACAAACAATGTACTCCTCAGGTACTATTCTGATGATTGTTACAATGTGAGATTTAGGTAGTTAACATAATACCATGATGATGCTTCAACATTGACCAGTAACAGCATGGTATTGAGATTTTTATTTTAATTTTGGTGGCACATAAACTTGAAATATTCAAGCAGCTTCTAAAGGTTTGCTGTTATAATTCAAGGATAACTGTGATCAGGACAGGGAGAGTAAATGTAAACATCTGCAAGGACACAGAGTGCAGCATCCTCTCAGATGTTTCTAATCAAAGAGAAATACCAGAGGGTACACTGCTGAACATGGAAAAAATACAATGAATATGGAACACACATCTCATATTTTACACAACATTACAATTTCATAAATTAAGATTTTCTTGTAATAAAGAAGTACATAAGAATATCCCATAAAGTAAAAATACGTAAAAAATTGTACATAAAGAATATCAAGATCCTACCACTCCTTAAATTTTAGCACCATAAATAAACCGATGATCCAAAACATTATGACATAACGTTTTTATGCAAATTGAAGCAACTGCAGGTGAACTATGCCGCGGCGCAGGTCGGGACAATGTATAAAAAACACCTGATACTAAGCTCCATTAATCAGTATTACTCTTGTTCTTCAGATGGGAAAGGTCGCAGACTTAAGCAAGTTCGACAAAGGCCAAATTGTAATGGCCAGACAACTGGGTCAGAGCGTAACCGAAATGGCACAGCTGGTGGGATGCTCACGGTCAGCCATCGTTAGTACCTACTGAAAGTGGTCCGAGGAGGGGAAACCCACGAACCACCAGTGAGGCATCGGTGACCACGGCTCACTGATGCTTGAGGTGAGTGAAGGCTCTCCCGGATGGTACGTGGCAACAGAAAGGCGACTGTGGCGCAACTAACCGGTAATTGAAATGCTGGTGGCAGGAGTAACGTGTCACAACACATAGTACGTCGAACCCTGCTAAAAATGGGGCTGCGTAGCTACAGGCCACTCAGAGTGCCCATGCTAACCACGTTCATTGGCGACAGCACCTACAATGGGCACACGAGCATCGAAACTGGACATTGAGTGATTGGAAGAAAGTCGTCTGGTCCGATGAATCATGTTTCCTGTTGTACCATGTGGATGGCTGGGTATGTGTGCGCCGTTTAGCTGGGGAAGTGATGGCACCTGGATGGACCATGGGATGAAAACAAGCCTGTGGTGTCATGCTTTGGACGATGTTCTGCTGGGATACCCTGGGGCCAGTCATCCATGTGCTGGGCACTCTGATGTCTACACCACCTACATAAACATCATTGCCGACCAGGTACAACCTTTCATGGCAGCGGTCTTCCCCTCTGGTAGTGCCTTCTTTCAGCAGGATAATACACCATGCCACACCGCCAGGATTGTTCGAGACTAATTCGCGGAACATGAGGAAGACTTCCAGGTATTGCCCTGGCCTCCAAATTCCACAGACATCAATCCCATAGAGCATCTGTTGTTTGTGTTGGAACAGTAACTCCGATCTGTTGTCTCAACCACGAACCTTACAGGAGTTAAAGGATTTGCTGGTTATGTGTTTACCAGATACAACAAGACGCATTTAGAAATCTTGTAGAGTCCATGCATCGCAAGGTTTGAGCTATTTATTATTATTACTAGCCACATAGTACAAGGAAGCCTGAGGCTTATGCTGCACCAACCAAAAAAAAAAATTCCGAGTTACCCTGAGAGAGAGAGAGAGAGAGAGAGAGAGAGAGAGAGAGAGAGAGAGAGAGAGAGAGAGAGAGTTAGAAGTAGAAGGGAATCACCAAAAAAGAGAAAAATGATGATATCCAGCTCAGAATTCTGGGTGTACCAAGCCTATATTCATCAGATGTGAGCCTGGGTTTTGCTGCATGTGAAGGACCAACATCACATTAGGTAGGTGGTCATAATGTTTTGGCTCATTGGTGTATAAGAAGGGGGGGATCAAATAAATATAGATGAATAACTCACCTTCATGTCCATAGCTACCAGTTCCATTGCGCCAACTCCTCTCTTTTCCACCACAGAAATGAAATCAGTAAATTCACGAAATGTTGTTCCTTCACCCCAAAGCCCAAGTCTTGTCATGTAAGCCATGTTCCTTGGTTCCGAGGCACCTGAAAAAATATAAACAAATAAAATTTATATAAAAACAGAATAGAATAGTTTACTGCTAACTCATGTTGTGTTTAAAATCAGTAAAATTTCACTAAAGTATAGAATTTCAAACATTTCTGGAATAAATAATTAATATATTATTAGTAATACATTTTTAAATGAAAATTCAAACATATGTCATGTGAAATAACCTGTTCTATATGGTAACTACTGGGCAATGATCAAGTCTTGATAATTGTGTGTGCTGAGCACTGTTAAAAAACAAAAAATACGAGGGAAAAATTGAAAGAAATCTTATTAAGTATTAAATTACAAATGAAAGTTTTAACCCATGGAAGTAGTTTACTAGAAGTTATTTCACTGTAGGCTCTCTTGTAATGATGACAATTCTACATTGGTATAATGAGCTTTTTTTCCATGCCAAAGTAAACCGGATCTTACCTCGAAAAACTTTTATAGATGATATCCATAAATATCATCTATAAAATAAAATAAAATAAATAAAAATAAAATAAAAGGGCAGGTCATGGGGTTTTGTCCCTCTGTATAAGGCAATGGTCAGGCCACGCCTTGAGTACTGCGTACAGGTCTGGAGACCTCATTTTCGGAAGGATGTAGATCACCTATGTTTGTAGCAGCATGCGTTGGAGAGGGCCGTACCCGTAATAGCAAGACAAACTGTGTTGCTGCTTGCATTGTGACAAACTTGTTTGAGGACATGAGCATCAAAAAGTTAGTCTGGTCAGCACAGAGCCCTGACCTTAATTCTACAGAGAACCTCTGGGATGAATTGGATCATTTGGTACATTTGAGGAGAGATTGCCCAAAAAAACAGAACTGAACTGGTCACTACTTTGTAGGCTGAATGGCATAAAATATCAGCAAACGTTTACAAAAAAAAAACTGGCAGAGAGTGCAGCAGACTGTCAGGCTATCATAAAGGCTAAAGGTTTCAGAAAACATTATTAGTTTTCCTGTAAATAAAGGTTATCTGCATGTGTCTGGATATTAATGGTAGGGTGCATGTATAGATACAAACTACTAATGGAGTTTTTGAAAGTGTTAAATTAAATATTGTTTAATTTGTTTAATATAACTGAACTTGAAGAACCACTTGGAATTTGAAAATATGCCACTCCCAAGTCAGAAAAAGATCTTGCAAATCGTACACCTTTGCGCAGAACTTACAATGCCGTTCAAATGTAGAAACACCTGCATTTGAGTTATTGATAAGGGTTTTTTTCCATCAGAAGCACAGTCAGATTTCAGACATTCTACTCTGTACAAATATGACACCCAACACAACAGCACAAATTAAATATCATAAGAACTGGTGGACTATGGTCTAAGTAGCTGATGTGCCAAAAATTCTCATAAAACAAGAATAAACAGTTTGAACATTTTCCAACTGTTTTCATTCAAGGCTATAAATGTGCAAACCAGCAAAATATGCAAGCATTTTCAGCTATAACATATATGAACTAAAATCACCCTACATTGGAAACTATATCTGGGATGTGGGGGGCATCAATGTGGGGGGCATCAATGTGGGGGGGGCATCAATGTGGGGGATGATGGGGTATCAAGCATTTATCACATTTTGTGCACTTCACTGCATGCTTTTATGACAGCTGCCCCTAAAAGGCAGATCTTAAAGTATCCAATGAAAGATCTATCTTGCTCTGAAAGAGTTGAGTCATCACAACCAGCCTTTCAATTTTTGGCCAGTAAATTAGTTTAGCAAACTTTTTTTGAAGTGAAACTTCTTTAGGTACGCCCCAGGCAGTTTTCACATGGGAGTAATTTGCGTCAAAAATCCCCACGAAAATGTGACATGAAATGATTCAACACCCCTCCCACCATTGTACCACTCTGTACTAGGCATGAGTGATGCTGCACCATATGTAGCAGCGACACATGATACAATCAATAGCCCTACCCTACAGTGCAGCCATGGTGTAACTTGCACGCGTCACGTTTACATTTTAAATCACTATATCGCAGCTTCTAGCAGTCTGATTTAAAAATTTTAAAAACCAAAATATTTCTTTCGTCAACCTTTTTTGCCCCATGTGCCCTTTTCACCATATGACAGAATGTTATTCCCCCTTTCCAGAAAGCCTGATGTCAAAAATTTCCACTGAAAAAAAATTTATACTTCAACATGCCGAGGACTAATAGGGAGCGTTCTAAGGCATATTAGAGCACGTATATGTGCAATGCAACCACCGAAACCACCTCCACTGAGTACAAATGAGAGATCTATAAAAACTTTGTAATAAACTTGTAAAACAATTGTAAAATATTAAACCACTGTAACATTGAAATAATAAATGTTTTGAAAGATTCCAAAAAAGTTTCACTTAACTACCGCTATTGCGTGCTCGACACACACACAATTTTTTTTTTTTCCCCCTAAATTTAAACTTTCCACATAATCCTTAGAAATCAAAAAGAATAATACATCCATCCTCTTGGTGAGCCCACTTTGAGAACTAATACCCTAGACAGTCTCAACACCCTCATCCTAGAATTTTTCCCTTGTTATCCGACTTCATTCATTAAAAAACAAAAACAAGTATGACAAATTATAAAATCATCTCTCTCTCTCAGTAAAAATTTCAGAGAACACCTACAACATGCTTTCCCTGAAAGTTCATAAGAACTGGTGAAAGGACCTTAACTCCACTCATTGGCCTAAACCATATACCTTCCAACCGGTTGGAAGGTATATGGTTTGTTGAAGTATAAATTTTTTTTCAGTGGAAATTTTTGACATCAGGCTTTCTGGAAAGGGGGAATAACATTCTGTCATATGGTGAAAAGGGCACATGGGGCAAAAAAGGTTGACGAAAGCATCCAGCTTTAAGGCATATGGTTTAGGCCAGTGGTTCTCAACCTTTTTTGCCCCATGTGCCCTTTTCACCATATGACAGAATGTTATTCCCCCTTTCCAGTAAATCCAATAAAGTATGATGTCCTGTAGATTTTGTACAATCTGTAGAATGATCAATATTCCAACAGTTTGAGCCCTCCCCAGAAACCCTAAAATTCCCCCGGCAGGAAATTCCCCCCTGGTTGAGAACTCCTGATTTAAACCAATGTAATGGATTTAAGGCCCTATTCATCCTATTGGTGGGGAACAAAATGTTTTGTAATATTTTTTTCAGCTATGAAACACTTTTATATGTGAGGTAGAGACTACGAACCACAAAAAATATTAAACTATAAATGCCAATTTTTTTAAAATTAAATTTATTCAAAACTATAAATTTAAATTATAAGTAAATACAACTATTTTTTTAAATACAATGGTATGTACCTTGTGCTTAATATATGTAGTATACATTTGTTATAGGCATAACAGTATCTCCCATCACTGTTAATGGGACTGGTGTTTATTGAAAAAAAAGAAAAAAAAAAAATGTTTTGTTGTGTCATGGAATGCAGGCTGGAAAACACTGGGGTAACACTAATCAATAAATCAGCAGAAATCATATTCAAAGGGAAAGAAGAAAAAAGAAATGAATAAATAACAAAAAAAATTAAAACTAACCTGTAGCACTTGCATACACAACACGGGCTTTTGGTAGTTGATTCTGTAATTCGAGAACTGTAAGGCCTGTTTTGGTTGGCTTAGTGGAGCCAACAGGACAAAGATTTTTTGCTTTATGGCATTCATCAAAAACAATCTATTAATTATATTAAAGATAAATCTCAAATATATTGCATATTTTGTTGAAAAGAACTTACTACAGGATAAATAAAGCTATAATAAAAATAAACTGCATTTCAAAACAATTCTTTCATGCAATCTCGATTAATGACTAAAAATGAAGCAGAGTAATTAAAAAACGTTTGAAAAAAGGATACAACTCCATCAAAGTCTTCTCCACACCAATGTAACAATTGTTTTAATCGAGTTCTGTATTTACCTCCTGACTGACTTTCACCAATAAGAGAAGAATATGTGGCAAATATCACTCCTTTCTTAACACTTCCATTCACTTTACTTGATATTTTTGCATATTTAAACTGAAAAAATTTATTAATAATATTAGTAAAAAGCTTAGTTTATATCTCTTCATATAATAGATATATAACTTGTACAAGAATAAAGCATATGAAAGGATTTTCCATAAAGTAATAAAGGCATTATGTAATTTGTTATGATTTAGCCAATTCTGTTTGCATAATGACAAAACAATTAAAGCTTTCCTCTTAGTCAAGGTCTCAGAAATTTAATGCCTGATCTAGGCACCAAATACAAAAATTAAGTGACAGATTAAAAAAAATAATAGATAAACAAATTTTGTGCGGTCAATCCATACAAAATTCAAGAGTCAATCATAAGCTGTATATATACTACTTGCTTGCCTGTTAACATTAACTTCATGCAATGCCAACTCATAGCATATTACTTGGCCATTTGTTGATAATCAAACTCAGCAATATATATTTAAGTGCAAAATAATACCCAATTTAATTATGCTGCTTGAAGTCAGGCATACCTCTGCTGTGCCTGGTCAAATTAAAGCTATTTAAACACATATCGATAAGTTTGGAGTGTAAATTTTAAACTGATGGAAGCTCAGGGAATAAATCACATTTATAAACTGATGCACTGATTATGTAATCTAGTAGCACAATTATGATATTGAAGTATTTGATACGAGATGTCAATCTCTGGCCACTGCCAATATCACCTAATGACAGGCAATGTGATGCTGCTGACACTGGCAATTGACAAGGAATAATATATATGAATAAATTAACTTTATTCCTTAAAAAAAAAAAAAAAAAAACTTAATCATAATACAAAAGTTAAACATTCTTTCACAAGCAAGTTACATGATCTACTATGGACCAAAGTTAGAACAGTACCCTGCATGAAATAAAAATGATTTATTAACAACCCAAAATAGAAACAGAAAAAAGTATGTGTGGAGGGAGATTACTGTATATTATGGCCAAAGGATCATGATCTTCAACAGCAGCAATTGCCATTTAATAAATTTATCTATAATTCATGTAGAGTAGCTCATTCTTTTATACTTAGTATACAAAAAAAAAAATTTCAGCATAGGTGTTGGCTAAAATAAACAAATTAGTTAATGTATGCAGTAATTAAATTTCAGACACGTTCAATTTTCTTCTTAGAAAAATTAGTTTTATTTTCTTTTCTGTAATTAATAAAAGTGAAATGTGCCTAAAACTAGCAGCACTGTATTAAAACTACAGTTAATCTTCTTCATTTTTTTTCTTTTTCCATACAAATTGTATAAAAAAAAAAGATAATAACTGCTGGATTTCTATTTGTCCAACTTTAATAAATTTGGAATTGTTTGGCAAATATTTTTAAGGGGCCCGAATATAAAATTTTATGAAAATCTATCCACTGGGAGTCAAGTTGTTACATATGGATGGATGAACTAACATTGTGAAAACAACAGGTTTTCTTATGCACATGCACACACGCACGCACATGAATGGACCTAAAAAAATATAAGATACCATAAAATTTAAAAGGTCACCAGATAAGTCTCTGAATGTTTTAGGTGCCAAGAAAAATGTTGGCAGTAGGGGAATAAACACATCCTAAAAAACAATACCAGATGTGCTTGCTATGATACCAAGATGTTAAGAAACATCTGGTATCATGATAAGCATTCTTGGCAACTGGTATTCACTTAACAGAGCACCTCTAAAATGTTTTTAAAAATTCTATTACTGACTGCTTCACAAAAATTTCCACACATGGTGTAAAATTTGATTAGCAATGGAAGATACTGGAAAATATACTATAATTGCCAGATGATAAGATGTGCCAGGCCATAAGACAACCCAGATTTTAGGAGAATTTTGAAGCATATTCTTATCTATCCATATAATCGAAATACAAATTCACATGTAAACGCATAATTTTCTCAACTGGAGAAGGACTGAACTATCTTTCAGCCTCCCTGTTTCCATGTTCTTTGGCATTTAACACCTTCAATTTAAAGTAAACAGTGCAAGAAAAACCTCTTCTGCCTTATACTCATTTCATCAGCACTACAAATTTATACAAGTTAAGACTACTGCATGAAACACAAAAGCATGAGCTAACTAAAGAGATCTCCCCCCATAATGGTGTCATATTGATTCTTGAAAGTCAAGGATAAGTGGGAATCAAATGATTACTAATACTGGTAATTTGGACTGATCACACTGTTCGCACTTGCAAATGTCAGTGGCGAAAAGCAAGTGGAATGGTTCTGTCTCATATACTGAAGGTAAGGCACAGCTACACAATTCCCTGTAATCCTTTCAAGAAAAAAAGGTTTCTAGAAGGAAATTGTGTGTGTGTTGTGAAATTAAAGGAGGGGTGTTCTAGTAAAATGTTTAAAACCACTCTACATATGCTAAGCATATGCGAGTGAGGAATCACCTTATTAATCAGGAGTTAACAATAACCAGGAATGGCGAATTTTTTTTCCTACAGCATGCCACACATGTTGAAAGTATGTTGCATGTCATGTAGGGATATATCCATAAGCTACCAGAATCAATAACACACCCACTATTGATCTGCACCACCCAATATTTTTGTTAACTACATAAAGGAATTTCTGTATAGGCTAGGCATTCATCATAAAAAAATGTAACAATTTTATGTTTATAAAATAAAGTTAATATAGGTTAACCAATAAATATTTGTGCTTACAAAATCAATGTCATAAGGCTCATTATTAAACTGATGATACATTAAATTAATTCATTTAATGCATTTAATTTTCAGTACTGAATTCTTTCAGTAGCAGAAATACTCTTTTGTGTCAGGCTAATCTTGTTGCTCTTCTCAGCACACATTCACATCCTTCCTAAAATGATGCTTCCAAAACTGTATTCCAAAATGCAGCATTCAAGATTCAACCTAATCATTGCTTTATAAAATGGAATAATCACCCCCCCATTTGAACCTCACTGAGCTGTCCTAGCAGCATGTTTGTACTGCTCAGTGAGCTTAATGTTGAACTGTACTCTAAGTCTCTTTCATTCTTCACCACCTTGACTGCAGTACCATCCAATTAGTATGTTATTCTGGGATTACTGCTATCCATATGTGGCATCTTCCATTTATCAATGCTAAACTTTAATTACCACTTCTCAGCCCATCTCCAGATTTTTCTTGGTCTTGCTGCAGTAGAACGCCTTGTTTCCTGTCATTAAAAACTATACCAACCATTGTATCAGCTGCAAAGTTAATCTTCGTATGGCTTCAACAATATCTATATTAAATCTTGAAAAGAGTAAGGGGCCCAGCATTGAACCCTCAGTGCTCATTAATAACTATCCTCTGTGTTCGGCCACTTGATTATCCCTTTATCCATAGTGGTAACGTGTCCTTTATAACACACAATGCTTCAATTTGCACAGCAATCTTTCCTGTGTTCAAAAGCTTTGCTGAAATATGTCAGAATAATTTTTTTACATCCAGGTCATTTCTTACTGCATCATAGTAGCTAATAAGATTTGCCAAACACAATCTCCCCTTAAAAATTCTATGCTGTGATTTTTATATAACTGCATTCCTGTCAGTGATCCTGCAATACATCTTTAACCACTGACACTATTTTTCCTCTGGAACAGAAGTTAAGCTGGCAAGTCTGCAATTATGCACTTTGCCCCTTAATCAACCTTTGTGAATAGGAGAAACATTTGCAAATCTCCAATCCATAAGTATCTCGCCTGAATCAAAGTACGCACTTATAATTATGGCCAAAAGTTTGCTTAACTCTTTTTCTGATTCTACTATAACTGGATAAATTCCATCCCCCTGGTGCCTTATTTACTTCTCACCTTCAATAATTTCTCTTCCACTTTCTTCTCAGTTATCACAAAATCATTTAGTTTCCAGTCATAACTTCTACTATTCCTTCTTGTATATTCTGGTATTCCCATCCCTCAAAGCTTCTTTAGATGCGAATGACGATGCAGAATGTTTATTCAGTTTGTCAGCAATCTGAACACCATTATATTAGAAAATATTTCTGAATAAGACACCTGTATAATCACTACAACTTAGAGGAAGATGCAAATAAACATTCAGCATGTATATCACTGTCGCCATGAAATGTAATATCTGTTTTTGCATTTCCTTCTATGCACTGCATGCTGTTGCTTATTTGTTTGCATTTATTTTTAGCAAACATTACTTTTTTTTTTTCAATTTTACATTACATGGAAAATTTTGTTTAATTAAGACTAAATGCAACTGGGCATAATATTTTTAAGAGTTATTAAAAATATTATGATATTGGTGTAAAAACACCATAGACAACTCTTTTCAACTGTATCTCATATTGTGCTCATCCTTCACAATGAGCTACCATGACAGAATGCAGTATTGCACTGACTTGAATAAGTAACGCTTCACTAATAGAGAAGACTATTACCAGGGTGGGCAGGCACCCTGGTACTGCAAACATGACAACCCAGTTGTGAAGATAATCCCACAATATCAGAGATGCCAACAGGTGTACGTGATAATGTTTAAGTAAGACAAATGCAGCTGGGAATAATATTTTTAAGGGTTATATTTATCTATATAATATTGGTATAAAAACACCATAGACAACTCTTAAAGAAAAACTAGATAGTAGTGTAATGGGCATCATTTTAACTGTGGGCAAGCACCCTGGTACCAAGGTGCTTGCCCACCCACCGATGAAAGGCCAACAAGCCTTGAAATGGTGCCACCTGGGTGGTGTCCACTGAGAATAAGTAACAATAGTCTTCTCTATTAGTGAAGTGTTACTTATTCAAGGCAGTGCAATACATGGTAACTCATTGTAAAGGATGAGCACAATATGAGATACAGTTGAAATGATGCTCATTACACTACTATTGTAGTTTTTCTTTAAGAGTTGTCTATGGTGTTTTTACACCAATATTATATAAGAAAATTTTGTTTATACATGTTCTTAAATTTTACATCTTATTTCTCTGGCATTTTACCGAAAGACATTGGCAATCAGCTTTTCACTACACAAGCATTAAGAAATGCTGTACATAACAGAGAACAATGCTGCACATTTCTATTCTGCATTGCCAACTGCAACAGTACATGTGACAGCAAGTTCATTTAAAAAATAAGCAGAAATTCATAAAACTTTTTTTTTTAAAAATCTGATTTTAATGCAGTTTTATTTATTATATTTTTTTTGTGTGTGAAAAGAAAAAGTTGGAGAAAAACAGTTCTTGCAACAAACACAAAGAAACTCGTCATGAACTACATTGCAAGTGCCAAATGGAGAATGGTAAATTGAGTAAAAAAGACAGTCATAAATCCACAGAGGTAGCTGTTATGCAAAAATATTAATGCAGCTACTTTATTAGAGGCAAAAAATCTAATAAACAGAAATTTAAGTCAATTGAATTACCCAATATCATAGATAATTTCCACAACAAATTCAAGGAGGAAAACAATATTATTTCACTATGCTCTTTTAAATTAGTGTAAAAGGATATAATGATACTATGATGCAAAGTAATAATCTGTGTAGGAACGATATTCCAAATTTAAGGTTATTCAAGCACAGAAGATCACCTTGCCAAATGGGCAGTCAAGTACTCTCGTGATCACTCTTAAGCATGCACATCCGTGCATGCTTAAGAGTGATCACGGTTAAAGCTTGCACAACCTAAATGCAGTGATTTTATTATATTCTCTCTCTCTTTCTCTCAAACTCTTCTGACCTACTGTGGCCATCCTGGAGCATAAACAGAAAATTTACTTATTTAATTGAGAGGCATACATAAATTTGGCTTAAACAAAAATATTGATATCTGTGATTTGAATGATCACATTTAATGCATTATACTGTTTTGATATTTTACTATCTGAATCACTACTCAACCTCCAACCCATGAACAGTACTAAGTACTATAGGTTCTAATACCTCTCGTTTGGAAATTTTCATGAAAAAAAAAAAAAAAACATCTTTTCTCATAATTTTTAAACAGTGCACTCACCTAATTGTAATAATAATATATTTAAAAAAAAGGCTCATTTGACAATTATGCTATGAATTAGCTTACTTTATTTAGAGAATTAACTTCTATTTTTCCAGCTCCTATATCTTTCAGATCTCGTTCAGAGTCGTATTTTAAGTCATTGGAAACACTAAGCCTAAAATGGAAAATATGAACATTATTATTTTTAAAAAATAAATATATAAATAAATAAAGGTTTAGCAACAACAAGGCAAAATCAACAACAAACGTTTGAGTAAATATTCCAGTCATTATTACAAGATTCTGCACATTTTGAATCTTTTCTGCACACTTTATGAACATTTCAGTCCCTTTAATTACCTTAATAAGATTGCTTCTACAGTAATGATCATAAAGCTCCACCTATAACAACTGCTGTTTTGTGGTTAATAATTCTTCAGTACTTTGAATGACACAGAATTATCCTCACACTATATGACCCACTCAACTACCCCCAGCATTCTGTTGTGGATCCCCAAGGATATTTCCATAATAGACTACATGGGCTCAAACACCTCTTGCATGAAAACTAATACAGTGCTGAATTTGTTGTGTAAATATTGTCAATATGGTACTTTCAAAAAAAGAAATGATATTTTAATTTTTTTGTAATAAATTTTATAATTTTCCCACTAGAACTTTATATACACTGACATCTATGGAACTGCAGATTGTTAGACATTCTGGATTACTGGATATTTAACTAAACATACTTACCCCCAGTCTTCAGTTAATACAAAATTTTTCTGCAAATCTGTAGGATCTTTATATTATATTTTAACTAGCTATTACAGCATACTCCAGCATAAAAGTCAACTTTTGAAGAATCAAAAAACTAAAAATTTTAAGGTCAAAGTATAGGTTTAATATAAAATCCTAAAACTGAATTAAGGGAACATTTAGGGTTAAAAAGACAGAATTAATAACAATAAATTTACGATTTATTTCATATATATTTGTTTTTTATTTTCAGCATATGCACATTGTTGCTTACCTTTTTGAAAGCTGTGAATTTGTTCATCTACTTCATCAGATGGAAATAGTTTGTGGAATTCATGAAGAGTTATAAAGTTTACTTTTCAAGGTCTTTAAAGTAAATTCCAAGACTCAATTTCTTATAACAAACATTTCCACAATGAGGATTTACAAGGAAACAACTTGCAGTACAGTATTAAGCGGGCACCAAGGAATGGCTCAGTTACATAATCAAAGCCTCCCACATACACATACAGCATCAATAACAGCAATGTTACTCTGTCACATCTGCCTGGAGGTTTTGTGATCATCTACACAAGGGCATACTATATATACTTATTGTTTTCTTTATGATTTACCATGCAAGTGTAATAAAATGTTGCCATGTAAAATATTGTAATAAAATAATTAATTGTAATAAAATAATTGTAATAAAATATTGCCATTCTAAATGAAACAGCAGAAATAACTGAATTAAGAAGTAGACATGATTCTTAACACTTTTATGAATGAATATTAAATTTTTTACCATTTTATTGACTTAATTGGCATGTTAATTTATTTTTTATAAATAGATTTATATTCCTAGTTACGATACTTAGTTTATTTTGAACTTAGATAGAGATTTTGTATGTTATTACTTAGTATCAGTAAAACTTGTACCATTTGAAACTTGCTGCAACTGTGTAGTATTGATACAGAATAGTGTAACGTATATCTCAAACTTGGCAGCATAAGGTATAACGTACAACAAGATAGCAAAAGGTATAACATAAAACAAGATAGCAAAAGGTATAACGTAAAACAAGATAGCAAAAGGTATAGAGTAAAACAAGATAGCAAAAGGTTTAATGTAAAACAAGATAGCAAAAGGTTTAATGTAAAACAAGATAGCAAAAGGTTTAATGTAAAACAAGATAGCGTAATATGTAGCACTGTAGTAGGAATCTATTAGCTTAGTATAGTGGCAATTAATCAATTACTAAGAAGTAGATGATTAGGTGTTAATGACTCTCATCAACCTGCGCAAAACCACCACCACTTTGCTTATTGGAGGCGTGAAGTGGTGGTACCCATGTTTAGTCTCCAGAGCTAAGTTCCGGTCAAACCTTCCCCATCTCTTCCATCTTGCAGTATGACTGATGTCTTTTGAGGTTATGATGAACGCCATGGTGAGATCCAAACTTCCTTACATTTCGAGGGTACAGCTCTAAAACAGTGTTTGCAGGCTGGCTGCTAGTAAGTACAACAGACAGAACCTATTCATATCTCTCTAGGAGGCTTCCAGATAAGGTTAATTTATAATTTTGCTGCTTCTACTCTGTGAGATAGTGACTGGAGGAGTCCGAGTAATGTGTATGATGGCGAGGGACATTGTCGAGGCCACATTATGTCAAGGATCTGGGTATATTCTTACTATGTGTATGCCATATCCAAAAATTTCATTACTCCATACAGCATGCCCCCCCCCACTTTTTCTTACTTTTGAATACACCATGAAATGTCAAACAAACAGAGCAAACTTATCTACAAAAAGATCTAACCCTCCCGAACATTTTCTAGTTCATTTCACAAATATACATGGTCTCAGTTTTAATCTCAATGATGTCTATTTCCACTTACAGTCAGCCAAACCCCATGTACTTTTTCTGACAGAATCTCAGTTATCGGTTGATTCAACTACTGCTCATCTCAGTTGCCCAAATTATTTGCTGTATGTCCTTTTACCTCAAAGGTGGTACTTGTGGATATGTCCATTCCGATATTCCCTGTCAGAGACTTGGTAATTTGGAATATCCTCTTTTCGATCTTCTCAGGCTTAAAATTAATCTACCTCATTCTGTCAAATTCATCTGTTTGTCTTTACCATTCTCCCAATTCCATTATCACTTGGAACTCTGACTTCCTCTCTTTGCAACTTGACTTTCACCAGTTCAACTTTCCTAAACAGTGAGGTAATTTTGTTTGGTGATTTTAATCTTCACAACTCAAGCTGGCTTCCATTTTCTAGTCACACAGACCCAGCAGGTTGAGATGCTGAGGCTTTTACAATTACTAATGACCTCACACAGATTGTTCATTTACCTACCAGAATACCAAGACAATCCTACCCAAACAGCCAATATGCTTGATCTTTTTCTCACAAACAACCCTTCTAAGTACACAATAAAAACAAGTGGTCCTTTAGGCAATTCCTTCTTTTCCTTGGTTGGATTATTGTTTCAATACTTCTGATGTCAACGTTTGCTCAGATCATGTCAGTGAAATTATTCCACATTCCATCTTAAAATCTCATCCTTTATCTAAATCTTGGTTTTCCAACAAATGTGCTAAGGCTGTTCATGAGAAGAATGTTGCATATCGTAACTGACTTGTTTCCAATTCTTCAGTTTCATTTTCTGCCTACACCAGAGCTCGCAACAATTGTTGGGAGCTCAAAACTAGATTTTGAACAGACTAAGAGTAGAAAACTTGCTTCTTGCCCTAATGGTAGCCGAGCATTCTGGTTTCTTGCAAAAGCTATTGGCACAACTTTTGCCCATCTCTGCTCCCACCTCTGTCAAAACCAGTTGGTTCTATTGTCACTTCAGCCAAGGATAAAGCTGAACTGCTAGCATCCCACGGAAAAGTTCGGTGAAACACAAGCAGTTGCTCTTGACATCTCAAAGGCTTTTGATCATGTTTGGCATAAGATTTTCTAAACAAGCTACTATCTTATTGTTTGCCAACTGTTTTTTGTAATTGGTTATCCAGTTTTCTCTCTGACAGCTCAATTAGGGTGATAGAAGATGGCACTCTGTCTTCTAACTACTTCACTAATGCTGGTGTCCCTCAAGGTTCAGTTCTTTCCCCCACTCTTTTCCTCTTGTATATTAATGACCTTCCACTGACCAGATATTCTATCCATAGTTTTGCTGATGACAGCACATTGCACTCCACTTTCCAGTTTGAGAAACCTTGCCCTGCTCAATCAGCATCAAATTCTCAGATATCCGCTACCAATTCCTTAAATGCCGATCTCCAATAGAAATCGGCATTTAAAGAATTGGTAGCATCTTTGCTCCACTGGAGTAATTCTCCAGTGGGACAAAGATGCTACCAATTACTCCTGTGGGGAAAAGACAACTTAGTCGCTTTAAATCCTTCTAATCCTTCTAAAACTCAGTCTTGTCTTATCTCGCAAAAAGGATTCTTCTGCTGCTATGCTTATCTTTGCTGACACTCTGATTTCTAGGCAAGATGATATATCTCTTTTGGGGATTACCCTTACTTCTAATACACCTTGGCACAAGCACATTACAAATATCGCTTCCTCTGCACCTAAAAAACTTGATTTTCTCTTTTGCTCTCGGTGTTACTTTTCTTCCGAACAGCTGTTCACTCTGTACAAATCGCAAATCTGCCCTACCATGGAATATTTTTCCCACATCTGGGGGCGTTATCCCCAAAACCTCTCTCTCAGGCTTCTAGGTTCCATTCAGAAGAGGGCAGTTAGGTTAATTAATGACTCGTCTCTAACAGAGTCTCTCCGCTCTCTGTCTCATAGATGTACTATTTCTGCTGCATGCCTTTTCTACAGATACTTCCATGGGCACTGTTCTTCTGAATTGGCTTCGATAATTCCCACTCTCTCTTTCAAAATAGTCTTAACACGTGCCACACCCAGCCAACATCCATTTACTGTACAATTTTAAACTCACAGAACCAAACTTTCATCTTCCTCGTTTATTCATTCAACTGCCGTTTTCTGGAAGAACCTTAGTTCATACATATTTCTTGAAATTTACAGCCTACACAAATTCAAGTTTAATGTCAACTAATATCTTCTTTCATCTTGTCAACCTCCAGCCCATGCACAGTACTAAGTACAGCAGGTACTAATACCTCTCATGTTTGGAGTTTTCATAAAAAAAATAAATAAATTAATTAAATTTATAAATCCTTTTAATTTTTATAGTTAATTAAATTGTATTTAAATGGAAATCATGTCCCAGACCAGAGCAGCAAAGCAACGTCTGCAAAGCAGCTAAAGTGGTGTGGTTCGAAAGTGAACGGAAGGGGCGATTCTCCAACACATCACAGTCTAAAAAAAAGTGCAAATTGCGACATGTTTGCAGATCTCACGCGGACAGGACATGATCTAGACATGGAGAATGTCTGTGTGTTTGGTGCAGAGAACATGAAGAAATTAGGCGCCAACTCAGCATTCTGATGGGCGTTTATGAGATCTAGAAGAGACAGGTACATACCCTCGAAGATTTAAAATGGGGGGGGTTCATCAAGCTCTCAGCTGCCCAACTCAACGCCAGATCTCAGTCTTCTGCACTAGGCAACACAGCAGCAACCTTCAGGGCAGAATGCGCTAGTCCCGCAGGAGCTAGTTATTGTCGGTGACTCATCTGTCACCAACAATAATATATTGGGAAAAAAGGATAAATGGAATAGGACCAGGTATGTGTGCCAGGGGCAAACGTTGATGATGTTGTAGAGCAGATATCATCTTTTAAGAGCACAAAAGGTGATATTGTTGTACATGTTGGCACTAATGAAATTAAGTGTAGGAGATCTATGGATTTACTTAGCAAGTAGCCTGTGCGGGAGAGTAGCCTGTGCGGACGTAGCTTATTGAAGTGTTTTCTGATTTATTTTCTGTTTTATTAGCTTAAATTGGCATATTAACTTATTTTCTAGAGTAGCTTTATATTCCTAGTTATGATACTTAGTTTAAAGTTTAACTTAGAGATTTTGTAGGTATTACTTAGTATCGGTAAGGGTATCAAATTCACGTGTTACAAGTTGCAGCTCCATTGAACGAGAGCTTTTTTTTAACCATATTTAGCCGATTTATTAACCAATTGTTATATCAAATTATTTTCTGTAAGTAGCTAGTCAGGATCCTTAGTTTATTCTGAATTGAGACAGCGAGATTTGGAAGTTAATCGATACTTAAGTGTCCATAGATTTACCGTTCGTAAATTGCTGCCATTGTTACGCGATACAAAATATCTTGAACTAGACATAAGCTTAGTATAGTATAGTACATAATATAATATTGTCAATTAATCAGTAAATCTATTAGTCTTGTTGAACTTCATTGTCAATTAAATTGTACTTTTAACTATATACATATAACGACTTAGATTACGTAACATAAATAATTAGAAAAAATAAATAATTAATACTTAACTTGATACAGAAGTTATATAAAAGGGATTTCGTAGATAACAGTTGATACTGAAAATAGTGTTATAACTGTTACACATAAATATAGTGTTATAACTGTGTTGGGATACAAGTTTAGGGTTTTAATTTTGTACTGAAATTGAAATTAAATCTAAATCATGACAGACCAGAGCAGCAAAGCAAAAGGCTCAAGCTAATGGGAGTGCTGTGGCTCAGAGGAGAACTGAGGGGAGAAGTTGCCCTCTGAATCACAGCCTTTTAAAATGCACTATTTGCTTGATGTTTGTAGAGCAGTCAGGTACGGGACATGATACTGCCATGAGGGATGTCTTTGTATGTGCGCGATGCAATGAAATCAGGCGACAACTCAGCATTGTTATGGGCCTATATGAGAGCATGAAGGACAGGCTGGATGCCCTTGAAGGATTAAAAGTGAGGGACCCATCAAGCTCTCAGCTGCCCACACCAACGCCAGAGCTTGCACTTGGGCATCACGCAACACAGCGGCAACCCTCAAGGCAGAATGCGCTGGTCCCAAAGGAACTAGTAGTTGTTGGTGACTCTATTGTCAAGGAAACTATAAACATGCTTTGTAAAAAGGATAGGTGGAACAGGACCAGGGTATGTCTGCCAGGGGAAAAGGTTGATGACGTTGTAGAGCGGATATCATCTTTTAAGGGCACAAAAGGTGATATAGTTGTACACGTTGGCACTAATGATATTAAGAGTAGGAGACCAGCGGAATTACTTAACAAGTACAGGTCACTGTTGAAAAAAAGCTGTGAATTAGGGTTGAATTTGTGTCTGCAATTCTGCCCAGACATGATAGGAAGGAGTATATGATGAGAGCCCTGTCAATCAATTCAGCCCTGGAAAGACTGTGCAAGGCTCAAGGGGTAGAATTTTTTTCAGCCTGGTCTGTACTTGTTAACAGGAGAGAGAGACTGCTTCTACAGGGATGGGATACACTTAAATAGAAAGGGTGCAAGAATATTTGCTGATGCTATCGAGGCAGTGTTAGGTGGGTCGAGAAAACTGCTAGATTAGGGGGATACAAGGACTAATAGAATAACAGTAGCCACTGGCAGAGGTGAAAGTGATTCTTGCACTGCTTCTATTGGAATGAGCAGCAGATTGGAAAATAAGATGCAGGATATTTCAGAGACTGCTGGGAATCATTGGGGTACAAATAAACACATACATTGTGTTAGGCTAGCTAAGAAAAACAACAGGTGCATGTATACTTGTGTGTACACCAATGCTAGGAGTTTAGTAAATAAATTTGATGAATTTGAGGTATTGCTCAAAACATCAAAGGCAGATATTGTGGGGATTTCAGAGACGTGGTGTCACACAGATATAAGGAATGCAGAACTGGAATTTGGGGAGTACAATGTCTACAGAAAGGATAGACAGGGTAGGAAGGGAGGAGGGGTTATGCTTTAGTTAAGAAATACATAAAATCCAAGGAAGTGAAGCCAGTCGACATTGCTGGACAGTACAGTGTCGAGTCAGATTGGTGTGTGCCATAAGCATTGGGAGATCAAAATTGAGAGTAGGAGTGTGCTATAGGCCTAATGACTCTGATGAGTATAATAAGAAACTGCACAGGGAAATCGAGTGGGCCAGTAAATCAGAGTCTTATAATGGGGGATTTTAATTTCCCAGATATTGACTGGAATTTGTGGGTTGGTCACTCACACACTAGCAAGGCTTTTGTGGATTTATTGGATGATTGTTTTCTACATCAGCATGTTCAGGAGGCAACTAGAGTGAGTCATACTCTTGATTTGATAATCAGTAGTGATTCTTCATGATTCTTAAGAATCTGCAGACACAGGAACCACTAGGTGGCAGTGATCACAGTGTGCTGAAGTGGGATTTACTCAAGGAGGTAACTACCATCAGGGGTAAAGGGAAGGGTTATTGCTTTCGTAAAGGCGACTACGATGGTCTGAGACAGTATTTAAATTCTATACAGTGGGACCAACTGATGATGTTACCAACAGCAAACTCAAAATGGAAAGCAACTAAGAAATACCAACTAAGAAATATTGCTCAAGGTTCAGGCCTAAATGGATGTCAGATGAACTAATGAGACATATGGCAGAGAAGAAAAATGCATGGGATACATATAAATTAACATGTGACACAGAAGCCTATGATAGATACAAGCTGATCTGTACAAGTTACAAAAGGAGGTTAGGCAGGCAAAGGCAGATTATGAGAAATCTTTGGCAAGGGATGCAAAGAAAAACAGCAAGGAGTTCTTTACATATGTAAACTCTAGAAGGAAGGGGATGAATCAGATTGGTCCACTTGATATTGATGGTTCAACTGTTCATGATCCTGCTCAGGTAGCTAACAAACTAAATCAATATTTTGCGTCTACATTCAAACATGAGGAGTTATTCAGGAAGGGGAATGCCATAGATGAAGTAAACACTGGCAGTGAGCCAGATGATCTTGTAATAATTGAGAGTAAAGTGGAGGAGAAATTGTTGAAGATAAATACAAGAAAGGCACCTGGGGTGGATGGGATCTATCCAGTTATATTAAAGGAAGCAGCAAGGGAAGTAAGCAATCCATTAGCCATAATTATGAGAGCTTCCTTGGACTCAGGGGAGGTACCCACAGACTGGAGATGTGCAAATGTAACCCCAATTCACAAAGGAGGATCAAAGGCTGACACAAGTAATTATAGACCTGTGAGTTTAACTTCTGTTCCAGGAAAATTAATGACAGCACTTGTTACAGAAGCACTGCAGGATCATCTTGACAAGAATTCAGTTATACCTCAGACACAGCATGGTTTTGTTAAGGGAAGGTCTTGCCTGACCAATTTGATTGGATACTATGATGTAGTCACAAAATAATTGGATGCAGGGAATAACTTTGATATTATATATTTGGATCTTAGAAAGGCTTTTGATACTGTTGCACATGGATGACTGCTGCACAAATTGGAGCAGTGTGGCACTGGTGACAAATTGTTGCTATGGATAAAGGGATGGTTGAGTGGCAGAAGACAGAGAGTGGTAATTAATGATATTAGTGGAGTCCCTCAGGGTAGAGTGTTGGGTCCATTGTTGTTTTCTGTATTTATAAATAATATTGATGATGGTATATCAAGCTTAATGTTCAAGTTTGCAGACGATACAAAGGTTGGCAGGGTTGTTAAGGACGCTACTGATGTTATGCTGCTGCAACAGGATCTGGAAAAGTTGAGCAGATGGGCTGAGAGGTGGCAAATGAAGTTTAATATTGACAAATATGTAAAGTACTACATATGGGAAACAGCAATCCCAGAGCAACGTATGAACTCTGTGGTACTACACTGACAGTGGTAGAGAATGAAAAGTATCTGGGGGTAATTGTGCAGGCAGATATGAAGTTCTCTGAGCAGTGCAGATGGGCTGCAAGAGTAGCTCATGGTGTCTTATCAATGATATACAGGAATTTTTCTAGCAGGGATAGGGAGGTGATTATTCCCTTGGGTATGTATACAGGTCTGGAAGCCTCATTTCAAGAAGGATGTAGAGCTGGTGGAACGAGTACAGAGAAGGGCAACAAGGTTAGTTGCCCTTCTCTGAAAGGCTTAAGTTTTGCAAATTACTGTGTCTGGAGACTAGGCACTGGCGAGGTGATCTGATAGAGGTGTACAAAGCTTTGAATGGTTTGAGCATGCTCAATGCTGATGGAATACTGCCTCTTGCTCAGAATAATCACCTGAGAGGGCATAAATTCAAATTGAGGAAAGACAGATGTAGAGTAGATGTGCAGAAATTTGCCTTTAGCCAGCAGGTAGTTGGTTGGTGGAACAGACTTCCATCCCTTGTTGTGGAAGTTGATAGCCTAAATAAATTTAAGGCTCAGCTGGAACGAACGGAGGGGTGAAGTGGAAGGGGTTTTTTTTTTTTTTTTTTTGGCTGATGTTGCATAAGCTTGCTTTCTTGCATCATATGCCTCTACTAATGCTAATGCTAATTACAGGTCAATACAGGTTGAAAGATAGTCGAGGGTTAGAATTAAATTTGAAATTTTCTGCAATCCTGCCCAGACATGATAGGAGTGAGTATATGATAAGAGCCTTGTCAATCAATTCATCCCTGGAGAGATTCTGCAGGGCTAATGGAGTAGAATTATTTTCAGCATGGTGTGTGCTTGTTAACAGGAGAGATTACTTCTACAGGGATGGGATACACTTAAATAGAAAGGATGCAAGAATATTTGCCGATGCTATGAAGGCAATTGTAGGTGGGTCGGAAAACTGCTAGCTTGGGGGGGATTCACAGGCTAATACAATAATAGTAGCCGCAGGCAGAGGAGGAAATGATTCTTGCACTGATTCTATTGGAATGAGCAGCCAGGAAAGCAAGTTGCTAGGGATTTCAGGAACAGCTGAGAGTCATGAAACAAATAAATAAATTGGCTGTGTTACAGTAACTAAGAGTAAGAATAAGTGCATGTATACTTTCATGTACACCAATGCTAGGAGTACAGTAAACAAATTTGATGAATCTGAAGTGCTGATAAAGGCATCAAAAGCAGATATTGTTGGGATACCAGAGACATGGTGTCACACAGATATAAGCAGTGCAGAACTGGAATTTGGTGGTTGTTGTTATTTGAATTTTAGGAGCATTAGCAACTAAGGTCATATTGGTCTGGGGATATGCGGTGATCATTCCCTGACCTTTCCGCAATCCTCTGTATTTGGTGATCACGGGCTCGAAGCCCGGCATAATCAAGAAGAGTGTGCTACGCACTGCTGCACCTGTCTACAGAGGCGCCATTGGAATTTGGGGAGTGCAATGTGTACAGAAAGTATAGACAGGAAAGGAAGAGAGGAGGGGTTATGCTGTTAAATAAGAAACACAAAATCTAAGGAAGTGCATCCAGTTGACATAGATAGACAGCGCAATGTTGAGTCAGTTTGGGGTGAAAGCAAAAATTAGGGTAGGAGTTTGTTATAGACCTAATGTTTGTTATAGACACCATGAAAGCAAAAATTAGGGTAGGAGTTTGTTATAGACCTAATGACTCTGATGAGTAGAATGAACAATTATACAGAGAAATAGAGTGGGCCAGTAAATCAGAATGTCTTATAATGCGGGATTTCAACTTCTCAGATATAGACTGGAGTTTGTGGATTGGCCACTCGCACACTAGCCAGGCCTTTGTAGATTTACTGGATGATTGTTTTCTATAGCAGCATATTAGAGAGAGAGACTCTTGATCTGATAATCAGCAGTGATTATTCGTGATTTAAGAATTTACAGATAAAGGAACCACTAGGTGGCAGTGATCACAGTGTACTGACGTGGGATTTACTTAAAGATGTAACTACCATCAGGGGGAAAGGGAATTATTTTTCTTTTCATAAGAGTGACTATAGTGGTCTCAGAGATTTTTTTATGTTCTATACAGTGGGACCAACTGACGATGTTACCAATATCAAATTCTAAATGGGAAGCATTCAAGGAAGTAATTTTAGAAGCTACTAGGCTTTTTGTTCCACCTAAGAAATACTGTTATAGGTTTAGGCCCAAATGGATGTCAGATGAATTAATGAGACTCATGGCAAAGAAGAAAAATGCATGGGGTGCATATAAATTGTCATGTGACACAGAAGCCTATGGGAGACAAAAGATAGTCTGTAATCAAGTCACAAAGGAGGTTAGGCAAGGGAAGGCAGATTATGAGAAATCTTTGGCAAAGGATCCAAAGACTACTTTATGTATATAAACTCTAAATGGAAGGGGATGAATCAGATTGGTCCACTTGATATCAATGGTTTGACTGAAGATGATCATTCTGAGATAGCTGCGAAACTAAATGAGTATTTTGCATCTACATTCACACATGAGTTATTAAAGGAGGAGAGGCCCAGATGTTTATCATACTCTAACAATTAGATGATTTAAATGATTTTGTAATAAATGAGAGCAAATTAGAGGAGAAATTGTTGAAGTTAAACATAAGAAAGGCACCTGGAACCTATCCAGTTATATTAGAGGTGGCAAAGGAAGTAAGCAAACCCTTAGTCATAATTATAAGAGCATCCTTGGAGTTAGGGGAAGTCCACATGGACTGGAGATGTGCAAATGTATCTCCAATTCGCAAAGGTTGACACGGGTTATTACAGACCTGTTAGTTTGACTTCTGTACCAGGGAAAATAATGGAGTCACTGATTAAAATAGCATTGCAGGATCATCTAGACAAGGCAGCAGTAATAATTCAGACACAGAATGAGTTTGTTATGGGGGAAGTCTTGTCTGACCAATTTTATTGGATACTATGACGTGGTCACAAAGGAACTGGATGCAAAAAATAATTTTGATATCATATACTTCGGATTTTAGGAAAGCTTTTGATACTGTTGCACAGGGAAGACTACTGTACAAATTGGAGCAGTATGGCATTAAGGTCAAGTTGCTACAATGGATAAAAGGATGGTTGAGTGGGAGAAGACAGAGAGTAGTAATAAATGGACACTGCTCTATGTGGACTAATGTTATTAGTGTGTCCCTCAGGGTTTGGTGTTGGACCCATTGTTGTTTTGTATATTTATCAATGATATCGATGAAGGTATATCAAGCTTAATTTCAAAGTTTGCAAATGATACTAAGGTTGGCAGGGTTGTTAATAACAGTATAATGCTACAAAAGGATCTGGAAAAGTTGGGCAGATGGGCTGAGAAGTGGCAACTGAAGTTTAACATTAACAAATGCAAAGTACTGCATATGGCTAGCAGTAATCCCAGTGAAATGTACCAACTGGGTGGTGTTACACTCAGGGTAGTGGAGAATGAAAGTGACCTGGGGGTAATTGTGCAGTCAGATTCAAAGTTTTCTGAGCATTGCAGACAGACTGCCAGAGTAGGTCATGGGGGTCTTGTGAATGATATACAGCAATTTTGTGAGCAGGAAAAAGGAAGTGATTTCCCCTTGTATAAGGCAGTAACTCAAGGTGTGGTCAGGCCACACCTTGAGTACTGCACACAGGTCTGGAAGCCTCATTTTAATAAGGATGCAGAGTTGCTAGAATGAGTACAAGAAGGGCAACAAGACTGGTGAGCGGAACAAAGGGGTGCTCTTAAGAAAAAAGGCTTGAGTTCTGCAAATTGCAGCTTCTGGAGACTAGGCAACCTGCAAGGCAATCTGACTGAGGTGTATAAGGCTCAGATTACAAACATGAGGGGGGCATAGTTTCAAACTGAGGAAAGACAGTTGTAGAACAGATGTACAAAAATTTGCCTTTTGATTTGATTGCTGGAACAAACTTCCATCTGTTGTTGTGAAGTTGAAAGTTTAAATAAATTCAAGGCAAAACTAGACAAACATTTAGAAAGAATGGTTCAGTGAAATGGGAAGGAGGTTTTTTTTTTTTTTTTTTTTTTTTTTGGCTGATGATGCTGTATAAGCTTACTTGTATCATATGCCTCTACTAATGCTAATTTGACAGGATGTGTAAGCTGGTTCAGGTGAGTTTTTTAAAAAATTTAGAAGTTTATACAAAATGAAAAAAACTAAAAGTTAAGTGTTTTTGAATATTATTTTTTTTTAATATTTTGACTTTTTATCTAAAACAGTAGAAAAAGATTATTGATCAAAAATAAAATAAACTTTTGTACAGAAAATATAAGCAAAAGAAATCAAAATTTTTAAAAAGTAAAAAAAAAAAAAAAATTCCATTAGCATAGTGGTGTATCAGAAATTAATGTGCACTTCAGGGATCACCAATTTGAATGTAGCCCATGCTTCCAAATGTAAATGCACTTTCTTGTAGATAGAGCATGTACACACTGTATATGTGTGTGTCTGGCTCCAGGACAATGAGGAAAGGCAAAAGCAACTAATTATGATAGACTTAATGATGTGTGATTACCTGTTCTTTATAAAGGCATTATACAGAACAGGTTGCTACCAAATTAACTAGCTCACTGAAACAATCTAACACCGAACAGAAAAATAAAACATACATCTGTTCAGGCATGTCCGGAGTGTTGCTAGAATTCTAGCAACCTGTCATGGCATTATATTAGTGAGTTGAGATATCTATAGGATAGGATAAAGGAGCATTATAATGTGATAGGCCAGTTCTGTGTCCTGCTGCAGCATATTATTGGGAGGAGTTACTTTATTTGATCCCAACGATTACTGGGGATCAAATAAAGATTATTGGAACAGAATTCGCCATAAATAGAATGGGCTTCCAAAATACTATGATATTGACATTTATTGAACATTAGAAGTCAAGTTGATTGAGCGAAAGGAAGGGAAGTTGTGATGGATGGATATGGTGACAGAAAGTGGGTAGAGGAATAGTATTTTGAACAATTATTAAGCTGTATTAGTTTATCTAAAGTTTCTACTAAAGAAGACCACTTGGGCGGTTGAAAGCTACAGCATTCAATGATTTACGCCACTGAATTACTTTGTATTTTATTTTGTAGTTTCCAAACAATATAATCAGGGGAAGTTATTCCTTCAGAAACTCTTAATTTTGAAAAGGCTGTTTTATTTTTATTTCATTTTTATATTAGTTGCAGAACTAGAGAACTGAAAGAAATGAACCTGTATGAATTTGATCCTGCATGCATGAGCATTAATTTTCTATTGTACTCATTTGTCTTTGTTATAATATCCCCAAAGGGAATAGTGATTATTGGAATCTCCCAGAATACAGTTTATATTAATGCAAGCAGTCACTACAAGACACCTTCTGAATGTGACCGATTTTTATTCACATTAGCAACATATGCAAGGAAGCAAAGCTTATACAGAACCAGTGGTGGGGTGGGGGGAACACTGCACTGTCCAGCGATGTCGACTGGCTTCAACTTGCTTGGATTTTGTGTGTTTCTTAATTAATAGCATAACCCCTCCTCCCTTCCTATCCTGTCTATCCTTTCTGTAGATGTTGTACTCCCCAAATTCCAGTTCTGCATTCCTTATATCTGTGTGACACCACGTCTCTGATATCCCAGCAATATCTGCCTTTGACGTTTTGAGCAATACCTCAAATTCATCAAATTTATTTACTGAACTCCTAGCATTGGTATACACGCAAGTATACGTGCACCTGTTTCTATTCTTAGCTACCCTAACACAACCCATGTGTTTACTTGTACCGCAATGACTCCCAGCAGTCTCTGAAATATCCTGCATCTTGTTTTTCAGGCTTCTGCTCATTCCAATAGAAGCAGTGCAAGAATCACTTTCACCTCTGCCAGTGGCTACTGTTAATCTATGTCTTTGTATCCCCACAAGCTAGCAGTTTTCCGACCCACTTAACACTGCCTCGATAGCATCAGCAAATATTCTGCACCCTTTCTATTTAAGTGTATCCCATCCCTGTAGAAGCAGTCTCTCCTGTTAACAAGTACAGTCCAGGCTGAAAAAAATTCTACCCCTTGAGCCTTGCACAACCTTTCCAGGGCCGAATTGATCAACAAGGCTCTCATCATATACTCCCTCCTATCGTGTCTGGGCAGAATTGCAGACACTTTCAAATTCAACCCTAAAGACCCCAAATTCAACCCCATATTCAAGAACATAGTTAGGGCACTTCGGCATCTGAGGGTTTGATGGCTAAATATGACAATTTAGGCAGTCCACTTTGATTTTTACAAGTTGCCTAGGTCAAATGTATGGATTATATCCTGTAGAGATTAATGCACCATCTTTCTTTCTCAACATTCATCTGATATTTAAAACTTCTTATTCCCATAGTTCTGCTTTAATTCCTCATTGGACAAGTTAATGAGGTCCCATTATGTGATGCAACCTCTTGACATATTCAGAATGGACACTCAGATTTCTAGACAAGACAACATGCCTCTATTAGATATTACCCTGGCTTCTAATCTCTCTTGGCATGAGCACATCACAAACATTGCTTCCTCTGCATCTAAAAAACTGAGTTTTCTCTTTTGCTCTCAGCATTACTTTTCCTCTAAACAACTACTCACTCTATACCAATCTCAAATGTGCCCTATCATGGAATACTGTTCCCACACCTGGGATGGTACCCTCCAAAACCTGTCTCGGGCTTTTAGCCTGAGAGACATCTCTTACAAAGTCGCTTTACTCTCTGTCTCATGAACATTCTGTTTCTGTGATATGCCTTATGTATAAATACTTTTATGGATACTGTTCTTCTGAATTGACACCTCTAATTCCCAAATCTGTCCTACCATGGAATATTATTTCCACAATAGTCCATAGTAGGGCAGATCTGAGGTTTGTACAGGGTGAGTAGTTTAGAAAAAAGAGTAACACTGAGAGCAAAAGATAAAAAAACCCAGTTTTTAGATGCACAGGAAGCAATGCTTGTTATGTGCCTTAGCCATGGGATATTAGAAGTCAAGGTAATCCCTAATAGGGCACCTCCGTAGCCAGGTGGGCAGGAGCAGCAGTGCACATGCTTCTTGATTAGACCGGGGTTTTATTATTATTATTATTATTATTATTATTATTAGCCGTATGGTGCAAGGAAGCCTGAGGCTTATGCTGCACCAGCCAAAAAAAAAAATTCCCAAGTTACCCTGAGAGAGAGAGAGAAAGAGAGAGAGAGAGAGAGAGAGAGAGAGAGAGAGAGTAGAACGAAATCACCAAGAGAAGAATGATGATATCCAGCTCAGGACCCTGGGTGTGCCCATACTCATCAGATGTAAGCCCCTGTAGTTTCAGTTGAATGAAGAAAATTTCCGTGTAACAAACGGATTATGAGACAACTTTGTGCACATTGTTCTCACCTCTGCCCTTTAGGCAATTTAGGTAATTAGAAAGCGCGAATTAAGGGTGGAAGGGTTTACTGTTTTACAATGTTAGTGGTGTCCCTAAAACCTGCAGTCATATACCGAGAAGTAGCGCTTGTCAATCTGCTTTCCATAGCCAGTCAGATTAAGAAGATTCCCGACGCAGATAATAGCCTGTGTTGTGGTTCCCCTTTACTCCAACAAATGGGCATATGTTTTTTGGAGAAGCGAGTGATTTACGCCTTCCAGTAAATTTCCCTGTCTACGTTTACATGGTCACAGTAGCTTAATATCCGAGTGATTCTGACATTTTGCACTGTATTCAAAGAACTATTGACAGTAGCAACATAGGGTTTGAGGTAACTAAGATATTATATGAACTTGAAGCTTTCACTGTGTAGAAAATGTTCTAAAATATAATGGCATATAGGCAATAATTAAAAAAAAAAAAAAAAAACAACTGTATGCATTATATCACCAAACTCCCAAAAACCAGCTCAAATTAAGGATTATTGCTAAAGAACTTGAAGTGGAAACTATAAAAATTGGTTGTGTGTTCGGACTACGACGAGCAGCTTGTAGCTTGCTGTGACCACCAAATATGGAGGATGCAGAATGGTCAGGGAATGATCACCGCATATTCACGGAGCAATATGGCCTTAGTTGCTAATGCTCCTAAAAAAAAACCAATCCCTAATAGAGATATGTCATCATTTCTAGAGATCCAAGTGTCATCAAATATAAGTATAGGAGCAGGAGACTCCTTTTTTGAAAGATATAAACAGTTTTTAGAAGGATTGAAATTCGAATACTTGCTAGGATTACTTCCTTTTTTATATTTTTATGGAAGCTAGAAGTCCATATTGCTCTGGGGATATGCGGTGGTCATTCCCTGACCTTTCAGCATCCTCCGTATTTGGTGGTCACGGGCTCGACCCCCAGTGTAATCAAGAAGCGTGTGCTATGCACTGCTGCTCCTGGTTACGGAGGTGCCTACAAGTCCATAATTGTAGTATAGATCTGTTTGCATTTTCCTTTGAAATGTACACTGTTTCTTGCATATTCTCAGTATATTCCATTTGTGATCAAGTACGTGGGACTAGAACATTCACTGAGATTGTGCTGGAGGGATGTTTTGCAGCGTGATCTGCACGATCATTTCCTGAAATTCTAGTGTGGTGTCGTGGCATTCAACAGAATATAACTATATGCTGATGTTCATGGAGATGTATCAGCTAATGTCTTTTGTGCTTTTATAACAGAGGCAGACAAATTTGAAGAATACAGGAATAAAGCCGTTAATTGTCAAATATAGGATATTTGGCATTTAATGCCTTTATCTATTTCCAGATCACACTGACAGTTGGTGACTGCATCAATAGGATAGGATTTGATGATTGATCATCAAAGAGACATGATTAGCAGATTTTTTCTAATCTGCTTTGGTAAATATCCATTTTATTCAGATTTCTGTTGGCAGATGTAGACCCTGTAGGAAAATGTAAGCTGGTGAGTCATTCAAATTCAAAATTCAGTATTCAAAAGTCCATTAAAGTCTTCTAATAAACAGAAATTAGATTGGAAATGCAGAAGGTAATATAATATGGAACAGGACCAGGTCCTGTTCCATACCCTGGAACAGGAAAAGGGTATGTCTGCCAGGGGCAAAGGTTGATGACGTAGAGCAGATATCATCTTTTAAGGGCACAAAAGGTGATATAGTTGTATACGTTCGCACTAATGATATCAAGAGTAGGAGACCAGCAGAATTGCTTAACAAGTACAGGTCACTGTTGAAAAAAAGCCGTGAAATAGGGTTGATTTTGTAAGTGTCTGCAATTCTGCCCAGACACGATAGGAGGGAGTATATGATGAGAGCCTTGTCGATCAATTCGGCCCTGGAAAGATTGTGCAAGGCTCAAGGGGTAGAATTTTTTTCAGCCTGGACTGTACTTGTTAACAGGAGAGATTGCTTCTACAGGGATGGGATACACTTAAATAGAAAGGGTGCAAGAGTATTTGCTGATGCTATCGAGGCAGTGTTAGGTGGGTCGGAAAACTGCTAGCTTGGGGGGAGACAAAGACGAATAGATTAACAGTAGCCACTGGCAGAGGTGAAAGAGATTCTTGCACTGCTTCTATTGGAATGAGCAGAAGCCTGAAAAACAAGATGCAGGATATTTCAGAGACTGCCAGGAGTCATTGTGGTACAAGTAAACACATGGGTTGTGTTAGGGTAGCTAAGAATAGAAATAGGTGCATGTATACTTGCGTGCACACCAATGCTAGGAGTTTAGTAAATAAAATTGATGTATTTGAGGTATTGCTCAAAACATCAAAGGCAGATATTGTTGGGCTATCAGAGACGTGGTGTCACACAGATATAAGGAATGCAGAACTGGAATTTGGGGAGTACGTCTACAGAAAGGATAGACTGGATAGGAAGGGAGGAGGGGTTGTGCTATTAGTTAAGAAATACATAAAATCCAAGGAAGTGAAGCAGTGGACATCGCTGGACAGTGCAGTGTCGAGTCAGTTTGGTGTGACATAAGCATTGGGAAATCAAAATTGAGAGTAGGAGTGTGCTATAGGCCTAATGACTCTGATGAGTATAATAAGATACTGTACAGGGAAATAGAGTGGGCCAGTAAATCAGAGAGTCTTATAATGGAAGATTTTAATTTCCCAGATATTGACTGGAATTTGGGGGTTGGTCACTCACACACTAGCAAGGCTTTTGTGGATTTATTGGATGATTGTTTTCTACATCAGCATGTTCAGGAGACAACTAGAGGGAAGAATACTCTTGATTTGATTATCAGCAGTGATTCTTCATGTATTAAGAATCTGCAGATAAATGAACAACTAGGTGGCAGTGATCACAGTGTGCTGAAGTGGGATTTACTCAAAGAGGTAACTACCATTAGGGGTAAAGGGAAGGGTTATTGCTTTCGTAAAGGCGACTGAGATGGACTGAGACAGTATTTAAATGTCTACGATGGACTGAGACAGTATTTAAATTCTATACAGTGGGACCAATTGATGATGTTACCAACAGCAAATGCAAAATGGGAAGCATTCAAAGAACTTATCTTGGAAGCTACTAGGCTATACATACCAACTAAGAAATATTGTTCAAGGTTTAGGCCTAAATGGATGTCAGATGAACTGATGAGGCATATGGCAGAGAAGAAACATGCATGGGATACATACAAATTAACACATGACACAGAAGCCTATGATAGATACAAGTTGATCTGTAACCAAGTTACAAAGGAGGTTAGGCAGGCAAAGGCAGATTACGAGAAATCTTTGGCAAGGGATGCAAAGAAAAACAGCAAAGAGTTCTTTACTTATGTAAACTCTAGAAGGAAGGGGATGAATCAGATTGGTCCACTTGATATCGATGGGTCAACTGTTGATGATCCTGCTCAGGTAGCTAACAAACTAAATGAATATTTTGCATCGACATTCACACATGAGGAGTTATTTAGCAAGGGGAAAGCCAGAGGTGTATTCAACTCTAGCAGTAAGCTAGAGAATCTTGTAATAACTGAGAGTAAAGTGGAGGAGAAATTGTTGAAGATAAACACAAGAAAGGCACCCGGGGTGGATGGGATCTATCCAGTTATATTAAAGGAGGCAGCAAAGGAAGTAAGCAAACCCTTAGCCATAATCATGAGAGCTTCCTTGGACTCAGGGGAGGTACCCACAGACTGGAGATATGCAAATGTCACCCCAATTCACAAAGGAGGATCAAAGGCTGACACAAGTAATTATAGACCTGTGACTTTAACTTCTGTTCCAGGAAAATTAATGGAGGCACTAGTTAAAGAAGCACTGCAGGATTATTTAGACAAGACTTCAGCTATAGCTCGGACACAGCATGATTTTGTTAAGGGGAAGTCTTGCCTGACCAATTTGATTGGATACTATGATGCAGTCACAAAACAACTGGATGCAGGGAATAACTTTGATATTGTATACTTGGATCTTAGAAAGGCTTTTGATACTGTTGCACATGGAAGACTGCTGCACAAATTGGAGCAGTGTGGCATTGGAGGCAAATTGCTGCTGTGGATAAAGGGGTGGCTGAGGGGGAGAAGACAGAGAGTGGTAATCAATGGACACTGCTCGTCGTGGACTAATGTTATTAGTGGAGTCCCTCAGGGGTCGGTGTTGGGTCCATTATTGTTTTCTGTATTCATAAATGATACTGATGAGGGTATATCAAGCTTAATGTCGAAGTTTGCAGACGATACAAAGGTAGGCAGGGTTGTCAAGGACACTACTGACACTATGCTGCTGCAACAGGATCTGGAAAGGTTGAGCAGATGGGCTGAGAGGTGGCAAATGAAGTTTAACATTGACAAATGTAAAGTACTACACATGGGAAACAGCAACCCCAGAGCAACATATCAACTCTGTGGTACTACACTGACAGTGGTAGAGAATGAAAGGGACCTGGGGGTGGTTGTGCAGGCAAATATGAAGTTCTCTGAGCAGTGCAGACGGGCTGCAAGAGTAGCTCATGGTGTATTGTCAATGATATTTAGGAATTTTTCTAGCAGGGATAAGGAGGTGATTATTCCCTTGTATAAGGCAATGGTCAGGCCACACCTAGAGTACTGTATACAGGTCTGGAGGCCTCATTTCAAGAAGGATGTAGAGCTGCTGGAACGAGTACAGAGAAGGGCAACAAGATTAGTGAATGGAACAAAGGGGTGCTCTTATGAAGAAAGGCTTAAGTTTTGCAAATTACAGTGTCTGGAGACTAGGCACCAGCGAGGTGATCTGATAGAGGTGTATAAAGCCTTGAATGGTTTGAGCATGCTCAATGCTGATGGGATTCTTCCTCTCGCTCAGAATAATCACCTGAGAGGGCATAAATTCAAATCGAGGTAAGACAGATGTAGGATAGACGTGCGGAAATTTGCCTTTAGCCAGCAGGTGGTTGGTTGGTTGATGGAACAGACTTCCATCCCTTGTCGTGGAAGTTGATAGCCTAAATAAGTTTAAAGCTCAGCTGGACAGATATTTTGAACAAACAAAGGGGTGAAGTGGAAGTGTTTTTTTTTTTTTGGCTGATGCTGCATAAGCTTGCTTTCTTGCATCAAATGCCTCTACTAATGCTAATAATTCCTGAATTTTACATGGATGGTTGAGTGAAAGGTAAATTGAAATGTGTTAAGATAGTACCAATCACTATACATGTTGCAAAGGCTTTTAAGGTTTTAAAGAGTAATGCATTCATAAGGAATACTGGAATATAAGAGTACCTCTTCATGAGCAGTATTTGTTAAAGAGCTGTCTTGGCGAAATAAAATATAATTCCTACTGACGGAGATAATTAGGTGTTAAATTAATCTCTTATGGGTAGATGTCCAAAGGATGGTAATGATTGATTAACTTGTGGATGTCATCAATATTGCTGCTAAAGCCTCTATAGATGTGGTTCATTAATCAGTTTTACTAAATGAGGATGAGTCTGTCTTAAGACCACATTATGTATGACAATCAAGCTTCAGCTTCCCCTTTCTTGGAAAGGTTGGATATCCAGTGTCCATTTCATCTTCTGCATGAAGATCTAGGACTGGTTCATCTAAGTTGGCACTGTTATTGATATCCATGTTCATTAGTGTATTATTGTTTGCCTCCCAAGCTGGAACTGACGTTTTCAGTTTTAAAATGTGTATGTGTGCGCACGGTGTGTTCGTGTATGAGAGAGAGAGATGTAGTTAGCAGAACTGTAACCAGAGTATGGTTGGCTCAGTCTGTCACTTTCTGTTCTTTGTATGACTGTTCTGAGAATGATAAAAGCATTACAGCATTGTGAGACAAGTTTGTGTTAAAGTTGGCTGATATTTTTGAGTTGCTGCTGCATATTTATGTTTAAGTGTTGAGCATAATTTGCTACTTTGCCTCTTGGTAGGTAACTTTCCTCTCTACCCTATACTTTTGAATTTTTCCCTTAGTTTGCAGAATTCAGCATAGGCTGGATGTTGGCCTTTGCAATTTGGACAGTGCAGTATTTTGGGATTGTAGTCTGTTTGCACATGTGCAATTTGGACAGATTATATGTTCGCAACAAGCCATTTGGGAGTGCCCGTATTTTTGACACTTGTATCATCTGATTGTATTTGGTATGTAAGGTTATATCCTAAAACTGAGAGAGCCAGCTTTAACAATGGCTGATAACTTAGACATACGGAATGTTAGGATGATTTTGAATGTGGAAGTAAGGAACACCATCTTTTCCGAACACATGATGCATTTATCTTGTATGACTTTTTGGTTTTGCAGTTCCAAGATCAGTTCATCTTCTGTGACATTCATTAGGTCCCACTCTACAATTACCCCTTTAGAGATATTTAACATTGCATGTGGGGGGGGGGGTATACTATCAATGGTTAATAACTTCAGCAGAGTCTCCAAATGTTTATGACTTACAGTTTCCACTAGTACATCTCTAGATCTGAATCTTCTCACCGTTTTAGAGGAAGCTGCTTAATTTTCTAAGCATTTCCATATAAGACATGAAGATAGAGAACTCTAGGTCTGTCTGACAGTGAATGCAAGATAAAGAATGATGGGCATTCCTGCTGCTGTGCATCTGTACATAGCCTTTTTTGACTCTGATGTGTCATGGTCAATTTCGTTGGCAGTGCATGATGAGCGCCTAGACTGCTCAAGTGGAGGATAGTTGTCATATACCTGTGGTTTCCAGGTTTCCAGCCCCACCACAGGGAGACAGGAGTAGTGCCACTAGGAGGCCAAGCAGATGAAATAATTATTGGTTTGTAATATAAATACAAATAAAAGAAGGTAAATTTTCTGTGTTCTAAATTGTCTTTTCAAATATAGAACTACTTAAATGAAAGACTCTTTAAGAGAAAAACAATATAAAAACCTAAGAACTTTTATCACTTTTCTAGAACACCATACAAATTGCACTGAATCATTTGACATCCAGTTTGCTTAGCCAAACTAGTCCAAACACATGCTGAAAATAGTTGGCATCCATTTACTGTTCAATTTACAACTCACAGAACCAACTTTTCCTTCTTGGTTTCTTGTCTCACCATAGAGAGGCAAGTGCAAGGCTACAAAGTGACTAGGTGGCTGAGTTATTGTGTTAGGACTATCAAAAAATAAACACTAAGGAGAATTTCCTTTTTGTCTATTTCTTGTAGTGAAAAAAGAGCTACCCTATATTATGAAAACTGTATTTAAAAACAAAAAGCAATTTACCTCAATTAAGAAAATGTGCAAACACTTTAGGAACTATACTGAAATTGGATGGAAATACTTGGCACCCAGAGCAGCGAACAGGGACAGAGAGATACGCACAGAAATAAATTGTATGATAACAGAAAAATATATACAAAAAAAAATTTTTTTTTAATTACTGAGAGAATTTTAAGTGAACTTTAAACAGGAAAATAATTTAATACACTAGAGTTAATATTATACTCCCAACTTGTACAGAATAATACATGTTTTAAACAAAAAAGTTATCAAATTCTATCCTAATCTAATGTCTCAATTAAAATTTACTTTAACATTAAAGTAAACTTTAAAATCTGACAGCCTCAGGGATTGAGAGGTGTTGGATTTTAAAATTTTATACATTTTAGAGAAGTATACCTAGCAGTTTAGAGGAGTCGCTCATTTCAATAAATATTAAACACAAACAACTTATGCAGACAGAAGGATTTAAACTGCACAGATAATGAACTGGTCTTAATTCTCACAGCAGAACATACTTGTTGTAATGAATTGCACTAGTATCACACTACTTTCAACCATAACTCTGAATTCGTAGCTCACATCAAAATTTCTTTACAATTGTTTTGTCTTACTTGTTTTTACTAGAGGTCATCTGCCATCTGATGAAAGACCAGTTACATCTGAAACAGTCTGTTATAGCAGTCCCAACTTTTAAATAAATAGTCAATTAACCTATCAGTGAACCACCTGTTAGAAAGTAGTTGCAATACCAAAGCAGTTTGTTGCAAAGGCAATTTGTTCTGCTGTGAGAATTAAGATCATTGCATTTTCGACATTTTTTTTAACTCTGCTGGCCATAAAAACAACAAAATTAATTTTTAAAAGACAAATGTGATCATTAGAATATTTCTGGTTTGCAAATGTTTCATTTCCTATAAAATGTAACAAATTTAAAGCATTCCAGATTAAAGTACTGGTTTTACAGAGTTTACTGACATTTTCAGGTTACAGTATATCACATGTCAACTACACAGCATTAATTAATTTTATTATTTCAAACTCATTAGGATTACACCTCACTGGCTCTTTATATTAGCCTATATCTATCTACTGAATTATCAAAGCTTTTGAAGAACTCTTATCTTCCATGCATCACTTACAATAAGATTGTTTATCTCCATCTCAAAAAAGCAGAAATCATCTGGTTTACTAGTAGTAGTAGTATTAATAGTGGCAAATGATAAAAGAAAGGAAACTTATATAGCATCAGCAAAAAAAAAAAAAATCCCCATTTCATCTATCCATCTCCTTCCAGTAGTTTGTCTAGTTCTTCCTTGAATTTATTCAAACTATCTACTTCCACAACAATGGATGGAAGCTTGCTCCAGAAATTGACCACCTGTTGCCAGATGGCAAACTTCTGCACATCTATTCTGCAATCACCCTTCCTTAATTTGAATTTATGTCCCCTCATGTGCAGTCTGAGCAAGAGGAAGAATCTCATCAGGATTGAGTTTACTCAGTGCTATTCAAAACTTTAAACACCTAAGTCTCCAGATGCCACAATTTGCAGAACTGAAGCTTTTCTTAGTAAGTCCATCTTTTCATTCCCTTCACCAATCTCACTGCCCTTCTCTGTACCCACTACAGCAGCTCTACATCCTTCCTACAATGAGGCCTCCGAACCTGTATGCAGAACTCAAGATGTGGCCTGACCATTGCCTTATACAATGTGATAATCACTTTCTTATCCCTGCTAGCAAAATTCCTGTATATCGTACAAGACCCCATGAGCTGTCCTGGCAGCCTGTCTGCACTGCTCAGAGAACTTCACATCAAACTGCACAATTACCCTCAGGCCCTTTTCTGGATGGTAGTACATACATTTGTTACCCTTTAATAATTCAAAACAATCACTAAATTAATAGTCTAAATTAAAAAGAAAATTAATCTTATATACCTAAGTTACTTTACAATCAGTAAAATTATATATAAAACTTTAAATATGTGACAAAAATATATACAGTCATCCCTCGATTTGTGAGGGGGTTACGTTCCAGGAAACCACCACGCAGTCCAAATCCGCACAATGCGAAATATAGTTTATATGACATAATCAGGGGTCTGTACCTGTACACAAAAAAAAATGAAAAAAAAAAATAAATAAAAAATAATTAAATTGAAAAAAATTTTCTTCATTCGGAAAGAAAAAAAAAAAAGAAAATAATTGGAAACATGTCCATAAGATTAATCTTGCTAATACTTACCTATATATTTTTTATCTAAATTAATTGCTTCTTCGTCGCTGTTTTCCTGTGATAAACTTGCAACAGTACCTGGCACTTTTTGAGGTTGTCACAGACATTCTCTCAGATATGCCAGACAAACTGTACTTGCTACCTGGGAGTCTAAAATGCTGATGGAACTGATATTCGGGTGACACTCAAGTCAAGTGGACCCAATTTCAGCAAAGTTCAGACGGTCTGACAGCCAAATCCTCTGCTTGCACATTCGCAATGGTGAGACTGTTAGTAATCCTGGGTATAACCTCCATGCACAAGTACATGGTGGGTGACCACCCAGGTGTGAACCAACATAAGCAGGGGTTGAGGTGTGGAGCCAACACCACATGGAGGAATGGCGCCCCTCTATGTTACCAGGCAGTACTAGGTGGTAGATGACTTTCATCAACTGGTGCAATACCACCACTTTGCTTATTTGAGGCTTGAAGTGGCGAAACCCATGTTTAGTCTCTACAGCTAAGTTCCGGTCAACTCTCCCCCATCTCTTCCATTATTCCATGCATTATGATTGATGACTTTTGAGGGTATGATGATCATCGTGGTGAGATCCAATATTCCTTACATCGAGGTTACAGCTCTAAAACGGTGTTCGCAGGCCGGCCACTAGTTTGTATACCAGACCAAACCTATTGGTAACTCTCTAGGAGGCTTTCGGATCAGCTAGTGTATAATCTTGCTACCTCTATGTGGCCAGAGAGTGACTGAAGGGAGTCTGGGTAGTGTGTATGGGGGGGGGGTTATTGTCAAGGCCACGTTATGCCAAGGATCTGGGTATATTCTTACCATGTGTATGCCATATCCAAAAATTTCATTACTTCATACAGCATGTCCCACCCACTTTTTCTTACCATGGAATACACCGTTAATTGTCAAGCTAATAGAGCAAGCTTATCTGCGAAAAGATCTAAACCTCCCAAATACTTCCTAATTCATTTCACAAATATATGTGGTCTCAATTCTAATCTCAACGATGTCCATTTCCACTTGCAGTCAGCCAAACCCCATGTACTTTTTTTGACAGAATCTCAGTTAATGGTTGATTCATCTACTGCTCACCTCAGATGCCCAGATTATTTGGTGTAGGATTCCTTTCGCCTCAAAAGTGGTACCTGTGCATATGTCCGTTCTGATATTCCCTGTCAGAGACTTGGCAATTTGGAATCTCTTCTATTTGATCTTCTCTGGCTTAAAATCTCTCTACCTCATTGTGTCAAATTCATCTGTTCTCCCAACTCCACTAATCACTTGGAGCTCTTTGACTTCCTCTCTTTGCAACTTGACTTTTTCCAGTCCAACTTTCCTAACAGTGAGGTAATTTTCCTTGGTGATTTTAATGTTCACAACTCCAGCTGGCTTCCATTTTCTAGTCACACCAACCCAGATGGTCGAGATGCTGAGTCTTTTGCAATTACTAATGACCTTGCACAGATTGTTCATTTACCTACAAGAATACCGGACAATCCTAATCATACAGTCAACACGATCTTTTTCTCACAAACAACCCTTCTAAGTACACGGTCGAAGTAAGAGGTCCTTTAGGCACTTCAGATCACAACTTGGTGATTGTCTCTTCTCCAATGGAGCCTTTATCTCATATCTATTCCCAACCTCGTGTTGTTTGGCATTACAAGAATGCAAAATGGGATGACATGCGAGATTTCTTTTCTTCTTTTCCTTGGTCGGATTAGTGTTTCAAAACTTCTGATGTCAACACTTGCTCAGATTGTTTCCGCGAAATTATCCTTGCAGGAATGGAATCCTTTATCCCACACTCCACTTTAAAATCTCGTCCTTTATTTAAACCTTGGTTTTCCAATAAATGTGCTAAGGCTGTTCAAGAGAACAATGTTGCATATTGTAATTAGCTTGTTTCTAATTCTTCAGTTTCATTTTCTGCCTACACCAAAGCTCGCAACAATTGTAAAGCAGTTATTAATCAGTCCAAACTAGATTTTGAGCAGGCTAAGAGTATAAAACTTGCTTCTTACCCTAATGGTAGCCGAGCATTCTGGTCTCTTGCCAAAGCTATTGGCTGCGACTTTTGCCCATCTCTGCTCCCACCTCTATCAAAAGCAGATGGTTCTGTTGTCACTTCAGCCAAGGATAAAGCTGACCTGCTAGCATCCCATTTTTTTCCCAACTCATGTAATAACGATCTTGGTAAAACACCTCCCACCATTCCCAACACGCTCCATTCTGTGATCTTCCGTCAATAGGAGGTCAGAAGGATTTTGACGAATCTTGATGCTAAGAAAGCTCCAGGTCCCAATGGCATTTCTCCACTTGTTCTCAAAACCTGTGCTTCTGAATTTACTCCTATTCTTTGCCACCTTTTTTCACTTTCTTATTCCAAAGTTATTTTTCCTTCTGCTTGGAAATTTGTTCATATCCAGCCAGTTCCTAAAAAGGGTGAAAATCTCTCCCATCCAATTATTGTCCCATTGCAATTACTTCTACTCTTTCTAAAGTAATGGCGAAATCAATTAACCACCAACTCTTATAACCTACCTAGAAACCTTCTGTCTGATCAACGATCGCCAGTATGGATTCCGTCAGTGTCGATCCACTGGTGATATTCTGGCTTATGTTACCCTTTTATGGACTAATTCAATGAAAGGTTCGGTGAAATACAAGTAGTTGCTCTTGACATCTCAAAGGCTTTCGATCGTGTCTGGCATAAAGGTCTTCTAAACAAGCTTCCATCTTATGGTCTGCCAACTGTTTTTTTGTAATTGGTTATCCTGTTTTCTCTCTGATCACTCACTGAGGGTGATGGTAGATGGCTATCTGTCTTCTAACTTCTACACTAATGCCAGTGTCCCCCAAAGTTCAGTTCTTTCCCCCACACTTTTCCTCTTGTATATTAATGACCTTCTTCCATTGACTAGAAATCCTATCCATAGTTTTGCCAATGATAGCACATTGCATTCCACTTTCCACTTTGAGAAACCTTGCCCTGCTCAATCTTCTCTTATATCTAGCAAAAAGGATTCTTCTGCTCCTATGCTTATCTTTGGTGACACTCTGATTTCTAGGCAAAATAATATATCTCTTTTGGGGATTACCCTGACTTCTAATCTCTCTCTTGGAACAAGCACATTACAAATATTGCTCTGCATCTAAAAAACTTGGGTTTCTCTTTTGCTCTCGGCGTTACTTTTCTTCCAAACAGCTGCTCACTCTGTATAAATCACAAATCCGCCCTACCATGGAATATTGTTCCCACATTTGGGGTGGTGCTCCCAAAACCTCTCTAAGGCTTCTTGATTCCATTCAGAAGAGGGCAGTTAGGTTAATTTTTGATTCATCTCTAACAGAGTCTCTCCACTTGCTGTCTCATAGACATACTGTTTCTGCTGCATGCCTCTTCTACAGATACTTCCATGGGCACTGTTCTTCTGAATTGGCTTCTAAAATTGCCGCTCTCTCTTTCAAAACAGTCCGAACACGTGCAGCCACCAGCCAACATCCATTTACTGTCCAACTTCAAACTCACAGAACCAACTTTTCATCTTCCTCGTTTATTCATTCAATTGCCGTTTTCTGGAACAACCTTCCTTCATACGTATTTTTTGAAAATTACAGCCTACAGAAGTTCAAGTCCAATGTCAACAAATATCTTCTTTAGTCTTCTCAACCTCCAACCCAAGCACGTACTATAGGTTCTTATGTTTGGGGTTTACATAAAAAAGAAAAAAAAAAAAAAAAAAAAAAAACTTTTTTCTCTATAAATTTCTGCATAAGGAACTAAAGCTAATGATAAACCTCTACAAAAATTTAAACTCTTCTCCAAATGAGGATCCATATCCAGAGCTTCTTGGCTAAGCTGATTTGCAAGTCTTAAAAACTCAACTAGTCTCTTCACAGTCAAATTTTTGTGTGCATCTTTTCGTTTTTATCATTGTTGTCATCTTCTTCACATTGTGAAAAAATATTGTCCACTGATATTTGTTCTCTATGAGATTCAAGGACTTCTGTGATATCTGCTGGTTCCGGTTCTTCAAATCCCTCTCTGCTAATCATTTTGCCAATTCTCACAATTTCAACTTCCTCTAGCATTTTGACTGTGGCTTTTTTAGTGCAGCTTTGTGGCCACAGCTTTTTCTACACTGCATTCATTGTTGAGTTCTTAACTTCACCCCACGTGAATTCAATATTTTTTACAGCATCAATAGTGTTATAATTTCACCAATAATCTAGAATTGAAAAACTGCCTATTCCATCAGTAGCTTCTACCAATTGTAAAAAAGATCTTCTTAGGTAATACAGTTTAAAGGAAGCTATAACACCTTGGTCTATCAGCTGAATTAATGAACTTTTATTCACTGTAAGAAAGGTAACTTTCACATTTGGGTGCAGATCAGACAAATATGCAGGATGACTGGGTGCATTGTCAAGAATGAGCAAGATTTTGAATGCTATGTTCTTCTTCAGGCAATATCTTTTTGTTTCCATGCAAAAGAATTTAAAACCCAATCCTTGAAAATTTTAGCTGTCATCCAGGTTTTTTTACTTGATTTCCAATGAACTGGTAAGGAGCTTTTGATATTCCTTTAAAAGCACGAGGATTTTCTGACATATAAATTAGTAGAAGTTTACATTTAAAGTCACCCTCTGTATTGCCACATAACAAAAACGTTAATCTATCTTTTGCAGCTTTGAAAGCTGGGGTGGTTTTCTCTTCTTTTGAAATGAATGTTCAGCTTGGCATACGCTCCCAAAATAAGCCAGTCTCATCAGCATTAAACACTTGACTTGCTAGATAGCCCTCGGTCGCAATAACATCCTTGAAATTTTTCAGATACAAAGAAGCAACTGCCATATGTGCACTGGCTGCTTCACCCGTTAATTTTATATTGTGAAGAATTTGATGTTTTTTAAATTTTCAAACCAACCCTACCAGCCTGAAAGATGTCTGCATTGGTTGGACCGGCTTCTTCTTCTTGTAAGCGATTAATAACTTGCAGAGCTTTGGTGCAAATAATATCTGAACTAAGAGGCATTCTCTTTTGATTAAGATCCTTTATACAGAAAGAAAAGTAATTTTTCAATTGTCTCTATTAATGGATTTCTCACTTTTGTAGTGCAATTTTGCAGCCAATGATGTGGAACAGATAACTGAACTTTTAATTTTTTCAGCATTTTCCCTAATTCGTTGAATGCTAGATTCATTTATGCTGTATTTCTTAGCCAATGTCACAACATTTTTGCCATTTTCTAACTCCTTAACGATTTTTAATTTTTCCTCTAAATTAAAAATTTTTTTGTTGTAACTTTCTTCATTTTAGGACTAATTAAGCACACAATTTATACAGACAAGAAATATTAAATCAGCAAAAGCAATGCTTACCGATTAAAACACTTTACGTTGCGCGAACCAGAAAAATAGTCCATCTGAGCAGCTAACGTAGGATAACTGATGAAGAGGGTTCCTGAATGAGCAAGTTGTTTCAAAAATAACCGGACAAACATACCACTGTTTATTGCTATGTTTGGTTATAAGAATCGGTTTTGAACGCCTTTGTGATATATTTTTCTAAAACACATTTCTGGAGGTCATGACCATAAAACAATTTGCACTTTCCGGTTTATTGGGCTTTTATGTTAGTACAATCTAATTATAATTGAGAAGTAAACTCAATCTTATTGTATATGCAATAATACCAACAGCTGGTGGGCGCCTCCGTAGTCAGGCAGGAGCAGCAGTGCATAGCACACACTTCTTGATTAGACCGGGGTTCAATCCCATGACCAACAAATAAGGAGGATGCGGCAAGGTCAGGGAATGACCACCGCATATCCCTGGAGCAATATGGCCTTAGTTGCTAATGCTCCTAAAAACCAAATAACAAACAAACAACAGCTGGAATTCTGTGGGATTCTACATTATTTTGGTGAAATTCAAATTCAAATTTTCAAAATCTGCTCTTCATTCCTATTTTCGAAGCTTCGTAAACAAAAATTGTGCAGGTAGCAAAACTAACCGCGCAATAAAAAACTGCACAAATCGAGGGATGACTGTATTTGATTATTTTTCATACCATATAGCTCTTTTTCTTCCAAGTAGATAATTTTCATAAATAATACCAGCCAAAGTTCTACCTTTCCCTACTCCGGCACCATCACCTAAAAAAAAACAGCAATAATAATAATAATAAAATATTTATTAGTCTTCATCTATTAAATTCCATCAAAAAACTCATTAATAATTTCAGAATCCTTATCAACAATTTATAGTTACACATTTACTCAAACACAGATTTGTTAATAATAATAAAACAAAAAAATTTTTGGGACAAATCAGAACTACCTCTTTGTTTTCTTGATTTAAATATTTTGCCCTACCTCTAGTTGCTTTTAATTCCTGATGACTAAAACTATGAGGAATGAAAACAATACATTACACTCTGGGCCAGCATAAAATTTAATCAGAATCTCGAAAAGTTAACAATTAGTCAGCTAACCACTATGGGACTTATTTCAGCATTATTCTCAGTAGCTTTAGGATTACAAACATGAGTTGACTTTTTTAGACTTTTGTCTTGCTCGCAGGATGGAGAGAATAAAGAGATTTGGCAATCTGAATTCTCCATGTTGCAAGGAGTGGTTGTGATGAGCAATCAAGTAGACATGTGCCACCTACCTCAAAAATTATTAAATAATATCAAGCTTCTAATTTATATGTATATGACTATGGCAATTTGTTTTCTGCACAGTTGAACCAGTTAATTATTTGAAATTATGTAATGGTTGTTTGATTGTATTAAAAATAGTGAACTTTTTTTTTTATCCCTATGTTTAAAACAGGTTTCTACCCACCATGCAAATAAAAATGAAACATGAACATAAAGAGTAAAAGATTTAAACAAATTTGCTTGATTTGCTTAATTTAGCTAACATAGAAAAGAAGTAATACAAAATGATATTTTATTGCACTTCACAAGAAATATGGCAGTGCTCTTTTAAAAGCATTTTAAGAAATTCTTAAAGAATTAAAAATAGTCTTGACTGCAAAGCAAGGTTAAAAGCAAGATTTTAAAAAATTCTGTTAAAAAATCAAAAGCAGTTGCTACTGTATTGTCAAGCAAAATATCTGCAAAGTTACAAAATATACTCACAGTACAGGAAACAACCATATGAAGCACTTAAATGTAATTCAATGAACAACAATATAATCTAAAGTATATACATTATATTGCATTCCATATTACGGATTTTAGAAAGCACCTGAAGGTTGAACGTGTTGAGACCATGTGGTTTGTCTGTGTTTACTCAGCAAAAGGTGCATAAAGTTTTTAAAGATGTATGGCATACATAAACAGCATATTCAACAAACCTGCTCAAGACAATTTTGTCTTTTTTTTTTTTTTTTTGCCATCAGTGCCAAACTTTTTAAATATATACCAAGCAAACAGCAAACTCTTAATGGAAACTTTTATAATATATATGAAAACCCCAAACACAAAAGGTATTAGAAACTATAGCACTTAGTACCATGCATAAGTTGAAGATTGAGTAGACCAAAGACACTTGTCAACACTGGACTTGAATTTCTGTAGTTTTCAGGAAACACACATGAAAGAAGGTTGCTCCAGAAAATAGAACTTGAAGGGAAAAATGAAGAAGAAAGGTTTATTCTGTGAGTCTGAAGTTGGACAGTAAATGAATACTGACTGGTTTGGAATACAGTGGGGGAATTAAAGATGCCAATTTAGTAGAACAGTGCCCATGTACGCATCTACAGAAAAGGCATATAGTGGAAATAGAATGTCTCTGAGATAAAGAATGAAAATTGAAACTATGGAATAGAAATGTTAATAATGTGCTAATGTTAAGTGAATATATCTTAGAACCTGGGTGATCATTTAGTTTTCTTTACAGTCTATATTAGAAAAAAATTTAAGTAACCATAGTCCAGTTTGCTTATTGGCGTAAAATTACTGTCAAATAAATATTATAACATTTTTATTTAAATTTTTTCATCATTAAAGAATGCTTAAAGATGATATTTACAAATATATTGCAAATGTATAAGTTAATGAGAATATCCGATAACTTGAGTCATATATACTTAAACTCAGCAGCAACTCTTCATGCATTAATAATTACCAGATAAAGGAACCACTATGTGGAAGTGATCATAATATACTGATGTGGGATTTACTTAAAGATATAACTATTATCAATGGTAAAGGGAAGAAATTTTGCTTTTATAATAGCGATTACAGTGGTCTTAGGCGGATTTTAAATACACAGATTGTAAATAGACGACGTCATCAGATGGTTCCCCTGAAAAGTGGAACTAACTGATGATATTATCATTAGTTGGTTCCATTGCAAACTTGAAATGGGAAGCTCAGGTTCTTATAACAACTAAAAGATATTTTTTGGAGTTCACACCAAAATTGAAACTAGTAGCAGAAAATGTGGGTTAATCACTAGCACACTAGCAAGACTTTTGTGTATTTATTGAATGATTGTTTTCTATAGCAGCATGTTCAGGAGGCAACTAGAGGGAGTAATACTCTTGATTTGATTATCAGTAGTGATTCTTCATGCATTAAGAATCTGCTGATAAAGAAACCACTAGGTGACAGTGATCACAATGTGCTGAAGTGGGATTTACTCAAAGAGGTAACTACCATCAGGGGTAAAGGGAAGGGTTTTTGCTTACGTAAAGGTGACTACAGTGGTCTGAGACAGTATTTAAATTCTATATGGTGGGACCAACTAATGATGTTACCAACAGCAAATTCAAAATGGGAAGCATTCAAAGAATTAAGAAGCATTCATACCAACTAAGAAATATTGTTCAAAGTTTAGGCCTAAATGGATATCAGATGAACTTGGTTAGTTGGTTTTAGAGATTTCTTAGGCACATCGGCAACTATGGCCATAGTGTGTCATACACATGGTAAGAATTTATGCTATTTCCTGTCAGATAGAGATAATTGCAAAAAATATCAGATGAACTACTGAGATATGCGGCAGGGGAAAAAAAAAAATGCATGGGATACATATAAATTAACATGTGACGCAGAAACGTATGATAGATATAAGCTGGTCTGTAACCAAGTCACAAAGAAGGTTAGGCATGCAAAGGCAGATTGCGAGAAATTTTTGGCAAAGGATGCAAAGAAAATCAGCAAAGAGTTCTTTACCTATGTAGGAAGGGGATGAATCAGATTGGCCCACTTGATATCGATGGTTCAACCGTTGATGATCCTGCTCAGGTTGCTAACAAACTAAATGAGTATTTTGCCACACGAGAGTTATTCAGGGAGGGGAGTGCCAGAAGTGAATTAAACTCTGGCAGTGAGCTAGATGATTTTGTAATAACTGAGAGCAAAGTGGAGGGGAAATTGTTGAAGATAAACATCAGAAAGGTACCTGGGGGTGGATGAGATCTATCCAGTTATATTAAAGGAGGCATCAAATGAAGTAAGCAAACCTGAAGCCATAATTATCAGAGCTTTCTTAGGTTCAGGGAGGTATCCATGGACTGGAGATGTGCAAATGTGACCCCAATTCACAAAGGAGGATTAAAGGGCGACACAAGTAATTACAGACCTGTTAGTTTAACTTCTTTTCCAGGGAAATTAATGGAGGCACTGGTTAAAGAAGCACTGCAGGATCATTTAAACAAGACTTCAGTTATAGCTCGGACACAAGCATGGGTTTGTTAAGGGGAAATCTTGTCTGACCAATTTGATTGGATACTATGATGTGGTCACAAAGGAACTGGATGCAAAGAATATCTGGATCTTAGAAAGGCTTCTGATACTGACGCACATGGAAGACTGCTGCACAAATTGGAGCAGTGTGGCATTGGTGGCAAATTGCTGCTATGCATAAAGGGATGGTTGATTGGGAGAAGAAAGAGTGGTAATCAATGGACACTGCTCTTCATGGACTAATATTATTAGTGGAGTCCCCCATGGTTCAGTGTTGGGTCCATTGTTGTTTTCTGTATTTATTAATGATATTGATGATGGTATATCAGGTTCAATGTCTAAGTTTGCAGACGATATGAAGGTCAGCAGGGTTTTTAATGACAGTACGCTGCTGCAACAGGATCTAGAAAAGTTGAGCAGATGGGCTGAGAGGTAGTAGTAGTAGTGGCATGTGATGCAAGAAAGAAAATGTATGAGCTTATGCAGCATCAGCCAAAAAAAAAAAAAAAAAACACCATTCCCTCCAAATGCCAGTCCAGATCCTCCTTAAATTTATTTAACCTATCAACTCCCACAACAACAGATAGAAGTTTGTTCCAGCAATTAACCACCCGCTGGCTAAAGGCAAATTTCCGCACATCTATTCTACATCTGTCTTTTCTTAATTTGAATTTATGCCCCCATAGGTTCGTAATCTGAACAAGTGGAAGGATCTCATCAGAATTCAGCGTGCTCAACCCATTCAAGGTGGCAACTGAAGTTTAACATTGACAAATGTAAAATACTGCATAAGGGAAGCAGTAACTGCAGAGTAACTGACAGTGGTAGAGAATGAAAAGGACCTGGGGGTAATTGTGCAGGCAGATATGAAGTTTTCTGAGCAGTACAGACAGTTTGCAAGAGTAGCTCATGGTGTCTTGTCAATGATATACAGGAATTTTTCTAGCAGGGATAAGGAGGTGATTATCCCTTTGTGCTGGAATGAGTACAGAGAAAGGCAACAAGGGGTTTCGCTTATGAAGAAAGGCTTAAGTTTTGCAAATTACAGTGTCTGGAGACTAGGCACCTGCGAGGTGATCTGACTGAGGTGTATAAAGCCTCGAATCGTTTGAGCATGCTTAATGCTAATGGAATTCTTCCTCTTGCTCAGAATAATCGCCTGAGAGGGCATAAGTTCAAATTGAGGAAAGACAGTTGTAGGATAGATGCGCAATAAGTTTGCCTGTAGCCAGCAGGTGGTTGATTGCTTCCATCTGTCATTGTAGAAGTTGACAGCTTAAACAGATTCAAGGCAAAACTGTTTATTTGGTTTTTAGGAGCACTACCAACTAAGGCCATATTGCTCCAGGGTTATGCAGTGGTCATTCCCTGACCTTTCCGCATCCTCCATATTTGGTGGTCACGGGATTGAACCCCGGTCTAATCAAGAAGCGTGTGCTACGCACTGCTGCTCCTGCCCACTTGCTATGGACGCGCCAAGGCAGAACTAGACAACCATTTGGAGCGAGTGGATGGGTGAAATGAGAGGGGATGGATTTTTTTTTTGGCTGATGCTATATAAGCTTGCTTCCTTGCATCATATGCCTTTGCTAATGCCAATGCTAAAAGAAAATACATGGAATGCGTACAAATTATTGTGGGATACAGAAACCTACAGTAAGTAAAAACTAGTCTACAACCAAGTCATTAAAGCTTTTGATAAGCAGATTTTGAGAAGACTCTGGATAAGAAAACTAGCAAAGAATTCTTTACTTATGGTAAACACTAGAAGAACAGGGAAGAAACACTCTGGCCCACTGAATATGAAAGGCAAAAGTACTGATGATCCTGTTCAATTTGCTGACAAGCTGAATTAACATTCTGCATCTATATTCATGTGAAGAAGCCTTTCGGGATGGGAATACTAGAAGCATACAAAGTTATAAGTGAGAGCTAAATGATTTTGTGATAACTGAAAAGAAAGTCGAAAAGAAATTGCAGAAACTAAGTAATTAAAACAGCTCAGGTTGATGAAATATATCAAATTATATTTAAAAAAGCAGCAAAAGAGGTAAGTAAATGTTTGGCTATAATTATGAGAGCATTCTTGGATTCGGAGAAGATATTTACGGATTGGTGAGATAAAAATATTTTTCCTATTTACAAAGTTGAATCAAAGGGCAAAGTGAGTAATTACAAACCCGTAAGCTTGAGTTCTATCCAGGGAGAAGGGGAAAGAAGAAGAAAAAAAGGAGTCAGTGGTTAAAGAAGTACTATGGGATCATCTTGATAGGAATGCAGTTATACAGAAATCACAACATGTAATTGTTAAGGGGAGGATCATGTATGACAAATCTGATTAACTACTATGATACAGTAACAAATGATGATGGAAAAAATAATTCTGACCATATAATTTAGATTTCAGCAAAGCGTTTGACACTGTTCTGCAGGGGAGATTGCTGTACAAATTGAAGCAGTGTGTTATTAGGGACAAGTTGCTACTATGGATAAAGGGATGGCCAAGTGGCAGAGCACAGAAGTTGGTTATTAATGGGCACTTCTTGGACTAATGTTATTAGTGGCATTCCTAATGGTTTAGTGCTGGGCTCTTACTGTTTTCAGTATTTATTAACAATATTGCTGAGACCATAACAAGTTTATTTTAAGTTTGCAGATGATATAAAGGTTAGCAGAATGGTTAATGACAGGAAGCATGGCATACTATTGCAGCAAGACCCAGAAAAATCTAGAATATGGGCTGAGTATAAGTAATTAGAGTTTACTGATAAATGGAAGGTACTGCATATGGGTAAGAGTAATTCTAAAACATACCGATTGGGTGGTACCACACTCAAGGTGGTGGGGAATGAAAGAAATTTTAAACTTATGGGTGATCAAATTGAAGCAGTGTGTCATTAGGGACAAGTTGCTACTATTCTTAAAAGTCCAATATGAAGTTCTCTGAGCAAAGAGGTTGCTAAGACAGCCCATGGGGTTCTCCCAATGATAAAGAGAAATTTTGTCAGCAGGGACAAGGAGATGATTATCCCATTGCATAATATCCACATCTTGAATATTGCATAGGTCTTGAATGGCTGATTTCAGGAAAGATATGACTCTGTTGGAATAGGTGCAGAGAAGAGCAACAAGGATAGTCAGGGACGCAAAAGAATACTCTTTCCAAAAAAGGCTTCAGTTTTTCAAATTGCAGTGTCTGCAACCCTGGTCTTTGTAACACTGCTCAATTTGTTTAGGTTTACAATAAAGATATATTCTCTCTCTCTCTCTCTCTCTCTCTCTCTCTCTCTCTCTCTCTCTCTCTCTCACACACACACACACACACACACACACACACGTGAGGATATCGCTGATGTGTTTAAAGCTCTAAATGGATGGAGTAAACAAAATGCTAATAGCATCTTTACTTTCTTGGACAACATACATAAAGGGCACAATTTTAGAATGGAAAAAAAAAAAAGGATGGTTGCAAGATAGATGTGCATCAATTTGCTTTTAGCCAGAGAGCAATTAATTGTTGGAACAAATTTCCCATCTAGTACTGGTAATTGTAGCAGAAAATGATGCAAAGAAGCAAACTGATACATCGGCTACAAAAAAAAAAAGAAATTATTAGTGTTTTTGCTGATGTTGGATGAGCTTGCTTGCTAACACCATTTGCTACTACTAACACAAACTCAGCCACTGTCGCATTCACTATAAACTGCAAGTGGCAGAGTTCTTGGCACTTTTGGGATACCACTCAAATCGTCCTGGGTACGAGGTTAGCCTGTGCGGACGAAGCTCTTCAACGCTCTTGGAACAGAGAAGTTTTTCCTGATTTATTAGCTTAAATTGTCATATTAACTTATTTTCTAGAGTAGCTTTATATTCCTAGTTACGATACTTAGTTTAAAGTTTAACTTAGACAGAGATTTTGTAGGTATCGGTAACGGTATCAAATCCACGTGTTACAAATTGAACGAGAGGTCTTTTTTTTTTTTTTTAAACCAAATTTAGTCGATTTATTAACCTTTATGAGATTAACCAATTGTTATATCAAATTATCTTCTATAAGTAGATTATAGACCTAGTCAGGATCCTTAGTTTATTCTAAATTGAGATAGTGAGATTTGGAAGCTAATCAATACTTACGAGTCCGTAGAAGTACCGTTCGTGAATTCCCGCCATTTTTACACGATAGCATAAGCTTAGTGTAGTATAGTGCATAATATAATATTGTCAATCAATTAATCAGTAAATCTATTAATCTTGATAAACTTTATTGTCAATTAAATTGTACTTTTAACTATATATACAAAGGGTACTAGGAAAGTTTTGCAATATGACGCAACAATGAATCACAGGAAGCTGCTTGTTGCTGCATGTTGAGACATGTTCATACGTGCATAGTAGCCGCCGCGCCAAGTCGATGGGCTCAGTTATTCATTAGTAGTGAGAGTGTAAAGTGCTTGCGATGGCATCGTGGTCACGAAATGAGATAAGGACAGTTTTGCGGTATAATTTCGCGCGTGGTTTAACCATAGACCAGTGCTTAGAAGAAATGACTCTTGCACTAGATGATGATTGTCCACATCGTACAACGATATTCAGGTGGTATAGAGAATTCCAAAGGGGAAATTTCACTCTGGAGGATTCTGAGAGGCCAGGAAGGCCACGAACGTCAGTTACGGAGGAAAACGTTACTGCTGTGAGGAAAATGCTTGACGAAAACAGGCGAGTGACCTACCAACAGATAGAGGATACTTTGGGCCTAAATGCACCAGCAATTCGTTCGATTCTGCAAGATCATTTGCACGTGAAGAAACTTTGTTCTCTCTAGGTGCCGCATCAACTGACTGAAGAGCAGATGACACAACGTGTGACTTGGTGCCGGGAGATGTTAAAAAAGTTTGATAAGGGACAATCTCAGTATGTGAACAACATCGTGACAGGTGACGAGACTTGGCTGTACTATTACGATCTGCCGACCAAGGCTCAAAACAAAGTTTGGGTCTTTGATGATGACGACACACCCGTAATTGTCAGAAAATCCCGATCTGTAAAGAACAAAATGATAGCTGTATTTTTCAAATCGAGTGGAATTGTGGAACGTGTCGTTTTGGACACACAGAAGACAGTCACAGCTAAGTGGTATACTGAACAATGCCTGCCTAAAGTCATTGGATCTATGAAGAACCTGCGACCAAAGTCAAGAATGGACACCTGGTACCTCCATCACGATAATGCTCCAGCTTACCGCGCCAAAGCCTGCACCGAATATTTGGCCACGACAGGACTGAAACTTCTCGAGCACCCTCCCTACAGTCCAGACCTTGCTCCCTGCGACTTTGCACTGTTCCCGCATGTGAAAATGAAGCTAAAAGGGAGGCGGTTTTCCAGTGATGAGGACCTTCTACGGACTTGGGACAACGAGTGTGCTTTACTCCCTAGTGAAACTTGGCAGAACTGGTTTAAAGATTGGTTTCGGAGGATGGAGAGGTGTATTGAATGTAGAGGAAATTACTTTGAAAAAATTAAATAAACAAAGCTGTATTGCAAAACTTTCCTAGTACCCTTTGTATATATATATGTATAACAACTTGGTCGTAACAAATAATTAATATATAACTATAGTGGTACACGTGATACGGAAGTTGTATAAAGGGAACTCGTAGAAAACACTAGATACTGAAAAAATAAATATACGTTATAACTGTTTTGGGATATAACTTAAGGAATTAATTTTGTTTTGAAATTTTATTGAATAAATCGGAATCATGACTCAGACCAGAACAGCAAAGCAAAAGGCTCAAGCTAATGGGAGTTCTGTGGTTCAGGGGAGAACTGAGGGGGGCAGTTGCCCTCTGAATCACAGTCTTTTAAAATGCACTGTTTGCTTGATGTTTGCGGAGCAGTCGGGTACGGGACATGATACTGCCAAGGGGGATGTCTTTGTGTGTGCACGATGTAAGGAGTGCAAGGAAATCAGTCGACAGCTCAGCGTTGTTATGGGCCTTTATGAGAGCTTGAAGGACAGGGTGGATGCCCTCGAAGGAAATAAATTGAGGGGCCCATCAAGCTCTCAGCTGCCCACATCAACGCCAGAGCTTGCACTTGGTCATCAGGCAACACAGAGGCAGCCCCCTAGGCAGAATGCGCTGGTCCCACAGGAACTAGTAGTTGTTGGTGACTCTATTGTCAGGGAAACGGGGAACATGCTTTGTAAAAAGGATAGGTGGAATAGGACCAGGGTATGTCTGCCAGGGGCAAAGGTTGATGACATTGTAGAGCGGATATCATCTTTTAAGGGCACAAAAGGTGATATAGTTGTACACGTTGGCACTAATGATATTAAGAGTAGAAGACCAGCGGAATTACTTAGCAAGTACAGGTCACTGTTGAAAAAAAGCCGTGAATTAGGGTTGAATTTGAAAGTGTCTGCAATTCTGCCCAGACACGATAGGAGGGAGTATATAATGAGAGCCTTGTCGATCAATTCGGCCCTGGAGGGATTGTGAAAGGCTCAAGGGGTAGAATTTTTTTCAGCCTGGACTGTACTTGTTAACAGGAGAGATTGCTTCTACAGGGATGGGATACACTTAAATAGAAAGGGTGCAAGAATTTTTGCTGATGCTGTCGAGGCAGTGTTAGGTGGGTTGGAAAACTGCTAGTTGGGGGAGGATACAAGGACTAATAGATTAACAGTAGCCACTGGCAGAGGTGGAAGTGATTCTTGCACTGCTTCTATTGAAATGAGCAGAAGCCTGAAAAACAAGATGCAGGATATTTCAGAGACGGCTGGTAGTCATTGCGGTACAAGTAAACACATGGGTTGTGTTAGGATGGCTAAGAATAGAAACAGGTGCATGTATACCTGCGTGTACACCAATGCTAGGAGTTTGGTAAATAAATTTGATGAATTTGAGGTATTGCTCAAAACATCAAAGGCAGATATTGTTGGGATATCAGAGACGTGGTGTCACACAGATATAAGGAATGCGGAACTGGAATTTGGGGAATACAATGTGTATAGACAGGACAGGAGGGGAGGGGAGGGGAGGGGAGAGGAGGAGTTATGCTATTAGTTAAGAAACACAAAGTCCAAGGAAGTGAAGCCAGTCAACATCGATGGACAGGGCAGTGTCGAGTCAGTTTGGTGTGACATAAGCATAGGGAAATCAAAATTGAGAGTAGGAGTGTGCTATAGGCCTAATGACTCTGATGAGTATAATAAGATATTGTACAGGGAAATAGAGTGGGCCAGTAAATCAGAGAGTCTTATAATGGGGGATTTTAATTTCCCAGATATTGACTGGAATTTGTGGATTGGTCACTCGCACACTAGCAAGGCTTTTGTGGATTTATTGGATGATTGTTTTCTACATCAGCATGTTCGTGAGGCAACAAGAGGGAGCAATACTCTTGATCCCTAATACTCTTGATTCTTAATGCATGAAGAATCAGTAGTGATTCTTCATGCATTAAGAATCTGCAGATAAATGAACCACTAGGTGGCAGTGATCACAGTGTGTTGTAGTGGGATTTACTCAAGGAAGTAACTACCATCAGAGGTAAAGGGAAGGGTTTTTGTTTCCGTAAAGGCGACTATGATGGTCTGAGACAGTATTTAAATTCTATACAGTGGGACCAACTGATGATGTTACCAACAGCAAACTCAAAATGGGAAGCATTCAAGGAACTAATCTTGGAGGCTACCAGGCTTTACATACCAACTAAGAAATATTGTTCAAGGTTTAGGCCTAAATGGTTGTCAGATGAACTAATGAGACACGTGGCAGAGAAGAAAAATGCATGGGATACACACAAATTAATGGGTGACATGGAAGCCTATGATAGATATAAGTTGGTCTGTAACCAAGTCACAAAGGAGATTAGGCAGGCAAAGGCAGACTACGAAAAATCCTTGGCAAAGAAAAACAGGAAAGAGTTCTTTACCTATTTAAACTCAAGAAGGAAAGGGATGAATCAGATTGGTCCACTGGATATTGATGGTTCAACAGTTGAGGATCCTGCTCAGGTGGCTAACAAACTAAACGAGTATTTTGCATCTACATTCACACATGAGGAGTTATTCAGGAAGGAGAATGATGTAGGTAAAGTAAACATTAGCAGTGAGCTGGATGATTTTGTAATAACTGAGAGGAAAGTGGAGGAGAGGTTGTTGAGGATAAACATAAAAAAGGCACCTGGGGTGGATGGGATCTATCCAGTTATATTAAAGGAGGCAGCAAAGCAAGTAAGCAAACCCCTAGCCATAATTATGAGAGCTTCTTTGGACTCAGGGGAGGTACCCATAGACTGGAGATGTGCAAATGTAACCCCAATTCACAAAGGAGGATCAAAGGCTGACACAAGTAATTATAGACCTGTTAGTTTAACTTCTGTTCCAGGTAAATTAATGGAGGCACTGGTTAAAGAAGCACTGCAGGATCATCTAGACAAGAATTCAGTTATAGCTCAGACGCAGCATGGTTTTGTTAAGGGCAGGTCTTGCCTGACCAATTTGATTGGATACTATGATGTAGTCACAAAAGAACTGGATGCAGGGAATAACTTTGATATTATATATTTGGATGTTAGAAAGGCTTTTGAAACTGTTGCACATGGAAGACTGCTGCACAAATTGGAGCAGTGTGGCATTGGAGGCAAATTGCTGCTATGGATAAGGGGATGGTTGAGTGGCAGAAGACAGAGAGTGGCTGCTCAACGTGGACTAATGTTATTAGTGGAATTCCTCAGGGTTCAGTGTTGGGTCCGTTGTTGTTTTCGGTGTTTATGAATGATATTGATGATGGGATATCAAGTTTAATGTCCAAGTTTGCAGATGATACAAAGGTTGGCAGGGTTGTTAAGGACACTACTGACGCTACGCTGCTGCAACAGGATCTGGAAAGGTTGAACAGATGGGCTGAGAGGTGGCAAATGAAGTTTAACATTGACAAATGTAAAGTACTACATATGGGAAACAGTAACCCCAGAGCAACATATCAACTCTGCGGTACTACACTGACAGTGGTAGAGAATGAAAAGGACCTGGGGGTAATTGTGCAGGCAGATATGAAGTTCTCTGAGCAGTGCAGACGAGCTGCAAGAGTAGCTCATGGTGTCTTGTCAATGATATACAGGAATTTTTCTAGCAGGGATAAGGAGGTGATTATTCCCTTGTATAAGGCAATGGTTAGGCCACATCTTGAATACTGTATACAGGTCTGTAGGCCTCATTTCAAGAAGGATGTAGAGCTGCTGGAACGGGTACAGAGAAGGGCAACAAGATTAGTGAATGGAACAAAGGGTTGCTCTTACGAAGAAAGGCTTAAGTTTTGCAAATTACAGAGTCTGGAGACTAGGCACCGGCGAGGTGATCTGATAGAGGTGTATAAGGCTTTGAATGGTTTGAGCATGCTCAATGCCAATGGGATTCTTCATCTTGCTCAAAATAATCACCTCAGAGGGCATAAATTCAAATTGAGGAAGGACGGATGTCGGATAGATGTGCGGAAATTTGCCTTTGGCCAGCGGGTGGTTGGTTGGTGGAACCGACTTCCGTCACTTGTTGTTGAAGTTCATAGCCTAAACAAATTTAAGGCTCAACTGGACAGTATTTCGAACGAACGGAGGGGTGAAATGGGAGTGGTGTGGTTTTTTTTTTTTTTTTTTTTTGGCTGATGCTGAATAAGTAAAAAAGCAAATTATTTACAATTTCGGAGATGAAGTGGTACCTGAAAACAACCCAAATTTAAATCCAACTTAAGAAAATGATGGGACCCTGTAGAGACATTAAAAGGTTTTCCAAACTATTAAGAGGGAAGATGAAAGAAACAACAACTTTTCTGATAACTCTGTGATCAAGAACAAAGCACACATAATTTTCCTTTTCTATAACAGTGAATGGACTATCCCATGGTGAAGTGAAGGTATTCACATTTAAGAGTTTGGGAAGACAAATTCTTCTTGTATCTAGTTTGTGAACACAGACTCTTCTTGTGTCTAGTTTATGAAGAGCATTTTGTTGGTATTCATTTAAGGTTTTGCCCATTGCCGTAAAACTCCATCAAAGCAGTCTTATAAGTGATAGAAAAATACAGGTTTACCTTTGGTCGCCTAAAGAGTACTGAACCCTGGCTCTCAAAGTCTTTCTCAACAATTCCTGAAAGTATCAATTTTTAAATCACAACCATAATCACCTGTAAATTTCCATGGCAGAAATTACTGAAGCTTGAACCCATTCTCAAACTGAGTTGGTTTAAATCACGGCAAATAAGATAATCTCTTCTGCAATGGCATCATCCTAGTCTCAAATTGCAGGATGAAGTTCTAACCTAGGATTTTTGGTAGTAAAGAACTATTTAAATCTGTGCTTCAGGTAGGGTGATATTAATTTGAATTTCTCTATTCATCCGAGAACTGTACAATCACTGTTCTTGCTGTCTAGTTTCTACCTTCCTCATACAAAAGGTGATATCGTTGTACACGTTGACTCTAATGACATTAAGTGTAGGAGATCAGCAGATATACTTAACAAGTACAGGTCAATGTTGAAAAAAAAAAAGTTGCGAGTTAGGGTTAAATTTGAGTGTCTGCAATCCTGCCCAGACACAATAGGTGGAAGTACACGATGTGAGCCTTTGTCGAGGATGGGATACACTGAAATAGAAAGGATGCAAGAATATTTGCTGATGCTATCGAGGCAATGTTAGAAGGGTCGGAAAACTGCTAGCTTGAGGGGGATTCACAGACTAATAGATTAACAGCAGCTGCAGGCAGAGGTGGAAGTGATTCTTGCACTGCTTCTATTGGAATGAGCAGCAGCCAGGAAAGCAATTTGATGGGGATTTCTGGAACCGCTAGGAGTCATGAAACAAGTAAATACATGGGCTGTGTTAGAGTAACTAAGAATAAGAACAGGTGCATGTATACTTGCATGCATACCACTGACAGGATTATAGTAAATAAATTTGATGAATTTGAAGTGCTGGTTAAGACATCCAAGACAGATATTGTTTGGATATCAGAAACATGGTGTGACACATGTACAAGTAATGCAGAATTGTAATTTGGGGAGTACAATGTGTACAGAAAGGATAGCAGGATAGGAAGGGAGAAGGGGTTAAGCTGTTAGTTAAGAAACACATAAAATCTAAGGAAGTGCACAGATGAACAGTGCAATGCTGAGTCAGTTTGGTGTGACATAAACACACAGGGAAAACAAAAATGAGGGTAGGAGTTTGTTATAGGCCTAATGACTCTGATGAGTACAATAAACAATTATACAGAAATATAGAGAGGGCCAGTAAATCATAGTCTTATAATGGGGGATTTTAACTTCCCAGATATATACTGGAACTTGTGGGTTAGTCACTTGCACAGTAGCAAGACCTTTGTCGATTCATTGGATGACTGTTTTCTATATCAGCATATTAGATAGGCAACAAGAGGGAGTAACAATCTTTATCTGATAATTAGCAGTGATTATTCGTGCATTCAGAATTTACAGATAAAGGAACCATTAGGTGGCAGTGATCACAGTGTACTGATGTGAGATTTACTCAAAGAGGTAACTACCATCAGGGATAAAGGGAAGGGAAGGGTTTTTGCTTTCTTAAAGGTGACTACCTTGGTCTGAGACAGTATTTAAATTCCATATTGTGGGGCCAACTGATGATGTTACCAACATAAAATTCTAAATGGGAAGCATTCAAGGGAGTAATTTCAGAAGCTATTAGGCTTTTTGTTCCAACTAAGAAATAGTGTTCTAGGTTTAGGCCCAAATGGATGTCAGATGAACTAATGAGACTCGTGGCAAGAAGAAAAATGCACGGGATGCATATAAATTGTCAGGTGACACAGAAGCCTACTGATGTGGGATTTATTTACTTAAAGATGTAACTACTATCAGGGTTAAAGGGAAGGGTTTTTGTTTTCGTAAAAGTGACTACAGTGGTCTCAGAGATTTTTTTTAAAATACAGTGGGACCAACTGATGATGTTACCAACAGCAAATTCTAAATTGGAAGCATTCAAAGGTTTAATCTAAAAGATATTTCTTGGCCAAATGCCTAATAAACTCCTTCATACTCGTAGGCATTTAGCCAAGAAATATCTTTTAGATTAAACCTCATACACCATCAGGCATCTCTCATGTTGTGGAGTTATACTTCAATAACTGGGTTGTCACTTTTGCAAAACTGGGTACCTACACACCAACATTCATCCACCGAGGAGGAGCAAAAAAGCCTTTAAACTGTGCCGTCTGGGTAGAGGTATCCGCCAGAATAAGTGACAATAGTCTTCTCCATAGGTGTTGCATTAAAACTACCTTGGTAGTAGAAATGATGTGTGTGCATTACCCATGAATAAATAAACTCCTTCGTACTCTTAGGCATTTAGCCAAGAAATATTTTTTAGAACATAATTTGTTTATCCAAGCAGTTTTTTAAAAGGCTAAGTAAAGAATAAAAACTACTTCACACAGCCAGTGTTTGTTCTGAAAATAGTGAAACAATCCAAGTTGAAAAGTGGCACAGTCCAAGAAAGTTGAAAAGAAAAACACCTAGGAATATCTCAATGTTCTGTTCAATTAATGTAACTTTATCTCAATGTTCTATTCCAAAAAGGATAAGCAGAGAATAGTGCAAATCCCCATATGGGCAGAAAGCAGAAATGCCGTATTCCACATCAGAAAACCACATAGGTAGTATTTTTCAAATGAAGTTTATTTTCATTGGCAAACCAGCAGAACATATGTGATGGACAATAGAACATGCCTGCCAACCTCATGGGAAAACTAGCCATGGAAGGAAAGTAACTGTGTGGGTAGCCCTGTCAAGTCATGGTTTAATTAAACCATGACAGATCATTCAAACCTTTTTTTTGTACACTGGTTTTGGTCCATGCATAGTGTAAAATCGTTATCATGAGCATAACAACTGTAGGTATTTCTGTCCACCTCTAAATCCAAACTTGATCCAGCATGACTTTTTCTTGTGGGATTTCTGGAACCAAAATTGTTCCACCAAAACTCTGACAACTTAAGGACTTGAGAACCATGATCCTTCATTCTGATGTGAAATATGAAGACATGTAATCAACATCATTACAGATATTGGTGTATGCCTTCAGAGGCTTGTTTGTCAATATAGTTGATATATTGAGCATGTGGTAAAATAAGAATGTTTTCCAAATATGTAAGCATAAAAATTCATAGTTTGTAACAATTACTGAGTTACTTATGAAACATTTATATGTGTAAGCGTTTTGTACTCCACTCTTATGTTTTTAGACAAAAGAATGCTTTCAGTGAGCCTACTTTCAATTCTATTTATAAGTAAAAATATTTTAAAATTACCAATCAGAAATCCTGCTCTGGATCCATCCGGCAATAGAGTTTCATGCTGCTGAGAAGCATACACAACAGCCTCCAACTGCAAGGCCGAAAGCAACTTGCAATCTATAACTTCTTCAGGAATTGAAAGTTTGTACCATACATCTGGTGGAGGAACACTGGAGAGGGAACTAGTTTCTACTACTGGATCGGGATGCCGCTGTCCAATGTTTACTAGATAAATAAAAAGCATATAGAAAAAAATGTTAAGAAATCAGGGAAATAATAACTGGAATATCTTCAGCAGCTGCATAGTAATTCAACAGAAAGTATATATGATTTGTAATTTTGACTTACCATATATTTCTGCATATAAGTTTACCTTTAAAGCACTAAAAATCATCTAAAATTTCAAAGTTGACTTACATGCCAAATTTAAAATCCTAAACTTTAATTAAGATCATGTGCATATGGTTAGAAAAACATGAATTAATATCAATATATTAACAATTTATGACACAGTTTCATACAAATATACACTGCTGTTTACCTTTCAAAATCGAAGAATTTAATCACCTTCTTCATCAGACAAAAACAATTCATGAATTTAGTTGAATGTGATGCTTTTAAATTTACTTTGAGTTCTTGAAAACTAAACTAGCAATATTGTTGGGAACTTTGCTGCAGAGCCTCACGGACTCGCTGGACATTGTCAGGTGTATGCACTGTCTTTTGAGAACCTTCACGCTTCTTATCGGTGACTGAACCCATTTGTCGCCACTGTTTCACCCACCTTGATATCGTCCTTCGGTCAGGAACACAGAAATAGCGGTCGCTTCCATGGCACAATTCATGTTGCACGGCCATAACACTCTTCTCATGCACGTAGGCCTCCACAGCCTGAATATGCACCTGCACAAGCCAATGATTCGTGGTAACTGGAATACTTTTGTGTTCCAGTTGGACAAGACAAGTGGCACCACCACACTTTCCGATCTGCAGGGCCACTTGTTATTATACTATTTACCGAGACCCATCCTGTACAAACTCTGTTTATACAAAGTACGTGTATAAACCATTCCCCTATGATATGTAAATATATTCATTTATTACAAAATTTAGTTAATATGTATTACAAAGTTTGTTTTCACCCTGTGAGAAATAAATATTGTCATTTTGATTGTTTAATACAAATCTTGGCACAGTTGTCTGATTATTGCTTCTGGCCACCCAGTTCTCTGCTTCCCAAAGGATAGCACTGACTTGTTAGAATTTACTTTTGTGTAATACAAAACTGGTGTAGGGTAGCTAAAATGTAAGTGCACTCTGAAACACATTGTGAAAGATTAGCTGATAAATTAACAAAAGAATAAAAACAGTTTTTCTAAGTTGTTTATGTAGACTCCCTCACTCACCACAGGATTAAGGCCTGTTGCAATATTTACACCAGTTCAAAGAGAGTTTTGCTACATTACAGTATAATCTAATTTTCATGACATTTTATCTGAGCTGATGTCTTTTTTGGAACTTGTGCCTTTAAATTAATTTAAAGTTTGTTTATATTAAATCTCATCTAGCACTGGTATGACGACAAAATGTAAATGGACAGAATTAAACTGAAAATTACACAAGATGCTGATAGGATGGAACAAAGCAAAACGGACATTTCAAAGGAAAATACAACATTCCTTTATCTACATTATCTACAATACTGAAAACCCGAAAAAAACTACTAGAGCAGCGACAAAAAACAGGAAATGAATTCTTGGTGCAAAACACAAAGAGCTTGAAACAAAACTTTGAGTGGTACCAACAAATGCCTGTATCTAATTTGCCAATATCAGATCGGATTTTGTAAGCAAAGGCAAATTATCTAGCTCAGCAACATGGAATTAGCAACTTCATATGCAGCAGTGGCTGGCTTTAAAGACAGGAATAACTTGGAAAACAGGCCTTCACCATCAGGCCATATCACTATATAATCTCTAGTAATGACTGACAAACTGGTTTAAGTTAAATTTTATGTATAAGTATAGTGCGAAAGCATCAATAATACATAGCCAAATCTGAATGAACAGAATATTAGCAAAGCGGCATCGTTTTAAGTTATATCTCATATTGTGAATACCTTCACAACGAGTTGCCATGATATTGCACTACTTTGAATAAGTAACGCTTCACCTGAGGAGAAGACTAATGTTACTTATTCTCAGATGGTTAAATTTTATTAAAATAAATAAATACATAAATAAAATAAAAATATATATATATATCAATAAATATGCATAAATGGATGTGCTAGGTATACAAAGGGCCAGCAACTAGCAGGGTGAGGAAAATAGAAAAAGAAGTGTAGTAAATTTATGAAAGGTGACGAATGTTAAAATCATAGAGGTTATGATAAATTAAGAAAAATTATTGGCTGAATTACCAAGCCAATATAAGGTGGGGAACTGTGAAGGAAAATTAGTACATCAAAATAATAAAATGCAAATAAAATGGAAATAAAAATAAAAATTAACATGAAAATGTTATAGCTGTCGTCAGATATGTGGGGAACATATTTAGAAAATGTCGAATATAGGAAATGCAAATATGCATGATCTGATGTCAGCAGAAATAATTATTGATATGTGATCAGGTATTTCGTCAGGAACTACACTTGACCATGTATCAGGAACTGCGTTTCTATACTTGTCCATAGTAGTAGAAGAAAAGTGAATGGCCAAAACAAGTCATGATAAAGAAATTTAGCACTTTCTAATACAGTATGGACAAGGTAGTCCCAACACTAATTTATTGAGGTACAAATAATTTAGCTAAAATAGAAAAATGTTAAAATGAATATGTATAATTTATTGTAGGATTTAATTTTGTGTAGATAAGAAATCAATTTAGAACAAGCAAATGTTATAAGGGTGAGGTATTAAACTGAGCAAGGGGAAGGGAAAAAGGAGTTTTTTAAATAAATAAAGAAGAAAAATAGCAATAGAAGTAGATTAGTAGAACGTTCGTTTCACCCTCTTATTGCACTAATAGTTCAACAAACGGAAATAAATTACAAATAGACAGCAGAAAGATAAAAAGCATAGAAAAAGTAATTAAAAGAGTTTGCTGGGGTTCTGAGGCCCAACCATTTGGGCTTTGGCATTTAGCATTAGTAGAGGCATACGATGCAAGAAAGTAAGCTTAAGCAGCAGCAGCCAAAAAAACCACTCCCATTTCACCCGTTCGTTTGTTCAAAATACCTGTCCAGCTGAGCCTTAAATTTATTTAGGCTATCAACTTCCACAACAAGGGATGGAAATCTGTTCCACCAACCAACTACCCACTGCCTAAAGGCAAATTTCCGCACAACTATCCTACATCTGTCTTTCCTCATTTTGAATTTATGCCCTCTCAGGTGATTATTCTGAGCAAGAAGAAGAATCCCATCAGCATTGAGCATGCTCAAACCATTCAAGGCTTTATACACCTCTATCAGATCACCTCGCTGGTGCCTAGTCTCCAGAAACTGTAATTTGCAAAACTTAAGCCTTTCTTCATAAGACAACCCTTTGTTCCATTCACTAATCTTGTTGCTATTCTCTGTACTCATTCCAGCAGCTCTACATCCTTCTTGAAATGAGGCCTCCAGACCTATATACAGTACTTAAGGTATGGCCTGACCATTGCATTATACAAGGGAATAATAATCTCCTTATTCCTGCTAAAAAAATTCCTGTATATTACTGACAAGACACCATGAGCTACCCTTGCAGCCCATCTGCACTGCTCAGAAAACTTTATATCTGCCTGCACAATTACCCCCACATCCCTTTCATTCTCTACCACTGTCAGTGTAGTACCAAAGAGTTGATACGTTACTCTGGGGGGTTACTGTTTCCCATATGTAGCGCTTTACATTTGTCAATTTTAAACTTCATTTGCCACCTCTCAGCCCATCTGCTCAACCTTTCCAGATCCTGTTGCAGCAGCATACTGTCAGCAGTGTCCTTAACAACCCTGCCAACCTTTGTATCATCTGCAAACTTAGACATTAAGCTTGATATACCGGCGCCTCCGTAGCCAGGTGGGCAGGAGCAGCAGTGCATAGCACACGCTTCTTGATTAGACCAGGGTTCAAGCCCGTGACCACCAAATACGGAGGATGCGGAAAGGTCAGGGAATGACCACCACATATCTCTGGAGCAACACGGCCTTAGTTGTTAATGCTCCTAAAAACCAAATAACAACAGCTTGATATACCATCATCAATATCATTTATAAATTTATATATCAAAATTATTTTTGGCATTCAGTTCCTTTGTGACCACATAATAGTATCAAATCAAAGGTTTTCTTACTTCCTTTGCTGCCTCCTTTAATATAACTGGATAGACCTCATCCATCCCAGGTGCCTTTTTTTATGTTTAACTTCTCCTCCACTTTGCTCTCAGTTATTACAAAATCACTTGGACATTAAACCTGATATACCTATATCAGGTTTAATATCCAAGTGATTTTGGCATTCCCCTCATTGAATAACTCCTTAATGTGTGAATGAAGATGCAAAATACTCATTCAATTTATCAGCTACCTGAGCGTGATCAATAGTCAACCCATCTATGTTAAGTGGTCCAATCTGATTTATCCCTTTCCATTTAGAGTTTACATAAGTAAAGAACTCTTTGCTGTTTTTCTTTGCATCCTTTGCCAAGGATTTCTCGTAATCTGCCTTCGCCTGCCTAACCTCCTTTGTGACCTGATTACAGATTAGTTTATATCTGCCATAGGCTTTTGAGTCACCTGATACTTTATATGCATCCCATACATTTTTCTTCTCTGCCAGGAGCCTCAGTAGTTCATCTGACATCCATTTAGGCCTAAACCTTGAACAGTATTTTTCAGTTGGAATGAAAAGCCTAGTAGCCTCCAAAATTAAGTCCCTGAAGGCTTCCCATTTAGAATTCACGTTGGTAACTTCACCAGTTGATCCCACTGTACAGATTTAGTTTGTTTGTTTGTTTGTTTGGTTTTTTTTAGGAGCATTAGCAACTAAGGCCATATTGCTCCAGGATATGCGTTGGTCATTGCCTGATTTTCCGTATCCTCCGTATTTGGTGGTGACGGGCTCGAACCCCGGTCTAATCAAGAAGCGTGTGCTATGCACTGCTGCTCCTTCCCACCTGGCGTACAGATTTAAAAACTATCTGAGACCCAGTAGTCACCTTTATGAAAGCAAAAGCCCTTCCCTTTAGCCTTAATTGTAGTTACATCCTTAAGTAATTCCCACATCAGAAAATTCCCACATGTGATCACTACCACCCTGTGGTTCCTTTATCTGCAAATTCTTAAATGCATGAATAATCACTGCTGATAATCAGATCAAGAGTATTACTCCCTCTGGTTGCCTCTCAAACATGTTGCTGTAGAAAACAGTCATCCAATAAATCCACAAAAGTCTTACTAGTGTGCGTGTGACCAATCCACAAGTTCCAGTCAATATCTGTAAAGTTAAAATCCCCATCATAGGACATTGTTTGTTATTTGGTTTTTAGGAGCATTAGCAACTAAGGCCATATTGCTCCGGGATATGCAGTGGTCATTCCCTGACCTTTCCACATCCTCCGTATTTGGTTGTTGTTGTTGTTGTTTGGTTTTTAGGAGCATTAGCAACTAAGGCCATATTGCTCCGGTGCGGTGGTCATTCCCTGACCTTTCCGCATGCTCCGTATTTGGTGGTGACAGGCTCGAACTCCGGTCTAATCAAGAAGCGTGTGCTACGCGCTGCTGCTCCTTCCCACTGGCTACGGAGGCGCCATAGGACATTGTGATTTACTGGCCTATTTTATTTCTCTGCACAATTGCTCATTATACTCATTAGATTCATTAGGCCTATAACACACACCTATTCTCATTTTTCCTTTCCCAGTGCTTATGTCACATGAAACAGACTGAACATTGCATTGTCCACCAATGTCAATTGGACGCACTTCCTTAGATTTTATGTGTTTCTTAACTAACGCAGCATAATCCCTCCTCCCTTTCTGTCCTGAAAATTCCAATTCTGCACTGCTTATGTCTGTGTGACACCACGTCCCTGATATCACAACAATAGATGGCTTTGATGTCTTGACTAGCACTTCAAACTCATCAAATTTATTAACTATACTCCTGGCATTGGAGTACAATACTAGGAGTATAGTTACTCTAACATAGCCTGGGCGCCTCCGTAGCCAGGTGGGAAGGAGCAGCAGTGGGTAGCACACGCTTCTTGATTTAGACCGGGGTTCGAGCCTGTCACCACCAAATACGGAGGATGTGGAAAGGTCAGGGAATGACCACCGCATATTCCCAGAGCAATATGGCCTTAGTTGCTAATGCTCCTAAAAACCAAATAACAACAACAACATAACACCTAACACAGCCCATGTATTTATTTGTTTCACTATGACTCCCAGCAGTCCTGGAAATCTCCATTGCCTTGCTTTCCAGGCTACTGCTCATTCTAATAGAATCAGTGCAAGAATCATTTTTGCCTATGCCTGTGGCCAATGTTAATCTATTAGTCTGTGTATTTCCCCAAGACAGCAGTTTTCTGACCCACATAACACTGCCTCGACAGCATCAGCAAATATTCTTGCACCCTATCTATTTAAGTGTACCCCATCCCTGTAGAGGCAGTCTCTCCTGTCAACAAGTTAAGTATTTGTAAGTGTTAGTATAAAAGGGAGCTAATACCAAAAGCTTGTATAGAAATATATGTGTTAAACATGTTGATAAAACAAATCTAAAACGAAACCGAAAGTAAAATAAGAAAGCAAACGTGTACGATACCTGGAACATTTCAAGTAGTGCGAAGTGAAAACCAGTCTGGTGGGGAAAAAGGCAGAGAGATGAAGTGCATCAATTCAGTAGAGTAGCTGAATGCAAGCAGGTTTCAACCAAGTGAACAATATATTTACATATTAGAGCAATTTATAGCAGCAAAGCGGACTTAATAGTAAGCAGCATGGAAATTTAAAAAAGGCGGGAATGTAGTGACTTCTATTGTTGTATTTAGAATACAAGTGCATGGAGATAATTTATAATAAGCTTTGGAAAAAGTGAGAGATGCGATTGGAATAGTACAGCTTTAAATGTAATAAAGTCATACACGATTAAACATTACTGTGAATGTTATGTCAAAAACCATATACAAGTAGACCAAAAGATTGGGTTACTTTGTAATAAGCTGAATATTAAACGTATCAGAGAAAGAAAATACAAATTGTAAATATTTAAAGATATAAATAAATTGATAATCCATTCAAATTTGCATGCAGATACATCCAAGGAAAAATAACTGGTTTAAGTCCATGGAAAAGTAACATGGTGACTTGAGATCCTAATATGGTGTAGTAAAGGATCTAATATTAAAAGAACATGCAATAAGCCCATGAGTAATGAAACGATTCCAAGGAAACATTTAAAGTATAGAAAATAATAATTCAGTGTATATAAAATACACACATCCACAGGTAGTATTAGGTGTGATTTTCTGTGGAAATATAAGTAAATGCAACCAAGGAAAGAAAATCAGTAGACATTATATCCAATGGTAGTAGTTAAGAATCCAGTTTTGAAGTGATATAAATTCCAGGGATATAAATAACATGGAAATGGAAATAAAAAAAAAACCGAGAATACATAGTAATTCCATGGAAACATTTAAAACTAGAAGAAACCACAGGAAGCATCGGGTGTGAATTAACTGTGGAAAGAATTTGAATGAGACCAAGAAAAAGAATCAGTTTTTATGTTATATATATATATATATACACACACACACATACATATATATTTTTCTTGGTCTCATTCACCTTCTTGCCACAGTTAATTTACACCTGATTATTAAAATAAATACATATTCTGAATACATAAAATACAAATAATGACTGTTAAAATACATATTCATTTTAACGTTTTTCTATTTTAACTAAATTATTTATACTTCAATAAATTACACAGTGTTGGGACTACCTTGTCCATACTGCATTAGAAAGTGCTAATTTCTTTATCATGACTTGTTTTGACCATCCACCTTTCTTCTACTACTATGGACAAGTATAGAAACGCAGTTCCTGATACATGGTCAGGTGTAGTCCCCTGATGAAATACCTGATCACGTATCAATAATTATTTCTGATGACAGCAGATCATGCATATTTGCATTACCTATATTCGACATTTTCTAAATATGTTCCCCGCACATCTGACAACAGCTATAACATTTTCATGTTAATTTTTTTTTTATTTCCATTTCCATTTTATTTGCATTTTATTATTTTAATGTACTAATTTTCCTTCACAGTTCCCCCATCTTATATTGGCTTGGTAATTCAGCCCATAATTTTTCTTAATTTATCATAACCTCTAGGATTTTAACATTCTACAACTTCCATAAATCTACTACACTTCTTTTTCTATTTTCCTCACCCTGCTAGTTGCTTGCACTTTGTATAACTATCACATCCATTTATGCATATTTAATTCAATATATTAATACAACTTTTTAATACTACTTATATTTACTCTTGCATCCTTTAATGCTGCTTTGCATTTTTAGGTGCATCTGTCATACCTACCTATTTCTTAATTTTGCATTCACTGAAACCATTTCATCAACTGTATACCTTTTTCATATGTAACTCTTTAAACATTACCTTTATAGTTACATTGAATACCCACTTATATATATATATTTTTTTTTTTTTATTGCTTTTTATTTTTATTTATATAAATATTTTTAACTTTTATTTTAATGCATTTACTCTTTTATTTTATATCTGCTTCAGTATTTTATTTATGTATTTATTTATTTTAATAAAGTTTAACTTAAACCAGTTCATTGGTCGTTGCTAAAAATTATATAGGAATAACTTTGTTTTGCGCAATGTTTGTAGCGAGTCTGAATTGGTTGACAAAGAAATGGCTAGAGACTGGTTGTCAGTAGCGTAGCTACCCACTTTCGGGCTGGCGGCAAAGAACATGTTTGGGACCCTACTTAATTAATGAAAATTGCAAAAAAGAGGAGACAGCCAAAGATGCTGGGGCTCTAAAGGGCCCCAGCGTCTTTGTCTGTCTCCTCTGCTGGTTGTGCTCTGTACGGTCCATTCTTGAAAAATATGAGGCCAAAAAATATTTTTAATCTTGATGAGACAGGTTTATTTTATAATTTGCTATCAAACAAAACATTTGCTGTCCGATAGCGGGTCTTGTCTTGTCATGGTGGAAAATTAAGTACACAAACGTACTCACTGTTCTTTGTGCTGCAATTCAATTGGCAATACAAAACTACACCCACTTGTGATTGGTAAGTTTTCCAAGCCAAGATGTTTTAAAGAAATTAACCAACTTCCCTGTGATTATTAGGCGAATAGAAGTGCTTGGCTTACAGTCAATTTTTCAGTTTGGTTATCAAAAGTGGACAGATGAATGGCTTCAGAAAAAAAGGAACATTTTGATGATTCTAGATCGTTATACATCACATTCTGCCGAGACACTTGGCGCCTCCGTATCCAGGTGGGCAGGAGCAGCAGTGCGTAGCACACGCTTCTTGACTAGACCTGGGTTCGAGCCCATGCCCACCAAATACGGAGGATGCGGAAAGGTCAGGGAATGACCACCGCATATCCACGGAGCAATATGGCCTTAGCTGCTAATGCTCCTAAAAAAAAAACCAAAAACCGAGACACTTAAGTTGACAAATATACGGCTGCTGTTTTTGCCTCCAATATCATCAGTGTTATGCAGCCATTGGATCAAGGCTTTATTTATAACCCCAAGAGAGCATATAGAGCCTGCCTGATAAAGGTACTTTATCCGCAATATAGGAGGGAACAATTTGCAAACAAATTGGAATGTCTTGGATGTTATCCGTAATCTTGTTATTGCTTGGGACAGTATTGCATCAAGTGTAATAATCAACTTGCTTCAGAAATAGTGGCTTTGGAAAGAATATCATCGAAAAACATGGTCCAGCAGATGAATGTTATAGCAATATTGAGGAATGGGGGAATTTGAAAGAGCATACAGATTTTGTTGGCGAATTTTAAGAGTTTGCCAATACCATAAGAGCTGCTGAGCACCAAGCAAAACAATGATAATTATGTTTACCAATGAAAGAGAAGAAGCACATACATTGCCACCTAAAAATAAAATAAATAAAAAAAAAGATGCCCAAAAGGCACTGAGCATAATAGAGAATATTGGCCTGTAGTAGTTTGATAAAGAAACAACTATTGCATTTGATAATGTCTGTGTTGTAATTAAAAATGCATATAGAATAAAACTGTTCAAACAACATTGGATTCTTTCTTTAAATTAGATTAATTTATTAAAAAGTTAATGGTTTGTATGACTCCTTTTATATCAAGATTGTAATTCTTTTTACTATGATACTAAAATATTGTATATATCAAAATATATACTGTACAATATTTTCATTTCCGTTAATTGCTTTCTCTTAGTTTATCTTACAAATAAAATAAAATCTTTAAAAATTGTGTAATTCCTATTACTATTACAACAAGGCTTTTGTTGTCATTTTTTTATTTATTTTTGGTTTTTTTATTATTTTATTTTATTAATTTATTTTTTCATTTATTTTTGATATTATTCTCAGATATATAGTATGTAAATTTGATGAATTTGAGGTATTGCTCAAAACATCAAAGGCAGATATTGTTGGGATATCAGAGACGTGGTGTCACACAGATATAAGTAATGCGGAACTGGAATTTGGGGAATACAATGTATATAGAAAGGATAGACAGGACAGGAGGGGAGGAGGGGTTATGCTATTAATTAAGAAACACATAAAGTCAAAGGAAGTGAAGCCAGTTGACATCGATGGACAGGGCAGTGTCGAGTCAGTTTGGTGTGACATAAGCATAGGGAAATCAAAATTGAGAGTAGGAGTGTGCTATAGGCCTAATGACTCTGATGAGTATAATAATATATTGTACAGGGAAATAGAGTGGGCCAGTAAATCAGAGAGTCTTATAATGGGGGATTTTAATTTCCCAGATATTGACTGGAATTTGTGGGTTGGTCACTCGCACACTAGCAAGGCTTTTGTGGATTTATTGGATGATTGTTTTCTACATCAGCATGTTCGTGAGGCAACAAGAGGGAGCATTACTCTTGATCTGATTATCAGTAGTGATTCTTCATGCATTAAGAACCTGCAGATAAATGAACCACTAGGTGGCAGTGATCACAGTGTGTTGAAGTGGGATTTACTCCAGGAGGTAACTACCATCAGAGGTAAAGGGAAGGGTTTTTGTTTTCGTAAAGGCGACTATGATGGTCTGAGACAGTATTTAAATTCTATACAGTGGGACCAACTGATGATGTTACCAACAGCAAACTCAAAATGGGAAGCATTCAAGGAACTAATCTTGGTGGCTACCAGGCTTTACATACCAACTAAGAAATATTGTTCAAGGTTTAGGCCTAAATGGTTGTCAGATGGACTAATGAGACATGTGGCAGAGAAGAAAAATGCATGGGATACATACAAATTAATGGGTGACATGGAAGCCTATGATAGATATAAGTTGGTCTGTAACCAAGTCACAAAGGAGATTAGGCAGGCAAAGGCAGACTACGAAAAATCCTTGGCAAAGGATGCAAAGAAAAACAGAAAGGAGTTCTTTACATACTTGAACTCGAGAAGGAAAGGGATGAATCAGATTGGTCCACTGGATATTGATGGTTCAACAGTTGAGGATCCTGCTCAGGTGGCTAACAATCTAAACGAGTATTTTGCATCTACATTCACGCATGAGGAGTTATTCAGGAAGGAGAATGATGTAGGTAAAGTAAACATTGGCAGTGAGCTGGATGATTTTGTAATAACTGAGAGGAAAGTGGAGGAGAGATTGTTGAGGATAAACATAAAAAAGGCACCTGGGATGGATGGGATCTATCCAGTTATATTAAAGGAGGCAGCAAAGGAAGTATGCAAACCCCTAGCCATAATTATGAGAGCTTCTTTGGACTCAGGGGAGGTACCCATAGACTGGAGATGTGCAAATGTAACTCCAATTCACAAAGGAGGATCAAAGGCTGACACAAGTAATTATAGACCTGTTAGTTTAACTTCTGTTCCAGGTAAATTAATGGAGGCACTGGTTAAAGAAGCACTGCAGGATCATCTAGACAAGAATTCAGTTATAGCTCAGACGCAGCATGGTTTTGTTAAGGGCAGGTCTTGCCTGACCAATTTGATTGGATACTATGATGTAGTCACAAAAGAACTGGATGCAGGGAATAACTTTGATATTATATATTTGGATCTTAGAAAGGCTTTTGATACTGTTGCACATGGAAGACTGCTGCACAAATTGGAGCAGTGTGGCATTGGAGGCAAATTGCTGCTATGGATAAGGGGATGGTTGAGTGGCAGAAGACAGAGAGTGGTAATCAATGGACACTGCTCAACGTGGACTAATGTTATTAGTGGAGTTCCTCAAGGTTCAGTGTTGGGTCCATTGTTGTTTTCGGTGTTTATGAATGATATTGATGATGGGATATCAAGTTTAATGTCTAAGTTTGCAGATGATACAAAGGTTAGCAGGGTCGTTAAGGACACTACTGACGCTATGCTGCTGCAACAGGATCTGGAAAGGTTGAACAGATGGGCTGAGAGGTGGCAAATGAAGTTTAACATTGACAAATGTAAAGTACTACATATGGGTAACAGTAACCACAGAGCAATGTATCAACTCTGCGGTACTACACTGACAGTGGTGGAGAATGAAAAGGACCTGGGGGTAATTGTGCAGGCAGATATGAAGTTCTCTGAGCAGTGCAGACGAGCTGCAAGAGTAGCTCATGGTGTCTTGTCAATGATATACAGGAATTTTTCTAGCAGGGATAAGGAGGTGATTATTCCCTTGTATAAGGCAATGGTTAGGCCACATCTTGAGTACTGTATACAGGTCTGGAGGCCTCATTTCAAGAAGGATGTAGAGCTGCTGGAACGGGTACAGAGAAGGGCAACAAGATTAGTAAATGGAACAAAGGGTTGCTCTTACGAAGAAAGGCTTAAGTTTTGCAAATTACAGAGTCTGGAGACTAGGCACCGGCGAGGTGATCTGATAGAGGTGTATAAGGCTTTGAATGGTTTGAGCATGCTCAATGCCAATGGGATTCTTCATCTTTCTCAGAATAATCACCTCAGAGGGCATAAATTCAAATTGAGGAAGGACGGATGTCGGATAGATGTGCGGAAATTTGCCTTTGGCCAGCGGGTGGTTGGTTGGTGGAACCGACTTCCATCACTTGTTGTTGAAGTTGATAGCCTAAACAAATTTAAAGCTCAACTGGACAGGTATTTCGAACGAACGGAGGGGTGAAACGGGAGAGGGTTTTTTTTTTTTTTTTTTTTTGGCTGATGCTGAATAAGCTTGCTTTCTTGCATCATATGCCTCTACTAATGCTAATGCTAATGTATCAAAAAAAAAAAAAAAAAAACCAACCAATGGTAAAATTTTGACACTTTTGGGGGACCTCGTTACTACAAGCCTTATTATTACAAAGCATGAAAATTTAGGTTCCTTGAACTTTGTATTAATGAGATTCAACTATATAATTATAATGAAAAATTTCTAGCTTACACTTCGAAGGCATATACTCAGCATAAGTCTCTGCATGACCTAATTCTTCTTCCTCCTCCTCTGGCTCTTCTACAGGAGTTGGTGCTAAATTAGGCTGAAAATATTAATTGCAATGTAACAAATGTGAAATTGTATCAAAGAAACATATAATCATTACAGCCAGTAATACATTAACATGGGGAAAAGCAGAAAGCCTATCTAAAGTGTAATCACATTGTGTAGAAGATACTTGCAGATACAGGAGGGGGTAATTCCATGGTGAGGTAGCTATTCTGAAATGTATTCCCTCCTCTCTAAATCATATGGACTTATCCACTATATCCTTTTGCTATTGGGCCCCTTCTAGCCTTGTGTATAAAGACACCTCTTAAATGCAACCCTGGTCTTGGCTATGAATACAGGGTACATCATACCTAATTTTTTTTTTTTTAAAATGAAGTATTCATAATCATCATAGTTTAAAAAAATAAAGAAAAAATACATAATAATGCCAAACAGCCGAATTATTCTTCACTTTTATTTCCATGCATCCTCATAACTAATCATTCTAAATTAACTAAAAATTAAATTTAATTACCTCATGGTAATTAAATTTAATTTTTAGTTAATCAGTAATCACTGAATATAATCAGATCAAAGGTATTACTCCCTCTGGTTGCCCCTCGAATATGCTGCTGCAGAAAATAATCCTCCAAGGGTTTTTTTGCTTTCCTATCTGCCTTTGATGTCTTGATGAAGTGTGGATCAGGATATCAAAGGCAGATTTTGTTGGGATATCTGAGACATGGTGTAACACAGATATAAGAAGTGCAGAATTAGAATTTGGAAAGTACAATGTGTACACAAAGGATAGACAGGGTAGGAAGGGAGGAGGGGGTTATGCTATTAGTTAAGAAACACAAAATCTAAGGAAGTGCATCCAACAGATGTCGGTGGGCAGTGTAATGTCGTGTCTGTTTGGTGTCACAAACACTGGGAAAGGGAAAATCAGAGTAGGAGTAAGTTATAGGCCTAATGACTCTGATCAGTAAAATGAACAGTTGTGCAGAGAAATAGAATGGGCCAGTAAATCAGAATGTCTTGTAATGGGGGCTTTTAACTTTCCAGATACTGACTGGAACTTGTAGATTGGTCACTCACACGCTAGCAAGACCTTTGTGAATTTATTGGAGGATTGCATTCTAGGCTAAGGTAAAGAAAGCCTGCACGAGAAGCATGCAAAAGTTCGATGAGATTTACCAGTAAAAGTACTTTGCCGTAACGGCATTTGTATTGTTGCTCGCTCAGTAAACAGGCGGTGGGTGTTATCGGTCTGGAGTAGAAGTTGAATCCCACGGGAGATTGAAACCCTCCCGAAGTGGGGTGAGGGTTAACCTGACCTTTTTTCTTTAGAATCACTAATTGTATTAACTAACTGAATCACGACAGAGTCATATTGGAAGTTCTGGTGTCGTAAAAAATGTTTGTAACATAGTTTCACCGGTAAACTTTTTCGAAGTTTGCTGTGCTTCTCATGTGGGCTTCCTTTGCCTTTTTTTTTTTTTTTGTTTTTCTTAATAAACAATTTATCCACTAGTCCAGTGGTGCACAAACTGTGGGGTGCAACCCCTAGAGTGGTCGCTGGATAAATGAAAGGGGTTGTGGAAATTTTTAAATAAATTTATTTTTTTGTGCATATAGAAGCTATTGTTGTTACTAAACCTGTTGTTAAAATTACTTTTTCAGTACTTACGCGTAGAAATCTTACTACTGGAACTAAGACTGAGATACGAATGAACCCTATTGCTTTTGCAATTTGCCTTAATTTGCTCACTGACCATGGACACAAAAAGTGGCTGACTGATGCAGCTTCTCAGTACAACTCAGCAACGAGTAGTATCGAGAAGTAAATACTGTAATCCCTTTGGCTTTTAATTCATGCTTGCTATGCTACAGCACAAATTCTCAAATTGCCTAAAGGCCAGGGGTGCAAATATGCAGTAGCAGTAAATATATATAGCAAGTGTATATACTTGCTATATATATTTATTTGCTAATGTTGCGCACGGGCTTTATTCTGCTTCATAATTCTGTGCCTTCATATAACTTGGATGTTTTTCATTCTTCTGCTACTTTTTCTATCGCATGTTTCATTATTATTATCGTTGTTTTTAAGAAGAAAAAAAATATATATTTTACCAGGGACAACTGGCTAATCAGAACAAAAAGGCCGAGGAGTGACAACAATAATATTGCTACAGGTACTTCCGAAGGTAAGAAATATCATATCATGTGAAAATTTGGACACTAACGTTATTTCAAGTGAAGTGCAACCACCAATTTCTGGTAGAGAGCCATCATATTCCAAATCAAAAGGAACGAAAAAGAATAGAAAATATCAAGAGGAATTTATGAAGTACGGCTTCACCTACATTGTTGTTGATGATGAGCAACGTCCTTTGTGCGTAATATACTACGAAAAAACTGGCTAATGAAAGCATGAAACCTGTTAAATTAAAAAGACACTTCCATACGAAACATCCAGAGCTAATAAAAAAAACTGAATCCTTTTTCAAAAGCCGTGCCAATGCCATACAAGGTCAGAAATCTTTCATGAAGAAACATATGGCAGTTCCTTGTAAAGCTTTAAGAGCATCATTAGAAGTTTCGTATTTAATAGGAAAAAATTTGAAATCACATACTATTGCTGAATCCCTTGTTCTCCCTGCTGCAATAAAAATGATTTCAATTATGCACGAAGAAAAGTACATCAACGATTTAAAAACCATTCCTCTGTCCAGAGACAGTCTCGCGGCATATTGCCAGTTATCGCGGACAACATAAAATTCAATTTATTAAATAGATTGAGAGAAAGTCCAATTTTTGCAATGCAGTTAGATGAATCCACAGATACTTCAAACCTAGTTCAACTAATTATATTAGTCAGATACTGCTACGAGAGAGATATTTTGGAGGATTTTCTATTTTGCAAAGCTTTGGAAGGAAGAATGACGGGTGAGAATATTTCTGATGTTATAAATATTTTCTTTCAAACAAATAATCTGATGGGAAAGAATTGTGTTGCGATTTGTGCTGATGGTGCAGCTGCATTAACAGGAGAAAATAAAGGTTTAAAGGGCAAAGTAAAGGAAGTTGCTCCAAATACAGTTTTTAATCATTGTATTATACATAGGGAAGCATTAGTAGCGAAGGAAATGCAAACTGATTTGTACGAAGTTTTGAAATATGCAGTAAGTGTGATCAACTTTATTAAAAGTAGAAGCTTAAATAGCAGCCTTTTCACTATACTTTGTAATGAAATGGGATCTGCTTATGAAACACTTCTTTTACATACGAAAATGAGGTGGTTGTCCAGTGGTAACGTGTTGCGACGTCTTTTTGACCTCAAAACATTAAGTTTTGTTTTTATCAGATACAAATCACAACATTGACCAATTGTTTACAAATCAAAAATGGCTTGGAAAACTTAGTTACATTGTTGATATATTTGAAAAACTTAATGATTTAAATTTAAGTCATTAAGGACGGGGAACAAATATATTAATACTCAGTGATAAAATAGAAGCTCCCAAAAAGAAGCTTAATCTTTGGAAAACTGAATTTGAGCGTAATAACATTGAAATGTTCCCACGTTTTTCTGATTTTGTTAATAGCAGTAATATTGACATTTTACAATTTAGAGATATCGCTGCTACCCACCTGACAATGCAAATTCAGAATTTTTCCAAACGATTTCATGTTTCTCCAGAAAAAAAGTTGTATTGGATTTGTGATTCCTTTGCTTTTGATATTTCTTCATGCCCCGAAATTACCATTGAGCAAAAGGAAGATCTTATTGACCAGTCGTGTGACGAAGCATTACGTGCTCGTTTCAACATTACAACTTGTGAAAAATTTTGGCTTTCTCTTCGAGACGAGTATCCAGAATTATCAAAAACGGCGATACAAATATTGGTATCTTTCGGGTCTACATATTTATGTGAGGTTGGTTTCTCAAAATTAACAGCTATAAAAACAAAACAGCGTTCCAGACTTGATCCAGAAGATGACATGAGATTAGCAATTTCAAATATTGAGCCAAATAGGGACCAAATATTATCGATTATTCAGGCTCATCCTTCTCATTAATTGTTTTGTTTTCTTATTGTTAATTTTTTTTTGTTTTGCTATTATTCATTTTTTTATTTTGTTTTGTAATTGTTAATTTTTATTGGTTTGTAATTTTAATTGAAGAATAAGAATTTGATTTGTTGTTTTTACTGTATTCAATTAAACAATTATTTTAATGTGTAAATTAAAAAGAAAGAAATGTTTTATTCCTTTCTCGGTACTCGAATAAAATTGTCTACTCTATAATTTATAAAACGCTATTCTTTCTCTAAAAATCTGGTCATCCCACCTCTGTATTTACATGGGGGGGGGGGGGGTCACGTCAATTCTATATTTAATAAAGGGGGTCTCAAGCGAAATACGTTTGCACATCACTGCATTAGTCCACCAGTGATTCTAAAGAAAAAAGGTCAGGTCACCCTCTCCACTTCAGCAAGGTTTCAATCTCCCATGGGATTCAATTTCTACTCCTGACCGATAACACCCACTGTATGTTTACTGAGCGAGCAACAATACAAATACTGTTACGGCAAAGTACTTTTACTAGTAAATTCCATCGAACTTCTACGTGCTTCTAGTGCAGGCTTTCTTTACCTTCGCCGCATTCTACAGCAACATGTTCGAGAGGCAACAAAAAGGGAGTAATACCCTTGATCTGATTATCAGCAGTGATTATTCGTGCATTAATAATGTGCACATAAAGGAACCACTAGGTGACAGTGATCACAGTGTACTGATGTGGGATTTACTTAAAATATAACTACCATCAAGGGTAAAGGAAAGGGTTTTTATTTTCATAAAGGTAACTACAGTGGTCTCGGTCAGTTTCAAATCCTATACAGTGGGATCAAATGATGACGTTACCAACAATGAATTCTAAATGGGAAGCCTTCAGGGACTTAATCTTGGAGGCTACTAGGCTTTTTAAACCAACTAAGAAATACTGTTCAAGGTTCAGGCCTAAATGGATGTCGGATGAATTAATGAGGCTCGTGGCAGAGAAGAAAAATTCATGGGATGCATATAAATTATCAGGTGACACAGAAGCCAATGGCAGATATAAACTAGCCTGGAATCAAGTCAAAAAGGAGGTTACACAGGCGAAGGCAGATTATGAGAAATCTTTGGCAAAGAATGCAGAGAAAAACAGCAAATAGTTCTTTACTTATGTAAACTCTAGAAGGATGGGGATGAATCAGATTGGTCAACTTAACATAGATGGTTCGACTATCGATGATCCTGCTCAAGTAGCTGATAAACCGAATGAGTATTTTGCATCTACATTCACATGTGAGGAATTATTCAAGAAGGGGAATATTCCAGAAGTTTGTCAAACTCTAACAGGGAGCTAACTCATTTTGTAATAACTGAGAGCAAAGTGGAGGAGAAACTGTTGAAGTTAAACATAAAAAAAAAAGGCACGTGGGGAAGATAGAATCTATTCAGTTATAATGAAGGAGGTAGCAAGGGAAGTAAGCAAACCCTTAGCTATAATTATGAGAGCATCCTTAGAGTCAAGGGAGGTCCCCATGGACCGGATATGTGCAAATGTATCCCCAATTCACAAAGGAGATACATCTGCACATCTAACACAAATAATTATAGAACTGTTAGTTTAACTTCTGTTCCATGGAAAATAATGGAGTCACTGGTTAAATAGGTGATACATGATCACCTAGACAACACAGCAGTAATAGTTCAGACACAGCATTGGTCTGTTAAGGGGAAGTCCTGTCTGACCAATTTGATTGGATATTGTGATGTGGTCACAAAGGAACTGGATGGAAAAAATAATTTTGATATTATATAATTAGATTTCAGGAAAGTTTTTGATACTGTTGCACATGGAAGACTGCTGTACAAATTGGAGCAGTATGGCATTAAGGGCAAGTTACTGCAATGGATAAAGGGATGATTGAGTGGGAGACCGCAGAGAGTGGTAATAAATGGACACTGCTCTACACGGACTAATGTTATTAGTGGAGTCATCCAGGGTTCGGTGCTGGGCCCATTGTTGTTTTGTGTATTTATCAATGATATCAATGAAGGTATATCAGGCTTAATGTCCAAGTTTGCAGTTGATACAAAGGTTGGCAGATTTATTAATGACAGTAAAAACAGTATGCTACTGCAACAGGATCTAGAAAAGTTAGGCAGATGGGCTGAGAAGTGGCAACTGAAGTTTAACATTGACAAATGCAAAGTACTCCATATGGGTAGCAGTAACCCAAGAGAAATGTATCAACTGGGTGGTACTACACTCAGGGAGTGTGGAGAATGAAAAAGACCTGGGGATAATTGTGCAGTCGGATATGAAGTTCTCTGAGCAGTGCAGATGGGCTGCCAGAGCAGGTCTTGGAGTTTTGTGAATGATATATAGGAATTTTGCTAGCAGAGACATGGATGTTATTTTGGTTTTTAGGAGCATTAGCAACTAAGGCCATATTGCTCTGGGATATGCGGTGGTCATTCCCTGACCTTTCCGCATCCTCCGTATTTGGTGGTGATGGCTCGAACCCCGGTCTAATCAAGAAGCGTGTGCTACACACGCTTCTTGATTAGACCGGATAATCACCTCCATGTCTCTTGTGCAGAGACATGGAGGTGATTATCCCTTTGTATAAGGCAATGGTCAGGCCACACTTGAATACTGTGTACATGGTTTGGGGGCCTCATTTTAGGAAGGATGTAGAGTTGCTAGAAAGAGTACAGAGAAGGGCAACAAGATTGGTGAGAGAAACAAAAGGGTTTTCTTACCTAGAGAGGCTTAAATTCTGCAAGTTGCAGCATCTGGAGACCAGGCACCTGCAAGGTGGTCTGAGCAAGGTGTACAAGGCCTTGAATGGTTTTAGCAGGCTCAATGCTGAGGGGATATTTCTGCTTGCTCAGTTTAAGAATCTGTGGGGGGCATAGAGCTATTGTATTTATATATATTTAAGCTAAATAAAGGTTGAACTAGACAAACATTTGGAGTGACCGGATTGGTGAAATGGGAAGGGATTTTTTTTTTTTTTTTTTGGTTGATACTGTATAAGCTTGCTTTCTTGCATCATATGCCTCAACTAATGCTAATACCTTTCGACCTTCACTCCAGCAGGACCAAATGAAAATGAACTGCTTCAATTATTCACTGTAATAGGAGTATGGCAAATAATTCAAACTGTAAATGTAATGTAGAAGTGAAATATAATTTGGCTGTTCGGCATTATAATGCACATACAAAATCAACAACTAAACATTCATTTATAAAATTATATGTATTAAAGAATATAACTTTGTAAAACCGAATAAGTTTAACAGAAATGCACATATATACATGAAATATTATTCATTTTGATTGAATATTAATCCAATCAAAGGACCCCAAAAATGTGGTAAAAAGCACCAAAGATATGGTAATGGAAGAGGGTGGAATGATTAAAATTCATAGGCTTTGCTTTCTTTTTTCCTATTTAATAATAACTTTGCGTTTAGAAAATTCTATGTTCATAGACAATACAAAGCTTCTTCGATGTCCTGGTGAAACTTCTCAGCTGTGCTACAGATTAATATTAAAATATATTAAAAGTATTTAGGCTATCAAAATTTTTCCATTAAATTAAAACACAAATATGTATTATACATGACGAGTAATGTCTAATTGCAAAGCATTGGCATAAGTACTACTTCTAGCATCATTTCAGTAACTCATTAACCCAGCAGAAGTGGAACACCTCACAGGTGTCCCTTGAAAACAAATTTCCCATGTGAACCATTAATCAATGATTAAAATCTGAAATAGTAGTAGTAGTAGTAGTAGTGGCACTTGATGCAAGAAAGCAAGTGTAGGAGCTTATGCAGCATCAGCCAAAAAAAAAAAATCACACCATACCCTCCAATTGCCTGTCCAGTTCCTCCTTAAATTTATTTAACCTATCAACTTCCACAACGACAGATGGAAGTTTGTTCCAGCAATTAACCACCCGCTGGCTAAAGGCAAATTTCCGCACATCTATTCTACATCTATCCTTTCTTAATTTGAACTTATGTCCCCGTAGGTTCGTATTCTGAACAAGTGGGAGGATCCCATCAGAATTCAGCGTGCTCAACCCATTCAAGGCCTTATAGACCTCAATCAGATCACCGCGCAGGTACCTAGTCTCCAGCCACTGCAATTTGCAGAACTTAAGCCTCTCTTGGTAAGAGGATCCCTTCATTCCCCTCACCAATCATGTTGCTCTTCTCTGTACACGCTCAAGCAAATCTACATCCTTCCTAAAATGAGGCCTCCAGACCTGTACGCAGTACTCAAGGCGTGGCCTGACCATTGCCTTATACAGAGGGACAATCACCTCCTTTTCCCTGCTAGCAAAATTCCTATATATCATTGACAAAACCCCATGACCTGCCCTAGCAGCCTGTCTACTTGCTCAGAAAACTTCATATCTGACTGCACAATTACTCCCAGGTCTTTTTCATTTTCTACCACCTTAAGTGTAGTACCACACAGTTGGTACGTTTTTCTGGGGTTACTTCTACCCATATGCAGTACTTTGCATTTGTCAAGGTTAAACTTCAGTTGCCACTTCTTAGCCCATCTGCCCAAATTATTTAGATCCTGTTGCAGTAGCACACTGCCATTACTGTCATTAACAACCCTGCCAACCTTCGTGTCATCTGCAAACTTCGACATTAAGCCTGATATACCTTCATCAATATCATTGATAAATATACAAAACAACAGTGGACCCAACACCGAACCCTGTGGGACTCCACTAATAACATTAGTCCACGAAGAGCAGCACCCATTGATTACCACCCTCTGTCTTCTCCCACTTAACCATCCTTTTATCCATTGTAGCAACTTACCCTTAATACTATTCTGCTCCAATTTGTACAGTAGTCTTCCATGCGCAACAGTGTCAAAAGCTTTCCTGAAATCCAAGTATATGATATCAAAATTATTTTTTGCATCCAGTTCCTTTGTGACCACATCATAATAACCAATCAAATTTGTCAGACAAGACTTTCCCTTAACAAACCCATGCTGTGTCTGAATTATTGCTGCAGTCTTGTCTAGATGATCCTGCAATGCATCTTTAACCAGTGACTCCATTATTTTACCCGGAACAGAAGTTAAACTAACTGGTCTGTAATTATTCGTGTCACCCTTCGAACCTCCTTTGTGAATTGGGGATACATTTGCACATCTCCAGTCCGTGGGAACCTCCCCTGAATCCAAGGATGCTCTCATAATTATGGCTAAGGGTTTGCTTAGTTGCTTTGCCGCCTCCTTTAATATAACTGGATAGATGCCATCCGCCCCAGGTGCCTTTCTTATGTTTAACTTCAACAATTTCTCCTCCACTTTGCTCTCAGTTATTACAAAATCATTAAGCACACTGCTACAATTTGATAACCTTCTTCCATTTTCAAACTGTAATGATTCCTCACGTGTGAATGTAGATGCAAAATACTCATTCAGTTTGTTTGCTATCTGAGCAGGATCATCAACAGTCGAACCATCGATGTCAAGTGGACCAATCATATTCAGCCCCTTCCTTTTAGAGTTTATATAAGTAAAGAAATCCTTGCTGTTTTTCTTAGCATCTTTTGCCAAAGATTTCTCGTAATCCGCCTTTGCCTGCCGAACCTCCTTTGTGACCTGATTACAGACTAGCTTATATCTGCTACAGGCTTCTGCGTCGCCTGATAATTTATATGCATCCCATGCATTTTTCTTCTCTGTCACGAGTCTCATTAGTTCATTTGATAACCATTTAGGCCTAAACCTTGAACAATATTTCTTCATCGGTATGAAAAGTCTAGTAGCTTCCACGATTAATTCCTTGAATGCTTCCCACTTAGAATTTACTGTTTGTAACATCGTCAGTCGATCCCACTGTACAGAATTTAAAAACTGTCTGAGACCACTGTACTCCCCTTTACGGAAGCAAAAACCCTTTCCTTTACCCCTGACGGTAGTTACCTCTTTGAGTAAATCCCACTTCAGCACACTGTGATCACTGCCACCTAGTGGTTCCTTTATCTGCAAATTCTTAATACACGAATGATCACTGCTGATAACCAGATCAAGAGTATTACTTTCTCTGGTTGCCTCTCGAACATGCTGCTGCAGAAAACAATCATCCAATAAATCCACAAAAGTCTGACTAGTGTGTGAGTGACCAACCCACAAGTTCCAGTCAATATCTGGGAAGTTAAAATCCCCCATTATAAGACATTCTGATTTACTGGCCCACTCTATTTCTCTGTACAATTGTTCATTGTACTCATTCGAGTCATTAGGCCTATAACACACTCCTACTCTTATCTTTGCTTTTGCAGTGCTTATGTCACACCAAACTGACTCAACAGTGCACTGTCCATCTATATCAACTGGATGCACTTCTTTTGATTTTATGTTTTTCTTAATTAACAGCATAACACCTCCTCCCTTTCTGTCCTGTCTATCCTTTCTGTACACATTGTACTCCCCAAATTCCAGTTCTGCATTCCTTATATCTTTGTGACACCACGTCTCTGCTCTCCCAACAATATCCGCCTTTGATGTCTTGACCAACACTTCAAATTCATCAAATTTATTTACTATACTTCTAGCATTGGTATACATGCAAGCATACATGCTCCTATGCCTATTCCTTGTTACCCTAACACATCCCATATACCCAACTATTCCAGGATGACTGCCATCCGTCCCTGAAACCCCCAACACCCCTCGCTCCAGGTCGCTTCTTATTCTAATAGAAGTTGTGCAAGAATCACCTTCACCTCTGCCTGCGGTTACTGTTAAACTATTAGTCTTTGTATCCCCCCAAGCTAGCAGTTTTCCGACCCACCTAACACTGCCTCGATAGCATCAGCAAATATTCTTGCACCCTTTCTATTTAAATGTATCCCATCCCTGTAGAAGCAATCTCTCCTGTTAACAAGTACAGTCCAGGCTGAAAAAAATTCTACCCCTTGAGCCTTGCACAATCTTTCCAGGGCCGAATTGATCGACAAGGCTCTCATCATATACTCCCTCCTATCGTGTCTGGGCAGAATTGCAGACACTTTCAAATTCAACCCTAATTCTCGGCTTTTTTTCAACAGTGACCTGTACTTGTTGAGTAATTCTGCCGGTCTCCTACTCTTAATATCATTAGTGCCAACGTGTACAACTATATCACCTTTTGTGCCCTTGAAAGATGATATCCGCTCTACAACGTCATCAACCTTTGCCCCTGGCAGACATACCTTGGTCCTGTTCCACCTATCCTTTTTACATAGCATGTTCCCCGTTTCCCTGACAATAGAGTCACCAACAACTAATAGTTCCTGTGGGACCAGCGCATTCTGCCTTGGGGGTTGCCGCTGTGTTGCATGATGACCAAGTGCAAGCTCTGGCGTTGATGTGGGCAGCTGAGAGCTTGATGGGCCCCTCAATTTATTTCCTTCGAGGGCATCCACCCTGTCCTTCAAACTCTCATGTAGGCCCATAACAACGCTGAGTTGTCGCCTGATTTCCTTACACTCCTTACATCGCGCACACACAAAGACATCCCCCATGGCAATATCATGTTCCGTTCCAGAGAGTTCGGCAAACATTTCACAAGTTGCACATTTTTTTAGGCTGTGACGCGTTGGAGAATCGCCCCCCCTCAGTTCTCCCCCGAGTCACAACACTCCTGCCACTTTGTGCCCGTTGCTTTGCTGCTCTAGTTCGGGGCATGGTAGTTTAAATTAATAAAATCAATAAATTAAATGTCAGTAGTATTTGAATAGAAACTATGAAATAGAAACAGTGAAGCGTATTACTATATAATTATGCGTTAGAGCTACCTCAATTAAAAAATTTGAATTCCCTACAAAAACTTTGAATTCCCTATATACAAAAACAATGGCTACAAAAATCGAACAAAAATAACGGTTTTACCTATCGTAAGTAAAATCCACAAAACTCTTTATCTAAATTAAAATAAAAAATAACCAGCGTAACTATAACTATATGACTACGTATTAAGTACAATATAAAACAACAATCATGGAAATAAAAGGCAAACACTTATCGTTTTTGCGGAGCCTGTAACTGTCAGCTGTAACTTTTAAATAGAGTCAGTGCCCTCAAATTTTTTCTACCTTCCTAAATATATAATAATAATTGCACTACTCTGCATTTTGAAAAAAATTCACTGATGTTTTCTCAGAAAAGGGCATTTTGGAATCATTTTCTAATGTTGATTTCAAATATGACTTCTGTATGTTTCCATCCCGTCAGAGGTTAAAAATAATGAAATTGATTTTGCACAATTCTTTATTAATTTTGGCAGAATTTGTGCACTGAAATTATAACAAATTACCAGACTTTTATATTTAAATAAGTGTTGAAAACACTATTAAAAAGAGCAGTGTGGTAAAAAGTCCACCAAACACTCACCTTTCATTTTAAAAACTGATCTACGATGGGTTAAATTTTTGTTTCTTTGAATTTCTTGCAGATCCTTCTACTTTACAGTTCTTCAGCATCCAGCAATAGTTAGCCATCGTACTGACATCCTACCTCACCTCCATGTCTTTAACGTCCTGGTGAAACTTCTCAGCCTGTTGTTCAGTATAACTGATCCTAGATTTTCTGGGAAGTAGTCTATGTGGGAGTGCAAAAAATATACCTTGACACTCATGTTGCAGCCCAGCTTATTGAAGTTTGCCAACATATTTTCAACTATATTCGGCTAAGGTAAAGAAAGCCTGCACGAGAAGCACAACAAAAGTTCAATGAAATTTACCGGTAAAAGTACTTTGCCATAACGGCATTTGTATTGTTGCTCGCTCGGTAAACAGGTGGTGGGTGTTATTGGTCTAGAGTAGAGTAGAAGTTGAATCCCAGGGGAGATTGAAGCCCTCCCAAAGTGGTAGGGGTAATTTTGTGCTTTAATTGTTTGCACTACAAATTTTCTTCCATTTCTCCATATTTGCTAGGGGCAGTTTATCAAATTTTAAAATATATTAATACAGTACTGTACACATAAATTCTCTAAAGTGACTAGCGGTGTTGCAAAAGCTTTTGCAGGTACTGCTTTATACAATAAATGTAATATAAATGTGAAGTACTGTACACCTATATAGAATAACAGCACATCTGCAAACAACAATAGGCAGAGGTGGACTGACGAGTGAGTGGTGGAGCAACACAGCGTGAGTTACTGATAACCAATGTGTAATTTTTGCTCCATTTGGAATAAAAACTCTTACTAGCCAAATTTTGACTCATTTAAATAAGTCTGGTATCATTTTATAATTCATACTAAATCGAATTTCATATTATTCAAATTCGTACTAATTGAGGCTTTGCTGTATTCAATAATAGAACTCATAATATCAAATTAAGTGATTTGTGAAAAAATGGTACATGACATGGAAAAAAAGGAATAACATTTCTGAAATCAGCGTAAAAAAACAGTTAAAAACAGCTATTAGTTTAAAACGTTGTAAACCATGCAGAGTGATGTTATTATTATATTATTTTAACAATCCTTGACATAAATGGGATGAAAAACATAAATTAACTCAAAATGAAAAGCTTAATCCCTTCACATGAGACTGACTAACTACAGCCTTCGTTGAAGAGGACTTCAAAAATTCCCCCACCCATCATCAATGGAACTTGAACCCACACTCATCCAAACAAGTGACAAGCAGCAAAACCACTATACTGTCACAGAAAACACCTTCCAACATACAGTCAAACTTTTACTGCAATAGTTTCTGAAAATACTGATGATAAATTCGACTGTTGGCATTCGTGGTGAGTAGAGGTGTGTTGGGGAACTGTTCAAAGCAATAGCAAAGAAGTATAGATAAGAGGGGATTAGAGCAGGATTAAAGCAGTTATGTTATTTGTTATTTGGTTTTTAGGAGCATTAGCAACTAAGGCCATATTGCTCCGGGATATGTGGTGGTCATTCCTGACCTTTCCGTATCCTCCGTATTTGGTGGTGACGGGCTCGAACCCCAGTCTAATCAAGAAGCGTGTGCTACGCACTGCTGCTCCTTCCCACCTGGCTACGGAGGCGCCCAAAGCAGTTATTCAGTATATAGTAAAGTTTATTTTGATAAGTTTTTTTTTTCTGTAATAGTTTGATTTTTTTTAATATTATAAATATAATTTTTTGAAAGTTTCTTTTATTAATATTTGGTTATTGTTGTTATGCAAATTTCACGACACAAGGGCAACTATGGTCAATATGTGTCTGTCAGAGTCACTATGTTCATTTTAATGATTTATGGGTATATCAAAGTGTATTTATTATTCCAAGATGTTTAATATATATAAAGAGCTCACTTAGGTTTGCTTTGTATCCAAGTACATGAAAGAGGGTTATAGAAGCTTGTAAGTTTGCTAATGATTGGAAGGAAGTGGTTCGAATGGCTGAATAGGATGGACAATCAGTCAGGATGTGCCTTACTGTAAGTTGTATCTGACAGACAGAGCAGAGTGGGGGATCTTCTCTTAGAAGTAAATGTTTGTGAGTGAGGAAGGTATGCCCAATGAGCAGTCTTGTCAATATAACTTCCTCCTTTCTATTTGTACGTGAGCTAGAACGCCATGAACATAGATCTTTTTTTTTTATTCTGTGGAGTTTATTGCACAGTTGGTCCCTCCAAAGTTGTTTCCAAATGAAGTATATTTGGTACAAAATACATCGCTATAATCTGTAAATGGTACAAACTGAAAGTTACCTTGTATATTAAGATCTGGATTTTTTGTGGCTTGGTCTGCATGATTATTTGCTGGGATTCCAACATGGCTGGGAATCCAACAGATAGACACTTGTTTTCTTGCTTTATGCAAAACTCTGAGTTGTTTGTTGAGATGCTGAATCAAGGAATATTTGCTATTCTGTACAGCTGCTACTGCAATAAGGGAGTCAATATAGATTAGAGCAGATAGAATTTGGTGCTCAGTAATATCATCCAGTGGTTTAATAGCATATAATTCTGCTGTGAAAATACTGCAAACATGAGGCAAGGAGACAGATATAGTATATTCCTGTAAAACTACTGCGGCACCTACTGAGTTTGATTTTGATCCATCCATGTAAATCTGATGACTGTTTCTATTTTCAAAACTGTGCAATGCATAGAGCTTCTGTATAACGATTAGAGAGATCTCTTTTTTATTCCTGTTTGTAAGAAGTGATATGGACAAAGGCACAGTTGGAATCCAAGGAGGGTCTGAGTTTATATCTACTACAGAAATGTATTTTCCAAACTCGAGCTAAGTGTCTGAGACGCAGTCCTACTGGTTTATTTTCATTTGGCACTGAAAACTGCAATCATAATTACTCGTCCATAATGGATCGTGAATAATGGACTAATTTGGATGTGAGGGCTGACTATATTTTTGCCATATACATGCACAGTAGATAATCTCATCGAAGGTGCAGCGGGGGTTCCGATGCATCTGCATACAGGCTGTAAATCGGTGAAGTTCTAAATGCTCCTAGGGCTATACAGAGAGCATTTTTGTGAATGGTATCTAGGCAATGTAACATGCTCCTTCTTGTTGAAGCATATATAGGAGATCCACAATCCAAACAAGATCTAATCAAAGTTTTATATAATTGTAGTAATGTGTACCAGTCGGCTCCCCAGGCCATTAAGGATACTGTGCGCAAGATGTTAAGTTTTGAGAGGCAACTAGTTCAAAGTCTTAGTATATGTTCATGAAAGTATAGTTTTCTATCTAATGTTAAGCCTAAGAAGGAGAAATTTTGAACAACAGGTAGAGCAATTTTATTTAAGTATAATACCGATTCAGGATGAAGACCACACGTTTTACAGAAGTGTATAACAGCTGATTTTTTCTCAGATATTCTACATCCATTATATTCAGTCCATGCTTCTATTTTGTTTATGTATAATTGGAGCTGTTGTTCAAATATATATATATATATATATATATTTCCACTGAAGGTGGTATAACCTTTGTGATATTGTTCACCCACAGCACAAACAGGGTTACACTTAATACTGAGCCCTGGGGGACCCCTTCCTGTTGTATATATATTGTAGATAAACAGCATTTATATTGTACCTGGAATGTTCTGTCAGTAAGGAATTTTTCTATAAATTGTGGGAGTTGTCCTCTGTATTCTAACTGAAATAGATCTCTTAGGATTCCGAATCTCCATGTTGTGTCAAAAGCCTTTTCAAGATCTAGATTTACCATCACCATATGCTGCTTTCTTATAAATGTTGTTGTTTGGTTTTTAGGAGCATTATCAACTAAGGCCATATTGCTCTGGGGATATGCAGTAGTCATTCCCTGACCTTTCCACATCTTCCGTATTTGGTGGTCATGGGCTCGAACCCCGGTCTAATTAAGAAGCATGTGCTAGGCACTACTGCTCCTGCTCACCTGGCTATGGAGGTGCCTCTTATAAATGAGTTTCTAATATTTGTTACAACATTGACATGTAGATCAAGTGTTGATCTATTTTTCCTAAATCCAAATTGGTGGGGTGATAAAACATTCTCTTTTTCCAGCAACCATGTAAGTCTATTGTGCACCCATTCATTCAAGGATTTTCCCTAAGCAGCTGGGAAGTGAAATAGGGCGATAATTATGTTTAGGAAGGATCTTTTCCAGGTTTGGGAAATGCAAGGACAATTGCATGCCCCCATATGGACAGATACAGGTTGTTCAGCTAGTAGGATATCCAGACAATCAGAGTTTAGGTGTTGTATCAGTATAATAAATGCCATCGGGACCTGGTGCGCTATTAGGCAATTTTGTAATGGTTTTAAGTAATTCCTCTTTTAGGAATGGTAGATTATAGGAATGAGATGTCTTCATAGAGAAATTCAACTTACTCCATTTAGCTTGCTCTTTATATTTTTGAAAGTCAGTGCTGTAGCTTATAACTGCTGATGTAGAAACAAAAGATTCAGCCAGAATTTCTGATATCTTGTCTGTTGTAGAAACGTCCTGCCCTTTCCAATGGAAGATTGGAGATTCTATGCTTGGATATCTTCCACTTAAAATCCGAATTTTTTTCCACACCAAACCAGGACTCTAGTTCCTAGTAAGTGTGGAAGCAAACATGATCCAAGAATTTTTCTTTGCCTTTTTCTGCATTCTCCTCGCTTCAGCTTTGGTTTTTATATGCAATCAAATTGAGGGTAGTTGGATATTTCTGGAATCTATTCCATGCAAGATTTTGTTTTGTTTTTGCCGTCGCACATTCTGCATTCCACGAAGAGTTGTACCGTGCCTGCCTTGCCTTACTTATTTGAGGTATTGTAACTTTCGAAGCTTCTAGCAGTTGGTCGTTGATATATATATATAATAGCATCATTTATTGGCAGGGTTTCTATTAATTGCTCATCCAGCTTGATTAATTGCATGTATTTACTCCAATTAGCTTTTTTTAAAATTCCATATTGTTCTGGTTTCTTCTGCAAGAGTCAATTGTGTCTGTATGGAACATACTATAGGAAAATGATCACTGTTGTAAGAATCATTTAATATGAACCATTCCATACTGGGATAAATTGATGGAGAACATATTGAACAAGTCTATTTCAGAAGTGATACTTGTAGCAAAACTGATATAAGTGTGAGATCCCGTATTCAGTAAATTCGTCGTTGATCGTCTAGGAAAGTTTCGATTAAGTTACCTCTACTGTCTGTGTGAGAACATCCCCACAGATGATGATGGACATTCATATCTCCCATAAGGCAATAGGGAGGTTGAAGCTGCATAGTAAGATTGTTTAATTCCAATCTGGAGAGAGGAATATTTGGTGGAAGATAAAGGGATAAGATTGTGATAGAAATTCCGATGGCTATTCTCACTACTACTGCTTCTAAGTTGGTTTTTAATGTTGTTTGCTTAGCTGGTATATTAGTATTCATCAAAATTGCCACTCCTCCTTTGGCAGTTCTGTTATTTCTGTCTCTCCGGAAAAGTGTATAGTTTTGAAATGTGGGTGAAGATTGAGGTGTTAGATGGGTCTCCCAAAGGCAAATTCAGACTGGTTTAAACTGCTGAATAATATCTTTTATTTCATCCAATTTTCATGTAAACCACGACAGTTCCATTGTATAATAATATACTGCATTATCTAGGTCTCAAAACTATTTGTTGAATCTGACTGCACTTTTGAGTTTTTTCGTTTATCGTATTTGGGTCTGTCTTTCTTGGGAAAATTAGGACAGGATGTATCAACATCTTCCGCAGGGTGTAGTTCTAGTACGTTTTCTCTCTGTTCATCAGTATCCATTTCGTCTATGTTTGTTTGTTGCTGTTCACACGGTTTGTTGATGTTGTTTGCTTTGTTTTTGAAGATGTTACTTCTGATTTCTGCTTTCCAGGCATGGAAGTATCCTGCTCGTTAGCACTGGATGTTTCTTGTGAAGCTGTTTTTGTCATTAATATTACTTTACTTCAGTCTATAATTTGATTTATAGGTATTACCACCTCCATTTGAGTGGCTATATTTGCTGTCATTTAACTGCTGAAGCATAGGAACATGAAGGTTTGGTTGCAAGTATCTTTTCTTGCTTCCAGATAAGACACTTTATTTTCTACTTTGTATTTTTGTATTCGTTTTCCCAATATCCACATTTTGCATGTCTTCGAAAAAGCAGGATGATTTCCGTGACAATTTGGACAGAGTGATGTAGAGGAGGTGCAGTTTGCTTGATTATGTTCTTTCGATACACAGAGCAGACAGATGGGATCACTGCAACATGTTGCTTGAGAGTGTCCGTATCGCTGACAGTTGTAACACCTTATTGGATTCGGTATATACGGTCAGATTTTGCAATTTAAATATCCTGCTTTAACTGAGTGGGGAAGAGAAGGATTGTTAAAGGTGAGAATAACTGATCGGGTAGGAGCGAGAATGCCCTCTTTCTTCATCATTATCCTCCTAACTTGTATCACTTGTTAGCTCGCGCAGTAACTCTTCCTCTGAAACAGTCAAAAGGTCCCATTTGGTAATAAAACCTTTCGATGTATTCAGGGAATTATGTGGGGTAATTTCAACTGGCAATCCTGCAAAGGTTTTTGTTTTTAGCAATTTCTCAGATTGATGACTTAGTGAGGTTTCTACTAAGAGATCACCTGATTGTAATCGTTTCATCATTTTTAGTGATCCAACCATGGACTCTATAGTCTTCTGGACCAAGAATGAGGATAATTTCCCAACAGGTTGTGTTGATAACAAATGTATAACCAAAAAAGAAAGGAACATTAGGCTGAGAGCTGCTGATTTTTATTCTCTTAGCCTGAGATATGTTCAGTTGTATGTCATCAGATTTGTTGAAGTTAACTTTCTCCAATCTTGTGTTGTTAGTTTTTTGGTCCATTTTAAACTCCTTTTAGTCCTGGGTGGTGTCTTTTCACCCAGGTCCAGTCCCGCCATGGGGAGGCAGGAGTAGTGCCACCAAGTGACCAAGCGAGTAAAATAGAAGGTTAGTACACAGAAAAATTAAGAAAGGTTACTTTCCTTTCTGAAACTCCTTCCTTATGCTTTAAGAAAATTCTTATTATATATTTGAATAACAGAAGAAAAAAACGTGTGAACTCAAAGGGATAAACTTATCTCTCTAATATAATCGTAGTAGAAGTTGCAGGGAAGATTGCTTGGCCTCAAGATTCACTTGGCACCCGGGCCATTAATATTTAGTAAATTTTACAATGGTTATCACAAAATCCATCTTGAACACTTCGTCAGAGGGTACCATGACTCATACGGAAATAGCCAATGGCGATTTCTGGGTGAGTCATGATTTTATCCTTTGCAGAACCTGTGGCATGTATTCCAAGATCAACCTAGTTAATCATAGCTCACCTGAAGATTCTTTTCTTTGTCACCATTGTAAGGAGTGTACCGATCTTAAGTTAAAATTTGGTGCATTGCTAGAACAATGAGTCACTGAAAAAAATGGGTGCTTGCCCTCGAGAATAATGTAACTGCGAGCTTGTCAGGGACTCAAAAACTCTAGTAATCTACCAACTGATGCACTCCTGATTAAGGCCCCAGAACAGAATAACCAAGTGCAAACTCAAACTACTCTAGTTCCAAAGGACTTAGTTCTATTAGGAGACTCCCATTGTCAGGGAAACATTTTTTGTAATAAGGATAGGTGGACCAGAACCAGGCATGTCTGCTGGGAGCAACTATTAATGATGTCACCAACAGGCTGTCAAATTTTAAAAGAATATTATTATTATTCATGTGGGGACTAAGGACATTAAGCATACACAATCTGATGATTTGTTAGACAAATATAGGACCATGCTTAAGAAATGCCATGAGTTAGGTCACAATGTCCATGTGTCTGCAATTCTGCCCAGGCATGATAGGGGAGATTATATGCTTTATGTGGATTAACTCAAAACTTGAATTCTGCAAGGCTTTTGGGGAGAAATTTCTCAGTTTGGCCCGCACTTGTAGGTAGAAGCAGTTTTCTCCCCAGGACCTATTGAATGAACACACCGCCCGCCCAGCTAAAATTTAAGCGATTCTCGCGGTACCGTATGGTACTGCTCACTGATCTCTATCGATATTAATTTGAACATACTATGTGATCGAGGTCAATGTGACAGCAGTATATAAAGTTAAATTATGCAGTTAATTTTCTCTTTGGGTCACTTAAGTCACAGTTATAAATAACAGAAAATTTTATAATATTGTGAAGTATTACACTTCCTCACCTGGCTACTTCATAATGCTACCAGGCTGGCAAAATTTTTCGGGGAGAACACTGAGAAGGAATCTGTTTTGTAGAGATGGGATACATTTAAACAAAGGTGGTGAAAGAGTTTTTGCCAGTATTATTGAGGATACATTAAAGGTTCAGGGGGAAACTGCTACTTTGGGGGGGACAAGGATAATATACAGTGAAACTTCTCTTCAACGGACAGCCATGGGGAACGAGAACGTGTCCGTTAGAGAGAAGTGTCCGCTAACAAGAAGTCTGAGGGAGAAAAAAAAAAAGAAAGAAAGAAAAATCGTTAAACGTTTAATGTAAAATTAAATTAAAATATATACAGATTTTGAACAATATTTTTGTAAATAATATACAATTACATATACAAGATATAAAGAAAAATCGTTAAACATTTAATGTAAAATTAAATTAAATTATATACAGATTTTGCACAATATTTTTGTAAATAATATACATACAATTGTGCTATGCATATGACTTTATCTTAAGAAAAATACATACAGTAATCACTTATTTTCTTCTGCACCTTCTTCCTGCTGATAATTTTGTTTTCAACATTTGTTTGGAGTGAAGAAACCATCAAAAGTCCTTCAGTATCTTCTTCAGCGGCAAAAAACATTTTTAAACAATTGATTTGTATGAGCGCTTCTTCTATTTTCATCGGTGGTTCGTCGTTAATGTGTTCTTCGACAGAATGACCTCCTTCCATTTCTTCATCCTTATGAGGAACTTCTTGAAAAATATCGATGATAATGTCGTTGATATCTAGACCACCATCTTCTGTAGTGAGGTTCGAGTCTATATCTTTGTAGCCAGGGTCACTTGTAGCGGAAGTATCGTACATTATCAATAGATGTTGAAGTTCTTGTTCTTTTTGGTGCTCCACATTGATGTTCACAACTTCAATTTTTGCGTTTGAGAAGCCAGACTTTACAAAACAGTTCACGACAGTTTGTTTTCTAATTGCGTTTACTGAAGAGGAAATCCACTGAATCGCATCTAGGATGCTGAGTTTCTTTGCAAGGTTACTCGCACATGTTACATCGTTCATGTTTACAATGAGATGTCTTAAAACACGTTTTCTGTAGTGAAGTTTAAAATTTTTTTATTATCCCTTGATCCAAGGGCTGACACTCTGCAGATGTGTTTGGTGGCAGAAAAACGATTTGAATAATTTGGCAGAAAAACGATTTGAATAATACAATTCAATGTGCAGGTGAGATGCAGCATTATCCATGAAAAGAATAATTTTTCTGTTTTGACGAATCATGTTTTGGTTAAAGTGACTTATCCATTCGCTCATGATATCTCGTGTCATCCACGCTTTTTTATTAGACTTCCAGTCAACATTCAAAAGATTCAATTTTATGCCCTTGAAACAACGAGGATTTTGTGGTTTTCCTATAACAAGAGGTTGTTCAAAGTCTCCCAGCATATTTGTACACAATAGTACAGTCAAGTATTCCTTAGAAATTTTTCCGCCCTGGCACTTTTTATTTTTTAGACTCATTGTTTTTTCCGGAAGAGCTTTAAAAAACAACCCTGTTTCGTCACAGTTGTAAATATCCTTAGCTTCAAAATCACGACATAAATCTTCCAATTTGATGGTCCACTCTGTTACAACCCCAGTATCAACAGATCCACCTTCACCACTTACGGTTTTCCAAGAAATTTTATGCCGAGTTTTGAACTTGTCTAGCCATCCCACAGAAGCTTTGAACCCATAGATTTTGCAACCTCCAAAGCCTTTTCCCTAATAATAGGCCCATTAATGGGAATTTTTTTAGCACGTGCGCGACAAAACCACTCATACGTAACATTGTCAATTTGGAGTCCAACAGTTTACGAGAATGATTTTTGAACCTGATCATTTCCGTGTTGCCAAAATTGTTTGAGCAGTTCATTTTTTTTCTTCAGGATGTCGCTTACCTGCGTCTTCCCGATTTTGAATTTTGCAGCGAGATCGCGAACACTATTTTTTTGCCGATCATACGCATTAACGAGTTCGACTTTATCTTTTAAAGTTAAATGTTTAAGAGAAGGCAATTGTGCACTTCACACGACACTGAACAAAACTGAAACTCAAAAGACGAAAGGCCGACAAATCCCCCCCCCCTGCACACACCGAATTCATCAGAAGTTTTACACATGCCTTAAAATTCTTGAAAAAGGGTTTAGAACCGCAACGTAAACCTTGATAAAATTCAGAGAATCGGAAATAGAAAATAAACACACGATTGAGGCAATATGTAGAAGTAACGTTCCTAGAAAAAGGGCCGTGAGCTCACCCGCTGTCCGTTATGGGGAGATCAAATTAAGTGCTAATCTAAACAAAACAGTGCAGATTGCCTGTCCGTGTCCGTTACAGAGAATGTCTGCTAGACAGAAGCTGAAAACACGTTAAAACCAATAGAGGAGATTTGGGGAATTTGAAAATGTCCGTTGTAGAGAGATGTCCGTTAAAGAGAGGTGTCCGTTAGAAGTTTCACTGTAAATACGTGTTTATCTGATAATATTGGTCAAAGTAACGCTTGCACATACCTCAAGAGTTCTTGTTTGTTACTGCAACAGAACATATTAGCAAGATGTTCTGAGTGCAGAAACATTTCAAACGAGTGGGTTTCAAACGCCAGAGAAGACAGTTTAAATAACTTTAAGGAGTGTGTCACAGTAGTTAACTATACAATAACACTGTTTCTGTTTTTTCTGTTTTTAGTTAGTTGTTGGCGCATCGGCTTCTGTGGCCATAATGCACCTTCCAAGGTTTTTGCAGTACTCTGATCCAAGCCCGAGGCGGGATTCGAAACCGCAACCTTTGGGTTGCCAGGCAGGAACTTTACCCAACCGGCTAGCCCAGTCAGCTACAATAAAACTAAGTTTTAATTGTTTATACAGTAATTTCAGAAGTGTAGTCAATAAAATGAGTGAATTCTTACTGCCAGTTAGAACAGGTAACGCTCACATAATAGGGCTTACGGAAATGTGATGCCACCCAGAGAGAGGCGATAATGAGTTTCAGTACAGTATGTATAATGTATTTAGGAAGAACAGAGAAAATAGAAGGGGTGCTGGGGTCGTGCTTCTTATCAAAAGCAGTCTGAGTGCAATGAAAGCTTTCCTGGATTCAGATGTTTCGCATGCTAGTATAGAATTTGTATGGTGCGAGATAGTTGGTAAGCAAGGGTATTATAATAAGAGTGGGAGTAATCTACAGGCCACATAACTGTGAAGATTATGATGAGAGCCTCTACATGCAAATGGAATGGGCAAGTAAGCATCAATGTCTTATTATATGTCATTTTAATTTGCCTCTAATTAATTAGAGCAAATGGGAAGGAAACTCCACATGGGGGGACAAAATTTTTAAATCAACTAGATGATCGTTATTTGTATCAACATGTCATGGAAAGTAAAGAGAAAAGAATATTCTAGATCTCATCATCACCCATGAACCAGATGACATTAGCATTAGTAGAGGCATATGATGCAAGAAAGCAAACTTATGCAGCATCAGCCAAAAAAAAAAAAAAAAAAAAACCGCTTCCATTTTGTGATATTAGTAGAGGCATTTGATGTAAGAAAGCAAGCTTATGCAGCGTCAGCCAAAAAAAAAAAAAAAAAAAAGTAAAATAAATAAATAAAAAATAACCACTTTCACTTCACCCCTCTCTTCGTTCGAAATACCTGTCCAGCTGAGCCTTAAATTTATTTAGGCTATCAACTTCCACAACAAGGGATGGAAGTCTGTTCCACCTACCAACCACCCGCTGGCTAAAGGCAAATTTCCGCACATCTATCCTACATCTGTCTTTCCTCAATCTGAATTTATACCCTCTCAGGTGATTATTCTGAGCAAGAAGAAGAGTCCCATCGGCTTTGAGCATGCTCAAACCATTCAAGGCTTTATACACCCCTATCAGATCACCTCACTGGTGCCTAGTCTGCAGACACTGTAATTTGCAAAACTTAAGCCTTTCTTCATAAGAGCAACCCTTTGTTCCATTCACTAATCTTGTTGCCCTTCTCTGTACTCGTTCCAGCAGCTCTACATCCTTCTTGAAATGAGGCCTCCAGACCTGTATATAGTATTGTGTCCTATTGTGTACTGTACTGTGTACTGTATACAGTACACAATAGGACTAAGAGTACAGGAACCAGCAGCAGGAAGTAATCACTGAGTTCTACAGTGGATGATGAAGAGAGAGGTAGCAGTAGTTAAAGGCAAAGGAATGGGTTATAATTTCTGGAAAAGAAATTACGAAGGCTTAAGATGCTACATGGCCTCTATTAACTGGGTAGATATCTCACAGAGAGCGAATCCAATTGAATTATGGTACATCTTTAAAACATTAATCACAGTAGCCTTCAATGCATATATATCATTAAAAAAAAAAAATACTCCATGCTTATCTTTCTATACATTAAAATAATTTTACTCCTAGTGATATTTATTCAGTCAATGGGAGAAGAGGGATGTGGGTTACATGGTAATACATAACAAATACTAAAATACGTAACAGAAGCTTTACCATAGTAAAACAAGCTTCTGTTAAGTGGTCATGCTAGATAAACCTCGTGCACATGCTTTGTTTATTTAGCATGACCACACGGTACCATTCTTTATATCCATATTTAATTAATGTATTTATGTATTCATAGCTCAGGAAAAAACACACACAGTGTCAAAAGCTTCTGTAAGTATTTTATTTTATCAAAAGAAGTAAGCGGGTTAAGCTCCCTATTATACCATTAAAATAATACTGCAAGAAGAAGATTCCAATTTGGATGAATAAGGAAGTTGCCAGAATACTTGAGCAGAAAAAGAAGGAATGGAAAAGTTACAGAGTTATAAAAAGTACTAAAGCCTTTAACTAACAGCTACAAATTTATCTGCAATAGTGCCACAGAAAAGGTTAGGCTGGCAAAGGCAGATGAGAAATCACTGGCAAAAAGAGCAAAGAGGAGGGATAAGGAATTCTTCACATATATAAATGCAAAGAAGAGAAGAACAAACCAGATTGGACCCTTATGTAATGGACATGGGATAGTGTTAGATACTCCAGATGAAGTTGCAGATGAACTCAACAGTTACTTTGCATCTATATTTACAGAAGAAAAACCCTTTGTGTCAATGAGAAATTAATGGAGTGAAACTGAAAAATATGTAATTAATGATGTTGAAATTTCACATGTTTATTTAATGAAAAAAAACTTTTGAGCCTACAGGCCAGTAAGGCTCCTGGGGTTGATGGCATATACCTTATAATTTAAAGGGTGGCGACAAGTGAGTGCATTAAACCATTGAGGCTAATTATGAGAGCATCACTGGACCCGGAAGTTATTCCTTTGCATTGGAAGGGTGACAATGTACCTCCAATACATAAGGGCAGTTCTAAGAGTGAAGTGGGAAATTACCAACCGGGGAAAATCATAGATACAATGATCAAGTTACGTGGTCATGGAATTCAGGATCATTCAGATAGAAATGGAATTCTGAAGGATACTCAGCATGGTTTTGTAAAGGAGAAATCATGTTTAACTAATCTGGTTAGCTATTTTGACAGGGTCACTCAAGAGCTGGACATAGGGAATAATTTCAACGTAGTTTATTTGGATTTCAGCAAAGCATTTGACTCAGTCCCACATGAGCAGTTACATTATAAGCTGGAAGAGGTTGGAATCACAGGGAAAATCCTTAGATGGATAGCTGGATGGCTTAGGTGCAGGAGGCAGAGAATTGTGATAAATGGTTATTCCTCAGATTGGATTGATGTAAGAAGTGGGGTTTCCCAAAGATCAGTATTAAGACTGCTGTTGTTTTTGATTTTCATAAATGAAATCGATAAAAGGATAGAGGGCGTGATGTCTAAATTTGCAGACTATGTAAAGATTAGACATCACACCCTCTATCCTTTTATCAATTTCATTTATGAAAATTGATAAAAAGGGACTTTGGTGTTATGATATGGTCAGGCATGAAGTTCTCCAAGCATTATAGACAGGTTGCAAGGAAGGCCCATGGTGTCCTATCAATGATTTATCGAACAGTTGCTAGTAGAGATAAGGACATCATAATTATGTTACATAAGGCTATTGTTGGACCACACCTGGAATACTGTGTTCAAGTATGGAGACATTAGGCTTCTTGAAAGGGTCCAAAGACGGGTAATTCACCTGGTGAGTTTGGCAAAAGGGTGTCCATATGAGGAAAGACTTCGAATATGTGGGATGCAGAGAGTGGAAACTAGGCAACTTAGAGGAGACTTAGCTGAGGTGTTTAAGGCTCTGAGAGGCATAAGTAAAGTGAATGAGGACGAAATTTTCAAGGTTATAAATTATTCTAGAAGTGGGGGCCATAATTTCAAGTTACGGGGGGGGGGAGATGTTTTGACTAGATTGCAGGAAATTTTAATTTAGCCAGCGAGTTATAAATTACTGGAATAAGTTACCTAATGAGTAGTAGAGGCTGACAGTTTGAGGAAATTCAAAGGTCAGCTGGATAATTAAACACCTACAGGAGGAAGGAAATGCATATGTTGTCCATTTCCTTTTCTCTTATTAATTATTATTTTTTTAAATTTTCTTCTTATTTTTATTTTATTTTATTATTTTTTATTTTTTTGGCTGGTGCAGCATAAGCCATAGACTTCCTTGCACCATATGGCTATTGCTAATACTAAACTCATCTGTGAAGCTAATACTAATACTAAATAATTTTCTTAGGTTTCCTTACAGAAATTGGACAGGAAAACCTGCCAGGTCCCCCACCACCATTTTTGAAAATATTTGGATTTTGCTAGAAGAATGGCATAGTACCATACAAGTGCCCATGCTGTGTTTTTCTTGTCCCACTAGGTCAATGCACATCTGCCATTTTTGGCCTAAGTTGTTTTTGAAATATTTATTGCTTTCACAGCTTAAAGACAATAACATGAAACCGGGTATTCTCCAGGAAGAAAGAACTAGACAGAGTTTTAGAGTGAATGGTTGGGTGAAACAGGAAGGTTTTTTTTTTTTTTTTTTTTTTGGCTGATGCTATATAAGCTTGCTTTCTTGCATCATATGCCTCTACTAATGCTAATGCTAAAATGGAAATAACTAATGGTCCTGAATATATATAATTATGATTTTAAAATTTTAAAAATATTTATATACATAATAGCAGAAATACACATAGTGATCACTGAATTGTTACCATCCCATCCATAATGGACTATGCCTCATAGCTCACAGTATAAAAATATGAACAGCATATGCTACAGCAGTGGCAATTTGCATCTGATTATGCAAATCAAAGTGATAAGGTAGCAGTTATGGGATGTAGTAAAGATATCATTGAGTTTCAAAAGGGCATGGCTGTGTGAGCTTGTGCATTGGGCGCTTCCATGGTACATTAATCCCATATTAATGTACTAACTGCATGATACTATATTCAGAGCAAGTGGAAAATGAAAAAGATCTGGGGTAACTGTGGAGTCAAATATGAAATTCTCTGAGCAATGCCAACAACCTTCCAGGAAACTCATGGGATTTTGTCAATAATATACAGGAATTTTGCTAGCAAGGACAAAGAGGTGATTATCCCATTGTACAAGGCAATGGTTAGGCCACATCTTGAGTACTGCATAGAGGTCTGGAGGCCTCATTTTAGGATGGATGTAGATCTGCTGGAATGACTGCAGAGATGGGCCACGAGATTGGTGAAGGAAACGAAAGGTGCTCTTCAGTTCTGCAAAGTGATCCAAATGAGGTATTTAAGGATTTGAATGGATTGAGTAAGCTCAATGCCGATGGAATTCTTCCTTTTGCTCCAACTACACATCAGGGGACAATAAATTGAAACTGAGAAGGAATGGTTACAGGATAGACGTGAAGGGATTTGTCCTCAGCCAGCAGGTGGTTGATTGTTGGAACAAACTTCCACCTGGAAGAACTAAACAAATTCTTGGAGGGGATGTAAGAAGTGGTTGTGGTTTTTTTTGAACAATGCTTTATAAGCTTGTTTTTTTTTTTTTTTTTGCATCATATGCCACTACTGCTACTAACATAAGATTTATAATAAATATATCTTATAATAGATCTACTAATAAAAGATAATAGCAGCATATACTGAATTGTAAATAACAGAGTCATTTGTAGTGTTAGCAGTAACCCAAGCTTTGATAGATGAATTTTAGTTACCATCACTGTACAGACATGCATCCTCAGAAAATAGAAACAAATTTTAAAATCAATTCAGAGGAACCAACTTTGCTGGTTTGTACTGACAAATGGCACTGCTGTTTACAAAAACAACTGACACAGCATATTCGCTAAATACAATATGTCAGGCTAGTGCTTTATGTAATAAACAGAGGACTGAGAATCTCAAGTGTGCATGCTAATTTATGAATGATTTGCTAATCTTGCCAATGAACAGCAACAATCTCATGGCCTTCTAAAAAGATCCTCAATGCCATAAATCAATTAATTACCTTAACATATACAAAGACAGAACAAGGTATTTCCATATCAAAACCAACCATTCATAACCAACTAGCAGGCTGATCAAAAGAGTTACAGCAAAAACATTGGTGTATATAATTTGCTAATCAGTTTTCAGTTTTTTTTCAAAATGGAAAGTTTTAAAATTTTATTAATCCTAATGATATATTGGACAATAAGTTTGAAAAAAATCTTTAAAAATAGTCTGTATTCATATATAAATTTTTTGAGCCTTAAATTCACACCAAATTGCTAAGTTTGTATTAAAATATTATGTTGCAACCCAGCAGTAAAATTCCATATCGTTAGGTTTTTCACCCATGGGGGAGAGAGGAAGGGAGAAGTCAGGCATCTGAAATTCTAATTAGCAAGGCAAGTCGATGTGGGAAGGGAATGCCTCAATTGCTACCTTTACAACTGAAATATGTTTTTTCTTATTTTTAATTTAACAGATTACATGCCATCCTTGAAAACATATCATCAAGATATTACAAGTAAATTTAAGAATAAATTTTTTTACCTTTAATTAGAGAGGGATATGCTAAATGACTTCTAAATTAAATGGAGTAAAGAGTGGTCACAAGAGGGTTTTGATGAGAGGAAGAGAGAAAGCAAGTGATGTAATTGTGTAAATTATTTTTTTAATTATTACTCATCAAATACAAAAATAAAGCTTCAAGAACAGGAAGGCAAATTATAAGCCTATAGAGCAAATTTGTCCCAAGCTACTAAAAATTTTACTAAAATATTTTTATAGTCCTTTAAATTTAATTAACACAAATGAAAGACATTTGAAAACAAATTTAATCTCCTCTTAAGATCACTAGCAGATGATGTTTCTGTTTATTCAAAATAATACACTACAGTTCTGAATGGCAAAATGTACTACAAAAAACAATCACATTGTGTTTAATAGCTAATAATGTATCGATTTAATTAAGTAGTCTGTAAATTATTATTCTGAAATTTAAAAAAAAAAAAAATTTTTTTTTTGAAAAATTACGTCTTCTCTGCACACTTAATGATTTAAAATTTAAAAAATGAAATACTTACTGGATTGACACCTCTGTATATACTATCTCCATTCATTAAAAAATTTGCAAAATCTTTTGGAGGAAACATTGGTGGCATCTGACCTCCCGTTCCATTGGCAAATTGTTGATATGCCATTCCCATTTGAGCAAGAAACTCTGCTGAGTTCATCAAATTGGCAATTGATTTGTCAAAATATGGAAATGGCACTGATCCCATTGGAGGAAAGCCATACGCACCCCATGGTATATGGGAATAGGGACCCATGGAAGGGTGCATATATCTCTAAATAAAAATAAAAACTTTATCAAAAAGGTAATCATTAAAATATTTCTGAACTAATATATAAGTATAAACAGCACAAATAAAGTAATCAGTTTCACATTAACTGCTCAAAAAAAAAAAAAAAAAAAAAAAAAAAGTTGATAATTAAAAAAATTGCTTGTTTTCATTTTATTGGAAAATAATTAATTACATTAATTTAGCTGCACTGCTTCACATTGTTTTTATTAACCAAACAGTATGAGATCCTTTTATATTTCCCACTACAGTACCATCTGTAAATAAGAGATATATTAAAAATATATAAATTTGTCTCAGTTACAAAATATATACAAGCTGACAAACAGGACAGTCCTTCTGACCCAGTGGTTCCCAACCATTCTGCAGCAGTAACATATTCTTCCCCTTTGAATAATCTTAACAATGGGCATGAATTCTGAAGAATCCCTGAAACAGTGAATTTGACAACATGCTAATTTATGTTTAGTTCCACATTTGAAAAACAGCCTTGAATTACTCCACCAGTAATTTTCAGTCTGTTAAGTTACTTAGTAACAGCTGTACAACTGTACTACACTCTTTTTTTGATTATGTATGATGTTGGAAAAGCTAAACTAACAATTTGATTTCTTGTTTTTATCTGGTTTTTGTTTTCATGGAGAGTCATTTTTAAAATATTAAAAGCATTAAGATAGTAAGGAATTATGAATAACTCCTTATAATACATAAAGAACCCCTTATAACAAGCAGAGGGAAAACTTATTTTAGTTGGTAAACATTAATTTTTAATATATTATGGGCTATTAGAGAATTATGAGTACAAATATAAGGAGAAATATTTGGTAAAAACCCACTAGGAGACAAAACGTGCTTATCCAAATCTTCTCCAAATGTTAACAATAATTATTACAAGCATCCACTATTTTAGTAATAATTATAATTTTTATTACAATCTTAATCAATTTCTTCACAAGTCCTGATCTATAAATCAATTAATAAGTTCATATCTATTATAATTTTGAAGAAAGAGACTGAAAGCTTAACATAACTCTTGAAGATTTGAGACTTAAGCAAAACATCTAAAATGTGCTACCCTTCCCAGCATTTGAAAGCATAAGATTCTTGAGCTTTTATGGATCATGGGAATGTAGTTTTGCAATGTTATTTATTTAGTTTATTAAATATTATTAATACTAAATACTGGTTAAAATTTATTAAACAAGGCTGCAATGAAAATCTGACTGGCTCACATGACTTTAAATATGATTTGAAAAGTTAGCAGGGTTGCTATTTTCAGTGGATAGTGCCACTTCCAAATATTAGATTTAAACACTATATTTTTCTCAACATTACTCAAGTCCTCTTATGTTTCACCATCCCCTCAATCTTAAAAATCATCACCAGGGGGTGATGCTGTCCCTGCTAGGAAACACTGCTTCAACCAATGTTAGTACAAAGTGTTTACAACGATCCAAATTGTGTAGTTTATGTAATGCTGCCCTGAATGAACAATCAGTGATTTTTTTTCCCCTGGCCAAAGAGAAATGAATTAAAGTTGCTGTAGAAAAATGGTAATCTACATTGTTGATTTCTACTGGCAAATGATACTACTGTTTACGAAAACAACAGCTTAGCATATTCTGTAAATGCACTATATCAGACTAGTGCTTTAGGTAATAACTAGAGAACTAAGAAACTCTACTTTGCATGCTAATTTATCAATGAGTTGCTAATCTTGGTAATGAACAGAACAATCTCATGGCCTTCTAAAAAACTCCAATATGCCATAAATCAATTACAATAACATGTAGAATGATGGGACACAGTATTTCCACACCAAAGCAACCATTCTTAACCATCTGGCAGGCCTATCAAGAGTTACAGCAGCAAACCTTGCCGGTCAGGTTTTTAAATTTTTCAAAATGGGGAGCTTTAAAATAAATTTTATGAATTCTAATGATATACTGGACCATAAGTTTTAAAAACATCTTTGAAAACAGTCTTGTTATCCATATATAAATTTTTTAAGCCTTAAATTCACATCAAATTAAGTTTTTCTTTTTCTGAGTTGGTTGATTGTGTTATGTGAAATGCACCTGCAATTATCCCTTCAGGGTTATGATACCAGCATGTGTAATATACCTTCGCACAACACATAAATTAGAAGTATTTAACTTGTTGCTGTTGTGCATGTAGTCAAGTAGGGGGATATAAATGCAAAGGTCAACAGTTACATCTCATCATGACATAACCTGCATGTAGTTCGAGATCTACATTATAAAATGGTAGACTGGTTTGAACAGAGAAAATGCAATACACCTTTTTGCATTCAAAGTCTATAAATGCTGATATTGTACAACATTTTACTTCCTTCAAAATTTGCTTACCCCCAACAAGGAATTATAGTAAAATCTAGATTTAACAGACTATATGGGGGAGGAGGTGGGGGAAAGACCAATCCTTAAATCAGATTGTCTGTTTACTTGAAAGAAATGTGTATGAATGCATAAGAAACAACAAAGCATGCAATGTATAAAGAATACTTTTATTTTTTATTTCACAGTAAAACAAAAAGGCTGTATTGTGAAATAAAAACATTAAATGTTGTAATACTACATTTTATTGCACTTACCAGTTGTTTGGAGCAGAAAACCTCAAAACTTTGCCATGTTACATCAATAGCAGTGTAAATTCTGACTATTCTGATTCAGAGTCTGAACTCTAGTACCCTCACTAGTGGAGTTCGGATGATTCCCTAGTGATCTCTAACCCACTCAGCAGGCTTATGTAAGGTAATGGTGGGCAAAATTCTGACTCTCTGGCACTCTTTTATTGCAAAATATTTTAAATGATGGCAAATCCTCACAAGTATGAATGCTGTCCATTATTTATAAGTCCATTACATTGGTGATCAAGAGGAATGTTTTCTAAGTTTAGAGCAATGCATACAGACATAGCTATGCACAAATTGAGCTTACATTGAAGATGTAAATTAGTTTGGCTATGGTGACTGTACCAGGTATGGACAGAAACACCTAAGTAAGATTTATGGTAGGTTTGAACAGCTTAGATAATGATGGGTTTTATTGAGGGTTATAAAAGCAGTGCCAATAAGTAAGCCAGAACAAGGCATCTGAGGCAGGAAGGATAAGACAGACCAGAAAGTATACCTAAACCAAACCACCAGATCTTGAAAAAGCAAATTTAAGTGAAAGCACTTGTTTCTTTAATATCTGATAAACAAGAGGAAGGCGAGTGGGTGGGCATATGGTGATGGTCATAGCACCAAACTCTAACGGGGAAATAGTCGGAAATAAATTCCATTGCAGCATCTGTAACTCTCTGTAACACTCTTAGTGAAAAAAATTATAGCCGAAATGTGGTGATTTTCCAAAATTAAGTTAAGGGAATCAAAGAACTGATATCAGTTGTTGACCTGATAAGCCAAAATAAATCAAAAAGATATTGGATTAACAACAACAATGAAAATTATTCTGAATTTCAGATAAATTGAAAATGGAAAATATAGAAGACATTCAAATAAATCTGATAAAACATGAAGATGCTGTTTTATGATTTTGCACATATACTGAATAAGCTACAGATAATGAAATACCACTAACCATATCCTGCTTTTATGTCAACTCTACATATGTACTTTCAATTGAGACTCTAAGCAAACTAAAACAGATAAAAATCTGTAATTTTATTATTAAAAAGTTCAAGTTGATTTTGGTTTTTATGCAGCAAAGATGACTAAAGGTATATATTAAAAAGTTGTTGTTGTTATTTAGGAGCATTAGCAACTAAGGCCATATTGCCCCAGGGATATGCGGTGGTCATTCCCTGACCTTTACGCATTCTCCGTAATTGGTAGTTATGGGCTTGAACCCTGGTCTAATCAAGAAGTGAGTGCTATGCACTGCTGCTCCTGCCCACCAAGGTGCCTATTAAAAAGTGAATACTCAATTATTTAATATGTTCTGCATAATAAATGTGTAAATTGACATAAAATGTGTTTTATATTTAAAAAAAAAAAAAAAAAAAATTTGTTTAAAATTCTTCCACTGATGTCTTAACTTAAAGGTTTAGGTGCATTCCTTGACGTAAACTTCTGTTTTCATTCTAAATTTTTTAAATTTAATTTGCAACTGATTAATCAGTTAAAAATTAAATTATAAAAAAAAAAAAAAAAAAACTTTCCTTAGGCAAAATAAATTATTTTATAAAATTTTTCTATTTGGCAATCCACACACTTTTAACCTTTTCCTGAGAGAGAGAGAGAAAAAGTGTGTGTGTGTGTGTGTGTGTGTGTTAGAATTGACAAGTCTGTTAAAAAGCTAAGATGGATACATAAATTACACAAAATGATATAACTAAAAGGAAAAGGATAGCAGAAATTGGAGATAATGTAGGTTGAAAAAGTACAATATCTCTAATTTCTGCTATCCTTCTCCTATTAGTTATGGCATTTTGTGTAATTTACACATCCATCTTAGCACATTTTAACAGACTTAGCAATTTATCTCACAAATATAAACTATATAAACTTATGTATCCTTTATTGCTGCTTTGTGCACTCAGATGCACATTTGTCATATCATCTTTATCTCTTCATTACCACTTCACTTTTCAACCCATTATTTTACCTATCTCTCTCTCTCTCTCTCTCTCTCACACACACACACACACACACACACACACACACACACACACACACACACACACACACACACACACACACACACACACAGTGTGTGTGTGACACCAGAGTACCTGCCCACCCACCAAATAGGCCAACCAGCCTTGAAGCAGCACAGTCTGGGTGGTGGTTCCCACTGAAAATAAGTAACAATAGTCTTCTCTATTAATGATGCATTACTTATTCGAAGTAGTGCAATGCTAACATGCTAACTCATTGTGAAGGTAGTCACAATATTAGATACAATCAAATCGATGCCTTTACACTACTTAGGTAGTTTTTCCTTATGAGCTCACTATGGTGTATTTACACTGATATTTTATAGTGTATTTTAAACTCACAATATATGATGCCTTGAGCATTTACATTTTATTTACACATTTTATGCATTTTATTACACATTTTATGTGTACAGACTCCGAGGAGTATCACACATATGCATACATTTTTCAAGGTCATGCCAAATAATGTTACAAATCTTCTAGAAGGTGCTTCCATCTCTTCTCTTATCTATGTTGCTCACATAGTTAATAACAGATGGCATTATTTTTAAAGTAAACTTTAAAATTAGAGGTGGAGTTGCACCCATCAACCACTATTGTCCAATTCTGGTATATGACAACCAAAATTGTCTAGAATACAGAACCAAAATCTGATGAAACTGAATCAAGTGATACATAAATAGATGAAGAAGTACAGTAGAACCCAGATAAGAAATTCCAGCATAAGAAGTTTTCCCCTATACTAGGTTTGGTTTCGTAAGTCCCAATTTCACCTCTGTATATTGTAATGTATTATTTTCCCGCATAAGAAGTTTTCCTGCATAAATAATTTGTGATAAAGAATACACAGTGTATTATTATAATGATGTTTTCCCACTTAATGTTTTTAAATACAGAAATTCTTTATTTTTAATATTAAACAATATAAACATTTGGTAATTGAACAAGTTATTGCCAAGCATTATTTTAGTTCGTAGTAAACCACCGAAGTAGGTGAGATGGCATAATTTTTTACATCTCATATTGTGAATACCTTCATGAAGAGTTGCTTGATATTGCATTTTTTCCAATAAGCAATGCTTCACAATGAGAAGACTAATGTTACTTATTCTCAGCCGATACCAACACCCCTGAGTGGTGGTATCTGCCGAGAATCCATTGGCGAAGTGTTTCCTATTTGAGAATCAATCCAGTGTCGAAACGTTGCTTATTCTAGGTAGTTCAATATCAGGGTAACTTGTGAAGGCATTCACAATATGAGATATAAAAAACGATGCCATTTCACCTACTTTTGTGGTTTTCTACGAATTAAACTGATGCTTGGCACTAACTTGTGCGGGTTAGTGAATTTCCCACAGTCAGAGGCTTCCAGTGTTAAAACCTTTTTAGTATAAAAATTTGGATATAATAGAAGTGACATATTGCAATTGTTTTCATTGATATACATTATTCAACAGATTTGACGACGTGAAGCACAGTGAAGTATTTGCTGTTAAGTTCTAATTTTTCTGAACATTTCTGAATTACTTGGTGGATTGTTCTCTGTCTTATTATAATTGTGACCTTTTAAGGTATGTTGAAACTCCAAAGGAGCTGATACTTCCAACTTGGTAATGAGTTTAATGAACAGAATGTTAAGCAATTAGAAATCCTTAGTTTAAAAATGTTTCCTATAGATAGAGTAAAATATTTATAAATTCTGAAATAGTACTTAAAAATCATCTTTATCTTATGTATGTGTATCTTTTCATTTTGATTTGTGTAATTAATATATCATACCCTTAGGTCATTTTCCCTTCTAAGAAGTTTTCCCATGTAAGAAGTTCCAAACCTCCAGTCCCTTGGAAAACTTCTTATCCAGGTTCTACTGTATTACACTAAAAAAGAAGTAACAATTAGTTTTTTTGAATTTTTCAAATTCTTTTTACAATTTTTAAATCGATTTGATTTTTGAAAGAATTAATTTCACTTCGATATTGAGCAGCCAAGCCAAAATAAAAGCAAATTAATATTTAAAGCATTTATGTACAAAGTTTTCATTTTTATGAACTTTCAAAGTTTATTCAAAGTTTAAATATTGAAAAACCTCACTTTTCAGTGGCCACACAGTGCATAAAAACTCATTTCTCTCTTCATGGCTTCCCTCTAGTGTTGTATTACCATAATGAAATGTGTTTATTGTTTATTAAATATATGTGTTCAGTACTAAATGTAACTTTGCTTTATGTTAATCAAATCAACCTGTGCAATCAAATTTATTTTGGAAATGACATGTCATATATGATCACATGAATCCCCTTCGACCATACATAATGTGTGTGCTTAAAGTGCGTCTTTTGTAACATTTCTTCATACCAATAAACTGACATATTAATCCTGCTAATCCAAATATTTCTGTAATTAAAAATGTAAGCACCTTGCATTAATTAGTTTGGATTACAGTAATTTCACTATATGTAAATTAAATTAAATAGTATGTAAATTAAATAGTGCTTCCTCATTTCCATATAAATATGATGCTAACAAATCAAATATTTGCTTTATCAAAATTGACTAAGATAAAATTTGGGCAAGTGTTCACTGTTTTGCAGTTGTTTAACGTGAATTCTGCATTGAATGTCTTCTTTGGCTTACTGGTAAGTTTAGAATTTACAGTATTTGCACACTGTATATCTTATATTACAAATTCTTCCTATTTGTACTGTTAAATATTACCTTTCTGTATTTTCCAACTTACTATGTACTTGCTGTTTTGTCATTCATGTAACACTGCTGTTCTTCTACTTCCACAACTGGTGAGAATAGTAGCTGTATGCAGGTTTTAAAGGAACCCTTTGTGGTCTGAAGATAGACTCTGGTAAGAATCCTGATATGTCACCAGTTTACAATTTTAGTGGGACTTGCAGGTGTAATTACTACTAAAGTGTAATAAACTAACTAAACTTATACAAAGAAATCTCCATGTGGTAAACAAATATTTTTCTTACATATGATATCCCTTCCCACACACAGAACCTCTTTTAAAACTTACTTGTTCATTCTGAATAGAGAAATTATTTCCTTCAGGGTTTGCAGTAATTTCATCTGGTTTTATACCAGATTCATCCAGAGCTGCTGACAATAAATCTGGCACCTCTTCTACTGGTGTTGCTTCTACCGCTGCTGCTGCTGCTTTCGAAGACCTACAAAAGTAATAACTACTAATCAATCTTAAGAATAAGTTGCACATAATGTATAAATATATATATATTTTTTCCAATTTAAATGCAATACTATTTCTCTACACATTATAAAATAAAATTCCTCTCTAACTAATACTGCTCTAAGTGGCAGCTGAGATAGCGAGTGGAAAGCATGTGGCAAAACATTCATTATGGTGAAGTATTAAAACAGGAACAAGTAATGTTTGCACCGCACACAACCTATCACGTGCACTGATTTTTTTTTTTTTTTTTTAACTGAGTATTTTCTGTAATTAACAGAAGTGAAAAGTATATAATTAACTTATTGCCGGTTAATTACTAAGTAATTTAATAATATATAAATGTAATTTTCGTTCATTTCATTACATATACCTCAACATAATATTCACTTCACTTTTTTTTGCAATGTACTTTACTTCACTTATTTCATTCTGGATTTTAATAAAAACTGAAATGCAACACTAATTTCACACTATGATTTAATAAATTAAAGAAATTGTTTATATATATATAAAAATATATAAAATTAATGTGAATTTTAACTAAAAAATAATATCAAATACATGCCAGTAGCATGGCAAAACAGCAGTGCCAAAATATCAAATTAATCTAATAAAAAACCGGAAAGGGAAGAGAAAAGGTAACAAGGCAAAACCTATTGTAGCTGAAACTCTCCTAACTAATTTAGAAATTAAAATTACAATTATAAACTCTACAGGACAATTATGTAAAAATTTAGGGGCACCCCACTGATGGGCAAGTCAGTGGTATGGCCTTACTTTGGAGTGCTTGTCCATTCTATTTATTTTTCACTGCATAAGAACCACTGCTATTCAAATCCTCTGCATCGGCGGTTCGATCGGTGTGGGGCTGAGCCTTTGATCGATTGACCGTTGCGCGATTTGACTAGTGACCGAAATGCAGTGATTCCCTGACCATTATTGCCTTGTGGTCCTCCGAAGATATGGGGCATAATGGTCAGTATTTTTGGTTAATTTGTTTTATTATAGTCAGAATACATATCTATTTGTGATATTTCACACAATTTGGACTTGGCACCCGTCAGGTGGGTGCCGCTAATTTTTTTTACATAATTGGCCTGTTTTATTATTTTATAATTGTAATTTTAATTTCTAAATTAGTTAGGAGGGTTTCAGCTACAATAGGTTTTGTCTTGTTACCTTTTCTCTTCCCTTCCTGGTTTTTTATTAGATTAATTTGATATTTTGGTTCCTACTGTTTTTCCATGCTACTGGCATGTATTTGATATTATTTTTTAGTTAAAATTCACATTAATTATATTTTAGGCATCGTGTTGGGGAATTTGCATTATGCTGCCCCTGATGAATGCTTTATATATATATTTTTATTTTAAATTTTCTTCATTATCTGTTTCCAACTATTGTTCATTGTTTATATATATATAAACATACTGTAAAACTATTATGAAGAGTAAAAATAAAGAGATGACTGCAAATGCAAGTTGCTGCATATGCAATATCCAACAACATGTTGCATAATATAGGTGCAAATACGTAGACTTCTTGAGTCCCTGCAAACGGATAAGTTTTCTTAGAAATTTTATTGTATTTTTGATTAATTAACATATTAATTTATGCTTTACAAATAGATTAAATAGGCTTAGTGGTATTCATTAGCTTATTTTTTTAAAATTTAGCTGGGGATTTTGTAAGTTACGACTCACTACCGTATTGGTGTTTTGGCACAAATATCATGGCACATAACCAACAGTGCAGAAGAATGTACGGTTTTAATTATAATAAATAAGTAGTTTGAAGGTTTCAATCACATTTTGGGCACATATCCTTTGTATTTAGCTAAGGATATAACTAATTTAACATTGTGACCATTATGGTATAGAAAACTTGATAGTGTATCACTGCATTAGCTTAGTATAGTCAAGTACAGTATAATATAGTCAATTAATCAATTAAATTTATTTATTTTAATTAATTAATTAATTAATTTTCATTGTTAATTAATTAAACCATAAGATCACGCCCCAGACTAGAGCAGCAAAGCAACATGCACAAAGTAGCGAGAGTGTTATGGCTCAGGGGAGAACTGAAGAGGCAATTCTCCAACACATCACAGCATAAAATAAGGCGGAACTTGTGAAATGTTTGCAGACTTTTCTGGAACAGGATGTGATCGAGTGTCTTTGTGTGTGTGCTAGGTGTGCAGAGTGTTAAGAAATTCAGCACCAACTCAGCGTTCTGATGGGCATCTGTGAAAGTTTGATGAGTAGGATATATGCCGTCAAAGGAATTAAAATGAAAAGCCCATCATGCTTTCAGCTGCCCAACTCAATACCACAGCTCACTCTTGTGCATCCGGCAACACAGCGGAAATCTTCAGGGCAGAATGTGCTGGTCCCACAGGAGCTAGTTATTGTCAGTGACTATTGTCAGGGAGACGGTAAATATATTGTGCAATAGAACCAGGGAATGTCTGCCGGAGGTAAAAGTTGATGACATTTTACAGCAGATATCATCTTTTAAGGGCACAAAGGGTGATTACTGTTATATATATTGGCACTAAATGACATTAAGAGTAGGACATCTGCGAACTTACTTAACAAGTACAGATTGATGTTGAAAAAAAAAAAAAAGTCGTGAGTTGGGGTTAAATTTGAAAGTGTGTGCAATTCTGCCTAGACACGATAGAAAGAGTATATGATCAGAGCCTTGTGAAAGAATTCGGTGCTGGAGAGATTGTGCAATGCTCATGGGATAGAATTTTTCCCGATGTAGTCTGTGCTTGTTAACAGGAGAGATTATTTCTACAGGGATGGGATACCCTTAAGCAGAATGGGCGCAACAATAGTTGCTGATGCCATCGCGACAGCGTTAGGTGGGTCAAAAAGCTGCTAGCTAAGGGGGGGATTCAGAGACTAATAGATTAAGAGTAGCCATAGGCAGAGCTGAAAGTGATTCTTGCACTGCTTCTGTTGGAATGAGCAGCAGCCTGGAAAGTGAGATGCTGGGGATTTCAAGGACTGCTGGGAGTCAATCATGGAACAAGTAGATACATGTGCTGTATTAGGTTAACTAAGAGTAAGAATAGGTACATGTATATAGGTAGTTCCCGCTTTACGAGTTCCCGGGTTTGAGAGTTTTTTTTTTTTTTTTTTCAAGTATCAAAAAAATCGAAAATATGAACATTATTTGCAAAAAATGAATGTTTAACATTCATAAATATTGCATTTCAAACCACATGCGTAGCTATATACCCCCACTTTATGATATTCATCCGTTACAGAGACACTTGTATTGTGAAAGTATCGTAATGTGAACCCAATAACATGTTTTAAGGTAATTCAACGACCTCGGAAGTTGAAATTTTTGCTATATAACTCTAAAAGGTCATTTTTATAGTGCAAATTGTATTAGTTACCAATTCAAATCATTAAAATGCACTACACTTTCATCGTTATCATACACTGAGTGATCACTGAATTATGACCACCCCTATGAAAACCGAATGAACCCATTGACCACGTGAGGTACAAGAGTGCAGAGTTAGTCGACCTATATACCATAGATAAGGTGTCAGTGGTTCAGTAGGTAGTAAAATTCCGAATGTGATGGGTAAAAGGAAGGATTTATTGGACTTTGATAAAGGACAGATTGTGGGTGCTCGACGAGCTGGTGCCTCGATTTCCCAAACAGCTGAACTAGTGGGGGGTTTGAGAGCCACCGTTGTTAAAGTGTACCAGGACTGACGTCAAAATGGTCAAACAACAACCCGACGGCAAAACTGCAAAAGTCAGTGAAAGGTTGATGTTGGAGGTGAGCACTGGGTCTGAAGTCTTGTACAGGCAAACAGGCACAGCATTGTTGAAGAGGTGACTACCCAATACAACATAGGCCAACCTGAAACAATATCTGGCATGACCATGTGTCACTTGCTCGCACGTATGGGCTATACCAGCAAACGACCCCTATGGCATCCTCTCCTAATCAAGGTTCATCAGCGTAAAAGACTTGCCTGGTGCAAAGATCATGCAAGTTGGACGTTAGAAGACTGGAAGAAGGTGTGCTGGTCAGATGAGTCACATTATTTACTCCACACAATGAATGGTTGTGTACGGATTTGGCATCAACAACATGAGGCTCTTGTTTCATCATGCATGGTATCAAAATTGCAGGCCGGTGGAGGCAGTTGTTTAGTGTGGGGTATGTTTCACTGGCAGGAACGTGGACCCCTAGTGCATGTGGAACAACATATCAGTTGTCTCCGCTATCATCAACTGCTTGCTGACTGTGTACACCCCACTATTTTACACTTTTTCCCAAATGGTGATGGTGTCTTCCAAGATGTGCCAAGCCATCAGGCACTTGTTGTGTAGGAATAGTTTGAGAACACAGTTCTGACTTCTAGCATATCGGTTGGCCTCTTAACCACCCCGATATCAATCACATATAGCACTTGTGGGACACTATGGAAAGGCATATCAGGCGTCTGGACAAATCACTCCATACCTGCATTACTGACTGAATTACACACAGCTTGGCTGGCCATACCTCCCGAACGCTTCAGACATCTTATTGAATCAATGCCACGTCGGATAGCTGCTGTACTGAGGGCAAAAGGAGGACCTATGAAGTATTAGGTAGGTGGTCATAATTCAGTGATCATTCAGTGTATGTTCTGTTATAAGAACCAATTTTGAATGGCTTTGTGATATTTTTCTAAATCACATTTCTGGAGGTAACGACCATAAAACAATACAAACAATTTGGACTTTCCGGTTTATTGGGCTTTTCTGTTAGTGCAATCAATTATAAATGGGTAGTAAACTCGATGTTATTACATTTGCAAAAATACCGATAGCTGGAATTGTGTGGTTTTTTAAGCTATTATGGTGAAATGTGTTTCCCCCTTTACTGAAATCTTCAATTGTATAAAAAACAAATAAATTTTCAGAATCTTCTCACCATTGCTTTTTTTTTTTTTTTTTAAATCTTCGTAAACTTGTTACTCTGTGCAAATTGTGTTAGTTGCAATTTGTACTTTCCGTTAAAAAGTGCTTATGCATGCTATTGAAATTTAAAAAGAAAAGAGACAATTATCTTGAAAATAAACGCCTCGAAGAATTTCTGAAGATGACTCCTTGTTCAACAAACCAATAAGTGCCGAGCCAATAATGAGTGATCAACAAGTGTGCATTTAGTCAATGATGATGTTGAAGAATAAACATTCTTTAACATTTGTAAGTCATAATTAATTTCTCTATCATTATAATTTGCTTGATTTTACAGGCTACATTTCATTTCTTTGGATAAATCAATCATTGTTTAAACATAAACTAATTAGTTAACTGATTTCATTGTTGATAATGTAACTCCTATTTTTAGCATTATAGTCTATGGGAAATAAATTCCCGCTTTACGAGTGCGTGCCAGGAACGAATTAACTCGTAAAGTCGGGAACTACCTGTCAAAATCCTTCTGACATCCTTTTCACGGAAGCCACAGGAGGCATTTAATGGAGCGTGTTGGGAATGGTTGGAGGTGATTTACCAAGATCATTAACACATGAATTGTACTTGCGTGTACACCAATGCTAGGAGTATATGATGTTGATTTAAATTAGCAAGAGCTTAAAATGCCAAGAATTATGACGAAAAATATGTACTTTAGTCAAGGCTTAATAAAACAGCACTCACCTCAATGATCTGTAGTAGTTACATGAATTGTGAAGGGGTACAGAAAGTCTCTAATTAAAAACTAAGATCAGAAATTAAGAATCGTGAACTAAAAATGTGGATAGAAATTAAAATTAAAAATGTAAATTAGAAAATTAAGCTTAGAGGGAAAGGTGCACCACATCATCCTCTAGTTGATGAGGGTTTCATATTGAAGGGGCTTATAGCTTGAATTTAATTTAATAATAGTAATTGGATTTAATTTAATAATTATAGAACTACAGACCAAACTTGGACACCACCTAGATTTTAAAAAAAATCGCATTTTTCAAGTAACTAATGCCATCATAAACTCTCGTCTCACATCTCGATCCAACATACCTAAACAACAACAAATTAATATATGTAAATTAAAAAACAACCATAACATCATTATTCAAGAAGCCGATAAAGGCGACACTATTGTTATTCTAGATAAACAGGTTTACATAAAAAAACATACAAATTCTCTCCAACACCCAAACCTATAAAATTGACAATTATACTAGTTCAAAGTTAAAAAATAAATTAGATACCCTACCCAGGGCCGGCCCGAACAAAAGCGGGGCCCAGTGCAAAGTTGACTTGCGGGGCTTGATATAAATTCATACAACAAAATAATTTATTGCATTTTGATATTTATTACATTGCACAAATTGGTTTAGTAAGGATTACATGAAAATTATAAATAATTAAATTATTTTAATAAACTTAATATTTCAATCGCAAAAAATCTTTAATAAATCAAATAAGAAAAATAATTGCTTCATATACTTACAAAATACAATTTGGTATGCGACTTAATCGAATAAGGTCACAATATGTGATTTTTGTTTCATTTTCTTACATGTTTTATAGCAAATTTGTTGATAATATCATCATAATTTAGTTTTTTGGCTATTTCGGATTCGATAGATAAAATGGCTAAGGAGGTAAATCGTTCTTGACTAATGCTAGATCAAGTAATTTTTTATTATTTTCAATCTTGAGAAGGATCTTTCTGCAGATGCGACGGTAATTGATAAGGTTAATATAATTTTCAGAACAGTAACAAAATTTGGATACAATTCAAATAAATTATTTTTTAGTAAATATTGTAATATTGTGATCCTGGAAGGCAAAACACGACGACAAATTTTGATTTCATTAAATAAATCAATGCAATCAATATCGTCTTGCAAGGTAGCATTTAAGTCTTTGCAACATTTAAGAAGATCGTTTTCAGTCAGTTTTTGAATATTATCCGAATTATATAAAAAACCATATGATGTCTCATGTTCATTATAAATTTCGAATCTTTTCTTAAAAGAAATAATCGCACTATCGATTATGACTAGAAAATATTGAATTCTGAAATATTCTTCGCCTGATGAAATAGGCTGATCGGTTCCTTCATAACAAAATTGCTTTGTTTTTCGTCCAGTTCTTTGATTCTTAAATTCAGATATCACTTGTAATTCTTCAGCTATTTCCTTTGCAGTTATTAAAGAGATTTGAATCCCGATTCACGATACTGTTCAAAAAAAATTAAAAGGCCTTTTAAATGTGAATTTGCAGTACCGACATCTATATTTGAATTTTGAAATATCTTGCTCACAATATTTACTTCATTCAGTATGTCATACCAAATGACCAAACTTAATAAAAATTCAAATGAAGTAAGTTTATTTTCGATTGATTGGATTTCGTTTTCATGTCATTGGTATGTTCATAAAGGTATTTCAAAGCTAGAGAAAATTGTGGTACTTGGTATCTCACACATTTCACACTTTCGAGGTGACGTTCCCACCTCGTTGCTGACAGTGGTTTTGGAGTAAGATGTTTGGCATGCTCTTTTAATATATCCCAGCGTATCACAGAACTTGCAAAAATATTATATATGCTTTGTAAAGTCCCACAAAATGAATTTGCAAGAGAAGATAATTTTGAAATGTCTCCAAGAACTAAATTCAAATTATGACTTCAGCAGGGCATATACTGTGCTTTGGAATTCTTTTGCAGGATAAGTGCTTTGGTCAAACCAGTATTATTAACTTAAAATTTTCTCAGAAGAAAATTTAAGTCGACTTTTTGAATAATTTCAAATTCACTCGATCTCTCAAAGGTAGAAAGCGAAAAAGGGCCGAGAAAACCTAGTCGGTGGTATATATAGCCTTTAGAGTACGATAACTATGCAAACGCTGGCAACATATAATCGTACGTCTGAGTGACTTGTAAGGAGAGATATTTTAAATATATTTTTCCGTGTTCTTTGGAGAATTTTTGGCGGGCTTTTAGATAATGTTAATAACATGATTATTGACATTTTATTTCTTATGTATATTAAAAATATGGCCATTTTATGGGGATGTCGCTAGATTTTGCGACAGTATTAAAACAAAAAAAAGAAACCATTTTTATTTTGCAAAATCAGTCAGCGGCGCGGGGCCCTTGTGCGCTCGCACCCCCCTTGGGCCGGCTCTGACCATACCCAGGAAGCTAAGAGCAAATCATGAAATAAACTCACACACCTTACAACAAATAGGTATTCGTAATAACATCTTGCTCCATACGTTTGCCATTATCAAACTTAAAAACCAGACCACCCTTTATGTCCGATTATTTCCTATAGCAAATCTACTTCTGCAAATTTATCTTGCTTCCTAGTAAAAATCATTTCTCCCCTTATGAAATTTTCTAAATTTCGAGTTTATAACATGTCAAGCTTTTAAATGTATAAACCCCATTATGATCTCTGAAAATGTTTTGTTGGCTTCCTTCGATGTAGTGTTCCTACATACTAATGTTGACTTAGATTACACTTCACAAGCCTTACGTGATAAAAGTTGGACAATACTTTAATCAGCTGCACTTCACTTAACATTGATAGTATTTTAGAACTCATCACTGTGTTAATTAGAGACAGCATTTCTATTTTCAAGATCAGGTGTATGAACAAATTTTCGAACTCCCTATCTGAAATATACCTGGCTACTGTAGAACATCAAACCCTTCAACCATTCCCAGCAGGTATTAAACTTTATATCTGTTATGCTGACGATGTTCTAATAATCGGAAATAAGATTGCCATCATCAATCTCTTTACTAAGTTCAATTCAATACACCCCAGATTAAAATACACCTTGGAACTAGAAAAATAACACAATTAATTTTCTTAACCTATCCATATACTGTACAGTAGATTCCGATTAATTGGAACACATCGGGACAGATCATTTTGGCCCAATTAAGCGGCTGCCCCAATCAAGCAAAATTTTAATGAGCTGTAAAGCACATTCTAACGGAGGCAAAAAGGTTTGAATAAAATAAAGGGAATGTGGTATTTAAAGAAAGCACACTGTATTTAAATTATATTGGTACAAACATTTATTTAAAAATAACTAAAGATAAAAGCAAATAAAATGTACGTATGTACATAAAATGTACATATGTAAAATGAAGATACAGTACAGAATAATGTCCGTGTCAAGCAAAGGTTACACATTACTTAAGGGTTCTTAATTTGAAAAAAATTATGAAGTGTACCCTGACTTGTTCTCTTTATGGACTGCAACTGAACAAAGTCGGCGCAGGTATCTAATGCTGATAAAGGACTGCCTTCATTGCCTTCCTGCATGAAATAGCATCTCAATTCAGCGATACATTTCCTGGCATCCTGGTTAGCCACTCGCTTAGGTATATTATCGTCATCATTTTCTTGGTCTTTTGGTGTCTCTGAGTGTTTTGCTGCAACTTGTTCAATAATTGTTTCCTCATAATCTTCATCGTGGCATCAAAGGTTATTGTCAATCGTTAAAAATTCTTCGCAATTTTGGACCTGTTGCAGTTCCAAAGCCATTTCATTTTCTGTACAGCTTACTGTGTCTGAATCACAATTACTCATGAAGCCACATTTAGCAAAACAGTTCCGAATTGTTTTGCTGCTTATTCCTCGCCAGCTATCAGCGATAAATTGTACAGCTTTTAACATTGAAACTTTTGCACTAACCTTTATTGATTTCGAAGATGATGGCAGCAGATTTTTCTCAATTGCTTCAAGGATGTGATTAACCAGCTTTCCGCGATAATAGGTCTTCAATTTTTTTTATAATTCCCACGTCCATAGGCTGCATCAGGGATGTGGTGTTAGGGGGTAAAAATTCCAGTTCAATATTTTTTAAACCAGCTACATAGAGTGTGCGGTGCAGTTGTCCAATATCAACAGAATTTTTCTGGCCTTCCGTTGTGGTTCCGCATCCCAGTTCTTTAGCCATTACATAAAAATATATGTGGTCATCCACGCCTTCTTATTGGCATAATACGAAACTGGCAAACTGCCTATTGTAAGCCCCTTAAAACAACGAGGTTTGGTACTTTTACCAATAACCAAAAGTTTGAGTTTATCATTTCCTGACATGTTTGAGCAGCACAACACTGTTACATGATCCATTGCTTTCTTTGAACCGGACAGTGTTATGTGTTGATACCTGAGGGAACCATCCGGTGTAGCATGATAATACAGACCTGTTCATTGGCGTTGTAAATGTCATCCCCACTAAATTTTTTCAGCAGCACTAGCAGTTTTTCAGATTTCCATTGCTCAGCACTGTCCTTCTCGCCATGTGCTTTTTTGTAACTAATGTCATGTCTACACTTCCATCGAGACAACCAACCATCCGTCGCTTTGAAATTTACGTGACCTAGCTTTTTGGCCAATTCTTCTGACTTGATTTTTAGCATAGGGCCGCTTACATGCACTCCTCATTTAGATACAGTGGAAAACCATTGATTCAAAGCATCTTTGACATCTGGATCTTTGCCTTCCCTCTTTCGCTTATGAGATGTTTTCTTTAAATCCACATGCAATGTGGCTTTAAATCCACTCTTCTAAGTTTTTCTTGTTGCTGTAGCATCGTGAAATTGTAGATTTTGGCACCTTTATTATCTCCACTAGCTGACGATGACTGATGTTAGAAGGGTGACTTTTTATCTTGTCAAGAATAGTAATTTTTTCTGAAAGCGACAAATCTTTACGTGGCATCTTGACAGGGGTCCTAAATGTACTGAAAAAAAGGGGAGGGAGAAACCAAAATCTGTGAACTGTTGGTACAGTTTTTAATCTATTCTAACCCACAAGATGTATACATACGTACCTAGTGGGATCGTAAACAACTGCAAGCAAAATTTCTTCAGAATCCGATTACCACGACACACAACAAACGTAAAACAACTACTATACAGCACAACTTCGCAATAACCGACTCGGCTGCTGCCCGCATGATATCTTTGTTACGAACCATCTAAATTACTTTATTGTCCAATAAAATATATTTAGATGTTTGTGTGCGCCATCTAAATATAGTTTATTGTTCAATCATGACCTTCGTTGCCCCAATTAAGCAGCAAGTTGGCCCAAATAAGCAGAACAAATTCAGGCTAAATATTTATTTTGTTTCTGTTCTTCATAATTTGCCCCAAATAAGCAGCTGCCCCGATTAACCGGTGCCCCAATTAACCGGAATGCACTGTATAAGCTAAATAACAGGCTAGGTACGAAAATCTACAGGAACAAAACAAACACAGGTAAATATCTACACTTTTATTCGCTTTGCCCCCTTAGTGTAAAAAAATCTGTCCTCTATAATCAAGTTTTCAGTGCTTTAAAATACCAAATTATTCACAAAATAATTTGGCCTTTGATTAAATATCTTACAGAAAAATTTACAGCCAGGAAGTATCCCATCAAATTAATTCAACACGCTATTTCAATAGCCAAGGACAAGATTAATATTCTAAACAATCCTGTTATAAAAAAAATCTAATTTTTCAAATATTCATGTTGTCCTTCCTTACCATTGTCAGATCACCAGACGGCTACGTCCAATCTTCACTAATACAGATATTTCCTTAATTTTCTCTACTTATAACAAATTAGGAAACCCCTTTAATAAATACAAAGAAACCCACATATATGACATGAAAGATATTAATAACATAGTTTATTTAATTAAATGCCAGTCTGATTGCAACGCATGTTACATCGGGAGCACTACCAACAAATTTGGATTATCCACCACTGTAAATATGCATGCATACTATCATGTTAACAGTTTTTGAACACATCAAGGAAACACTCAGCTCTCTCAGCACATATATACTTACAACCATAACCCTTCAGTTGATGCTGAAATTACTATTATTAAATTAAATTTAAGCTATAAGCTCCTTCAATATGAAACCCTCATAACAGAATGGTGCTGTCTTAACACCAACCTCTATGTCCTAAACACCAAACTTCCAGTCTCCTTTTCCCCTATTTGGAATCTCGCACGATTAAAAATACATGTTTAGCAAGCCATTTCTGGTACTTAAAATTTACAGCAACACTGTCTTCATCTTTCCCCCTGTGCCAACTGAAGATGATCTTAGCAAAAGTCCTTCATTCACAACTATTGGCCTTATCCCCATTTTTAATATATCATAACTTTCACAGTATTATAATTGACAACTAGAGGATGACATGGTGCACCTCTCCCTCCTCTAAGCTTAATTTTCTAATTTACATTTTTAATTTCTATCCACAATTTTAGTTCATGATTCTTAATTTCTGATCTTAGTTTTTAATTAGAGACTTTCTATACCCCTTCACAATTCATGTAACTACTACGGAACATTGAGGTGAGTGTCATTTTAGTAAGCCTTGACTAAAGTACATAGTTCTTGCTAGGAGTATAGAAAATTAATTTGATGAATTTGAGGTGCATGGCCTCAAAGGCAGATATTCTTGGGATATAAGAGAAGTGTTGTCACACAGATATTAGGTATGTAGAATTGGAGGAGTACAATGCATACAGAAAGAATAGAGAGGAGGGGTAATGCTGTTAGTTAAGAAACACAAAATCTAATGAAGTGCATCCAGTTGACATAGATGGACAGTGCAGTGTTGAGTCAGTTTGGTGTGACATAAGCACTGGAAAACCAAGCTGAGAGTAGGAGTGTGTTATAGGTCTAATGACTGATGAGTACGACGAACAACTATACTGAGAAATAAAGTGGTCCAGTAAATCAGACTGTCTTATAATGGGGATTTTAACTTTACAGATATTGACTGAAACTTGTGGTTTGGTCACGTGCACACTAGCAAGACTTTTGTGGATTTCCTGGATGACTGTTTTCAAGAGCAGCATGTTTGAGAGGCAACCATAGGAAGTAATACTCTTGATCTGATTATCAGCAGTGAATATTCATGAATTAAGAATCTGCAGATAAAGGAACCACTAGGTTGCATTGATCACAGTGTACTGATGTAGAATTTACTCAAAGATGTAACTACCATCAGGGTTTTTGCTTTTGTAAAGGTGACTACAGTGGTCTCAGACAGCCCTGAGCCAGCTGGTGGCTGATTGCTGGAACAAACTTCCATCTGTCGTGGAAGTTGACAGCTTAAATAAATTCAAGGCTGAACTAGACAAATGTTTGGAGTGAATGGATGGGTGAACCAGGAAGGTTTTTTTTTTTTTTGGCTAATGCTGTATAAGCTTGCTTTGTTGCATCATATGCCTCTACTAATGATAACGTACAATACGGTAAGAAATAATTAACAATAATTAAAAATCAAATGAACGCAATTAAAAATTAAGTAAAAAATTAATTCATTAATTTCCTTCAGGAAGGAAAATCATTTTGCAATTTTTTTCGTTAAATGAATTTTTAATTGTGTTCATTTGATTTTTAATTATTGTTAATTATTTCTTACTGTAATGTAAGATTTTTGATTTTTGAATTGTTTTTGTTTTAAATTCTGGGGAGTACCATACAGAAGTGTTCTACATATCATATTGAGGTAAACTTCTCTTATTCTTTTACAATTATAATATGTAATATAGAGACAATATGGAAAAAGTGCAGTTATGTTATGTTATTTGGTTTTTAGGAGCATTAGCAACTAAGGCCATATTGCTCCAGGGATATGCAGTGGTCATTCCCTGACCTTTCCGCATCCTCTATATTTGGCGATCACAGGCTCGATCCCCGGTCTAATCAAGAAGCTATGTGCTACGCATGCTGCTCCTGCCCACCTGGCTACGGTTATGTTATGTGGTTTTTAGGAGCATTAGCAACTAAGGCCACATTGCTCCGGGATATGTGGTGGTCATTCACTGACCTTTCCGCATCCTCTGTATTTGGTGGTGACGGGCTCGAACCCCGGTCTAATCAAGAAGCGTGTGCTACGCACTGCTGCTCCTTCCCACCTGGCTACGGAGGTGCCAAAAAGTGCAGAAAACAGAGCAAAAAAAACCAAATAACTAAGGATGGAAGTAGATAAAGGAAGGAAAGTGGAAGGAATACATATCTAAAAAATTTTGAAAATATTAAATGTAAGGCAAATAGAACCAAAATTACAAGCCCATAAAAAATAAATTTAGGCTGTTGCCACCCAACAGCACAGAGGCCAAAAAATGTGAAATATCACAAATATGATACAAACTACGAAATAAAGACAGAAACAGGACAAACAAAGCAAGGAACAAATATTAAATGACCACTGTATCCAATCTCATCAGCAGGCCCTGGACAACAGCTGTGAATATTACTGCATTTCGAATGTAATGCAGTAATATTCACAGGATTTAATTTTGTACAGAATTTGAAATTTTATTGAAAGTAAATCTAAATCATGACTCAAACCAGAGCAGCAAAGCAAAAGGCTCAAGCTAATGGGAATGCTGTGGCCCAGGGGAGAACTGAGGGGGGGCAGTTGTCCTCTGAATCACAGCCTTTTAAGATGCACTATTTGCCTGATGTTTGCGGAGCAGTCAAGTATGGGACATGATACTGCCATGGGGGATGTCTTTGTATGTGTGCGATGCAAGGAGTGTAAGGAGATAAGGCGACAACTCAGCGTTGTTATGGACCTATATGAGAGCTGGAAGGACAGGGTGGATGCCCTCAAAGGATTACAAGTGAGGGGCCCATCAAGCTCTCAGCTGCCCACACCAATGCCAGAGCTTGCACCTGGTCATCGTGCAACACAGCGGCAACCCCCAAGGCAGAATGCGCTGGTCCCAAAGGAACTAGTAGTTGTTGGCGACTCTATTGTCGGGGAAACGGGGAACATGCTTTGTAAAAAGGATAGGTGGAACAGGACCAGGGTATGTCTGCCAGGGGCAAAGGTTGATGACGTTGTAGAGCGGATATCATCTTTTAAGGGCACAAAAGGTGATATAGTAGTACAAGTTGGCACTAATGATATTAAGAGTAGGAGACCGGCGGAATTACTTGACAAGTACAGGTCATTGATGAAAAAAACAGCCGTGAATTAGGGTTGAAATTGAAAGTGTCTGCAATTCTGCCCAGACACGATAGGAGAGAGTATATGATGAGAGCCCTGTCAATCAATTCGGCCCTGGAAAGATTGTGCAGGGCTCAAGGGGTAGAATTTTTTTCAGCCTGGTCTGTACTTGTTAACAGGAGAGACTGCTTCTACAGGGATGGATACACTTAAATAGAAAGGGTGCAAGAATGTTTGCTGATGCTATCGAGGCAGTGTTAGGTGGGTCGGAAAACTGCTAGATTGGGGGGATACAAGGAATAATAGATTAACAGTAGCCACTGGCAGAGGTGAAAGTGATTCTTGCACTGCTTCTATTGGAATGAGCCGCAGCCTGGAAAATAAGATGCAGGATATTTCAGAGACTGCTGGGAATCATTGGGGTACAAGTAAACACATGGGTTGTGTTAGGGTAGCTAAGAAAAAGAACAGGTGCATGTATACTTGTGTGTACATCAATGCTAGGAGTTTAGTAAATAAATTTGATGAATTTGAGGTATTGCTCAAAACATCAAAAGCAGATATTGTGGGGATTTCAGAGACGTGGTGTCACACAGATATAAGGAATGCAGAACTGGAATTTGGGGAGTACAATGTCTACAGAAAGGATAGACAGGATAGGAAGGGAGGAGGGGTTATGCTATGAGTTAAAAAACACATAAAATCCAAGGAAGTGAAGCCAGTCGACATCGCTGGACAGTGCAGTGTCGAGTCAGTTTGGTGTGACATAAGCATTGGGAGATCAAAATTGAGAGTAGGAGTGTGCTATAGGCCTAATGACTCTGATGAGCATAATAAGAAACTGTTCGGAGAAATAGAGTGGGCCAGTAAATCAGAGAGTCTTATAATGGGGGATTTTAATTTCCCAGATATTGACTGGAATTTGTGGATTGGTCAATCGCACACTAGCAAGGCTTTTGTGGATTTATTGGATGATTGTTTTCTACATCAGCATGTTCGGGAGGCAACTAGAGGGAGTAATACTCTTGATTTGATTATCAGTAGTGATTCTTTATGCATTAAGAATCTGCAGATAAATGAACCACTAGGTGGCAGTGATCACAGTGTGCTGAAGTGGGAGTTACTCAAAGAGGTAACTACCATTAGGGGTAAAGGGAAGGGGTATTGCTTTCGTAAAGGCGACTACAATGGACTGAGACAGTATTTAAATTCTATACAGTGGGATCAACTGATGATATTGCCAACAGCAAATTCAAAATGGGAAGCATTCAAAGAACTTATCTTGGAAGCTACTAGGCTTTACATACCAACTAAGAAATATTGTTCAAGGTTTAGGCCTAAATGGATGTCAGATGAACTAATGAGGCATATGGCAGAGAAGAAAAATGCATGGGATACATACAAATTAACACGTGACACAGACGCCTATGATAGATACAAGTTGATCTGTAACCAAGTTACAAAAGGAGGTTAGGCAGGCGAAGGCAGATTACGAGAGATCCTTGGCAAGGGATGCGAAGAAAAACAGCAAAGAGTTCTTTACTTATGTAAACTCTAGAAGGAAGGGGATGAATCAGATTGGTCCACTTGATATCGATGGGTCAACTGTTCATGATCCTGCCCAGGTAGCTATCAAACTGAATGACTATTTTGCATCGACATTCACACGTGAGGAGTTATTCAGCGAGTGGAATGCCAGAGGTGTATCCAACTCTGGCAGTAAGCTAGAGAATCTTGTAATAACTGAGAGTAAAGTGGAGGAGAAATTATTGAAGATAAATACAAGAAAGGCACCTGGGGTGGATGGGATCTATCCAGTTATATTAAAGGAGGCAGCAAAGGAAGTAAGCAAACCCTTAGCCATAATTATGAGAGCTTCCTTGGACTCAGGGGAGGTACCCATGGACTGGAGATGTGCAAATGTGACCCCAATTCACAAAGGGGGATCAAAGGCTGGCACAAGTAATTATAGACCTGTGAGCTTAACTTCTGTTCCCGGAAAATTAATGGAGGCACTGGTTAAAGAAGCGCTGCAGGATCATCTAGACAAGACTTCAGTTATAGCTAGGACACAGCATGGTTTTGTTAAGGGTAAGTCTTGCCTGACCAATTTGATTGGATACTATGATGCAGTCACAAAAGAACTGGATGCAGGGAATAACTTTGATATTATATACTTGGATCTGAGAAAGGCTTTTGATACTGTTGCACATGGAAGACTGCTGCACAAATTGGAGCAGTGTGGCATTGGAAGCAAATTGCTGCTATGGATAAAGGGATGGTTGAGGGGGAGAAGACAGAGAGTGGTAATCAATGGACACTGCTCATTGTGGACTAATGTTATTAGTGGAGTCCCTCAGGTGTTGGGTCCTTTATTGTTTTCTGTATTTATAAATGATATTGATGATGGTATATCAGGCTTAATGTCAAGTTTGCAGACGATACGAAGGTTGGCAGGGTTGTCAAGGACACTACTGACACTATGCTGCTGCAACAGGATTTGGAAAGGTTGAGCAGATGGGCTTCGAGGTGGCAAATGAAGTTGTTTAACATTGACAAATGTAAAGTACTACATATGGGAAACAGCAACCCCAGAGCAACGTATCAACTGTGTGGTACTACACTGACAGTGGTAGAGAGTGAAAGGGACCTGGGGGTGGTTGTGCAGGCAGATATGAAGTTCTCTGAGCAGTGCAGACGGGCTGCAAGAGTAGCTCATGGTGTATTGTCAATGATATATAGGAATTTTTCTAGCAGGGATAAGGAGGTGATTATTCCCTTGTATAAGGCAATGGTCAGGCCACACCTAGAGTACTGTATACAGGCCTGGAGGCCTCATTTCAAGAAGGATGTAGAGCTGCTGGAACGAGTACAGAGAAGGGCAACTAGATTGGTGAATGGGATAAAGGGGTGCTCTTACGAAGAAAGGCTTAAGTTTTGCGAATTACAGTGTCTGGAAACTAGGCACCAGCGAGGTGATCTGATAGAGGTGTACAAAGCCTTGAATGGTTTGAGCATGCTCAATGCTGATGAGATTCTTCCTCTTGCTCAGAATAATCACCTGAGAGGGCATAAATTCAAATTGAGGAAAGACAGATGTAGGATAGATGTGCGGAAATTTGCCTTTAGCCAGCGGGTGGTTGGTAGGTGGAACAGACTTCCATCCCTTGTCGTGGAAGTTGATAGCCTAAATAAGTTTAAGGCTCAGCTGGACAGGTATTTCGAACGAACAGAGGGGTGAAGTGGAAGTGGTTATTTTTATTTATTTATGTTACTTTTTTTTTTTTTTTTTTGGCTGATGCTGCATAAGCTTGCTTTCTTGCATCAAATGCCTCTACTAATGCTAATGTAATGCAAATTACTGAAACAGACATTCACTCAAATTCGAGCCTGCCAAATCAATAATATCACATCATGGGGACCCTAATGCAGTAATTGAAAAACAGGAATGCTCATGGCTACCAGGCTGCCGCCAAAGAGAGAGAAATGAAGTAGGTAACAGAAAATAAACTCATTATACAGGACAGTATAAGCAATGCAAAGCAAATAGTGTTCATTACATCCATGAGAAAAAAATCAAAAAACTATTATAAAGCATAATAATAAAGTAATAGTGATGACTATGAACCTAAGGGCTCCATACACAATATCCAACAACATGTCTTATCTTATAATATACAATATAATAGGTAATATAGAGAAAATGTGGAAAAAGAAATGAGCTCACTCCTCAAGCAATATAGTTAGATGTAACCAAAGTTTCAACACAAAAAATATGAATTATCAGGCATATAAATTATCATGCAACACAGAAACCTGTGGTATAGATAAATTAGTCTGCAATCAAGTCAAAGGAGGCTAGGCAAATAAGGCAGATTATGAGAAATCTTCAGAAAAGAATGCAAAGAAAAACAGCAAAGGCTTCTTCACTTATGTAAACACTAGAAGGAAGGGATGAATCAAATTGGTCCATGTGATATTGATAGTTCAACTGTTGATGATTCTACTCAAGTTGCTGACAAACTGAATGAGTATTTTGCATATACATTCACACATAAAGAATTCTTTAGTGAAGTGGAAGCCAGAAGTTTATCAAATTCTAACAGAGAGCTAAATGATTTTGTGATAACTGAGAGGAAAGTGGAAGAGAAATTGTTGAAGTTAAATATAATCTACGCACTAACACACAATAGAACAGATATGATATGATATGCAGATGATTTAAAGATCTTAACAAAAATAAATTCAACCGATGAAGCAAAAGACACCACAGTAACCATCAACACAATGTTATCAGAAGTACAGCAGTACCTCACGAAATTTGACCTGCAAGTGAATCCTGGGAAATCTGCCATCATGGTATTCTCACTTAAACCCATACCAACCATAATTCAGCCTACGATTGATGGAGTCCTGATCCCCTACGTCGAAAAGCAAAGAGGTCTGGGTGTGATCTTCGACAAAAAATTAAGATTCCATCATTATATAGAAGAATTCTATGCTAAATTCAACAAGAAACAGTGGGTTGCCAAGCAGCACTTGCTACACATTCAAAACATAAACCTGATAAAAATGTACATCGGGATGATTTTCGGAGGTGTAGTGTATGGAGAGTTGTGGGGCTCGGCTGCAAACACCACAATTAAACCATCGAAAGCCACAGAATACTGGCTCCTGAAGTGGGCAATCTGGAAGTGCCATCTCCCACCACAGCAGCACACAACACCGATGGTCAAAGCGCTGAATTTAACCAGGTTTTCAGCATTAATGAACAAGACAAGACTCACCTTCACTGTAAAAATGATCACAGGAAGAGTCTCAGTGCCCAACATTTGGGACACTGTGTGCTGGCAGATCCCCTAACCAGCTCTCCGCTTCACTCCTAAGCTTCTTGCTCTTCCTTCAAGGTTAGATTTTAAAGACTGGTTCCTCCCTTATCAGAAGCTCCATCTAATCCAATCCCTGGATGCTGATTTGTTTAAAATAATAGATGATAAAAAGTATAGACAGCTTATCCTAGATCTGCATGTGGTCTCCAGAACTACCAACTGATCTCAGATCATTATGGCTGGGCAAGAATCTCACAGAAAACCGTACTCAAGGAAACTCTTTTGTTATCGCAATTTGTATTATTTTAGTTATTTATAATTTGTATTAGTTTTCCTTCCAAGTCAATATTATCTGCTATAAGAACTTTATATATATATAATCTGGCTATAATTTAACCTTTACACTCCCGGCGAGGTTATCTCTGCTGCTTGTTAACCCCTGGCATGATGCCATGAAGGGTATTGTAGAGTCGTGGTACCTGCATGTACCATTTAAGCAACAGAACCTCCAGTGCGCCCCCCCCCAGGCAATTTGCCTATCTGCGCAAAGGTCTTAATCTTTTGTTTTATTACAATTTTATTTGTGTGATTTATCATCACTGCAATAGTTATCAGGCCAAACTTATTCTAAACATTTCTGTTGATTAAACAGTTCGTTATATCGGTCTTTAGCCTGCGGTCACACAGAGATAAGCAAATATCCCGTGTGACCGCAGTTACCGCCCCTTTCTCGTGGAGGAAGACCTCTACTCGTACGGCGGTTAAAAATTTTAAACCATATTAAAATTGTAGTCTCACACTGAGTCTCCTTCCAAGCACAGCACTATCTCTAATCATAATCTGTTCTTCTTCGATTTAAGGCCATTGCCTTTTCATACTCGGGACAAGTATGGTCTACAGCAGTGTTTCCCAACGTGGGTCCCACGCCCCACATGGGGGCAATTTGATTGTTCAAGGGGGCAATTCAAAAATTGCTCGTCTAGAGTTTAAAACAACCGCCTACTATGATTTAACTTGTACAAAAGAAGAATTGTTGGTATCTCAATTTTAAATAAGCATTCGTTAAATGTTGTACTTTCTATAGAGCTGCACTTGAAAGTTTGGAGTAATATCAACTACAGTTTGCTCGGAGAGTATTGCTTACTATGCCTAGTGAAGGAATAGTACATACTGTATTGGACGATTGCTTATGGCATATGCAATGTGCAAGCAAAGTGGTTGTCTACTGTAGCCTACCGCAAACTCAGCATGTTATATGAAATAGGTAATTCCTTTCATACAAACGCTCGTTTGGGCATCGTGACTGTACATTTGGATAGGTTTGACGATCTCAGATTAAAATAAAAATTACTTTGTCCACGCACAGAATTATTATTAATGAAGAACCGTGATATACAATGGTATGTATTTGTCATATATGTATTTCTGTGGTCTCAGTAAATAAGCAAATAAGTCCAAAAACTCGAATTTGCAGGAGAGGAAAAATAAACTTCACACTCTCATATAAACACGCATATATTCGAATATACAAATATTTATTACTCACGCTAAAACTACAATAACGAAGATAGCTGCGTGTCACATAATAGTAAATAATAAATACTTTATTATAGTGCACTTATCTCATTTTTGACAAATTAGACTTATCTGCTTGTTCACAGAGACCACAGATTTAATAGCCCGAATTCAGTAATTCGTGTGATTTATTCATTCAAAAAGCGTACTAATAATTAATTTTGATATATTAAAATAAAATTAAATTAACTTTAATGCATAGTTTATTTTTAGTTTTTGATTTATCTTATATTTATTTCTTTCAGTTGCGCAGTAAAATGAGTAGTGCAAGTAAAAAAAAAGTTCGTCAGTATTCAGAGGAATACTTAAAATTTGGTTTCATACCCGCTATCCACGATCAAAGGTCACCTTTTTGTCTTTTATGCCAACAATGCTTGACCAACGAATCAATGAAGCGAGGTCGTCTTGAGGCGCATTTGAAGGCGAAACATAATGCTCATGTAAATTCAGATTTAGATTACTTTCAAACTTTAAAGAAGAATTTTGAAAAAAGAGCAACATTAAAGTCTCTGTTTATTGCCCATACTGCAACTGTCAATCGTACTCTTGAGGCTAGTTATGAAATTTCTTTACTCATTGCTAAATCTGGGAAAAATCATACTATAGGAGAGAATTTAATCAAACCATCAATATCAGCATTTCTTAAAACAGTTCTGGAAAAAGATGACAAAGACGTGAAAGCTATGCCACTCAATAACAATACTGTTAGCAGAAGAATAGATGAAATGAGTGAAGATATTGAAATACAACTTGTTGGAAAGCTGAAAACAAGAAAATTCTCAGTGCAAATGGATGAATCAACTTTGAGAGACAGTGAAGCCGTACTGATAACTTATGTGAGATATATTGATAAAGGTAATTTTGCTGAAGAAATGTTATTCTGTAAATCATTAGAGAGCACCACTACCTCCAAAGATATATATAATAAGCTAAAAAATTACTTAGATGACAATAATATACCAATGAAAAATATAACATCTTGCGCTTCAGATGGTGCTCCTAATATGATGGGCAAGAAAAATGGCTGCTTAAAATTGATGAAAGATGAGAATCCAGAAATGCTTCTTGTGCATTGTGTTATTCATAGGGAAAACTTGGTAGCTAAAAATATTTCGCCTGTTCTTCATGAAGTACTAAAATCAGTTATAAAATGTGTCAATGCTATTAAAGCTAATGCCAAATGTGAGCGTCTCTTCAAGCTTTTTTGTGAAGAACAAAATGGAGACCATGTGAGACTTTTACTTCACACTGAAGTAAGGTGGCTCTCGAAAGGGAACTGCTTGAAAAGATTCATGGAACTATTTGATACTATTAGTGACTTTTTAAGTGACAAACCTGAAATGAAGCATCTGTTAACGGTCGATGGTAAAGCATTTGTGAGTTATTTAGCCGATATCTTTGAAAAACTAAATATATTAAATAAACAACTTCAAGGAACAAATAAAACTCTCGTCGATGCAAAAGCGAAGATATTTGGTTTCATTACATTTATTGAATTATGTCAAAAATATATTTGTAACAAAAATTTTGAACAGTTTCGTTGGCTGCAAAAATGTGAAGTGACTGATACCGCTGTACTTGTTATTGTCGATCATCTGAAAATTCTGTCCGCTGATTTAAAAGAAAGGTTTTCTGATTTAAAACAAATTGATTTTCCAACCTGGATGATGCAACCAATGTTAGTGGATTTGTCTGATGTATCAATGCAGTACCAAGAAGAACTCTCAGAAATGCAAAATGATGAGTCAGTTAAAACTTTATTCAATATAAAAGGAGCGATGGCATGGCTTTGTGATGAAACAGAAATTAAATACCCAAATTCAACCAACTTTGCAAGAGAGCTATTGTTACCGTTTCCATCTTCATATTTAGCTGAATGTGGATTTAGTGCCATAAATGATTTGTTCCTAAAGAAAAGAAATCGACTGGATATCACAAAACGGGGAGACTTGAGACTGAAGCTGACTAAATTGGAGCCCAATATAAAATCTCTCTGCGGCAAGCATCAAGCACAAGGGTCTCACTAAATTTAGTGCACTCATCTAGAAGTGACTTCACATGGAATGTTGAAATTATTAAACAATTAAATAATAATTACTAAAAATTAAAATATTATAAAAAAATCTTTCATATAAATTATTTTGTACTTGAATTTTAGTTGTCCATTATATGTTTTGAAAATTTACTTAGTTTTTTTCTTAATAATTTCCTAATGATTTCTTCCTAAAACCTAAGTTTTGTGTCCTGAACAAGTTGTAATTAGGCTTCATTTAGGGAATAATTCAATTTTTGAATATAAAAAATATGTATATCGGTGTTTCCCAACGTTACATAGGGGGCATCAGAATTTTAGAAAGACTTAGGTGGGGCATGGTAAAAAAAAGGTTGGGAAACACTGGTCTACAGCATTATGTTCTGCTGTCTGTTTTCTACGTTTGCAATTTATACAACAAGGTGGCTTTTCCTTGTTCACACAATCTTTATAGGAATGTCCTTTGGTGGAACAATATCCGCAGAACGCTTTCATTTTACAGGACTTTGCAATATGGCCAAAAGCCATGCATCTGTAACACTGGGTCACCGTGGCAATGTCGCGGACCCGACAGGCAGACCAATTGACAAACACTTTTCCTTTTCTGATCAACTGTTTATGGACCGGACCTGCTATCTGCACTATCCAGTTATTCAAATTCTTGCTCTTTGCTTTGTTCACAGATATCACATTGAAACTTTCTTGGAATACTTCTTGGTTTACTCCATAATCTTTCAAGTTCTTAATCCATAACTGTTCTTTCAATTCATCTTTATTCACATCTAGTTCCACATCATAAATCAAAACTTTAGTATTTCGCTTCTTTACCTTTTCTACACACAATTTTAGTTCTTTAAACTTTGGACAATCAGCTAGCATATCTATATCTTTTTCTGACTCTACTTCAAGGACGATCTTCTTATCCAGAACAGTTCTTAAATTTTGGACTTTAACATTCTGTAGTTCAGGTCTCACATTTCTAATTAAATCTTTTTTAATATCTTCACTACATTTATGTTTACTGTTCTTGGTAGTAATAATTGCTACCCTGGGTTTTGCAACACACTTTTCTTTTACCACCGTAGCATATTCCTTTTTATTTTGTTCTTGAGTATCTTTCTTTTCAGCCCTACTCACTTGTAGGTCTATCTCCAACTTTACTATGACCATTTCTAGATCATCCCATATTTCCATAATCTTGGTTGCTACATTGCCCGTTACTCGATGTTCTCTTTGTAATAGGAGAGCCCTTAGTCTCTCTCGTGCCTCCACTATTTTTTCTAAACCAGTTACCATAGGTCCTTGTCCTGAACTTTTTATCATAGAGTTCAACAACGGAACCTTCAGTGCGCCACCCAGGCAATTTGCCGATCTGCGCAAAAGTCTTAATCTTTTGTTTTTATTACAAATTTATTTGTGTGATTTACCATCACTGCAATAGTTATTAGGCCAAAATTATTCTAAACATTTCTGTTGATTAAACAGGTCATTATATCGGTCTTTAGCCTGTGGTCACAGAGATAAGCAAATATCCCGTGTGACCACAGTTACCGCCCCTTCCTCGTGGAGGAAGACCTCTACTCGTACGGCGGTTAAAAAATTTTTAATCATGAAAAAATTGTAGTCTCACACTGAGTCTCTCTCCAAGCACAGCACTATCTCTAATCATAATCTGTTCTTCTTCGATTTAAGGACATTGCCTTTTCATACTCGGGACAAGTATGGTCTACAGCATTATGTTCTGCTGTCTGTTTTTTACATTTGCAGTTTATACAACAAGGTGGCTTTTCCTTGTTCACACAATCTTTATAGGAATGTCGTTCGGTGGAACAATGTCCGCAGAACGCTTTCATTTTACAGGACTTTGCGATATGGCCAAAAGTCATGCATCTGTAACACTGGGTTACCGTGACAATGTCACGGACCCGACAGGCAGACCAATTAACGAACACTTTTCCTTTTCTGATCAACTGTTTATGGACAGGACCTGCTATCTGCACTATCCAGTTATTCAAATTCTTGCTCTTTGCTTTGTTCACAGATATCACGTTGAAACTTTCTTGGAATACTTCTTGGTTTACTCCATAATCTTTTAAGTTCTTAATCCATAATTGTTCTTTCAATTCATCTTTATTCACATCTAGTTCCACATCGTAAATCAAAACTTTAGGATTTCGCTTCGGTACCTTTTCTACACATAATTTTAGTTCTTTAAACTTTGGACAATCAGCGAGCATATCTATATCTTTTTCTGACTCTACTTCAAGGACGATCTTATTATCCAGAACAGTTCTTAGATTTTGGACTTTAACATTCTGTAGTTCAGGTCTCACATTTCTAATTAGATCTTTTTTAATATCTTCACTACATTTATGTTTACTGTTCTTGGTAGTAATAATTGCTACCCTGGGTTTTGCAACACACTTTTCTTTTACCACCGTAGCATATTCCTTTTTATTTTGTTCTTGAGTATCTTTCTTTTCAACCCTACTCACTTGTAGGTCTATATCCAACTTTACTATGACCATTTCTAGATCATCCCATATTTCCATGATCTTGGTTGCTACATTGCCCGTTACTCGATGTTCTCTTTGTAATAGGAGAGTCCTTAATCTCTCTCGTGCCTCCACTATTTTTTCTAAACTAGTTACTACTGGTCCTTGTCCTGAACTTTTTATCATAGAGTTCAACAACTTCTTCATACTGTGTATCATTTCTAATTTCTTTTCTGGTGTCCAATTCTCCTGCTTTCCCTTTTTAGAAGCTGTATCCTGTGGTGTCCTTTCAGGAACTATTTCTTCCACTTCTTCCTGAACTTCAGAGTTTCCACTCTCTGAATCTTCTGAATCACTATCCACTTTCCTCTCAATATGTGCTTTTCTCTTGGAAAGAGAGTCAGCGCTCGACTTTTTACCGAACATATTAAAAGGCTGTAATTGCCAACTATTTACAACTTTAACTTTACAATACAAAATACAATTTTAACCAAATTCACTCTGCCCCACCAACTCAATACCCGTTTAGCCGGTTAGGGGGATGAACCCCTAACCGCTCACCCCAGACGTCGAGAACGTAGGGCAGCTAATCTATGCACTTCGTGCAACAGAAAACTTGAAACGTAACAAATCAATAAAGAAATTTAAATCAAACTTCACTAATTACACTTCTGATAAGTCACTTAGTCAAGTCCCCAAGATTAGCCCCTGGGGCCACCTGCATGTACCGGTGAACCTTACAATAAAGATCTTATTTATAATAAAGGCACCTGGGGTGGATGGGATCTATCAAATTATATTAAGCAAACCCTTAGCCATAATCATGAGAACATCCTTGGATTCAGGGAAGGTCCCCAGGGACTGCAGATGTGCGAATGTATCCCAAATTCAAAAAGGGGGGAATCAAAGATTGACACGACACAAGTAATTACAGACCTATCAGTTTAACTTCTGTTCCAGGAAAAATAACGGGTTAACTAGTTAAAGAAGTAATGCAGAATCATCTAGACAAGACTTTCAGTCAGTTATACTTCAGACACAACATGAGTTTAAGGGGTGATCTTATCTGACCAATATTATAGGATATTATAATGCAATAATAAAGGAACTGGATGCAAAAAAAAATAATTTTGATACCATACGCTTGGATTTCTGAAAGCTTTTGATAGACTAACAGTTTAACTAGAACTGCGGGAAAAGATGAATGTGATTCTTGCATTGCTACCATTTGTATGTGCAGTAGCCTGGAAAGCAAGGTGTCTGGTATTTCAGGCACAGTTGTGGGTCATCATGAAACAAATGAATACCTGGTCTGCATTAGGGGAACTAAGAGTAAGAAAATGTGCATGTAGTCTTGCATGTACACTAATGCCAGGAGCACTGCAAATAAATTTGACAAATTCGAATTATTGACTAAGTCATTGAATGCAGACATAGGAATAGTGGAGACATGGGTGTCACTCATATATAAGTGATGCCGAATTTGAGATGAGAAGTACAATGTATACAGAAAGGACAGGAGAGGTGGAGGGTTTATGCTCTTAGTTAAGAATATTAAATCTAAAGCAGTGCATCCAGTTGACTTGGGTGACAAGTGCAACGTTGAGTCAGTTTGGTGTGATATAAGAACTGGGAAAACAAAATTGAGATTAAGAGTGTGTTAGAGGCCTATGATTGTGATGAACACACAGTCTCAGCGTTTGTAAATTGCGTGCAGTGGAACCAACTGATGATGTTACCAACGGAAAATTCTAAATGGAAAGTATTCAGGGAAGTAGTCAAAGAAGCTATGGGGCTTTTCATACCAACAAAGAAATACTGTTCTCGGCATAGACCTAAATGGATGTCATTTTAACTATTGAGACACGTGGCAGAGAGGAAAAGTTCATGGGATTCATATAAATTATCAGGTGATACAGAAGTCTATGGTAGATACAAATTAGTCTGTAATAAAGTCACAAAGGAGGTTAGACAAGCTAAAGCAGATTACGAGGTCTCTGGAAGAGAATGCAAAGAAAAACAGCAAAGACATCTATGCTTATATTAACAGTAAAAGGAAGAGGTTGAATCACATTGAGCCACTTGATGTTTATGGGTTAACTGTTGATGACCCTGCTCAGGTTGCAGACAAATTGAATAGGTATTCTCATCTACATTCACACACAAGGAATTCTTGAGGGTGGTGGATGCCAGAAGATTTTCAAACTCTAACAAGGAGCTAAATGACTTTGTAATAACTTAAAGGAAAGTGGAGGAGAAATTTGTGAAGATGGATATAAAAAAGGCACCTGGGGCAGATGGAATCTATTGAATTATATTAAGGCAAGCAGCAAAGAAGGTAAGCAAACTGTTAGCCATAATTATGAGAGCATCCCTGAATTCAGTGGAGGTCCCTATGGACCGAAGTGTGAATATATCCCAAATTCATAAAGGGGATCACAAGGCGACATGAGTAATTACAGCCTGTTAGCTTAACATCTGTTCTGGGGAAAATAATGGAATCACTACTTAGAGAAGTAATGCAGGACCATCTGGACAGGCATGCAATTAAACAGCAATCACAACACGGATTTGTCAACGGGCGGCCTTGTCTAACTAATCTGATAGGTTAGTATGATGCAGTGACCAAGGAACTGGATGCAAAAAAATTATTTTAACAACATATACTTGGATTTCAGGATGGCTTTTGATACTGTTGCACATAAAAGACTGCTGTGCAAACAGGAGCAGGGTAGCATTAAGAGCAAGATGCTCTTATGGAAAATGGAATAGTTGAGTGGGAGAAGAGAGAGTAGTAATCATTATACACTGCTTTTCGTGGACTGATTTTCTTAATGGAGTCTTTGAGGGTTCAGCATCGAGCCCAATGCTATTTTCTATTTACCGATAATATGGACGAAGGTATATGAGGCTTAATGTCCAGATGATACAAAGGTTGGCAAGGCTGTTAATGGCAGTAATGACAGCATGCTACTGCAACAGGATCTAGAAAAGTTAGGCAGATGGGTTGAGAAGGGGCAACTGAAATTTAACATTGACAAATGCAAGGTACTGCACATGGTTAGCAGTACTCTTGATAAGTGTACAGTTGATAAGTTACTCTGGGATTACTTATCCCTGAGTAACTTATCAACTGTGTGGTACTACACTCAGGGCAGTGGAGAATGAAAAAGATCTGGGGATAACTGTGCAGTCAGACAAAATTCTCTGAGAAGTGCCGACATGCTACCAGGACAGCTCACAGTGTTTCATCAATAATATATAGAAACTATGCTAGCAGGAATAAGGAGGTGATTATCCCTTTGTATAAAGTCTTGGTTAAGCCACATCTTGAGTACTGTATACAGGTCCGAAAGCCTCTCTTTAGGAAGGATGTAGATCTTCTGGAACATGTGCAGAGAAGGGCAACCAGACTGGTGAAAGGAACAAAAGGGTGTTTTTACATAGAAAGGCTTTCTGCAAACTGCAGTGTCTCGAGATTAGGCATTACAGGATCTGATTGAGGTGTTTAAAGCCTTGAATGGATTGAGTAAGCTGAATGTTAATGGTATTCTTCCACTTGCTGAGACTACACACGAGGGGGCAAAAATTCAAGTCAAGGAAGGATGGTTTCATGATAGATGTGTGGAAGTTTGTCTTCAGCAAATGGGTGGTTGTTTGTTGGAATAACCTCAGGGGCTCACACCTGGTAAGTATGGGCTTGGCACGCCCAGGATCCCAAGCTGGATATCATTCTTCTCTTTCTTGGTGATTTCCTTCTATTTCTCTCTCTCTCTCTCTCTCTCTCTCTCTCTCTCTCTCTCACACAGAGGAGGTAACTCAGGATTTTTTTGGCTGGTGCAGCAAAAGCCTTAGGCTTCCTTGCACAATATGGCTAATTATAATAATAATAATATGCTACAATCTGTTGTTGTGGAAGTGGATGGGCTGAATAAATTCAAGGGAGAACTAGACAAATTCTTGGAGGGGGACAGATGGGTGAACTGGTTTTTTTTTTATTTTTTTTTTGGCCGATGCTATATAAGCTTGCTTTCTAGCATCATTTGTGTATACTACTACTACACATAAAAGACTGCTGATGTGGACTTATGCAATATCCCATTGCATAAGGCCACATCTGGAGTACTGCATACAAGTCTGGAAGCCTCACCTTAGGAAAAATGTAGAGATGCTGGAACAACTACAGAGAAGGGCAACAAGATTGGTGAGGGGAACAAAGGAGTGCTCTTACCAAGAAAAGAGCTTCAGTACTATAAATTGCAGCATCTAGAGACTAGGCACCTGTAGGATGATCTGATTGACATGTTTGAGGTTTTGAATGGATTATGCAAGCTCAATGATTATATGATTCTTCCTCTTGCTCAGACCACACACGAGGGGAGCATAAATTTAAATTGACAAAGGGCAGTTACAGAATAGATGTGCAGAAGTTTGCCTTTAGCTAGGGAGGTTGATTGTTGGAAGAAACTTCCATCTGTTGTTTTGGAAATTGATAGTTTAAATAAATTCAAGGAAGAACTAGACAAACTACCAGAAAAGACGGATATGTGAAATGAGGTGGGGTTTTTTTTTTTTGTGCTGAGGCTATATAAGCTTGTTTTTTTTTTTTGCATCATATACCACTATTGTTTGTTTATTTGGTTTTTTAGAAGCATTAGCAACTAAGGCCATATTGCTCCGGGGATATGCGGTGGTCATTCCCTGACCTTTCCGCATCCTCCACATTTGGTGGTCACGGGCTCGAACCCTGGTCTAATTAAGAAGCGTGTGCTATGCACTGCTGCTCCTGCCCACCTGGCTACGGAGACGCCATATACCACTACTAATGCTAATACACCTGTCAGGCAGGGTAAAAAGAGATGATTAGAGGGGCAGGCAAAGAAGAAGAGACAGTCAAATATACAGCATGCAAAAGTATGAACAATAACAGTAATACTATAAATAGTATGAAATACAAAAAATATTATGGTGTAGTATATAAAAACCATAAGAACTAAAGTTGAGCTCAATCAGGTCATCCCTCCTACATCAATAATGCACCTTCAAATGTCTGACTTTCAAAAGTCAAATGATAGCAAATTTTTGGGGAAAACAAAAAACAGTGGGAGATTTCTTCACATACAGACTTCAGGGCTAAAATTAAGTTACACTGACAACACATGCTCTTTATATTAAAATACAGCCATAGGACTGTTTACCAGCAGAGGATGCTTTAAACCAGGCATGGGCAACCTTTTTTGTTCAACAGGCAAGTCTATCCTGATTTGGGTCACACTACTAAAAGAAGGGCAAATTTACCTAATAGTCGTAACTTGTAACATAAAATAATAAAATTGCAACTATTTATTATAAATAAATCATAAAAATTATGAATTAAGAAATATTAAGAAATGATACAGTTGAAGCAATAATATTTTCATACATCTAATTGCTATTCATCAACTTTCAAAAATATATACTGTATTGTAATTATGATAATTGTATAATTACAGAAACAAAGTTTATTAGGAAAAAAATTTAACCAATTTATTTACAGTTAGTGAGATACTTGTGCTTGAAAATCTTTTACCAAATTTTCAAGGTTAGCGGGAATAGAAGTTGTTGCTACTCTCAACTTGCTTGCTAAATGAGTGTTTGTCAATCTTGATCTTGCTTTAGATTTGCTGAATTTCATTCTTGAAAATAGCTGTTCACATTTATAGGTAGTACAGCCAAAAATTGTGGCATGTTTTCTAGCAAATTTTATCATCCCTGGAACACAATCTAATGGAAGAGAGGCATAGATTTCCAATACAGAAACATGTTGAAAGATTATTAACAACCGAGGTTAAGCATTCCTTGACAAATTCACCATCAGAGTAACTTTTTGAGTGCTTGGAAATTCTCTGATACAATATAACTTGCAAGCAAAATGTTGTCGGAAAATTTCTGCTTTTTCAAAAAGAATGTAGCCAGGCTCTTAGTCTGTTTCATCAATTTTTCTAGTTTCATCTTTCTAATTTCTCCTTGAAGTTTATGATATTCACTGTATTTCGCATTGTAATGATGCTTAATACTGTATTCCTTGAAGACAGAAACAGTTTCAGATCAGAATAAGCACACTGGTTTGTTTTTTGATTCAATAAAAAAAAATAATCATTTGTCCACCATTCTTTCTTGAAATACTCTCTCATAGGATAGCTTTCTTTTGTTTGACAAAGACATTGTAAGGGTTATTGTTCATCAAAAATCAATGAAGTAAGAACTAGGTACCACAAACAAAAATATTATGACTCCAGGAGTCAACAGGACTGCAGTTGCCAGTCTAAATACATTTACCCCAGTTGCAGATTAGTTACAGTTTGCAAGAAAACATGAAATGCCACAAACTACCATCCACAAAAGTGAAACATTCCTGTAATGCTAGTTAATTAAGTTAATTACTTAAAAATAGCTCAGAGCAAAGACCTTTGCATTTTGCAAAAATTTTAGGTAAAAAAAAAAAGGTGAAAATATGAACAAAGTAAGACTTTTCCGGCCCAACTGAATGAGTTGTCAGGAGAAAAGTAGAAAACATGTCAGCTGTTTAATGGAAATAAGAGAAAAATGGCTGAGAGAAAGGATATGAGGGTAAACTTATCTAAAACAACAATTTGGACTTGTAAATGTTAAAATTGCATCAAGTAGAACGGAGTCAATTTTGTCTAAATAGCTAACTTAATTTTATTTCATTTTAGGCATATATATGAATTAACATTATTATATTATTTATTTTATTTAACCAAACAATTATACTTCTACAAAATTATCTTTCATAGCAGAATTTACGCATGATGGTATATTAAATATATTGTCTGTATTGGCTGTGAGCCACATGAAAGGTTGATGCAGGCCAGATGAGGCCCATGGGCCCAAGGTTGCCCTTTTTTTTTTTTTTTTTTTTTGATTTGGTAGTTGTTGGCGCATCGGCTTCTGTGGCCATATTGCACCTCCCAAGGTTTTTGCAGTACTTCGATCCAAGCCCGAGGCGGGAATCGAACCCGCGACCTTTGGGTTGCCAGACAGGTACTTTACCCACTCGGCTAGCCCGGTCGGCCCAAGGTTGCCCATATGTGCTTTAAACATTAGCTTACTTAGGATTTTTGTCTCTGTGGATTTCTGTTTATTTTGTGTGATATATCAACTGATTATGATTGCTTCAAGATGCAGACTTTCTTTGCTTTCTTCAGAAATGAGTCAAAAGTATTTTTAATAATAATGGCCTGTTTTTTTTTTTTTTTTTATTGTTATTATTAGTAGTGGCACATGATGCAAGAAAGCAAACTTATAAAAGTAACATCCAAAAAAAAAAAAAAAAAACCTACCATGTCACCCATCCGCCCCTCCAATAATTTGTCTACTTCTTCCTAGAATTTATTTAAACTGCCCACTTCCACAACAACAGAAAAATTTGTTCCAACAATCAACCACCCACTGGTCAAAGGCAGACCTCTGCTCATCTATCCCGCAACAATCCTTTCTCAATTTTAATTTATGCCCTCTCATCTGTGTAGTCCAAACAACAAGAATGCCATCAGCACTTTTCTCAATTTTAATTTATGCCCTCTCATCTGTGTAGTCCAAACAACAAGAATGCCATCAGCACTGAGCTTGCTCAATCTCTTCAAAGCCACGAACACTTCAATGAGATCACCTTGCAAGTGCCTAGTCTCCAGATGCAATTTGAAGAACTGAAGTCTGTCTTGGCAAGACCACCCTTTCATTCACTTCCCCAATATTGTTGCCCTTCTTTGCACCCATTCCAGCAGTTCTATATCTTTCCTAAAACAAGACCTTAGGCCTGTATGCAATTAGCAAGGTTGCAGCCTTACCATGCCCTATACCAGCAGTTCCCAAACTGTGGTTCACAGACCCCTGGGGGTCCGTTTACCAGTTCTGGGGGGGGGGTCACGAAACAACCCTCTGGAACTGGTCAAATTATTTGTTCTATGTATAGCAATTTCATGATAAATAAAGTTATTATTATATATTTATGTAAAAATTAGAATAAAGTTGTTTTTTTAAATGTAAAAATTTGAATTTTCTTTTCAAAATAGCCAGTGTTCATACATATAGCAGGGGATATCAAAAAGTTTGTACCCTTAACAAGAAATAATAGCCATAGAAAGGTGAAACTTCACAGGAAATTTAATCCTTTTCAATGTACTCTCAATGTATACTAACAAAAATGTACTCTACATGTATAATAACACATTTCTTCCATCTATGGATCAGTTGTTTAATGCTTTGATCATAGAAGTCCATACTTTTTGTCTGAAACCACGATTCCACTTCATTCCTGACTTTGAGACAAATCAAAATGGCATCCACCCAATGGTTTCTTCATTTTGCAAAACAAGAAATCTGGTGGTGCTAGGTCAGGAGAATTGCTGCATTAGTTCGAAATTGCATTGGGCAACAATGTTGGTGGTGACAATGGCCGTGTGAGCTGGTGCATTGTCTGACAGAAGACCGACACTTTTGGTTAATATTCCACGCCTTTTCACCTTCAAAGCATCACATAACTTTCTCAAAAGATTTCTGTAGTATTCTCTGATAAGTGTGAAACCACAAGATAGGTAACATGTCAGGATAACCCCTTTTCTGTCCCAAAACACAGACAAAATTACCTTCACAGAGGGAGTGGTCTTTACCTTTTTGGGAGGTGTGCTTCTATTGCTTTGACATGTCTTTCGTTTCCGGATCATACTGGTCACCCAGCATTCATCATTTGGAGAATGAAAAGGACCTGGGGGTAATTGTGCAGGCAGATATGAAGTTCTCTGAGCAGTGCAGACGAGCTGCAAGAGTAGCTCATGGTGTCTTGTCAATGATATACAGAAATTTTTCTAGCAGGGATAAGGAGGTGATTATTCCCTTGTATAAGGCAATGGTTAGGCCACATCTTGAGTACTGTATACAGGTCTGGAGGCCTCATTTCAAGAAGGATGTAGAGCTGCTGGAACGGGTACAGAGAAGGGCAACAAGATTAGTGAATGGAACAAAGGGTTGCTCTTACGAAGAAAGGCTTATGTTTTGCAAATTACAGTCTGGAGACTAGGCACTGGCGAGGTGATTTGATAGAGGTGTATAAGGCTTTGAATGGTTTGAGCATGCTCAATGCCAATGGGATTCTCATCTTGCTCAGAATAATCACCTCAGAGGGCATAAATTCAAATTGAGGAAGGACGGATGTCGGATAGATGTGCGGAAATTTGCCTTTGGCCAGCAGGTGGTTGGTTGGTGGAACCGACTTCCATCACTTGTTGTTGAAGTTGATAGCCTAAACAAATTTAAAGCTCAACTGGACAGGTATTTCGAACGAACGGAGGGGTGAAATGGGAGTGGCGTGTTTTTTTTTTTTTTTTTTTTTGGCTGATGCTGAATAAGCTTGCTTTCTTGCAACATATGCCTCTACTAATGCTAATGCTAATTTGTCAAAAGTTTTCAACATCCGCATTACACAAATCTAACAGTTGGCGAGAACATTGCATTCAACATTACTTCTGCAAAGGTGTCAGAAATCTTGGAACCCATCATGTGGAGACTTTAGACACGTGCAGATGGTCATGTAAAATGCTGTGGGCAGACCTATAACTAATTCCCACTGCATTTGCGATGAAATGAATTGTCACATGTCTGTCACAGCACCAGCTGCTCAACCTTTGCAACCATCTCACTGTCTGTGGATGTTGATAGCCTTCCTTCTCTTGGCTCATCAAAGACACTTGTACAACCACACTGGAACTCCTGTTTCCACTTTTTCACAGTGTCATAGGATGGACAATTCTGCCCACACACAGCTTTCATTTCTTCCTCAATTTCCTGAGCTTTCTTGCAGTGATGAAGTGGAGTATTGAGCAGTGATCAAGTTCCTGCATTTACACTAAATATAGGAACTTGTTCACTGCTCGATACTCCACTTCATCAACCATAGCGTCCTTCCTCAGATTCCGGGCTCCACCTCTGGTGTATAATCACCAATGGGAATGAAATTTCACCTGAATATGTAGACAACTTATATTAAAAACAGCATCTTCTTACTGATGTTTTATCTAGGTCAGGGTATGAACTTTTCGGTACTCCCTCACATGCACACACATGCATATAAACAGGTGTCCCAGGAGGAAAGGTCAATATTCCAGGAGGTGAAAGGATAGGTCATTTTAAGCAAAAAAGTTCATATAAACATGTGCCCTATCCCGAATGGTTTCCGAGATAGAAGCATTTGAATATTTATTTTTCAAGTGACAAATTTGGAATAGTTTATAATAAATTTTCAAAAATGCCACCAACTTCAATGCACTTTTCTACTCTCATGAGAACATGGTTGCTTGTCTAAGTGTATCTTCATGTTCCTTTATATGGGCAACAGCATCCATTATGCGAGCTAGCAGATCATCTCTTGTATCCACCTTTCTTCTGTACACTTCACTCTTCATCCAACCCCATAAACAAAAATCTAATGGTGTTAGGTCGGGAGATCTTGGTGGTCAGTTAATGGCACCACCACCACGACCAATCCACCAATTAGTGAAAATTTGGTCCAGATGTTGCTTCACACGTCTGGTAGAATGGGAAGGGGCCCCGTCATACTGAAAGTACATAGCACACCATGTGGCCAGAGGAACATCCTCTAGTTGTTCACCTAATGTATTTTGCAAAAATTGAAGGTAATTGTGTCCTGTCATTTGATGTTCTAAAATAACGGGACTTATCAACAGGTTATCGATCATACTGCACCACACATTGATTGAGAAACAAACTTGGAAATTTGTTTCTACTGTACCATGTAGATTCTCGTATGACCATCGATGAGTGTTACGTGTGTTGTTGTTGATTCCATTCCAGGTAAACGTGGCTTCATCAGTAAATAGTATTGATGGAAGCACTTCACGATTGGCATTTAACCAATGACAAAATTCAAGACTCGTGGCACTATCACCTATGTGAAAATTTTGCACATGCTGTGGGTGAAAAGGGTACAAGCTTTCTTTATGTAGTGTTCGCCATACAACACCGAGACCGTAAAAGTCTTCACGTACTAATTGTAGGACTACGCTGAACCACGTTCAGAATGTGTTCCCATTCCTGCACATATTCTTGATGTCCTTGTTCAGATGAAACGTGAGCACTGGGAAGCATACCACTTTCATGCAATGTGTTGAAAACACTCTACGATCCGGAATTCAATGTGTAGGAAAGCGCCGATGGTATTGTTCAACAGCAGAAAGGGCACTACCATCGCAAAAGCCATAAACATACAGCATATCTGCATATTCGGCATTAGTAAAATGTGCGGCATTTTTAGCAAACACTTCTACAATTAGAACTGACAACTGACGCTACTCACTGATTCACTCGCAGTCTGATTCACTTCTACAGTCACAACAATCAACTAATAACTGTCAACTGACAATCAAATGGCACAGTCTGATGGAAGGGAAGGAAAATAGTGCACACCAATTTCAAAACAAATGTACATTAAAGTAGCTCTATCTCGGAAACCATTCGGGATAGGGCACATGTATATATCAACCTTTTTGCTTAAAATGACCTATCCTTTCACCTCCTGGAATAATGACCTTTCCTCCTGGGACACCCTGTATATAAGGGATTAGTGAACTTTTTTTTTTTTTTCATTTTTTAAGGGGGGTCCATAAACTTTTTTTCATTTTTGAAGGGGTCCATAGATATCAGTAGTCTGGGAACCACTGCCTTATACAATGGTATAATCACTACTTAACCCTGCTAGCAATGCTGTACATCACTGACAAAATCCCATAAGCTGTCCTGGCAACCCCTCTACAGTGCTTGGAGAACTTCATATCTGACTGCACAATTATCCCCATGTCATTTTCATTTTTCACTACTCTGAGTGTAGTACCACACTTCAGCTGCCATTTCTCTGCCCATATGTCTAATTTTTTTCTTTTTTGGCCAGACGGTATAGCTTGACTAACAAGAACATTTCCAAAGCTTCAGCAGAAAGAGAATATCTGAACTAGTCAATATTTGTGTTTTTCACCTGGCTGAACATCCTCTCACATACAGCATTGCTATGAGGAATTGTTAAAATGTCAAACAAGGTTTGGGATAATTTAATGTATTACAAGCTTCCTTCAACTTCCTTTTTCTTTCAAAATAACATCTGGCAGGGTCACATAATGAAATTGACAGAATTAATAACTGCATAACATCTAGTTCTTCATTCATTTCTTTATCTTTAACAACACCAAGAAATACAAGATACCAATGAATTTGAAGTACTGATCAGGTTATCAAGTGCAGATATTGTGAGGTTAGCAATGGTGTTACTCATATATAAGTGATTCAGAATTTGAATGTGGGGAGTACAATGTGTGTAAAAATAAAAGACAGGAGAGGGTAGAGGTTATGCCCTTAGTTAAGAAGCACACAGAATCAAAGGCATTGCACCCAGTGGACATGGGCAATCAGTGCAATGCCAAGTCAGTTTGGTGTGACATTAATATTAGCAAAGGCATGTGATGCAAGAAAGCAAGCTTAAACAGCATCAGCCAAAAAAAAAAAACCTTCTGGTTTCACCCATCCAATCACTCCAAATGTTTGTCCAGTTCTACCTTGAATCTATTTAAGCTATCAACTACAACAACAGATGGAAGCAATCAACCACCCACTGGCTAAAGGCAAACTCCTGCACATCTATCCTACAACTGTCTTTCCTCAATTTCAACTTATGCCCTCTCAGGTAATTATTCTGAGCAATAGGAAGAATCCCATCAGCATTGAGCATGCTCAAACCATTCAAGACCTTATACGCCTCAATCAGATCACCTTGCAGGTGCCTAATCTCCAGAAACTAATTTGCAAAACTTAAGCCTTTCTTCGTAAGAGCAAATCTTTGTTCCATTCACTAATCTCGTTGTCCTTCTCTGTACTCATTCAAGCAGCTCTACATTCTTCTTAAAATGAGGCCTCCACACCTGTATACATTACTCAAGGTGTGGCCTGACTACTGCCTTATACAAGGGGATAATCACTTCCTTATCCTTGCTAGAAAAATTCCTGTATATCACTGACAAGACACCATGAGCTACGCTTGAAGACCATCTGCACTGCTCAGAAAACTTCATATCTGGCTGCACAATTACCCACAGGTCTTTTTCATTCTCCAACTCCCTGAGCGTAGTACCACATACCACATTTCCCCATGTATAAGATGCACCCTTTTTCAAAAAATTTGGGGTCTAAAAACTGGGTGCGTCTTATACAGTGGTTGTAGATTTTTTTTACTTGCATTTCCCACTTGTTGTCTTTGCGCTCATTGTTTTGCACTTGTTACAAGTATATTAGGTTATCTTTAGCCATGTTCTGCTCAGACATGGTTCAGAAAAGCTTTTCGTACAGTGCTGAATTCAAGTTAAAAGTGATCCAGTTTGCAAAAGTGAATGGAAATTGTGCTGCTGAACGTAAGTTTGGTCCTCCTCCAACTGAGAAAACAATCCAAGACTGGCTACAGGAAGAAACCCTACTGAAAATGCCACGGCAGAAGAATGCCATGAGAGGTAAGTCAGCAAAATGGCCTGATTTAGAGAGGCAATTGAAGATATGGATTAAAGAGCAAAGGGTAATTGGAATTCCTGTGTCCACAAAGATGGTTCAGCATGAGGCAAGAGAAATTGCTGATGAAAATGAAGTTACTGATTTCAAAGGAGGACACAATTGGTACTTCAGGTTCATGAAATGGAATGGACTAAGAATGTGTACATACACCAGACTTGCCCAAAAGATGCCTGAAAGCTATGAGCAGGAGGTCCTTGAATTTCATTGTTTTGTCATTCAATGTCGGAAGACATATCAGTTTGGGACAGATTGCAAATATGGATGAAGTCCCCCTTCAATTTGATGTCCCAAGAAACAGAACTGTTGATAAGAAGGGGGTGAAAACTGTAACTGAAGACAAGTGGACATGAAAAGTGCCATTATACAGTTGTTCTAGCTTGTTGTGCTGACGGAAGCTGTCTCCTATGCTGATTTTCAATCGCAAAACAATGCCAAAAGAAGACACTTCTCGAGGAGTGATTGCCCACGTTCATGACAAGGGGTGGATGGATCAGGATGGGATGAAGATCTTGTTTGAGAAAGTTTGGAGCAGGAGACCAGGTGTGTCTTACGCAAACCTGCCCTATTGGTGCTTGATCAGTTCAGGACACACATAACAAAAAAGATTGCTGCAGAGCAAAAAACAAAACTTGCCGTCATAACTGGAGGCTTGACATCCCAGCTCCAACCACTTGATGTCAGCATTAACAAACCCTTCAAAGCTGCCATGAAAACCAATAGATGAAGTCTTCTGGGGACAATCTGACACCAGCAGGAAGAGTGAAGAAACCAAGTATAGGAGAAGTTTGTACCTGGGTGAAAAGATTCTGGGATAATATCAAGATTGAGATCGTTGTCAAGTCATTTAAGAAGTGTGGCATTTCAAATGCCATAGATGGAACTGAGGACGAGGCAATATATGAAGACAGTGATTCGTCATCAGACACAGATGAGGACAAGCTAATGGATGGGAGTTTTGACAGTGATGAGGAGTTGTATGAATTTTATAATGAATAAAACACGAGTTCAATAACTTGATGTAATACATTTTTTTTCAAATTTCAGGCCCCAAAATTAAGGTGAGTCTTATACATGGGGAAATACCAGTAGTTGATATGTTATTGTGGGGTTACTGCTACCCATATGCAGTACTTTATATTTGTCAATGTTAAACTTCAGTTGCCACCTCTCAGCCCATCTAATCAACTTATCAAGATCCTGTTGCAGCAGTGTACTGTCATTAACAACCCTGCCAACCTTCGTATCGTCTGCAAACCTGGACATTAAGCCTGATATACCATCATCAGTATCATTTATAAATACAGAAAACAACAGTGGACCCAACACTGAACCCCGAGGGACTCCACTAATAACATTAGTCCATGAAGAGCAGTGTCCATTGATTACCACTGTCTTCTCCCACTCAACCATCCCTTTATCCATAGCAGCAATTTGCCTTCAATGCCACACTGCTCCAATTTGTGCAGCAGTCCTCTATGTGCAACAGTATCAAAGGCTTTTCTAAAATCCAAATATATGACATCAAAGTTATTCTTTGCATTCAGTTCCTTTGTGACTACATCATAGTATCCAATCAAATTAGTCAGACAAGACTTCCCCTTAACAAACCCATGCTGTGTCCGAGCTATAATTGAAGTCTTGTCTAGATGATTCTGCAATGCTTCTTTAATCATTGCCTCCATTAATTTCCCTGGAACAGAAGTTAAACTAACAGTTCTGTAATTTTCTGTCTCCCCCTTTGAATCCTCCTTTGTGGATTGGGGTCACATTTGCACATCTCCAGTGCGTGGGTACCTCCCCTGAGTCCAGGAAAGCTCTCATAATTATGGTTAGGGTTTGCTTACTTCCTTCGCCGCCCTGTTTAATATAACTGGATAGATTCCGTCCACCCCGGGTGCCTTTCTTGTGCTTATCTTAATTTCTCCTCCACTTTACTTTCAGTTATTACAAGATTATCTAGCTCACTGCCGGAATTTAATTCACCTGTGGTACTCCCCTCCCTGAATAACTCCTCATGTGTGAATGTTGATGTAAAATACTCAGTTTGTTAGCTACCTGAGCAGAATCATCAACAGTTGAAGCATCGATATCAAGTGGACCAATCTGATTCATACCCTTCCTTCTAGAGTTTACATAAGTAAAGAACTTTTTGCTGTTTTTCTTTGCATCCTTTGCAAAAGATTTCTTGTAATTTGCCTTTGCCTGTCTAACCTCCTTTGTGACTTGATTACAGACCAGCTTATATCTATCGTAAGCTTCCGTGTCACCTGATAATTTATATGTATCCCATGCATTTTTCTTCTCTGCCACATGTCTCATTAGTTAATCTGACATCCATTTAGGCCTAAACATTAGCATTAGCATTAGTAGAGGCATTTGATGCAAGAAAGCAAGCTTATGCAGCATAAGCCAAAAAAAACCAAAAAAAAACCACTTCACCCCTCTGTTCGTTCAAAATACCTGTCCAGCTGAGCCTTAAACTTATTTGGGCTATCAACTTCCACGACAAGGGATGGAAGTCTGTTCCACCTACCAACCACCCGCTGGCTAAAGGCAAATTTCTGCACATCTATCCTACATCTGTCTTTCCTCAATTTGAATTTATGCCCTCTCAGGTGATTATTCTGAGCAAGAGGAAGAATCCCATCAGCATTGAGCATGCTCAAACCATTCAAGGCTTTGTACACCTCTATCAGATCACCTCGCTAGTGCCTAGTTTCCAGACACTGTAATTTGCAAAACTTAAGCCTTTCTTCGTAAGAGCACCCCTTTGTTCCATTCACTAATCGTGTTGCCCTTCTCTGCACTCGTTCCAGCAGCTCTACATCCTTCTTGAAATGAGGCCTCCAGACCTGTATACAGTACTCTAGGTGTGGCCTGACCATTGCCCTTATACAAGGGAATAATCACCTCCTTATCCCTGCTAGAAAAATTCCTATATATCATTGACAATACACCATGGGCTACTCTTGCAGCCCGTCTGCACTGCTCAGAGAACTTCATATCTGCCTGCGCAACCGCCCCCCAAGGTCCCTTTCATTCTCTACCACTGTCAGTGTAGTACCACAGAGTTGATACGTTGCTCTGGTGTACTACCCATGTGTACTACTTTACTCTGGTGTCATCCCATGTGTACTACTTTACTCTGGTGTCATCCCATGTGTACTACTTTACATTTGTCAATGTTAAACTTCATTTGCCACCTCTCAGCCCATCTGCTCAACCTTTCCAGATCCTAATGCAGCAGCATAGTGTCAGTAGTGACCTTGACAACCCTGCCTACCTTTGTATCGTCTGCAAACTTCGACATTAAGCTTGATATACCATCATCAATATCATTTATGAATACAGAAAACAATAATGGACCCAACACTGAGCCCTGAGGGACTCCACTAATAACATTAGTCCACGACGAGCAGTGTCCATTGATTACCACTTTCTGTCTTCTCCCCCTCAGCCACCCCATTATCCACAGCAGCAATTTGCCTCCAATGTCACACTGCTCCAATTTGTGCAGCAGCCTTCCATGTGCAACAGTATCAAAAGCCTTTCTAAGATCCAAGTATACAATATCAAAGTTATTCCCTGCATCCAGTTCCTTTGTGACTGCATCATAGTATCCAATCAAATTGGTCAGGCAAGACTTCCCTTTAACAAAACCATGCTGTGTCCGAGCTATAACTGAAGTCTTGTCTAAATGATCCTGCAGTGCTTCTTTAACTAGTGCCTCCATTAATTTTCCTGGAACAGAAGTTAAACTTACAGGTCTATAATTACTTGTGTCAGCCTTTGATCCTCCTTTGTGAATTGGGGTCACATCTGCACATCTCCAGTCTGTGGGTACCTCCCCTGAGTCCAAGGAAGCTCTCATAATTATGGCTAAGGGTTTGCTTACTTCCTCTGGTGCCTTCTTTAATATAACTGGATAGATCCCATCCACCCCGGGTGCCTTTCTTGTGTTTATCTTCAACAATTTCTCCTCCACTTTACCCTCAGTTATTACAAGATTCTCTAGCTTACTGCTAGAGTTGAATACACCTCTGGCTTTCCCCTCACTAAATAACTCCTCATGTGTGAATGTCGATGCAAAATATTCATTTAGTTTGTTAGCTACCTGAGCAGGATCATCAACAGTTGACCCATCGATATCAAGTGGACCAATCTGATTCATCCCCTTCCTTCTAGAGTTTAATAAGTAAAGAACTCTTTGCTGTTTTTCTTTGCATCCCTTGCCAAAGATTTCTTGTAATCTGCCTTCGCCTGCCTAACCTCCTTTGTAACTTGGTTACAGATCAACTTGTATCTATCATAGGCTTCTGTGTCATGTGTTAATTTGTATGTATCCCATGCATGTTTCTTCTCTGCCATATGCCTCATCAGTTCATCTGACATCCATTTAGGCCTTAACCTTGAACAATATTTCTTAGTTGGTATGTAAAGCCTAGTAGCTTCCAAGATAAGTTCTTTGAATACTTCCCATTTTGCATTTGCTGTTGGTAACATCATCAGTTGGTCCCACTGTATAGAATTTAAATACTGTCTCAGTCCATCGTAGTCGCCTTTACGAAAGCAATAACCCTTCCCTTTACCCCTAATGGTAGTTACCTCTTTGAGTAAATCCCACTTCAGCACACTGTGATCACTGCCACCTAGTGGTTCATTTATCTGCAGATTCTTAATGCATGAAGAATCACTGCTGATAATCAAATCAAGAGTATTCCTCCCTCTAGTTGCCTCCCGAACATGCTGATGTAGAAAACAATCATCCAATAAATCCACAAAAGCCTTGCTAGTGTGCGAGTGACTAGCCCCCAAATTCCAGTCAATATCTGGGAAATTAAAATCTCCCATTACAAGACTCTCTGATTTACTGGCCCACTCTATTTCCCTGTACAGTTTCTTATTGTACTCATCAGAGTCATTAGGCCTATAGCACACTCCTACTCTCAATTTTGATTTCCCAATGCTTATGTCACACCAAACTGACTCGACACTGCACTGTCCAGCGATGTCCACTTGGCTTCACTTCCTGGGATTTTATGTATTTCTTAACTAATAGCATAACCTCTCCTCCCTTCCTATCCAGTCTATCCTTTCTATAGACGTTGTACTCCCCAAATTCCAGTTCTGCATTCCTTATATCTGTGTGACACCACGTCTCTGATATCCCAACAATATCTGCCTTTGATGTTTTGAGCAATACCTCAAATTCATCAAATTTATTTACTAAACTCCTAGCACTGGTGTACACGCAAGTATACATGCACCTATTTCTATTCTTAGCTACCCTAACACAACCCATGTGTTTACTTGTACCGCAATGACTCCCAGCAGTCTCTGAAATATCCTGCATCTTATTTTCCAATCTGCTGCTCATTCCAATAGAAGCAGTGCAAGAATCTCTTTCACCTCTGCCAGTGGCTACTGTTAATCTATTCGTCTTTGTCTCCCCTCAAGCTAGCAGTTTTCCTACCCACCTAACACTGCCTCGATTGCATCAGCAAATATTCTTGCACCCTTTCTATTTACGTGTATCCCATCCCTGTAGAAGCAATCTCTCCTGTTAACAAGTACAGTCCAGGCTGAAAAAAATTCTACCCCTTGAGCCTTGCACAATCTTTCCAGGGCCGAATTGATCGACAAGGCTCTCATCATATACTCCCTCCTATCGTGTCTGGGCAGAATTGCAGACACTTTCAAATTCAACCCTATTTCACGGCTTTTTTTCAACAGTGACCTGTACTTGTTAAGCAATTCTGCCGGTCTCCTACTCTTGATATCATTAGTTCCAACGTGTACAACTATATCACCTTTTGTGCCCTTAAAAGATGATATCTGCTCTACAACGTCATCAACCTTTGCCCCTGGCAGACATCCCCTGGTCCTGGTCCACCTATCCTTTTTACAAAGCATGTTCCCCGTTTCCCTGACAATAGAGTCACGAACAACTACTACTTCCTTTGGGACCAGCGCATTCTGCCTTGGGGGTTGCCGCTGTGTTGGGCGATGACCAAGTGCAAGTTCTGGCATTGATGTGGACAATATTTCTTAGTTGGTATGAAAAGCCTAGTAGCTTCCAGGTTAATTCTTTGAATGCTTCCCATTTTGAATTTGCTGTTGGTAACATCATCAGTTGGTCCCACCGTATAGAATTTAAATACTGTCTCAGACCACTGTATTCACCTTTACGAAAGTAAAAATCTTTCCCTTTACCCCTGATGGTGGTTACCTCTTTGAGTAAATCCCACTTCATCACATTGTGATCATTGCCACCTAGTGGTTCCTTTATCAGCAGATTCTTAAAGCATGAAGAATCATTAGTGATAATCCGATCAAGAATATTACTCCCGAACATGCTGCTGTAGAAAACAATCATCCAATAAATCCACAAAACCCACAAATTCCAGTCAATATCTGTGAAATTAAAATCCGCCTTTATAGCACACTCCGATTTACTGGCACACTAATTCTCTGTACATTTGTTTATTATATTCATCAGAGTCATTAGGTCTATAACCTATTCTCAATTTTGCTTTCCCAGTGTTTTTTTGTGACAATAAACTGACTCAAAACTGCTCTGTTTTGAGTCAGTTCTGCATTCCTTATATCTTTGTGACACCATGTGTCTGATATCCCAACTCGGGCTTACAAAACCAAGATCCTGGGACCCCAGTAAATTTATTTTTCTGTATTCAAATACCGGTATTGATACAAAAATACCAATTTTTCAATACTAATTTAAAAAATAATTGTTTATGATTTAACCTCATAAAGGTGATTTTAAAACCACTAAACAAAAATGATCAATATTTACAAAAGTATACTGCAGCAGAATTTTGCAAATAAACTCTCATGCAATTAGATTCCAAAGCTCATTGGAACAGTTTATTATCCATGCTTGAAAGCATTTTTGCGTTGAGATATTGTGTGCAGAAAGCTTTAATTGATTTAGATTCACGTATTTATTTTTGTAAGGATGAATTTAATTTATTATCTGCAGTTATATCTACATTAACGCCTACAAAGTTAGCGGTATATGTGCTATGCTGCAAAGAAGCAAATCTTTTAACTGCAGACACTAACATAAAGTTTATGATGAAACTCTTGGCAATCAAAATTCTGATTGCCAAGAGAATTGGATACAGCATTTAAATTCGGTATTTCACAGAGGCATACACATCTATCACAGGTTCTTCAGTATTTGTGAAGTGGGACACAATGTGATAACAAATTATTTTGTATTAGTAACAGCCATATACGGTGCAAGGAAGCCTAAGGGCTTATGCTGCGCAAACAATTAAAAAAAAAAAAGAAAAAAAAGAGTAAAATAATAATAAAATTAAATAAAAGAAATAATTAATAAACAATGAAAGAAAATCAAACAGACAACCTATGCATGTCCCTCCTCCTGTAGGTAACTATCCAGCTGACTTTTGAATTTCCCCAAACTGTCAGCCTCAACCACTGATGTAGATAACCTATTCCAATAATTTATAACTCTGGTTACATTAAACTTCCTGCAATCCATTCTAAAAACTCTTCCCCCCCCCCCCCGTAACTTGAATTTATGGCCCCTAGTTCTAGAATCGTTTATAACCGTGAAAATTTCATCCTCATTCACTTCAGTTTTGCTGGCCCGAGACTTAATACCTCAATCAAGTCTCCTCTAAGTTGCCTCGTTTCCAAACTCATCAACCCACATAACTGAAGTCTTTCCTCATCTGGTACTCCTTTTCCCGATCTCATCAGGAGAGTTACCAGTCCTTTGGACCTTCCAAGAAGCTTGATGTCTTTTTTTTTTTTTTTTTTTTTCCTCTCGGTGTGGTCTCCATACTTGAACACTACTCTAAGTGTGGTCTAACAGTTGCCTTATATAATGAGATTATGATGTCCCTATCTCTACTAGCAAATGTTCGATAAATCATTGATAAGACACCATAGACTTTCCTTGCAATCTGTCTACAATGCTCAGAGAACTTCATGTCTCTACCGATCTTTACATCATCTGCATATTTAAACAACACGCCTGTATCTCTTCATCGATGTCATTTAAGAAAATCAAAATCAACACTGGTCCTAATACTGATCCTTAGGGAACCCCACTTCTTACATTAACCCAATCTGAGGAATAACCATTTATCAGAACCCTCTGCCTGATGCCATCCTGCTATCCATCTAATGATTTTCCCTGTGATTCCGACCTGTTCCAGCTTATAAAGTAACCGTTCATGTGGGACTGGGTCAAATTCTTTGCTGAAATCTAAATAAGCAATGTTGAAATTATTTCCTAAATCCAGCTCACGAGTGACCCTGTCAAAATTGCTATCCAGATTTGCTAAACATGATTTTCCCTTTAAAAAACTATGCTGTGTATCCTTCAGAATTCCATTTCTATCTAAATGATCCTGAATTCCACCCTTGATCATTGCCTCCATGATTTTCTCTACTACTGAAGGTGGACTGGCTGGTCGGTAATTTCACATTGCACTCTTCATACCATCTTTATGTATTGAAGATACATTGGCAGTTTTCCAATCCAATAGAATCTCTCCATGTCCAGTGATGCTCTCATTAATAGCCTTAATGGTTCAATACTCACTTGCTGCCACTCTTAAGATTATAGGGTATATGCCATCAATCTCAGGAGCCTAACTCGCCTATAGGCTCGAAGATTTTTTCATTAAATAATCATGTGAAATTTCAATATCATTAATTACATATTTTTCCACTTCTTCCCATGTGATCATTGACAAAGGGTTTTTCTTCTGTAAATATGGATGCAAAGTAACTGTTCAGTTCATCTGCAACATCAGTTGTGGTATCTAATAAAATCCCACACATATGGATCCGACCTGATTTGCCCTTCTCTTCTTTGCATTTATATATGTGAAGAATTCCTTATCCCCACTCTTTGCTCTTTTCATTATTTCTTATCCCCACTCTTTGCTCTTTTCTTTATTTCTTATCCCCACTCTTTGCTCTCTCCCAGACTCAGTAAAGATAGTATAGTGAAAATTATACTTCGCTTAATATAAAACATCTTTCTGCTTCAAAAAATGAACAGAATTCAACCTTGGAAGACCAACATGAAACAGAACGTCAGCATTCTGCAAATTCTTTCCAAAAATAAGAAATTGCTTGATTCTAACGAGATTTTAAAAGATAAACTGAATCGGCAATGAATGAAATACTTTTAACTATTCCTGCTAAAAAAAGTTCAAAGTCTAGAAAATATGGACTAAGATCGTCTACGACTATCTCAGTACAATAGCATCATCCATCATAGAACCCGATATAACGTTTTCTGCGCTAATCAAATATGTACCAAAATTAGATCCAGTTTAAACGATAACACTATTGACTGCTTATGTTTCTTAAGAGCTCACTTTATTTGGACAAGTAGTATGGATGCTTAAACATAACTAAACTTTGTAGTATCTATATGTATTTTTTTTTTTGTTTTTAGATTAACTGCATTTTTAATAATTTTTTTCAGCATATTTATTATTGTAATAAAAGTTTTAAATAAACATCAATTCAAGTAATTACAGTTTTTTTTTTTTTTTTTCCCCCCCACACTTTATTGTACCTAATTGTCATCAATATTTATTGAGAAAAATGCTTGTTTTTGGAATTCCAGTATTCCGGTTTCATAAATTAAAAATACCGAAATACCGGTATTAAGATTTTGACCAGTATTGTAAGCAGCAATCCAAACATCATCTGCCTTTGATGTTTTGACCAACACCTCAAATTCATCAAATTTATTTACCAAACTCCTACGCACAAGTATACATGCACCTGTTCCTATTCTTAGCTACTCTAACACAGCCCATGTATTTACTTGTTCTGCAATGACTCCCAGCAGTTCCTGAAATCCCCTGCACCTTGTTTTCCAGGCTGCTGCTCATTCAAATAGAAGCAGTGCAAGAATCATTTTCACCTTGCCAGTGGTTGTTAATCTATTAGTTCGTGTATACCCCAAGCTAGCAGTTTTCCGACCCACCTAACACTGCCTCAAATAGCATCAGCAAATTTTATTGCACCCTTTCTATTTAAGTGTATCCCATCTCTGTAGAAACAGTCTCCCCTGTTAACAAGCACAGACCAGGCTGAGAAAAATTCTACCCCTTGAGCCTTGCACAATCTCTCCAGGGACAAATTGATTGACAAGGCTTTCATCATATACTCCCTCCTATTGTGTCTGGGCAGAATTGCAGACAATTTCAAATTCAACCCTAACTCACAGCTTTTTTTCAACATTGACCTGTACTCGTTATATAATTCCACCGGTCTCCTAATCTTAATATTCTAATCTCCAACTCTTAATAAGGGATTCAGAATTTGAATATGGGGAGTACAATGTGTAAAAAACATAAAAGCGGGAAAGGAGAGGATAGGGGTTATGCTCTTAGTTAAGAAGCACACAGAATCAAGGGCAGTGCATTCAGTGGACATGGGCAACCCAGTGGACATAATCACTGGAAAAATAAAAATGAGAGTAGGAGTGTATTATCAGCCTAATGACTGTAATGAGTATAACAATTGTACAGTCATATAGCCAGTAAATCAAAATGTCTTATAATGGGGGACTTCAACTCTCTAGTTATTGAATGGACCTTGGGGATTGGTCACTCACATAGTAGCAAGACATGGATTTATTACTGTTTTCTACACTAGCAAGTTAGAGACAACAAGAGAAAACAAATATTCTTGATCTGAATTTTGATCTTACTCTTAATGTATATAGGATCATTGCTGGCTCATTAAGAATCTGCAGATCAAAGACACTCTGTTACAGTGACCACAGCATACTGATGTGGAATTTACCTAAACAAGTAACTACTGTCAATTGCAAAGGGAGAAACTTTTGTTTTCGTAAAGGTGACTACAATGGTCTCAGACAATTCTTAAATTCTCTGCAGTGGGACACCAACTAATGAAGTTACCAATGGAAATTTTAAATGGAAAATATTTGGGGATGCAACTGTAGATGCTACTAGGCATTTTATAAAGACTAAGAGATATTGTTCATGGCTTAAACCTAAATGGATGTCAGATGAACTGAGGAGAATTGTGGCAGAAAAGAAATATGCATGGGATACATACAAATTATCAGGTGATGCAGAGGCCTAGAGCAGATATAAAATAGTCTGCAATCAATTCACAAAGGTCAGGTAAGCTAAAGCAGATTATGAGAATTTCTGGTAAAGAATGCAGACTTCTTTACTTATGTAAACACTAGAAGGAAGGGGTGAATCACATTGGTCCACAATATATGGATAGTTCACTGATGATGATCCTATTCAGGTTGCTGACAAACTGAATGAGCACTTTGCATCTATATTCACACACAAGTAATTTTTTAGGGATGAGAATGGTGCCAGAATTGTGTAAAATTCTAACAGGGAACTTAATGATTTTGTGATAAGTGAGGGTAAGGTGGAGAAGAAATTATTGAAAGTAAACATAAAAAAGGCAGCTCAGATGGATGGGATCTATCCAATTATATTAAGGGAGACAGCAGAAGAGATAAGCTTTTCAACTTGATAAATACAGTAAACTCCCGCTATCTGTATTTGCAGTTTCACGTATTCGCGGTCGCTGATTTAACATAAAATGAAACCTAAAAAAATGTGAATTTTAAAGCGCCGTGAACATTTTCCGCCATAAAAAAAAACATGGGAGTGGCTAAAATTATCTTTCCCAGTCAAAACAGCGGTCAGTGGGTGGAGGGAGATGGGTGACAAAATCGCTAGCGTGGATGTTTCTCGCTAATCCTTGTTCGGTATGTGTTATGCGCTTGCCATGGAAGGTTTCGTTGTTTGTTTTTAATTTATATGCTTTTAAATTTGAATAAATTTATCAATTTATAAATTGATATGTTTACAAAATTGATAAATCTACCGTTTTGAAGTGTAAAACAGACTTTTTCGAATGTGTTAACGGAAGAAAGTGACTTTATTTGGACAAATTTTTTCTAACCCATACAAAAATATGGCTACGAATAATAAGGGAAATGTGAATGTGAAATTATCAAAGAAGGTGATGACATTAGCGAATAAAATTGAGTTATTAGACAAAATTTCTAATGGTGAAAGTGTCTTCTCAGTGGCAAAACATTATAAAATCAATGAGTCAACAGTACGATCAATCAAGAAATCGGAAGAAAAAATCCGCCATAGTGTCCGTGAAAACACGCTAATTGCTTCAAAAATTTGCTCTATAACTCGTGATGTTAAATTAGAAAAAATGGAAAAGCTTTAAATCTGTGGATAGAAGACCGAACTCAAAATAAAATTCCGTTAAGTTCACTCATCATTCGTGAAAAGGCAAAACTCCTTTACAACACTTTACCGAAACTGGTGATAGCCCTGGCAGGATAAGTTTTTTTTAGCTAGCAAAGGTGCTGGTTTGAAATTTCTAATAAATATTACATTTAATATTAAACTGTTTCTTATTTTCATTTCGATGACATATGCTTGCATTTCACTATGTACTGTCTATGTACATAGTCATATTATGAAGGTACATATAATACATACATAGACAAAATTTTAGACTAGTTTTTCTTATATACAGCATTTCATACTTTGGAAAGGAACCCCTTTATTACTATGGGAGCCATAACTCAGTATTTGCGGAATTTCTCAGGAACGTAACCCTCACGAATAGTGGGGGTTTACTGTATAAGGAATACTCATGTGGCTTTTTTTCACAGTTTCTTCTTTAAATAGATTTCTCAAAGGCTGGTGCTCTTCTCCCATTCTAGTTTTTAAGATTTACAAAAAGACAGCCAGTGTATACAAAATGTACTTTTATACACACTGTTGACCCTTGACACACCTTTACTCTTGTTGATGCCTCAATTAACTTGAGCTTCTGGTCATGTTAATTGAGCTATTGTTTTCCTGTGAGTTAGCAAAAAAAATCAAAAACCTTTGCAATTTACCCCCTCATTTGCTCCAAAAGTTTGTCCGGTTCTTCCTTGAATTTATTTAAGCAATCAACTTCCACAACAACTGATGGAAGTTTGTTCCAGCAATCAACTGACCACTGGCCAAAGGCAAATTTTCACACATCTGTTCTACAACTGTCATTTCTCAATTTGAATTTATGCCTCCTCAAAGTGCGTAATCTGAGCAAGAGGAAGAATCCCATCAGCACTGAACATCAAAACATTCAAAGCCTAAAACACCTCCATCAGATCATCTCACAGGTGCCTAGTCTGAAGATGCTACAATTTGCACAGCTGAAGCCTGTCTCAAAAAAAAAAAAAAAAAAAATCGACGCCTCCAGACCTGTAATGCAGTACTCAAGATGTGGCCTGATCATTACCTTATACAATGGGATAATTATTTGTTCCTGTATATCACTGACAAAACCCCATGAGCTGTCCTGGCAGTGTGTCTGTACTGCTCGGAACTGCATAGTTGCCTCTAGGTCATTTTCATTTTCCAGTACCTGAGTGCAGTACCACACAGTTTGTACATTACTATGGGATTACTGATACCTTCATGCAGTAATCTTGTATTTGTCAACATTAAACTTCAATTGTTATTTCTCAGCTGACCTGCCTAATTTTTCTAGATAAAGTAGCAGTAGCATATGTTCATTACTGTCATTAACCACTCTACCAACCTTCATATTATCTACAAACTTAGAAATTAAACCTGATACACCATCAATATCATTAATAAATACAAAAGCAACAATGGGCCCAGCACAGCATGTTATTCGTAATAACATTAGTCCACAAAGAGCAGAGTCCACTGATAACCACGCTTTGTGCCACACTGCTCCAATTTGAATAGCAGTCTTTTATGCACAACAGTATCAAAATAATTCTTGAAATTAAGTATATGATATCAATTTTTTGCATCCAGTTCCTTTCTCACTGCATCATATGAAGGCTGTTCAAAAATGAATGATCAATTTTTTTTTATAACATACCTTTATTAATCATCCATATTTTGATGATTTCAAAATATGGATGATTAATAACACTGATAATTTGTTCCAGAAAAACAGTGCTAAGTGAATTGGTGCTCAGCGAGCGGCATATTCCGATAAGGTAACATATGTATTTGTGAGTTGCAGTCTACTATGCCATAGGATATTTCCTAATCAATAATAAATAGTAGTGAAAAGATGCACAAATGTTGGTCAAAATATTTAATATACAAAAATTTGTACATATAAAATATTCTATATTACATACATGTATAATTATGTGGTAATAAACTACATTACGTATCAAAATTAAACTTAAAATCATGAATTTATTAATCAGATGGCCTTGAGCTGTCGCGTTTTCGTATATATGGATTGAAAAATGTGTCGATTTTGGATTGTACAAAGTGAAAGATTTTGTACAACAAGAGGAAGGGTAACTTTGTCCTCTTCCTCTCATTGTACAAAATCGTATAGGGATTCATTTCTTTCTTTAAATTTCTTATTACCTTGGAACTTCGGTTCCATGGTAATTCTTATCGTAGTTTCTTATTACCTTGGAACTCTTTTCCAGGATCATTCTCCCAGAAATAATCACATATTTTTTCAAAGTGTTTGAAGGCTTTACTAAGACCTTTTGCAGTCAGCGACTTTATTGGTTCTTCATCTGTTGAATCTTGATCATCTTCTTTCTCAATTACAAGCTCTTGTTCTTTAGCATTACTTGAGGCATATGGTGCAAGAAAGCAAGCTTATAGAGCATCAGCCAAAAAAAAAAAAAAAAAAAACTCATTTCACCCATTTGGTCTATCCAAATGTTTGTCTAGTTCAGCCTTAAATTTATTTAAGCTAACAACTTCCACAACAGCTGGAAGTCTCTCCCAGCAATCAACTACCAGCTGGCTAAAGGCAAACCTCCACGCATCTATTCTACAACTGTCTTTCCTCAATTTGAATCTATGCCCTCTCAGGTTCTTAATTTGAGCAAGCAGAAGTATCCCATCAGCATTGAGCTTGCTCAAACCATTCAAGGCATTGCAAACCTCAATTAGATCACCTTGCAGGTACCTAGTCTCCAGATTCTGCAACTTCCAGAATTAAAGCCTCTCTAGATAAGAGAACCCTTTTGTTCCTCTCACCAATCTTGTTGCCATTCTCTGTACTCTTCTAGCAACTCTACATCCTTCCTAAAATGAGGCCCCCAGACCCTGTACGCAGTACTCAAGGTGTGGCCTGACCATTGCCTTATACAAAAGGATAATCATCTCCTTGTCTCTGCTAGAAAAATTCCTATATATCATTGACAAAACTCCATGACCTGCTCTGGCAGCCCATCTGCACCACACAGAGAACTTCATATCCAATTGCACAATTACCCCCAGTTATTTTTCATTCTCCACCTCCCTGAGCGTAGTACCACGTAGTTGGTACATTTCCCTTGGTTACGGCTACCCATATGCAGAACTTTGCATTTGTCAATATTAAACTTCAGTTGCCACTTCTCAGGCCATCTACCTAACTTTTCTAGCTCCTCTTGCATTAGCATACTGTCTTTAATATCATTAAAAACCTTGCCAACCTTTGTATATTGTATCAACTGCAAACTTGGGCATTAAGTCTGATATACCTTCATCGAAATCATTAATAAATACACAAAACAACAATGGGCCCAGCAAGGAACTCTGGGGGTCTCCACTAATATTAGTCCATATAGAGCAGTGTCCATTTATTACCACTCTCTGCCGTCTCCCACTCAACCATCCCTTTATCCAATGCAGCAACTTGCCCTTAACGCCATACTACTCCAATTTGAACAGCAGTCCTCAATGTGCAACAGTATCAAAAGCTTTCCTGAAATTCAAATATATGATAGCAAAATTAATTTTTTCATCCAGTTCCTTTGTGACCACTCGTAGTGTCCGATCAAACTGGTCAGAAAAGATGGGTTTGTTAAGACAAACCCATGCTTTGTCTGACCTATTACTGCAGTCTTGTCTAGGTGATCCTGCATCACTTCTTTAACCAGTGACTCCAATATTTTCCATGGAACAGAAGTTAAACTAACAGGTCTGTAATTACTTGTGTCACCCTTTGATCCTCCTTTATAAATTAAGATCACATTTGCACATCTCCAGTCCATGGGAACCTTCCCTGAATCTAAGGATACTCTCATAATTATGGCTAAGGGTTTGCCTTTTCCCCTCGCTGCTTCTTTCAATATATAACTAGATTGATTCCATCTGCTCCAGGTGCCTTTGTTATGTTTAACTTCAATAATTTCTCCTCCACTTTGCTCTCTGTTATTACAAAATCATTTAGCTCCCTGTTAGTGTTTAGTAAACATCTGTCCTCCCCTGCCTTACAGAATTCCTTATATGTGAATGTAAATGCAAAATACTCATTCACTTTGTCAGATATCTGAGCAGGATCATCAACAGTCAAACCACCAACATCAAGTGGATCAATCTAATTCATTCCCTTCCTTCTAGAGCTTAAATAAGTAAAGAAGACTTTGTTTTTCTTTGCATCCCTTGCCAAGGATTTCTCGAAATCAGTCTACACCTCCTTTGTGAATTGATTACAGACTAGCTTATATCTGCTATAGGCTTCTGTGTCACTTGATAATTTATATGCATCCCACGCATTTTTTTTTTTTTTTTTCTCTTCCATGAGCCTCATTAGTTCAGCTGGCATCCATTTAGGTCTAAATCTTGAACAGTATTTCTTAGTTGGTATGAAAAGTCTAATAGCTTCCAACATTATTTCCTTGAATGCTTCCCATTAAGAATTCACTTTTTTTAACATCATCAGTTGATACTACTATATATAAACTGCCTGAGACCACTGTAGTCACCTTTACAAAAACAAAAACCCTTCCCTTTATCCTTGATGGTAGTTACATCTTTAAGTAAATCCTACATCAGTAGACTGTGATCACTGTCGCCTAGTGATTCCTTTATCTGCAAATTCCTAATGCATGAATCATCACTGCTGATAATCAGATCAAGAGTATTACTCCCTCTGGTTGTTCCGCAAACATTCCCTCTGGTCGTTCCAATGCAGCAACTTGTCCTTAACGCCATACTACTCCAATTTGAAAATTGTAGTATTGAAGGATTGTAGAAAACAATCCTTCAATAAATCCGCAAAAGACTTGCTAGCATGCAAGTGACCAACCCATATCTGGAAAGTTAAAATCCCCCATTGCAAGACATTCTTAATTTACTAGCCCACTATTTCTCAGCACAACTGTTCATTATACTCATCAGAGTCATTAGGCCTATACACACTCCTACTCTCATTTTCCCTTTCAGTGTTTATGTCACATCAAACTGACTGAACATTGTACTGTCCACCCATGTCAACCAGATGCACTTCCTTATATTTTATGTATTTTTTAACTAACAGCATAACCCCTCCTCCCTTCCAACCCTGTCTATCCTTTCTGTACACGTTGTACTCCCCAAATTCCGATTTTGCACTGCTTATATCTGTGTGACACCATGTCTCTGATATCCCAACAATATCTGCCTTTGATGCCTTTACCAGCACTTCAAATTCATCAAATTTATTTACTATACTTCTAGCATTGGTATACATGCACCTGTTCTTACTCTAAGTTACCCTAATACAGCCCATGTATTTACTTGTTCCATGATAACTTCCAGTAGCTCTTGAAATCCCCAGCAACTTGCTCTCTAGCACATAAAAATAAATAAATGCGTCGCAGTCGAAAAATTTTCTTGGTTTAAGGTCAAATACCTTTAAATTGAAAATTACATTTTTCCAGGGGGAAGGCAACTGCATGTTTTGTCCTCTTTCATATCCCATTAATAAGTGCAGCACCCTGTATACGTGCCTGTCAGGGAAAAAAATAAGGTTTTACTCTTAATTAAATGATAATTAAGGTATCAGATTTTGTTTATTATTATTAGTATACAAAAAAATACAAAAAACGTCAACATACATTTTAATGAGCAGAGTAATATTTTCTTTTTTTGGCAAATTTTTCTTATATCCAGAAAATATGCCAACAGCTCTTGCCGCAATTCAAACATTCTAACGAGGACTTTACCTCGTGATGGCCACCAAACTTCTGAATGAAAAAGCAGGGCCGAGTGGTGATTACCCATATTTTCAAATATAATTTTAAATAATCTTAACTGTAATGGTTGAATTTTAATAAAATTAATAATTTGGACCGCTTCGTCTAGCACAGTTTTAAGTGTGATTGAAATATTTTTAGCTAACAGTGAATGTCTGTGAAGAACACAGTGACTATTGGTGCAGTTTTTTGCTACATTTTTTATTCGTGTCACAGTGCCTGCCACTTTTCTGACCATTGCTTTGGCACCATCACTGCACACATCAACACATTTGTCCCAACATATACTGTGTGTGTTCATAAAATTATGGATACAGTTCAAGATGTTCTCACCAGTGGTATAAGTTTTTAAACTTTTGCATAAAAGCAAGTCTTCTTCAATCCCTTTGTCAAAATCATATCTTATAAAAACCAGCAAATTTGCAAGACCTACAACATCAGTGAACTCGTCTAATTGCAGTGAGTACCCATCACATTGATACAGCCAAGAAATGAGTTCTGTCTGGATGTCATCAGCAAGATCACGAATACGATACAAAACTGTGTTTTTGGAAAGTGGCACAGCTTCAACTTTTTTACACGACTCCTCAGTTAACATACACGATACTATATCGTTTGCACATGGTTTTATTAGCAATTCCCCAATTGTGTATGCTTCTCTGGTGAGTGCTACGCGATAACTCACTCTGTAAGAAGCCTCTGTGGCATTTTTTTTTTTCAGTTTTAAATTTTTTTGTCACGAATCATTTAGCCTTGTCATATTCCTCAAGCTTTATCTTGGTACTCCAAGTGGTTTTGCTAAAAATTATGACTTAATTTAGCGGGTGCTAACGAACTGTTTGGCAATATTTTCTTGCAAAGTAGGCATTATGCTTCAGGACAATGTTCATTTCCGACGCTTGTGAATCCATATGAAAAATAGCTGTCATCATATTTTTGTTTCTTAGTTTGAGAAGAAGATCGGGTAGAACTGGGTGCTTCTCGCTTTTTCTTCAACTTGTCCCTTTTCTCTGCAAATTCAGGAACAGCAGATTCAACTGCTTTGGCCCTGATTCCTTGATTTTAAGTACCTTCTTTTAACCAAATGTCCAAATTCATGATGAATATAAATGTCATTAATAATTTAAAATTTGTGTATAACGTTGAACTTTTTTACAAAGCGGATGATTGAAATGCACAGATTGATAAAAATATCGAACAGGTTTATACAAGTGTGCTTACAGCGCGTGTAACCACATTGCGACTACTACATATACTGACACTGAGGACGGTTTCCCACCATGTGAAATGCGGATCCAAAACACTGAGCATAACCAATCACAGCCGGTTGTGAGTTGTTTCCTAGTATTTAGGTAGGTAGGTGCGGTAGTATACAGTCAATGTAATGTGCAAGTTCTGGATTACAATTACAAAGTCAGTAAAGTCAGTTTAGTACACAAGCTGTGCAGTAAAAGCGACCTAACACAAATATCGTCTTGTCTGCCAGGTATAAACGTACCTACAATATTTTTAACTTTTAATGTGTAAAATTTATTTTTTCACAGAACCCTTAATTTTACCTCACAGAACCCCAGGGTTCCACAGAACCATATTTGGGAAATGCTGGTATAGCGTAATGTATATCTTCAACTTGATAGTGTAAGGTATAATGTAAAACTAGATAGCGTAATAACAGTAAAAAAACAGGCACAAATAGCAGGAGTGCTATGGCTTGGGGCAGAACCAAAAGTGGGAGATTCTCAATGGATGACAGTCTACAAAAAAAAAAAAAAAAAAAATGTGCAATTTCTGAAATGTTCGCAGACTTTCTGGAAGAGGACATGATCCATGCAAGGAGGTTGTCCTTGTGTGTGTGTGTGTAAGGTGCAAAGAGTGTGATGAAATTAGAATGCTGAGTGACCAACTCAGCATTCTGATGGGCATTTATGATAGTTTGAAGAGTAGGGTAGATGCCATCGAAGAAATAAAAATAGGGGCCCATCCAGCTCTCAGCTGCCCAACTCAATGCAGAGCTTACTCTTGTGCATTAGACAACACAGTGGCAATCTTCAAGACAGAATGCATTAGTCCCACAGCAGCTAGTTATTGTTGACAACTCTCTTGTCAGGGAAATATGTTGTGCAAGAAGGATAGGTGAAATACCACCACTGTATTTCTGCCAGAAGCAAAGATGGATGACATTGTAGAGCATATATCATCTTTTAGGGGCAAAAAAGGTGATACTGTTGTAAACTCATCATATATTTCCGCCTATCGTGTCTGGGCAGAATCGCAGACACTTTCAAATTTAACCCCAACTAGCAACATTTTTTCAACATTGATGTATACTTGTTAAGTCTGCGGATCTTTTACTCTTAATGTCACTCATGCCAATCTGTACAACAATATCACCTTTTGTGCCCTTAAAAGATGATATCTGATGTAAAACATAATCAACTTTTGCCCAGGGATTACATACACTGGTCCTATTCCACCTATCATTTTTGCGCAATATATTTCCTATTTTCCTGACAATTGAGAAACTGACAATAACTAGCTCCTGTGGGAATAGCACATTCTGACTTGAAGATTGCTGCATTGCTGGCTAATGCACAAGGAGAGTTGCCAGACTTGCAGGAAAATCAAAGGATACGCTAACAGATGAGGACAGGATGAGTTAACATCATGTGAACTTTTAATATAGCATTATGAATAATCTGATATTATTCCGACCAAAATAGCATATAATCACGAACTTGTTCTATAAAGTGTTATTGACCAGCAAAATCTCTTCATTTCATTCTACGATGTTCCTGAGCCCAAGGTCGTGTGGCAGCTCACCACTGGATTATGCACCCTTTTTCCTTCTGTAGAAAACAACCATTGTGCATTCCATGTACTGATTGCACATTTTATTTTACTTTTTATTATTTTTATGAAAACCCCAAACACGAGAGGTATTAGAACCTATAGTACTTAATACTGTGCTTGGGTTGGAGGTTGAGAAGATGAAAGAAGATATTCGTTGACTTCAACTTCTGTAGATTGTAATTTTCAGGAAATACATAAAAGAATGATGATATCCAGCTGAGGACCCTGGGTGTGCCAAGCCCATAATCACCAGATGTGAGCCCCTGGGATTAAATATATCAGTTTGTTCAACAGACACTGCAAAATAGAAACTACTAGTTCACAGCATCGGCATTAGTTGAGGCATATGATGCAAGAAAGAAAGCTTACATAGAATCAGCCAAAAAAAAAGTAACCCTTCCCATTTCACCCATCCATTCACTCCAAATGTTTGTCTAGTTCAGCCTTAAATTTATTTAAGCTATCAACTTCAACAGATGGAAGTCTGTTCCAGCAATCAACTACCCGTTGGCTAAAGGCAAACTTCCATATGTCTATTCTACAACTATCTTTCCTCAATTTGAATTTATGCCCCCTCGGGTTCTTAATCTGAGCAAGGGGATGTATCCCATCAGCAGTGAGCCTACTTAAACCATTCAAGGCCTTATACACTATCAGATCACCTCACAGGTGCCTAGTCTCCAGATGCTGCAACTTGCAGAACTTAAGCCTCTCTTGGTAAGAACACCCCTTTGTTCCTCTCACCAACCTTGTTATCCTTCTCTGTACTCATTCTAGCAACTCTACATCCTTCCTAAAATGAGGCCCCCAGACCTGTATGCAGTACTCAAGGTGTGGCCTGACCATTGCCTTATACAAAAGGATAATCACCTTGTCTCTGCTAGCAAAATTCCTACATATCACTGACAAAACTCCATGACCTGGCAGCCCATCAGCACTGATCAGAGAACTTCATATCTGACTGCACAATTATCCTCAGGTCTTTTTCCCTCTCCACCTCCCTGAGTGGTGTAGTACCACACAGTTGGTACATTTCTCAGTACCACTTCCTGATGGCATTTTCTCCACTTCCTTAAAATCTATGCTCCAGAATTACTACTTCTTTTGTTTCCTTTTTACACTCATTCTACTGGGTATTAGTACTAAAGAAAAAAAAAAAAAAAGTAAAAGCTTTTACCTATTTTCATTTGTCCATTCTTTCTAATAGTTGTTCCCAATATCCACAAGACTGTGGAAATTTATCCTGACAATCAATTAATTTCTGACTTTGTCCCTACAAAGTTCAGCATGTCCTTTTCAACTTAGATCTGTGCGTGCGTGTTACTTAAAAAAGAGTAAGGTATCATTGGCATTTAATTTGTCAAGCCCTTTTAATGCCTTAAACACTTTAAGTAGATCTCCATGTTATAATTTATAGAAATTTAATGTATATATATTCAATTGTATATATATACAATATAATGTGGTGTGTATATATAATGTATATATATATATATATATATATACACACACCACTCCTCTTAATTAATCATGCTACTAGTGATGAGAAAAATAACTCACTTAGCTGATTTTGTTCATTTGAGTCATTACAGAATAGTTACTTGAGTCACTTCGAAATAAATTATTCAGAAGAGCAGTAACCAATTGGTGAGGAATTTAACTGAATCACTGATCTGAATCCTTGAATGTCCAAGAGATTCAATACACAACCTGGCCAAGGGAAATTAAGTACTTTTATGTAAATGAATGATTCTATGCAGTGAATGAAATCATTCAATGGAGGCAAAAAAAAAAAAAAAAAAAACACGTGTGTGTGTGTCTAAATATCTGTACATTATTAATGAGCAAGATGATATGATTATCAATTCATTTGTTTATTTCTGGAGCAGTCAAATGAACAGATGGTTAAAGTAACATTTCTTGGTGCATTGTATTAATTTTGCAGCTGACCGGAACCTACCAGAAATTGTGTGATCGTTTGGTGATTTGTGGACCACTTGCAACTCTCAGACATTTGTTATGTGGCCCTAAGTGTTATCAAATTTCACAGGTTAGTGTTAAACCTATATTAAAGTACATAGGGATACTCGATATGCAAAGGAATACTGTACACTAATACAGTAGACTGTCGAAATAATGGCACAATGAGATCGGATGTATACATCCAGCACAGCGTTTTGTGGTGCCAAGAAAAGAAAATGGCAAGTCACATAATTACTGTATTTGTTTACACTCACCATTTTCAAAGTGAATTCTGTACTGATATCACTGATTATACTACTGTTTTACATTTATTTTAAATTAAAAACCTCTCACTATGGCTCCTAACGTTAATAAACCTTATAGAGGGAAGAAAAGAAAAACAACATTAAAGCTTAGTGACAAACTTGGTATAATCCAAACTATTACATTAGGGTCACCTAGAATGTTAATTCATATTTTGCCTATTTTGATGGACGAAAAACCCCAGTTTCTGGGGGGAGGGGGGGGAACCTTACTATCTGCGCCTGAAACCCACTAACACAGTCACGGAGTGAAAAAAGCCTATAAAAGTTCCTCGCGTCATCGACGGGATTCGAAGCTGGGCCTTTTCCACCCGGTGTGGGGAGGACGGTGATGATACCACTGTGCTACCTGAGCAGACTAAACTTGGTATAAGAAAGAAAATAGAATGGGGCATAAGCAGAAGTGTATTTGCAGAATATAACACTGGATCGTCAACATGCTTATGTTTTTTTTATGTGCAGTTAAAGTTGCATTCTTAATCTCTTATTTGACTTTATTATTTCTGCATTATATACATTAAAAATAAAACTTTCTAGATAATGGAAAAATCTAAATAACAGCACCTTGAATCCCCGAAGGCGCCATTATTCTGAAAGTCTACTGTATAAAATTTAAATAAAATTCATAACTTACATGAATCTTCATTAATGTTGATGGTCATGAGATTGTGCATTTTTGTACAAGGATAAATACATATGAAAACATTTAATATTTATCTCAGGAATGCTACTGATGTGTTATGTGCACACTACTGTGGCCCACTATCCTCCTCAAGAACTGTTTGATGTCCCACAAGCAGTTCTGATTTTCAAAATTGGTTTAGGATAACAGAATGCACACTCGCTAATTTGCTTCAGTCAATTATTGCTATTACCACCGCTAATCTTGATAAACTTCTCTCAACCGTGTACTGTTTTCAAGGCCTTGCTCTTGGAGGTTGAGGGGCTACTGTTTGATGCACTCTTTGAAATTTGGTAGGTCAAGTTTTTTTTTTTTTTTTTTTAATTTGACTTTGTAGCCTGTCAGCAATTGTGTGAATAGACAAGCCAGCAATACGACATCTGACAATAAAACCACTCTGGAAATTAGCCAGCCCAGCCTCTACACTAGCATGATAAGGACATTTAACTTATATGGCTCATAATGCTTTCCTCATACATCAGTTTGAATCAAAGGAGCATTATAGCCACAGCAACTTGTGCACTATTCAACTCCCATAACCACACACACACACAGTTTGAATCAATTGTTTATCCAAGACAAGCCAACACAGTGTTCTCCCCAGAAACATTTGCCAGCCAGATGGCATTATGATGTAGCCGGGCGGGAATTGTAATACTCTGCAATATTATAAAATTTTCTGTTATTTTTAAATGTGACTTAAGCAATCCAGAGCAAAAATTAATTGCATAATTTAACATTATACGTTCGAATTAATATTAATCAAGAACAGTGAGAACATACGATAACCCCGAGAAGCAATTAAATTTTACCCATGTGATCGGTTAAATTCACGGGTAGTGCGCCCATTCAATATGTCCTGGGGTCCACATATTTTTTTTTTTTTTTTTTGGAATGTAGTGTATACTAGCTCTGGATGATATATAAACAGATGTAGATGGTATTATATCAAAAATAAAAAAAAAAGTAATTATGTGTTTTCTATGTTTTTTTTTTTTTTTTTTTTTTTTAATTCTGATTTGATTTTTGAATTAATTTCACTCTTACACTGGGCAACAGAGTCAAAATAAGAACAAATTAATATTCAAACGCTATTATGTAGAATGTTTTCATATTTATGAATTTCAAAATTTCTTGAAGAAACTTACTCCATAGAATCTACCTAACAAGTTTCCTTAACATGCTTTTTTTCACAGAGTGATTTCCTTAACATGTCTAGGCTGGGGCCTAGACATGTTAAGGAAATCACTCTGTGAAAAAAAAAAGAAAAAAAAATTAAATTGCATAATTTTTATCCATTTCAGCAAACTAAACCTAATCAAAATATCATTTTATTTCTGCAGGTTTAATATACAGCATAATACAAGTAAGCATAAATATCAAGTTAATAAAATTGTAGCATTATTGCATCTAATATTGATAGTGCAAGTCAAGCTTGAAATTTAACTGTAACAAGTCCAACAAAAAAAAAAAAATTCCTTGCCTTTTATTACAATCTATACCTTGGAGATAAAAGGCAAGAAAAAGATGAAACTTTAAAAAAGTTTATTCTTAATTCTGACACTATAATGGATAAAAGATTAAAAATTGTCTTCAGAAAGTCTTGTTATCCAAAAACTGATTCCAACTATCTTATATTCAAATCGTGGGGTTTAACGAAATGGGCAGAATGTAATAGCACCCAAAACTATAAAAAATTAAAAGATGTGAGAGAGTGGTTACTTTTCAGGAATACTAAAATTCACACTTTTTGTTCAAACCCTTACTCAGTTTTTCTGTTCTTGGCATATGATTTTCAACATCATGCTCATTAGATGATTAATTTCAGCTGTTGTAAAAGCTTTTCATACATTTTCTATCCTGTATAAAAAGAATAAATCCCAAATTTTCCTTTATATTCCAATTTAGAGCTTCACATCATGCATTTAGGTGGATAGAAAAAAATTAAAAGCTTCATATTCAGTATTAAGAACATCAATCAAACATGATGAAAGCAGAAAAAAAAAAAAAAGTAGAACCAGCCAGTGAAATAAATTTTGGCAGTCTATTTCTTTGCAACCGTAATATCTATTTCAACTGCCACCATTTGGAAAGATCTACATTAAATCATAATCATTGACCAAAATTTCTAATTGCTTTTACATACTGGATTTGGTTTTCTGCTGTCTAAAGTGGGGCCCAGCATTTGCTCAAGATGACTGAACGTTTGTTTATATTGCCAAGAGGCAAACCTGCCTATGAACACATACCTTACAGATACAGAGAAAGCAATGAAAATCGCCCTACTGTTTCTTTCTCAGAGAATACCATAACATACTACCCCAGATACACATACTCAATTATGCAATCAATAGCAGAATTCTTGATTTACTCTAAACTCAAAAACACTGAAGGGAATATCTGAAACAAAAAAAATAATATATGCATATAAATTTGAATTTTAGCCAATTTAAATATTTTGCAGTAATTCTACATCTCTCAATGACTCCATTTCATACATAACATTGTTAAACTTTAATTTAACAACCTATTACAGTACCCAAACATTTATTATAAACCAAAACAATAAATACAAGCTGAAATATAAGGAATGGAGAGAGAGAGAGAGAGAGAGAGAGAGAGAGAGAGAGAGAGAGAGAGAGTATATGTATGTGTGTGCAGAAGCATAAACAATCCATGGAGATAAGCTCTACCCCTCTGACAAGGTTCTTTTTAACACATACATCCACAAAAATGTGCAGTTCTAGATAACCCTTAAAAAGAACCTTACCACTTGGGATTATAATTATATTTTAATAGTGGTGATCCCAAGTATGCACAACTAATAAAATAAAAAGACGAAACTTTAAAAAAAGTTTATTCTTAATTCATCAAGAGGTTAGATACATCTAAGCACTCCCCTGTCAAAATAATGTGGATTTTTTCTGCTTCATAATGGTTAAAGCTTAATGATTCTCCAAACACTGATTTAGCTCCCTTTGGAAAATTCTAGGACCACCACTGTATTTAAGTACACACACAAAAAGCATGTAATTTTTGTCTCATCTTTCCAAGTTTTCATCATTAATTTATGGTACATTTTTGCATAGTAAATTTCAGACTAATCACTGTGCTGATTCTGAACTTAATTACAACTACTACAGTATCCTTAATTTAAAAAAAAAAATCATTAAAATATAATTTTATATAATGTTAATTGTTCCGAATAAAAAATAAAAACGCATTATCGGTGAAAACTTACTTTTATTTCAATACCGATTAACCGGTTTAAGCAAGCGATGGCTGGGTAATTATTACAGGAAATATTACTATGTACAATAATCACCTAATAATCCTTCAGTTTTTCCCAAATATTATGGGGTGAGAAGTCCCCATGCCCATATGTGAAATGAAGGGGGGGTTGAAACGTGACATAGAAAAATTATATTTAATACCCGTATTTTGTCTTCATTTCTGTCTTCTTTCAATCTCCCTTTATAGACCTACTTGTACATAGCTTTTAGATCAAATGAAATATTTGTGTTAAGATATATTTCGAAAATCCAAGGTAGATAATTTTCCCTCATGGTAATATTTTGACACACTTTTTCCAAATCGCCGGCACGTGCATGAATGATGCAGGACGTTTCTTATACACAAACACGACACCAGTACAATGACATTTTTTTTTTTTTTTTTCATTTTAAAAATTTTATTTCTTTACTTGGAGTGATATGTATATTTCACAAATGGAAGAATATTAAATTTTAATTAACACTGAATTATATCATTCATTGATAAACATTTTATGACGATCTACACAGTAATGAAAATATTTTCCTTTGCTTTCCCGTGGCTGGAAGTTTTACAGCTAACACGATCAATCCCCAGCAATAAGGTAAACGATAGTTTACAAAATGCAATACAGATTTTAAATGGGTGCTACCGAATTACACATTTAACTTTCCCAATATATGGTAATAAGCTTTCGAATTACTTAACAAGAAATAGTCAATATATACATCTCTTTTTATATCATGTGTGAATACATATATATACACACACACACATAGATATAGATGTATATATATAAACACACAGACACAAACAGTATGCATATATAATGACACTACGTCAAATATTTTACTACAAGTAATTGTGGTATTACCTGCGGTTATGAGAATCCTTTCTTCGGGTATTTTTTTTCATATTGTTACGAAAGTCACTTTTCGCTCAAAAAATGACACACGTCTGCTACAGAGCCTGCACACTCTTTCGACAGAAATGAGTACAAGCGAGCGACAGCAACATCAGGCAAAAATCAAAACTCTGCTATCCCATAATGCGTCTATGCTAGCCTCAAGATGTTCGCTTAGTTCCAGTGCGGTTTGGTCTAACTGTGCAGAAGGAAGGAGAATAATGGTTTTCGTTACAAAATCATATACAGATTTCACATAATCATCACTTTAATGCAAAAATAAAATTAAATGCAATCAGACAGTGTTAAATGCTACATTATTAATCAATAAGCATATCGATTAATGCCCAAAATAATGAATGTAATTTTTAAAAAAATTAAAATGTTAAAATCGTGAACCAAAATAAGAAGTACTGTATTTGCTTGATTGCTTTTATATATATATAATCTCAAAAAAAAACCGAAGTAAATAACACATGCAACTGTGCGTGCAGATCTGAAAATGACTTCAAAATGCTGTTTTCGGGATATTAATTAAAACTATAGCCTGTTTTTTTTTTTTTTTTTTTTTTGTTTTGTTGTTTAACTTTTGGTTATTAAAGTATCATTGAAACTTAGAAGACACTGCAGAATATATCACTGTAAACAAAATCAATTTAACGCATTCTTCATTACAGGCACAATATAGTCTTTGTTGCTTTTGCGCCATAAATTTCTAAGGAAAACAACAGCAATCATCAAATATAATCGACCAATTATTTGAAAAGTATCCCACTGCAATATGGCATAAGGGCCATATATTAATTTAAAAAAAAATCCTGCTGCTGACTCAATGTTTAATTTTAAAAATAATATTTCATTTTTAAAAACAAGATTTTTTTTTTTTTTACATTATTAAAAGTGTTTTTGGAATCAGTTATTTGTTTTATTGAAGTTTTTCCGCAAAAAAAAAAAAAAAGAAAATAAAAAATTCAAATACACATGTAGTTTACAATTAATTAGTTTTGGCCAGTAGCGAGGTTTTCAAAAGATGTTCCCAATTAACATCAGCAAAAAAAAAAAAAAAAAAAAAAAAATCACTTCCCATATTATCTATCCATCTCCTTTAAGAGTTTGTCTAGCTCTCCCTTTCATTTATCAAAATACGCATCTGTACAACACAGATGGAAGTTTGTTTTCCGACACCCACCTACCCGCTAGCCGAAGGCAAACCGCATATCTATCTTGCAACCATCCTTCCTCAATTTAAATTTTGAGTGTAGTCCGAGCAAGAGGTACGGAAATCTTTTCTGGTAAGAGGATCCCTTTTGTTCCTCCCACTAATCTTATTGTTCTTCTCTGCACATGTTTCAAGTTAACACTCATTCCTCAAATGAAGCTTCCATGCCTGTATACAGTAATCAAGATATGGTCCAACCATTGCTTTATCAAGCTGGATAATCACTTCCTTAATCTTATTGACAAATTGCATTTGTCAATGTAAAACTTCAATTGCCACTTCTGAGCCCATTTACCTAATTTGTCTTGATCTTTTTGCAGTAGTATACCTGATTACTTAAAAAGTAATAAAAACTATGCAGCAGTTTTTATTTTAAATAAATAATGGTTTTAACTAATGTACAAGTTAGTGCATTTGCATATTTCTGTGCATAGCCAACTACATAAGTAGTTATAAATTGGCATCATTAAATATAAGCAACAATAAGTAAAAATAGTCTTCTCCTATGGTGAAGCGTTACTTATTTGAGGTAGTGCAATACCATGGCAAATCGTTGTGAAGGTATTCACAATATAAGATATACTTAATAATCCCAATTTATTACTTGTGTAGTTGGCTATGTACAGAAATGATGCAAATGCACTAACTTGTACATTAGTTAAACTATTTACGTAACCTGAGGCTTTAGCCCTAAACTATACCATAATGGTTTTAAATAATAAATATTAACAATTCACAGTTTGACTTGAAGAACACAACCTCACTATATCTCTGGCGGAGACAAGCCAGAGAATAATGGGCAGCCTGGCTACCTCCTAGTGGGGTGTGCAGGCAACGTGGAGTCCCACCAGGGGCCCTGCGGCCAAATGCCAGGACATACAACAGAACCTTACGCAATATGTCATATACAACACACAACACTTTTCTGGCATTTACAGTAGTACTGTATTCCTCCACAGCGAACATATAGCGCAGATGTGGGAAACCACAGGTGGCGCCTGACCCTAATACTATGCACACTATATCAACCGCAAGAAAAACACATCATCCTAGAGTATTGAGATATATAAAAATTAATAAATTTTCTGTTATACTCTGGCGCCACCACATAAGACTAGAGAAGTTCACAAAATAAGCTGAATACAAGAACAGCGCCGTATATTTTGTAGCCACGTGGGCGTGAACCAATCATTCAAGCGCGGGTGTATGTCTGTACCCTCGCGTTTGATTACTCTTAAAGTCAACAATGTCGAGCGTCAGCACGGAGCTGGGAACAGCTTACTGTGCCTTGACACCCATGTCTGGTCTATTGATGAAACTTAAAATTGCTTTGTCTCACAAAATATCTCTCCGCATTTGAAACAGTATGAAATATCTATCAGTTTTTTTGCATAGTCAAAAGTTTGAGAAGAAGGATAGTTGGTTAAATTCCCAAATTTCCCCTTCAGTACTGCCATGGTACTGTCAACAAGCCAACCAGATTTATTTTGGTTTTTTTAAAGAGCAATAAGATAATATTTCTTCCTATTATCCGACACAATCCCGTTTTTTTTCCACTACAGCCCTGCATTTTCTATCCAGCTAGAGTAAATGCGCCCACTTTTCAACTCGCGTTGGAAATAAATACCTGTAGTTCGGAATCCAGACCCGGATTCCGAACTACAGGTATTTGAGCAGGAGGCAGGAGTAGGCTCTCTTTCACGAAGCTTATTCAAGTTTTTTAAAGAACATTTATCAAAAAATAATAAATGAAATTGTCGCATGCTGGAAAATTTTCTAGATATATTAATTTAAATTAATGTGTGCGCCTCTCATTATTTTATTTTCATTTGTTTTTTCCAACCTTATTTTTGGCTTATTTTCCCAAAGGATTTAGAGCAGTTTTTCGAGTCGCCCCCTTTTATAATAGCCATTTAACCTGCGACCACCGCTACATTTGCATAAAAAGGCATTTTAATATGGTAAAGAAAACACATTAAAAATAGATTTTTCAGAATATAATTCTAGCTTGATATTAATTAACCTAATATTTAATGCGATGTTTGTACTTGCATCTAGGCAACCAGCTTCAAAATTCGCGGCCGAGTGTTTGTTAAAGCCAACCTCATGTCATCCTCAACATTGTCTGTTTCTTGCCTTTGTTTAGATATGAAGAAGCGTTGAAAATCCACTCTCGCAGAGATGTGTAGAGGCAAATAGATGTAAAACTCGAAAGGCAAGCATGGTGACATTTGGATATGACTTATAGCACACCACAAATGAATCACCAAGTTTCCATAAAACAAATCACGTGTCGAGGAATCGTTCCGCAGATCCAAGAATTCATCCTGCACTTCATCGGGAATGCTGCCTACATTCAGGGAAGCAGAGAATGGGTTTCGTACCAGTGCAGCAGCTTCTTCTGTACGCTCAGGGAAGTACCGCTGAAATTCCTTTTCAAGGGATTCAAGGTGCCTAGTAATCTCCTCCTTCGGATTCTCATCCAGTTCACCTTCCGATTCCTCCTACCACACTGCGGAGTTTTTCAAACATGGCAATGTATTCAAGATTTACTTTCCGATGCCAGTTTTGCAGCTTGGATACAAATGCCTGAAGATTATCTTGAAATTGGATAACGTGTTTTCCTTTCCCTGAAGTTTCAGGTTCAGCTTATTTAGCTGGTCTAAAATGTCTGATAAGTAAGCAACTCTTTTCTTCCAAGCTTCATCATTAAAGTAAGCCACAAGGTCATGTTTCCCTTGCACTTCCAGGAACAACTCAATTTCATCTTTCAACTCAAAGACACGATTGACAACATTTCCTTTCGACAACCAGCGTACAGCAGTATAGAAAAGAAGAACCTTGTGATCAGAATTCACATCTTTACTGAGTTCTTTAAACAAACGGGTGTTGAGAGCTCCAGACTTGATGCAATTCACAATTTTGATCAGAGAATCAAGTACCTCTTGCAGATTAGCTGGGAGAGTATTACTGGCAAGAGCATATCGGTAAGTCATGCAGTGAATGCCTTTTGCTTGGGGAGCAAGTTCGTTCACATTTGTCTGAAACCCGGCCTTTGACCCTAACATAGCTGGTGCTTCATCTGTACAAACCCCACAGACGTTTTCCCAGTGTAGTCCACCTTCAAAAAAGGTATTTATCTTATCCATAATATCTTCACCTTTTGTAGTAGTTTCAAGTGCACTACAAAACAGGAACTCTTCTTTGATATCATCTGAATGAAGATATTTCACTAAGACAAGCAACTGGGAACATGAACTTACGTCCGTTTCATCAACTTGAAAAGAAAACAATGGAGAAACTTTGATTTCATTCAAAACCTGCTCTTTCACATCTGCAGACATATCTGAAATGCGCCTCTGAATAGTGTTATTGGACAGAGATATTTGTCGCATCTTTATCTCGCTGGCTTCCCGAAGAATTAACTTCACATCTGGGGACTTCCATCTTCAATATGCAGGGTTTGATGACCGTTTCTCCAATCGTGTAAGGGTTTTTTTGTTTGGAAATTTCCAATGCGACTTCATATGACGCTTGCACTGCTGCTGTGCTCTGTTGCTGGAAACGTCCTGTAGGATCACGTCTCTGACATCTGAGACCAGTTTCATGGGGCCGAAAGAACTCAAAATCCTTTTTTAGTATTGTATGTTCTGAATGCTTTGTCTTTAAGTGACGTTTCAGTTTTGAAGGTTTTATAGATTCAGCACTGAGAACGACATTGCACCAAACGCATTGTGGCTTCCCTATGCCATTACTGATCAAGATAGTAAAACCAAATTTTAGATAGTTTTCTGAATATTTACGTTTTTTCTCCATGGGTACCGATTTAGCACGGACTGATGACGACCTACTGACGCTCTTTAGATTTTAGAAAGTGTAAGCAGTAGCTAACCCGCGCTCGACAGCGAGTGGCTGGTTTCTATCATGGCGCCAACTAAAGGTGGTTGACTATTGGCGAATTAAGTTCGCGCCAGTTTGCATTTTCCCATCGCTGACATTATTAAATTATATCATTGCAAATATGGTGGCGTCAGCAAAACTTACGGGGTGATCTTCAAGTGCGTTAAGAGAGCAACCCATCTTTATTCGACGGTCTGTTATTCACACATCGAGACACCGATTAAAAATGAATTTTAATATTGAATTTTGCATTATAGCGAATATTTTTTTCCCGTTTGCTATCTGTAACAGAATTTTATTCGAATGATAATACTGTATTTGTACATTTTATTTTTACAAAGTAAATCAAGGTCTGCCGCGGCGAAAATTTGAAAAAATATTTAAGGCCTGCCATAGCAAATAATTAAAATAATATAAAATGTTTAATATGTATGAACACGGCGGGCTTTTAATATTTTTTAAGTATCCGCTGAGGTGGACCTTAAGTCACTTCCTTTCATTTATCAAAAATCCCTGTTACTACCACTATTAGAATTGCAGTGTAGCCATATGTCGTATTGAAATAAATAAGTGGTGAAATTTCCTATAAAAATAATAGCAACTAAAAATAACCGCGGCGATCCCCCAGAAAACACTTCGCGACCCACAGGTTGGGAATCTAGGCTTTAGAGAGTAGTTTCACTACCAATGAATGACATTAACTGCAGACGGGCTACCAGGTCAGCTCCTGGGATTTATCAATGATATACAGGGATTTTGCAGATGGGATAAGGCGAAGATTATCCCGTTGTTTATGGCAGCGGTTAGGCCATATCGTGAGTTCTGCATACAGGTCTTTAAGCCTCATTTTAGGAGAGTTGTAAATCTGTTGGAAAGAGTGAACAAAAAGAGTAACGAGATTAGTGAGGAGGGGAAAAAAGGGGTGCTTTTACCAAGAATGGCTCAGTTGCAAACTGCAGTGTTTGGAGACTAGGCACTTGCGAGGGATCTGATTAAGGTGTTTAAGGCTTTTAATGGGTTGAGTAAGCTAAATGCTGATAGCACCATTCCTCTTGCTCACAACGGTGCATAAATTCAAATTGAGGAAGGATGGTTGCAGCACAGATGTGCAGATTTGCTTTCACCCAGCGGTTTGTGTGGATCGTTAGAACACACTTCTATCTGGTGTTGCAAAAGTGAATAGCTTGAATAAATTCAGTGAATAACTAGACAAAATGTTAGACGGGATGGATATGTGCAGCGTTATCTTTTTTTAGGTGATGCTGTATTAACTAGTTAAGATTATGATGAGAGCCTCTAGTTCAAATGGAACTGGCAAGTAAGCGTAAATGTCTTATTATGGGTGATTTTAATTTGCCTCTAATTGATTGGAACATATGGGAAGGAAACTATACATGGGGACGAATTTTTAAATCAACTAGATGATTATTTATATCATGTCAGGGAAAGTACTACGGAAAATAATATTCTAGACCTGATCATCACTCATGAACCAGATGACATAATAGGGCTGACATACAGGAACCAGTTGCTGTTGTTGTTTTGGTTTTTAGGCGTATTAGCAACTAAGGCCATATTGCTCCGGGATATGCGGTGGTCATTCCCTGATTCTTCTGTATTTGGTGGTGACGGTCTTTCTGATTCTTCTGTATTTGGTGGTGACGGGCTCGAACCCCGGTCTAATCAAGAAGCATGTGATACGCACTACTGCTCCTTCCCACCTGGCTACGGAGGCGCCCAGGAACCAGTTGCAGGAAGAGTTCTATGGTGGACGATGAAGAGAGGTAGCAGTACTTAAAAGCAAAGGAATAGGTTATAATTTCAGGAAAGGAAATTACGACAGCTTAAGGTGCTACATGGCCTCTATTAACTGGGTAGATATCTCACAGAGAACGAATACAATGAAATTATGTTGTACCTTTAAAATATTAATTACAGAAGCCTTGAATCCGTATATACCATTAAATTTTTACTCCACGAGGAGGATTTCAGGTTGTATGTTGCCAGATTACTTGAGGAGAAAAAGGTAGCATGGAAAAGTTAGAGCAATAAAGAGTACTGAAGCCTACAAAAGCTACAAATTGATCTGTAATAGTGCCACAGACTCCGTAGCCGAGTGGGCAGGAGTGAGAATGCAGTAGCACACGCTCCTTGAGTAGACCGGGGTTCAAGCCCCTGACTGCTGAATACGGTCGATCTGCCAACCCGCACTGGACCAGCGTGGCAGATTATGGTCCATTTCCCTCAGCATGAATTGTTGAGGAGGTTTCCATCCTGCAGTGGGTTGATAATGGCTGCACTTTACTTTTAGTGCCACAGAAAAAGTTAGGCTGGCAAAAGCACATTATGGGAAATCGTTGCAAAGAGAGCAAAGTGTAGGTTAAGGAATGATTCACATATATAAATGCAAAGAAGAGAAGGACAAATCAGATCGGTTCCTTATGTAATGGACGTGGGATAGTATTAGATACCCCAGCTGATGTTGCAGATGAACTCAACAGTTACTTTGCATCGGTATTTAAAAAAGAAAATCCCTTTATGTCAATGAGAAATTATGAGAGTGAAGTTGAAAAATATGTAATTAATAATATTGAAATTTCACATGATTATTTCATGAAAAAACTTTAGAGCGTACAATCGAGCCTTAAAATTATAGGGTATAGTTATAGGTAAACCTTAAATTATAAAATTATAGTTATAAGTAAACCTTAAAATTATAGGGTATATGCCATCAACCTGGGGTTGATGGCATATACCCTATAATTTTAAGGAAGGCGACAAGTGAGTGCATTGAACCATTAATGCTAATTATGAGAGCATCACTGGACTCAGGAGAGATTCTGTTGGATTGGAAAAGTGCCAGTATATCGCCAATACATAAAGGCGGTTCTACGAATGTAGTGGGAAATTACCGACCGGTCAGTCGATAGTAGTTTCCTACTACTGAAGTCGGTAGAATTTCAGTAGCAGGAAAAATCTGCTACTGAGGCAATGATCTAGGGTGGAATTCAAGATCGTTTAGATAAAAATGGAATTCTGAAGGATACACAGCTTGGTTTTGTAAAGGGAAAATCATTTTAACTATTTTGGCAGAGTCACTCATGAGCTAGATTTAGGGAATTAATTCGACATCGTTTATTTAGATTTCAGCAAAGCATTTGACTTAGTCCCACATAAGCGATTATTTAAGCTGGAACAGGTTATAATCACAGAGGATATCCTTAGATGAATAGCAGGATGGCTTCAGGGCAGGAGACAGGGGGTTGGAATAAATGGTTATTCTTCAGATGGGTTAAAGTAAGAAGTGGAGTTCCCAAGGATCAGTATAGGGACCACTGTTGTTTTTGATATTCTTAAATGACATCGATGAAGGGATAGAAGGCATGCTGTCTAAATTTGCATGTAATGATGTTGTTGTTGTAGCGTTTTTAGAAGCATTAGCGACTAAGGCCATATTGCTCCGTGTATATTGTCTGTAAATTGCGCGTATCCCGAGGTCGATTTTTTGTTTAGACGATATTTTCCGGCAAAAAAAAAAAAAAAAAGTCTGTTACCCTTCTCTGAGATCGAATAACTCAGCCACGTTGCGAAAAGGGCCCATAAAAATTCGACGGGACTCGAACTCAAGTGTTTTGGTATGTATTGTATATGTTTTATATAAAGGCGGCTCCTAGAACAAAGTTCATATCCGCCTTGTTCCACTGTTCATTTTTATAGACTTCGTTAAGGCTAGGCCAAATGTATGTGTAGTGGGGGAAAAAAATAAGAGGAGAACGGGGGGGGGAAATAGAGGAGGGAAAAAAAGATTTTTATCCTCACTCGGGAGAAAGTGATAGGATAGAAAAGAATTTTGTTAGTGAGCTTATGTGTGTGTGTGTTCTGTAGTATAATGGTGTGTTCCGGCCTTTTTGCTACCTGGAAGTGCAATCACCAGGACATCCACTTCCAGGAAATCGTCCCTAGCCGTGGGAAAGCAAGGCCTCCCCTGCAACTAGCTCCCCCCAGAGAAGAATTCCCCAGGGTGGAATTACTTACTGGGGAAAAAAGGGGTAGGATGAGAGAGGAGGGAACCTCTCAGAGGGTCCCGTACCAGGGTGTAGTGCGAGAGAGAGAGAGAGAGAGAGAGAGAGAGAGAGAGAGAATGTGGCTGTCCAGAACTGGGGAGCCCCAGTTCGCGGCAGAGCGCAAAAAAAAAAAAAAAAAAAAAAATGAAAGAAAAAGAGTGTTTAGTATGGCAAGAGAGCCATAACAGTGATATAATCTGCTGCGACTACTTCTGCTTTAGTGATTGGTGTCTTATTGGTTATTGATATTCGCTGCGAGGTAGAGCATTTTTCTTTTCGTGAAGAAATCTTTAGCAAAAGTCTGGAATGCTTCAAGGGTTTGTGGAGTTAGAAGTAGTTGCCAAGTGTGGCCGGGGTGGGATTGGGAAACTCTCTAAACAGCCGTTCTCTATGATCACAATATTCTGAGCATGTGAAGATTATATGCTGCCAGTCCTCGCGACCCCCGCAGAAACATTGATCTGTGTTAAGTAAACCAAGTTGATGAAGTTTTGCGTTTATTAATCCATGTCCTGTCACTAAAAATGAAGCTTCAAGGAACAGTGAAAACCAAGAGTTCACTGTTCTGGTTGTTGTGAATTTCACATCAGGGAGGAACCTTCGCGCCACAACTCCTGTCGTTGACGCATCCCATCGCTCTTGCCATCTCTTGATTAGCTCTGTGTAGCAGCGAATTCTTTCTTTCTTTCTTAGTGTCAGCGTCCAGGTCAATCCTTTTCTCTAGCATTATGGTAGGTATTCTCTTCTTAATTCCGTAGGAAATTCCTCGAAAAATGAGGTACAGGTCAAGGGGCAGTGCCCCCGCAATTACCTGTAAGGCTGCAACTGCAGAACTGTTGAGACAGATCTGCAGATTCGGTGGGTGGACAGCAGCATGGATCTCTGTAATGAATTTAGTTTCTCTCTGGCTTTTTTGTCGCCCTGTGGAACTAGACCCCGGCTGCAAAGGTAACAATGGGGAGAAAAAGCGCTTTATAATAGAGGAATATTGTTCGTCTGGATAATCCCCAGTCGTTCCGAGAAATTCTGACGATGGAAGCTGAAAATGTTTTGATTTTTGCAGACAGGTGTTGAAGATGTTGGAGGAATGAGAGCTTATGGTCGATAATGACTCCAAGGACTCTGGTTTGTGTTACCAACGGCAGCCGGATCCCAGCAATTTTGATCTGGGGGGGCCTTCTGAGGTCGAGGCTCGACTTAAAGATCATCAAATTTGTTTTCAAGGGATTGATCTGGAGTTTGTTCTTCTTTGTCCAATCTGTTAGGTTATCAAGGATTCTCTGTGCTAGATGGTCAGCAAAAGCTATGATTTTAGAATTGTGGAATGAGTTTTCAACTAGTCCTGCAGTGCAATATTCCATATTATGGGTCCCAGTATAGATCCTTGAAGACCCCCCTGGTGGAGTCTATTGGTTGATTGGTGTTTAGATTTGACTGTGATATGCCTATCTGCGAAGTAGTCTCTGAGGAACCAGTAGAGATTGGCTGGGCAGTCAGCAACTCGGAGGCACTCCAGTGTGCTCTCCCACCACACTCGATCAAAGGCCCGCTCAAAGTCGATGTATGTAAATTGCCAGTTAGTATTTAGAAGCGGATGATTTGATACGCAAGATCAGATCTGACAGGACCGCCCCGGTGTAAATACTGTGATAGAGAAATCATGTCCTCCATCTGGAACAGGGCTGAAACTAAGGGCAAGCAGCCTCTCAAATATTTTGGCCATGTTGGCTAGCAGGGCAAGGGCAATGGGTCTTACAGATTTAGGATCAGTTGGCAACTTATTTGGTTTAGGTATCAAACGGATCGGGGCAATTTAAGCTTTGAGGAATGTGGAATGCCTTAAGCATTTGTTATAGAACGTCAGTAGGATTTTTGGTCTTAGTTTAAAAAACCTGTTGTGAATTCACTTTCAACCAGATCCATTCCTGGACACTTCTTGACGTTGATTTTCTTCATCACGCCTTCGAGTTCCTGTAGCGTAAAAGGTTCTGCCTGGTGCAGTGGGTTGTAGGTTGCATTTCTCTTCCTGATTATCCTGTGCCCCACTTGGTCCTCGGTTGGGTCATCTGGAGGGAAGACCTTGTCCAGGATAGTGTTTATTGAGTCTTTCCAGCTTTTTGTCTCTCCTTGGTCTGATTGGATTGAGCTGTATACCTCCGTGGAGTAGATCTGGTTTCTTGCTATTTTGTAGAGTAGTCCCCATGGGTTGGCACTGCCTGATTCCTGGACGAACTTCCTCCAAGTTTCTCTTTTCCTGGTGGCTATGGCTTTGGTAAACTGATTTTTCTTGCGGATATAATCTGCGTGCAGCGCCTCAACATCGGGGGGGGGCAGTCCCGATGGCTTTGGTATTGCTTTCTGGCTCTGTGAACCTCTCGACGCAGGTTTGTGAACTCAACGTTCCACCAAGCACAGATTTTTGGGGAAAATTTTCTCCTTCTGGCTGATCTATAGGATATTTTGATAATTGCGTCTTGAATATTTGTTCCTAACTCTTCAGGAGTGAACACTGGGAGGGGGTTAATCCTCGCGTTCCGGGAAATCCTCCTTAATGGATCTGTGGATCTGTCAAAGAGCTGCCAGTCCACCTTCTTGAGGGAGAACCTGATGAATTCTGAGATTTTACCCTGTGTTGGTAGCCATGGGAAGGACGGCGATTTTACAAACTGTGCTACTCACAGGGGCTGCAGATGATGTAAAGCTCGGTGGAGTAGTTAATGATCACCGCCAAGCAGAGCTTCTTCAGAGTGACCTAGACTGACTTCAGGGATGGTCAGAAAAGTGACAGCTATGCTTTAATTCAGCAAAATGCAAGGTCTTAACACCTGTTTAGGAAATGCATAGGTTGTCTATTTTATTTTATTTTCTTTATTAATTATTTATTTTAGTTCTAATTTTATTATTATTTTGCCAGCATATGCCTTGGGCTTCCTTGCACCATATAGCCATTACTAATACATGTACTAAATAAAAATTAAGTTAGATCATTAACTCCTACAAATAACACTTTTGTGTAAATGTAAATGATTTTTCTCGTTCATATTAAATATTTGTACAGATGACAAAACGCAGTGATACGGAAACTAGTCAAAACCAGTGACAGATGTTGGATAAGAAATGGGGGTTGCAACTTGCGTTTCGAGTTTTTCAACTTTAGTTTTTTCGCTAATTATGGAATATCAAATAATGAAAAATAAAACACTTTTTGAAACTTACTTACTTTAAAAAAAAAAAAAAAAAAAGCAATCACTCGCTCCTTAACGAATTCGTCAATAATCTAATTAAAATTTGATATATCTAATTACCCCAAGGGCTCACATCTGGTGAGTTGGAGCTTGGCACATCCAGGGTCCTGAGCTGGATATCATCATTCTTCTCTTTCTTGGTGATTCCCTTCTACTTCTGTCACTCTCGGGGTAACTCACATTTTTTTTTTTTTGTCGGGTGCAACATAAGCCTCAGGCTTCCTTGCACCATATGAATAATAATAATTCTTCTGCAGAACGCATAGTTAGGACAGACCAACCTATCTGGCCTCATTTTATTTCTTATGAAAACCCATTGGCACCTCCTTAGCCAGGTGGGCAGGAGCAGCAGTGCGTAGCACACGCTTCTTGATTAGACCGGGGTTCGAGTCCATCACCACCAAATACGGAGGATGCGGAAAAGGTCAGGGAATGACGACCGCATATCCCCGGAGCAATATGGCCTTAGTTGCTAATGCTCCTAAAAACCAAATAACAAACATAAAACCCCAAACACAAGGTAAAAACCTATAGTACTTAGTACCGGGCATGGGTTGGAGGTTGAAAAGACGAAAGAAGATATCTACAAACACATACACATTTTTAAAGGCTTAGACCCAAATGGATGCCAAATAAATTGATGAGACTATCTACAGTGGCAGACAAAAAAACTGCATCACCTTAAAAAAAAAGTAACATTTGTAGTGAAACGTATAAGATATTGTTTGATTACAGTCATTTTGTTTGTCGCAAAGCAAAGGTATTGCGTCAGATAATGCTTCTATTGCATCAGACAGTAATTGCAAGGTATTGCATCAGCAATTTCTATAAATGCGGCGTTGGAAGGGAATACACGCTCATTAGTATCCTGTTTTGCGGATGTGTAAGCATGGCTTCATATATTCAGTTGACACCAAGAAAAAAAAAGTGTAGCTGTTGCTCTGTCTCAGGAAGGATTTTCTACACGTGCTATCGCTGATAAAGTAGGCTGCCACCAGTCAACAGTATCCCCGGTGCTGAAATTAAAGCGTGAAACCGGTGATGTGAAGAGAAGACCTAGATCACGCAGTAAGAGAGTGACTACGCCTTCCCAAGATTGATATTTGAAACGGCTATGCTTTCGTAATCGCCATGCTAGTGCTCCTGATCTAAAACTGGACTTTGAGATGGCCTGTGAAGCAAATGCACGAACTATCGAAAGACAGCTTTCGGAATGTGGTCTGCGTGCCTATCGGTCCAAGAAGCTTTTGTTGACCCAATAAATGAGGAAGAAGCAACTTGTTTGGGCTAAAACGCACGTTTCATGGACAAAGGAGCAACGGGACACCGTCATCTTTTCTGACGAATCGAAACTCAACCTGCATGTGGACATGTATTTTTGTAAAGGGCGGCTCCTAGAACGTCGGTTCAACTCTGCCTCATATCTCTGTGAAGAACAGTATCACTACAGATGGGCCAGTTATGTGTGACGTAGGTTTGTGTGTATTATTTGCGTGCTCTGTTGTGTCTAGTCACTTGGCCACCCACAAGCATCAATCACCTGGAGAAATGATTCTGGGTACTCGTCCACACCACGGGAAGGTGGACCAGTCCAAATTGTGCTCGTAGCGTCTCAATTCGAGACTCTGACCCACCTGATGTTGCCAAAAGGTGGGCAGATTCCTCCAGGGGCCCACTCCACAGGAGAAAATAAATAAAAAAAGTTCCTGTGGTGTATTTATAATAAAAATAAGTTCTCGTGGTGTATTAAAAGTGAGAAAAAAAAAGATGAAGAGAAAAAAAAAACGAAACAAAAAAAAAGGGAAAAGGAAAAACAAAGATGAAGGAAAAAGAGGGAAAAAAAATAATAAAAAAGAGAAGAAAAGGGAAAATTGTTCTCATTGTGCGTTTATATACAGGGTGATTCACTATCAGTGCGACAAACTTGCAGGAGGTGTAGGGGGCACAAAGACGAATCGGAATCACATAGCATGGCAGGGTCCGAAATGCCTTCGTCATGCGGTAGAGGACGTTGAACGGGAGGTCGCGTGAACAGCGATCCCGCTGAAAGTCAGCATTTGCGAACCGTTTCTGTTGAAGAAACCAAGTAGCAAAAGTCCTCCGGAGTGGATAATCCGCAGGCTCCAATGATTGGACGCATTGCAGATGGTATGAACTCATTTGGTTTGTTGACAGTATCCTCCATACAGTGGATTGGGAAATACCCAATCGTTGGCCTATCGCTCGAGTACTCGTACTGCCTTCTGCAAGACGTAGGACATTCTCCTCATTGTCTGGCGTCCTCGTCGTTCGCTCTCGATTCATGGTACCTCTCGTGAAACAACCAGTCTCACGTAACCTTCTGTGCACACGGGCGAAAATCGTATGATGAGGAGCACGCCTGTGCGGGAAACGTTCCTGGTACAAGCGCAGAGCGGCGCACCCGTTACAGTCCGCAGCTCCATACGCGAGGTGCATGTCGGCCAGTTAAACTTTTGAATACTCGTCCATCCTACTGCCTCGGGAACCGGTTCGCAAATGTGTTCCAGCGATCCCGCTGACTTCCAGCGGGATCGCTGTTCACGCGACCTCCCGTTCAACGTCCTCTACCGCATGACGAAGGCATTTCGGATCCTGCAATGCTATGTGATTCCGATTCGTCTTTGTGCCCCCTACACCTCCTGCAAGTTTGTCCCACTGGTAGTGAATCACCCTGTATATAAAAAAAGAAACAAACAAAGAAAGAGAGGTTTAGTTGGAGTTAGTTTGTTGATGGTTTGCAATCAGTGACTTCTGCCGGGCAAAGATGTCGGCGGTGAAGGCTTGGAAAGCAGCGAAATTAGTTGAGGTGCTGATAAGATAAGCTGATGGACTTGGTCTGGGGAGAAGTCAGGGATCATGCTCTTGTTGTTGTTGTTATCTAGTTTTTAGGAGCATTAGCAACTAAGGCCATATTGCTCCGGGGATCATCCGGTGGTCATTCCCTGACCTTTCCGCATCTTCCGTATTTGGTGGGTACGGGCTCGAACTCCGGTGTAACTTTGCTCTTGAGGCAATCTCTGTATTCTTGATACTGGACACATTCAAATATTAAGTGGTGTCAATTTTCGCTCGGTCCATAGAAGCATAAGTTAGTATTTATAAGCCCAAATTGCTGAAGTTTTTCATTAAGTGATCCATGTCCAGTTATAAGGAATGAGGATTCGAGACTGAGGGAAACCAGAGTCTATTCATTTTGAGCATCACAAAGGTCACATCCAGGAGAAAATTTCTGGTCACCACCCCCACGGCGGAGGTGTCCAGTCTGGTCTGCCTCACATTAATAAACTCATTTAAGCATCGAGCCTTCTCTCTTTTAACATTTGTTTTTAAGGAGAGTTCTATGTCAAGAATAAAGGCAGGAATGCCTTTCCCGAGTCGGTAGCAAAGACCTCTATAGATTATGTATAAGTCTAATGGAAGGATGCCTGACATTATTTGGATTGCAGCTGTGGAGACTGCACGGCAGACCCGATAGGTTGCCAAAATTCAACCTGCATGGCTCAAATGGGAAGCGATATGTCAGAAGACGAAAATTGGAGGCATATCATCCTTAGTGCATAACAACGACTGCAAAGTTCCCCGCTGGTCAGATGGTCTGGGACGAATTAAGTTTATTAACGAAACGGTAAATGCAGAAACCTAAACTGCTATCTTGGAGGAGTGCCTGAAACCCGTTATTAGGGATCACCACACAGAAGTCCAAAACTGCATTTTTCAACAGGATTCAGCACCTGACCACACAGCAAAATTAGTAAGTTTTATGCTATTTAGGTTTAATGATGAGATTGTCTTCTTGTCTCACAAGGCTTAAAACATACTTACACCAATGTTTTCCCTCATTTTTCTCCCCTAAGGTGCACTCATACCTCAGAAATGTTGAACTGGCCCAGCAACAGTGCAGATTTGAACCATATTGAAAATTGCTGGTAAATAACGTCGTCTAAAATTGCTCAGAAGAAGCCAACAAGTAAGATTCAGCTGCAGGAAAGCATTGTAAGGGTGTGGACCACGAAATTGGGCAACCGTATATCCAGAAGTTGATTAACTCTACGGCAGATCGTTGCAAGGCTGTAATTGCAGCTCTAGGAGGAATAAGAACATATTGATGTTGTTGTTCCTCCTCGTTGTTGTTTCATTTTGGACTTATTTTGCTGATTTACAGTACACAATACTGTTATGTTAAATTTTCATTTCAGTTTGTCCACGTAATGTTTGGTTGTCATGATTGCCATTTGCATGATGTCTCATATTTCCATTCATTACGCATTTTACCCTTTGAGAAGATATTTATGGCAATTAGGTATATCAGGTGGAGTATTTTTATTGGATTTCCTCACATATACATATATATATATATATATATATATATCCCATCTAAAGAATGCATTTCAAACAGGGCCGTTTTAAGAACTCTCGGGCCCCCCAGGCGAATTTCCAAATGTGGCCCCTATTCAGTTTAAAATTTTAATTTTTTCTGGGTCTCTCTTAGTCGCATTCGCGGGTGCGCCCATGCGTTAAAACGGCCCAGATTTCGAACATTTCTGCAACCCACAACGCAACGCAAAACACATTACTGTATTTGCAAAATTCACAAGTGATGCAGTTTTTTGTCCGCCACTGTAAAAGAAGAAAATCACATGGGATGCTTATGGTTAATCAGAGGACACAGAAAATTTTTTGTTGTTGGGTTATAGGCGCATCAGAGAATTACACTATATTGAGCCATATGTATTATATCTGTAAATTACTAGTCAATTTATGTTTTCTGAAGAAAAATCCGAGTTTCCAGCTGAAAGCGATTCAACCCTCGCCTGAGACCGACTGACTCGGCTACGTTGTGGGGAGAAAAAAAAAAAAAAAAAAAAGCTCGCGTCATTGGATTTCGAACCCGGGCATTTTCCACTTTCTGTGGTAGGATAGTGCTACCAACGAGGACCCATTGGATATGAATGGCATAACTATTGATAACCTTGTATAGAGGTCCGACAACTGAATAAATATATTTTGCATCTACATGAAAGCTCAAAATTTTTAAGGGATAGGAACACACAGAAGTATTTTATGTTGAAGATGAACGATTTGACGATATCCAAGAGGAAAGAAATTGTAGACGTAAAATTATAAAGCCACCTGAGGATGATGAAATGAATACAAATATATTAAAAGACGAAAGCACACCTTTACCAACAATTATGTTGAACATTGAGATTTAACATTTATAATGCAGAAAGCATCCTTGTAGCCAGGGAAGTTCTCCACATGCTGGAGATGTGCAAATGTGTTTCTTGTTCAGGAGATGGGGGGGTCAAAGTGCGGTGTGGATAATTACAGACTATGTGCTTAATTTCTATGTCAGGAAGAATGGAGTCAATGGTTAATGCAATTATATGACACTCAGCACAGATTTGGCAACAGATATCAAGTCTGATCAATCTGATTAGTTATTGTGATACAGTAACAAAGGAACTCGATATAAAAAAATAATCTTGAGATCATATTCTTAGATTTCAGTAATAAACCTTTTGATTACTGTTTTCGCACGAAGGACTGGAGCAGCAGTATTAAAATAGGAGTACAAATTGGAACCGTATTAATCTAATGAAACGCATGATACTAGTGAATGTGATGATATGATCATGTGAATATAATGAGGGCCATTATGTAGATTGTTTTTTACAGAAATGTAAGGCTCCTGTTCTTTTGTTTTGATAGACGATAGCCATTGCAGTCTGCCCATGCATTGATTCCATTGATTGTCATTTGCTGTCGTCTTTCTACATATGCCATATCTAGAGAGTGACATGATATTGATAGGTCGTGTACAAAAAGATGTTTGCGCTGAATTCGGAAGGTCATTAATTAGTTAAGTCTTAGAGCAAAAAGAGGGGGCTTCGTACCGATTCGTGGGATACTACTTCCTGTGTATAATGCTTAGGAAGAGTATTTTGATATCGTACTTGGAAGGATCAATTTTGAAGAAAGTTTGAATAAAGAGGGGAAGGGTGCCTCGAAGTCCTGGCTTATAAAGATCCTACAGAATACCATAACGCCAAGTAGTGCGAAATGCTTTTTCTATATCCAGACTCACCCATAACCATGTTTTTTTTTAATGAATGCATTGCGAATGTTAGATTCTATTTTGATCATCTTTCAATGAATCATTCTTTCAAGAGTTTTCGCAAGACAGCTGGAATGCAATATCGGGGATCAATTCAGAGGATTTAAAGGGTCTTTCCCTGTTTTTAAAAAGGCTACGATTATTGAATTGCACCAAAACATCGCATAAACATTTTTCAGAGAAGTACAGTTGTAGCAGTTTTCTAGTAATTTCTTTCTACATTTTCTTCATTGATGTGTCGTAGCATTGAGTTGAAAATTCCGTCCGGATCAACTGTACAATTGCGAGATTTGTCTATGAACTGTTTTAGTCCTGATATCCCAAACGGCCGGTTACGGTGAAAAGAGATTTGAATGGAAATTAATTTTACATTTCTCATTGTGTACTATTATCTGAATATCATATGAATGTGTATATTATCTGTATATTATTATTATTGACAGTAGTTGTTGTTGCAGAGTTTTAGGAGCATCAGTGACTAAGGCCATATTGATCCGTACATACTGTCTATAAATTGCTTGTGTTCTGTACGCTTTTCTGTTTGCTGGACGAAAAACCCGAGTTTCCAGAATAAAAAGCATGCTAATCTCGCCTGAGACTGACTAACTCAACCAGGTTGTGAAAAAGGCTTATAATTCCTCACATCATCGACGGGACTCGAACTCTGTGCTACCCATGAGAGAATTATTGGCAGAATACTGCAGCTATTTTACCAGGCTGTCTGTGCTGCTCAGAGAAATACATCTCATTCTTTACAATTACTCCTAGGTCTTTTTCTTTCTTCACTAATTTGAGTGTGGTGCCATCCAATTGGTATGTTATTCTGAAATTATTGCTACCTATATGCAGAACCTTGCATTTATGAATATTAAACCTCAGTTGACAATTGTCAGCCTATTTGCCTAATTTCTCTGGGTTAGGTATATGAAGTACTGCACTTGGGAAATGTGTAGACGGCCACTTAAGGCTAGAACACAATGCCAGGGAATTTCGGAGGTTCAGATGTTCAAGTGATCATGTCTTGCTGTGCATAGGTCAAGAAACTCTCATTCTATTGTGACAAGAGATACACACTTAGTGCTGCATAGGTAGTATAGTCTTTCACATGTAGCACAGTGAATATAATCGTTGTCCTCCTTACACTAGGTTTGAATCAGTGACGTAAGACTTTTTTTTTCCAGTTTTTCCTTTGTTTTTCAACGTACCAGAATATTAGTAATGAGCACATGGTGCAAGGAAGCCTATGAATTATGCTGCACCAGCCAAAAAAAAAAAAGTAATAATAATAAATAAATAAAATAAAAAATACAAAATAAAATAAGAATTATAAAAAAAATAATAATAATTAATAAGAGAAAAGGAAATGGACAACCTATGCATTTCCCTCCTCCCTTAGGTAATTATCCAGCTGACCTTTGAATTTTCCCACTGTCAGCCTCTACCACCCATGTAGGCAACTTATTCCAGTAATTTATAACTCGCTCGCTAAAATAAAACGTCCTGAAATCCATTCCAATCTAAATAACTCCCCCCATAACTTGAAATTATGGCCCCTAATTCTAGAATCATTTATAACCATGAAAATTTCGTCCTTATTCATTTTGATTATGCCTCTCAGAGTCTTAAACACCTCAATCAAGTCTCCTCTAAGGTGTCTAGTTTCCAAGCTCTGCAACACATATTCAAAGTCTTTTCTCATATGGACGCCCTTTTGCCGATCTCATCAGGCGAGTTACCCGTCTTTGTACCCTTTCAAGAAGAACGATGTCCTTCTTTAGGTGCGGTCTCCATACTTGAGCACAGTATTTCAAGTGGTCTAACAATAGCCTTATACATGGGATTATGACGTCCTTATCTGTACTAGCGATTGTTGGATAAATCATCAATAGGACACCATGGGCCCTCCTTGCAACCAGTCTACAATGCTCGGAGAACTTCATATCTGACCGTATCGTAATACCCAAGTCCCTTTCCTCCACTACCGGCTTTAGTTCAACTCCACCAAGAGCATAAGTTATTTTTTGGTTAAATTCCCCAGGTGCAATACCATACACTTTGCTGGATTAAATCATAGCTGCCATTTTTCTGACCATCTCTGAAGTCTCTCTAGGTCATTCAGAAGAAGTCTGCTTGGCAGCAATCATTAACTACTCTATCAATCTTTACATCATCTGCAAATTTAGACATCACGCCCTCTATCCCTTCATAGACGTCATTTATGAAAATCAAAAACAACAATGGTCCTAATACTGATCCCCAATGGTTAAGTATTAGGACCATTTCTTACATCAACTCAATCTGAGGAATAGCCATTTATCACAACCTTCTGCCTGATGCCATCCTGCTATTCATCTAAGGATTTTCCCTGTGATTCCAACCTGTTCCAGCTTATAAAGTAACCGTTCATGTGGGACTGGATCAAATGCTTTGCTGAAATCTAAATAAAACAATGTTGACTTATTTCCTAAATCCAGCTCACCAGTGATCCAGTCAAAATAGCTAACCAGATTAGTTAAACATGATTTTTCCCTTTACAAAACCATGCTTAGTATCCTTCAGAATTCCATTTCTATCTAAGTGATCCTGAATTCCACCGTTGATCATAGTATCCATGATTTCCCATACCACTGAAGTTAGACTAACCGGCCGGTAATTTCTTAGAACTTCCCTTATGTAATGGAGATACATTGGCACTTTTCCAATTCAACGGAATCACTCCCGAGTCCAGTGATGCTCTCATAATTAGCCTCAATAGTTCAATGCACTCACTTGCAGCCTCCCTTAAGATTATAGGGTAAATTCTATCAACCCCAGGAGCCTTACTTGCCTCCAGGCTCGTAAGTTTTTTCATTAAATAAACGTGGGAAATTTCAACATCATTAATTACATTTTTTTCATTGACGTTAAGGATTTTTCTTCTGTAAATATCGATGTAAAGTAACTGTTGAGTTCATCTGCAACATCAGCTGGGGTATCTAATACTGTCCCACGTCCATTACATAAGGGTCCGATCAGATTTGTCCTTCTCTTCTTTGCATTTATATATGTGAAGAATTCCTTATCCCTCCTCTTTGCCAGCGATTTCTCATAATCTGCTTTTGCCAGCCTAACCTTTTCAGTGGCACTATTACAGATCAATTTGTAGCTGTTATAGACTTCAAAAAGTAAGTAAGTCGGACTAAGTATATTTGTATCAAGTAGAACTATCATACTTAATTCAGAGTAAGTCGGTTTCAGGCGAAGGTTTCATCCAACGAACAGGCAAATCGAATGCAGAATACACGCAATTTAGAGACAATATACCCAGCCGTAGCTGCTTTGGCTTTTAACGAAAGAAAATATGGTATAGTGCAAGGTGAGCTCATATATTTTTCTATTTACGCAGGCAGAACTGAAGACCACGAAAGTTTTCTTGGTGTGTTCTACGGAACAGAAGCAGGATACCGAATAAAGAGAGAATGTATTTCCTATGGCCTCGTATAACTGAATTTTACATGATCCAGTTTGACTGCCCTGAACACCTTCAGTACTTTCAAGTGAATGATAAACTGGTGTCTCATATTACACTAAAGGATTTAACTTTTCTAGTTGGTTGTTTTTCCCCCTCTACTAGTAGCCATGACATAACGAATGGGAGAAAACCAGTGTGATAGTTCTACTTGATACAAATATAATTCACTCTGACATGAGGTGAGAGGTATACCGTATCGTGTCAAGCTTTTGTAGAGTCCCAGTACAAAACTGGATTTTGGTGCAGGGATTCATGACCATTATTTAGACTGTCAAAGGAAACTTTGTAGCACACCTTTTGTCTGGTCTTAAAGAAAATACTATTTTTCATCTTGTAGTCTATGAAACTGTCTGCGCGAGAAGCACAGTGGTATCGCCACCGTCCTCCCCACACCGGGTGGAAAAAGCCAGGGGTTCGAATCCTGTCGATGATGCGAGGAACTTCAATGGGCTTTTTTTCACGCCGTGGCTGAGTTAGTCGGTCTCAGGCGTAAATAGCAAGGTTTTCCCCGCCAGTCTCTGAGGCTTTTCGTCCAGCAAAACAGAAAAATCGACCATAGAACACACGCAATTAACGGGAATAAGACACACTGCAAGGCAGATGAATTTAATTATTCGGGTGGCCTAAAAATAAATAAGTTTTTTTGTTGTCTATGAAAAGATTATAATGGATTTTCAAGAACGCGTGTACATGTTGTGTGTATTTTGTGCTCCATTTTGCTGTTTGCTGGATAAAGAAAAAAAAAAATTCAGGGAGAATAAAACCTTGTAACCCTCGCTTGAGACAGACTAATTCAGCACATTGTGAAAAAAACATGCCACAAAATTCCTCGTCATTGACGGAATTCGAACAGGGGCATTTTCCATCAGGTGTGGGGAAAATAGTGATTATATCTATGATATAATCGCTATTATATCATAGATATAATCGCGCTACCTGTGAGGGTTCCAAGCACGTTCTTACAGAAAACAGAAATATAATATTAGAAAAAAAAAAAAAAAAAACTCGTTGTGGTAAGTCGCCGAACCTCGTTTAAGGCACGTTTTTAAAGAAATAAGGGCTTTTGAAAGCTCTGGGAATGGTACAGTTCGCACTTTTGTCTGTGTTCGAGGGGTAGAAAGTCCTAGCGTCTTGCTCCAATTCGCTACATGTACACTACGCCGACGGGGAAAAGAAAAAAAAAAAGTTCCAGTAATAATCATAGAACGTCTTCAAACGGCTATACGTGGTCATTAGCATTAGTAAGGGCATATGATGCAAGAAAGCAAGCTTATGCAGCATCAGCCAAAAAAAAAAAAAAAAAAAAAAAAAAAGACCACCCGATCTCATTTCACCCATCCACTCGCTCCAAATGATTGTGTAGTTCAGCCTTGAATCTATTTAAAATATCAACTTCTACAACGACAGATGAAAGGTTATTCCAGCAATCAACCAACCCCTGGCTAAAGGCAAACTTCCGCGCATCAATCCTACAACTGTCTTTCCTCAATTTGAATTTATGCTCTCTCTCTCAGGCGATTATTCTGAGCAAGAGGAAGAAACCCATCAGCATTGAGCATGCTCAAAGCATTCGAGGCCTAATACACCTCAATCAGATAACCTCGCAGATGCCTAGTCTTCAGACACTGTAATTTGCAAACCATACGCCTTTCTTCGTAAGAGCAACCCTTTGTTCCAATCAATAATCTTGTTGACCTTTCCTATACTCGCTCCAGCAGCTCTCCATCCTTTTTAAAATGAGGCCTCCAGACCTGTATACAGCAACTCGAGGTGTGGCCTGACCATTGCTTTATACAAAGGGATAATCCTTATCCCTCTAGAAAAATTTCTGTATGTCATTGACAAGACACCATGAGCTACACTTACAGATCATCTTCATTGCGCAGAAAACTTCACCTCTGACTGACAATTAACCCCAAAAACCCTTTTCCTTCTCTATCACTGTAGTACCACACAGTTGATACGTTACTCTGGGGTTACTGCTTCCCACATGCAGTACTTTACATTTGTAATGTTAAACTTCATTCGCGTCATTAACAACCTTGCCGACCTTCGTATCGTCTGCAAAATTAGACATTAAGCCTGACATATCATCCATCATCAATAAATACAGAAAACAACAATGGACCCAACACTGAACCCTGGGGGACTCCACTAATAACATTAATCCACGAAGAGCAATGCCCATTGATTACCACTCTGTGTTCTCCCACTCCACCATCCCTTTATCCATAGCAGCAATTTGGCTCCAAATCCATACTGCTCCAATTTGTACAGCAGTTTTCCATGTCCAACAGTATCAAAAGCCTTTATAAAATCCAAATGTATGATATTAAAATTATTCTTTGCATCCAGTTCCTTTGTGACCACATCAGAGTATCCAATCAAACTGGTCAGACAAGACTTCCTCTTAACAAACCCATACTGCGTCTGAGCTATAACTGAAGTCTTGTCTAGATGATCCTGCAATGTTTCTTTAAGCAGTGACTCCATTATATTTCCTGGAACAGAAGTTAAACTTCTGTTCCAGAAGTTTAACGTCAGGCACAGCATGGGTTTGTTCAGACACAGTTCAGACAAATAATTCAGACACATCATGAGTTTGTTAAGGGAAAGTCTTGTCTGACAAATTTTATAGGATATTATGATGTGGTTACAAAGGAACTGGATGCAAAAAATAATTTTGATATCATATATTTGGATTTCAGGAAAGCTTTTGACACTGTTGCGCATGGAAGACTATTGTACAAATTGGAGCAGAATGGTATTAAGGGTAAGTTGCTACAATAGATAAAAGGATGGTTGAGTGGGAGAAGACAGAGGGTAGTAATCAATGGGTGCTGCTCTCCGTGGACTAATGTTATTAGTGGAGTCCCACAGGGTTCGGTGTTAGGTCCACTGTTGTTTTGTATATTTATCAATGATATTGATGAAGGTATATCAGGCTTAATGTCAAAGTTTGCAGATGATACAAAGGTTGGCAGGGTTGTTAATGACAGTAATGGCAGTGTGCTACTGCAACAGGATCTAGATAATTTGGGCAGATGGGCTAAGAAGTGGCAACTGAAGTTTAACCTTGACAAATGCAAAGTACTGCATATGGGTAGAAATAACCCCAGAGAAACGTACCAACTGCGTGGTACTACACTTAAGGTGGTAGAAAATGAAAAAGACCTGGGAGTAATTGTGCAGTCAGATATGAAGTTTTCTGAGCAATGCAGACAGGCTGCCAGGGCAGGTCATGGGGTTTTGTCAATGATATATAGGAATTTTGCTAGCAGAGAAAAGGAGGTGATTGTCCCTCTGTATAAGGCAATGGTCAGGCCACGCCTTGAGTACTGCGTTCAGGTCTGGAGGCCTCATTTTAGGAAGGATGTAGATTTACTTGAGCATGTACAGAGAAGGGCAACAAGATTGATGAGGGGAATGAAGGGCTTCTCTTACCAAGAGAGGCTTAAGTTCTGCAAATTGCAGTGGCTGGAGACTAGGCACCTGCGCGGTGATCTGATTGAGGTCTATAAGGCCTTGAATGGGTTGAGCACGCTGAATTGGAAAAAACTGAATCCTTTTTCAAAAGACGCGACGACGCCACAAGATCTGAAATGTTTCATGAAGAAATATGAATCTCTTTTTCTCCCTGCAAAGTTTTGAAAGATGCAGTAAGTGTGATCAGCTTTATTAAAAGTAGAAGCTTAAATAGCAGACTTTTCACTATACTTCGCAACGAAATGGGATCCGCTTATGAAACGCTTCTTTTATATACGAGATGGGGTTGTCCAGTGGTAAAGTGTTGCGACATCTTTTTGACCCCAAACATGAAGTTTTATTGTTCTTATCGGATAAAAATCAGAATCTTGCTCAACTGTTTATAAATCAAAAATGGCTTGGAGAACTTAGTTACCCTGTTGATATATTTGAAAAACTTAATGATTTAAATATAAGTCTTCAGGGACAAGGGAACAGGGACTTATTGAATATTAAAATAAATAAATAAAATTAATACTCAGTAATAAAATAAAAGCTTTAAAAAAGAAGCTTATAAGAATTTGATTTGTTGTTTTTGCTACATTTAATTAAAATATTAAACAATTATCTTAATGTGTAAATTAAAATGGAAACATTTTTTTTCTCAGCAGTCGAATAAAATTTTGTACTACATAATTTATAAAAGCTATTTTTTCTTGCTTGTTAAAAATCTGATCATCCTACTTCGGGTTTTACATTGAGGGGGCGCGTCAATTTTTCATTTATAAAGGTCGCGAGGGAAATAAGTTTGCGCGCCACTCTATACAATTAATCCGGGGCCGGAATCGAAGAGAAAAGGAAATACAGTACAGTATTTTAAACCAACTAATCGAAGTTTAAGAATTTAATAACATGATGCTGCCATCTTGTGGCCTATTGGGGAAATTCTCTCTGATACTTGGCATCAATTATATATATAACCAAATTGCATAAAGATATACACTAGGAATGACCTGAAATTTTTCTATTTTAGTCAAAGCATTAAAGTTAAATGTTTAATCAATTCATAGATTATATGAACTTTCAGAAGACTTAAAAATAAGAACAAATGCATTAGTTTTTCTGAAGATTATTTTGATACTGTGTGCCACTTAGCAGTGTGGTGCTGCCATCTCGTGTAATATGAAGAAATGTTTTTACAATATTATTCTAGGTACAATATATCCTAGCCCGGTGTTTTTAAACCGTGCTTGAATAATGGAACACTTTGAAATGAGTAAAATATTGGGGAACACGATATACCGTTTTGTATTTGAGGCACAAAATCTATATAAGCTTTATTTCGTTCATACACTTTAAGTGAAAATTATTGACCTGATACACTTCAATAATTCAACAAGAAATAAATCAATCCAACACTCGATACACCACGACAAATATTTAATAAACGGGCACCACATTACAAACCATTTACCAGGTTCTTGTTCAAATGCATAATTAATAAAAACAGAGTACAAATTTGTCTTTCTCTAACTACTGACGTCATGTTCATGTTGTAAGAGGCGTCTCTAAACCAGCGTCTAGCGGTCACAGCCTACTGCATCCCAGCACAATGGAGTTGGGGTGTGTGTGGGGGGGGGGGGGGTAGATGGATACAGTACTGAATTAGAGACACCTCTTACGACATGACGTCAGCAATTTGAGAAAGGCAAATTTTATACTCCTTGTTCTTACTGATTGTGCACGTTGGTGAGATGCAGGCGCATCAGCAACTCAGGTCATATTGCGGATTATGTTTGTAAATTACACGTGTTCTGTGGCCGATTTGCGTATGTTGGACTAAAAAACCGGTTTAAGGGGATTGTCCATGTGAACACGAAAGGGGTATTGGGTTTGTAATCGGAATGTCGATAGATATCACTGGCAAAAAAAATATAAAAAGTCTCGTTTAAAGACATGGTTAAAGCCAAAATAAATCAACTTAAAAGTATAGTTTTGTTTTTTAAAGTGCATCAAAAATTTCGAAAATACAGTAGTCATTTTTGCAAGAAGTTATTTGCAGAATAATTAATTAATTCTCGCGGAATGAAAAATGCCAAATTAAAGTAAATAAAAAAGAAAGTAATTTTTTTTTCTTTAGAACTATGTATCGTTCTTTTCTATTTTTTTTTTTAATTGGGTTTGTTGAAGAATAACAACTGCAGTTGAGAAAACTTAGCATATACAGGCCACAGTTTGAATAATTCTCTGAACTGTTCCAAGTTTCAAACATACGAATAGGCACTTACACTTTAATAATAAAACTATCAGTTGGGAAGATGAAGTGGAAATTCTTTAAGAAGATTCCTTATCATCCTTGCATTTTCTGCACATTGCCAAATATTGACACACAAGCCAAGCGATGCTCTGGCACTGAATATCCAACTATTTCGCCCGCTTTCTCTCTCCCTCAATCCAGATTAGAAGAATTTACTGCTGGACACCGCTCATTCGTTAAGCCCGTGTCAAGCGAGACAAGAGCTACAACCAACCACCAAAGTTAAATTCCTAGACGTGATTTTAGATTCCACGATTTACAAGCACTAAAGGCATTCTTGGGGAATCGAACTGGACTTGAGCAAAAACGCATCACAGAAGAAGTATATCTTCTCTTACTGTGCTATGAAGTGGAGATATAATCGCGCACTATAAGGAAAATTCAGAGCCTTGAATTCTGGGTTCTTAAATGGGCAAATAGATGAGCCAAGCTCCTTATACTACTTCTAAGCCAGCACTATGTGCAAATCTGAACTACATGCTCATTGCGTACAGAACTCATGTCAAGGGAAATAAAAGCTTTTCTCAACCTACGTACAACGAGATATGATCACATATGGAGCACCGCAGAACGGCAAATCCCAGCTTTTGACATCCACAATATTCCCACACTGTGTTCAAGCCTGAAAAGGCTGACTAGTTTCAACAGACACTTCCCCAACAATTTTAAGCCCCAGATATGCTGCAAATTGAACTCTGTAGTGTCTGGTTAAGACACTACAGAGTTCAATAATTCCAAAGTACATAACACCTGATCCCATTCAGGTGTTATGTACTTCAATCAGACACCCCAACAAAAATGTAGTTGCTAAGCTTTGCGGTCCGTACGTTCTAAGCCATTCTTCATACAGACATCGATTAGCACGAGTCAATCTGATTACCAACATTTCAAGAAGAACTCTTTATTGCATATGTGATTTTCAATATTACACTTGGATCTCCGATACATTCCGAGGCTGCTGCAAGTTTTCCCCGGTAAGATTTTTTGACCTTTTCTAGTAGTTGTTTTTCTCCAGGAGTGGCTTCCAGACCTCAATACAAAATCTGAAATGTGAACTGACAATCGTGTTATACAGAAGGACAATGATAATCCTTCTCCCAACTTGCAGAGGTCCCATAAATCACAGAAACGACCATATGTGTCTTTCAGACCGCCCGTTTACACTTTAATTGTATGGTAAATTTCATATCTGATCGTTTTATAACAGGAAGTCTCTTTCATCGTGAATAACTCTTAACTTCCACATCCTCGTACAAAAATAGCTCCTAAATTTGTTTCGTACTTGCAAAACTTTACATTTAGAAACATTAAATATCAGTTGCCATTTTGCGACCTTTCGTGCAACCGAACCAAGTCATTTGGAAGCAAACATGGCTTAGTTCCAGTAATTACTCTTACCACCCTCAAATCATCAGACAACTTTGAGAGCTTCCCGTCTACTCCATCAGTGTCATTAAGGAAGATCAGAAAGAGGAAGGGCGACAAAACTGATCCTTGGAAGGGACTCCATTTGCTTTACTGGTCCAACTTGAAAAATGTTCACTTATGACTACCCTCCGTCTTCTATCTTTTAGGTAATCCTGATCCGACGAAAGATTTACTGGCAATCCCAATTTTCTCCAATTTATATAACAGACTATTATGAGGTTTACAGAAGTCAAGGTCAAAGTTATATTTTTGTGTACAATTTTTTTTATGATTTCGTCAAAATTAACAAAATTCACCAGGAAAGGTTTCCCCTTTTCAAATCTATGCTGCGATTGATTAAAGATATAAGTCAACCTGATTTGTATATTAACATTACTAATGGCAAATGATGCATGATAGCAAGCTTGTACAGCATCGACAACAAAATAAAAACTTCCCATATCACCTCCAATAGTTTGTCTAGTTCTTCCTTGAATTTATTCAAACCACCCACTTCCACAACAACAGATGGAATTTTGTTCCAATTTAAAAACTCAACCAGATTTAGCAGGTGCTTCCAAACGCTGCAATTTGCAGAACTGAAGCCTTTCTTTGTAAGAGTACCTTTTTGTTTCTCTATAGTTGTGCCTTCGCGGGTAGAACAGTTGGTAGGATCACCGTCCTCCCCACGCCGGGTGGAAAAGGCTCGAGTTCGAATCCCGTCGATGACAGGAGGAATTTTTTATGTCTTTTTCATAACGTGGCTGAGTTATTCGGTCTCAGGCAGAGGGGACTGGCCATAAGACTTACCAGGGAAACCCCGGTGGGCCGGAGACCGATGTGATTTTCAATATCACACTTGGACCTCCGATACATTCCGAGGCTGCTGCAAGTTTTCTCCGGTAAGATTTTTTGACCCAGTCCGCCTCTGGTCTCAAGTGAGGGTAGCATGGTTTTTTTCTCCCGGGAACTCGGGTTTTTCGTCCAGAAAACAGAAAATCCACCTCAGAACATACGCAATTTACAGCCAATAATACACGGTGCAACATGGCCTTAGTCGCTGATGTTCCCAAAACCCAATAACTCCTATAGTTGCCCATTGGGTCTTTCGCACCTTCTTTGTACATTGGAGATGTCATTAACGTCTCCTTAGTCCAAGGAGATCTTCTCGGACAGCTATATCACTTATTTATATAAGTCTCTCTATACATTAAAAAAAGGTTTTCCTCCTACTGATATTTATTTGAGCCAAATGGGAGATGAGGGTGGGACAAATTCGTCACTACAAATGCCCAGGTAAATAATTACATTGTCTTCCATTGAAAGACAACTGCCTCCATAACGTTCACCAACCTCGTGCACGTGCTTCACTTTGTAATACATGACAACGCACGGCATCATTTGATGTTCCATTGTAATGTCAGCTGATGAAGGGACCCGATATAGTTTGTATATTTGTAAATAGTTTAGCATTTTGTATTTTAAATATTTGTATAATCAAATGAATAATATAGTAATGGCTTAATTTACCAGTAATTAATACAGTACTTGAAGGTCTTGCGGTGAGTACTGATAAATTAAACCATTGCTATATTATTGATCTGAGTAATTAATACTGTACTTTAAGGTCTACTATAAATTTTTCATATTTGTATAGTTTGTAAATATTTTAGTCCTGTTCTTTTGGATGCAACAATATTCCTCATGTATTATGATAAGTGCAAAGTGTGTTAGTTGTCTGACGGCACCAGGGGTTTCCTCCATCTCCGCGTTATATTCTTTGTGAACTCTGGCCTCCACAGAACTCTGTGGAGGCCAGAGATTTAAAAAGTGTGTGTAGAGTGGCGTATGTATTGTTGTGTAGCGTTATGTTCTGTTGTTTCTTTGACCATTTAGTTGTTGGGCCCCTATCGGGCCCCACCGTTGCCCACACTTTGCCATCATATGCATTATGGTACCCGAAGCAAAAGGCCTTTTCCTAATGCCAGTAAATAATTACATCTTGAGAATGCCGCATGGTGGGATAGCCAATGGGAGAAGAGGGTTGAGGGTTACGTAGTACAGTGGGCAGGGCAATTACATCACTACAAATGCACAGGTAAATAATTACATAGATCATTTCCCGATTAGATATCGATCATAATGGCATAGTGTTTGGTAAGGCGCCACTTGTGGTTTCCCACATCTGTGCCATCTTGTGATGAATACAGAACCTCTGTAAAAGCCAGAAAAGTGTTGTGTGTGTGTGTCTGTGTGTGTTGCATGCACAGTTCGTGTTGGGTTCTGTTGTTTGTGCTGGCTTCTTGGCCTCACCTCAGGGCCCCTAGTGGGACTCCCCGTTACCACCACTGAGAGGTGAGCCAGGCTGTTCACAGTACTCTGGCTGCTCTCCATTAGGGGTCGCCTGAGCTTCCTGATGAGAACAAAAGAAAAAAAAAAGTATGAGTGAGGGAGATAGCTGAAGGATGGGAGTAAAAAGGGGAGGAAGAAACATCAATGCGTTTCGACATGCGTGTCTTTTATGTAGAAAAGATTTGACTTACTCCGTCATACCTCTACATTTTACATATAAAAGTGGGGGGGCGAGCAAAGGGAGCAGGGACGAATCCCCCTAGTATTTTTATATATTTAATATTTGCTTCCAAAGCTGTCCTACGGGAAAGTGAAAGGGGGCATAGTTATCTGTCCACAAAATACGGAGATATTGACTTCAAAAGAACTGGAAAGCAAAGTGACTGATGCCGAGTAAAATGCCTAGCAGTCTTTCGCATTTTGAATGGCTTTTTTGGTAGTAGGGTTTTAGGAGCATAGGCAACTAAGGCCATTGCTTCATGTATACTGTCTGTAAAAAAATGCGTGGGTTCTGTGGCGGATTGTCTGTTTGCTGGACGAAAAACCCGAGCTTCCGGGAGAAAAATCATGCTACCCTCGCCTGAAACCAGTCACACTGCGAAGAAGGCCCATAAAAATTCCTCACGTCATCGATCGGTCGTTTTACAGCCAGTGTGAGGAGGACGGTGATTATACACAAGGACCTCACACCATATCTGGGTGATATTAATGAACAGCACGAGTAAGATATTCCACCTCGGTATACAGTCAATGGAAAAGAGAAGAAAGGTGGAATGAAGTTCTAATAGGAGACTATATTGGTTCTTAGTCCCGGATGATCACACTGGTGACCCCAAAATTTGAAATGCACATTACGGAAATGTTTTTTCATTAATTCAAAGAGGGTTTCTACTTGATTTTGTAGTGTTACCTTACCGATCCAGAAACACAAATAACTTGAAAAGAAACGAAAATCCCTAATTAAAATGACAGAGAATTAATGGAAAATCTACTCAATAACTAAATGATCAATCAGTTACTTAGAAATGTAATTAACGTCAGCTATTCATGAGTAATGAATACATGCTTCTTTCAGATGTCTGAATAAAAATAAATAAAATAAAATAAAGCAAAAAATAATAATATTAATGTTCACCCTTGACAGAAACGGACTAAAGATAATATCAAACACTCGTCAGCTACCCTCAAATTAATTTTGGCCCTCCCATTTTGAATATGAAGCACGCTATGAGAATGTTAACAATTCGGTGAAATCGGGGGGAGGGGATGCTGCCATTGAACAGACTGCGCCCCTGAGGCCTATCGTTAGATTTTCGGATGGTCTGCTAAGCTTGCTGTTAAACTAATTAACCGGATAATAAGCTGTTAGTCACAGTTAACGACCTGTGGATAATTACAAAGTGAGACCTCTGTTAGTTAATTGCCTGGTAAGAGACCGCAGATGTAATCTTAGAAAAAGGAAGCTTTTCTAAAAACTCTTGAGTGCGAAACTTTCTTTAAACACACTTTCTCTTCCAAATTTTTGTTTGAAAGCGAATACAGTATGAACCACGAGATATTTCACAGGTAGGGGCACTTTCCTAAGCCAACCGATTCAAAACACCAAAGAAGTTACAGTTAAAAATGTGCGTAAGAAAAAATAGTTAAAAATCTTACGTTTTATTAACTAAATAGCATAAATCAGAAGATACGTTAATCAAAAATTATTTTTATACTTTAGGTTGAAAGCAATACTCTAGAATAAATCTACTCACCACAAAATTCATAACTGTCACACATTTAAAACTGCCCAATAATTAAAAAGTGGAGCAACAAGTTCTTCGATAACATTTTAATATGAAATAAATATGCACTTCATTTCGCCAAATTAATTTTTCTGCACTTCGACAACATGATTAATCCTGTAGGTCAACAGTCTCGCACAATTGTTACCATTTTCACTCACCAGATTTTGCAAATTGCTGTCCAATAGAACAGTAGCATGTAAACTCGCGCCCCCTTTCTATTCTTTTATTTGATGGAACTGCCTTTTCATCTTCTGCATTAATTTGAGCCTTCTTCGCCCAATGTTTCGTTTCAATAAACATTGAAATAAAACTTTCTGTGTAAAATACAAATCCCAATTTAGAATTGTTACAAAAATATAAAAAAAAAGTGGATTCTTCGTGCCAAAAAGCTTAATGTAAAGCGACCAGATCCTTATTTTTATTTATAAAAAAATATTCACGTACAAAGTATAAATTAAATACTTCTTTGAACTAAACTTATAAAATAAAATATCACACTTAAAAAAAATTAAAGCGTGTGTATCCTGTACTCACGAAAGGTGTTTATTGTGAAAACGTCCTTGGCTTGGAAGAGGTTAGCGAAATGCATTTGTATAATAGTATGACGTCACAATCATACTTCCTGCAGTTACTACTGCTCGAAGTATGATTGCAAGAATACAAATATGTGTCCACAACGTTACATTCCATTGATAGGTGTCGCTATAGGTGCTTTCATATCAATAAATAAAAGTAAGCACGTACCATGCAATTAACTGCCCGATTTGTAAAATATAGTCCCCTTTTTAAGAAAGTTAGCATACATGCGCCTATTGCATTCACCACGCCTGCTGCCCCCTAGCATGTAACGACTCAACTCTCGGGACGGATTTTTATGAAATTTATATTTGGACCTTTTAGAAAGATTTGTTGAGCATCCCAAATATCATTAAAAACGAACTAATAGAAATGCTATAATTGAAAGTAAATGGGCCTGTTGTACTGGGGTCCATATTGAGAGAAGGTTAAGTGGTAAACCAGTAACAATTTAATTCCAAATAGATAGAGGATAACTTTGAATATAAACAGATACTGTAGCTTTCGAGACAAATCGTGTCTCTTTTTCAATAAAATTTGAACTAACGGATAGTTACGCATGCAGTGAGGCGTGTGAAGGAACGTTATTCAGTCATTAAACTGGCGTTTATTGTTGCTGCACGGACATGCGCAGTTCTTTTCCAGCGCTTGTCGAGGCATAAAATGGTTGTCTGTAAGAGGGGTGCAATCTCATGCCTTTGCAACGGTTTATGGCTCTCGAATTTGCCAATATATTGAGTGACTCTAACCACAGGGGGTGACGAAAGTGCCAGGAGTGGTCTATTATTTCAGTCTCGCTTGGGACTGAGGTCGTGGTGGGTAGCTCTGGAGAATAGAGTGCAGACAGTGCTGTTGAGTTGACTGGGGGGCATGGCCGGATCTGTAGTTTGTGAACTGTCCGCACCACATAGGCTTACGGTACACTGAGGTTTCCAGATGTGGGCACACGTTTTACTAGGACACACTCTTCACAGTCATCCCACGTGGCTCTGAAGCAACATTACCAGAATATCTCAATTCCCTGTTTGGGTTCATCCAGTTCACTCTAGAGTTAGAGGTTAACGGGTCACTCTCATTCCTAGATGTCCTAGTAAACCGCGTGGGCCCACATCTGGAAACCTCAGTGTACCGTAAGCCTGGTAGGTTCCCCACTGCCAGCTAACATATCCCACCCCCAGAGCGGGATGGGCAGCTGGACCTTCATACCGGATTCGACACTCCTTGGACATGACACCGACGAAGACATTCTGCGGCTTTGCTGCCAACACGCCACTGGCGATCCGAACTGGGTACTCTAACCTGGTTCCCTTTAAAACCCCATCCCCAGGCAGGGAATGGAGGAGACGGATCTCTGTCTCCTCTCCTCCCTGCCTACCCCCCATATTTCGCCTGGTGGGGCTCGTCTCCACTGACCTCTTTGGGGATGCCTACTCTATCCGTCCCTATTCTTCTATCTGTTTCCTCCCCAGTCTTCAATCTCCCCCCCCTCTCTCTCTCTCTCTCACTAAATCGACCTAGTACACCCCCTAACAATGCCGCCAAATTATAACCAACGTCTAAATTCTACCGGTTTTGTGCAAATCTCTAAGATATCTAACACTATCAGCTTTTATCTAACGTTACATGTCTAAATTTAATAACATCAAAATTTTGCCCGACCTATTTGGCCTATAACACATCTCTTTAGTGTTCAACCCTAACCAGCGATTTCCTAACAGCAATCCCATTAAGCATTAATGTCAAATGCATAAAATTGTTTTTTTTTTTTTTTTTTTAAATAGGCCCTAGCCACTGAAATCCCAGGAAACTAGGTGGCAGGACCTGCCAGAGCAAATTGTTGTGATACTGGATACACCCGGCTAGCCTCCACGTGGCAGGGTATGGGCAACGTCGGGCCCCACTAGGGGCCTGGCGGCCAATAAGCCGGATAAACAATGGGCACAACATATCACACTGCACAGACACGACCCACACACTTCAAGTCTCTGGCTTGACAGTGTACTGTCCTCGATACAGTGAAACACACGCGGAGATGGGAGAAATCCCAGGTGCCGTCTGACACGAACATACCTTATACCTTATACCTGTACCGTAAGCCTATGTGATGCGGACAGTTCACAAACTACAGATCCGGCCATGCCCCCAGTCATCTCAACAGCACTGCCTGCACTCTATTCTCCAGAGCTTGGAGCCATTCCAGCACAGATGCAGGCAGGCGCAGTGAGATTTCTCGTGTGAGGACAGACTTAATCAATTGTGGCTACCCAACGCACGTACTAGACAAGTGCCTATTGCAAGCACAGGAGCTCACAGTCCACCCGAGACCACCAACCTAGGAAAATATACCTACTGCCTTCGTTCCCTACTGTCCAGGCGTGTCAGGGCGGATCTCAAAAATCCTCAGAGAATACCGCATAAAATGCGTACAGTTGTCTGGCAGAAGCTTACGTTCCCTGGTCTCCAATGTAAAGACCCCTGTCACCCCTTCCTTACGCAGCAGCGTAATATACTGCATAACCTGTAGAGACTGTAACAGCTGCTACATAGGAGACACGTCAAGACGCCTTCAAGACCGTCTTGCAGAACACGACAGAGCAATCCGCCTTGCTGAGACCGACCAGTCCGCAATCGCAGAGCACTTCTGGGCTACCCACCACGACCTCAATCCCAAGCGAGACTATGAAATAACAGACCACTCCCGGCACTTTCGCCACCGCCTATGGTTAAAGTGTCACTCAATATATTGAGCAATTCGAGAGCCATGAACCGTTGCAAAAGCATGAAATTGCACCCTCCCTCTTAGAGACAACCATTTTATGCCTCGACAAGCGCTGGAAAAGAACTGCGCATGTCCGTGCAGCAACAATAAACGCCAGTTTAATGACTGAATAACATGCCTTCACACGCCTCACTGCTTGCGTAACTATCCGTTAGTTCAAATTTTATTGAAAAAGAGACACGATTTGTCTCGAAAGCTACAGTATCTGTTTATATTCAAAGTTATCCTCTATCTATTTGGAATTAAATTGTTACTGGTTTACCACTTAACCTTCTCTCAATGCTATAATTATTATTTCTATTGTCCGTCCGCATGTAATAACATTTCTCAATCACGCTAATAGAATTCTAGCAATTATTTTCTTTTTTTTGGAATATATATCACATGGGCTATCCATATACTGTAGCTGAAGCACTGTATATTATGCTTGTTGCCATGCGCAGAAACGAAATTTTCACTTTCGCGCATAAATAGTGCGAACTATTTATGCGCTAACGCTCCTGAAATGAAATGCTCTGCGCACATTAACCTTTTTTTTTTTTCTTTTGTAATGAACTTATATTTTTCAGCAGGTGCACACCCCAGCAATCGATTTTTGCTGAACAGCAGAAGCTAGTGCATGTAGTTCATTCTTTTAAGTAAGGAGCAGAATGTCTGTTAAATAGACTGCCCGCAACCCACCCTATAGTGGTAGAGCGGCTTCCCCCACTAACACCCTTCCCTCAAGAGTAAAAACCGCAGTGAAAAAAAGTATGCTGCGCAGTTCAGTCTACGCGTGGTCCTAGCCCTATCAAATTTTCGTGTACCCCCTCAACGCGAAGGATGGTTTGTCTGTTGTAAGAGGAAAACAGGAGTCAATCCGTGAGAAACCTCACGACCACGGTTTGAGACCGCCAAACTCAATGCTGAATGCCCCTGGGAAAATTCCCATAAGGGTAGCGGTTGAAATCGAACCTCGATCAGCTATTCAGCAAGCCGGCAACGTTGCCACAAGGCTACCGTGGCCCAGTATGCTATCACTTTAATTTTACTATTTCAAATCACATTTCTCAACAGTTGCGTGGGTAGTGTGACGTCACTGCTAAACTTCCGTTACATTCCATTGTGAGGAGGTTTACCCCTATGTACATAATGAAATTATTATATATAATTTGTATTATGAATTGTAATTTTGTTTATAATTATATCATTATAATAACTATCACATAACGTATTTTTTTAATATTATACATATACACAGAGTGAATCGGATTATTAAAAGTTCGAAAACCACTGTGGTAGGTAATTCTTTTTGCCCAGGGGCGCCGTGAACAAAATTACTGAGGACACTAAGGGCGCCGTGAACCGAGAAAGTTTGGGAACCTCTGTGCAGCTAACTTAATGTGGTAGCTGCACAGAGATAATGTGAATATGATTTATTAATTGGCAGTTATCATCAATTGATTAATTAATGATAACTTATTTAATATAACTTATACCCTATAATCTTAAGAGAGGCGGCAAGCGAGTGCATTGAACCATTGAGGCTAATTATGCGAGCATCACTAGACTCTGGGGAGATTCCCTTGGATTGGAAAAGTGCAAATGTATCTCCCATACCAAGTGAAGTTGGAAATTATCGACCTGTCAGTCTGACTTTCAGTAGTAGGGAAAATCATGGAGGCAATGATCAAGGGTGGAATTCAGGATCATTTGGATTGAATCGAAATTCTCAAGGATACTCAGCATGGTTTTGTAAAGGGAAAATCATGTTTAACAAATCTGGTTCGCTATTTCGAAAGGGTCACTCACGAGCTGGATTTAGGGAATAATTTCGACATTGTTTATTTAGATTTCAGCAAAGCTTTTGACTCAGTCCCACATGAGCGGTTGCTTTATAAGCTGGAACAGGTTGGAATCACTGGGAAAATCCTTAGATAGACAGCAGGATGGCTTCAGGGCAGGAGGCAGAGGGTTGTGATAAATGGCTATTCCTCAGATTGGGTTGATGTAAGAAGTGGGGTTCCCCAAGCATCAGTATTAGGACCACTGTTGTTTTCGATTTTCATAAACGACATTGATGAAGGGATAGGGGGCGTGATGTCTAAATTTGCAGATGATGTTAAAATTGGTAGAGCAGTTAATGATCACTGTCAAGCTGAGCTTCTTCAGAGAGACCTAGACAGACTTCAAGAATGGTCAGAAAAATGGCAGCTGTGCTTTAATCCAACAAAGTGTAAGGTATTACACCTGGGAAACAGTAATCCCAAAATAACTTATTCACTTGGTGGAGTTTAACTAAACCCAGTACTGGAGGAAAGGGACTTGGGTGTTACGATACGGTCAGACATGAAATTCTCTGAGCATTGTAAACAGGTTGCAAGGAAGGCCCATGGTGTCCTATCGATGATCTATCGAACTTTTGCAAGTAGAGATAGGGACGTGATAATCCCATTATATAAGGCTTATGTTAGACCACACTTGGAATACTGTGTTCAAGTATGGAGACCGCACCTGAAGAAAGACATCGAGCTTCTTGAAAGGGTGCAAAGAAGGGTAACTCGCCTGGTGAGATCAGCAAAAGGGCGTCCTTATGAAGAAAGACTTCGAATATGTGGGTTGCAGAGTTTGGAAACTAGACACCTTAGAGGAGATTTGATTGAGGTGTTTAAGGCTCTGAGAGGCATCAGTAAAATGAATGAGGACAAAATTTTCAAGATTATAAATGATGCTAGAACTAGGGGACATAAATTCAAGTTACGGGGGGAAATGTTTAGATTGGATTGCAGGAAGTTCTATTTTAGCCAGCGAGTTATAAATTACTGGAATAAGTTGCCTTCATGGGTGGTAGAGGCCGACAGTTTGGGGAAATTCAAAGGTCATCTGGATAGTACTTTCGGGTAAGGGAAGCGTATAGGATGATAGGTTTAATTTCCTTTTTATTTATTTATTTATTTATATATATATTTTTATTAATTATTATTATTTAGTTATTTATTTTATTTATTTATTTATTTTTTGTTTTTATCATTGTTTTGTTCGGATTTTTTTTTTTTTTTTTTTTGGCTGGTGCAGCATAAGCCATAGGCTTTCTTGCACCATGCGGCCGTTACTAATACTAATACTAACTTCGAATTAATAAATCATATTCACATTAACCAAAATAATAGTAACAATACAATATTTCTTAAATCTTTGAAAGTGAACGTTGCAAACTCATCTTATGGTCTAAAAGTAAAACAATTAACGCAAAAGTTAGTATATGTATGAATTATATGGAGTAAACCCCGCCTTCCTCGGAAGACTTAAGAAATAAATGATAACAATAAAATAATTTAAACTTTTAAAACCGAAATAAAATTAACAACGATATATGCAACTGAGCGCAAATCACTGCAAAATATAATATCAGTATCGTGTTATCAAATTATTTAAAACTTTGTACACAGGATCTGTCTGTCCTTAACTGTCAGCAACAGTAATAGAAATATCTTTTGTTCTTGTATAGTTTCGGAATATATGAAGTAAAATACATCGAGTACCCACTAAGTAGATGTACTTAGATACACCTACCATTTTCATGAAAAGGGTAGTGTACGTAGCTCATTTAATAACACCCTCCCGTGTTTGTACCGTGCAATTTAAAGCAGGTGGGAAGATAAGAAGGGACGGTGAATGTACGCAATTTAGTGCGAGGCTGGGCGAGACGAAACGCGACTTCAAACGTGCCAGTATGAGTAGCTCAGACTCTGCTGTGGTTTACACGTGCGATGTATCTCGTGCGCATCGAGATGGATTAGGCGCATCCTTTATAGATGCAGTGTGTCCATATGTGTATGGGTCCTTCCAACAGGATAATGCCCATGTCACAAGAACAGACCATTGTGCCATTACACAACAAATCAACCAACAAGGACAGAATTGTATAGAACTCGTTCTAGGAACTTAAGAGTGAACTCGGACTACTGCGTTCGCCTCCCCATTCAAAAGATCTCAATTAAAATAGCACCTGCGGGATGAGGTGGAACGAACTTTTCCAAGTAGAAATCCGCACCACACGGACCAGCATCCCTGTCGCACATTTTTCGACACTTAATTCAGTTTATTCCACTAAGAATTCAGGCTCTTCTAAGGGCTAAAGGAGGCCCAGGCTGTTAGGTAGGTATACCTAATAAATTGGCTCCTCAGTGCAATGTAATAAATGCCCATTTAAAATACCGTTGTGCAAGGTCCCACGCACGAGATGAAGCCCATTTATGAAATATGTACTGAAGTATATAAAGATTATAGTATTGCAAATATGTTTCGTGATTATCATACCGATATTCAGCAGCGCTGTCATTTCTTAATTTAACTTTCACTCTCTTCATTTGTAGGTTCTCTAGAAATTTATGCAAGTCATTCCAGAAGGGACCCAAACTGGAAACGCAATTTTTAGTAACAGGAAAATAAGAGACAAATAGAAATGAATAACTGAGTATATTCGACAACCAATTACTTGTATGACGTTTCATTGTTCGTAGCAGACTGATAAACTCTATTTCGGTATGCTGAACTTGCGAAGACAAAACTTTATTGTGGAAAAAACAAAATGATACTGAAATGTTCTCGAAATATGAGTGACTATGGCGATTCTTGCCCCGTGTTAAAAAAAAATATTAGAGCATATCGGAAGCCAGCTTGATAATCTCATAAATGTGTGTGTGGGAGGGGGGAAATTAGGTAGGCGAACTCGAATTCTATCTTTAACGATCGAGGATTCCTGCGTTATATCCATGTCATATCATTATTATATCCATGGATATAATTCAGAAGGTTGCATTCCTAGAAAAGGTTCCACAAGTTGTAACTGATATACAGGGTGTCTCAAAAATATTGGTACAAACGTTTAGGGGAGGTAGATAACATCTAAAGGAATGTGAATCGCATAGGAACCCATAACCGGAAACGTCACCGTAAGTCAGTACACGGCGCTGTTCATCAGTTCGCGAGAGGGAAAATTTCTGGTTTACTCATTCAAGCAGTAGTCGCAGCACGAAGAGCATGCATCGACATACGAACTGTGAGCTGGCAGACATGCACCTAGTGTATGGATTTAGCAGAGAGCAATGGACAAGTCGCTCAACGAATTTATGGAGAACGCTTCCCAGACAGACAGACATGTACCGGACCACCGTTTGTTTGCGCGTGTGCATCATAATTTGTGCGATTATGGGTCATTTACAGGTAACAGGAGTAGTGCGGGCAGACGACGTTCGACGCGAACTCCCGCCATGGAAGAAAGTGTGTTGAATGCCATCCAGAATAATCCTACTACCAGCACACGTGCAATTGCCTCTGCCTTAGGAGTGCCTCGTTGCAGTGTACAGCGTGTCTGACACAACGATTCCTTAAACCCCTTTCATCTCCAAACGGTTCAGTTACTGCTCCCCCAAGATCGTGTGGTTGCACGTGTGGCTTTTGCGCAGTGGTTTCTCCAAGAAAGTGATCAAGACTTGAATTTTCCAGCCTATGTTTTGTTCACGGATGAGGCTTATTTCACTCGGGAAGGCTTATTCAATCAGCATAATGCTCATGTGCGGGCTCACGACAACCCACACGGTGTGCGCCCCCATGCGGCACAACATCGCTTTGCAATAAATGTGTGGGCAGGTATGGCCGGTGACTGCTTAGTCGGCCCATACCTGTTACTATCCCGCATGAACTCAGCTGAATATCGGATCTTTCTTGAACAAGTTCTACCAGGGTTACTTGACAATGTTCCAGCAAATGTGAGACGCAACATTTGGTTTTAACATGACTGGGCGCCTGCCCATTATGGAAGGTGTGTTTGTGACCATTTGAACAGGCGTTTTGGGCGTCGATGGATTGGCCGTGGTGGACAAGTTGCCTGTCCCCCACGCTCACCTGATTTATCGAGCCTTGATTTCTTTCTGTGGGGGGCCCTCAAATCTATCGTGTATGAATCGCCTGTGGAGACGGAAATGGATCTCGTGGCGAGACTCGTCTGCGCTGCTGCTACTGTCAAAGAAACTCCAGGTGTGTTCGACTGTGTCCGCAAATCCATGCTGCGTCGGTGTCACGCATGCATCGCGTCTCATGGTGGAACCTTCGAGCATCTGTTGTACCATCATGAAATGCATCCATCTCGTACCGCATTGTTAATATTATGTCAAATAAATGTTTGCCACTAATTACTGTATTGTGTCATTTCTGCTTCTTCTGCCTCTGCTACTACTTTCCCGTGACGTTTCCTGTTATGAGTTCCTATGCGATTCACATTCCTTTAGATGTCACCTACCTCCCTTAAACGTTTTTACCAATATTTTTGAGACACTGTATAGTTATAGAAAAACATGATACCTTCCTGCCAAGGGTTCGATATGGAGATTATTATAGCTTTGAACACAAATAGTATGTTTAATCAACTAAAGTCGAATCATATAAAGAATGCAGTAGATTATAATCATTATACCTTAATTTCTCAGGCAAGGGTTGCATGATTTTTTTCTCCCGGAAACTCAGACTTTTCCTTCAGCACACAGACATAATGTACCAGTACTTGATGCCTTGTTTTCGCGCTTAACACACACACACACACACACACATCCCTAACTTAGAGGAAAGTCATAATTACAAGTAGGATAATATAAAGATAATTTTTGCCATGTCATCACATCACTGACGAAGTCACAAGGCACACTAGCTGGTTTACGACATTTCGTGTCACATTCTGAACAATTTGTAAATTCATTTATATTCTAATTTTTCTCATTTACGATTTGCTGACTCAGTCCTTTGCTGAATGTTTCACGCTTGGGGGAAATATGTGCCGATTGACCGTCTGTATTTCGCATCAGCTTCAGATTTGTTCAATTTAACTTAGATTGATCTAATTGAGCTAATGTCGAGTTCTGTGCTGGCCACTGCAATGTTCCCATGGTATTCTCTTCAAACCACGCGTTCAAAGTCCTTGCTTTTTTGAGACATAGAGCGTTGTCGTGTTGACAAAATTGCCACACGCGATTATCTAGAAAACGACGCAGTATTCGTTATTCCACACAAACTTTGACCAGCGAACCTAGGCTATATCACAAGAAACTCCCTCAGACCACGATATGTCCTCCTCTCAAATACTCAGTTAAGACAACACACTTACGAGTAGGTAGTGAGCACCAAAAACCTCCATCAGATTGAAAGAGCGTGTATTGACTAGTCGCTCCAGAAGACCGATTTTCAATCATCTAGTCCTGGTCAGCGTGTTTCGTACTTTGCAATCGATGGTATTCGTTTGTACTCTGCGCAACTCTTTTATCTCTTTCCTTATCCACTTCGTTTAGCACAATCGTTCGAAATGAATTCTCCACTAATCACCTGATCACTTTATAGGCAAAAATATTTGCATATTTCATAGTCACACATGCGCAGTTTCTTGCAGTCACAGGTGGTGTCGACTTTCATGGAACATTATTCAAAATTGCATACTTAATTTTGCAATTAATCAACTATTATTTTCATTATTATAATTAATCAATCGTTTATTTATTATTTATAAAATATTATATGCTCCCAAATTTATGGAAAGAAGAAGAAGAAGAAACAGCATGGTTTATAAAAGCCAGGAAACATGATTTGAATCGATGTTTAGGTGGAATTTATTCTCTCTTTACTTGAGTTAAACGGGCTTCGAAAAATATAGACCTTTAAATGTCGCATGCGTGTCGATGCTTCCAAAAAGTATGCTTGATATATAATTTTAAGAATTTTCATTAAAATAAACGAAAAGGAAGGCCTGTAGTGATGAATTTCAAAAGGGAAGAATGAAATTAGCTTTATTCTTGATATTCACAGAGGACAGAATGAAATTCAAACCCCTTGGACAGCGGGAATTAAGGCTACGGTTACATCGGCAAGTGAAATTATTATTATTATTATTATTATTAGCCAAATGGTGCAAGAAAGCCTGAGGCTTATGCTGCACCAACCAAAAAGAAATTCTGAATTACCCAGAGAGAGAGAGAGAGAGAGAGAGAGAGAGTCAAAAATAGAAGGGAATCACCAAGAAAGAGAAGAAAGATGATATCCAGCTCAGGACCCTGGGTGTGCCAACCAAGCCCATACTCACCATATGTGAGCCCCTGGGGGGGGGGGTTAGATGAACTAATGCTCCGGAAGAGTCGGTCAATAACTTGTCAGAAGTATCCAAACAAGGGGAGTGACATGCGGACGATTACCGCACGTGACTTTCCCGCATGCCAACCGATGTTTTCTGAAATACGAATGCAGAAGAACCTGGGTTTTGTTGGATGCAACCGTCAGCCAACAAAAAACATTTTTTTTTTAGTTTGTTTCTGTTTTGCGTCAATAAACAGTACTATATAGGTATTGAGCAAATAATTCAATGCGCTTTCGGAAGAAGACATTTTTCTGGGCAGAAACTGAGGAATTACCATATTTATATCACTGGAAAAGTCGGAGGGGAATTAAATAATAACACAATACAAGTTTTTTGTTTTTCGTTTTCAAAAAAATGAATGAAATATTCATCGTCACCAAACTATTCATTTTATAAAACCTTCTTGTAAAACGTTTTTATGTGTGTTAAGCACCAAAACAATTAATCATCAATGTTTGCGTCTGTAATTGCGTGTATTCTTCGATTAGTTTGCTGTTTCTGGACCAGAACCCTGATTTTCTGAAATAAAAAAAATAAAAAAAATCCGTATAACCCTCATCTGAGACCGACTAACTCAGCATGAGCATGATTCCCCCACCCCCATTCCTCCGAAACTTGGGTTTTTCGTTCGGAAAACTGGCAAATCGACCACACACCATGTGAGCAAAGGATATGCCGTGCCTCCCTTTTCATCTAGCGAAGAGAGAAAAGCCTCTACAACCAATAACCAACACCCTACCAACAGGAGCTGCAGTAGGATGTCAGGCGCATCGTCGCCTCTCGAATAAAGCCAATGATCTCAAGACCCATCCGGATAACTAAAGCCATATTTGAATCCCAAATCAACCCTCAGACGACTCCAGAAGAAATTAGGTCAGAATGTCTGCGACTCATGAATATAAGAGTCACCCTACTGAAGAGGGCATCCACATACGCGTCCTTCAAAATTATTTGTGATGCAAAAGATATTAATAATTTTGCCGCCGCCGCCCCCTCCTTCTGGACGGAGGAATCTCTCATCAGGCCATTTAATCACACTCCCCCCCCACCAGGAATTAAACCATCACGCTATGTATTTCCCAGTAAATCCACCATAAACTCGCAAGAATGACCACAGGCATGAAACTGAGCCATCACAGAATATCTATGCTCTGTCAGTTATGAAGGATGATCAGCCTCTGTCTGATTGTCAGTAAAATTCCGACAATAGTCACAACACGATATATGATACATCTCAAGACTATACCCCTTAGAAGACCTACCAGGGTACATATAAAACCAGCGGCCATGGGGAAGTTTTCTATCAAAATATTAGAAACATTCGGAACAAGTTAGACACATTAGAACAAATACTCTTGTGTTCTGCGGGTGTTGTCTGTCTCACCAAGACCTGGCTACAGTCACATCAACTACAGTCACATCTACTTTTAATAGAGGATTAGTACGAAGGGTGGAGGAGTAGCCCTGTTTGTACGTGACAACGGGTTTCAGATGATCTCTGCTCCCTACTCGGATTCAGAGCTTTATGAGGCTGTACTTGTCACATTAAAAGTTCACACTGCATTCGTGGATATAGCAGTCGTCTACATCCCTCCTGTCCCTAATCTACAAGTGATAAATAACGTAGTAGACTGGCTCCTCAACAAACTACATGTGTCAGCCACCCATATAATATGTGGAGATTTCAATCTTCCACCACAACTCAATAACCTGCTGGACACCATGTTAAATAGGCTGCAGCAGCCATGCTACATTTCTCTTATCAATGACCAACCTACAAGAGGTGAAAATAGGCTAGACCTGATTATGTCTTCTGGTAAATGTCTAATTGATGTACTTCCAGAAACGTTTTTTTTATCCGATCACACTGCAGTCGCTGTCCTATTAATGTTACCCTACATTGACTTCAATGTTAACGAAAAATGCAAGAGCCAGCTTGTGACTTCGCCAGCCTTTCTGGACCCGAATAAATGCCTATATGCTGCTAGCTGTATCCCATGGAATCGCCTACTCACATGTGACGCCTTACTCGTAACATCTCTCCTAACCCGCTGGATCAACTCTGTTGAAGAATTTGCGGCTTCCAAACTTGTAAGGATCTCATCAAGATCGAGAGATTGGTGCAACACGAGCCTAACTGTCCTGTTTAAAAAATTTAATAGGAAAAAATCTAAAGCAATCAACTGCGACATGAAGGTACATATTTGACGAGGGAAAGCTACCTCGGTGTAGGAATGACACATATCAGCGAATTTACGGTGAAGCTTGGATGGACCACATCAGTAGATTCTCCAATATACATCATTAGTCGCAGATCATGGAGATTAAGTGGGTTCGTTGGTTGATAATGAGCTGGAGTCTGTTATTATCACAAAAGAAATGCTGATACAGAGCATTAACTCCCTCAGGGCCACTAAGATAGTTGGAGTCGATCGGGTTGCTCACTTCATGGTAAAGTGTCTCAGGCCATACCTTATTGAACCGCTGCAAGCTATTTATAACTCTATACTTGTTAATAGAATTTTCCCTGAAAACTGGAATAAGCATGCCGTCATCCCTATGCCAAAAATTTCAAACCCTAACCTCATGGAGCACTATAGGCCTACACCGATGAGCCAAAACATTATAACTAGAGAGTCGTTATTCAAATCGAACAAACTGCAGGTGAACTACGGCATGTGCGCGGGTCGGTACACGGTATAAAAAACACCTGATACTGATTTCCGTTAATCAGCGTTTCTCTTGTCCTTCAGATGGGAAAGGCAGCGGATTTAAGAGAGTTTGACAAAGGCCAAATTGTAATGGCCAGACAACTGGGTCAGGGCATATCCGAAATGGCACGGCTGGTGGGATGCTGACGGTCAGCCGTGGTTAGTACCTACCGAAAGTTGTCCGAAGAGGGGAAACCCACGAACCGCTGGCCAGGTGTTGGACGACCACGGCTTATCAATGCTCGAGGATAAGAGAAGGCTCTCCCGGATGGTATGTGGCGCAACTCACCGGTAATTGGAATGTTGGTGACGGGAGTAATGTGTCACAACACACACACACACACAGTACCTCGAACCCCGCTGAAAATGGGGCTGCGTAGCCGCTGGCCGCTCCGAGTGCTCATGCTAACCACGGTTCACCGGCGACAGCGCCTACAGTGGGCACGCGAGCATCGAAACTGGACCTTGAGTGATTGAAAGAAGGTCGTCTAGTCCGATGAATCACGTTTTCTGTCGCACCATGTGGACGGGCGGCTACGTGTGCGTCGTTTACCTGGGGAAGTGATGGCGCCTGGATGCGCGGTGGGACAAAAATAAGCCGGTTGCGGCGGTGTCATGCTTTGGGCGATGTTTTTCTGGGATATACTGGGTCCAGTCATCCATGTGCTAGGTACTCCGACGTCTACCAACTACCCAAACATCATATTTTAGCCATTATATCCAAATATATCTACACCTATAGATATATTTGGATCTAATATATCTATAGGTAAGAAAATTTGAAATTTCTGTTGGGAAATTAACAGGTTAATTGCGTTAATATCTGTATGTCTTGTCTACTGGCCATTTCGTTGTCTGTAGCGCTGTATGAAACCAATCCAAAGTCTGTAACAATCGTGCTCCCATTCGGTAATTCGCACATAACTACTGCTTTTATCTGTTTATGTGAGCCCTCTCATCATGATTCAAATTTTTGCAGGTGCACCAGCTTTCTACTGAACGGCCACAGTTATGCAAATCGTCACAGGCTGTTTCGTTTGATTTTGTGGTTGTAATCATTAGAAACCCTGTTGGTCCTTAAGTTTTTCATGCCAGTGTATTAAGATACTGTCGACCATCCAACGGCCTTTTCTAACAGTTCAGTGTGTGACCAGATCAATCATAAGATTATGGAACTGATGCATCTAAACGGGACACCTGTCCCAATTGTCACAACTCATAGAGATCTGGGAATAATATTTGACACCAAACTTATGTTCACTGCCCATGTTGACGTGCTTGTAAAGAGATTAAACTATCTACATTGGGTAACCAAACAACGCCTCTTGCACGTGAAACAAACTGCGACGACCATAAGATATATAAGAACAACAGTGTATTCGGCCATATTGTATGGTGCTGAATTGTCGGTGTCAGCCTCTACCCATATTAGGAGAATATGTGCGACTGAATTCTGGTTGCTGGAGTGGGCCAACAATAAACACCATCTCCCCCAAGTTAAGGACCACGCAGCTTGCTGAAATCCTGAAAATACAGCGTTTACAAGGCATTATTGCCTGGAAAAGCCTGATAACCACAATCAAGATGATGACTGGAGTGATAAAACATCATCGTGCTTCTGGCAGTTTTGTGAGTGATACATCCCGCTATCTGGCTTAAGAGGCACCAAATCCCTGAGGATGAAAGCTAATGAGCTGAAGATGGCCGATAGGTTCATACCAGCCAAGGCATTGGAATCAATCCACAGCTTGTCTCAAATTGGAATTGACCTCGAAAGGCTAATATAAGATCCGAAGTACAGGAAACAAACCGCGATGTGGTTCGCTCAGCCTACTGTCTCCTAACAGTTGTGCTTATGTGAACAAGTGTATCACGTATATAGTGTATTCAGTGGTGGTCTTGTTATGTTCCTTTATATTGTATTATATGTAAATCTGATCAATATTTACATGTTTTTATTCCTTTATATTGTATTATTCGTAAATCCCCTGACATATACTGCCGTGAAGGGAATTGTAACACTTATTTATCCTGGTAGGACAAATAAATATTGATTGATTCACGTAATGCATGCAATTTACAGACAATATACTGACACCTCATAGCCCCAGTTCCTTTACGCCTTAACACCCATCACTGATACTCATCAGTACCAGTACTCAACAATATTATTATAACCACAAAAAAAAAAGAACGTTGTGTGTCATATAATTGCACTGAAAAATCAAAGATAGTGCATTCGTTTATTGAAAAATTAACATTTCGAAAGAGGGTTAAACCCTTTGGAACTGAAAGCCTGAAAATCCTTTAAGAAAGTTTGTGGACATTTTTTGAGAAACAAACGGCAGACTTTATCTTGATTGAGAATTTATTAAAAAGAAACTACAAAAATATCGGTTGCAATATGTCTTTAAAATACACTTCCTCCATTCCCATTGAGACTTTTCCAAGATAACCTTGGACATTGGTAATGAACACGGTGAACATTTTTCATCAAGATATTGCTACTATGAAGAAACGTTACGAAAAGGTCGAAACTAGTATACTTGCAGACCACTGCTGGGAATTTATTGGAAAAAGTTCCTGATAATTAGAAAACAAAAAACAAACGAAAAAAAAAAATGAACTGACTATAATAAAATGTAAATAGGTGATTAGTAACAAAAATTAAATTCTATTTTGAAGAATGCATAATTAGTGCAGTTCGCTGTCCTCCCGGGCCGCGACCTTCAACATTTTATCTGTTCTGATCCATAGTCAAAATGGTTGGACTTGCCTAATTTAGGATTTTGTTACAGTGGTCCAAACAGATTGATTGCAGATATACCATCCAACGATGACTCGCCGTTCAAAATTTCTAAGATCAACGTTTCAACCTTTCTAGTGTACTTCGTTGATCTCTGTTTGCTTCTAGCATGTGTGCGTTTAGTTAATTAGTGTACATTTAAATTAAAATGTTTCGCATTATTTGTAAAGCATATACCGTGGCTCATTTTGTTCCAATGGCTCAAACAGTGATTGCAGATATGGCGTCCAATGATGACTCGCCGTTGAAAATTTCTAAGATCGACGCTTCAACCCTTCTGCTGTATTTGGTTGATCAATTTGCTTCTAGCATGTGTGTGTGCTTAGTTAAATTAATGTACATTTAAATTAAAATGTTGCTCATTAGTTGTAAAGCATATACAGCACAGTTTTACACGTAATCATTAACTGTTGTTTTTGGCGAAATCAATTGATTTCTTGAGCCCTGTAATTAGTGGGCAAGTCACCAAATTTGCAAGATAATTAGTGAATCTGTTAGCGAACTGGAAATTTCCACTGAACATGAACTAAAGTAGTCATGAGAAACAAAACGCCGGCTACTTAACTAACTGAAATACATTAGCAGTTTAAGTGGCCATAAAATGAGACTGAACGATTAAGGTGCGTTGGAACTTATTGGTCTTACGCTATGTCGCTAATGAAAATCCCAAGATTATAAATTATGCATGGAAACCGTAATAATATAGCCATCACAGAAGTCTGAAATTTAAGTAGATTTTCCTGGGGCATCTCATTAGGTTACTTATTATACAGTGTCCAATTTCACTGACTTTTTCCGGGGTAATTTATTCGGATTGTATTAGAATATAATTATTTTCATACGAATGCAACCATTTGCTATGTAAATTGAAGACAAGTTACATACCAACATTCTGTTTGAACTTGTCAATTACTATTCTTTTTTACTTTTATTGTAATCTCTCCTGAAATCATATACGATGTGGTAAGGCAGATGCAAACAGAGATATAAGCATTGCATCCTTGCATCTTCTCTCCTAAAGTTGAACTAAAGTTGAACTAAGAGAGAGGGGCTTCAGAGTCAGGAGAGAGGATTTTCCATCGATGGAATTAGAAGCCAGTCATCTTGACTGATTAATAATAAATAAAAGATTAATAAATCAGGTATGACAGATGCACCTAAAAGCGCAAAGCAGCATTAAAGGATGCAAGAGTATACATACAGTAAGTTTTTATTAATATATTGAATAAAGTATACATAAATGGACGCGAAAGTTACAGAAAGTGCCAGTAATTCGAAGGGTGAGAAAAGTAGAAAAAGAAATGTAGTAGATTTGTGAAAGGTGAAAGAATGTTAATATTCTGAAAGTTATGATAAATTAAGTGAATTATGAGCTGAATTACCAAGCCGATAGAAAGTGGGAGAACTGTAAAGTAAAATTAGTACTGTACATCAAAATACTAATAAAATAAAAATAAAAATGCAAATAAATAAATAGAAAATAAAAAATGATAGTTTTATAGCTGTCATCAGATATGGGGGGAAACATATTTAGAAAATGGTCGAATATAGGTAAGGCAAATATGCTTGATCTGATGTCAGCTAAAATAAATAAATATTGATACATGATCAGGTATTTCATCAGGGGACTACACCTGACCATGTATCAAGAACTGCGTTTCTATATTTGTCCATAGAAGTAGAAGAAAAGAGATAGGCCAAAAAGCAACGAAAATGAAATTAGCATATTCTAATACAGTATGGACAAGGTAGTCCCAAAGGAGTGTAATTTATTTAGGTAAAAATAAGGATCAAGTGTAGGATTTAGAAAGCATCTAAGTCAAATTTCTAGTATCCACTCTGGATTCAACTGCAAACTCGGCAAACAAGGTTTCTCTTCTAGGGTACGTAACCCCTACAGTATGTGTACCCCATTTAGGGTACGCATACTCTTGGAAGGGTATGCTAAAAAACTGGATTACTTAAGGTACATAGAAATCGATAAGAAAATAAATAAATAAATCTTTATTTGTCCTACCAAATTTAAAATATAGGTGTACATTGGTAAGTGACAAATTCCCTTCAAGGCAGAAAATGCCAGGAGATTACCATAAAATGTGAATAAAAGAATGTCTAAAATATACACGAAAGGTTAAATATACACGAAAATATGACATTTAAACTGAATTACTCATCACTACATTTCTGTCTAGAGTCCTGGCACTTGTAATACAAAAGTTCATTCATCTTAACATCACATCCACTGATCAACTTGTGCGAGATATACACTATTCAATTTGCGTACACACAGTTCTTGACAGAAATTCACACAACTACTAGGCAACAGTAGTCTCAGCGAGCCACACTGCGGTTTGTTTCCTATATTTCGGATCTTCTATGAGCCTTAATAGGTCAGTTCCGATATGTGTTGGGCACTGAATTGATTCTAACGCACTGGCGGGTATAAACATGTCGGCCATCTTCAGTCTGTTGGTCTTCATTCTCAAGGATTTTGTGCTTCTTAATGCAGATGGCGGGATATGCCACTCACAAAGCTGCCAGAAGCATGGTGGTGATGATATCATGCCAGTCATCATTTTGGTTGTGATTATTAATCGTTTCCAGGCAATGATGTCTGGTAAACGCTGCAGTTTAAGCTGTTCAGAGAGCTGCGTGGTCCTTAACTGTTGAGGGAGATGGTGCTTATGGTTTGCCCACTTCAGCAGCCAGAATTCACTCGCATATATTCTCCTAATATGGGTAGGGGTGGCTGACGCCCACAATTCGGCGCCATACAAAATGGCCGAATACACTGTGGTTCTTAAATATCGTGCGGTTGTTGTAGTCTGTTTCACGTGCAAGAGGTGCTGTTTTGTTGCCCAACGTAAGTAGTTCATTTTCTTTAGTATAAAATGTTACTCCCAGATCTCTATGCGTCTCAACAACTGGGATAGGTTTGCCATTAAGTTTCGGGTGTACGAGCGTAGGCGATTTTTTGAGCGAGTACGCCATGATTACAGTCTTCTGCGGATTTAGGGCCAAGCCAAATTTGTCTAAGTACACGAATAAGTTCAGATGCTTATAATTAATCTGTTCACACAATGCACTATTGGTCATGGATGGTTAGATGGGTGTTAGGATCTTAATATCGTCTGCATAAGTGCATACATCATACCTACCCTTGCAGAACGGGATCATCGTGGCGGTAAAGAAGAGTCTAGATAAGACTCCACCCTGTGGAACTCCTGCATGGAGTTGGCGTTGGAGGATCTGACTATCTATGCGGTAATAAATGGACCGACAAGTAAGTAGGGCCTGTAGGAACTTCAGCAAATTTCCTTTTATTTGGAAGGCGTGTTGGAGCAGATGAAGTAAGGCATGTACATCCAGACTATCGAAGGCTGTTTTTATATCGGCATAAATTATTGCAATTTCCTTTCTGGCTTGGAAAGCATTTAGTATCGCGGCTTAAACTGCGAGGAGGTTAGTAATTGTTGATCTTGCAGTTATTGAATAATGAATTTGTTGAGGCTGCCCAGCCAGTATCTGATTCAACAACTTTGGCAATAGAGCTTTCTCCAGTACTTTTAACAGGGTTTAACAAATGTTAAGGGATACAACTAGAAAATATTCAGAAATATTAATCTGGAACACTCTTCCTTCATGTGCATTTCCTGAAAATGATCAGAAATTTGCAGAAATTGAAGCCATATTTTCCTGTCTGCGGCCCAATACTCAATCCAACTAAAGCTTCTTATGTTTCAGCAACCATTCGCGTTTGAGATCACCATAAATACGAAGTATGTGAATTGTAGCATTCGGTAAACTTATTTCAGTGGTGCGATTTAATTGCGAAAGTGCAGACAAGAAAAGTGAATTTATTAACAGTTTCAATATTGTATGGAATTCTGCATTAGAAAAGTTCTATAAATTATGAATTTTACACATTAGAAACCATTAGTGAGGTTAAATAATAAGCACTGCATTACGCTTCAGAAGTATTCAATTTTTTCTCAACTAAATTGAATTTTTCCATTTTCTGTAATTAATAGAGGTATAGAGTAAATAACTAATTAACATTTCACCAATTAATAAATTACTGATCAAAGAACTAATAATGTATAAAAGGTAATTTTTTTTTCATTCACCGAAACGCCGTACCTGAATTCACTCACCTTTCACTTATTTCCTCCTGATGGGTTTTAAAAAAAAAATAATAATTAAAATGCAGCCGAGCTTGCGGTATAACAAAAATTAGTTAAAAAAAATACAGAATTTAATTAAAACTGTTGCAGAATGTGCCGGAAGTGTGTACCTTGCTTGTAGGTCGCGTTCACTCTTTTTGTTTAGGTGGTTTTTATTACGCAATCTCAAGAACTATGTATTCATTCGTCAATGGCATTAATGCGCTTCTAATGTTTTGCTGCTGTCTTATTTGTTTCAGGCCTGTTTGGATATTTATCGCTGAAAAAAAAAGATTATCTGGATGCAAGGTAATATTCCAGAATAAACAAGTTTTTCCTCTGGAAAAACCAATTTACTCACTGTACTAATCTCCTGAAATATCACTGCTGTCAGAATGAAAGCAAAAAATTGTATTTAAACAATTTGTTTGTCTGAATGAAATACAGCATAAAGGAAACAGACGTGTTATTGGTTATTTACAGACTTTCCAAGTGCATCTGACCATTTCTGATGGTTTTTTGGTTTGGTCAGGGCCAGATTGTCCGACTGCTCATTTTAGCTCAGGTATTACAAGATCATTTTACTAACAGATCAGTGCAAGTCCATCACACAACCCAATGCACCACTTAAACTTATAATACTAATTTTAATATTTATCATACATATTATTAAATATCTTTAAATACTGTCGACTTTTCCAAAGTATTTTATTCCATTATCATCAATATCATCATAATGCATGCTGATATTGATGAATGGCATAACAAACTGGGGACAGAATTCGTTTCAAGGTCCATTTCAATTACTTATTGTGAAACAAATTGTCCAAGGAACCTTTAAGAATTCACATTTATTCAAGGAATTGGATTGGTTGGTCGTTGTGGGGTTTTAGGCGCATCAGCGACTTGCTGTTAATGAAAAACCCGAAATTCCAGGATAGAAAAAAAACATGCTACTCTCGCTTGAAACCGACTAACTCAGCCAAGTTGGTAAAAGACCCATAAAAATTCCTCGCTTCATTGATGGGATTCGAATTCAGGTCTTTTTCACTCGGTGACGAACGGAAAAACTGTGCAACCCACAAAGAGAATTCAATGAACTAAAAGATAGCTCATTTTTAGTTTTCCCTCTGTTATTGGTGGAGGAAAACAAAAGATAAGAGTGATCCAGAACACATAGGAAGACGCTAATGAACTTCAATGTGTGATTTCAGATGTGATGGCTTGGAAATGGATTCACTGATCAACGAAACTTCCAAAGTGTCAAAAAATTGAGGCGAGGTATTCTGAATGCTGTTTTTCTAAGAAGCTTTAGAAATTATTTTCATGTGTGGTATTTATTTGAAAGCTTAAGGTGGTACACTTTTAAATCATACCTTCTTTGCAGCAGTCCATTTGTTGGGCGCAATTTGAGCAACTGACGATCACTGCTACCCGCATCTCTAATGAGTGCCAGTTATACAATAACTGTTACTCTCCCGTTATTTAAAATTTATCAAAGAAAAGTTTTATCTGTTGATCATTTTAGGGCGGTATAAAATAAATATTTCCGAAATATAAACATCTTCAGCCCTGGAATGCAGTTCTTGTTCATATCAACCAGCCTATAAATTCTGGAATATTTGCTTCTATTCCGAAGACACCACAAGCGAATTGAAATGTAAAATAGTTTATATCAGCGTTGTAAGTGAATCAGTTTCTTCAAACTGTTAAACGACTGTCTCGGAAATTTGAAATATCGATTTCTTGAAATGTCCTAGTTCCAGCCCATTTCTATCATGAGAGAAACCACGTATTCAAAGTGGTTTTTAAATAAATACTAATAACAAATAATACACGTGACAGAGAAATGACTAGGGACGGGAGAGCGGGATTGCTAACCCCTATGCAGCTCGAGAGGGACGCATGCGTAACATGTACAGTCTACCAAGCGCCGATGAGATTAATTGTGTAACGTCTTACTGCACTTAAAGATTCTGTTCTATAATAATTAAAGGATCTATCACTAACATAACGGATGCGCAGTTACCGCCGTAATATTTCTAGCTTATTACAGACACTATTTACGCTTAACCTCACAATGTTCGTTATAAACCTAGTCCTAATACTGACCTCACTTAATAGATACAGTGTCAGCAGGTTGAAGACTCCGTTTTAGATTTTGTAACATTTTAGGTGGTATATTTGTTAGGTTAATGTTAGTATTTAGATAGTTTATTTGTTGTTATATTTGAAAACCTTACCATCGAAAACAGGTGAAGAGACCTTGATTTAATTTCAACACAATCGTTTGCAGCAAATTGTATAACTACGACAAAGCAAGTTCAGAAACTTGCAACATATTCACGCCACAATACCACAAAAAGGTGAGTCTGAAAACATTGCATTCTACTTCTTAAGAGGTAGCTTCCCGTTCAAAATAAAGTAATAACACTTCGGGAAAGTAAAGTACGTACCCTTTATTCCGAGTGCATTGTCAAGGCAAGTCATAGCGAAGCAACGATAACAAACACTTGGAGAGCCTCATTTCGATTCTCTCGCATTCTGGAACCAAGGCTATTAGAGAAAATGGGCGCATGTCCTGGTATCAATCCGTTCTGTACTTTAGTGTTATGGTTATTCAAATTAGCAACCCGTCTCGGTTATCAGCTTTTAGTACGATCTTTTAAACTGCTATCTTCAGGAATCTGAGAACATTATTATTATTATTAGCCATATGGTGCGAGGAAGCCCGAGGTTTATGCTGCACCAGCCAAAAAAAAAAAAAAAAAAAAAATTCCCGACTTATCCTGAGAGAAAGAGAGAAGTCCAAAGGAATCACCAAGAAAGAGAAGAATGATGGTATCCAGCTCAGGACCCTGGGTGTGCTAAGCCCATACTCACCAGATGTGAGTCCCTGGGGTACGCCCATATTAATAGTAATGATTTTCAATGTGAATTTATGCCCAGCAGAACAAGCTGATCCAATTTGACTTTCTTTTTTTCCTCCCGTACTTCAGTCGTATTAATCTGGATTAGCAATTATCATTATAACAATACAAAAAAAAAAAAACAGGGTGAGACAGCTATGCCTAATGACTACCGACCTATTACTATACTGAATACAATTGCCTAAATTTTTGAACTCCTACTTTGTAAATATCTTAGTTCCTGCCTTTACCCTTTTATCAATAATAATCAGTTTCAAATCTGGCATTGTTTCCTCATTTCCTACAAACTAATTTGAACGATGGAAATTGATTCGCCTTTCTTTGATATTTCACAGGCATTTGATTCTGTCACATCGATCTTCTGCTTTTCAATCTTTCATCTGATTTGATAAACTTCTGGCACTCTCCTCATTGAATAACTCCTCATGTGTGAATGTAGACGTAAAATACTCATTCAGTTTATTAGCTACCTGAGCAAGATCATCAACAGTTGAACCATCGATATCCAGTAGACCAATCTGATTCATCCCCTTCCTTCTACAGTTTACATAAGTAAAGAACTCTTTGCTGTTTTTCTTTGCATCCTTTGCTAAAGATTTCTCGTAATCTGCCTTTGCCTGCCTAACCTACTTCGTGACTTAATTACAGACTAGTTTATACCTGCCATAGGCTTCTGTGTCACCTGTTAATTTATATGTATCCCATGTATTTTTCTTCTCTGCCACATGTCTCATTAGTTCATTTGACATCCATTTAGGTCTAAATCTTGAACAGTATTTCTTAGTTGGAATGAAAAGCCTAGTAGCTCCCAAAATTAGGTCCCGGAAGGCTTCCCATTTAGAATTCAACGTTGGTAACATCATCAGTTGATCCCACTGTACAGAATTTAAAAATTGTCTGAGACCTCTGTAGTCACCTTTACGAAAGCAAAAGACCTTCCCTTTAGCCTTGATGGTAGTTACATCCTTAAATAATTCCACATCAGTACATTGTGATCACTTGTATCTAGTGGTTCTTTTATCTGCAAATTCTTAATGCATGAATAATCACTGTTGATAATCAGGTCAAGAGTATTACTCCCTCTGGTTGCCTCTCGAACATGTTGCTGTAGAAACAGTCATCAAATAAATCCACAGAGGTCTTGCTAGTGTGCGAGTGACCAATCCACAAGTTCTAGTCAATATCTGGAAAGTTAAAATCCCCCATTATAGACATTGATTTACTGGCCCACTCTGTTTCTCTGCACAATTGCTCACTATACGCATCAGATTCATTAGGCCTATAACACACACCTACTCTCATTTTTCCTTTGCCAGTGCTTATTTCACACCAAACAGACTCAACACTGCATTGTCCACCGACATCAATTGGGGGCACTTCCTTATATTTTATGCGTTTCTTAACTAACAGAATAACCCCTCCTACCTTCTTGTCCTCTCTATCCTTTCTGTACACATTGTTCTCCCCAAATTCCAATTCTGCACTGCTTATATCTGTGTGACACCACGTCTCTGATATCCAAACAATATCTGCCTTTGATGTCTTGACTAGCACTTCAAGCTCATCAAATTTATTAAGTATACTCCTAGCATTGGTGTACATGCAAGTATACATGTACCTGTTCCTACTCTTGGTTACCCTAAGAAAGCCCATGTATTTACTTGTTCAACTATGACTCCTAATAGTTCTGGAAATCTCCATCACCTTGCCTTCTAGACTGCTGCTCATTCTAATGGAAGCGGTGCAAGAATCACTTTCACCTCTGCCTGCGGCCACTGTTAACCTTTTAGTCTATGTATCCCTCAAGTTAGCAGTTTTCCGATCCACCTAACACTGCCTCGATAGCATCAGCAAATATTCTTGCACCCTTTCTATTTTAATGTACCCCCATCCCTGTAGAAGCAGTCTCTCCTGTTAACAAGCACAGACCAGGCTGAAAAAAATTCTACCCCTTGAGCCTTGCACAATCTCTCCAGGGCCGAATTGATTGACAAGGCTCTCATCATATACTCGCTCCTATCGTGTCTGGGCAGAATTGCACACACTTTCACATTCAACCCTAATTCGCCACTTTTTTTCAACATTGACCTGAACTTGTTGAGTAGATCTGCAGATCTCTTACTCTTAATGTCATTAGTTCCAAAGTGTACAATAATATTACCTTTTGTGCCCTTAAAAGATATATGCTCTACAATGTCATCAACTTTTTCCCCTGGCAGACATACCCTGGTCCTGTTCCACCTATCCTTCTCCCCGTCTCCCTGACAATAGAGTCACCAACAATAACTAGTTCCTTTGGGACCAGCGCATTCTACCTTGGAGATTGCCTCTGTTTTGCCTCATGCACAGGAGTGAGCTCTGTCGTTGAGCTGGGCAGCTGAGAGCTTGATGGGCCCTTCATATTAATTTCTTCGAGGGCATTTACCCTACATCTCAAGCTCTCATAGACTCCCATCAGAACGCTGAGTTGGCGCCTAATTTCTTGACACTCTAGACACCTAGCACACACACAAAGGCAACCAGACATATACCTTAAGCTATTTCTTATCGACTACAATATGGCGGCTAGTTCAACAATATTGCGCCAACACCGGGAGTCGTAACCTCCAAAAATCACTAGTTAAATTCAAAATAAGAAGATAACGAACGCAGTGGCTTGTTAAGTAGAGTACAGAGGTTGGTAAGATAGCTTATGTTGATGACCTTGTGATTGGAGTTTCTGGGCGCTCCAGACTTATATTGGAAAGAAAAATACAGTCAGATTTAGATGATTTAATGGAGTGGGCCAATTTGAACAAATTGAAGATCTCTGCAAGTAAGACCTGTTTTATGGTTTTTAAGAAACAATTTGATTACGGCAGGCCTCCAAGAGTTCTTTTAGGTGGTGTTCAAATTCCTTATGTTGCTGAAACTAAGTATTTGGGATTAATCATAGATGACAAACTTTCCTTTTTCCCACATGTTTCACACCTAAATGTAAAAGTAAGACACTTTACAGGCTCCATTGCTAGGATTTCTCGTAAGGAGTGGGGATTGAATAAGAGAGTGTTGTCATTGTATTATAAGACTATTTTTCTCCAGATAGTGGCATATGCGGCTGTTGTTTGGTTTTCTGTGGTAACTAAAACTAGGATTCGATCGAAACTTTTATCGCTTCAGCGCTCTATGTTATTAACTTTATTGAAAGTACCTAGAACAGCGTCTACAAACGCCCTACAGGTAATTGCTGGTACCATGCCATTGGATTTATTTATTGTCTACAGAGGGTTTTTGTACAAATTGAAAAAGGGTACATCAGTAACGTTTTTGGATATTACAATTGATTTGGAGAATAAAGTTAAAGAAGAAAAACAACGAATATGGAACAAATTAATGGATTTATGGCAGACCAGATGGGAAAGTGGTGATGTTGGAGCTGTGACGAGGAAATATATTCCCCAGGTGAACTATGCATTGGCAAAAACCGTGGCATCTTGGTTTACGCCTTCTATGTACACTTCTTATTTGTTAACAGGACACGGCTCACTTAGGGCCAAATTATATGAGAGAGGGTTGGAGACAGATCCTTTCTGTACATGTGGCGAGCAGGAGACTTGGATGCATGTAATTTTTTTATGTCGGGAGTATAAAGACCAAAGGCGGATTTTGATTGCGCATATTCCTGACTTATCATTTGATACAGTGCATTTGCTTATTGCAAATCGTGACTGTTTTAATTTATTTCAGGAGTTTTCAGCTGCTGTTTTTGCAAGAAGAACTGTTCTCAGAGCCTTTCTTCAGAGGCAAACCTAGTGTCGTGTCTTAATTGTCTTCATGGAGTTTCACTATTGGTTTCTGCATCTGGCTGGCGGCTGGGGTGCTGGACCTGATTCATGGTGTTGGGTCTGGTGCTCTGGTTGGTTGTCTTTGTGCTGCAATCATGAATACTCCATTCTGGATTCTGCCGTGCTGGATCAGATTCATTGCGTCGGGTCTGGTGGTCTAAAGCGTCTATTATCCATGGCGTACAGTTGGAGATTGCTGTATAGTACCGTTATTGGTTTTGGAGGTTCCAGTGCATGTGAAACAGCAGCTGAGGAAATATTCAATTGAACTGTGATTTTTGGAGTTTATAGTTGTGCCATCCAGACTATTGAATATTATTGTTGTTTTATTATATATATATATATATTTTTTATTATTATTTTTTTTTTCCCTGCTGGCTCCCTGGTATGGCCAACCCGGGGCGCGGGATTGCTGGCACTCACTGGTATTGCACTACCTCCAGTGGGTGCGGGATTTCAAGTGCGAATAGCGCTACAGTAAAATCAGACTCAAGTAATTTAACATACTTTTTAAGGACTGCTTTGTAAAGACTATATATTCCCAAGTTCTCAAGGTAGATTTGGGCTTATGCCTGGGAGCTACCCTGAATAAGAACACACTTGCACACACACATGAGAGTTTAATGTTTGTAAGAGCATATAATTATATGTAAATATATCTTGTATATAAATCATGTATATACTTTTATGTACATAATGTTGAGACTATATTGTGTGTAATTAATAAATGAATGAATGAATGAAAAATGCTACTAAACCTATTTAATATCTCTGTAAAACACTATGTTATTTAACGAAGAATACGGTAAAAATTAAAAATACTTATCCCTTTACAGCAGCCAAAAATGCACCGACTGTTCTCTTCTGCGACCCCTTCAAACTTCTTGGATTAATCTAACGTTCTTCTTCTATTTTCAAGAGTAACAAAGTCATAATTCTTCTCTACAAGCAACTTAAACCTCCCAGTTTTGATCATTGTCATATTACTTGGTCCCCACAACAGGGATATCTTTCTCACAGACTTGATAGAATTCAAATTAAGTTCATTAAATTCTTTTATGCTTTCATCGTCGAAACTATGGAGTTCTTTGTCGTTGCTAAAGAATCGTTCCTCTTCACTCCAGACGAACAACTGTAATGGTCTTTTTGTCTACAATATCATAAACTCTATTATCGATTCTTCATCTCGTCTTGAACACATACCTTTCACTATATCCCGCTTGAATTCTCGTTATTAAACTAATTCTCACTGCCTGTCCCTCTTACTCAACACTTACGTTTGTTCCGTTTCCTTCAGGTGTTGAATAACCACAATATTGATTTTACACTTAACTTAGTCTATGTATAAGAAATTGCTCTTCACTCTGCTTTGTTGATCCAAAATTTGTATATATTTTAATACTAGATTTGTATTGATTCTCTGTAATTTTCAGCGTTCTTACCATTATCTAGGAGAGCGGTTCCCAACTTATTTTAATCGCCGAATCCTTTTCACCTTGATAAAAAATTTTGGACAATTTTTACTGATTATAAATAAAACAACAAATCAAAAAAAACCCAGCTTAATAATGGAAGAGCAAATATTAATTCAAACTGGTAATTAATGCGAAGGATTAAACGTCTTCTTTTCTTTCAAAATTGGGTTTAATTGTGGACAGCTGAATTCTAAAATCAGGAGTGGCATCCAACTTACTTCTGTATTTTGTTTTTGTCGCAGTGTCGAGCGAAAATCCGCTTTCACACAAATATGTGGTACTAAACGGCAACAAACAACGAATTGCCTTTTCGAATAAATTTGGACACACCAAAACTCGTTTAATGAAACTTCATTAAATTTAACTTTTATTTGGCTGTTTGATGAGATTTTCATATTGTGAAGTAGATAGTTCCTCTGGTTTTCTTTAATATTGAAAGGATTGAAAACCCAATAGTCAAATGTCGTCTTTTAGTAGAGGAAAGAATTCATTTAATGCCACAGTTATTAATTTTAGATGAGAAATAATTTCTTTTCGAATTTCCTCGCCAATTTCACAGTTGGATTCCTGTAAAAAGTCATTTAAATTTTGAAAATGGATCCATATTATTTTTTTCAACAGCCATGATCCAGTATTGTAACTTTCGTAGTAGGTAATGATCGTAATTTATCTTTTGTGTTGAAAATATTTACATTTTTTCCTTGAAGGGAGAGAGAGACATCATTCAATTTTGTGAATATATCCGACAGACAGATCTGCCTTGCCTCTTCTACAGATACTTCCACGGGCACTGTTCTTCTGAATTGGCTTCTACTATATAATTCCCGCTCTCTGTTTCAAAACAGCCCGAACATGTGCTGCCACCAGCCAACATCCATTTACTATTCAACTTCAAACTCACAGAACCAACTTTTCATCTTCTTCGTTCATTCATTCAACTGCTGTTTTCTGGAACATCCTTCCTGCATACGTATTTCCTCAAAATTAGTCTACAGAAGTTGAAGTCCAATGTCAACAAATATCTTCTTTCGTCTTCTCAATCTCCAACCCAAGCACGGTACTCTAGGTTCTAATACCTCTCGTGTTTGGGTTTTCATTAAAAAAATGCTCATCTGTTATTCTGTTTCTTTTTAAATATTTATTTGATTTTACGAGTGAAAAAAATCTGCTTGCAAACATACGTTGATCCGAACAAAGTAGCCATTTTCATGGCATTTTCTTTTATTAGAGGAAAATCTTCAGATGGGAAAGCCTCGTAGAATTCAAATAGTTTATTTTTGCAGTCTATATACTTATTTTTGAATCATATTTTGGCTTGAAGATCAATAATTTCAAGTTGCAATCTGGGATTGTAGTTTTCAGCCATAGAAGTAAATGGGTTCTCATACAAAAGCTTATGATTTTTAATGGAATTTTACATCAGAAAATTGACTTTCAAACTTGTCAAAAAGTAACTGTAATAACGAAAGGCAACGATTCTTTGTTCAAAGGGGAAAGTGAACTAAATTGTCTCGCTCAACTGGGATTTAAATAATAACAACTTATTCTGAAATGATTTGATGTCACCAACCAAATCAGACCAATTTTTCTTTCCCTTGTAGTTTTAAATTAAGAGCATTTAAATAACTAGAAATGTATGTATGAATCGCAAGATCAAACAGACACTCCATATTTGATAGTTGTTTTATTGGTTTCCCTTTTTCTGTGTTGAAACATTCCGTGATGTTTTAACAGCCACATTAAGGTCATGTAATCTTGTAAAATTTATAGCTGAAATAATCACATTCGTAACGTCTTGGAGATCCAATACTTTTCCATAAAGTGGAAATGATAACAAAAGATAACAGAGATCTAGAACACACTGGAAGACCCTAATGAACTTCAATGTGTGATTTCAGATGTGATGGCTTGGAAATGGATTCACTGATCAACGAAACTTCCAAAGTATCAAAAAATTGAGGCGAGGTATTCTGAATGCTGTTTTTCTAAGAAGCTTTCGAAATTATTTTCATGTGTGGTATTTACAACAAATGGCAGTAACGCCATTTGTTGGGCGCAATTTGAGCAAGTGATGATCACTGCTACCCGCATCTCTAATGAGTGCCAGTTAAACGACTGTCTCGGAAATTTGAATTATCGATTTCTTGAAATGTCCTAGTTCCAGCCCATTTCTATCATGAGCGAAACCACGTATTCAAAGTGGTTTTTAAATAAATACTAATAACAAATAATACACATGACAGAGAAATGACTAGGGACGGGAGAGCGGGATTGCTAACCCCTATGCAGCTCGAGAGGGACGCATGCGTAACATGTACAGTCTACCATGCGCCGATGAGATTAATTGTGTAACGTCTTACTGCACTTAAAGATTCTGTTCTATAATAATTAAAGGATCTATCACTAACATAACGGATGCGCACATCCAGCTTCGCTTTACGTTAGCGCAGTTAACGCCGTAATGTTTCTAGCTTATTACAGACACTATTTAAGCTTAACCTCACAATGTTCGTTATAAACCTAGTCCTAATATTGGCCTCACATAATAGCTACAGTGTCAGCAGGTTGAAGACTCCGTTTTAGATTTTGTAACATTTTAGGTGGTATATTTGTTAGGTTAATGTTAGTATTTAGATAGTTTATTTGTTGTTATATTTGAAAACCTTACCATCGAAAACAGGTGAAGAGACCTTGATTTAATTTCAACACAATCGTTTGCAGCAAATTGTATAACTACGACAAAGCAAGTTCAGAAACTTGCAACATATTCACGCCACAATACCACAAAAAGGTGAGTCTGAAAACATTGCATTCTACTTCTTAAGAGGTAGCTTCCCGTTCAAAATAAAGTAATAACACTTCGGGAAAGTAAAGTACGTACCCTTTATTCCGAATGTATTGTCAAGGCAAGTCATAGCGAAGCAATGATAACAAACACTTGGAGAGCCTCATTTCGATTCTCTCGCATTCTGGAACCAAGGCTATTAGAGAAAATGGGCGCATGTCCTGGTATCAATCCGTTCTGTACTTTAGTGTTATGGTTATTCAAATTAGCAACCCGTCTCGGTTATCAGCTTTTAGTACGATCTTTTAAACTGCTATCTTCAGGAATCTGAGAACATTATTATTATTATTAGCCATATGGTGCGAGGAAGCCCGAGGTTTATGCTGCATCAGCCAAAAAAAAAAAAAAAAAAAAAATTCCCGACTTATCCTGAGAGAGAAAGAGAAGTACAAAGGAAATCACCAAGAAAGAGAAGAATGATGATATCCAGCTCAGGACCCTGGGTGTGCCAAGCCATACTCACCAGATGTGAGTCCCTGGGGTACGCCCATATTAATAGTAATGATTTTCAATGCGAATTTATGCCCAGCAGAACAAGCTGATCCAATTTGACTTTCTTTTTTTTTCCCTCACTTCAGTCGTTTTAATCTGGATTAGCAATTATCATTATAACAATACAAAAAAAAAAAAAAAAAAAAAACAGGGTGGAGAAAGCTATGCCTAATGACTACCGACCTATTACTATACTGAATACAATTGCCTAAATTTTTGAACTCCTACTTTGTAAATATCTTAGTTCCTGCCTTTACCCTTTTATCAATAATAATCAGTTTCAAATCTGGCATTATTTCCTCATTTCCTACAAACTAATTTGAACGATGGAAATTGATTCACCTTTCTTTGATATTTCACAGGCATTCGATTCTGTATACATCGATCTTCTGCTTTTCAACCTTTCATCTGATTTGATAAACTTTGATAAACTTCTGGCACTCTCCTCATTGAATAACTCCTCATGTGTGAATGTAGATGTAAAATACTCATTCACTTTATTAGCTACCTGAGCAGGATCATCAACAGTTGAACCATCGATATCCAGTAGACCAATCTGATTCATCCCCTTCCTTCTTCTTTTCTGCCACAAGCATTATTAATTCATCTGACATCCATTTAGGCCTAAACCTTGAACAGTATTTCTTAGTTGGAATGAAAAGCCTAGTAGCTCCCAAAATTAGGTCCCGGAAAGCTTCCCATTTAGAATTCAAGGTTGGTAACATCATCAGTTGATCCGACTGTACAGAATTTAAAAACTGTCTGAGACCTCTGTAGTCACCTTTACGAAAGCAAAACCCCTTCCCCCTTTAGTCTTGATGGTAGTTACATCCTTAAGTAATTCCCACATCAGTACATTGTAATCACTGGTATCCAGTGGTTCTTTTATCTGCAAATTCTTAATGCATGAATAATCACTGTTGATAATCAGGTCAAGAGTATTACTCCCTCTGGTTGCCTATCGAACATGTTGCTGTAGAAACAGTCATCAAATAAATCCACAGAGGTCTTGCTAGTGTGCGAGTGACCAATCCACAAGTTCTAGTCAATATCTGGAAAGTTAAAATCCCCCATTATAGACATTGATTTACTGGCCACTCTGTTTCTCTGCACAATTGCTCACTATACGCATCAGATTCATTAGGCCTATAATACACACCTACTCTCATTTTTCCTTTGCCAGTGCTTATTTCACACCAAACAGACTCAACACTGCATTGTCCACCGACATCAATTGGGTGCACTTCCTTATATTTTATGCGTTTCTTAACTAACAGCATAACCCCTCGTACCTTCCTGTCCTGTCTATCCTTTTTGTACACATTGTACTCCCCAAATTCCAATTCTGCACTGCTTATATCTGTGTGACACCACGTCTCTGATATCCAAACAATATCTGCCTTTGATGTCTTGACTAGCTCTTCAAGCTCATCAAATTTATTAAGTATACTCCTAGCATTGGTGTACATGCAAGTATACATGTACCTGTTCCTACTCTTGGTTACCCTAAGATAGCCCATGTATTTACTTGTTCCACTATGACTCCTAATAGTTCTGGAAATCTCCATCACCTTGCCTTCTAGGCTGCTGCTTATTCTAATCGAAGCAGTGCAAGAATCACTTTCACCTCTGCCTGCGGCCACTGTTAACCTTTTAGTCTATGTATGCCCCCAAGCTAGCAGTTTTCCGATCCACCTAACACTGCCTCTATAGCATCAGCAAATATTCTTGCACCCTTTCTATTTAAGTGTACCCCATCCCTGTAGAAGCAGTCTCTCCTGTCAACAAGCACAGACCAGGCTGAAAAAAATTCTACCCTTGAGCCTTGCACAATCTCTCCAGGGCCGAATTGATCGACAAGGCTCTCATCATATACTGCCTCCTATCGTGATGGGCAGAATTGCACACACTTCCACATTCAACCCTAATTCGCGACTTTTTTTCAACATTGATCTGTACTTGTTGAGTAAATCTATAGATCTCTTACTCTTAATGTAATTAGTTCCAAAGTGTACAACAATATTACCTTTTGTGCCCTTAAAAGATATCTGCTCTACAATGTCATCAACCTTTGCCCCTGGCAGACATACCCTGGTCCTGTTCCACCTATCCTTCTCCCCGTCTCCCTGACAATAGAATCACCAACAATAACTAGTTCCTTTGGGACCAGCGCATTCTACCTTGGAGATTGCCTCTGTTTTGCCTCATGCACAGGAGTGAGCTCTGTCGGTGAGCTGGGCAGCTGAGAACTTGATGGGCCCTTCATATTAATTTCTTCGAGGGCATCTACCCTACGCCTCAAACTCTCATAGACTCCCATCAGAACGCTCAGTTGGCGCCTAATTTCTTGACACTCTAGACACCTAGCACACACAAAGGCAACCAAACATATATACCTTAAGCTATTTCTTATCGACTACAATATGGCGGCTAGTTGAGCAATATTGCGCCAACACCGGGAGTCATAACCTCCAAAAATCACTAGTTAAATTCAAAATAAGAAGCTAACGAACGCTACTAAACCTATTTAATATCTCTGTAAAACACAATGTTATTTAAGGAAGAATACGGTAAAAATTAAAAATACTTATCCCTTTACAGCAGCCAAAAATGCACCGACTGTTCTCTTCTGCGACCCCTTCAAACTTCTTGGATTAATCTAACGTTCTTCTTCTATTTTCAAGAGTAACAAAGTCATAATTCTTCTCTACAAGCAACTTAAACCTCCCATTTTTGATCATTGTCATATTACTTGGTCCCCACAACAGGGATATCTTTCTCACAGACTTGATAGAATTCAAATTAAGTTCATTAAATTCTTATGCTTTCATCGTCGAAACTATGGAGTTCTTTGTCGTTGCTAAAGAATCGTTCCTCTTCACTCCAGACGAACAACTGTAATGGTCTTTTTGTCTACAATATCATAAACTCTATTATCGATTCTTCATCTCGTCTTGAACACATACCTTTCACTATATCCCGCTTGAATTCTCGTTATAAAATTAATTTTCCCTGCCTGTCCATCTTACTCAACACCTACTTTTTTTCCGTTTCCTTCAGGTGTTGAATAACCACAATATTGATTTTACACTTAACTTAGTCTATGTATAAGAAATTGCTCTTCACTCTGCTTTGTTGATCCAAAATTTGTATATATTTTAATACTAGATTTGTATTGATTCTCTGTAATTTTCAGCGTTCTTACCATTATCTAGGGCAGCGGTTCCCAACTTATTTTAATCGCCGAATCCTTTTCACCTTGATAAAAAATTTTGGACAATTTTTACTGATTATAAATAAAACAACAAATCAAAAAAAAACAGCTTAATAATGGAAGAGCAAATATTATTTCAAACTGGTAATTAATGCGAAGGATTAAACGTCTTCTTTTCTTTCAAAATTTGGTTTAATTGTGGACAGCTGAATTCTAAAATCAGGAGTAGCATCCAACGTACTTCTGTATTTCGTTTTTGTCGCAGTGTTGAGCGAAAATCCGCTTTCACACAAATATGTGGTACTAAACGGCAACAAACAACGAATTGCCTTTTCGAATAAATTTGGACACACCAAAACTCGTTTAATGAAACTTCATTAAATTTAACTTTTATTTGGCTGTTTGATGAGATTTTCATATTGTGAAGTAGATAGTTCCTCTGGTTTTCTTTAATATTGAAAGGATTGAAAACCCAATAGTCAAATGTCATCTTTTAGAAGAGGAAAGAATTCATTTAATGCCACAGTTATTGATTTTAGATGAGAAATAATTTATTTTCGAATTTCCTCGCCAATTTCACAGTTGGATTCCTGTAAAAAGTCATTTAAATTTGGAAATGGATCCATATTATTTTTTTCAACAGCCATGATCCAGTATTGTAACTTTCGTAATAGTTAATCGTAATTTATCTTTTGTGTTGAAAATATTTACATTTTTCCCTTGAAAGACATCATTCAATTTTGTGAATATATCCGACAGATAGATCCGCCTTGCCTTTTCTACAGATACTTCCATGGGCACTGTTCTTCTGAATTGGCTTCTATAATTCCCGCTCTCTCTTTCAAAACAGTCCGAACACGTGCTGCCACCAGCCAATATCCATTTACTGTCCAACTTCAAACTCACAGAACCAACTTTTCATCTTCCTCATTTATTCATTCAACTGCCGTTTTCTGGAACAACCTTCCTTCAGTATTTCCTGAAAATTACAATCTACAGAAGTTCAAGTCCAATGTCAACAAATATCTTCTTTGGTCTTCTCAACCTCCAACCCAAGCACGGTACTAAGTACTATAGGTTCTAATACCTCTCGTGTTTGGGGTTTTCATTAAAAAAAATGCTCATCTGTTATTCTGTTTCTTTTTCAATATTTATTTGATTTTACGAGTGAAAAAAATCTGCTTGCAAACGTACGTTGATCGGAACAAAGTAGCCATTTTCATGGCATTTTCTTTTATTAGAGGAAAATCTTCAGATGGGAAAGCCTCGTAGAATTCAAATAGTTTATTTTTGCAGTCTATATACTTATTTTTGAATCATATTTTGGCTTGAAGATCAATAATGTCAAGTTGCAATCTGGGATTGTAGTTTTCAGCCATAGAAGTAAATGGGTTTTCAAACAAAAGCTTATGTTTTTTAATGGAATTTTATATCAGAAAATCGACTTTCAAACTTGTCAAAAAGTAATTGTAATAACGAAAGGCAACTATTCTTTGGAAATGTTTCTCCTTTAGCTCAGTACAACGTTCAAAGTGAACTAAATTGTCTTGCTCAACTGGGATTTAAATAATAACAACTTATTCTGAAATGATTTGATGTCACCAAACAAATCAGACCAATTTTTCTTTCCCTTGTAGTTTTAAATTAAGAGCATTTAAATAACTAGAAATGTATGTATGAATCGCAAGATCAAACAGACACTCCATATTTGATAGTTGTTTTATTGGTTTCCCTTTTTCTCTGTTGAAACATTCCGTGATGTTTTAACAGCCACATTAAGGTCATGTGATCTTGTAAAATTTATAGCTGAAATAACCACATTCGTAACGTCTTGGAGATCCAATACGTTTCCATAAAGAGCTTCTTGATGCACAATGCAATGAATTCCAATCGGAGTTTCAGCTCCGATATCTATCATTTTCTTGGTTATTCTACCCATAAGCCCAATGTTTTTACCAATCTTATTTGTTTCACCGCTAGTTGTGACTCCTACCAGGATTTTAATATTTAATCCTAACTTTTCGATAGATTGGCAAAAATTTTCCAAAAGATTTTCACCTGTAGTTGTTCCGCGCATACTCTGTAGATCAGCAAAATCTTCAACTGGTACAAAATTATCATTAATTCCAAGTATGAAGATGAGGAGTTCGGCTGTCCTTTATGTTGATCATAAGATTTATGATTGGAATCAGTGTTATATTCTTTAAAAACTCACACAGTCTCCTGACACACCAAACACGCTGCTTTTTCGTCGTAATCAATGAAGAAATAGTCTTCAGTCCACCTTGAATCAAAAACACGAAACTCCAAATCGATTTTCCTTTTTTAGAACATTTTTAAGAATGATTTTTTTAAATTCAGTACAGATTAATAATTAATTCAATGCAATGAACAAGCTATATCAAAATACATAACTGTATTTAGCGTAGACTGTACTGAACCACATGTACCTGTTTGATACAGTCGAGCTGGACACTTGCATCCCTGTACACACAGTGGAGATCAATGCTGTTTTAGTTCACTTTCCGCGCGGGTCTTATAAAAATTATTCGCGGGCCGTAGGTTGGACCCACTGATCATAGAGCATCTTGAAAAGGAAGTTTTAAAATCCGTTTCAAAGACCTGGAGGAAATGAATGTACCTGATTGGATCATTACGTCATTTGATATAAATATCGAAAATGGAGTTGAACCAGATAACTTGAACAATGAATTTATTGATATGTGTGTTGACAGAGAAGCTAAATCTTTATTTAATAATAAAAGTATCAGCGATTATTGGAAAAATATAAACATTACAACAAAATATCCCAAACCTTATGCAACCGTTGAGGGAGTTTTACTTGCGTTTCCCAGCACTTGCATGGTCGAAGCCGGTTTTAATCATATAAATGGCATTTTACAAAAGGGAGGAACCGACTAAACTTGGAAGAGCGTGGTCAGTTAAGATAAAAACTCACAAATTAAAGAACTTATTAAAAAATCCCTGGCTTGTAGCTGTGAAGGGTATTGTGTACCACGTGTGCCTTTTGTATGCAATAAAAAGTTCTTCTTATATAAAATTCAGTAAAGAATATGTTAATTTATTTTAATGTTTTGTTTTACAGAAGAATTCAGAAAAAAGCGGAATAAATTAAAAAAACAATAACAAATACTTCCAGAGTAGATTTTTATATTAAAATACGTAAAAAATATTTGAAATATTTTAATTTTAAATGATATATACATCAAATCAGACCCCCATAAAATGGGGGAAACATTAAATGTTTCCAGAATTTTTCGATATAAATTAAGGAACACATCTTCTTCACTGCGATTAAACTCAGAAACAGTCCATAAAACATTGTTATTTTTATTATTAAATGGTTGGGAGTCGATGAAATATAAAGGATTTCATTAAGGGTTCGCGACTCCAAAAAGTTGAGAGCCTTGATCTAGATGCTCATAAACGGGACGCAGTTGCCACCTAAATGAACAGTTCTTTGACAGTTGCACTTTTTTTTTTATCTCAAATCACAATACATTCATTCAGTCACCGCATAGTTTAATCAGGGATAGATCTTAAAGACCATGTACACCCTGCCAGCCATGTTGCATTTTTTCCAGAGAGAAACGAAATCTTCCAAGATGATAACGCACCCTGTCACGGGGCCCGCACTGTGCACGAGTGATTCAAGGAACACCGTGAAGATATCACCCATCTTGATTGGCCTCCAAATTCGCTTGACCTCAATCCAGTTGAACACCTGTTTTGGAGTGGGAACTGAGGCGTGGGGACACGCAACCGTTATGTGTTAAAGTTTTGCAGGTAGCACATCCCTATGACGTCTCAGACATGTAGTGGAGTCAATTGCCTAGCCGAATAGCAGCTGTTATCCGTGCGAACGGTTGCCTAACACTGTCTTAGTAGGTGGTTACAGTTCAGTGATCACCGAGGTTATCTACACTTAAAAACAAATTCTCGTGATGCAATTAATTTCATTATTTTCTTTCTAGTTTTGAAGACAGTGGTGTATTTTTTTTGTTTGTTTTTTCATTTAACTATAAGTGAATGAATAAAATACGGTATTTTTTATTTGGTCTTCTACCAATTTCTCACTCATTCCAAACCGTCGTTTACTCAAGAAGGGATGAAAAAACAGCCTTAGATATTGACTTAAATCACGAGAAGTGTTTCATTCTAAGTTATTATTAGCCTTATGCTGCACCAGGCAAACACAAAAATTCTGAATTACCCTGAGAGGGAGAGAGAAAAAGAGTCAGAAATAGAAGGGAATCACAAGCAAGAGAAGAATGATGATATCCAGCTCAGGACCCTGGGTGTGCCAAGCTCATACTCACCAGATGTGAGCCCCTGGGGTTAAATATGCTACGGAGTGCCACATCCTTTATCCGACTGTATAATTAAGTCGTTAAATGCCAATACAGCAAATGCTTTTCTCGGAGAGGATTCATCTTTCACTTTTTTTTTTTTGCCTTGCGGAGTGCCTCAGCATTCTCCTCTGGGCCCGCTACTGCTCACCGTACACTTCAGGGATCTCACACTAGCGCGTCAACGTCCGTGTCAAATGACAACTGTATACCAATGATCTTAATTTACAAGTTATTGACTCAATCTCCGGGGTTCATCTTTTAAAACGCAGTTGGCTTCATTTCATATTGGCGCTTTGGAAACAAGTTGTGAAATAAGTGCAAGCTATGTCGGCTTGTCCTTTGTATTTCCGACAGACGTCGACCAAGGCCTTTAATACATAGGGGTTATTACGTTGCTTAGGAACAGAGTTGATCACTTCAAAGATGTTGGCGTTGCTATTGCAACACGATCTTCACTCATTCGTTAATATAAATACCGTTGTTCCTAAAGCTTTAACGAATTCGAATCAAATTTATTTGTTTCTTCTGTTTCAAGGGAATGCATAAAGTTCCATCGTAGAGATTACAATACGCTGTGCGTTGGTTTTCATTTAATTTCGTTCAGTTTCCGACCGCTATTTTATTTACAATTTAGTCCACAATTTTATTGTTTCTCCTCTTCTTCTAAATCTTATTTCATAGCATTTCTCGGTGCAAATTCTCGTCTTAAATCTACGTTTGCCTTGCCTCTTTAAACGAACTGGTCTTCTATGATCGAGTATTTTATGCTATGAAATTAATTAACCATGGCATGGTTGATGTTTCGTGGGTAATTTGGGCTGATTCTATAAAGTCTAATAAGGAGTAGTAGTTGTAAACAGTGTCGCGTATCTCAGTAAAAATTCTATTTATTGATTATCGATGTACGCATTATATCAAATAAATTTGACAAATTTGTTTATTAAGGAATGGTAAACAAATCGTGAATTTTTAACTTTAAACTTAAATTTTTAAAAAGGTTTTTATACAATTTACACTTTTTCAATACATGACTTATCTTAATTAAATTTTCTAAGGACATCGAACAGGGGGGAAATAGATTAACTTATCGGCATGAAATTTAGTACAACGGTCTCTAAGAATGCTCTGAATAAGTCTTGACATTTTGATAAAGGCCATGGTTGCTGCTGTTCTGTATTTATAGCAATATTGCTTTTGGGAGGAAACTCTGGAATGGTGGAACTTAAAATCTCAGGGACCAACAAAATCCGAGGGCGGAAAGAAACGGGAGCTATGTAATTACAATTAGACTTAAAAGCTTCCAGGAAGAAATGAAACTTATGGTGCTTGCCCATGGATCTGTGCGACAAGGAGTGATGAGCACGTGAATCTCTGTCCACAGCTTCTCGCTGATTGATAGATGTACTACTGCGAATAATTAATGGCTTTTATCTCTCATTTGCTTTAACAACGCATTTAATTCGCTATAATTTCCCGGTTTCGAAACATATGTTTATAGGAAATTTTTTTATTATTTTTGAAACATACTTTACAGATTTCTGTAGGAGCACAGACATGAAGTAGGTTCTTCCAGGGACACGACATACGCTGGAAGTAGGATTTTATCTTAGGTTCTTCCAGGGACACGACATACACTGGAAATTTATTGTTGATCCATTTTTACTTAGCGAGTAATGCCCAATCTGAAAAAAAAAATACGCATTTCGATTAATCCAATTTTTGGAGACCAGTCCATAAAATCTTCCTCGGGTATCCAAATATAAAATTTAGCAAAAATCCGTCTTCTGAAAGTCCAGTTGTTACATGCGGAGGGACAAGATGAAAAGAACGTGACTATCCTTTGTTCTGGGATGATTTTAATTCACTTTGAGTTATTTCTGCGTCTAGACTAATGTAAGCAAATTTAAAATAGGCAATAAATAAAAAGTGAGCGAAAATTGACTGTGAATGTAAAATGATACGATTGCGCAGTAACGTAAAACAACTTAACTTGAAATATTTCAAGTGTAAACGATTCTGCCAACGTTATCTTCGAAAACGTTCCTCTTCCTTCCTTGAGTCTTTCCAAAATCCTGCCATCCATTAAAGCGTTTTTTCAATTCGTCGCGTGTCAGCACGAAACGACACTTTATTTTTCACTTGTCGCCTTCACTTACCAGGAAACACCAGTCGATATTGACTTAACTGTTTGCCAAGTGTTTTCATCTTCACGTTCCATACACCAACGACGTACTACCAGAAGCTGCAGCTGGATAACAGGTGTTGCTGATATATAATATGGCATTGTAAGTTTGTTTGTTTTGTTTTTTTTTATCGCACTAAATTCGAGTTAATAAAAAGACGGTGCACACGCAGACGGAATCCTAGAAACCGAAATTTTAATCAAAAGGATATATATTTCGTTTACGTCTTTTGTTACGTGAAAAGACTGGGAATTTTAAAAACATCGTCCACTTCAATACTTATCGACCGCAGTGTTTTTGTGGTTCTTTCATCGAGACATCCGCATATTTCGAAAAGAGGGACTAAGAAGCAGACTTACTAAAGCCTTTCCAAATTCTTTAAAGAACTTTTAAGTTTAGATTGTCCTCAAATATTGCGCTTTCGCATCTCGGCAGGCACAATAAGTTATTTTTGAAACACAAGTCTGTTTCTGTACGTCTAGAGATGATGAGAATAGGAATGAAAGGTTGATGGCAGAAAAGTTGGCGATCGATTTTTTTTGATAACGTAATCGTGTATACGTTCATTGGAGAGTTGAAACTTTTGAAGAGCGTGACAAAGAATACTTTTTCTTATAATTAATGGATATTAAGAGTGGCTATACAGCAGATTTTTCTCAATTTCCTCAGCGTATATCACTTTTAAGCCTGCAATTTGAATATCAAGAGAATTCGATATTGTTATAGTTAAAATTTTGGCCCCCTTCCTTCAACCTGATTACCGTAAAGTAATGACTGAAATTACCATATCCTTATCACCCCGGATACCTTCAAAATATCACCTATTAATAACCTAGAGTTTCGGGCAAGGATAAAAACGAATTAAATTATTTTGGAAGGGAGTAGTATAGTATAGACACAAGCTAAAGATTATTATTATAGATTACTCTGATATCTTACTCTCATAAATGTTATTTTGTTTATGGTAAATCATGTATGGTGAAAATGTGGAGTATGTTTGTTCTTCCTGTTAATAAATGATGTTGTGTTTTAAGATGTTTCTCTCTCTGCCAAAAACTCTCAGTCACCCAGAAAGCAACATAGTTAGTGTTAAAATGTAATTAAAGAAGTTACTGCGGCATGGGAGGCCACAAAACCTAATGCCTTCCATGTTAATCACAACGCGTGAAATCCAAACTGCAGTACAGAGGGGGTGAAGTTTTCCTTTTCTATGCTGAGGGTGTACGAGATTGTTGTCTTACTATACCACTAAACGAATATAAGAGAGGAATGTTGTCAGATAATACCACTAGACGAACAAGTTAAGCTTATTCAGAACTAAGAGAGCTAAAAATCCCATAACTGCACTAAGAAGAAAAAGTATTGGTTACATCTAGGTCAAAAGGGTTTCTTATCTTATCAGCCGAATGTTGCTAAACTATTTAGAATATTTGATAAAAATTTATTTAAGCAACCCAAAATTTTTAGTATTTGTCTTTCTGTATGTTATTTAGTTTAGATTTAATCTAGATATTATTTTATTGAATAAAATAAAAAAAAAACTATAAAGGTATAGAAAGTTCACTATTATTTTAAAATTAACTATGCAAAGTGAAATTATAAGGCAGCTAATGTGATTTGACCTTATTGGACTTACGTGAAGTTTGGAGGACTCTCTTCTCCTTTCGTTTGTTTCTGTGGTCAACAAGATTTAAATTGCCTACTTAATGCAACGGTTTTATCGCTCGCAGTATCCAAATCTCGAAACTGAATGGTCAACGAATACCAATACGTGGCAACAAAAACATTCGATTTTTTAGTTCGTAGTAGGGACTGGTATGTTTCATAAACTGACCCTCCTCAAACACATTGAACAATTGAGAACCAACCCTTCTTCAATCGAAGTTGTGATTAGCCGATTTCAGCCAGAGGATTTGGGGTTCTCCCCGTGAGTTTTTAGGCAAGCACAACATGCAGATAGGCCCATGAACACACACACACACACACACTTGTAAGGTGTGTGTCGGTAGAATCGCCGGCATCCTCACACCGGGTGGAAAAGACCCAACCTCGAGTCCCGTCGATGACGTGAGGAATTTAAGGGGCTTTTTCACAAAGTGGCTGAGTTAGTCGATCTCAGGCGAATGTAGCATATACTGTTTATATACGGAACAATACGGCCTTAGTCGCTCATGCTCCTAATAACCCTACAATAACAACATGGTTCAATATTGCCTAATTGCTGATATACTTAAAAAAGTTTAGTTTTGCAACGAGTTGTCTTGGAATTGTGTTATTTTCAAACAAATGGCTAATTTGCTATTTATTTAAAGGATGAGACACCTCTATGATAGCCTATTTCAGTATTTGCTGGGCCCTCTTCAGACAACAGGTGATCTCTTTTAAAGAAATGCCAGTTTAACCTTTTGACGATTCCATTTATCCAGTAGTAAGACAGCAGCGGGGCAAATCGTTGTGAAGCAAAGTTTCTTTTACTGTCTGCGATGTATTAGGCAGTTTAAATCCTGCTATCATAGCGAAGAACTCTTTTCACAATTTTATCAGTTAGAAATACGCCCATGTGACACGTCCTTCTAGTCTCACACAAGGTTCGTGAGGTGCTACGTAGTTTCACCCTCAGGCCGCTGAGAACTACGGTTTTGCATTCCTTTTATTGCTTCATAATGACCTTGCATAGTTTTACGCTTTTATTTCCTTATGTTCTGTAGGAATTCACATTTACTCCCACTTTTTTCCTTCTGTAACTGAGTGGAAAAGGCTGACTGCAATCCTAAGGCCTTCCGATGAAATTTCTACATAGCACACTCCTCATATAGTTCTACCTTCGCACTGTTAACAAGATATTACAACAGTTGCATGAGACATTTATCGATTTTCTACTAATGCCGCTGTAAACTTAACTGCGGAAGAAAATTAAAGTTTTTCAGCAGGAAAAAGTAATTTAATGTGTTTGTGAAAAGCTGCTAAAAAGTTGAGAAACGTGAACTGCATATTTTGCGTGGTAAAAGGAAATTGCATCCAGGTTGTTTATGTATTTATGGGTTTTTTTTTTCATCGATGTATCGTTTGAAATGCTTCATTCCTCACTTCGCTTCCTAAATAATAATTCTGTTAAATACGCTTCAACTAGTATTTCATATCCTTTTTGGTTCGTTTTTAATAGTATAATAAGCAACTCGCAATGCGTAATTGTTTGAATCAGAAGGGCAAATCGTTTACTAACCAAATAATAATAAATTATTATTATTAATAATATATTATTATATAATAGAGAGCAACATACATAATTTCATGGCGACAAGTGTTGAAAGGTCATTTTGTAAATTAAAAATAATAAAAGAACCAGTTTTAAATGGATCTTATAATAAATTTATATTAATTTTTTTATTTTGATTTATTGCATTTGTTGAATATTACGTAAAATGTATATTATAAATAATATTTTTACGAGTAAACCACTGAGTAGTCTCAGTTTCGTTGTAAAAGCAGTATTTGGGTATTTATGAGTATATCTGATCCAATATTCCTTACAAGTGACTTCCTAATCTGACTGCTCAAATCTCAATTTAACCCTGTAAGTCGACGGCGAAATAATATAAGTACTGTTTTGAAATATAAAGGAATGCTCATCCTAAAACTTCTAAGCCTAGCGTTCTTCTGACAAATCTTGCCGAGCCAGACTCTGCTGACTCGCAAACTGTCAACCACTCTGCGAAAGCTCTTCTCCAGAGAACCAACATTGCGTATTGCTGAAGGAAAATCTCAAATTCAAATCTACAGTCTTAAGGCGGAATAAGAATTACTGGAATCATCTACTTCAAAGACCATAATGCTACAGCAATGAACAAATGATCTTGTCGTCTGACTCAAGAACAGCAATTGACTCCTTATACTATGTAAATCCGACTTTTTGTGCTCATGAACTACATTGATTGCATCAGCAATGTTAAAATCTGCAATATTATGTATTAGCCATTTCACGTGTCATTAATTAGTTTGTATTCCTTGAGTTGTACTATATTACTAACATTTGTTCTCATTTAAAAGGTAAAGTGCAGCGTGCTGTAGATCACTGTAAAAGGTTGTAACCCTCCAACGGAAGCGTTAATATTTTTCAGGGTTCACTGGCGCACTCAAAAAAATTAATCTATTTATAATCTTAAAAATCATCAAGAAATAATTCAACATTGTTCACATTTTTATGCCACCTTTAATTCTCACTCAATATGAATACAACAATAAACACATTTCTTATTGAAATCGTATACTTTTTAATTAATTTATTTAAAATACTTAACATTGTGTGCATTTTCTCTAAAAGATGAAATAAAAAATTGAAGGTTACTGATAATGGATACACCTCCGGAGGAAGTGGCTTATTTTGCTTGAATCCATTCCGAATTACTGGCGTAAACTAACCTAACTTTTTTCACTAGCCAAAACTGAAAGTCTATTAAAAAACACACTTTTCTTGCTTGAATCCGTCCCGAATTTGACCATGCCCGCAACGTGATGACAAAGTGTACCCATAATCTGGAGTTCAGCCGAATTCAATTTTAATCCATTTAAATGTTTATCTGAGTTACGTTTCAAAGAATTTATAAATCTGCTCGCTATATTCAATATAATTATACTCGTAAATTCTGGATGTTCACTAGTGACATAAGTCCAATAAATTAAAATGGCTAAAAATTTAAAAATGCACGCATGGATATATATAACATATAATATATTATGAAATTATGGAATGAAAGTAAGAGTGTTAAAATGTGTTTCAGATCAGATTAATGCCATCAATTATAGATTAAACATTACATCAGTTTGCAATCTAATATTACTGTAAGAGTATAAATTGTATCATATGATAAAACTTTAGCATAAAAATAATATGCAGGCCATTAGGCAAAAAGAACCCCTAAAAACAAAGATGGCATGTGCTGGTTAACTTCACTATACCTTAAAAATAAACATATAATTAGCAATAAAGTAAAGAATATAAAATAGAATAAAATAAAATAAAATAATGCTTATGAGGCTAATTATTGAGAAACCTTGAATGGCACTTTTTCAAGGGCCAGCACCATTCAATATATCCAATCAGTAATTATCAAGGCTATCTGTTTCTATTTGTTATCTGCCTGTTTAACTAGGTAGACCAACAGCTAGACCAACAGATAGCTTTGAATGCTAAAGTTTTGCGTAAAATAATATATGTATTTTAGGCTCATAATTTAAAAGTCTTATTACATAATAACATTTAACATTATTATAAACATTTTATTACGCAGTAATATACCCTGAAGTAATTTTCATATCTTTTCATTAGTATATTGCGCAATGATTATTTTAATCCATTATTAACTCGTTATTTTTCAATCCATATACATTTATTTTATTCTGAACGTAGTTGATTTAACAACCTTCTGTAAGACATAAGGGCAGACCTCACTGGTTAATTAAGAAAGAAAAAAAAAATCAATACCAAACAGGCATGCGCAACTTTCTTTTTTTAAAGAAATATGCGAAAAGCTTATTGTATAACCATAGGCTTGTTACAATGCAAACTCACTAATCACTGTAGCCAACGAAGCCAGACACACAAGTCATTTCTAGCTCGGGGATGTTTTAGATTTTTCCAGGTCATTCAACCGAGTCCTGTCTGGAGCAGAAGACAGTGGCCGCATCCATTTTCAACACTTTGTTGTAGACAGGGCTACAGTACCCACAGCATTATTTGTGATATTTAACCTGGTAGATATGGGCATCAACAAATTTTTCTCGAGAGAAAGTAAAAACCAAAGCATAAATTGAAAATTTCCAATTAGAATGAAAATTTAAAATATCAGCGAAGTTTGTGCAAAAGGGGAAGACACGTTGCTTTATGAAGGTCAATGTCAGTCCGTTCATCTATTAAAATGTATATAAAAAACTATTTATATATAATATACTAACCTGTTTATATTATTAGAACAATTGTATGGGTCTGTACACTACCAAGAAAGACAAATGTTCGCTACAAGCAACAAAATACACCAATTCAAAATGACAGTTTTACTCTATTAATATACGCTGTTCACAAAGGAAAAGTAGGCTTATACTGCTATTTGTTCGTTACCCAGGCGACAGATGGCACTTCGTTAATGCAAAGGAACACCCATCTGATTGGAAGAAAGTGAATTGGACAGAAATATGCAAAACAGTTGCTCAAAAAAGCTATCTGCGTCGTGCAACTGCTTTGAATATTTCCACGAAAGAGTTAATGGACTTTCAGACGGTGGGGGGGGAGTAATAGCTCGTTTCGTATTAGATAAATATCAATGCGTACTATTGCGCAAGGATTTACATCCCCAATTTAATTGTTTTCAATGTACAACGCAGTGAAGAAACAAACCGAACGATTCAAAATCCTCATTTTGGAGAAGCAAGGCGCCACAGGTAGTCCTATAAGGGCTTTCCGCAGATGGTAGACAGCCGCACGCCATAAATTTCTACGTTAAGATGTAGTTGTTGCAGGTTTTAGGCGCATCAGCAACGTAGACCATATTGCACCCTGGAGAATATGTCTGTAAATTGTGTTTTCTGTGGTCAATTTGCTGTTTGCTGGACGAAAAACAGAGTTTCGGGGAGAAAAATCCATGCTACTCTCGCCTGAGATCGACTAAATCAGCCACATTGTGAAAAAGGCCCATAAAAATTACCGGCCTGATTGAAGGGATTCGAATTCAGATCTTTCCCACCCGGTGTAGGACGGCGGTTATATCAACTGTGCTACAACGCGAGGGCAAGTTGAGATGCAGCGCATGAACCCTTGGTTACCAAATGTGCAGTACCTGAGGTAACTTGCTGGTTGAGGTAATTTAAGGAGCATCAAAGTTGGATCAAAATTTTTCTATGTATTCTGACAACGTTACTTCTCATATCACAACAGAAAGGGGGAGGGGGAAAGCAAGTTGACCGAATCTTCGTCGATCTTGTTAGAGCGGTTTTCATAGCGTGCTATTTCCTCAGGATAATACTAGAACGACCACTACAGAGAATTTTCTCTTCAAAGTAGAGATCCCGAGGATTCCTCGACCCTATTTAAATCTCCATTTTTATTAATGACCTGTGGTGTCAATGCTGGCGCAGTCATAGATAATAATGTCTGATTACTAATCATTACAAGTTATCATCTTCAATAAATTCCACTAAGATTGCATTTGTTCTTCATTGAGAAATCTAATTCCTGAGTAATTGAAAGGGATTGGAACAAAATGCAACGCTCTAACATTGGCATTGATGATGGAAAGGAAACTACTCAAACTGTTTATCAAACAACGATTACCAGAATTAAATTTTAGAGTATTCCCCCCGCCTTGAAAACTGCAGTTCTAATTGCACATAGTAACCAAGTTATTCGACAATATAAGAGGATTAATTAAATCGATCATTCGTACTTAACTCACACAACCATTCTCATTATACCTTACTGATAATGCTAAATACCCTCTGAATTTCTCTAAACAATAAACCATATTTAATTACCTGTTACGTATCCTATTCTGGAATCAAACCAATTAACCATGCACAGCTAACAGAATCAACTGACTCATGAGCTAATTGGACTGCAATTGGCACGAAAGAGTAATAAACATCCTGCATTAATAGGCGTTCGTGTATATATATATATAAATAAATTGAAAACTTTAACTAATTATGATAAAAAGAAAATAGTACCGCAAACGTTAGTGGCGGTATTAATATATAATCCACCGCGTGCTGCTTATAATAAATTAAGATAAAAAATAAATAAAATAAGTGCCAGTAGAGCGAAAGTAAAAATGAACCTAACCATACATAATAGAACGAAACAAAAAGGGAAGAGTGGGGGGGGGGAAGTATCAAGATAAAGGGTATTGCAGAAAAGAACGCTCTTAAAATAATTAGAAACGTTTTAATTTTCAGATATTAATAAAATTTATGGATAATAATATAGCGATGTTTTTATTTTATTAATAATAATTACATATCGGTTACTGAAAGTAATGTGATGACTAAAGTAGGATATTAATATTAATTAGGATATTAATAATTGATATTAAAGTAGGATATCTGTGATGACAAAATTAGGGTATATAATTTTTATATTGAAAAGTTCACGAATAAATACGCCATCTATAGTTGTTCCCTTACGTGTAGTATTTATTGAAAGATCCGATGACATGTCCAATTGGAAGAATGTTTTCATAAATGTGCAGAACTCTTTTTCCAGCCTCAGATTTTAATTGTAAAGAAAAAAAAATCACATTCAAGTTAGGATGAAGCTCCGTGCAAAATGTCATTAAATTTAGTCTAGTAGAAGATAAATTATTGTGGCCATCATACAACTGTGATTGCAACAATAGAAGTTACAATAATTCGCTTCTGGCGGAAGCTGAAGATAACGTCACTTCCGTCACGCTTTTCGCATGACGGTTTTTCGTTACAAAATTTTTGGAATAATGCCAGTAAAAACGCTTTTAATTGAAAAAAAATAGAAAAAATTAGTTGAGCAAATATTAGTGGCTGCAATTGCACTTTACAGTAAAACGTACACTGTTAAAATAAAAACCTTTTAGAACTACATACTAAATAAAAAGCCCTCTTGTACGATAAATGCATTTTCACTTTGCCTTGTCTTTCAGAACTAGGAATTTTTTTTCCGGTTTTGCAGGCTATATACGAATATTTATTTAGTTTACAAATTACTTTACTTGACATTGGTAAAGAAGTACAGTCATTTGGATGACGAACTAAAAATAACGGCAATCTGAATTTTAAGATGCGAGTTCACGGGCTCATCTTAGAAGCTAACACACGCATTTCACCGGTTCCACTAGAGCGAAAGAATGAGGAAAAAATACTGTCCCTACAGAAACAATGGTTTATTGCACCGGGGATCAAATCGATACTACAACACAGCCTCGACCTTCGCATAAAACTTATGAAACATTCCCGAAGACCTACTCTTATCTTCAGGAAAGATCTAAGAAAATCAAATCTAAGAAAATCAAAAAACATCCAACATAAATCTTACAATTTTTCATCAATACCATCATGCAAACTTTCTTATTAAAGCAATTCTCGTTGATACACAAAATGAATCTTTCGCATCTAATCTGGAAAATAAAACAAATCGTTAATGCCTAGAAAGAACGTAACATGTCTTCTTGAGTACATAAATAAGAACGAAACTACGTGCACCTGCTCTTAGAGTAGAAAACATTTTATTCCTTTCTCTCACCGTCAAAATTCAAACGATTCTTCAATCAGTAATACCCTAATATATGCGAAAACTATTAGACTTAGTGATGCTGTTTTCAGTGTTAATAAGTACCAATTGTGCTGCTACCTATTAAACCTACACTACCTACAAAAATAATGGAAACTAACACAATTTCAGTTGAAGTACCATGGGCCGATATTACATAATGGGCTAATGGAGAAACTTAGCCAATGGTGCTTGAATTCGGGATGACAATTTAGGTACCCCACCCTTTTGGTGAGGGATGTTATGCCAAGATATCATTGGCCAATAATCCGCGCACACCTTTTTTGTTTCTTTATGTTGTATGGTTGTCTGCTACGCAGTCGGAAAAAAATAGGACAAAGGATGATGAAGGAAAGATTCCTAGCCAAGCTGTCGCTCCCTCCTCCAACCTCAGATTCGTGAAATATGCTAATACATTGAAGATTAAGTGATATAAACCGTGCTGACTGCTGTTCAGTATATAAGTTCTTAAAGCATGCGCACTACACGCAGCAAACGAATCTCTGTTGTGGGCAGCTCAAGGTGAAGGTGCCACTTCGCTTCTTACCGTTGCTATACCACTTACTTTCTGAGACGTCACCGTTATCACTTCTCATAGTCGGCTGGGGTGTCTTACTCATCGTCATAATAAGTTATAACCAGCTTTCGTCTGATGGCCATACCTATTTACGTGCCATAAGATGGCTGCAAAACTAGAGTTGTTGCGATTCTCAGTCTACTTAACGTGATCTTTCTTATTTCGAGGGTTGTTAGCCGGAGTCGAGTGGCTAAAGCTCAGTAGCAAACTCTGCTTCACTTTGACGTGGAGCTTTGATGTTGTTTTATTCGTTCTGCATTTAAAAACTACAAAGAGGAAACTCAAGAAACTCCAATTTCATCGATTATCTTTCAACAACTTAAAAGTTCACTATTCAAGGCAATTCACAGTAGCATTTTATCATAGTGTGTGTGTGTCCAACAAACTATTCGCTGTAGTTTAAAATATTCTAAAGTTAACGTATTATGTTTCCCGCAGTCATTTTCCAGGTGATAAAACCAACAGTTATGACGAGTTTTTAGTTCAGTTTATTACTTATCGAAGGATAATGTACTATTAAAAATCTTTTGTGAAAAACGCGAACTTCCTTTTCATTCTGTAATTTGAGTACCATTTCTGAAAGCAGAATTTGCAGCGCACCAGCAGATAGCAGCATATCACCAAACACGGGTGCTTTTGGTAGCATTAAAGTAGACAAATTAGGTTTTCCAAAGCATTAGGAATCGAAACACAGCTATGCCATACACTTCTGGCAGGGTGCATCTTGAAATAATAGCTCGTATCAGTGTTCGACGGTCTTAAAGAAGAAGTATCGGAGTCTCACAGCACCAGAAGACATTCATTACTGTTTCTGACGAGCGTACGAGATCCATCTATCATCGATCATTTACTGGTGACATAGGGAAGAATTTATTTCCTAGAAACACGATCCGAAGAGTCGAATATCACTTTTGGATAAGACTAAAGGTAGCCCTGAATTTAATGTGGTCTCTAATTTTGCAACGCAGTATGATAACAAGGGCCAAACAAGTTGTGCGCAATATCTGATTTTATCATTGGAGGGCTTATCATATTGAACTCAATTTAATTGATTAATGGATGAAGTTTGGGAGAAAAAAAAAGGTAAAAATTCAGAGTGCAGTAACTCTGGGCGTGGCCAACGAATAGTCGAAATGAATAAAACGATAGCTTCTCCCCCTCCTTTCACGTGACAAGTCACACAAAAAATCATGGCGAAAAACATATCACGTGACACAACTAAACTAACAAAAAACCGTTACAATTACAAACAAACTAAAAAAAAAAACAATAACCAAATAAAAAAAAAAAAAAAAAAACAACTTTTTCCAACGGATTCCTTATAATATTCCAAACGATACAATTTTAGTATCCGGTACCCCTGGCCGTGGCCAACGATCGATTTTTGCTTGAATCCGTTCCGAATTAGTGCCATACACTAACAAATCCTTTTTTTAAATAAAATGAAAATCTATTAAAAAAACTGACACCTCTTTTGCTTGAATCCGTCCCAAAGTCGTGCAAAAACATAACCTTTTTTCACTAAATAAAAATGAAAGTCCAAAACATGACCCTTCCTATAACTGTTTTATTATCTTCTAATTCCAACTATTATTCTCAGTTCACGTCTTTCACGTGAAAGACGTGAACACACAAACGTGTACACACGTTTCTGTTCACCACGCAATCTTTCCCTGTAATTCCTCACATATCACGCGTAAGGGAGGCGCAATCACTTCTCGTCCTTCAGTTCGTAGACCACGCAACTGGCTAGCAATCACTTCATTCACTTCGACAGAATCAATCATATCCTCCACTTCGACTGCTCGTTTGCCACTCCCAGTGGTACCGTATACTGAATTTCAGCCGTAAAAAACTAAAGAGCATCGAGACAACAGAAAACATATATTCATTCAAACATATTGGATAAAATAATACTCGTGCATCACTTTTCCACTGTAATAATGTTCACAAAGAAAATGTTAGAGAGGTCTGCCTGGACATATGTTTATTCTTTAAGAATATTTTACTCAATAAATGTTATAAAAATAGCTGTTCAAATTTAAAACCAAGTTAATATTCTAGCTCGTTGAGTTAGACCTGGGTTCAAGCCCCTGACTGCTAAATACGGTCGATCTGCCAACCCGCACTGGTCCAGCGTGCAGATTATGGTCCTCCTCAACATGAATTGCTGAGGAGGCTTCTATCCTGGTCCATTACGGTCCAATTCTCCCAACATGAATCGTTCTAGCTGAACTCTTGAGGGCTGCATACACTCGACGAGGGTTTCCTGAATTTTATTTTAAATAGTTAGCTTCATCTGGGTGTTGAATTTAACCAAAAGCTACAGTATGACGCATTTTCTTCCAGTAGCTGAATGGTTGTTATTTCCTTAAAAGATCAACTACGATCAAATTCATATGATATTCTGTCTTTCGTTGTGTATTATCTTATACGAGTGCTTGCGAATCGATTTGCACCAAGTTCGGGTTGAAAAACCCAAAAATATTCAAGAGGCTACTCTTCTACCTGAAAGCATCGAATTACAACCTCGATTTAAGAAGCTGTTAAGGATTTTCCCAGTCTCCAAAGGGACTTGAACCCAGACCTCTCCAGTGGAATGAGAAGTGGCGAACAAACTATACTCTAAGTTGATGTACGCTTTATTTCTTTGCTGGCCGTTTTAAGCTTGTCTGATCAATTATAGTCAAAAAAGAAAAGCTATTAGGAAGTTAATACAAACATATAAAATAATAATTTACTGCCAAAGAATTGTACGTTTCCAGTATTTGCTGTCTACAGTCAGACAGCAAATATTGGAAAACAGAATTATAATTTATATATTAAATTTGAGGAGAAAACGTTTATGCATAAAATGAAGTTAAATATATTACCTTTAAAAAAAAAACCGGCTGAAATTTACTTAGGTGTGTACCGTCCAGACTGCCTCAGTCTTAGGGTATTTATCCTCCTCTTCCCACTGTTTTAAAATAGCCCTTCTCCTCGCCGCCATTTTGGAGGTGCACCCGTCTCTAAATCTTAACCAAAAAAAAAAAAAAAAAAAAAAACTTTAATTCAAATGTGAACCAAGGCGTAGTTCACTAAGTCAGGGGCGGATTTTGGCCTAGGCAACTAACTGCCTAGGGGCCGTAATTTTACTTTATGAAACTTTAGGAAAATCGTGTAGCCGATCCAATACTGAGGCATACAAAAGATTCATCTTTTCGACAATAAAACCTAATTCTTTTATTTTAGAGATTGTGAATCTGGTTCTCCACGATGTTGAACTGTCAGTAAGGACTACGTTAAGAACAAAACGTTTTAATTTTTTTCAAGTACAGTTTTTAGGTGTAAGTATGTTCCAATTGTTGATCTAATTACCAAATACTTTACATTTACATCCTCAGAAAGTGACAAAAGGTAAAAGTTTAAACATACAATCTGCTGACCTCGTACAATCGTGGTACTTCATTACACACAGTGAACTGCTTGTTCTCCGTTTGTCACCTTTTGATCACGATACCGGACCCCATTCACTGAAGAGGATTTTGTCTTCGTGGTCAAACGCGTGCTGTACGGTTGCGATTTGTTGTTAAGTGATGATTGGGAGAGCTGACGATCGGAGGAAAGAATACAACAGCACAGAAGGGCTTTCAGATAAGCTCTGAACCTGTTCAAGAAAAAACAAAACAATTACAAGTAACAGCCTGTGGCTTTTTAAATTATATTATCACGTTAGTATGATTTCAGTATATCTTTCAATGGAGACGTGATCAAGACATAATTCTGTCATTTTTGGAATCAGCGGATCAGTTTCCTTTTTAATCTCCAGAAATACGAAAAATATTATTTATTGATTTTTTTGTTGGCCAATGTTATCAACCGAAATAGGAAATTTGATACAGAGACCTTATTTTGTTAATTGTAATCCAGTTCTAGAATAAACTACTATTTGAAGTTACACTTATAATGTAAATCAATTTTGGATATCTTACTACTTTTTGAATTTAACTACTAAACGTTTTTCTTTCTTCTTTTTCAGACTAAAAGTAGAAGCACATTCGTACTTGATTACATTCGGCGAAATTTTCTGTAAAGGCTTTTCTCAATCGGATTTTAAGTATTAGTAAAAAAATAGCTAAAAGAAGTAGGCTATTTCTGCATCTGCCAAAGGAAAAAAAATTCCAAATATTCATACTATTAGCATTCCTACACGGTAATTCAATGCCTCTGGCACGTTGGAAGAGAACTTATTCAAGTGTTCAAGAGTCCGCTGCCTATGAGCATAATAAGATCCAATCTTCCTGCGATTTTATATTTGTGCCCCACTGGTTCTTGTTTCGCTTTCGAGGGAAAAAGTCCGACCTTGCTCATTCATTTTACTCAACCATTTCAACGCCTTATACAACTCAATCAGTTCTCTCGTCGAACTGTGCAGTCTACACCTAAGTCGTTGTTCATCGATTTACAGTCATCACTAATCTGGTCGACCTTTTCCCGAAGATCAGTGTCTTTTTTAGGTGCAGTCTTCAGACCTGAATAGAATATCCCAAATGCGATCTAACCATCGACTTGTACAGAGGGATAACGACACCCTTCTCTCTACTTGGCAAAGGTCCTACAAATCATGGACAGGATACCACTTCCCTTTCTGGCCGCCTGTTTTACATCGCATGGAAAGTTTCATGTCAGATTGAATCATAACACTGAGAAATTCCATGATTTGTCTTCCTTAAATGCATAACTTTATATTTTATAAATAATGGACAGATCGCAGGGGGAGTGCTTTTGAATACCCTCCAAGGCCTCCAGACCCTAGTCCGTTAGATTCTTTTGCATGGGGATACCTGAAAGTTAAGGTGTACTCTCAAAAACATTGAAGATTTTGTGGAAGACGATACAACAAGAAACACTCAAAATTTCAACTGACTTGTGCACAGTATGTAGGAGTTTTGGAAAAAGATATCTTTTATGCATGCGTGCCAGAGGGCATTTTGAACATCTTAAATGAGTTTTTTTTCTTTTAAATACAAGCCAAACACGTAGTTCAGCTGTTAAATAAAAGAAAATATAATTTATTATCATATTCACAAATTATGGATTGTTAAAGTGCAACATAATTCTGTAAATTATATATACACAATATAAATAAACTTCACAATTTATTCTTCACATAATTCTTAAAATTGCATCACTGGGAATATTTGGATGTAGCCACCTTGTGGTATATAATCCGCGATCATAAAATTTCTGAACTGTACGACGAATTCTGTAACATACTGCTCGTGTGAGATTTTTCCTTGGACTGGAAAGGTCTAACGTTGTCACTACGCTCCTCTGCTGCTTTTGTATTTGTTTCAGAACAAAATGTTCGATCTATACATTTTGACACACCACACACTGAATTATGACAAGAAGAGGTCGCTGGAAGAGTACGTTGTAGAATGAGTGGCCTTGAAGCGCTTATAGGATTTCTCTCGAACGTAGTACTTCGAAAGGAAAGTGGTATTTTTATGGTCAATTCCTCTGGAAACAACTTGACAATAAAATCCTTGCGCTACAAAGTTTGTCGTAAATCAATTTTTGTGGTTGGAGAGGGATCATTAAACATCTTATTTTCTGGTTGTTTCTGTTTTTGTTCCTCTTGAGGAATACAAATGACAAACAGTACAGTAAAATTTCACGATCGAATAATTATTAGAATTCCTTATGAAGTTTTACAAACTGTTGGAATGATAGTAACTGTGCTAATAGTTTCTGAATTTGTACCTACCTTCCATTCATCCAAAAATAGATAAGAGGATTGTACATAGAGTTAGACATCGCGAGCCAGTACATCGCAAGATACACGTGCTGCACGTAGTCTGAATTCACGAATTCTGTATCATGGTACGTGTACAAAAAGTAAACGTGGTAAGGAAGCCAGCAGATAGCGAATATCAAGACGACTGATATTAGCATGCGGACAACCTGAAAGAGAAGAGAAAGTGCTTCAAATAATCATAATGAAAGATCGGTAATTATAAGCATAGATGAGATGGGTCTCAAAGGATATATCATTTATAAACATTAAATACTGCGATAAATGTGTGGTTTTAACATCTTTTAAGATAAAATGCATTTTTGCAAAACATCAACTAATAAAGAACAAAAAAAGATATGCCATCGACCTTAAATATTACAATATATAATTCCACCTTACAAGCCAGTCTTAACACGTGCCTCAACTATTCAACAACCATGTACAGCTCAACTTCAAACTCGCGGAACTAACTTTTTGTGTTTCTTCGTTATTCCTTCTACTTCTATTCTTGAGAATAGTTTGGAGAAAAGATACAGATTTCGTGAAAGTTACAGATCTATAAGTAAAAAAATTGACATATTAGGATTGTTACCCCAGAACAACCTCATCCACCCAAGTATATTATGGCCATAAATTGCACGTGTTCACTGGTCGGTTTGCTTGTCTTGCTGGACGAAACGCCCGAGTTCTCGGAAGTAAAAACCTTGCAATCTTAAAGCAATCTCTTCAAAAGCATACAGTACTGTAGATTTTTGCCTGCACTACAACAGCAATGTTAACAATGTTGCAGGAAAAGGCGCTATTAGTGAAGCTGTACTATCAGAACAGCAACAGTGCAGCTGCGGCTATCAGGGAATTCGTGTCAGAAGCAACGTTACAGGAAAAGGCGCTATTAGTGAAGCTGTACTATCAAAACAGCAACAATGCAGCTGCGGCTATCAGAGAATTCCGGCGTCAGAGGCACATAAGGCCCACGTGAACCTATGACTGTTTGTGCTGTCCACAAAATGATTGCGAAATTTGAAGCGACAGAATATCTTGGTATTCAACCAGGTAGAGGTCGAAAACGAGTGGACTCCTCTCGTGTTGAAGATGTGGCTGTGGCCGTCGTAGATTTATCAAGTCAATGTCCATGTGGCAGCGCAAGTGTTTCTCGTGAAGTGGACATGCCATATTCCACTGTAAGGCTAGTACTGTAATGCGTCAGGTGTTGCGGTACTATCCTTACAAGATGCACATGCTACAGCAGCTTCCTGGAACATATTAAAAGATTAAGAACATCCTGCCAACAAAAATTAAATATCATCCGGGTTCTCTCAGCAACAAAGTGGGGAGCTGATCGCCTTACCTTATTACGGCTATACAGATCTTTAATAAGATCAAAACTTGACTATGGGGCACCAGTGTATAGCTCAGCAAGGCCTAGTATCCTTCGCTGGCTTGATCCTCTCCATCATAGTGCAATACGCATTGCTCTAGGAGCATATCGCACGTCTCCAATACATAGTCTATATGCCGAAGCTCACGAACCCCCTCTCTCTATCAGAAGGCAACAACTTATATTACGCTATGCATATAAAATAAGATCTATGCCTGAACACTCAAATTGGGAATTACTTTTCACCCCCAACACAGCAGGTTATACCATAACCGCCCTACTGCTAACCGACCGTTAGGTATAAGAATAAGACATCTTCTAGAAGAATTTAATCTGAGTTTTGATAATATCTCAAATACCCCTCCACTATTCCTTGCTCCGTGGAGAATTACTCCACCTTTATGTGATAAATACCTTAATAAATGGGATAAATCTGCACTACATAAAGAAAATTTCTTGCAATTGTACCTTGCAGTGGTGGAGCAGTTTCCAAACTTTGTTGTAGTTCATACAGATGGGTCAAAGAATGACACCCACGTTGGAATCGCCACAGTTTTCCCGAACATAACATTGGCCTACCAACTGCCACACGAGTTCAGTATATTTTCTGCCGAATTATTGGCAATTCAGGTTGCACTGAAGCATATCGAGACCTCCAATATTGAAAACAGTATAATTTTCTCTGATTCTCTAAGTGCACTTCAAGCCCTGGAAAACACCATGAACATCACCCACCCAGTCGTAAAAGAAATAACAAACTCTTTATATACCTTATCTGAGCTTGGAAGAACCATACATTTCTGTTGGGTCCCAGGACATATGGGAATTCCAGGAAATGAATTAGCGGACAATGCCGCAAAAGCGGCCGACTTACCACCTGATGTACAGTGGAGAGTTCCACATCAAGATTATAGACGAATAATACAGGAAAAATGCATGTACCAGTGGCAATCAACATGACAAAACCAACTTGAAAATAAGCTTCGAAGTATCAAGCCAAATCTTGAGCAATGGCCTTCAAGTCTCAGTGCAATTCGACAACAGGAGGTAATACTAGCTCGTCTCCGTATAGGTCACACTAATATTACTCATGGTTACCTTTTAAGAGGGGAGATTCACCCCCAGTGTGATCACTGTAAAACAGTGCTTTCAGTGAAACATATCCTTGTGGAATGCACAAAATTTGCAATAGAACGCCAGAATCACTTCAATCCAGCCACAACTAAAGACCCACTAACGCTTAGTTCACTTTTGGGCAATAAAACAGATGTCTCAAAGATTTTTACCTTTCTCAAAGCAATCAATCAATGTATACCACCTCCTTTAGCTAGTCAACAATCAGTTTCCTGACTCTCGATCCATAAAGAAACAGCATAAATACTAACCTATGTATGGCGCATTATGGCCATAGACGCCCATGCGCCAAAAAAAATCCCCAAACAAACAAGCTACAGCAGCTAAAGCATGGTGATGCAGATATTCGTTTCACATAGGCACTTCAGTTTCTGGCGCGAATGACAGTGGATATCACTTGGCCATGGAACATCCTTTGGAGCGATGAAGCCCACTTCTGCTTAAATGGACAAGTGAATACGCACAACTGTCGCATTTTGGAAACAGAAAACCCTCGAGTTATCCAAGAGGTTCCGTTGCATTCTCCAAAAGCGACAGTGTGGTGTGGATTTACGGCCACATTCATGATTGGGCCATATTTTTTTGAGCTGGTAACACCGACCCGACCCCGCACCTGTTCCGTCACTGGACAGCGATATTATGAAATGTTGGCAAATTTCGCAAAGCTGCAACAACATGGGTGCCTTCAGGATACCATATTCATGCAAGATGGTGCGCCACCCCACATCCACCGTTATGTCCAAAGATTGCTAAGGCAACACTTTACAGACGAACGGGTCATCAGCCGTTGTTTCCAGACATCTTGGCCACCCCGATCACCGGACCTCACCCCATGCGACTTCTGGTTGTGGGGTTTTTTGAAGAACCAGGTGTATCGGGAAGGATGTCAAACTCTGGCAGATCTGAAGGACAGCATTATACGTCATGTGCTGGCTATTCCAGTTGACATGTTACGTTCTGCTGTAGAAAATGCTGTTCTTCGAATAGAAACTGTTGTTGACCAAAATGGAGGACACAATGAACAATGTAGCGCTGTTCAAGTGATTTTTATTGCCACAGCGCCATATATAGTGACAAATTGTGTAACTATTTTTTTTTCCAATAAATGGCGAGCGCATTCTTCATTGTACCTGTTGTCCAAATTTCTCTTCAGTATGAGCCTTAGAACTCGCTCCAGAGCCCTCTGCACAGGGATACTTTAATTTTAACAACCCTGTATATGCATACATGTTTCAGTATGCTCGGACATTATTCGACATGGGAAAGTAGGGTCATGTAGAGTCTGATCGATATCAAATTTTCAAAGTAGATGTATTTTTCTGATGTGTGGAAGATTTTAGAATCAATTCCGTGGTCTCTACTTCAGTATGCCCCAATATAAATGAGCATAAACAAATGACACTACTTTTCGATGTTCAAGCGAAGAGAAAAAATTCGACTGACACAAAATTTTCACCTTATGCTTTTTTTATTATTATTTTTTTGTTTCCTGAGAAGGTATATGCCTATTTCCTCCAAGTATCAAAATATGTTCAGGCATTATTCAAGAAGGTCAGACGGAAAGGAAAAGAAAATAAAGTCGTACCCGATTTTATGTTTGATTCCGATTCCACAGGTCACTCCAATTCTCCCCCTCCACCCCTCATAATTCCTACTGAAACATCGCTATCAATTTTGAATGATGGTTCCGATAGTTTAAAAATTTTAGGATTTTTCAGAATATTATTCTGGAATTGTGTACCAAATTTCATATGGTTAGGTTAAACCATTTTCCCCTTGTGTACCGGCCTCTTAAGTCCCTCGTGGGTAACATGTGGTTATAACAACGGTCCTCCAATGATTATAAATGACACGAAGAACTTTTATGGATATTTTTTTCACAACTTGGTAAGTTGGTCTATCTTAGAAGAGGGTTGGACGGTTTTCTCCAGGAAGCTGACTTTTCGTCCATCAAACGTGCAATATGCTGACGCCTCATAGCCTTAGTTGTTCTGACGCACCCACTTCCTCTTAAGAAGTATTTCTACAGTTATTCCACCTCACAACTTCACACCTTCAACAACTCTTGAACCCATGAGATACGTAATTTGATAATCGAACGCATCCGAAATGTAAATTAATGCTTACAACATCGCAACATGTTTAATACATATTTCCATTAAGTTTCATAACGTGTCTGTTAAGAATATTCTAAAAGGAAAAATTAAAAGTAATTTCAAAAAAATAAATCGAACTTGAAAAGTAACGCATGCGTGTTACTTAACTTAAAATATAGCAAAGAAAGGAAGAAAAATTCTCCTGACACCAATTTGTTTGTTTTTGATACGATTAATGATATGTATTTTAGTTGAAAACAGTTGGTTTATAGTACGACATTATGATGTGACGTATGCATTTATTATTTGGAAAACACCATCTCATTTCTTTGCGTTCATGAAAATACGAGACATTTTTCCATATGAATGGAACGATTTGAAATACAGTTAGTTTATTAGCTAACTGGGTATTTTCTTACCCTCTGCTTGGATTTGACTGCTTCCAGTTGATGATCTGTTAACTCGCCAATGCCTTTACTTCCCCACAGTACGCGGCCCATCCACGTGTAGGTAACAGCCATGAAAATCATCGGGACTACATAAGTCATGAGCAAAAATATGATGTTGTATCTGCAAATAAAAGGAGTACAGTATTTAGAAATTAGATGGTTCAATGGAATAAAACTCATAGAAATCTCAAACTATTTTTCCTGAAATATTATAAATTCAGAAAAGATCTAATGCAGTTACCAGTAAAAACTTAAAGGCATTCTGTTCATACTATAAGCAAATCACTAACCTCAAGGGTCATACTTTAACTGTTCCAAGTATTGTAAAAAGCAGCCCTCTTGATATCGTTTAACTTGGCCGCAACATGAAGAAAGCCTACACGCTAATCAAAGTTAAATCATTGTAATTTGTTTATGTAACTGACGCGTAGGTATCTGCAATCTCCAAAAAATACAGCAGATACCAAATTTTTCTTCCCACCTTCCGAGATAAATCTCATGATATCCATTCTAAGGAACAATCAACAAAATACTTACATGTAATCTGATTTAGACGACCAAGACTGTCCATCTGGCCAAATAAGGTAACACAGAGTTCGTTTTCCACCGTCGGGGTAGATATATTCTTCCGTTGTGGAATACAGCAAGGTGGGAAAGGCCAATGCTGCTCCACATAACCATATCCATCCGATCACTAGCAAAGCAGTTTTCCTGGGCATGCGAGGTTTCAAAGGACACACCACAGCAATGTACCTATTGAAACAATTAATTGAAAACTATACACCACTATAATTCAGTAAATTACTCTACCAGTTATCAATAGCGTTAATCTTTGGTAGATGAAGGAATTGACTTATTTTACAAAAATGTGGAAAATCATATTTTGCAATATTACGTTCATATATTTAAAGCTCTATTTAAGTAAGTGTTCAGAATGTCCACCACTTATACTTGAACGTGTTCGCAGGAGAAAAAGCGTGTTTTTTCCACTTCTCTACGTTGACGGATCCAGACTAATTCGATTTTGAAGATGAACTGTATTTATCAATAACTGACGACGTCCCAGAAATTAAAGTCTGATGGATTTAAATCTGGGGATCTAGGGACCCGTTCCTCCAGGCCCATGACAATATTTTAAGCAAATATTATTAAGATTAAATGGACACAAAAGTGAGCAAATAATAACCTAAAATAGCTTGTAGAAAAATCAACCCTTTTAACAACGTTTCTTTTCTAAAGCCATCAAAATACTTTATATTTGAATAAATCAGAGAATACTTGAGATATTTTATTTTTATTTTAAGTTTACCAAACTAGTGTATAACCTATCATAAAATGGCTATGGAAATATTGTAAAAATACATTAAATATAAACATATCACAATTCTTACAATTGTTAATTCCGAGCATGTGCACTGACGTTATAGAAAAAAATTAATGTTTTGGCTAACTTAAACAATATCTGAATACGCTATTTGCCATTAGCGATTTTATGCACAACTTTACCACCAGAAACAGGAGTGGTTTTAGATCTTGTTTTAGATACAGAGCATTAATTTTGAGCATACTACAATACAGTTTAAATAATGCTATTGAAAACTGAGGCTAGAATAGAATAGGATGTTAAAATACTTCCTTCATAAGCAAGACAAAGTTTTATCCGTTATAAATTAAGAAATGCTTTTAATCAATGGAGCAATCTTGTGGAATGTTTCATTTTGTAGACGCGGCACTGCCAGAGAGGGAAACAAATAACAGATCAAAGCAAGGAGGACAAACTTTCTCTCCCCTTTCATTTCATTTCACTGTTTGCTAAGCTTGTTATTGCATCCCTTGGGGGTGTCAGAGGCACGAAATGCGAGTTCGTTATTTGTTCTTGAAATTTAAGTTCAGAAGAGTGTGCATTGGAAAATGCTTTTCGCAATACGTGGCGGCTAAATTATGATAACTATCACAGACAATAGAAAAATAAGCGTACTCTACTTCACTTTAATTTTAGGCAGAATACCTTATAGCTATTTATTAATTAATAATAAATAAAATTTGATTTATTTAATCTTTTAAATTAAAATGGCTTTGGTCATTTCATTTCTTTTCAAGCCTGTTCATTAGTCCATATCCAGATCAATTTTTTTTACGTTTTTTTTTATGTGAACCCCAAACACGAGAGGTATTAGAACCTATAGTACTTAGTACCGTGCTTGGGTTGGAGGATGAGAAGACGAAAGAAGATATTTGTTGACATTGGACTTGAACTTCTGTAGATTTTAATATTCAGGAAATACGTATGAAGGAAGGTTGTTCCAGAAAACGGCAGTTGAATGAATAAATGAGGAAGATGAAAAGTTGGTTCTATGAGTTTGAAGTTGGAAAGTAAATGGATGTTGGCTGGGGGCGGCACGTGTTCGGACTGTTTTGAAAGAGAGAGAGAGAGAGAGAGAGGGAATTATAGAAGCCAATTCAGAAGAACAGTGCCCATGGAAGTATCTGTAGAAGAGGCATGCAGAAGAAACAGTGCGTCTATGAGAAAGCGAGTGGAGAGACTCTGTTAGAGATGAATCATTAATTAACCTAACTCCCCTCTTCTGAATGGAATCAAGAAGCCTGAGAGAGGTTTTGGGGGCACCATCCCACATGTGGGAACAATATTCCATGGCAGGGCGGATTTGTGATTTATACAGAGTGAGCAGCTGTTTGGAAGAAAAGTAACGCTGAGAGCGAAAGAGAAAACCAAGTTTTTTAGATGCAGAGGAAGCAATATTTGTAATGTGCTTGTGCCAAGAGAGATTAGAAGTCAGGGTAATCCCCAAAAGAGATATATCATTTTGCCTAGAAATCGGAGTGTCACCAAAGATAAGCATAACAGCAGAAGAATCCTTTTTGCGAGATATAAGACAAGACTGAGTTTTAGAAGGGTTGAAATCAACTAAGTTGTCTTTGACCCACTGGAGAATTACCTGGAGATCGGCATTTAAGAAATTGGTAGCGGATATTCGAGAAGTTAAATCTGATTGAGCAGGGCAAGGTTTCTCAAAATGGAAAGTGGAATGCAATGTGCTATCATCGGCAAAACTATGGATAGAAGGCGCCTCCGTAGCCAGGTGGGCAGGAGTGGCAGTGCATAGCACACGCTTCTTGATTAGACCGGGGTTCGAGCCTGTGACCACCAAATACGGAGGATGCAGAAAGGTCAGGGAATGACCACCGCATATCCCCGGAGCAATACGGCCTTAGTTGCTCCTAAAAACCAAATAACAAACAAACAAACAAACATGGATAGGATTTCCAATCAATGGAAGAAGGTCATTAATATACAAGAGGAAAAGAGTGGGGGAAAGAACTGAACCTTGGGGGACACCAGCATTAGTGGAAAAGAGAGAAGACAGAGCCATCTACCATCATCCTCAGTGAGCGATCAGAGAGAAAATTGGATAACCAAATACAAAAAACAGTTCGCAAATCATAAGATGCAAGCTTGTTTAGAAGACCTTTATGCCAAACACGATCGAAAGCCTTTGAGATGTCAAGAGCAACTGATTGTGTTTCACCGAACTTTTCCGAACCTTTCACAGAGCTTTCTTAGCATCAAGATTCGTCAAAATCCTTCTGACATCCTTTTGACGGAAGACCACAGGAGGCATTAAATGGAGTGTGTTGAGAATGGTGGGAGGTGTTTTACCAAGATCATTAACACATGGGTTGGAAGAAAAATGGGATGCTAGCAGGTCAGCTTTATCCTTGGCTGAAGTGACAACAAAACCATCTGGTTTTGACAGAGGTGGGAGCAGAGATGGCCAAATGTTGCGGCCAATAGCTTTGGCAAGAGACCAGAATGCTCGGCTACCATTAGGGCAAGAAGCCAGTTTACTACTCTTAGCCTGTTCAAAATCTAGTTTGGACTGATTAATAACTGCTTTACAATTGTTTCGAGCTTTGGTGTAGGCAGAAAATGAAACTGAAGAATTGGAAACAAGCCAATTACGATATGCAACGTTCGTCTGTTGAACAGCCTTCGCACATTTATTGGAAAACCAAGGTTTAGATAAAGGAAGAGATTTTAAAGTGGAGTATGGAATAAAGGATTCCATCCCTACAAGAATAATTTCACTGACGTGATCTGAGCAAACGTTGACATCAGAAGTTTTGAAACAGTAATCCGACCAAGGAAAAGAAGAAAAGAAGTCTCGCAGGTCATCTCATTTTGCATTCTTGTAATGCCAAACAACGAGGTTGGGAATAGCCATGAGATAAAGGCTCCATTGTAGGAGAGACAATCACCAAGTTGTAATCTGAGGTGCCTAAAGGACCACTCACTTCGACCGTGTACTTAGAAGGGTCGTTTGTGAGAAAAAGATCAAGGGTGTTGGTTGTATGGATAGGATTGTCCGGTATTCTTGTAGGTAAATGAAATATCTCTTCATTTTCTCTCTGGAGTCGTGAACATTAAAATCATCAAGGAAAATTACCTCACTGTTAGGAACGTTGGACTGGAGAAAGTCAAGTTGTAAAGAGAGGAAGTCAAAGAGCTCCAGGTGATTAGCGAAGTTGGGAGAACGGTAGAAACAACAGATGAATTTGACAGAATGAGGCGATTCCAAATTACCAAATCTCTGACAGGGAATACCGGAAATGGGATGCTAGCTGACCTGCTAGAGATGAGCAGTATTTGAATCAACTGATAACTGAGATTCTGTCAGAAAAAGTACATGGGGTTTGGCAGACTGCAAGTGGAAATGGACTTCGTTGGGATTAGAATTGAGACCACGTATATTTGTGAAATGAATTAGGAAGTGTTTGGAAGCTTGAGATCTTTTTGCAGATAAGCTTACTCTATTAGTTTGACAATTCACGGCGTATTCATTAGTAAGAAAAAGTTGGGGGGAGACGAGTTGTATGAACTAATGAAATTTTTGGATATGGCGTACACATGGTAAGAATATACCCAGATCCTTGACATAACGTGACATCGACAATGACCCCCCCCGCATACACACACTACTCGGACTACCTCCATCGCTATCTGGCAGAGTAGATGTAGCAAGATTATACGCTAGCTGATCCAGAAGCTTCCTAAAGAGTTACCAATAGGTTCGGTCCGGTGTACTAACTAGCGGCCGCCCTGCGAACACCGTTTTAGAGCTGTACCCTCGAAATATAAGGAAGATTGGATCTCGCCATGCTGTTCATGATAACCTCAAAAGTCATTAATCATACTGCATGATGTAAGAGATGGGGAAGGGTTGATCAGAACTTAGTTCTGGAGACTAAACATGGGTTCCACCACTTCAAGCCTCCAATAAGTAAAGTGGTGGTATTGCACCGTTTGACGAGTCTTCTACCACCTAGTAGTGTGGGCGCCTCCGTAGCCAGGTGGGAAGGAGCAGCAGTGCGTAGAACACGCTTCTTGATTAGACCGGGGTTCGAGCCCGTCACCACCAAATACGGAGGATGCGGAAAGGTCAGGGAATGACCACCGCATATCGCAGAGCAATATGGCCTTAGTTGCTAATGCTCCTAAAAACCAAATAACAAATAACCAAATAACCTAGTAGTGCCTGTTAACACAGAGGGGTGGCATTTCTCTATGTGTTGTGGGCACCTCACCTCGACTCCTGCTTACGTTGGTTCACACCTGGGTGGTCACCCACAGTGTGCTTGTGCATGGAGGTTATATCCAGGATTACTAACGGTCCCACAATCGTGAAGGTGCTAGCAGAGGATTTGGCTGTCACAGACCGTTCGGACTTCGAGAAATTGGGTCCACTTGACTTGAATGTCACACAAAAAATATGTCCTCTATTTCTAAAGAGGCCATATGTTTTTGGTTAATACACGCATTGACCAAAAAAATATAGCCTCTTTAGAAATAGAGGACATATCAGTTGACGACTATACGATAGTTTTTTTGCTACGTGACTATTTACATATTTTTCAAATTCAACAACTCATTGAATGAATGGTTTCATGGCGTTATTGAAAACTACTTTAAAATGTCATTTGGGTACCAGGTTATGTTCAGAGACAATATATGTAGAAGTTCCTTACGACTGAAACTATCTGAAATGCACTGCTCGACAAAATTAAAAGAACAAAATGTAAAATGTTTTTCATGAATATTTTATTGTGAACAACGTCGTCGAAGGTGAATATTTGATATATTAGGCATCCCGCCATGTAAATTCCGAGTATCCAACACAAATCGATCTACCACTTACAGAGCCGCACATTATGCAAATTACTCATGCCTATAAAAACACAGGTTGCGACAAAATCACTTAATTGCCGTTTTTTTTGCTTGCTCAGTGGGATAGCTACATCTCCAGTATTCATGATTGCAAGTCATCGTCGTTTAGATGATTCTTCGAGATGGCAGGTCGATGAACGACTTGAAGCCGGGCAGTCTCAGGCAGTCTCACGCAGTGTCTTCTCGGCACTATGGAAGCCCTTTCAGGAGACAAGAACCATTACAAGAGCTAGTCAAAGGTGGCTCGAGGACTACGTCAACCAGAACAGACCGCTGTCTAGTTCTGACAGCAAGACGGAACCCTACAATGTCCTGTCATCAACTGTCTCTTGGTTGCTGCGCCCACAGGTGAAAAACATTTACAACCGTTCTGTGTTAAGAAGGCTCAGTTCAAGTGGACTCTACACAAGGAAGCCAGTGGTTCGAATTCTTTTAATCCCAAACCACCACCACAGTGCTTATCGAAACTGAAGCCACGAACATGTGATTTGGAGCCCTGACAAATGGGGTACAGTTCTGTTCTCTGATGGGTCTTCTAGCCTACAAACAGATTCTAGACGCTATTTCATCTGGAGACAACACAACAAGAAATGTGGTACCATCCCTACAACATAGAAGAAAAGGACACTTACGGTGTAACAGCACCTACGGTAGAGGCGGTGTTCTCATGTGAGGCGGAATAATGATCAACGACCGCACTCCTCTTCGTGTTTTTGTTAGGGGTACCGTAACTGCGTAGAGGTACCAAGAACAGATTCTCGAACCCTACGTGCGACTTCTTTAGGGGTGCAGTTGGCCCAGATTTTCTTTTCATGCACGAGAACGCCCCTACACACGGAGCTCAAGTGGTGGAGGAATATCTTGAAAGTGAAGATGTCTAATGAGTGCCGTGGCCAGCACGATTAGCAGACTTGTGGTATGCCCTTGGAAATCACAATCGCATTGCAGGCCGACAGCCAACTCCTCGGTCACTTGGTGAGCTAAAGTCTGCGCTGGTGGAAGAAAGGGATTTGTTGCCACAGAATCTTATGGACACTGAGCATTGTTCACCTCTGTTGGGCCTGTTCACCGTTAGAGGGATCATACCCTGTACTAATGTCATGTGACCATATTTTCGAGCGTCTTGTCATGGACTTCTCTAATGCCACATTTTTTGTAATTCTTTTACAAAAAATGTGGCAATTCCTTATACCTGTCCGAAGTTTCTCGATGTCTCCTCATTTCATTGTTATTCTAGGTACACCACTATATCAAATTTTGTCGCACTTCTCAAGCTGCACGGTTTCTACGTGTTCTGTTAATTTTGTCGAGCAGTGTTTAGCAGTGGTGCTGAAGGAAATTCTTTGTAAATGTTCAGATGGCCGGGTTGTATCGAGAGCTGGAAGTATTGTTATTGAAAACGACTGTAATTCTGTTAATATTTTGGGACAGCATACTTAGTCTAATCGATCGAGTGAATTAAGCCTTTTAGAACAAAAGATAGCATAAGGCAGCGGCGCCTATTAGAAGTCGAAACAATACACCAAGACAGCCACGAGCGAGTGGCGCTGAAACATTAAAGTCAGAAGCAAATAAACTAGCACCGAAATATCCATTATATCTGTGCTTAAGGAAAATAAAGATAATGAGCAAAGACACCGTTTCGCTAGAGTGAGGTTTAAAGCTCCTCAGTGGAAATCGGTTTAAGTGGATTAAGTAACAGCATAAGTTGAGATTTATACCTTCTAACAGCGATGGATAGTGAGTGAATGTGAACATGTGGTGTATCTTATGTAGGGCGACTCTTTAACTAGTTCCACTCGCCATGTTACTCTGTGTTGATACAGAATTGTCACCGCCCTCCCCACACACGGGGTGGAAAAATCCCAGGTTCGAAACCCGTCGATGACGCCAGGAACTTTAATGGGTTTTTTTTTTCACTCTTTGGCCGAGTTTGTCGGTCTCAGGCGTAGATAGCAAGGTCCCCCCGGCAACTCTTGTTTTTCGTCCAGCAAAACAGGCAAATCGACCATAGAACAGACGCAATTTACGGACCTAATAGACAATGCATAGCAGATGAATTTAATTATTCAGGTGGCCTAAAAATAATAGTTTAGTTTTTTTTTTTGTGATGATACAGAACTTTGTAAAGGCCAGAAATCAGTATAGGTCTATGTTTGTGGGTGTGTCTTTTTTTCTGGACACGTTGCTACCCGGGAGCAGCGATCACCAGGAAGGCTGCTTCTCGGTACACATCCACACTACAAGGAGGTAGGCCACCTATACACGTACTTCCAAAATGGTCAAAAAAAAAAACAAAAAAAACTAGCACACCCACATGCGGTAGCGCAAATCTTATAGGTGCCAGAATAACCCACATCACATGGAGAAGAAATGAAAGTATAAGGAAGGAAAATGCAATATAAAATGGTCTCACGCTAAACAGATGTTTGGTTCTAGCAGTCATGTACCAATTTGGTGCTAGCAGGCGCATATGCATAACAAAGGCATTCATATCATTCCAATCTGTTTTCGAAGCATTGATTGTAACGGTCAAGATCAACTCCTGCTTATTAGATCTCGGTGCACTATATATATCCCCAACGCCCGATGCTTAGACAATCAATGATATTGCGTCCTGGATAATAAATACGCTCCACACATCTGCCATCCATCTCATCTGCGGAGATTTTAACTAACCACCAAGTCTCCAAAATCTTCATGAGTCACTTATGACTAAGATTGCACCTAGCGGCCTCAGGATCATAAATGAAGGCCCAACTAGAGGTCTTCATCGCCTCGATCTCATTATCGTCTGTTTCCTATAACTCCGACATTAAACCATGTTCTCAGCAGCTAAACAGGTCGCTATCTCTGCTAGAACTAATGCTTGGTGGTCTTCGGAGCTAAATTACAGTTTCAATTGCAAACAGTCCCTCTATAAACAATGGAAACAGTCTGGTACAACATATGACCGAATTCAGTATTCCAAGGCTAGAGCACTGTTTAACAGACTGAAGTCTCAAGCCATTAAAAAAATATCCTGACAAGACCTTATCCAAAGGCAAAGTGCCATACTCTACCCGTAACTCTGAACCAGATTCCAACTTCAATCCAGTTGAATGGATCAACTATGTAGCCAGATTCCAAGACACCACACAACCATATGATTACCAACCAGACCCCATTTCTGGTTCAGATTATGAGCTGTTTTCCATTCAAATCGATCGACAGCAGCTCCTTCAAGCCATCAACTCGCTGCGTCCGTCATGCACCGCTGGCGTCGATAAAGTCCCGCATTTCATCGTAAAGTGCCTCAGTCCATATATCCTTGATCCTCTGCTCTACTTGTTCAACTCCATCCTCTCTCACAGAGTGTTTCTTGCATTCTGGAGCAAATATGCTCCCACTACCTACCGATATCCACTGCATCCACGCTCCTAAAGCTATTGGAAAAAGTCCTTCCGTATATAACACGCCATCTTTTTCCACAACCACCAAAGCAACTCCATTATGTTCTCCCTAATAGATCAACTGTCTCTAACCTTCTGGCAGTCCAAACGGCAATTCTAAATGCATTTGAGGCCATATCAGAAATGGCGGTTGTTTATGCTGATATCGAAGCTGCTTTGATAGCCTCAACATCACAGCCCTTTTGAATCTCCTAACCAATTTCTTTCGGATTTCTTACTCACTCCTCTGGAATAGAATACTGTACCTCACTCATCGCAACTTCTCCTATACCCGATCCATCAATGCAGGTGTGCCGCAAGGTAGCGTTTAATCGGGGCTATTTTTCACCGCCCTCCTTATTCCGTTTGTGTGTAACAGAGATGATGTTATTAGTTACGCCGACAATATAAAGTTCCTAACTGAAATACCACCATCAGCCGATAGAGGAGTGATCACATGGGAAATCTGTAATAAGATCACAGCTTTCTCTAGCCATCTCAACCATTTCGGCCTTAAATTGAACCCACAAAAATCCGTTATGGTTTTCTCTCTGAAGAAGTGTCCCACATTCATACAACCCTCACTTATTCCAAGTGTAACTAAACACAAATATCTCGGTGTAACCTTCGACCCAAACCTTAGGTTCAACTGTCACATCGAATATGGTCTACGCAAGATCAGTCGAATGCACTGGATTGCCCGTCAACATCATCTTCATAACTCAGACGCAAGAACCACAATCAGATATCTGCAAACCGTTGTGTATCCTACCTTTCTGTATGCCTCTGAAATATGGGCCTCCGCGGCACCTTCTCTCATGAAGCCCATCCTCGCCAGAGAATACTAGATATTGAAGTGGGCAACCCGCAAACATCGACTTCCCCCCATATATCATTGTCAAGCCCCTGGCCTCCTGGCTGTGGCGGGCACATTATTGTATCTCTGCTGTACAATAAAGATTTCTTCTAATTTGAGATGTAAAAAACGATGCCATTTCACGTACTTCGGTGGTTTACTACAAACTAAAATGATGCTTGGCACTAACTCGTTCGATTACCAAAATGTTTATATTGTTTTATTTTTTTAAATATGAAAATAAATTTGTAAAAGAATAATGGAAGTTTACCTCAATGTGGCATTATAGCTCTGGTTCATACTATCAAATACAAAAATAAAGAATTTTTATATTTGAAAAAAGTGGGAAACGTCATTATAATAATACTCTGTGTATTCTTTATCACGTACTTTTATGCGGGAAAGCTTTTTAACTTCATACGCGGAAAAATAATACATTACAATATATAGAGTAGAAATTTCTAAATTGGGAATTAAGAAACCAACCCTACTACAGGGGAAAACTTCTTATGCGGCAATTTCTTATCCGGGTTTTACAGTAATAAGTTAAATTGCATTGAGTTTAATTAAATGAGAAATTAAAAACGGGGGTAATAATGAGTTATTGCGTGAATATATCATTATTACACTGAAATTCTAAATTATAGAAATAAAAACATTATTAAAGTATCTAACAAACTATGGGGAAACGTAGTCTGATACTCCACTTGCTATATATTTTAATTGAAAATATTCAGCAAGTGGATCCTTTAATCCTCATTAAACTCACTCACTCTCACACACACACACGATAATTAGTATGCATGCATTTAAAATTTTAAATTATAAATAATATATACATATTCCTTAATATTTAGGTTGGACTAATTCTTCTTGATATAGCGTTATGCAAACTGCTGGCTATACAGAATATAGTTTATCGCAGAAACAGACACCCTCTTATTGTAATTTATCTCCTCTCAATTTTAGCGGTTGACCCTTGATTATAGAAATTTGCCGCTGAATTACTTTTAGACTCGAACACACGCAGTCATTGACAGCGTGTATTTGTGAAGATGGAAAACACGCTGCTACTACTACCTCGTCTTCAAGGGGTTATGAACTGGGCCAGGCAGCGATCGCGGCTTGAGCAAACAGCAAATTTAAGTCATCGATTAATATTCATAAAATAAGGGATTCAGATAGGATTAAACATCTTTTTGAGTTGCCGGGGTCGAAGCATGCCAATCCGGCCCTGTTATTTTTAAAGCACGCATCGTATCGGCATTTTAGACTTCATCTAGAAACAATTCGTGTTCAGAATTGTTTACAGATGAAGGTAGTCTAGAAACAATAGGGTAGTTAAAATATTGAAACACGTTTCAAACAACTACCCTTCGAGAATTTACTCAATTTTTCATTACATTTAAGCTGCACAGTAATCTGTTTGCTCTGCTAACTAATTAACGCAATTTGATATTATTGCAACGCTAATTTATCTACAAATATCCGACAGTTTAGCCAGCCTGCCTAACAAAAGTAATTTAATTAGCTGAAGTTGCATTCTTTTAGACTGAAAACCTGCGAAAGTTAAATAAGGAAGGTATAATTATCGGTGTGCGAAAGAAATAAATACAGTGCTGTAGTGGAATTGTAATTTTATTTACAGAAAAACGATATCAAGGGATTGTCAACCGTTCTTAGATAAATTACTCATCTCTAACCATAGTCTAACACTTTCAAGCAAGGCACTCAATCCTCCCTTAATTCCTCTTGCACTCTAAGAAACACTTTCCAGCAGCATTCTTTGTAGTTCCGTTGGCACTTATTGCTGCCTGCAGTGGACACCATGACATGCGTCAGCAGCGACGATCACATTCTCGCCGTTCGGGATAGAACAAAGGGTTCACAAGCTTTCAGTTAGGAGAGCCACCAATGAAGAGGAGAAAGACACATATGCGATCGATGGAGTCAGCTGAATAAATATGTTGTGGTAAATACGGAGCACTGTTTGGCCAGTGACAACCTTTTTTTGTCAGACGACAGGGGACAAATCAGATGTCACCGTAGCCCTTATGCAGTGACATCATCCTTCCCACCCAGTAAAGAATACCATGAAAAAAGAATATTTTAAATCATTGAAATCAATCAATATTTGTAATGATTTTTGGATTTCATCTTCAATGCAGTTAATGTTCAATGTATTACTGAAAAAACAAAGGCGCCAATAAACTATTAGAGAATTATAAAATGAATTTAGTGTTCATTCAAAATGATGACAGAACCATCACTAACCAAGGACTGAAAACATTCAAAACAGAATTCAAAACTTCACGAATTTTACAAGATATTTTAGACAGTGGCAGCAGCCTTTCTTGCTGGTCGTATCAGTCTGAGCAGAGCAGTAGAGCTCAAAGCTCTACTCAAAGGAAGTACAGCACCTCGATGCTGACTTGAATAAGTTTTTCACCAATAAAACCTATAGAAAAGAAGTCTTAGCAGCCTTTGGGCATGCCGGGACAGTTGCTACTTTACTTACAGTTATCTACATTGTATTCATCTGGTTGCAATAAAGATTTTCTGTCTCAACTTTTTGTGCGCGGTCAAAAGGCAGCTTTTCAGATCCGCGAAACAGAAGGAAGGACTGAGCTTTGTTTCCAGCCCTGAACGATTCTGTACCAAGAGCTATTTTTGCCAACTAATGCTTTGCTCATACTTTAATATTAATGCCGGTTCCCTTCGTTCACTCGGAGAGCATGTCGGTATATTTATCTCTTAATCCGCTTGTAATAATAAATCCATTAAACTGAACACCATGTTCCCATTTCTAAGCAATTTTTCTTTTTAGGAAAGTTACCAAAGAAATCACTAGAGAATACTATTGCTAATGTAAAGAAGAGCTTTGTCTTATTATAAGAATAAGGCAAAGCGCTTCCTTAGATTGTCTTCTCTCCGCTATCCATCAGCGAATATATCCGCTCGAGTGCAGCATTCGAGTTGTGTACGATTATCAATATTGACTGAGTGCTCTTGCTTCTCGTCTAACTTTTCCCCCACCCACGCGCTGTCACTTTTCAATGACTGCGTGTGTTCGAGTCTAAAAGTAATTCGGCGGCCAATTTCTGTAATCTTCTAACTTGTCAAGTTTTTTAGCTTTCTTAAATTCATTACATTATTCTGAATGGAACAACGCAGCCTTTTCTCAAATGCGGTCTCTTCAACAAATACAAGGGCAAAGGATGGATGAATAGTTAGCAGTTTCATTAGCTGCTGGTAGCTCGTAAGATATTTTGGATATTGGATTAAATATGGCTCTGAGAAGAGCCATATTTAAGCTGCGGGTGGGGTGACTATAAACATTTGCACGTTGCAGTAAATAATAAATATACAAATCATATATATAAATACAAATATATACATCAAATAATACGGATATATAACATACAGATAATACTAACAAATAAGATATGGTGAAAATTCAAATATAATATCATACTGAAATCTAACCAACCATCCTCCTAAGCAGAGATGTTTAGTTTCATAAAGCTTCTGAAAACAAGGAACCCGGTGGGGGTCTTCAAAGGGTTTATCTGGAAACTACTACGGTTTGATTATGCATTCATGTCTAACTCCAAAACCAACCAGTAAATATCAGGGGAAAGGGTCAGCTACGGAAGAAGCGAGCACGAAAAACATCGAACGAATTCTGAGAGAGAAAATTGGTTGCCGTGAGATGTAATGGCGAAGCTGGTGGAGAATTTTCTTCACAGCGAAGATATTTCTCGAATGGAGTGCCCCCTAAAGTTTCCCAAACGCGAATCCCACTGTGCGTGTGTGGGATACTCTGCGGAGAAAATTTCGAATTGTCAACTCCCCCTTCCCTCCCAAACCCTTACATCAGTTAGCAATACTCTCCTAATAGAGCGCGCTTCATCGTCAACAGGATTCTTGTACACTCCCATTAACAGCAAGGGACCTTTTGCAAGGGTTGCTTTGCTGTTGGGGGGTAATCACATCCCAGATTAAGATCTACAACCTCCTGTGCTGGAAGCACATGGGCTAATTTGCGATTTAACCATAAATTTATATACGGTACTGCTGCTTCATCATATAACGTACTTCCACAGCAAAATTAACTGGCATTTATCGATTACTTTACAAAGTACTGTATTTGTCATTTAGCACACGTATCCCACTAGTAACTGGACAAGGAGCACACTGCGAAAATAGGTTCAATATCATCACCACCACTGAATTGGATGCTTTCATAATACCGTCTTGACATCTCTCGATGCTTCAAGATTAATGTACCTATGGAATTTACAGCCTGGTTTCTATGGAGTACATGTTCTTTATGGAGGAATTCACGTGTTAACGATATTCTAAAACGCAGTCATTAAAGAAACTGACATTAGCATCGGAGTATGCTAATATGAGTAAATATAAAAAGTAAAAAAAACACCCAGCATAAAATTAAAATGGCACTTTAATAAAACAGTATAATTTAGAAGCAGCAAAACTTATAAAAGAGATAACGTAAACTAAAAATAATGAAAAATTCCGGAGCTTTTCAAAGCCTAAGACTTTTTTTTATTAGGATAAGAATGTTTTATCGCAACACAATAAATATTCTACAGGAATAAGTGAAACGGGTGTGGTTAAAATTACCGACAATCAAAATACTTGAAAGTAAAAACGCCATAGGTCAAAGCACCGAAATTCAAAATACCGTTCAAAAGATCGAATCTAGATAATGACAGTAGCGTACATAGGTGGAATAATATCAGTTCAGAATTCCAACTACCTCAAAACACCGACACCTAAAAGGCTAACCTTCTCAAAACGTCGAGAGGTTTCAAATATCAAAAGGGTTATCAGAGTTATCACCTTGGCCAAATCCAAGCACAAACCTCAATAACCACTTCCCCTAACCTCAGCCCTCTTTTTCACCTCCCCAATATCCACCCCCCCCGAGGGAAGCCATGCACTCGAAGATCCGACATTATCTTCTTTTCCACACACTTATCCTTCGAGACACTAAAGTATGACCATGTCCTGTTCATCAGCGCCGTGATAGTAGACTATCGACTTTCTATTCGAATTTACGAGCTAATCCTCCTGAAACTCCTTAAAGGCAAGGCGATACCACTTAAGTCTAAGAGGTAAATAATTAGATATCCCCAAAGAACTATTAAAATATGGTGGAGGTTCATTTTACTTTAATCATGCATTGAAATGAGACGTTTATCTTCTTGTTAAAAGTTCACCTTTCCCACCTCGAGGGATCACATCATCCATGTACAATAACAACATAAGTGTGGGCACAGGAATAGGTACTAGTCTTTATTGGATATTGCAATATAATGTTCGTCCGCTGAATAACGCTTCAGCTTTTTTCAGAGGACGAACTGTTGAGGCAGAGATCGTGTCATAACTGTTTAGAAATACCACAGGGCTTCTAAATAAACGAAATCGTGTCTGGACAGTCGAAAAACGTAAGTGAAAAGATTTTTACGAATGACAGAACATCAATATAAATTTCTTAAATTAAGAAGAGAAAATATAGGAGAAATAAAGTTTTCCGAACAATAGCGTAATCATTACAAGATAGTCCACTGATCAGATTGAGGATATTCTGACCATTGAGTGAATGCGACCTGGAAGAAGTTCCAGAATTTAATGCTATTAAAAAAAGAAAGTAATAATCGCGGTTTAATAGTGTTGACGGAAATATCAAGCGAGGGAAAAGACTCTTTTAAAGTTATAATTAGGAAAGATATGATGCATATTCTCTTGGAAGGTCAGGACTGCCCGAGGTTGTATTCTGAAGGCGAGTGCCTCAATCCTCCCAACCACTGCCTCAATCTCCCTAAACGTTTCAACTTCTCTCATATCTAATTTGTAATCTTCCGCGTCACCGCGTAATGCTGTCGGTGGGGTCCAGCTCGTCTCTTTGTGCTGAAATAGAGAATCGACCTCATTAATATGCCATTGGTAGGGATGGGAACATTTTCATGCAGAGCTCAATGTTGTAATACTGACTTTCGCATTTACATTCGCTATACTTAACAGTACAAGAGTGATATTAAAAATTATGAACCGTTATTTTGCAGTTGGCTATAAAATAAAGTTAGTACTTGGTGCGATTCTTCTAATAATTATACTTGGCGAAAGCTGCTTAGAGCCTAAATAGAGAAATTGAATTCAACAGCAGCCGCTAATTTCGTTTCTTAAATTGTTCAGGAATTATACGATCTCATGACTACTTTGTATTTATTAATTAAGCAATGGTTCATTACTGTTGCGCACAATTCTTAAGCAACTGCTGCCTAGGTTCGGTACAAGTACGTGACACCAGTTTAAACAAAATAATGTGGCTCTGAAATAGATAAAATTAACTAAGAGTATCACCTTCGCCGGCCACCTAATATTTTCCAGCTTAACTACCATCAGCAGTACGACTTTGTTTCGAATGGAATTTAATTCCTGGCGCTTTTTCTTTCTGTTAAACATTATTACGGTTCAAGAGGATTCTTATAGACGGCAACTTAACATCACCTTAACACAGATTTTGTACAGAATGTCGGGTGCACTCCACGGATAACAAACCAAAAAAGACGAGAGAAATGGTTGTAATGGTGATAGGAGAGGAATTTATATAACAGCACGCACATTGCGGTGAAGTACTGGAAAGAGAAATGCTGCTGGCACTAAAGTATTTTGGCCTCTACCTCGTGTTGTTATAGGATTTTTATACAGTGGCGAACGAGTAGCTCGAAATTAATGATTTAAAAGAACAAAATAAGCAAATAGGCAGCCAGTATCTGCCCCCTCGATTTTCAAAGTTAAATTGGTTTATCTGTTACAAGTAGTGCTTCAATGATTTATAGAATATCTGTAACACGACGAAAACTATATTATTGGATTACTTTTTAGTTAAGTCAAGTATTAAGTTTAAGTTAAGTATTTTCTCGTTGCCGGAAATTCGTCTCCGGTGACACGAAGAAAACTAAACTTGGATAATATAATTTTTCATTAAAATAAATGAAGAGATAATGCAATTATCTTTTATTTTACTACAAAACAAAAGATAATTGCATTATCTGCGCATTCTAAGGTACAAAATGGCCTCGGAAAAAGAGATATTTCTACTTTTTTTAAATTGCTTAATATAAAACAAAAAAAAATCATCTAAAATTGTAGAGAACACAATCTCGATTATGTTTTCTCAAACAAATGAAGACAAATAACAGCAAATATCATTACTAAGAGACGTTGTACACGTTAAGAAATTTAACTCATGAAAATATATATCTGTTATACTCAATTTTTAAACTTCTCAATACGTTTCGGGTTAACTTTGGGGCAAAGAATGAATGAGTACTGAAAATTTTAAAGCAGTAATCTATATCAGCTCAGTTCCACGCACGAATACAAAATAACAGCACTAACTGGTCTCAAAGTTACATAATCAAACTCTGAACGAAAACTGAATTCAAATTTCGTTTAGTGTTTGATTTGGGTACAACGGAACCTTGTTTTCAGTTAGAAAATTATGGAATTTTTTTAATTTAAATTAAAGACTTTCACACACTTTCACTCGTAACTTTCTGATTCCCCATTCCACTGTAACACATCAAAAACAACAGATTTACACGCCGTCCCCATCTCATGAACAATTTTTCGTGCCCGGATGCTGACATTTTATCTGATCTGCATTCCCATCTCATTAATTCAGAGCGGCGCAATAGTGAGGCAACTTGTTGAAACGTAACCCGTTATAAGTTAACTGTTTAATCACATAAGACATTGTAATAAGGACATAAAGATATATTACCATCCCGGCAAATGAACCAAAGTGACCTGGCATTTTTTCCCACTTAAAATGTAATGAATGTTAAATTTAACGGATAAATATCCAGTGTCGCATAGTTTTAAATATTTTGGTTTCGAAAGGGCATAGTAATTGAATTTTGAAAGGCTCATATAATGGAGGTACCAAGGGCCATGATGCGTCCATTATATGACGAAATACGGAGACTCTACAAAAGCCTATAAACCAAAACGCGCAGATAAACCATTAGATTTGCTATTAGGTTAGTCTAATGAGTGAAGAATGTTCTTATTTAAATAAATAACAGGCTTGAATGACAGCGAGATAAATTATTAATACCAAAGTAATTCCGCATTATTAATGGGTAATGATTTCGTGCATAAAGCAATTAACTGTTGAGCTATAATTTTATATAAACTTCAAGACACGTCGACGTGTTTCAAATCCAATATAACTTACAGGTAATCAAATAAGGCATTTCTCTAAATTCGTGCGCAATTACGAAGTGCAGTGGTGTTATGAGTTCAGTGGACTGGACGCACTGATAGCATCGTTAAGAACTGTCATTCTCTGCTTATTAATAAATTTTCTGCGCTTATCTCATCCTCCTGCTATAGTATCTGCACTACAGACAGTTACACAACATATTCTTTGAATTGCTTAGAATTAAGAACGGAAAATTATCATATTTCAGATTAGCCCTTAGTAATTTCTGAAATTACTAATTTGCACAGTTTTCTCTCGCAATTAGCGCTTAATGTTTTGAGAAGCATATTATAATTTATAGATAGCAAAGTTCCTTCTTATTTTTCATAAACAGATGCATAAAAAACAAACAAGACCGTTCGGGTTTTTGCTGATTTCGGAAGTTAATTGAAATTGCTATTAAATCCGTTTATTTTAACAAATTGATTTAATATTTGGATAAATGTTTATTAAATCTTTTATTTAATAAAGAATTTAAGTATAGTTTTTGGAGAAAAAGTATTTCAGTAGTACAATCGTGCACCTGAGATTGGCTAACTATTGTCTCTATTGGAGAGAACTTTAAATATTCCTCCAGTAAACTATGGAAATCCAACTCACCCAGACTTCTCCAAACGAATCCCAAGTGGCGAAACCACTATACTGTTAAGGAGGACCGCAGTCCTCCTTAACAGTATACAATACTAGCTGGTTGGCAGGTTAATTCTGCTCCAAGGCGATTAAGGGAACGAAGGGGTAGTACCTTAGTTCCTGAGATAAAAAAAATTCTAGCCGTCGACTGAGGCTGACTAACTCGGCCAGAAATTTGAAAAATCCATGAAACCTTCGCCCTGTCCAGATGAGACTTGAACCCAGGCCTTTTCCGAATTTGCGAGCTGCAATGGACCACATCTTGCGTAGCGTGTTGTATTATGCCAAGAATATTACTTAGAAAACGGTGGTTATAAACCTGTTTTGCTCTTCACGAACCCATTGAGTGATAGTTTTTGCACGAGATCTCTTTTAATAGCGAATAGAATTTTAAAATAAACTTTTTGAACATATGTGTCCAAAAATATAAAAAAATTATAACACAATGTGAATTATGATATTTCCATCATTTCGTGTTGTAACTGGGTTAAGACTAAAAATAAATTGAAAAAAATATATATAATTAAAACAAATATTAAACTAAAGCTAATGGAACTCCTAGATCATTTTTAAAGTACAGCTACGAAGTTCAGCTGAGCAGCAAACACATCTTAATTCTGACTCAAGTCAGAATCAAGTTCAAGCTTGATTCAGTATCAAGTTTTTGAGGAATTTTCACCTACGTTGCTTCCAACACAAGCAAAACTTCATTGGAGATTTAGTCTTGAATGACATTTCCAACCCAAAATCAGCTGAAATATCTGCCAAATTTTCTTTTTACACTAAATTCAGTTTAGTTTCTTAAATGAAGAGAAGAAAAGCTTTCGTGATGCCGTTTATAAATACCTCTCCGTGGATAACAACACCAGGGTTGAAAGTGGTCTTTGTACCCAGTAAATAATAAAATAAGAATAATCACTTTTTTTTCTTAAAGGTCCATGCTTTTTTTTGTTACTTCACCAAATTCAATTCACGTTTGATTTACAATCATCTTCTGGCGAATTTGTAACGCGCACTCAAGGTCTACGCAAGGAATATTCATTTCGGTAGCGTCTTCCTAACACCGCCAGTTTTCGATCAACACCAATGTGTGTCAAACAAAACTATACGGTGCTATCCATTTAATCGTGTAAAGCAATGGTCAACGGTGTGCACCGAGGTAACTATGGGAACGGAGCATATGATGCCACTGGATAAGGAGAGGGATATTTTAAGGCAAGTGACAGAAGGCAATTTCCTGGTAACAGCAGTGGTAATTGAGGAACACTGTAACGTGCTTCTCGAGAAGAATTTGTTTATTTTGGAACATTACCTTACATTGAAATATTTTTGCAATGACGAGAGACATTCAGTAATCCAATATCCAAATCAGGCCAAAGATACCAAGTAAGACAGAAGCAAAATATAGACGAACGTATTTTTCGTAGAGTTCATCGATTACACGTGTTACGCAAGCAAGTTGAACAGTTATTGTTTTTAAATTTTAATAATATTTCGTTGGCTTTATTTTAATGGGATAAGCCTGTCCTTAAATGTCAAAAAGTATAAACTTTAATTTAGAAACCGAGTACAGTACCAGTTATTTTCATATTTGGTATCTGAAACGAGCTTAATCTCTCTCAAATCTTGGTTGAAGGGATCAGCCATGAGACATATAACTTTGTTTCTTCAGAAAATGATAACATTCATTTTCCTTTAGCAAATATTTAAATGAATTAGAAGAAAAATAAAATAATAGTAAGAACTGTAGAACCAAAAATTCAAAAAGATGCCATTACCAATTTTTTCTGTTGAAACTTCCCCTCCCGATCAGAATTTTCTCGTGAATTCCCAACTCAGCTGCTGAGGCTGGCCCAGCAACTGAACTGTGATTCCATCAGATTCTCCAAAGAGCTAAAGTATCGGAAAAGGATCATCGATGAACTCAACCATGAAAATTTGACATTTAATGGCGCAATGGCAACTGAGGCCAAAGTGCACCAACCATGAAGGTCATCCATAACTCCTTTCCTTAGGGAAACCGCCGCACTGATGTCCTTCTGCTGTCGATAACTTGCCACCTCACTAGAAGATACCACAGGACTTCAGTGAATGTTCCATGCTCTGTATATTATATAATCTTTTTTTGTAATATAATATGCGAATAGTTTGTATAAATCGTATCGCAATTTAGTGGGTCCTTTAAAATCTCTTAGGCAACATATCAATAAGATAATGAAAATGCAGCTTCGTGTTAAGCGCGATTCCTAAGCCCTTATGTTTTCGTCGATCCATGCAAAATATGGTAAATCTTTGTTGATCAGGCTTTGGAGAGAGAGTCGCTGTGCGATGCATATTCATGGTATTATTCATTATTGGTCTATTTGTTTGTGGGGAGATTCCTCCTAAAAGGAGTCGCTCTCCCTCGCGGTTAGCACAAATGTTGAGTCTCCTTTCTATTACCAACAAGCACGTTTCGTGGAAAGGGGCCTGATGATCTTAATCTGGGATGCATTTGTGCGAGCTGGAAGCCACTTAATTGGAAAACCTTAATAGGCGGATCCAATGATTCCTTCAGCAATACATCGAGAAATGTTTCTGGTGTGAATAGACATTCGGCAGAAATTTAAGAATAGGATTTCAAAAAGAAAAGAACTGCTAACAGTCATTTTTCATCTTTGTACAACGAAATACGACTCTTAGCAATCCTTTGGATTCAACACAGAATTCAATTGCAGTTCTCACGTTTTCAAACACCACCTTAAGTCATTTTAAGTCTTATTTTTTCCCCTATTTAATATGAAACGTTTAAAATGTTCATTAAAGAAAAGGCTTAAGTAATAAAGAGACTATAGGAAATTATAAAGCATTTCCTTTTATTTATAAAATTTTGCGTCGAATATAAGAAGAACAAGTGCCTCAAACGTACGGGACCTCTCGCGGTAGGCTATTAGATTGTGTTGCTTAAACCTTTGCCGAATATATTTTCCTATTTCCTTCTCACCTCGAAACCGCAATGAAAGTAATTAACATTTACCCACTCCTCTCGCTGCTCTTGTTTACCATTCTTTCCCTCGTGCATTTTCAAATTCAAATATCAGCGGCGAGACGGCACTGACGTAGGTTAATGTTTTCCAGTGATCCTCAAAATGGATTATCAACCACATCTTAAGATCAGTGAATGTTCCAGACGATTATCAAACGCGCATTACTAGCTACAAAATCCGTGTAACACCCCCCCTAACATCGTTACATACTGGCTATACCCCATAGAAAATAGTTTCAATTCCAATCACGTAGAAAAATAAGAGCGCTCGCACGCTCGTATGCTAATTTAATTTCCCTTTTAACAAGGATGTAAACATTGACTTGGATGAAGAACAGAAGGTGCGATGTGATAATAAGGATTTCTAGTGGAATCGGCCATCACTATCGGCTTAAGAAATGTGTACCATTAATGAGTAACCAAACATGCCTTTTCACCTAAGTAATCTAATTGGAGAAACAAAGTTACTTATAATCGTGAGGAAGAGCAAAAACAAAGGATATTCTTTAAAACCACGAAAATTTCTGAATTAAAGTGGGCGCGCGTGAGAATATCACTGTTAAATTATTCAATCACCGATCTAAAAAAAACAAAAGCGATAGCGTTGGCATTTTAAATGTTTTAAGCAGAAAAAGTCTTGCGCAGTTCTTCAGTATGGAAGCTCAATTTAGTTCGTGAGAAGATCTAAGGGACCGCAGAGACTGCTTGTTATAAGAGGCGTGATTTTTATGTACTGGATCGGTAGCAACAACCAGGAAATGGTCAAGGATCAATGAATGCTTTAGAGGATAACATCCGGCCTTTATCCGCCAAAAAATAAGAACAAGATCAACCGCTTCTCCATAGAGGATCGATTAATATTATGATGAGATAAGACAAGATACTTTATTATATACACTGGTGCTCAGATGATAAGAGGCAATTCTAACAGCATAAATAGACCAAAAATCTTTTATTAGATTAGTAAGACATTGGTTATAACGTGCATACCGGACGATATTCAATCTGAAACTATGTGGATAAGTTCAACAACGGCCAAAAATGGGCGCGTCGGATAATTCACGAACCCCCCCCCCCCCTCCCGATAACGCGAGCAATCCTTCGGGTAGAAATACTGGCGTGATATCGAATCCTCATAGTGTAAACGAGATTATTTTTCAGTGCTAGAGGTATCTGTTCCCATTCTAAGGTAGGAACCAACGCAAGGTCAATCGTCAATCAAGTTGCAGGGTGTGGGGGAACTGCGACTAACAATCTTACGGGCTAGTGCATCCTAGGCATATTCATACTCTACTGAATTGGGATGTAGGGATATGGCTGATCAATCCATATAAGTTATACTCTCCCTCTGAAGGCAGTTCATCAGGAGAGTTCCGCGAGGATATGAATTATCGTCCATTAAAGGAAAGTCTGGACCAATTACTCCAGCAAAAATAAAGTTCAAGGATCTCATTGGACACTTTACAGCTGCGATAGTTACTTTCCGAACCCATGAAGATCATATGGCCACTGATAGTGAATCCATCCTACGCCACACCATTAAATTATCATCTCAAAATGTGCCTTTTGCAACGATATTAGTGGGAATTAAATCTGGTTCTATCTTCTTCTTCCGAGTAAAAATACATCGAGAATAGAATTGTATCTCTGCTCTTCAGTGATGAGCAGAGATACAGTTCGTATATACAGTACATCAGGACGCAATGGATCTTATGCATAGCGGTTAAGGGAACAACACATTTACAGCAGTGGTTGTCGTACATAAACACTCTTCTCATAAAGCACCGTCAACAGATGGCATGCCTTTTCACAAGCCCTCCTGTAGGTCCAGCTAGATCCGAAGCAAGTTTCCATGCTATTAAGTTTCTATAACACTTTCCATTAAGGGCCAGACAACGGTCTTCCGTGGGGTAATACGAGAACGGCTATTTTAAGCTCTTCAAGAGATAGGCAGTTTGGATGTTTCACAGTCTGCTTTTATTTCTAACATTGACTTAGTATTTGTCTTTAATATCACGTTAATCATAAAATACCACAGCAGTGGTGTTTATAATTCTTTCTCTTGTTTCATAGTGTTCTCTTGGCGTGTTTGCCTGTTTCCCAGATAAAAAACGAGAGTTTGCGTGTGAGGAATCGTGATCCCACACTCCTATCTGATGAGATTGACTAAATAGACCGAGTTCAAAGCAACCCATTAGAAACTCTTGCTGTAGCGGAGGAGTGTCTGCGTGGCAGTGATATCATCACCGTCCTCCCCATACCAAGTGGAAAAGGTCCGGGTTCGAATCACGTCGATGACGCAAAGAACTTCAGTGGACTTTTTTTCACTCCGTGGCTGAGTTAGTCGGTCTCAGGCGTAGATAGCAAGGTTCTTCCCCCCAGAAACCGGAGTTTTTCGTCCAGCAAAACAGGCAAATCGACCAGAAAACACGCAATTTCCAGACATAATACATAGATGGGTATATGTAAGAAATTATCAGGTGACTCTGATATATAATAGGGTTTTTTTGTGGCAGACAAGTATAAATCCTTCAACCGGCGATGAAAACAGAACGAAAAGTTACTAAAAAAAGAGACACTATATAAACCCCAAAACGCAGCGATTTGCAACTTCATCGCTGTAAAGACACATTAATTAAGATATTGGAGGAAATAAAATTCAATTACGCTATATGGAAGATGTTTTCCACATACAAATAAAGTTTCTTGCAAACTTCGATGGTAGACAGTGCTTCGTACCAAAAGGCAGCAAACAATTCCATTCCACTTGATTCGTACACAGAACTGGGACTAAATATAGTCGCTCGCGTTCAGCTCTCGTGGGCCTGGCAAATGGACATGACATTTCTTCCATCAAGTAAGGAAACCAAACTTGTATTCGCTAAACAATTAGAAATCTAATTTGAAAAGGGCGGGAGTACATTGTAAGTCCGTAATTTATAAATGAACTATTGACCCGATCAAAGGAACTTGACATAGATAAAAGCACCTTTTATTTTCTTCGGAAAGAAACAATTTCAAATTCCTATCAAGGCCAAGATACGAGGGGCTAAACTCTTACTTACCAGCAAGTAGGTCCCATAGCACACGATGCATTAATGATTAAATTCGAAGCTGTCGATGTTACTTAACTCATTCGGTAGCTGTAGAAGTCTCTCGCCTTTTTCTTTAAAGATTGGGATCATGCTTGTAACCTTTAGTTGCAAAGGCTAGAGACTAGGCGAAGCTCAGGAAAAAAAATTGTTAAAACAGGAACTAAAATCCTCTTGCATTTCTTGAAAAAATAAATGTCTACCCTTTTCTGAAAATATGGAGTCCTTAAAGAATCATTCTTGCAAATGATAATCAAATACAATGATTGTGATGACAGAATCTTTAGACTATAAAATGCCTTAGCAGAAGTGCCGTTTTATCCAATGAGGAATCGATTAAACCATTTGGGCATTTGTTTAAAGCAAGGATTTTAGAATATTTTTTCGCTTTCTTCATGAATCCTAAAATGATTTGGCATTTCAAATCATTCAAATAGCTTTCCTGAAAGATTCGTTATTTAACAACTACTCATTTTTTGATTTTTTGTCTATTTTCTCTCTCTCTCTCTCTCTCTCTCTCTCTCATATATATATATATATATCCCTTCATAAGCGTATAATCCAAATATCATCCAAATTCAAATTCATGCAAATCCGTCCACTGGGAGTGAGACAAAAGTGAACTTATTATTATAAGTCCACTTTTTGGGGTAGAAAGCAATATGGAGGATTTAAGTCAAAATATTACGTGTTAAGTGCCAAAGCCGGCTATAAAAGGTCAGTACATTGTATCTGTAAATTGCGTTTATTCTGTGGTTGATTTGCCCGTTTGCTGAAAGAACACGTTTCGGGGGCGTGGGGGGGACCGTACAACTTTTTGGCGGGAGACTGACTAAGCCATCCAAGAAAGAAAAATCGGAAAAACAATGTCTGCAGCTCCTGAACTCTTATCAGCGTCATGGTGTAAACGTGAAAAGAAGCCTATAAAAATCGCTCGCGTCATCGACGAAATTTGTCAAGTGGTTAGTTGACTGCCACCAACAGCGCTGCAACAGACTGTGGAATCACTTCCAAAAAATGCGAACTTTCTTGAAAACCTGCCCAAGGCCGTTCACTTATCATCTCAACCAAGGATGACCGTTATCTGACCTTGATTGCAAGGTGTCGTAAAGACTTCAGTATAGCAAATCAATTCGCTTCATGCTTGATGTACAAGAAGACTTGTATTGCGGGCATATTTAACAGGCCGTACGAGAGGAGTACGTCTTTATGCACAATAACCAGCTGCCTCTATTACTCTACTTCCTATAAACTGGGTGGCCACTTCGTTAGGTACACCTACTCTTTTATGAAATGGAACGCATCTTTAGTAACAGCATCAAATGTCTGTGTCATGCGATATAAAGCAGATGGGCAGATGTAGGGATGATGCATGGGTGCAAATCTGTGCGAGAATGGGCGAGACGAAAGACTTAATTGACTTTGAACGTGGAATGGTAGTTGGCATCAGAGCACCGGTATGAGTATCTCGAAAAGTACAATCCTTCTGGAGTTTTCATGCATGACTGGGTCTCGGGTGTGCCGAGATTAGTCCGATTATTAGTAGTTTTCTGAGGAACCACTGCCACCGTCTAACACATACACACAATTACAAAATAACATCCGGCCAATAGCGATCCTATGGCAGGAAACAGCTAATTTATGTCAGAAGACAATGAGGTTTATGCAAATAACAACAACGACTACAATGGTAACCATAGAGACATTTCTGAAAGCACAACTTGCTACCCACACATTGTCATGGATGGGGTATCACAGCGGATGACTGAAACACTCCTGTTAGCAAAAAGCAAGAAGGGTACAGTTACAATGCTTTTAGGAACATCAATGTTGAACAATGAAGGATTAGAAAAACGTTACCTGATCTGATGAATTCCAGATTCTCTTGTTTCGCGGTGATAAGAAGACCGGAATATGAAGAAGACTCAACGGACCCATTCCGCCAGATGTCAACAATGAAGCTGGTGGTGGCGTATAATTGTGAGACGAGTTTTTTCGCTGTGCACACTACGCCGCTTGACTCCAATGGAGCAATGGATGCCATAGGCAGGTTATCTGAAAATGGTTTCCTTCCATACGCATCCAGTTATGGCTGGAGTGTAACTGCCGATGTGTTCTTCCAACAGGACAACACAAAGTCAGAACTGGTTTCAGTAACATGTAAGTGAATTCAGCGTACTACAGTAGCCTCCCACCAGTCACCCGATCTGAATCGAATTGAGCACCTACGGGATACTCAGTACGATTCGGTGTGGAAGGAGCACAACAGTAGAACTAGCTCTTCGGTGCAGAGATCCGTAACCATTCAGTTTGCAACAACTTCGGAGTGAAAGTGAATCGACATGGACCAGTATTTCTGTGGCATGCTTTCGATACTTCGCTAAGTCCATTCTACAACGAATCCAAACTGTTCTGCGAGCTTACTTATATATTAATCTAATTTAGCCTTCAAAATCACGTCACTTGCTATTAGGCAGGTGTATCAAATTAAGTGGCCACTCAGTGTCATTAGAAACAGTCAGTTTTAGCAACAGCATGTCGAGTGGACCGAGGAGCAATGGGCCGTGTGGATCTTCGTTGAAAAGATGCAGCTTTCGATCAAATTCTCTAAGCGCCTTCAACTGGAAGGAACGGAGAAATAATTCCATCTCAATAACATCGCATGAAGGAAGGCGTTTGGCGGTGGTCGTTTAATAGCGTAGATTTGAATCACTCCCAGTAGTGTACAGATTTCCATGTTTTCCAGTAAGAACCCTTCGCATCTGTAAGGTATGAGCGAGACTTTTTCCAGACTTTCTTTTATAAATCAGTTTTCATTGTCTGAAGGAATGAACAATGCAACTTTTCAGGGAATGGAAAATTTTCCGGGTCATGGAATCATGTCCTCACAGAGCTCTCCTGGAGGACCAGTAACTCCATAAGAAAAGTGCAGCTCATATCGAACGGCCGACTAGATTCGTAGACCTTAATCCAAAATGGGCAGGATATTATAGTCAGGAGAATTGCCAAGAACCGACAAGAATTGTCACCTCTAGCACAAAGCCTCGTTCTCAAGAAGAGAAGCCAATTCGCAACTGTACTTCTAGTCCCTAGTCCCGGAAATTACACGCCTTATTAGGGCATATTTCGTTTACATAAGGATAATTGTAATTTCAAATCGAAATTTGTCCAGTCTGTGCATCTAATAAAAGCTTTTTAATTTATTTAAATTCTTGTTCTTTTCTTAAGTTTCAGACACTGATGTATGCTGAATAACTTTCTCCACAACGCTTGTAATCTGAACAAAACGATTACGTCGTTAGCGCTTTAATAACAATTTTCATGAGCTTATTTTAATTTTGGTATAGATGTAATCTCATTATATAAATCGGAAATTAGGAGTAGACGTATTCTTAAATGATACAAACAGATAACCAGTTTAAAACGTAATCGCCACAAACGGCACCTAAATAAACACTCACGCTACAAAAACGTTTACAGAAAAACCTGAGCGGAACTCAACAGGAAATTAAAATTCGCGTTCCAATACACAACTTAAAAAATTCAAAGAGAAAATCACATAAGATCTTGGACTGCTTCCTGTCTCGCCAGAAATGGATAAATATGAACAATTGATATTACTATGTTCAAATGAATACTCTTTATTGAAGAGATAATAAATACGCCTGCAGTACGCCAGGGATTTCACAAAACAAAATACAGACCTGACAGATGAGGGCCTACATCTGAATAATTGGCAACAGTCTGTCAGGTATAATATAATAAATTAAATTTGCAGCACAGACTGTTTGTCATTTTCATGTCAGAGATTGGGTAGACATCATTTTAAATTTTAAAACAATAATAATAACAGCGATAAGAAAAAATCTTTTCGGGGAGCAGAGTGGTAGCGATTATAGTATATTGAATACAGAAGAGGAACTGCTACCGTCACGGACAAGATTATGTTACGGTAAAAGAAAGGCTGTCCAGGATTTTTTGTGCGACAGAAACTTCTTGTAGTAGCAATTAAGCGCCTGAAGAGTTAGTAACAGATATATTAGCCTGGAAGTAACCAAATGGTCCCAAGAGACTTCGTAGCAAGGAATACTAATACCACATCGCCTGTTCTATTCTGCTAGTTTATATTCTTTCTCTCCAATGAAATGAGACTGGTCACCATCGAAATTACGCACGTCTTTCAAAGTAAAATGCAACCAGAACGAAATATTTAGTGAATCTGCCTTTAACTCTCTTTTTTGGTGGAAAAGATTGTGCCTCATCAGATGGCGAATATGTTTCAAGGTCAAGGAAATTTCATCAAGAAACGAATTGTAATTCAAAATTTATGAAATTGTTCTTAATCTTCTCGACGAGATTCAGAAACTCTGTGGCTTGGGGATAATTCTCTCAGACGTATCGTGCCCTCTTTGGAAAGATTAGCTTCTGACCACTAACACGCTAATACGTTATTAGAGACGGATTCTTTCTCGAACATCGATGGCACACTGCATTGTGCTCAACTTTTTCCGATTTTATTACTTGCGTGTCCTTTCGCTATCTTTCAACTTATCCTTCAATCAAACAAATAAAAACTCGTCTCAACTTTTAAATCGCCCTCTCCATGGAAATCTAATGTGTTCTTGATTCCGTAGAGCGCATGCAATGTTCTAGCCTTAGAAAAACCAATCGACCGACAACGCTCTTTTCTCGAGATTTCTAAACTCCTCAGTGGAACGTAGACCTTTCGAAATGAGTAAAAAACGGCGAACTGATCTCTTAGAAAGAGTTGACGAACCAATCCCAAATTTCATTAAAATCAAGCCAATAGAAATTCAGATTTTTTTAATCATACACATCACACTTGTTCTGCTTATATACTATATATTATAGCTGAAGCACTGGACATTATGCTTGTTGCTGTGCGCCGATTGGAAGAAATGAATAGCCAATATGGTGGGATGCGCATAAAATGAATTTCATACATTCTTCGCGCATATGAAACTTGGAGTTCCTTTTTTGTTTACTAAACATATAAAGCGTGAATTATTACCATTTTCTTATATTAATCATAGCAAAAACTAAAATAAGTGTTCTCTTTCAAATGTTATTAAAATTCAAGAGGAAATAAATAAAGCACATTACAAAAATGTTGACTGCATACTAATATCTAGGGTAGGTGTTGCTATTTGTTTATTTTATTGAATCACAAAAGATCCATGAAGGGAAAAACAATCATATTTATATATAAGTTAATTATTAGTTAATTTCTAACAAGATTTATTATTTATTAAGAGTCTCCAAGGCCCACTTCTCAGTCATCTGACTGCAGTTACTATCAGAATTCTTTTACTGCAGTTATCAATTACTTTCAGAATTCCAGATAAGGAAGATTATTTTCTTTTACCCCGAGGGTCTACCTAAGTTCTCAAAAGAGGGAGCGTACGTTATCTTGAACAGGACAGTATCAGTATTAATTTTAAATTTATTTATTCAATACAAACACTATCTACATGAATAACACAAATAATATGAAAAATGAACAGAACACTTTCTTTTGAAATTTCCACATAATCTAATTACCACAGCGTAATCCTGATTATTTCCAACTATCACGATTATATTTACCACTTCCTTATATACTCTCTCTCGTGAAATCCTCAATTCTAAATATACACACATCTACCCATATGTGTTAAATACAGAATCTTCCTCATGAAACATTTTCATCACAGTGTTTTTCACAAGAAAACAATCCTCTCAATCCTCAGAATTAATCACAATATCATACAGACTCTTAACCCAACTATAGATTAACAGTATTTCTCTAATCTCCTTTCCGGAGGAATTCTACAAATCATCATAGTTTATGTATAAGTGGATCTAAACAATCTGAGAATCTGCAACTGATATTCAGGAAAAAATTAATTCCCTTTCCAATTACAATAATTTTCTTATTTTTGTTTAGAAAATCAGAATTACGGTTAACTACTACAGTATATCAAAACCATATCTAATACCGATGCCTGTACCTCACAGAACTTCTCTTTCTGCTCTTTCATCTCTCCCATTCACTCGCAAGTAAACTTATCCCTAACTTTATTTAAACTAAATCAATCAATCAACCCTTTTTCCTTATGGTAGAGCCCTGCTCTATAGACTTGTCATTTGAATGAACTTTGTCAATTGGCCACCTGAGCTCTCGCCCATATGCCAATGTTGCTCAGCTTTAACTGCATCATAACCGTTATTGGCTATTCTGAATTCAAACAAAATAACACAAATAAACTTTTGGAAGCAATGAACTTTGGCCTCGCGGCTGGGACGGCGTCTCCGCCCCTACCACGAGGAGGTAGGTCACCCCATCCAGGAAATTTTATGCTATAATCAACAATCCGTTGATCAACAAAACGTAACAGGCTTTCAGCGTCAAACCCCATATCAGTGCTTTAATGTAAGTGATTTAAAATCAACCGCGGTCGTTCCAATTTTATTTTAGGTCCTAGCCACTAAAATCCCAGGAAAGTAAGTGGCAGGACCTGCCAGAGTACAATTGACTCAATGGTAACACCCGGCTAGCCTCCACGTGGCGAGGTATGGGCAACGTCTGGTCCCATTAGGGGCCTGGCGGCCAATAAGCCGGATAAACAATGGGCACAACATATAACACTACTCATGACCCACACACTTCTAAATCTCTGGCTTTGACAGGGTACTGTCACCGATACATAGAACATTCGCGGAGATGGGAGGAATCCCAGGAGCCGCTAGACCCTCAATACCTCATACCTCATACCACGTTGACCTGTGGAACAAACCCCATTCCACAAACCCGAAGCCCACTCGGGGAAGTGGAAGGGGAGTCTCGCTTCCCTTTAATTTCTCAGTTACCACAATTTGATAACAACTAAGCGACTTAATCAACAAGATGAATAATAACCATTTCATCCTCCAACATGGAGGGCACCTCATAGTGATCACACCACAAGCAAGGGGCCCCCGACACACGACACAGCTTAAGTTACAGACTACTTTTCAGTCAGGAATTAAAGCAAAAACTACAAATTGGATATTTGGGTTAAATGCCACTGTCAACATAAGTCTGTGTCGATTGCAATCATTCGGTACGGGACAAGAACTGTCCAGAGTACCAGAGGGCTGTTGAAATATGTAATCTGAATATTAACAATGAGTAATCTAAATTACAGGGAAGATGGTGGGAGGATTTCTGAGCAGATGGGTACATTGAAAATTATGCAGATAAATTGTCAACGTTCTCAAATAGTAATGGATGAAGTCAAAGTGGTTATGAATGAGAGTGTATCTTTACTGTACAATAAAGATTTCTTTCCTTTTCTTAGTCAGTATGATATAATATGTAAGCAAGAACCATATTATGTGCGCCAAGTTTGTCAAGGAACTGTGAACAGCCTTTATAAGTGTGATGATATCAGACAAGACACTGCTGATCAGCTTAGAATAAGAATGGAAAACAGTTTATATAATACGCCTATTGAAACTGAGCTATTTAATATGACTGAGTTACAATCAGTTATGAAACAGGTTAGGTTTAATTAATGTCCTGGTTGGGATTTAGTAGAAAATACAGTAATCGTTAAGATGTTTGAAATTTATCCTGAAATATTGTTAAATATGTTTAACAAATGCCTTTTAGAATCAGTTTTTCCAGAAATATGGAAGTTCGCATTTTAAAGATGATCCTGAAACCAGGGAAGAATCCTTCGGAGCCTAGAGCATACCGGCCAATATCTATATTGGCCAACCTAGGGAAGACTAGGAAGATAAATATGTTATGGCAGCGTTCATAGACTTCGAGGTGGCGTTTGATTCACTGTGGTGGGATGGTGTATTAAATGTGTTAGTAAAGATGAGTTCGTATCAATTATACAAAGTAATAAGAAATTATTCTACAAATCAGTAAGGGCACGTCATTTAGTTTACGACACACTGGTATACCGCGGATGTCCCCAAGGCTCCGTATTGTGGCCTGTGTGTTGGAATCCTGTATTAGATCAGTGGCTCTCTCGGAGTCTTGAACACTGTCATTCTATAGCATACGCAGATGTGGTAATTTGTGTTCCAGGGTCTTCAAGATTGGTCTTGGAGACAAGAATTGGGAAAATCTTGGAGGATCTGACCCAATGGATTACATTACGTAAGTTGAATACCCCTATAACAAAAATTAAGCTGATGGTTTTTAAAGGGGCTTTCAATTATGATCGTCCACCTACTGCACGTATTTATAATAAACAAATAGTGTATGTTAAAACCAGTAAGTATTTAGGAATAACTATAGATGATAAGTTTACAGAACATGTAGAAAATTTAGCTAATAAAGTAAGAACTTTTAGTGCTGCTATGATTAGGATAACGAGAACAGAAACAGCCTTATAATATAACATAGATTATATTATAAGGCTGTATTCCTGCCAATTGTTTCATATACTGCTGGTATTTGGTATAGGAGGGAAAATATTGCTTAGAATAAAAAATAAATTAAATTCTATACAGAGAGTGATGTTATTAGCAACGAATCAAGCATGTAGGATGGTTTCGAAGAATGCCCTTCAGGTGATAGCCCTGGATTTGCATGTGATATATAAAGGGATGGTGTATCATTTAAAGAAGGGTAGGGAAGTTAGCTTTATGGGAATAACTTCTAATACATCTGTTAATGTGAAAATTGAGACAAAAAGAATTTTAAATGAATTATTTAATATATGGCAATGTAGTTGGAACGACAGTACGACTAGTCTAGTCACCAAATGCTTTTTGCCAGATGTTCGCTATTTGTCATTAAACAAAAAATTAGATTGGTTTTTTCCAGCTATGACGGCTTCTTTTATACTGACAGGGCATGGATCATTAAACGCAAAACTGTTTCAGTTGTGTATAGCGACAGATAGTTTTTGTATTTGTGGGATTGAAGAAGATTGGAAACACGCATTATTAGATTGTAATCTGTTTACTGAAGAAAGATCTCTGTTGTTTCAAACAGTTTACGTAATGATATTGATTTACGCTTGTTTGTCTCAGATAGAGAGAGATTTAATGCTTTTCAACATTTTGTCTTAGTGTCTTTAGGAAAAGAAGACAATTTCTGCAAGCCACTCAGTAATACTCACTCCTTTTTTTTTTTTCTCTTCTTCTATTTTTTTTTCTCGTACCCATAGTTTGGGGGGTTTTTTAACCCATAATTTGGGATTTTATTTTAATTTTAGTTATTTTTAATATTATCATTTTATTTTTTAATTAATTTAAATTTATTTATTTATTATATATATATATATTTGCTAGTACTCAGGATTGGGCACCCTGAGTACTAGTACACACACCCACCGGTGGATGCGGGACTTTGTGCTATAGCACAGACTATTGGAACAGGCCCGGCTCCACATGCCGCCAAACGGGCAACAGGAATCGGCTGTCCAGAAGGCAGCTGCTCCCTGGTGGCAAAGTGGCCTGACACGGATAACACATACTGCAGTATTGTAGTGTGTGTTAATACTGTGTCAGGCCCGTTGTACAGAGATTCTCTCTTCAGAGAAACATTAGGTGAAGATAGGTACATGCCTACGGGCCGCCATAAACAGGGAACATACATACATATGGGTACTGGGCAGAGCAGTCATCCCTCAGCCGTGCCGAAGTACACACGATATTCATCAAACCAGCCAAATCTGAAGGATCTACCAGGGCATCATAGTCCGTTCTACGTCTAATGATGTCAATAGCTCTAAGATAGTCAGGACACTTCTTGGCCACTGCGGAATGCCCAGAATGACATTCATCCCGTCACAATTAACACACTTTGGCGGTTCATCTTTTCTTCTGCGCTCCTGAAGGAATGGTCACCCTCACCATAGTAACCACAGGAAACATTAGCCACACAGTACCTCGCCACATGGCCGTAATTCATACATTTGTAGCACTGTGTCGGCATCACAAGGTCCCTCACCCTGTGCGAAGACCAGTTAACAAACTCTTTCTCGGGCCACCAGAAGCCTTCTGATAGAACCTGAAGTTTCAACAATAAAGTTAAAGCCAGTGCAATACAACCACTTCACTACACTTTTGAGTCTGCGAAATCCCACAATCTTCTAGATTTCTTTCATACAACTCCTGCAGGAAGTGTTCTTTAGAAGTTCTTTATTTTATTAGAAGTTCTTTATTATAAGTTATCATTGGGAATGATAAGTTAATCAGCTCCTCTACTTAGAGATTTACTTTTATCCAGTCGAACGGCATAGCTGATTCCGCCGAAAGCCTCTCTTTCTATTCCTCTGGTTCTTCTCACGGTCATTGAAGACAATCTTCTTTCTTTCTCTCTTAGCTGGAACTCTCCGAGAATGTGTACTATTCCAAGAAAAGTATCTAGCTTCCGTAACGTATTGGATGCGGCGTAGTCGGCGTACTCACACAAGGCTACTTCCATTTTTCTGGTCTGTTTGACTTCTGCTGGTGTTCATGATATGTGCTCCTCTGAAACGTCGTCACTCTGCGAAAGATTTCCGGGCACTCTTCTGCGCCAGCTATGCTTCCATACAACTCGCGCGTATCATACTCATGCTTGTCATATTCTTATGACTACTCTGTCACTGCGCTCATCTCGTCCATCTTGCGCCAAGTTTTCTTGACGGACTTTATTTCTCCCTTCTTCAGCGTACAGCGAGCACTAGCGGCTCGTGCGAGCTTTCACTAAAACTTTACTCTTTTTATTCTCTCCATCACTTTATACTGCACTGCAACCTAACTTGACCATCTCGACTCCCAGCCTCACATCACCTTTTTACCTCTTTCTTTTTTTCACTGGAAACTCTGTTCCTTTCCATAACTCATCCCTTGCCAATAGAATATTCTTACAATTTATTTATTTATTTTCTTTTCTTTCCTAGGCCTTTTTTTTTTTTAATTCGCACATTACCCTCTCTTTCCGGAACCCTTTTCCCAAGGAAATACCGGGTGTTTTCTATCTGCGCCACCTGCTGGGCGAACTCGTCAGCGGCACCTTACATCCGCCATTGAGACGCGTCATACTGTCCTTCCACAACTATAGAACAAAGCCCTCCCCCCACTGGAGGCCTGTACCAGATTTCCACTCTCTCATAGTGCAGTAGGGTTTTTGCGTGTTTACGTTATGATCCGGAATTGCTCGGTCTCTTTCATCTCGTTTTTCCAATACTCCCTCCCATTTCCTTGCTTGAATATCCTCACTTGGTACTCTTTGGCCCAACGATTATAATTCTCGTGTTTACTACGTACGCCGCAGTTTACTCCCAAAGTACTTATTTTCTTTCCCCCTTTAAGTCGTCCCTGTTACGCGTTCTCTATCGACAGCATTCCCTCAACAACCAGAAATAAACTAATTTTCTTCCTTTTCTGGAAAAAAGTAACGAGGGCTCCGCTGACTGCTTCCCCTTAAACTAAGCCTAATCTTTCTTCTAACGTTTCACATATCCTTCCTTCCCAAAACAATGAAAAATAAAAATGTAATATACAAACATAATATTAAAGGTTGAACCAGATAATTTTCATTATTTCGCAGTAGGTTCCAATCTTCATATAAAAACTTTTTTTGGCATAGCAACATTATACTGTACTAATAATTATCGATATTTAAGAGTAGCGGAAGGTAGAGACGAGTCCAAAGATAATAGGGGAGAGTCAGTAGTTGGAGGAAGTATTTTACTACTACGATGAGTATCAGTATTTGGAAAACTACTTGTTACTGCGATAATTATCTTTCTGTTCTTATTATTATTAATATCAGTATCACGCTTAAATAAGCACAACATAGTTTGTAATATTAAATTTTCTTAATTTAGAAAGTGAGGACAGTAACCAAGCATTATTCACACTTACATTTCAGAGTGCAGCCCTCTAAATTTAAGATTTCCATGTTGTGGCCCTCATGACACATCTGACCGCAATGTGATTTGCTTGTGCAAAAAATAGCTTTCGAATAATTTTATACTGTAAAGGATACTTCCCTGCAAACATAAGAGCTTTACAGGAAAGCCGCCTTTACACCAAGAAACATTATTATGAATGCAACTCGCTTTGAGTTTCGGAAATGAAATCCTTTGTCTGCATACATTTGGAATTCACCAACAAGAGAGAAGGGAAAGCAAGAGTGATAACTTAATTTTTCAAATAGTTTAAAATTCAGTAGAGCGTATCATATCAGCCGGATATACACTCTGTTATACATTTAAGTTTGTTATACATTTAAATTGCCACGATTATAATAATCAAGGCAATTCAAAAGGTTCAATAGCCTGCAAATTGTGCTTTCTTAAACATTTAAATTAATCAACATGTACGTGGGCTGTCCTTGACTCAAGAAACGTGCATGTATTTTTATTTCCAGTCGCGAATGAAATTCTACTTTATATGTAGCAAAGCAGGTCGAACTATATATAATTTTGTAAATAAGCTGTCTATAGATGGAAGGGCTCTGTGCATGCCAAAGAAGTGCGGCGAAGTGAATTCTTTGGCAATAAATGCAGACTGCAATAGCACAGCCTCACAGACTCCAGGTAAACTGATGTAGAGCTCTCTTTCTCAGATCATGTGTGAAACCGACGGTAATCAATTCAAGAACCTACTCCAAAACTTTCTATATATTAAAGTCAAAAACTATGTAAGACTGTAACTTCATATATAAACTGTAATATACGAGGAGTATCAGAAAGTTTGTACCCTGACCTGGATAAAACATCAGCCGTTTTTAATATACGTTGTCTACATATTCAATAAATAACATGTCATTTTTCATTCCCGTAGGTGATCGTACACCAGAGTGGAGCCCGGAATCTGAGGAAGGACGCTATGGTTAACAAAGTGGAGTATCCAGCAGTGATCAAGTTGCTGAATTTGCGGAGCAAGAGAGCTCAGGAAATTGACGAAGAAATGAAAGCCGTGTATGGGCAGAATTGTCCATCCTATGACACTTTATAAGAGTGGAAACGAGAGTTCCAGTGCGGTCGTACAAGTGTCTTTGACGAGCTAAGAGAAGGAAGGCCACCAACATCCACAGACAGTGAGACGGTTGCAAAGGTTGAGCAGCTGGTGCTGAGTGACAGACGTGTGACAATTCATTTCATCGTAAATGCAGTGGGAATTAGTTATGGGGTCTGCCCACAGCATTTTACATTACCATCTGCACATGTCTAAGGTATCTTTCACGATGGGTTTCAAGATTGCTGACGCCTTTGCAGAAGCAATGTCGAATGCAACGTTCTCGCCAACTGTTGTATTTGTGTAATGCGGATGTTGAGAATTTGATCGGTTGGTGAAAAATGACGAATTCTGGGTGTACCAGTATGATCCGGAGACTAAAAACATGTCAAAGCGTCTCAGGAAGTCATCAGTGAAGTGGAATCGTGGTTTCAGGCAAAAGTGCGGACTTCTATGATCAAGGCATTAAACAGCTGATCTATTGATGGGAGAAATTGTTACTATACAAGAAGAGTACATAGAAAAGGATTAAAGTTCCTGTGAAGTTTCACCTTTCTAGGGCTATTATTGTATAGGTAAGAATACGAACTTTTTGATACCCTTGTATATTCTACGAAAGCACATCCTGGCTGCACTGGCCCTTGCACAAAAGAGAGTGAAGTATTAAGTTACTTCTAATATTTCTTTATGATATTAAAACAAGGACTTTAATACCAGAATTAATTCATCACTGGTCATTGCGTGACTGGGAATGAAGAGAAGGATGATCAACTTTTATTATGAAAAACATACTGTGCTATTAATAAGAAATATTCAGTTAGAAACAATATCGTAAACTTGTGCGTTTCTGGAAAGTAAAAATGAAATAAAAAAATGGAAAACACACAGCGGGATTGTCTTCGTCTGGCCTTAGACTGCCTCCAACACAAGGAATATGAAAAGTTAAGTAATAATCTATAAATAACATGGTTAATTTTGACTGAAACTTGATACTGAAATACTATAACAAAGAAAACTTAATGGATGGAGAAAAAAGTAAACCAAAGGAATCCACAAAAAATTCATTTGTAACTTTGTCCGTAGAAAACCGCAAAGAGAGCAAAGAACACAGCAACGAAAGGCTCCCTCTAGGACAATCCACAAAAATTACATTTTCAATACTTTAAAGCATATCCACTCAACCATCACGAGCAAGGATAACTGGGAGAGAAAACTCTACTCCTTCAGTCTCTGAGAGCCAATAAATCCTGCTCAAGAGTGAGATTCCCACCCTGTTGGGAGAAGAGCAGTAAATCAGTTACTCCATATATCTATGGTCACAGATGTTATCACCACACTTTAAACATGTGTTTCCCAGAACCTCTCTCTCTCTTTTATGATAAGTTTAAGTTATGATGTACGCGTATATGTGAAACTCTGAAATGAAAGACTGTCTTATTATCTAGATGGCGTGTCAAAGCATCTTATCGTGCGAACCTACGGTCTTGTTTCCAAAAGAATCATTTTTCATAGAAAACCTTGACAAGTTTAATTTTCGGGCGCACTGATTCAAGTTTTCCTCATTAACAGCAGTTACTACATTCTAATTTCTTTTAAATTCCGGGGCATACTCAAAATATGAGTATGCCGAACAGTTTCTTAAACGATGTGCTATTTCTTTAAATAATGCGTATGATCATAACCGATTTTATTTCTTTCTTTATATGTATTAAAGAACCGGTTTATAAAATCGTTGTTGGACACATTAGATATTTAATTACGGGATGAAGTTGAACCTTTCAAATATAGCAATCCATTATTCATCAGGTATCACCTTATTGCATTTAACTACACTTCTTTCCAAAGTAGGATGGAGAAATCCAACAACCGCTGACTCTTTAATCTATTTCGAACAGTTCCATCTAATAACCATTGCTAATACAGATTCCGTCAATGTTACTTATCTTTGGATAAATTCGATGGAAAACTTCAAGCAGTTGCTCTTGACATTTATAAGGATTTTGAAAGTGTTTTGTATAAAATGCATAAATTTTTCAACGGTAAACTGGAAAAAGATGTCACAGGCAGCTATCGACTCGTAGAAGGGTCCATGTTGCATAAATTACAGGCAGACGAAGAAAAAGCAAAAGAAAAATGAAAATAACTCAGGATCAAGCCCAACGAATTTTTTAAGACTTTCCGACGGTGAATCTCAGTGCTTCCACTCATCGTCAAATGGCACTCAACAGAGTGGGCTATCTGAGGACATACCTCAAGACGTGGTATCAGAGCAGACAAATTGCTTCTTCTCTCATCTTTTTAACCACGAAGTCTCACAAGTTGAAAAGCCAACTGAGATGACCACGAAAATAATTTTTCAAATCCTGGACACTCAAAAATCCATGATGGCCTCTCTTCTTGATGAAACAAAAAAAATCAGGTCAGAAAACGCCCAACTTCGCGAAATAAATTATATTTTACTACAGAAAATTTTGGACTTAACAGATCTTATTAATGAATTTCTCTCTCTTCTTCCATCTTCCCACCTAGTAGCGTATGCCGATGACATTTCCATTCTAATCACTGATAAAGACCCTAATCAGCTTCAACGCAAGATCTCCGCTCTACTCTCTGAAATGCATAGTCGGCTTCAAAAGAATTAACTTATACTAAACCCAGAAAAAGCCAAATATATGGTGTTTAGGACGAAAAATAAACCATTAAATATTGATTTTGAAATAACATACAAAGGAAAACAACTCGAAAGGGTGAATGATACCAAGTTTCTAGGAATCTGGCTAGATGATAAACTGAGTTTGGATAAACAAATGGTCACCTTACGAAAGAAGATTTCGTCACTAGCAGGAATACTCGCTCGAGCTTCTGCCTGGGTACCTCCTTCCCTTCTCAGACTAGTATTACTTTCCTTAATACAGCCTCACCTCACATGTGGAATCATCTCATGGAGTACGACCAGTCAAGATAACCTTGCGAGAATCAATTCAATTGTCAATCGATGGAATTCATCAGTGAAGATGTGTTCGTTCAATTTTAGGCCTTCCCTGGAATGCATCGGTGACTTCGAGATATAAGGAAGCGAGACTTAAGCATCTACCAACTGATACAAAAAGCTGAGGCGGTCTTTGTATACAATTCTTTGAAAACACCAAACTTTCCTCCACTCTTTAGATCCTTTTTATAACAATAGAAGAAGAAATAACATATAATGTAAGAAATGAAGCGAACCTGAAGGTTCCTCTTTTTAGAAAAGGCATAGGTCAGAAAAATATAAAATACATTGAGGCGCAAAAACCTGGAATAATCTTCCTGAAAATATCAAAAATGCCATTTCACTAAACAGGTTCAAGAAGCTCCTAACTGAACACATCGCCAGGGATGTCTGATCTAAATCACCTTCCACTCAACTCCTGAACTTTCCACAATGCATACCAGTTTGGAAATTGCGTAAACAAGTTGAAGGAATAATTGTCAAAAGTTTGTAACACTCTACGCAATTATTTCATAATTTTTTTCTTTCATACTTCTTATTGTAAAAGTACTCACAATGAAATTTTAAGTACTGTTGTTAACCACGCGACATGTGTGGTTGGTTTACGAAGTCCCTGTAATGGAATGTAGAAACATGTCCGATTCATTAATTGATGTATCTGTTAAATAACACCTCTGTAATTTCAGATATGTTTTTATTGTTATCTTTTTCAAAGGGGACACCCCCTAAAAAGCCTCTGGCTTATGTGTTCTCCCTCCCTTCTTGCTGTTATCTCCCAACAATTGTAACACAAAATAGGGATAAATAAATTATCAATAAAAGCCTTCTAAACAAGCTTCCATCTTTTTTGCTTTCTGCTTTGTACAAATTGCTGGAATTCTCTCTGATAGGCCACTGCGGGCAAGGATAGATGGCGCTTTCTCCAATTACCCATAGTTTTTCAGAAGACAGAATGTGACATTCCACTTTCCAGTTTGAGAAACCTGTTCAGAAGAGTATATTCAACTTCCCCAATATAAATTGTAAATTTCTTAAATGCTCATCTCCAGGTAATTCGGGGTTAAGAAATCTTAGTTAACTTACATCAAAATTCAGTCTCGTGTTTTTTTATTTATTTTTTATCAAAAACAAGAACCCGTTTTCTCATGTTCATCTTCGATAACACTCAGATTTCTAGATAAGATCACATATTTCTATTAGGGATTACCCTGACTTCTGATCTTTCTCTTGGCATAAGCACATCACAAATATTGCCTCAAATTTTCCCTCTCGGCGTTAGGTTCCTTATAAACAGCTGATATCTCTGAATAAATATCAAATCCACCAACCCTACTGTGGAATATTTTTACCACGTCTGAGCTGGTTCCCCCCAAAGCTCTCTTAATCCGCGAGATTATCCCAAAGAAGGCAGTCAAGTCAATTAACGAGTCTTCTCTTACGAACTCTATCTGCTCTCTGGATATAGACACCCAGCTTCTGTCTTTCCTGTAGTTGCTTTTATGGGAACTGGTTTCCTGGCATGGCTCTTGAAACTCCAATGTTCTTTTCCAAACCATTAAGATCACGTGCCACAACTAATCAACATCCATTCAGTGACAAACCTCAAACTCACAGGACCAAATTTTTCTCTTCCTCATTTATCTCTTTCAAACGACTTTCCTTCACGGGTAAATCACAATCCACAAAAATTCAAGATAATGTCAACCAGCATCTTCCTTACACCTCATACCCAGTACTAAAGTATTACAGGTTTTTATAACTTTCGTGTTTGTGGTTATCATAAAAACCCGACTGAAATTGCAGTTCCATTTAGGCGAAGAGAATTTGCATTATAAATCTTGAAATTTCAATGTATTAAAATAATTGTGCATCCAACACAGTAAGCTATCTTAAGTTGGTTGCAACTTCCTTGGTAATGTCGTTAAGAACTAATATCAGAAGGTTGTATCATTTTTCCTTATAAAGAATATCGTAGTTTCTTTTCCACTCTCCGAGGCATCCGTTATCTAAAGGAATTTGTAGAGATTTCTCTCCACAGCCTAAATAAACTGGCCTTAGATCAGAAAATCTTTCAGTCCAGGGATGTGTAAAATGGCGATGATTCGTTTTTACTCACTAGATAATCATAACGGTATAGAGAACGGTGGTGTTTTGAAGAGTATCTACAATCGGGAGGGATTCAAACCTGAATCGGAATTTTGATCACAGGGAGTGAACAAATCGATTTACCTCTTGATATATGCTAGTAACCCTGCAGCATAGAATTCCTATGCTGCAGGGTTACTAAATAAGCACAGTTTCTTAGCCGCTATAGAACACAATGCACTGCAGCACGTTGCTATCAAAACTTCTGTCTTCCCAGAAAACCTTAACGGTCCGAAGAGGTGACAATCTGAAGGCCATTTCGGCACTGATGAGGAAGAAGATGTCCAGGTTCTGTTGATCCAGAGTGCTGTGATGTTCTTATTGGCAGATGGAGCCGGGGGTTTTTTCGGTGTATTTGAAAGTGTCAGCTCACGACGGTAGAATTTCAGGAGAGAGGTAAGTGCAACTACAGTAAGGGTAAAAGCAACCACGAACGACAAATCGAAACTCGACTAATTTTTCTCCTGCCAAACGCGACAGAAAAACGTTTGCATTTAAACTTACATTGGATTACTCATCGGCCGCAGTCATGCTATTTTAAGCTTTATACCGTACCTAGAGCTTAAAAAGTGAGGAAGGCGACTACACCAGAAACTAGCGGGTTGCATTCTCTAACCCAATTACAGAAGAGACCCCGTTTATCACAGAGTAGAAGCAACAAAATTGAGATCCTAAACAACAGAGTCAAGTTCCATTCTCTGAGCAGAATAGAATCCCAATAGTGCCTCTCGATTTTGTTAAATCAGCTATCCAACATGTGGAATAAAGGGCAGTTTTGATGGTGACGAGGACGCATCGCCTTTAAGAGCCACGCAATCATCCATATCGTCGAGGAAGGAACCTTGCCTGCAAGGCGGCACAGAGAAGATCATGCAGGTGAACGTGACTCTTTCGAGTTGCAATTGGTCTTCGAATCCTTTTTATGGATGACATGCTTTGGGAACTTTTGCATGAGTATGGTTGAGAAATTCTGTGCAGTCAGCCATATTCTGATCAAAGAAACAAATCGTTTACAAGTAGCAGAGAGAGAGAGATTCGACTGTTCACTACACATCTGAAAGCAGACAGATTATATCAACCAGACATAGCATCAAACAATTGCAGCATTAAGAGGCATTTAAACGTGAACCTATTGTAGTACCAATGCAGCATTAAATTTACATCTACTGAGCCTGATTTTATCAAAATTTGATTTTTAATTTGATGTGGTAGATGGGCAATGGACGTGTTTAAAATACCAAAATGAAGTCAAAGTCTTTATTTGAAATGGCTACCAATCCCTGTTCAAGACTTCGTTCATTTTATTGCCGTTTATCCACACATGCACACACACACCGAATAAATTCAAGCGAGCTTTAGGATATTTCATGTCAATGGCTTGATGCGCACAGTTCATTCCCATGGGGAACATGTTGCTCGTGAAATACCATCTCCCAGCTGTTTCATTCTATACAATGACATAAAAGCGAAAAGGGAGTTCTCGACTTGAGAATACTTGAAACTACTTACCTGAAAACGAAAAACTTCCAAAAGATTTCGAAACAAACAATAAAGAATCTTGAAAAACATCTTCAGTGAACTTGCTTGTGATGAAACGGAAAAAAGTTTATTTTTATTTATTTATAAAACAAAGAATAACACTATTTGTTTTTAAAACTGTTATAAAAGGAATATCACAAAGGCTAGCGCTAACACTGAAAGCAAAAATAAATAGGAATTTACCAGGATGCATATGAGAGAAAATGCTTTCCAGAAACTTTATATCCACAACCAATCGCGATAATCATAATGATTTAGTTTCTAGATAATTCCAACTTTCTGCGCCCACACTTTACACGAAACGATTGACAAACCAATACTATTTGTAATGTGCTATCCCAATTTGTAACACGGGCTACATAAATTTAACTGCAGGCTGCGATATTAGGCTAAAAGAATTCAACCGAAAATTTCAATACGCAAGCACGCTGCTAGAGTAGATGAACTACTCACTCTTTTTAGTTAACCAATTGATGATACATAAAACTCAGTTTCTTCAGTTGTGCCCACGTGGGTAGGTAGCACAGTTGGTAGAATCGCCATCCTCCCCCCCACCGGGTGAAAAGACCCGAGTTCGAGTCCCGTTGGTGATATCAGAATTTTTTTATGGGCACTTTTTCACAAAGTGGCTGAGTTAGTCGTTCAGCAGCATGGTTTTTTCTCCCAGAAACTCCGGTTTTTTGTCCAGCAAACAGAAAATCGACCACGGAACATACACACAATTTACAGACAGTATACATGGCGTTAGTCGCTGATGCTCCTAAAACCCTACTACAACAACAACTTCAGTTGTCCCTTATAGATTAACGAGTTCAGGACTTCAGCAGTTCTGTAATAATGAGTGAAATGCCAGATTAATAAATTCACTAAGAAAAGGACACATCCAGTTAACAGGTTGAGTTTTAAAGATACGATGCTATCGCTACAAGTATCCATGGCATTAGCACCACATACAAATAACAGTTCTCCGAAGAGAAATATAATACTCTTTGCAATGTACAGTCCCAAATTCTTTATAAACTTTTCATTTATTTATTTCAATTAGTTTTAAAACATTCAGATCGTAAATAGTTAATTTCTCTATTTAACGTATGCACTATTTTGCATCTCTCATCTTGAGAATGAAATCGTGACTCAGCAGCTAGACGTTACACTGATGGGAATTGGCCTGACCTTCCTTCCCTGAAGTGGACGTTCTCGCCGATAAGTTCCTGAAAACATCGTTTGGTTGGTTGTTGTAGGGTTTTATAATGCTGGCCAATTGCACGTGTTCTGTGGTCGATTTGCGGTTTGCTGGACAAAATCAGAGTTTCCAGGAGAAAAAACCATGCTACCCTCGCCTGAGACCGACTAACTCAGCCACATTTGTGAAAATTCCTCGCGTCACTGATGGGATTCGAACTCAGGCCTTTTCCACCCGGTGTGGGCAGGACGGTGATTATACCAACTGTGCAACCCAAGGGCGTGCGTTTGGCAAGACTAATGTCACATAGAAAATAATAGAATAGAAGAAAAGTGATAATAATAGCACCACACGTTGAATAAAATGAAATTCTCAATATTTACATAATTTAAAGACAACAGTTAATACAGCCGAAGACATTAACTGCCACCAATTACGTGATGGAGTAGGAAAAATTTAAGCGTCACCGTATGTAACCGAACCGCTCCTTTTCAACTTTAATAACGTCCTGAAAAATAAAATTTTTCCTACAGAATGGAATACTACACAACAACTCATTCGAAAGTTCAAAATTCGGTTGATATTAAAAACTTTCGATCGAGCATGCTAAAGTTATTAAAGAAAACACTGCTGACTGTCCTTATTTGACAGCTATTTGAAGACCAGAACCCCAGAGCTCCACGCTCAACTATTACAAATTTACTCATTACCATCTATAGGATATTGTCTGCTTTCTAGGTAAAAGAACTTGTGACAACATATCTAGATACACAATCTGTCGCTACAGTCCAAGTACCAATGCTCCTACAACTTCTGAAATTGCATTACAGCTTCAGTGGAAATATTTTGAACTTTATATCATCTCTCTTTCGAAATCAAATAAGCCGACTCCAAACCCCAGGTTGGATATGGGAGAGAGTAGAGGCTACGGGTATCCTTCAAGTTGGAGTGATAACTGGATTGCTGTTTACCTTTATAATGGCACCATTGGTAAAGAACAGCCAATTTAGCGCCGTTCATAGCCATGAACGGTGAACTACATAGCTGAGAAAATAGAAAAATAAAATATTTGTTGACATTGAAAATTCCAATTATTTTTGACAATAAGTCTAATTTTTGGGTAATACATGTGAAGGAAGGTTTATCCAGAAAACAGAAGTACAAGGGATAAATGAAGAAAAATTGGTACTGTGAGTGTGAAGTTGGACAATGAATGGATGCCGACTGGTTTGGAGGATAGTGGAGGTAATACAGACTAACTCAGTGGAGTGGCTTTGCAGGACCATTAATTAATCTGACTGCCTGCTTTTGAATAGAGTCTGGAAGACAGAGAGGTATTGGAGACACCTACAAATATGGGATCAAATATTAATCGGACGCCTTAGCTGAAAGACAAAGCAACTCTCCGTTGCAATGTAGATGATCATCAGACAGATCTCATATCACCCTCAATATGAGTAACGTGGTGCTGTAAGATCCGCTCTCCACGCCTACAATAATTCCCATACTAGAAATTATCGCAATCGATGTAAACTTTACAGACCAGTTCATCCCATGATAAATGCTGAATATTTTTCAAAGCCTCGACTTCGAGCCCATCAAGTTTGCCTGTGACCGCAATTACAGAAAGTTTATTAACACCTGGACCCACCACTACTCCAACGGAAGAAAGAGGCTCTCCGAACTCCATGTTAATAATGGTTAATCACGTACCCTTGGAGTCTAGTTTAATGGACAACCGAAAAAAACTCCAAGTGAAACGCAGCTGATTCTGTGGTGCCTCTCAACGAACTGCCCACATTGATCAGGTCCTAATAAATGTGTAATTCCTGAAGATTGTAAATTTAAACCTCATTTAATTTAATAACGTCAAGTAATCCTCTATATCTTATGGTGATTAGCTTATAAAAATTATCTTGCTTTATTTATCATTTTTTAGATTATATCCAAGAAAGCCCAATGTACATGTTTATTTATTTTTCAATATATCTTGTAAGCCCTTAGCATACCCGCCCTGGTGGGCTTAACGTAATCGTAGTCAAACTCTCTCGCTCAACGTGCCGATAAAATGTATGAAAAACAAAAAAAAAAAAAAAAACACAGTAAATTTCGCTTTCAATTTAACCAACATTAGCACAATGATATAAATGACAATACAGTAAGGGAAATGGTTATGGAACAAATTCTCCTGGTCGTGCTTCTCTGATACGGCAATCTTTATGGAATTACGAAAGCAAATGTAAAATATAATACAAAACATAAATGTTAGTCAAAAACACGAAAATCTAGAGAAGCAGCGACATTTCCACGCGCAATATTGTATATGTGATATTAGTAAGTACATCATTGAGAGGATAGTTGCAGTAGTTCTCAAACTGTATCCTGGGACTTTCTTAAAATGTGCCGCGAGTCTAAGATAAAACCATTGACTTTAATGGCAATCACTCTTTAGGTGTGCCGGGAATATACCATCTTTAACTCAATGTCTAATTCGAGTGACAAAAGTTGAGTCGCTGCGGCAGAGTGTAAACAAACTCTATCCCCCCACCTGTGCATCATCCACTGGACTCATCTCAGTGATCTAAAAAGAATATAAAATTTTCCGATACAAATATAAAACCTTATCTTAAATTGACGGTCGAGGAGGATTACTATATGTTAAGCAGGGTTTTAGGAGCATCATCGAATAAGGCCATATTGCTCTTTGTACTATCTGTAAATTGCGTGTGTTCTGTGGTCGATTTTCTGAGAAAAAACTATGCAACCCTCGCCCGAGACCGACTACCTCAGCCAGGTTGTGAAAAAGTTCCATAAAAATTCCTCACGTCATCAACGGGGTTCGAACTCAGGTCTTTTCCAGCCGGTGTGGGGAGGATGGAGATTCTACCAACTGTGCCACCCACAAGGAATATATCCAAAATCATGATCATTATTGTGTATTATGCCAGTACAAACGCGTTCTTCGTAGATTTAAATGTTGTGCGATCTGAAAAGAGTAACTCAGTAGAAAAAACTTACTCCTTTCTCTCAGTATGGCTAACTGCAGCCCGACTGAAGAGAACTTTACGAATTCCTTCCCTCCAACGGAATTTTAAGGCATTCATTTGTACGAGACATTTATCATATGATAATTAACTCGCATGTTTATACGCATAAATTCCAGCAGCGGTTTGATTTATGCCAAGAATAAATCAAAAGAAAACGGAGTTTTTGCTGATGTCGGCATTCCTTTGTTGTAATTTGAAAACACCACCTTGAAAGTTTCTTTTTGTACGTTTTTGATAATTACGCAAAAGGAACACTTTCAGTGTAAGTATATGTTAAGAAAATGACTAGGACATTTGTTACGATCATATTTTTCAAATGACAAGTGAATCCCGAAAGTATTTAAAAAGAGCTCAACTCTTTAGAAATGGACGGGGAATTAATCATAATAACGTCCTGCTGTTTCCTTACACAGTTCCATAAATAAATAGGCAACAGACCTTAAATTCTCTTCTTCCTGATTGCTTCACGCGACTTATTTAACGCGTGCACACTTTAGAGTTGAAGAAGAACCTGACCTCTACCAACCGGTGTCCAATTGTGTAAAATCTTATTTCCAAAGATTTTTGTAAAAACTCCATCTCTTCAGGTGTTCAAGGAAATGGAACCTGGACTCGTGTTACCAGAAGCCTGTAGAGGATGTGATTTCAATACGTATCATGAAATAACTGCTGCTGAAGAAGTCAATCCGCAATGGACTTTTTATCTACTGTTGCTGAATTTTCAGATTTACCAGATACCATCAGGACACTCAAAGGGGACGCGAGATTTCGGTGAAATCTTTGCAAAATGATCACTGATAGCGATTGAAATTAGTTGTGTCCCATGTGATAAGGGTAATGTTGATATGTTAAAAACGTGCAGTGTGTTCTGATAAACAAAGCCTAGAAAGAAAAAGAACATTTGCAAGATTTTAAAGATTATTCTGTTGAATCCGCTTGAATTTCGCAAATGTAGCACATTTTAAGTATTCTGCAGTCACCCCAGTTGAAATAGAAAGAACGTGCATCCCTCTCACGAACCATGCCTTCTCTGATAGAAGTAAAAATGTTTCAATTTTCAAAATTTTAATAAAATGTTGATATGTGTAATATAATTATTTGCTTCTGCACATTGATTAAGAATGTGGTAACAATATTTCGTGTATTTAACAATATTTTCATACATGAACGATCGATATGTTTTCTGAGCTTTCAGAGTCTACTTTGCATTCTTATTTCATCCATTTGCCTGCCTTTTTAATAATTAAATATTCAGGCTAAAGGTAAGATAACTGGTTAATTGTAATTTCTATAATAAATCTCAATTATCTCGAATGCCATATTATACAGAAATGTTAATAATTGCATTAATTTCATTATTTATATTTGTGACCGCCTTTCGCTTTTTATTCACTATTTTTGTCTGAATCAGAATACTGAGAGACCATCACTGAACTGCCAATTTCTATATCTTTCCTCTCGTTTTTGGGGTACAACGCCTGTCACTGAAATGTCAGCTGCTCTTGGCAATTCAATGGTATTTGATGGGCTTTGATATCGAGATCCTCTAAGCATTCCATGATTTCTTTTTGATTTTTTTAAAATTTTAAATAACGCTTCTTCAACCAAATATACGGGCTTGATAACAACACCAAACTCCTTGGCTGAATTATATTTAGCTTAATATAATATCACTGAATTTATTCGAAACAGCAGTGCCACTTTTGGAAAATTTTAAATTAAACGAAATTCAACGGTGTGATTCAAATATGAGCTTCTTTTTTAACATTACAGTTTATTATGAAATATAATTATAGCCAGTGTGCAAGGCAAGTTTAATTAACTCTCGGAGTCTTGACTAAAAGTGCCAGATTCTGAAACCCAGCGAATTGTTATAAAGTTTCTTTCAAACCGAAACACAAAAACCGAGAGAAATTTTTACTGGACTTGAACAATATGGCGACCAGTGCTTTTGACAACTGCAAGTGCGTAATTATTATTGTAAAGCTTTCAGTGAATATTATAATGTAGCAAACGAACTCAGTGTTTGATGGAAAGAAAAAGGTGTAATTTTCAGTAATTTCAACGCAGATTAATATTTCAAACGATTGAAGAATAAACGCAGAGGTCAACGGGGATTCGTATTAGAAATGATTGGAAGGTAATAAGTAAATACTTCGTATTAGGGTTAATCGAGGACAAATTCATCCGCCCATGTGCATTATGTTCGTAAATCGCGTGTATCCTCTAGTCGGTTTGCCTGTTTTATTATACACTCGAGGTGCGTCCATTTTTTTGCAAACTAACAGCAAGTAATTTCTGTACACGTAAGCACTTTGTGATTGTATTTTTTCAGACTTTAAAAGAGTGCTTAGGTATAAAAAAAATTCTAAATAATGAGGAAGTCTTTGAAGTTGTACCACCGTGGTTCCAACAACAACTGCAATGCTTCTCTAGAAAGGCAATTCGAAGTTAGCAGAAAGATGGCAAAAATGTTTAGATACAGAAAACTTTGACTATTATATTTAGCCCAAAATCTTATTTTAAAAATCTCATTCATATTTATTAGGAGGATTTATACCGAGAGTACAAATCCACTCACAAAGCCGTTGAAATCTGTACTAAACCGATTCTATTGGACAGAAAGAAGAGACCGAAAGCTTAACATTGAGACAAGTGCGCACGAGATCAGATATCTGCAGATACAGCTGACAAAAAAGTAAAAAAAAAAATACACATTTAAAACAGTTTTTATGGCAAGACGATCTTATTTGGAACGGCGATGTTGACAAAGTCAGTTCCTACGCTTAAAAGGTATGGTCGTTCAGAGGTCGGATTGGTGTGAATGAAGAGGAAGAGAAAAAAACGTAGTCGTGAATTTTAATCGGCAGACTAGCTGTAGAAGTGTCTTCTCCTTATAAAAAAAAAGTGAAAAACAAATAGGGAATGATGAGATAGTCTACGAAGTAGCGGCCATAGAGAATGAATAATGTATTAGAATGAGCAATGTGTGGTAATGTATACCACAACCGATTGATCAATTCAATTTATTTTTTGTCTTTGGAACATTTGTCACGCGATGCTTATTCGAGCACGAGGAGTGCGTGGATGTACGGTTCAATTATTTCATTCTGGGCAGGAATAAAATGACAAGTTTCTGAGTCGCGCACTGGAAAACGATTAAATTTTATTCACCGAAGACCTAAAACTGTGACCTTGTGGTGGATCGCTATTTGTTATTCGTTCATATCCTGTCGGAAACCAGCAATTCTTAAAGGCCTCCCTAACATGTAGCACAATAATTACTATTGTGTCATTGTGTATTATCACTGGGTTAATAGTAACAACACAGGCCTTTCCTTCACGCAGAGCAAAAAAGGCTTAGGTTCAAATTCCGTCAAAATGGGGAAAACCTTTTATGGGTGTTTCATGAACAGGCATACGCACACTTGAACTGACACAATTAACTACGTGAACTGGTGAGTGTATCTGATTTTAAATCCTATTATCATCATTAAATCATCATACACGGGGGGGGGCAGAGGATTACTTCCTCTACCTGTGTGTATGATGTATAAATTGCATGCATTCTCTGGTCGGTTTTGCTGAACTTAAAACCAGAGTTTCCGGGGGGGGGGACACTATCCTCGAATGAGACCGACTGACTCTGTCATGGAATGAATAATAAAGCCCATGAAAGTTCTTCGCGTCATTGACGGGATTCGAACCCGGCCCTTTTTCTCCCGTTATGGGAGAGAACGGTGATTATAACCACTGTACTACGGAGAAGACATGTGCATAGCCTAGAACACGTGATCATAATTACCTTGCCAGCTGCGATAATCTTAAAAATGAACACCAGAAATAAAAATATTCTGCCAGAATCGCACTTCATAATCTTGAAAATCAATGCTTTTAAATATTTCTAAAATTGGCACTCATGCTGCGGCTCTCTTCACCTTAACCCAACTAAAATTATTATTCTCGCTGCCTGCTTGGTTAAACCCTCCTCAACTGATTTAAAAACAATATACACATCGTTTTCAATTTCATCAGTTCCAGTGGGCTGTATTTTGTTTATACCCCTATTAACCTTTATTCTTATTCTGACTTTAAAATTCGATACGACTTCTTTCCCATCCAGCAGCATATTCTGCAACTCCAGGGTGTTCTTTTTCATGATTTAATGTATGAATATGTTCCACTTTTATAAATTTTCCCATATTTTATTGTCAGGATTTTAGAATCCATTACTACAGTAAAGAATCTTCCATCGAGTTCTATGCTGAAACAACAGCAAGGCTAGCTGCACGTTTGTACTTCGACTCACTTTCCGAAACGTAGCACAAGCCATAATCAACAGCCCGCAGGCAGCGCTGAATTCAAGGAGCCGTTTGGTGGCATCCCCAGTAAACAAAGATCTCCCCCGGCTTGCATAAAATATAAAATATATAGGTCTACGTATTAGAGAAAGCACTTTTTGGTTTTATCCTTTTCAGAGATTTACAATCACTCTCGATGTGCCAGATTAGAATATTTATTTAACAACCAACGTACATTAAAGGATGTTCACTCCAATAAAAGATCACATTACATGACATATCAAAAGTAATAATGTAGAAAAAACAATATGCTCGAAATTTAACAGTATAAAAAGGGACAACGTAAAACCATTTGATATTTCATACAATATACATTTCACGATATCTCTGTTTAAAACAACCAAGTTTAGGGAAATGGTCTGCATAATTACTGTAAATAATTACTGTATAGAGTAACTTACGCTACATGTGTGAAATCACACGATACTACAAATTATTCATGTTCTTGTAAAAATTACCCTTATTTATAAGGATTTGTAATTAAAGGAACTCTTTCACTCGTTTATGTATCTAGTCTGACTGATAGCAATATTTGCCCTGAAAGTTGTTGCTTTTGACTCAGTTTCCATTAATTTCCCTAAAGAATTAATAATCCTTTATCATCAGAAGTCCCGTGTAATCCTTCATTGAGTTTGCTACATTAAAGTACTTCATTTCATATTTATGGATCAATTAACTAGAGACGCTCAGGGATTTAACGAAGTAATTACTTATTAGCTCAGATCTTGACTGTCACTTTTGTACTTTTTTTTTAAATAAATACCATGGATTTATCTCATACGCCGACGATGTCCTCTTCATGTTGCCCATTTCCACAAATTGCTGTCATTATAAGGCACTAAACTCCACACTGACTTCTATTCTTAATTATTGAGATATTCAATATGAATCCCTTGTATATTCATACATAGATCTATCCGCTTGCGTAGATTGGTGGTTGTTCGGTGCCATAGTCTGCGCCTGCGTTTTTCTAGAGGAAAATCATCAGCATAGGAGTCTAAAACTTGTTTGAGCATATGCAAGTAACGTTTCACCTGTAACATTTCCTTCAAAAAAGAAAGGTCATCCAAACTTGCAGTCATAGATGGCGTACCAATCTACAACCCTAGGATTAGTTTGTGGTGGCCTTCGACCATCCAGTTGGGGTAGTATCATTCCAATATCAATAATTATGCCGATTAACAGAACCATTCAAGTAAAAGCAGGCCTCATCACTGAACATAATATTTGATAGCAAAGTGGGGTGCACACGATAGGTGTGTAATTCCCACTCCCAGAATTCCAACCGTCTGTTGATTGGAATTCTGTGAGTTTATTAATGACATCAGTAATAACACAATATACCCTATGAGTACGGACTTTTATGATGCCCTGCATAATAATACTAAACTTCATTAATTTGTTAAAAGAATCTTAGAAAAAGATTACTAAAGAGCTTCTGGATCGTGAAGTTAGATGGAGTAATGATTAAAGTATGAAGACTATTTTAAAATACGTAAATATTTATTTATTTTCTGGAATTCGCGTATTCACTACAGAACCCTGCATCTTTAAATTATCTTGGAAACCTGTTCTGTTTCCTAACACTCCACTCAGATTCCAACTGCTTGAGGAATTTAAAGTACTCCGTTCCCGGTGAACTGCTTCATATATAAGAAAACTTTTTAAATAAGTAAATTTCTGATGAAGCAATCGATAGGAGGAGCACATCACGTTGACGATTTCACTGGTTGTTAGAATTCCACAAGACTGCTTAAAATTCACAAAGTTAGCTTCAGACCCGAATAGGCAACTGAAATCTGATGAAGACGAAGACACTAATCAGTGTCTTCGAACTCTACGCCAAAGCACCAAGAATACAAATTGATTCATTAAAAAAAAAAAAGGATTCAACTGTGAATTGTAAATTCTGTTACCGATTATAACTATTAATTTCAACTTTGCCTTTGTGTAAAAGCCTCGTTGGGCTCTTCTGTTCTGCAGTCTACCAACTGATACAATGTACTCAGCTTGAAAGTTATTAAAGATAATTATTTACATATTATTTAGTAATAATAAAGGATAAGTCCAAGCTACAGATGTGCTACAGATGGCCAGCACACTCAATCCACACCATTCTTAAGTGAATGTTGAAATCCCGTGAACATTTCCAGGATTGAATTTCTTCGTGCCAATATTATGACATAGAGACCAAACGCATGAGCCAGAAAATGAGCATTCCAATTCCCCCTCACCTCGAACACACTCACTCATGGAAAAACAGTTTTTCTCATACTTATAGTAAGGAAGGTTGTGTTGACATCCTTTTTAATCCACACGAAACCGCTATTGATAAATAAGAACTTGCCAGCTTTGGGTTACTCGATTATTATGTCCAAAATACACATGGGTGGATGTTCTCTTGTCAGTTTGCCTTCTTTGCTGGAGGAACCCGGGTTTCTGGGAGGGAAAAAAAAACATGTTTTCCAATTCACTAACTCGAGGAGTGAAAAAAATTCCATAAACGTTCTGGTGTCATTGACGGGATTCGAATCCGATACTTTTCCACCCGGTGTGAGGAGGATAGTGATTACAATCACTGTATTCCAGTAATAGTAATCACTGTCCTCCTCACACCGGACCACTATTGATAGCCTAGCTTCCCGATGTTGCCACAGTCAATGCCCATCGCTACAGACAAACTATGGAGCAGCCGCAGTTGCCATAAAAGCAAAGCGGCCAGGCAGAAACTTGATACGCCTGGTATTACTCGGTGTGGAAGGAAGAAGTGCTGCAATATACAGCCTACAGTCCTGACCTGTCGCCCTGCAACTACTTCATCACTTCCTCCTCACCGAAGAAAGCTGAGAGGTCGTCACTTTCATTCGAACAGTGAAGTGAAGCGGCTGGTGATGTTTTATGAAGATGTGTCTCGCCTAGTGACGATGGGACTAAATGTCCGAACGCAGTCCTTATTTTTATCCAAAAGCGTCTGTCTAATTTGGACAACTCTTGGAATATAAAAAAAAAAAAAGATGTAAACACGTTCCCAGGCAACTAATACGATATTGAGCTAGACGTATTGTGCATTTTCCATGTATTCTATGGCTAGTTTTCCTGTTAGCGGGATAAAAAGCACGGATCCCAAAGAGGGGGGAAAAAGACAAGGAAATCTTGCTTAGTTAACTTGACCACAGGGTTAACTAAGCAAGTTAATGAAAAAATAACGAAAAGATAACAGCGCATCTCCTCGTAACAGAAATCGAACCCAGGAATTTTCCACCCCCCGTGAGAAAGAGCAGCAGTCATAACTACTAGGTTAACGCAAAGGCCTAGTGAAAAAGCATATCATTTGTTAAAAAAGCTTACTGACCAAGCTTTACATTCTCTTTTGATCGAAATCTTGTGGGTAGCACAGTTGATAGAATCGTTGTCTTCCCCACACCGGTTGGAAAAGACCTGGGTTCGAGTACCGTCGATGACGAGAGGAATTTTTATGGCTCTTTTCCACAACGTGGCTGAGTTTGTCTCAGGCAAGGGTTGCATGGTTTTCTCCCGGAACGTTTTTTGTCCAGCAAACAGAAAATCGACCTCAGAACACACGCAATTTACAGACAGTATACACATGGCCTTAGTTTCTAATGCTCCTAAAACCCAATAACAACAACGGATCAAAGAGTAATAACATACATCATTATAACACAAGTCATACGTCAACAGGTGCGTAATACGAATACCTACATCAATTCTCCCTTCGCTTGTTGTGGAATTTACTCGGCCTCGGTTGGCAACTGAGTTTCTCCTCGTTGAGTTTCGGTTTCTCCGACATAATAATACCAACTCAGATGGCAGTTCACCATCACAAAAATTCAGCAGAAAGTTATATACTAATATAATACTATGATAATTATAATAGCTGCATATTCGTAGTAGTCAAAGACACAAGGCAGAACGAATCATTTAAGAAACTTATGATGGTAAGATTATGGCTTAAGCCTGACTACTCGAATTACAAGTGCTTCTAAATGGGGCTCCTTTTAAGAAACTCATTTTCTGAACTTTCTAGAGGAAAGGAAACAGCGCACAATTTTGACTTACCTGTCCACGCTCATGGCAGACATCGTGAACACAGAAGAAGCCACGGTGAGATTGGCTACGAAGTTGCTGAAGACGCAATATTCCCCGCCAAAAGGCCAATGACTATCTAACATGAAAACAAAATTAAAAATTGCATTAAACGTTGCAGTAAGTAAGTCAGCCATGGAGAGATTCAGTAAAAAATAATTAGTCACGGTTCGCATACGCCGGTGAGATATTATGATCCAGATGAAAATGGCATTTCCTCCCACTGCCACCGTAACCATGGCTCCAAAAGCGATAGTCCAACTCAACTTTTGCCACCAAGGCAGAACGTAAGGTCGGCTGAGAAGTCGCAGGTTTTGAAGATGTCGCACACAATACGTTATGTTTTCGTTCATATTGAAAGCGCTGGGGGTTATGCCCGAGTTCTCCACCATGGCCAAACAATCTGCTGTCGTGAGAAGGCGAATCGTTCCATTCGTGTAGTTACTGTCTGCGGAAAGCAGTCCGTTGGAGTAAAAATCGTAATTATCCATGGCTTAGCGTCAAAGAAGTCAATCAAAAATGTGTCCAATTTCCACCTGCTCGTTTTGATAACAAGAAACCTACGCGCTCTAATTTAAGACATCACTAGCAGTCCCAAACGTTGAAATAACTCTTTATCTTCTTAGAGAACTTCGAGCCCAACAACGCCGCGTGTACTTCGACAGCAATTCTGGTCTTCCAGTTCCGTTAAAAGTTACAAGTGCCATATCCAACCATCAGCAACACTCCACAAGGGCTGACGGAAGCGATGGTCGTAGTATCCCCGATACTCAGCAACAAACGTCTTCTCAAGCGGTGTAAGAACTTAGCCAGTTCGCCGGTGTAACGCGAGTGAACGGCGCCCGCACGCGCAGTTCCCTTCCTCGTGTGTCGCGCGCCTGTACGTCATGCTTTTGATTGGAATGTTGGTTATCGTAGCGCGATACGGACCCTTAAACCACTGGAGATGGTCTTTTAAAAAAGAAAACTATCCCGTGTAAAACAGTGAAGGTTGTTTTACACAGATTTATCCCTTGAGTTAATGGAGAGACTAATTAGTGCCAAATCACCATGAATAATTTGCTAACAGCTTGCACAGAACTGCAACGTAAGTGGTTTTCTGATGGAAATACTTTTACATGTTTTCTGAACTGCTCAAAGGAATTGGTGAATTACGTGTATTTGGGGGTTGGACTGATCGGACTTTCTTGTCGTTATAATAACGCGTTAATTTGAACCGAAACTGAACCAAAATAATAAGTGTGGTGCTGTATAAAATCACACTTTAAAAATAAATATTTTAATGCATATTCACAAATTATTGTTCAAGTTTTTGTGAACCACCACAAGCAGATTTCTCTTATGTGGATGCTCCAAATTATTAAAGTAACGGCTAGTAGTTTTATAGTAGCTCAGTTTTTTTATGTTAATCTAGCGATTAATATTACCTGAAGTACGAGTATGTGTTGGACAACATTCGAACTGCTCTTTGAAGGCCAACATCCAGTTCAGCGAGTCTCGAAAGCACACGTAACTCAGGTATTGGCAACTTTTACAGTTTCATAGCGATATAAATAAAAGAAATCTTTTGTTTGTACTTTAGGACAGCAAAGGAGGAGAAAAGTTTACGAGACAACTCTTATAAGATATCACACTAAACATTCTGTAGTATCGCATTCGATTCGAAATCGCGTGTTAGGCACCAAAGCAATAAAGGCAATGAGGCGTCAGTGTATTTCCTGTAACTGTATATATTATTTGGTCTGTTTGCCTCCTGAAAAATCCATTTCCGGGAGATAAAACCGTGCAACCTTTGCCATAGGCTGACTAATTCAGCATGCAAAAAAATCCTATAAAAGTTCCTCTGATCTCCACGTGATTCGAACCCAACCCTTTCCACACGATGTAGAAAAAAGGCGATAGTAATTGGCGATGACCGTACGTATCACCCAACGAAGTGCGGTCATACCAGTCAAATAATAATACTTAAAGGGGGGGGGGGACAACTAGTACCGCTATTCCTAACAACCCTTATTAAGTACCACTTAACAGTGATCGATGAATACATTCAATAGAGCTCGCAAGGGACTCCATTTTGCGGACTGGAACATTGAGTACAACAAGTGATGGTTTAATCCAACTCAGTCCACCTTCTTACCGGTATTTTTTAGACAGGCTTATCCTCTGATCAGCTGAATCAGGTTTTAATTTTCAGAAACAGTTTAAAGATATTGTGACTCCTTAAAGAATATTTTCCACCATTGATAATGAGATGGTGTCCAGCTTCTACTAAAATTGGCAAGTTTTCTGTGCTGGACACCACAACTGGCGTGTTCCAGGATTCTTTAAAGTGTTACAGAGGAATTATATTCGGCTCAAACCTAAGAGAAACCAGCCTGGCTGCTCACAGATTTTCGATCTACCTCGATATTTCCAATGACTTTCTAGTGAAATGTGCTGTCTTCGTATTTCTTTCATGTGAAGCCGTAGTAGTAGTAGCAGCAGTGGAATTTGATGCAAGAAAGCAAGTGTATGAGCTTATGCAGCATCAGCCAAAAAAAAAAAAAAAAAAAAAAATCACACCATTCCCTCCAAATGCCTGTCCAGTTCCTCCTTAAATTTATTCAACTTATCAACTTCCACAACGACAGATGGAAGTTTGTTCCAGCAATTAACCACCCGCTGGCTAAAGGCAAATTTCCGCACATCTAATCTACATCTGTCTTTTCTTAATTTGAATTTATGCCCCCTTAGGTTCGTAATCTGAACAAGTGGAAGAATCCCATCAGAATTCAGCGTGATCAACCCATTCAAGGCCTTATACACCTCAATCAGATCACCGCGCAGGTGCCTAGTCTCCAGCCACTGCAATTTGCAGAACTTAAGCCTCTCTTGGTAAGAGGATCCCTTCATTCCCCTCACCAATCTTGTTGCCCTTCTCTGTACACGCTCAAGTAAATCTACATCCTTCCTAAAATGAGGCCTCCAGACCTGTACTCAAGACCTGTACGCAGTACTCAAGGCGTGGCCTGACCATTGCCTTATACAGAGGGATAATTACCTCCTTTTCCCTCAAGTAAATCTGTTTGCTATGATACTGCGTCTCATTCAACTGAATCTTATTATTAACTGAAGTTTATTCGGTCAGGAATTCAAGGGAAAATCTGCACATTATATTTCTTGATACTGTGGATACGTTGATAGAATGGTCTTTGAGTCTTTATTTCATCATGTCCTTGCAATCGAAGGTTTCTTGTTCAAACTGCTTCATTTTTTTTTATCATAGAACAAAGTTCCTCTTAATAAGTCTGAAAGTGTCATTCGATGTACTAGTCTAGAACTTCCTCAGGGTGGTGTGTTCTTTCTTTATTTGTTATTTTCTGAAGTAATATCGTTTCCTTTTCTAAGGTCCAAATACGACTTATGCCGAAGACATGTATTGTTTTTTCTTTCTTTTCAGATTCAATCATGCAATTGGTAGCGGGCTGTTGTTAGGTGTGTGCTTGTGTGTGTGTTAAGCAACAAAGAACTAAAGCTATAAGGCGTCAATATATTGTGTCTGTAATTGCGGTCTTCTTTGATTGGTTTGCGCTTGTCGTCGATTTGAGCGAAACCAAAGATTCGATACCATTTCAATAAAATGCGTAATTGTTGAAATCTTTCTAGTCAGAAAATCGAGCACGCTCGTAGAAAGGTCAATATGCTAAAATATTTTGTAAATTCGTTCAGTACTGCCACATTGGTGTGCCCACAAGACCCTCCTGTGATTTTAAAAGCTTTATTTGAAGAAACTTTACTAAACTTAATTTAATTTTGATTAAATTTAAATGAAGTTGGTTGTTGCAGAAACTTTTCTAGTGCCCCTTGAAAACATTTATCTTTCAAAAAGTGGTCCACTGGAGATTTCGGTTGCCACTACCTACTTTATATGAACATTACCGCAGTATTTCACAAATTGCATATATAGGGTGGGGCAATAGGATTGGATGCCTTTAGTGCACTGCAGAGGGGGCGTTGCGGTAGTAGCTACGTGACTAGAGTTGTGTATCCATGCAGTTCAGTAAACATCGTTAATTGGCCAGTGAACCATCGCATGTTTGCAGTAGAAACTTTTTTTACAACAAAATCTAGTGTGCAGACACAAAGAAGGTTTCAACTTCAGTTTAATTACCGACACATGGCCGAATTCCCTCTAGTAACACAATATTAATGTGGGTTGAAGCTTTTCTTCGGCTAGTGGTGTGTAAACAATCGATTTGTCGAGACTGCCTATACAGTTCACACACCTGAGAACGTAGAGAGAGATGCAGTGTTATGAAGTTCATCCCAGTCAGCAAGACATTTTTTTCTTTTTTTATATTTTAAACCAGGCGATCCAAGCCAGTTTTTCTGGCATCCCACCACCACCTATTTACAATACAGTACAGTTTTCAGACATATCTGCATACCCAAAGACGAATTGCACCCTACACACATATAGCCGTAGAATGCAATTCTGAATCACAGAACCTGTCCATCCGGCTGCTGTTCAGATGTAAGTAAAAGAGTGACAGTCCAATGCACCACAAGGAGGTGCAACAAAGAACACTAAGATAGTGGTAATTAATCCCTTAGAGAATACTCTAAGGGATGAATTACTTCTCTCGTGATCAGTGATCATGAGAGAAGATAGATGTGATGCCCCAGTAGGTTTGAGAAGATAAAAGTCCACTGCGCCACAAGGAGACACAGGGGTAAGAGTGATCATGCACCACAAGGATGACCTTTGAATAGTTGGAAGTAACGAACCATTAGGATATGCATCCCATTGCGCCACAAAGAGACTCAGTGGCAGCGATCGTGGATCATGTGGGAAAAATCAGGTCATATGCACTACTAGGAGATGCATATCCATGGTGGCCATTCTACTTTCAGTAACTTTAACTTATGCCAGTCAGGCATAAAGCTCCTATATATAAATCACACAATTGATCAATTTTGACAAGGACACAAAAGAGAAGAAGACAAAGTCAGACATTTAACGCACATACTCCTAAACAGCCAAGACTGTAATATAAACAGATGCGTTGCTACCTTTGAGAGTCACTAATCATTATTTCCGTAGTAATACAGTTGTTATGTGGATGTGCCATAATACTCTCACAAGTGCTGCTCCAACTCTAATAGCACACGCCATCTATTAAAATCCTAATAGAGAACACTGAAAGGCCTTGAAATTGTTTAATGGCCATAAGTTGTTCCTCATATCCAGGTTCCAAGGCTGGCAATGTTGAAACTGTCTTTACACAGCCCTTCCTGAGGTACTCATATAATAGATAGAGATAATGCATCTCCATCATTTCTACTACCTGGGTAGTAGAAATGATGGAGATGCATTATCCATGCTTAAACAGCCTTTTTCAGATATTAACTAAATGGAAAGCGCTAAACCTGTAGGACATCAAGCCCATAAAAGCCCTGCTCTGGTTCAGTAGATATCTGTAGATGTGGCCGGAGATCTCAAATATCCAGTTTCTCCCCTTCTTTGACTTGTTAATACTTTCGAACCGGAGTAAAACCTCGCTCTACACCACCAGCCTACTTATACCCATGTGACTAAGGTTTCTAGCATACTGTATATCTCACTAATCATTTCTCCCTTTTTCCACCGTCAGGACATAATATACTGTATGACTTCGATATTTCACTTCTTCTATGCCGTTCTCAGTCTATTTCCAGAACAATCCCTCTCTCAGCAATCTGTTGCACTTTTCTTACTCTGCCACTTTCAGCATTCCTTTTCCCACTGCGTTCTTCACATCCTTACTACTGTTCAAAGTCGAATTATTTGTGGCTTTGATAACAATGCAATGATTCCCATCATTAATATTTTTATTGCCCGTCAATGACTCTGCGGGTCTTATACCTGTCTCTGTATCACTGTGCAGCTTTTTTCCATCCTGCTTGTCATTCATATCTGACTGTCTTTTGAAAGTCAAATTCCGCAAATCACTTATTTCAGCCTGATAAGTTTTGACCACGCTATCAAAACAAGAGATTTTCTCCTTCAAATTTTCATTCTGGACAGCCAGTTGATTAGACGCACTTTCAAAAGCCCCCAACGTGAAAAATTCCTTTCATCGCCTTTATACTCACGGCATTTATTTGATAAAAGAGGAAAACCTGGATGTTAGATCTCATATCAGATTACTGCTATGCTAGATCAGCATAGCAGTAATCTCTGTCGCAGTACATACAGAGATGTCTTGTCACAGCCGTCTCCACTACCTGTAGGACTGTGATCATCACCTGGGTCTTCTCTGGTTCTAAGTTTGGCTCAAATTTGGCATTAACTTCCTCCACTGGAGACGAGGGTCGTTGTACGGGTTCAGAATCGCCAACCCCACTTTAACTAACCGCATCTGGTCGATCAATACATTGACCACTCTCCAATAGTGCCAAATCCATTTCAACGGTTCCAGCAATCCACTCTAGATCAGACCCCTCATCCTGCGAATGACAGAGTTTTCTACTAGTCACACTTCCAGCATTACGCACCACACTGAGATTCACATCTCTCGATAACGTGCTCATCTGGAGTACCGACAACACTATCGCCATCCAACTCAACTCCGTCATTTCCTTTCATTGTTATAGTTCTCTACATTTTATCCTCCTTGATCTTTTCGTATATACACAGAGGGCTGTCCTCTAATGCTACCCAGGAAACAATGTCTTCCCAATCCTTACCTGAAGGGGGTATTTAATCAGCCACAATAACCTCATTCTGTCGGTTGGGGTCTTACTTTTGTTGTCATCCCTAGTTTTCACCTTGACTTTCTCTCTCTCTCTTCCTCAGATTCTTTTTTCTTCGTTACCGTGTCATTACTGGTGTCCTGAGTTAATGGAAGATCATCAACGCTGTGGCGTTCAACAGAACAATCCCTCTCCTGATGTGGCTTTGGTTTACCTTGAGTCGCCATGTTGTACAAAAATGCAACATGGCTACTTCTATACGTGAGACGTAATTAGTTGTAAAATTCTTATATTAGCAATGAAATAGTATACACACAATATGTTATACTATCGATAAATAGGTAAAACTTTTTTTTTTTTATCTCCAGTAATAGTATTCGCCATATAGTGCAAGGAAGCCACAGGCTTTTGCTGAATTGGCAAAAAAAAAACCCCAAAAAACAACCCAAATAGATTAGAAAATAAAACGTATGTGCTTCCCTCCTCACACATTTTTTTTTTTTTTTTTTCATTTATTTACACACTCAAATATTATGTACAATTTCAAGAAACATAAACAATAATCTATATACAATTTTATGTACATTTTCATTCTCATATATATAATTACCCTAGCATATATATATTTTGTTCACAATACAGTTGAGGAAACACAGTACAAAACACGTGTGTGTGTGTGTGTCCTGGTATCAAGGGTGGCCCCTAGGCATAGCCCATCTCCACCTAGTGGATCTGTATTGAATGTAGGACCTCTGCAAAGGAGCAGCCACCACCTGGGCAGCTGCTGTCTGGTGCCTGTCCCCAGGCGCGAGTAGCCAGGCTTTTTTTTTTTTTTTTTTAAACCTTTTACATGCCAAAGTGCACGAAATCCCGCACCCACTGGAGGTAGTGCAATACCAGTGGGTGCCCGCTATCCCGCTCACAGGCTGCCCAGGCCTAGAGCCCGCAAAAAAAAAAAAAAAAAAAAAAACAAGGCTGGAGCTCCAAAAACCCATTGAAGTCACACAGCCAAGACAAACATTTTTAAAGAACTGCAATTTTCAATAGCATTATATATCAGTTATCCTATTAAGTTTAGCATTAACAAGGAAATAAACTGTTAACATTGTTCACTATTTACATTACAGTGAGATTTACCACTCTCTCTCTCTGTTTGACAGTTCTAGCAACAGAATTTGAGAATTATTTACAGTCGTTTTTACAGCAACATTAGTTGTTACTTACCAATAGTTATTTCTGTTTTATACAATTGTAAAGACTGTCCAGTAGTTCAACTGTTCAGGAAATATAGTCTCATTTAATTTCTTCCCCGGTAGAATCTGAGCTTGTAGAGTAGGGCTATAGAAGTTCCTCAAGGCGATTTCCATGTAGATAGTTCACATAGTACTCCTGAGCTTGAGGCAGGAGAGGAAGTTCCCAGCATGCATTAAAGCACTCGGAGTAACACTAGCGTCCTTGCAGAAGGTTTTTCTATACGTGTAGCATTACATCAGTCAGAGAGCAGAAATTGGAGTTTTTTGTGTTCAATTGGCTTGATGGCATTTCAGATTATTGCAGGATTCATCCTATGGGGAGAAGATCTTATTTTATTTATTTTTCCCCCCCTTTTTAAATAAGATTTCATGAGAGAGAAGCGTGTTGGGGTGCGCAGAAGTATGGGTATTCTTAACTGTACGTTAAGCAATTATTTACAATTCTTCGAGGTTAGCTTCCTAATAATTTAGGCCCGTTTATACACAAAGCTTCTTGGAATCCCATCCAGCATCACTTAGAGGAGAAAGGGGTCTACCTGCTATTTCCTGTTGCGTTGATGGCTATCTTCCTATATGTTCTTCCCAAAAGTGAGTTAATCCGGATCATTATGACACCACAGTAGAGTTTCTAGCCGCAATTCTTTTCTTGAAAACTGCCGCAGAGAACTGTTGAAATGTAGTGAAGACATCAGAATTTTCGATGAGCAAATGTACATTATTTTCTGAGAGATTATTTATTTTACTCAGCAGTACCTGTCTTTCATTCGAATAATCATTACATTCAAAGAGAACGTGCTGCCATGTCTCAGATTCTCCGCAGTGACAGAAAGGATCAGGCTCAAGGCTCCTTTCGAAAAGTTTAGCCCTGAGCGATCCGTGGCCAGTCATTAGATATGATGTAGTCATGCTAGGCACAAACCATTTTGAGACTGTGGGTAATGATGCGAATTCAACATTTGAAATGTATCTTCGTGTAACCTCACCGTGTTCACTTTCAGCCCATCTTTGCTGCCAAACAGCGGTGAGTTCCTTCCAGAGTCTTCGTTTTTCCTCTTTTATTCTGTTCGTAGGGTCTGTTACAATGTTAAAAATATTTACAGAAATTCCTTTTTTGAGATTGTAGATCATACCCCTGTAGGAGATATAAAGATCCAGAGGCAGGGTTCCTGCTAGAACTTGTAGAGCATTATTCGACACCGTCCGAGGAGCTTGTAGAAGTGTGAGCAACACCGAACGCTGTAATGAAAGAAGTTTAGTCCTGGTCTTAGTTTTTGAGACCCTCCAGAACCAAACACCTGCTGCGTACGCAGCAATTGGTAGGAAGATAGTCTTATAGTATAAAGACAACGTCTTTTTGCAGAGGCCCCATTCTTTTCTGGAAATCCTTGCAATTCCAGCCGTGAAGTTTTTAATTTTCTCAGAAATTTTGGATACGTGAGTATGAAAGTTTAGTTTGTCATCGATTGTAAGTCCCAAGTACTTGGTGCTGGATACGTAGGGGATTTGTGAGCCATTTAGGATAACTCTGGGAGGTCTGCCATAATTGAATTGCTTTCGGAAAACCATGAAATTAGTTTTTGTAGGGGAAATTTTGAGCTTATTTAGATTGGCCCAGTTGGATAAATCATCCAATATTGTTTGGATCTTTTGTTCTAAGATTGTTCTCGACATTCCAGTAACGCCAACCGCCAAGTCGTCTGCATATGCAATTTTTTTGCAATCTCCATTTTTCTTTGTCAGCCATTGGTCTAAGACTGCATTCCAGAGGAGAGGCCCCAGGACTGAACCCTGCGGACACCCTCTGGAAGCAGTCGTGCTGTAAGTCAGGTGTTTGGCACAAACCTTGATCTGTCTGTCTTGAAAGTATGATCTCATAATTTGGTAGATATGATTATCACACATGGCTGATCGTAGCGACCCGAGGGCGCTCTCCCACCAGAGGGAGTCGAATGCGCCCTCGAAGTCCACGAACACCACCAAGACATACTTGCTGTGAGAATCCTGGATGTATTTCAGAAGAGAAATTATAGCATCTTCGGTCGAGTGACCCTTTTTGAATCCGTGTTGATGATCTGAGCACAATTGCTGGTCCGATAACATGCTTGCAATTCTGGGAGAAATTAATCTCTCAAATAGTTTCCCTAAGTTAGCCAGGAGGGATATTGGTCTGTACGCCCTTGGGTTTGTTTTGACTTTTCCAGGTTTATATAAAATTTTCAGTAGAGCTAGTTTCCAGGGTTTGGGAAAAAGTCCTTCGAGGAAGCATTTATTGTACATATTCAGTAGTATATTGGGAAACAGTTTAAAAAATTTCACAATTACCAAATTCTCTAGCAAGTCAATGCCAGGGCATTTTTTCTTATTGAGTTTAGCAGTAGCAGCTCCTAGTTCCACGAGAGTGAAAAGGCAAACATCGGTAGATCCAACATAATTCTGGTTTTTTCTCCTGATCTCTGCCTGTTCTGGAGTATCACAGTGAGGTAGATCCTTTGGAAACAAATTATCAACGATCGTTCCGACAGTAGAGTGCCAGTCTGTTGTTTCTAGGTTATTACTAATTACAGTCTGATAGATATCTCCACTTATCAGTTTATTCCTCATTATTTTATATATGATCCCCCAGGGGTTGGTATTCCCAACATCTTTGACCAAGTTTTGCCAGCAGGTCCTCTTACTTTCAGATATGGCTCGATGGAATAATTTTCTTTTCTCTCTATAACTGTTTTTCAGCCTTTCAACGTCCTCGTTAGAAAGATGTCTACTACGCTGATATAAGCGTCTGGCTTGTTGAGTTTGAAGCCTCAAATCAGAAAGCTGAGCGTTCCACCATGGCACTGAAGGCTTTCTTATATGTTTCCTTTTACTTGAGTTTGACATAGCTATATATAGATGTTGCTGAACAGTGTCTACATATTCTGAAGCCGATAGTTGGTTTAATGTTTCAGCATCCTCTCCATTAAATACTGTACGCAGATAATCCTCGAATTTTTTCCAGTTGACTTTATCCGTACGGTATCTTCTTAAGTCATGGACAGTCAAGTCATTGTGTTGGGAGTTCTTTGATATGTTGAACGTGATAGCCCTGTGATCGCTGTTCACCAAGGAGGGTTTTACGTCCCAGTTTCCAGTTTTGTCATCCATCCTTATGGAAGTAAGTGTGACGTCAATGTTTGATTCTCCGTTGGTAGTGGAGAAAGTAAATGGTTTATTTTGTACATTTTTAATACAAAGGCTGTGAGCCATAATTAAATTTTCAAATTGGGCTCCCCGAGGATCAGTGAAGCCACTGTTCCAGAACGTCGATTTGGCGTTCAGGTCCGCCGCCACCACCAAGTTATTATTTGCGAATTTATCACAGATCTTGTCCAGTAGGTGCAATGCTATATGCACATCTTCTGAGGGGGGACAGTATAGTGAAGTTAGGTAGAAAGAGATGGAACTAGAAGATACGAGGATACAGGTAGCATTCGCTGAGCATTCTCCTGTAATCGCAGTAATAACTAGTTCGTTATTAAACACAACAATTGCAGTTTTGGGTGGAGGATCACAAGTTGCTATGATTCTAGTGGAATTGGGGTAGCCCATGATTTTATGCGCTGTTCCACCTACTTGGGATGAATAATATGGTTCCTGTAGACAGACAATATCATAATTATGTTCTATGGCTACATTTCTGATCTCATCAGCTGCGGCTCGAGAGCGCTGTGCGTTTATCTGTAAAATTCTAATTGTATCTGTATTTTGAGAGTAGCCAAAGTTATTTCTGCTTGTAGTTGTATTATCCATCAACGATACGCTTATTTGCTAGTTCCATCGCTTTTAAAAACTCGGGGCACTTTCCATCCCTGACTGAGTGATTGGAGTCCTTGTTCTTGCGTTTACAGTTTATGCATTTTGGTGATTCTTCTCTGTTGGGGCACTCTGCGAAGATGTGACCCCCATTGGCACAGTGACTACATGACACGGTTTTATGAGAGCAATTTTGTGCAGAGTGCCCGTAGGCCAGGCACCTGAAACATTTGTTAACTACGGTGAATTTTCTGAACTTATGCGATGTAAAGCCTAAATATATTCGATTGTTTTGAAGTAAACAGTGGAGAAGTTGAGGATTGAATCCAATCACCCAGTTAGTAATACTGTTTCCAGAACCTGAGCTGAACCTAAATGTTGTACCCTCGTTTACCTCCTGTTGTGAGAAGGAATAATCTTTTAAATTTTTATGATACAGGTCGTCCAAGATATCTGTCTTACTATAATCTTTTGGAACTCCATAGACTAGAATTGTTGGGTTTGACATTTTTGGCTTTTCTATTGAAAGTCCTGCATTCTTGAGTGCAGGCAAAGTACAGATTTTGGTGGCATCAGATGAGTTTGTAGTCTCTACTAACAAACCCTTGTTCCGGAGGAGTCTGATGTTCTTAACTTTCATTTCTTTATACTCGGTTTTGAGTGTGTTTGTCACCGCATTCCTAATGTCTTGACTGGACTGTATCACTGAGTTAGCAGTGGGTCTTAGGATTAGTATATTGCGTGGATCACCAGGTCGAGAGATCCAGGGGGTTTTGGCAGGCTCTGAATGGGCCACCTTCTGTGGTTCATTTGACATTTCTGTTGATAGTTGTCTAGGCTTTTCGCCCCGTCTTCCGGAATTAACTTTCTCCAATGGATGGGATCGCTCAGGATCAAGTCGGCCCCAATTTGATTTTGCAGCCTCTGCAAAAGTCGTTTTCATCAACGATTGATTTCCTCCATGGGAACCTCCTGGGGAGAGTATATGTTGATCAAAAATATCTGCCCGACATTCTGTGCTGGTCGTCTTGGCCTTCAGCCTCTCATTATCTATTATTAGAGACATTGTTAGTGCCTCCATGTCAGCCCAAAGGCTGTGAATGAAGTTTGATGCAATTTTCGTTACCATACTGGTATCTGCTGACATAAAATCTCCGAGCGCCTTCTTTATTTTTATAACTGTGGCGTGTACAATAGTTGGATCCAAAGAAGCTCCAAGATCCAAGGTATCGGTGAAAGACGTGCTTTGAACCCCTGTTGTCTGGGAGGGGCTAATATTTTCAGTATTTTCTGGATTTGTTGGTTCAGTTTTGTCACCAACTGTGCCAGTATCTTTCTGTACTGTATTTTTAGACTTTGTATCTTCCGGATTAGTGTGTACGTTTTGGTGTGAACTTCCATTTTCGTGGTCTGTTCGCTCTCCTTGAACAGAAACAGCTTCAGCGCGGCCGTGTTGATCAAGTTGGGTGAAATACACCTGGCTGTCACTGACGTGCCGCCTTCTACTATGCTGCAGTGGGCAGGGCGACGCCAGGTTGGAGTCGAGCAGCAATTTCGGGGGGGAGGAATCCGGTACTGATTGGAAAGGGCTCCCTTGTCCATTCGTCGGCTTTTTCCGACAGCAGTAAGCAACGAATTTCGCGCGGGCTGCGCTTGATAATTTTTTCAGGCTTATCTGGGACAGACCTGAGCAGCTTTGGCAAATTTGGCATTTGCACTTCGAACATTTGATGTAGACTCCTTTGCAGTCTTTATTAACCTCTTTTTTACATAATTTGCAGTTGTCTGCATTTTTCGGTCGAGTCTCCCCTTCCATAGAGAACGGTATGAATGAGAGTGGGAACTACGTACAGTATATGGCGCGCGCACTCAACATAATCCCGTTAGTCACTGCTGCAAAAACGAGGCTCTCCCCAAATGTGAAAGGGACCTCCTGCTGTACAGTGATTGCCGCAGGCAGGGAGGTGACACGGAGAGGGCGAGAGCGAGGGAAAACACTGTTGGTCAGTTGTGCTAGTGTCCACTAACTGCCATCGTGCTATACTGTATAAGAAATGACAAGATATCGTCCATCTTGGAAAAATTCATTGTCGCAGGCCAAAAAAGGAAAATTTTAAAATACTTATCTTTGGCTGGAGCAACGCAGCTGAAATTTCATGCACCAGTAGACAGGTACTCACTGATGACCTCTGTATCACTTGAACGGTCGAGCATTCACTGTAATTCACATAAATCACCTTTAATTAGGAGCACGAAATTCACAAGGTATATAACTAGACGCCACCTGGCGGCCATCTCCCTCCTCACACAGATAAATCCACTTGACCTTTGAATTTATTCAAACTGTCAGCCTCAACTACCTAATAGGGCAACTTGTTCCAGCAATCAACGACTCGCAGCCCAAAAGAAAACTTCCTACAATCTAAACTAAACCACAACCCATAAATCGAATTTATGACCCCTAATTCTGGACTTCTTTATAACAGTGAGAATTCCACCTTCATTTTTACTAATCGCTCTCAGAACCTTATAAGCCTCAATCAGGTCATTTCTGAGGTGCCTGGTTGCCAAGCTCTGTAGCCCACATAATCAGTGTTTCCTCCTACGGTTGTCCTTTTGCCGATCTCACCACTTGAATTACCCGTCTTTGGACCCTTTCGAAAAGCTCAATGTCTCTTTTCAGATGAGGTCTCCATACTTGAACACAGTATTCCAGCGTCGCTAGTAGCTGAGGCGGCGCTAGCTTCTTACTAACTGCTACCGTTTAAATACTGTTATGGTTACTCATGTTCTATATGAGCAAACTGTATTGATTTCTAAAATGAATTCAAACTCTCCATATACCTATGGAAACTGAAAACCTCATAACTGCTACCAGTAACTCCTTAAGAGAAATTATCTCCCCAAATGCTTAAGTCTCCCACTTTCAAATTATATGAGCAAAAATGTAGCCCAACGGACGTCCTATGCTATAGCATAGGCAGCCGTTAACACAAGATTATTTAGAACTTTCCAACCATCTTTGATATTGTTGTTGTTATTATGGGGGTTTGATGGCGCATAAGCTACTTTGACTATAATGTCGTCATTGTTATACTGGCTATAAAAATACCAATTTCAATATACAAAATATCATCGTAGATATTATTCCTCTTCAAGAATTAGATCCATATACTTGTTTTAACTTTTAACACCATTTTACTCTATAAATTTACCTTTAAAGCCAGAATTCAAACAAGCATAACTGTCACTCTCAAGCGCCACCTTGAGTTTCTCAGAGAGAGGAGACAAGCGATTCCCTTAGGAATGTCAAACAGAGGTCTAAGACGAATTTTGCACAATGATCTTCAGTTTCATCCATACAAAATTCAAGTCGCACATGAGGTTGTTGTTGTTATTTGGTTTTTAGGAGCATTAGCAACTAAGGCCATATTGCTCCAGGGATATGCGGTGGTCATTCCCTGACCTTTCCGCATTCTCCGTATTTGCTGGTCACAGGCTCGAACCCCGGTCTAATCAAGAAGCGTGTGCTACGCACTGCTGCTCCTTCCCACCTGGCCACGGAGGCACCTGCACATGAGGTAGAAAAATCAGGATATCATTGCTCGAGTATAATTCTGAAGAAAATTTCTGCAAATTTTGGAAAATGATGCAAATGTTTTGATTATGTCAAACGATGCCATTTTCACCTTTCCGGATTTGTTAACAAGCAGAACTTTCGCTATTGGTCGGGGAATAACCTAATGGAACTCCACAAAAAAGTTCCTACATGGTGAGAAGGTAACCGTCTGGTGGGTTGTATCTGCTTTTGGAGTAATCGGGCCATACTTTTTTGAAAAGAACAATCAGGCTGTAACAGTGACTGCTAATCAATACAATACGTCCAATACGATGTTAGAAAACGTTTTTAGTTGAGGAAGTATACAAGTTCAGATAAAACAATGTCTGGTTCAAACAAGACGGAGCAACACCGCACACTTCAAAACAAGGATGGCCATTTTGAGGAGAATCTTTCCTTGACACTTTGTTTCAAGGTTTAGCGACATCTACTGGCCGTCAAGATCTCCCGACTTGACCGCCACCGACTATTTTCTTTGGTGATATCTAAAGGCGAAATTTTACGAAACAAAACCACTCTCAATTCAAGAACTAAAAGATCGGATTACAGAAGAAACTGGAAGAATTACTTTAAATTTGTTACAGCGAGTAATGCATAGTTTTATGAGAAGACTGCAACGATGTATAGACTGCTCCGGAGGTCATTTGGAATATGTAATTTTTAAACAGTTAATTAATTGATAAAACTTCTTAATTAGTATTAGTAACGGCCGCATGGTGCAAGAAAGCCTATGGCTTATGCTGCACCAGCCAAAAAAAAAAAAAAAAAAATCCGAACAAAACAATAATAAAAACAAAAAATAAATAAATAAATAAAATAAATAACTAAATAATAATAATTAATAAATAAAAAAAAAATATATATATATATAAATAAAATAAAATAAAATAAAAAGGAAATTAAACCTATCATCCTATGCGCTTCCCTTAGCCGAAAGTACTATCCAGATGCCCTTTGAATTTCCCCAAACTGTCAGCCTCTATCACCCATGAAGGCAACTTATTCCAGTAATTTATAACTCGCTGGCTAAAATAAAACTTCCTGCAGTCCAATCTAAACATTTCCCCCGTAACTTGAATTTATGTCCCCTAGTTCTAGCATCATTTATAATCTTGAAAATTTTGTCCTCATTCATTTTACTGATGCCTCTCAGAGCCTTAAACACCTCAATCAAATCTCCTCTAAGGTGTCTAGTTTCCAAACTCTGCAACCCACATATTCGAAGTCTTTCTTCATAAGGACGCCCTTTTGCCGATCTCACCAGGCGAGTTACCCATCTTTGCACCCTTTCAAGAAGCTCGATGTCTTTCTTTAGGTGCGGTCTCCATACTTGAACACAGTATTCCAAGTGTGGTCTAACATAAGCCTTATATAATGGGATTATCACGTCCCTATCTCTACTTGCAAAAATTCAATAGATCATCGATAGGACACCATGGGCCTTCCTTGCAACCTGTTTACAATGCTCAGAGGATTTCATGTCTGACCGTATCGTAACACCCAAGTCCCTTTCCTCCAGTACTGGGTTTAGTTGAACTCCACCAAGTGAATAAGTTTTTTTGGGATTACTGTTTCCCAGGTGTAATACCTTACACTTTGTTGGATTAAAGCACAGCTGCCATTTTTCTGACCATTCTTGAAGTCTATCTAGGTCTCTCTGAAGCAGCTCAGCTTGACAGTGATCATTAACTACTCTACCAATTTTAACGTCATCTGCAAATTTAGACATCACGCCCTCTATCCCTCATCAATGTCGTTTATGAAAATTAAAAACAACAGTGGTCCTAATACTGATCCTTGGGGAACCCCACTTCTTACATCAACCCAATCTGAGGAATAGCCATTTATCACAACCCTCTGCCTCCTGCCCTGAAGCCATCCTTCTATCCATCTAAGGATTTTCCCAGTGATTCCAACCTGTTCCAGCTTATAAAGCAACCGCTCGTGTGGGACTGAGTCAAAAGCTATGCTGAAATCTAAATAAACAATGTCGAAATTATTCCCTAAATCCAGCTCGTCAGTGACCCTTTCGAAATAGCGAACCAGATTTGTTAAACATGATTTTCCCTTTACAAAACCATGCTGAGTATCCTTGAGAATTTCAATTCGATCCAAATGATCCTGAATTCCACCCTTGATCATTGCCTCCATGATTTTCCCTACTACTGAAGTCAGACTGACAGGTCGATAATTTCCAACTTCACTTTTAGAGCCACCCTTATGTATGGGAGATACATTTGCACTTTTCCAATCCAATGGAATCTCCCCAAAGTCTAGTGATGCTCGCATAATTAGCCTCAATGGTTCAATGCACTCGCTTGCCGCCTCTCTTAAGATTATAGGGTATATTCCATCAACTCCAGGAGCCTTACTGGTTGTACCGTTGTACCGTACTTAATGTACCGTTCTTTTGAAATTCAACTTAATAAAAATAATATCAAAGCTTAAAAACTGACGGTACTCACCTCAAAATAATCGGGTTAGTTGTATGGTGTTAAACACCATACAACTAAGCGAATTATTCATTCTTCTGAGAATGAACGAACCAATTCATTCTTCTGAGAGAGAAAATTTTTTTTAAAAAATGGACTAAAGTAATCCCTTTTCGAAGGAGTGGGGGATTCTTAGGCAAATTTTATGATTATGTATTTATCGTGCGTTTTATTTTCAATACGAAACAATTAAAAACACATAAATCAACCTTTTTTCTAGTTTCAATAGAAACTACAAAAGAAGCTATGCAACGGCGTTAGGCTGTCAGTAAAAGATCGTCAATCTCGGCGAATTTAGGTCACTAAGAGGTAAAAAACATCATGTATACAAGGCAGGAAAATGTTTAATAGAAACAGCGAAAAAATATATAAAAAATACATATATTTTGCAATAGGCATATTCGTGAAATATATTGACAGCCAAGGAATAAAAGTAATTTTCGAACTGATTGCTTGCAGAATGTGACGATACAAAAGAGAAGAGAAGAGAAGAGAAGAGAAGAGAAACTGGAAGCCATCGATATTGGGGAGTTTTAGTTTCGATCAGGGATTCTCAATGGGAGCGATATTGTCCCCACATGAGGGAGAAAAAAATCATGGGTATTACAATGGTTTGTGGTCCTCCAAAGTTCAACCCTACCCAACGACATTTTATTCCTTAATATTTAATTTCTCTCATTGGATTTTTTTCTCTCCTGAGACAACTGATTTTTAACATTTAGGTAAGTATATTAGGAGTAAGTGAGAATTTTTGTAAAACGAAGATAGTGGGCGTGATTAAATTCAACCACCTTTGCTTAGGCATTAAATGCCTAAGTGCTTTCAGACAATGTCTCAGCAATCTTTCACGTTTGCACCTTTCCGACAGCTGCGACCTTGGCAGGGGTGTGGCGTGGTTTATTTATTTATTCTTTTGTTTCTTGGGAATATATGAAGCATGGATGGGACGAGGAAATGTTTCAGTCTGTTTCTACCCAAAACAGGCAAATCGACCAGAGAACACACGCAATTTACAGACACAAATACGGGTTGATGTAATCAATTACGGTAACCCTAATATCATAATAATAACAGCGTCCACGGCAAACATGAGACCAGAAATCAGAGAATAATAAATAAATAAATAATAAATTTTCATTTATTGCAACTACAGCAAGCCCATCACAGCATACTTGGACACACTGAAGCAGAACCTCCTCGCACTCAGCAAGAGACTACACCGATACAAAGAGAGCTCCCAAAGGAAAATAAACAGAATCTTTGATGAGGACCTAAGAGCCTACTACAGGTACTGGGTGAAGATGAGAAAGCAGGAAACGGACTATCCGAGAAGAAGACGATCGAAGAGTTCTGTGGAAATACCTGGAGCAGTGAAGTAAGACATAACAGCGGAGCACCCTGGATAAAAGTAGAACGGAAGAAAACGAAGGACATACAAGAGATGAGAGAGTGGGAGATTCGAGAAGAAGTAAAACAATCGATCAGGAACACCCACAACTGGCGAACTCCGGGAATTTAATAACATCCACAACTACTGGTACAAGAAGCTCACCTGCACACACAAGCTCCTAGCAGAGCAGTTCACTCGAATGATAAGACACCTGGAGACAATTCCGAAGTTTCTCACTGAAGCCTAAAGATGAAGATACAAGAAACCTGGCAAAATACAGGCCAATCACATGCCTCCCAACGATGTACAAGATCCTGACCAGCTGCATAACCAAGAAGATATCAGACCACTTAGAGAGTCAGAGCATAATGGCCGAACAGCAGAAAGGATGCAAGCGGAGGAGCAAAGGATGCAAGGATCAATTAACTATAGATGCCGCAGTTATGGAGCAAACCTTTAAGAAGCACCGCAAGAAGCACGGCCTACATCGATTACCGCAAGGCCTTCGACTCCGTACCTCATAGCTGGCTAATAGAGACCCTGAAGATCTACAAGGTCAATCCGATAGTGACAAACCTCCTAGGAGCAACAATGGAGAAATGGAGCACTGTACCACCATTAAGGTCGAGAATATCACAACCAGGCCAATCCCCATTAGAAGAGGAATCTTTCAGAGAGATGCTCTGAGCCCACTATGGTTCTGTCTAGCACTCAACCCGCTCTCCACCATGCTTAACGGCAGCAAGTATGGATATAACCTCAAAGAAGGAAGAAAGAACCTGTACACCCTGACCCACCTGATGTACACGGATGACATCAATCTCTACGCAACAACCGAGAAGCAACTCCAACAACTACTCCGGATCACCGAAGAATTCAACAAGAACATCAGGATGGAATGTGGTCTAGAAAAATGCAAGACCAACATACTACACCAGGGAAAATTAGTTGGCCAAAACTACCAGCTTCTGACTGGTAAAGAGATCGAAGCTATGGCAGAAGGAGAGACCTACAAATACCTAGGGATGATACAGACTGAGCAGTTAGAACACAAGGAAATCAAGAAGTGCCTGACCGAAAAATATCATCGGCGACTCAGAAGCCTGCTGAAATCAAAATTGAACGGAGGGAACGCAGTTAAAGTCATACACACCTATGCAGTTCCAGTACTAACATACACTTTCGGGGTCATAAATTGGACTAACACCGAGCTAGAAGATATCATGCGAAAGACAAGGACAATGATGACCAAGAGTCGCCAACGCCACCCGAAGTCAGCAGTAGATAGACTAAGAATAGCTCGGAAAGAGGGAGGGAGGAAGGGGCCTGATAGAGCAACAGAAAACAGTAATAGTTAACCTGAAGGATTACTTCGAGAACAACACAGCACCACTCCACCAGGCCATAAGGAAGATAGATAAGTGGTATACCCCACTCAATTTAAGCGAGGAACCTCCTCCCGCCCAGGCGGTACAAGAAACGAAGTTAGAAAGATGGGCAAAGAAGACACGCCATGGCAGACACTACGATGACCTCCATCAAGATCACATCGATAACATTGCTTCCAATGCGTTGCTCACAAGCCGGACGCTGTTCCACGAGATTGAAGGATTCATGCTGGCCATCCAAGACTAGGTAATAAACACCAGAAACTACAGAAAATACATCGCAAAGGAGCCCGGAATGTCAGATGACACATGTCGACGTTGTCACCTGGCCTCAGAAACGATCCAACACATCACTGCGGGGTGCAAGATGATCACCCAGACTGAGTACATCCATAGACACGACCAGGTAGCCAGGATAATACATCAGAAGCTAGCTAGGAAATATCAGTTAACCAAAGAAAATGTACCATACTAAACCCCAGGCAGTACTAGAGACCCGAACTCACAAACTGTACTGGGACCGCGCCATAATAATGGATAAGACCATCCCGCACAACAGACCGGACATAACCCTTGTGGACAAGATGGAAAAGGCTACCTACCTGATTGACATAGCAATGCCCAACACTAGCAATGTCCAGAAAACCCATGAGGAAAAAATTAGGAAGTACACGAACCTGAGACATGGATAAAGGAGATGTGGCATATGCAAGTAGTATCAATCATCCCGATCATCGTGTCAACCACTGATATGGTACCCAAGACTCTACATAGCAGCCTAGCAGCAATAGGTCTCCCAGAGTACACCTACAAGGAACTACAGAAAATCGCAATCCTGAACACCTGTAGGATAGTCAGAGATTTCCTCAACCAAAAAGTAACACCAGACATTACAACCACCCTGTGTACTTGATGGCAGTAGTCGTCACGGAGTGGAATCCCCCAATCAGGGAGAAATAACATAAGAGCATCAATAATAATAATAATAATAATAACAATAATATTGTTTCTACTTTCTAAGGGACAATTAGTATTGATTTATTGTTTCGTTGTGGAAGTTGTTTATTTTTGATTCACAGGGCTTTTGTGAGTGACGTGGGCTATGAGAGTTAAATAAAAATAGTTTATATTTTATTATTTAATTCTTTGTAGTTATTCAACCCAACATCAACCATGTCAAGTGCTGGAAAGAAAAAGTGTCAACAGTACCTGGATGAATATCTAGCTTATGGTTTTATTGAAAGCCCATTCTATTCAAGACAGCCCACGTGTCTTATGTGTAATAGGTTTTTTTTTTTTTTTTTTTTTCAAATGAGGCTATGAAACCATCAAGGCTTTTAGAGCACTTGAAAAGGAAACATCCTAATAAAGTTGGTAAACATGTCGAATATTTAAAAATGAATTTTGAGCAACGTAACACTTACTTCCTTTTTTAAGAAGAACACACAAACAAATGACGATGGAATGATTGCGTTTTATAAAATTTCAGAAATCATCGCAAAACTTGGTAGTGCTCATACAGTTGCTGAGACCTGCATTAGAGACTGTAAATTCAACAGTGATGCATCAAAATGTTTCCAGTATTTTAAAAGCATTGCCATTGAGCAACGATTCAATTCGAAAATAAGTCGATGAGATTTCAGTTAACATTGAAGAGCAGCTAATTGACAAACTAAAAACGAGAAAATTTTCTATTCAGATTGATGGATCCACAGTTACTGATAATAAGATCCTTCTAATGACCTACGTTCGTTATTTCGATGATGATTGCAAATTGCAAGAAGAGATTGCAAAATCTATAGAAACTGACTGTACTGGAGCATCCATTTTTGCTGCTGTAAAAACATGGTTTGATAAAAAACAAGTACCATTGGAAAATTTAGTATCCTGTGCCACTGATGGTGCTACCTCCATGGATGGAAGACAATGGTTTTAGAGCCCACCGAAAGGAAGTATGTCTCGAAGTTCTTGCAATACACCGCATTGTGCACGGACATCATCTGGCTGCAAAAAATATTAGTCCAGTTCATCAATCTCTCAGTATAGTTATTAAAACCATCAATAAAATAAAGCCACATAGCAGATATGATCGCCTTCTCAGAATTTTTGTTTTGATAATGGAGAACAGTATGCGAGGCTTCTTTTACATACAGAAGGCAGATGGCTTTCTAAAGGAAACTGTAACAAGATTCGTAAATCTTTTTGATAGGTTAATTAGTTTTTTAGAAAGCGAAGGAGATACAAAACACAAAAACAACATATACTATATAGCGTGGATTTTTTTGAAAACTTAATAAAGTATCACTTCAACGTCAAGGAAAATTAATTACGGTGATACACTACAAACGCGTATTAAAAGCCTCCAGTAAAAAATTTAAAATATTTGAAAGCAGTTTAATGAGAAAATTTCATGGTATGCGCAAGAGTTAGCTGAAATCAATGAATCTCTGGCCGAGAATGATCTTAAAAGTTGTTCAGATCATTTGTGTTCTTTAAAAGGTGAAATGAAAAATAGATTTTCAGATTTATTTTCTTTTGAAGTGAAGCCATGGATGCTAGATCCAACTGGATGCGATGCCGGGTCTGCTAGTGAAGAAATTCAAGAACTCATTGAATTAAAATGTACCGAAGATTGTAAATATTAATTCGAAAAAAGGTAGAATTTCTGAGTTGTGGGGATCAAAAACAAATAAACTTCTTTATCCAACAATGTGGTCTGATATGGCCAATGTACTTCTTTGTTTTCCAACGTCTTACATGGTTGAAAGTGGTTTTAGTTCAGTAAATAAAATATTAACAAAGGAAAGAAACAGAAATGATATATATGTTCAAGAGGAGACGTTGGAATTAAACTTACTAACATCACACTGAACTTTTAGCTGAGCATCAGTCTCATGGATCCCATTGAATAAAAAGAGTACGTATAGAGAGTGTTCTTGTGTAAAATTTCATGGGGGACGATTAGGAAAAAAATTGTCTAAAAAAAAAAAGCCCTTTGGG